>NC_136423.1:183793750-185186250 GCF_052625555.1 Lactuca saligna
CCTCATGGAAAGGTTCAGTCGTTACCCATTCCCATGTGGAAATGGGAAGAGATCACCATGGAATTCATCACAAAGTTACCAAGGATGACGAGGGGTGTGGATACCATATGGGTTATTATGGATAGACTGACGAATAGTGCCCACTTTATTCCAATATCCGAGAGCAACTCTGCGTAGAAATTAGCGGATATTTATATGCGAGAGGTGGTGGCGAGGCACGGGGTGCCAGTGTCAGTAGTCTCCGACTAGGATGTTCGATTCACATCTAGATTCTGGAAGAAGTTCCACGAGGAACTGGGCACTCAGTTGCATTTCTGCAAGGAATACCATCCCCAGACAAATAGCTAGAGCGAGAGGACGATCCATATACTCGAGGATATGCTTCGAGCATGCATGTTCAATTTTGGAGGGAGTTGGGATACATACCTCGCACTATCATAGTTTTCATAAAACAATAGCTATCGTGCTAGTATCGACCAACCTCTGTTTGAGATGTTGTGTGGTCAGAGATGTAAGACCCCGATTGGACACTAACTCATGGGGATCACTAAGGTAGTGCTCAAGACTACCAGGTTGATTAAGCAAGTGTGCAATCGGCGTCGAGTTGCATAGTTCCGTCAGAAAAGCGATGCTGACAGGCGTCAATCCTATCTTGAGTTCCAGGTGGGGGAATTTGTGTTATTGTAAGTGTCGACATGGAAAGGAGTCATGAGGTTTCAGAAGAGGGGGAAAGTTAGGGCCCCAATATATTGGTTCGTTCAGGATTATCACCCGAGTGGGCAAGGTGGCTTACCGTTTAGATCTGTCGGCAAGGTGGCTTACCGTTTAGATCTGTCGGACGAACTTAGCCACATTCACAACACCTTCCATGTGTCTCAGCATTAGAAGTGTGTTACTGGAAAGACTGTGGTTATATCTTTAGATGACATTTAGGTGGATGAGAGCCTGAGATATATTGAGCGGCCCTTTATAGTCTTGGATAGGAAGGCTAAGGAAATTCGTTATAGAGAGGTGAAGCTAGTGAACGTGCAATTACAGTCTGAATTGACATGGGAACCGGAGGAGGAGGTGCGGGAGCACTACCCTGATTTGTTCGCATCAACAGACTTCAAGGACGAAGTCTAGTTCAAGTGAGGGAGATTTGTAACGCTCGTTTCAGGTATCAATTTCCTTTCCAAATTTTAGGGTCTTAGACTAGAACTCGACAAGTTGGAAGCTCCAAATCGTAGAGTAGAGATCACTAGTGGGACGTGGAATCTAGGACCAACTGGACGAGTTGGAAGGCCCAACTCGACGAGTACGCACTGTTAAGGAAAAGCATTATTTTTAGGGTTTGCACCCTATATAATCTCCTTAACACCTTGAGGCTGACATTCTATCAGCCTCCAAACCCTAAGAATGTCTTTGCTAAAACCTAATCTCCATTTCCTCTCATTTTGTGAGCTAGAGTGACATTTGAAGAATAAGATAGTGAGAAGTAGGAGAAGATTCAGCAAACAAAGCCCCAACTCTTGAGCTAGGCCATCTTGTGGACTATTGTAAGCATTCAAGATTTAGTTTTTATCTTTGAGTATGGCTAGATCTTGAGTTTAGTCTTCATTTCCTATCATTCTTGTTGATTGCATGTATGGGGTTCATAAAGTTTGTAACTTTATGAATCTTCACGGCGAAATGGCCCCATAGTGGGCTAGATCTAGTTTTGGGTCAAGCATGGATGCCATGCATGGGTTTTAGGGTATATTTTCCCTCTTTAGCTATTTTTGACCTCAATACATACATTGGACATGCATGTCCATAAAGTCTCCATCTTTGGAATGTTTTGAGGGTTAGAAACTCTTCTGGAAAGAAGAAATCCGAGATCCGTAGAATTGTGAACAATATGGCTAAGCTTTAAGCTTTCCAACCTTTGTTAACGGCTTTAGAGCATTTAGGGTGGTTCCATAGGGTAAAGTAGGATACTTTATCCTTCTAGACACCTTAAGACCTTAGATCTAAGCCCTAGATTCCCTGTAATTGTAACACCGTAAAAAATTTGAACAATTTTTTCACTTTTGTAACCCATAAAATATCATTTGAAATCATAAACAAATCATTATATCAACATTGTATCAATACAAAACCCAAGATCTCTCTCTCTCTCTATCTATCTATCTATATATATATATATATAAACTCCGGTATGCGTGTGTACGAATCATGTCGGCGCCTTCCCGCGATCATCGCTGGTACCTGAAACACATAACACATAACACTGTAAGCATAAATGCTTAGTGAGTTCCCCAAAATACCACTCTAACACATAATAGCCACTCGAGGTTGTAACTCTATTGACCCTCAGG
Source organism: Lactuca saligna (assembly GCF_052625555.1). Classification (NCBI taxonomy): domain Eukaryota; kingdom Viridiplantae; phylum Streptophyta; class Magnoliopsida; order Asterales; family Asteraceae; genus Lactuca; species Lactuca saligna. The sequence continues at coordinate 183,796,090 of NC_136423.1, forward strand.
TCTATGTGTCTCATTAGGGCCCTCCAGCCCCAACTCTTTATGGGCCCTCTGGCCCTAACTCTGTGGACCCGAAATTCCTAACTCTATGGACCTGAAGGTCCTAACTCTGTAACTCTGAATCATACATAGCACATATCACAATAAATCATAGCACATAAATAGCATGCAATTACACTAGCATATAACTCTAAAATACTCTATTACATAACTCTGTTACCACCCTAGGTAAAGTATAGTGAGAAGACTCACCTCAGGCGTCTCGGTAAATCTCTGACTCAGTAGGAATATTTCCTAGTCTTCGCCTATTCACATAAAGTAAATACTCTTATAAATATAATTCTCAAGACTAGACTCAACCTGCCTTTGGCACCCTCAGGAGGGAAAAAGGCTATTTTACCCCCCTCTCGACACAAGTACTCCATTGACCAAACCCTAAAAGTCAACGGTCATACTTTGACCCTACTCGCCGAGTGCACCCTGGTGACTCGGCGAGTTCACACATGTTCTTTAACACTTTGTCCCGCTTGGCACGCCGAGTCCCTCCCTATGCTTGACAAGTCATACTAGGCATGAATCGCGGGGCCACCACGATTCAACTCACCGAGTCTCAAGAACAACTCGGCGAGTACCGCCTTGAACTCCAGTCGGCTAACTCCCTTCTGACTCACTGAGTCATCCCCCAACTCAGCAGGTCTACCCACTGAGCAATTTACGTGAAACCCTAACCCTCCTCGTCAAGTATCAGGAACAACTCGGCGAGCTCATGCCATGCACAAACTCTACTGGCCTCCTGAGGTCAGATCTGTTTCCCTAAATCAAAGATATGGCCTTCCCAAGCATGAATGTCACATAAATCTCGAAACTTGATGCTTGTATAACAACAACAAGGCATCAAAAGGAGATTTAGTCCCAAAAATGGCAACCTAAGTCCAATAACCCCAAACTGATCCATAAAGCTCCAAGGGTTAAGGTCTCTGGACCTCTTTGAGTCCAGATCCAAGGCACAAACTCGAAGAGGGACCATTTGCTCCACATAATCACTCTCCAAAGGGGTTAGAAAACCCTAATTCTAATGATCAACACCAAAACTGAAGGAGGTTCGAACTATTACCTCAAAATGAAGTCTATGAATCTCTAGAACTGCTAGAATCGCACCTCCCCTCTTGCTCTTGCACCTCCTTCTTGCCAAACCAAAGATACAAGGATCAAAAGTGACTTCTTCTTCCTCACACCGATTTGGCTCACTTAGGGTTCTCTCAAGGGATTGGTAGCCGCAATGAGAGGCTATAAGTGCCCTTAAATAGGCTCCAAACCCAGGGATTTAGGGTCTCATTAAACAGCGTGGACTCGCCGAGCCCACTCATGGACTCTCCGAGTCCAAAGTGAATCCGGATGAACAATCACAACCCTACTCGGCGAGTCTACGCATCAACTCGCTGAGTTCCTTCTCATAATTCAAAATAATTAAATAAAATAATATACCTGGAAACCCGGCTGTTACAGTAATTGATGTATGAACCGAAAGTTTAAGCAGGGGAAAAACCCAACGAGTTTCTCTGGCAACTCGACGAGTTGGATCGGGTTTTCCCATCTACTCGATATTGAATGAACTTGACGAGTTGATGAGACAACTCAGCGAGTTGGCTAGGACTTGTCCCGACTTTCTGGATTCTGAAGAAACTCGATGAGTTGCTAGATGCACTTGATGAGTTTGGGGTCAACATGGACTCTAGACCTTAACCATTGACTGGGAGTTTGACCAGGGTTGACCAAGTGTAACTTTGAGGGTATTTTTGGTATTTGGAATTTTGAAAAAGTTAGTCACATGATGATTGCAGGCAGTTGAACTGGAGCTGCACGTGAGGACTTATATGATCTTATCTTATCAGCTCAACCTTTTGAGAAGGTGAGTCTTCTCACCATACCCATGGGTTCAAGGCACCAAGGCCAACCCGTTTTATGTTATATGGATTGATAGTTCATTATGTGATATGTTGCAACGACATTTGTATGTAAGTCCTCAGAGGGTTCTCGTGGCAGTATATTAACACGACGAGGAGTTTCCTATGGCATTTGGTAAAAGTATTTGGAGGGTTTCCACAACTTCCTAGTATGTTTACATGTTTAGCTCGTATGATATTTCTATGGTTGGTGTAGACCGTGTGGAGGTTCCCACAACAGTTACCCAAGACCACGTGGGGGTTCCAGTGGCAGTTAGTAAAGACTACGTGGGGTTTCCAGTGGCACTTGGTGTAAGACGTTGGATGGTTTCCGGGGCTTCCCTATATGTTTGTATTCATGGCTTATGTGGTTTATGTAGCTTTTATAGCTAATATGGATTATATGATTATATGGTTTGTATGAGGTATGCTATAGGGAACTCACTAAGAATTAGCTAACAATTTGTTGATTTGTTTCAGGTACTTCTGAGCCTAAGGGCAAGGGTGACGCTTGATGGTGCGACATGCACTCTCTCAGGCGTTTTTATGGGATACTCTGATATTTGAAATAAAATTGTCGATGTTATGAATTTGAAAACGATTGTTCTTGAGATTTTGTGGTTTATTGGAAATGTTTTGATTATTTATAAATGAAAATTTTCTTTTGAAAATTAGGTCATTACACTCAAACCACAGAAGCCCTAACCCTATCCACTCTTTGTGATTCTTGGTTCTTTTGGTGCTCTTGGTAGTATCCTGATGCTTGAGAATATGTTGAGGGCCTCTATTATGGATTTTGGTGGGAGTTGAGACTCCTACCTACCGTTGGTAGAGTTTTCATACAACAACTGTCATGCCTATATCGATATGCCTCCCTTCAAGCTTCTCTATGGGAGGAAGTGTTGGACCCCGATTAGTTAAGGAGAGGTTGGTCAATGGGTCATGGGAGCACTTATATAGTTCTCAAGAGGCTAGATCTCACAAAGTCGGTTAGACAAATATTGCAGACAACTTAGAGTAGACAAAAGAGCTACGCGAATAAGCGATGGTCCGAGTTAGAGTTTCAGGTTGGGGATATGGTAATAGTGAAGGTATCTCCCTGGAAAGGTGTTATACACTTTAGGAAGTGAGGCACGTTAGGTCCCTGATTCATTGGGCCCTTCAAAGTAGCGGCAAGAGTAGGCAACGTGGCCTACCGATTGGATTTTCCAAATAAGCCTTGTCATATTCATGGCACTTTCCATGTTTCTCAGGTTCAAAAGTGCTTAACGGATGATTAAGCAGTAGTTACGATTGACCACAATCAGGTTGATGAGCGCCTAAATTATATTAAGAGCAAATGATAATTTTCGATAAAAAGATCAAGTCCTTGTGTAGCAAGGAAGTGCCTTTGGTCAAGGTTCAATGACATCATCGTAAGGGTTTCGAGTGGACATGGTAGGTGATATTTCCATATTTATACCTATTTTTAGGCAATATTTAAGTACAATTTTATTAATAAATTGATAATATGTTTAGAATAATGATACTTATGACTTTAAATTGTTATTTTCAGTCAATATAAAGGATTTTCGAAGAGAGGGACCAAAAGTGACAATATGTGGAACATGGGAGGCTTGAAAGACAAGAAAAGAATAAATTCATGATAAATACTTAATTCACGACGTGGCGATGAAGCCCACGACGTGGCATGGGGTTTCCAGAAGATAGACATCGCGACTTGGAGGATACGGATTACTTGAAGCCCACGACGTGGCGCGGGTTTTTGAAGATTATATAAGTTCTCCTAATTATTACAAAAGAAAAAGCTTTTGGCAGAAGGAAAGAATTCCAGAAGGCGATTTGGAGCGAAAGAAAGGTTCTGGAAGAGGGTTTTAAACACCAAAAAGAATAGAGGTCTATATTCTAGTTAAATAAGAACCTGTCTTTCATTATTTTTAGCTGTTTTGGTTTAGTTGCTATGATGAGCAGCTAAATCTAGCTACTCTTGTTTAGCTAGATGAAGCTTTAAACTTATGAATAGTTCAATGTTTATGGATTAATTTTAGTTGGTAAAAATTGCTTGTGTTTGATTTGTATAACCTAGCATGCTATTGTTTGTTTCTCTAATTGCTTGATTGCATGTTCTGTGTAGCTTAGTGACCATTAAACTGCATGAACTTGTTTACCTAATGATTTAGTGAACATTGAATTGTTAGAGTTAGGATTGACCAATCTTAGTTAGTAATTAGAATAAATAGAGCTTATCTGTGTTAGAGAGCGTGTATTATGACTATAATTGCGTTTATATTACAAATCTTACATAGCATATTTACATTCATAATTAGTTCTGTGTTTAATTATGTGTGAACATACATGGTTTGACATGAATTAGTTAATTATTGGTAAAATTAGAACTAAATTACTAATACAACTAAAAACCAACTTAATAATCCGTAATCATTAGCTAGCCATAAGTAAGAAGTGGATTCAAACTAAACAAGAGCGTGTTTTTATTGAATTTGATTTAAGTTCATCTGATCTTGTAAAACCAGATAAAACCCCTTTTAAACTTGTTAATAATTAGATTAATTTAATAGTAAGTAAATTAACTAGTAACACAGTTCCCTATGATCGACACCCAACTTACCCAAGCTATATTGTAATCTGACTAGGTACACTGCCTATAAGTGCATAGTTAGTTAAGTTTGTTAGGTTATAAATATTAAAATTAGTGAGTACCTTCGTGCACATCAGTAGGCTAAGGTGGAGATGTGTGGGTACTACCCAAACTTGTTTATGGCTACAGACTTCAAGGACGAAGTCTGATTAAAGTGGGGGGAGAATTGACATCTGGATCTTGAGCTACTTGTTTTTTAAAAATATTTATGTCTTTGGGGTTATAGGACGTGATGGAGGCACCAACACGGTGTGGCGATGATTAATAAACCTAGAATCTGTTTTGGTCCCCATGGCATGGCAGTGGAATGGCCACAGTCTGGTGACCGTCTAATGATAAAAAAAACCCTAATGTTCCAGGTTTTTTGGCCTATATAAAGGAAAATATAAGCTAGGCTTTGCATATCCCCAGTCTCCATTATGATCTAAACTCATAAACCCTAACCCCATCCTCTCTTGGTGATTCTTGGTCCTTTTGGTGCTCTTGGTAGCTTAGAGAAGAAGAAGAAAGTTTTTTAGAGTGTGGATTAAGCAAGCAAGCCTCATCATCTTTCCTTTATGTATTATATGGACCTTTGTAAGTGTCCAAGATCCAATATTTTTGTTATGTGCTTCTAGATCTATGCCTTTTGTCCCTTAATCTTCATGGTTTGGAAGTTTGGAAGGTTAGACTTCATAAAGTTGGCAACTTTATGGATCCTTATGGACAATTTAGTGTTACATGTTCCAGATCTGAGGAACCTTGGATTTATGGTGCCATGCAAATGCTTTGAATGTATAGTTGCCATGTTTTTGATCTCAAATGGAAGAGACATGCATTGGACATGCATGTCCATAAATCTATGGTTTTTATGGCCTATTAGGTGCAGGAAACCCTTTTGGAAACTTTGGGGGAGTAAATATAATGATTAAGTTCTTAATGGGTGTTTTCATGACCCAAGTTGCCTTTAAGGACATAGGGTTTGAGATCTTGATTTATTTAAGATGTCTTAATGGATAAAGATGGAAACTTTATCCATCAAGACCGTGGGAAGAACCAGATATGAGCTTTAGAGCTCTTGGAATTTTTGGAAAATAGCTTAATATGTTAAGCTATTCAGGCTATTTTTCCCTTACGCTGCCAAGACGTGGCCGATGGATGGTCGCGACATGGAAACTTGTTGATTAGGGGTTTTCAGGTTGTGGACTTGACCGTTGACCATGCGGGTTTAATTGTTGACTTTCTGACTCAGTTGACTTTTAGTCAACTTGTGAGTTTGGACTTTAGACTGAGGTTGAGTTACTACTATCTTATAGGTGACTTATGGTGTTCGATTTGATCTTAGGAAGGAGCTATTATTTTATCTGCTTCATTTCGAGGTGAGCTTTCTCACTATGTTTATGGGTCTAAGGCACCAAGGCTGGCCCACTTGATTATGTTATGTATCCTTGGGTATAGGATGTTGCTACGTTATAGCGGTATGATAGCCAGGTGGATTTGTTACGATTACATGTGTTTCCTTGATATTGTTTATATGTATATGTCTAGATGTTTTGGTTGGGTTGAGGTGGTCCGACTATGTGGGCTAAGAGGTCCAGGCGGTCCAGTTGATACTGTAGGCCCAATGTGAGCAGTCCAGCTAAAGGTAGAATGTTTTCAAAAGATTTTCAGAAAAAAAAATGTTTTCAGATAATGCAAAAGGTAGAATGTGATGTGTACAATCAGCTGGAGCTCAAGCGAAAATTCCCTAGAATACCCACACCTGTGTTATGTATATATTTGTGATCACTTATATGATAGGCTCGCATGCTAGTATGTAGGCTAAGGAATCATCAGGAATTATATGCTAGAATTGCCTTATTTATGATGCATGATAGTCTAGGGGTTGCTATGTGGGACTAGCATTATATTTGTGATAGCTGAGTGTATGCATTATCGTTATATATGATTATGTTTTTATAGCCTTAAAATGTTTGTTTTAGCCTTACGTCTTCTTTCTTGTTTTGGTTGTGGGTTTAGGGTAAGATCATCTATTCGACTGTCTATCGTATCCGACAAGATCCATGATTAGCATACACATGGTGATCGTAGTTATAAGGAAGGTTACATGGGGAGGAGTATGTTTGATGGGGTCATAGGAGGATCTAGGAGTTAGTGGTCACTCTTAGGAGTGAATAGGTAGTGTGAACACTTACTTGTGGTAGGCCTAGTGGTTTGAGGATTTCATGATGGTATTGAGGAAAATACAGGTAAGTGTGGAGGATAGTATGAGCCCTAACTACTGGAAGCACAGGACCCATACGTGTGTCAAGGAAGTCATGAGTTCTGTATAGAGTATGCTTGAGTGTTTTTGAGTTGTTTTGTCTATGATTCTGACTTGTCCCCTGTTTATTTTCAATGTGGTGATGACGAGAGGTTTTGATTCAAGCACTAGGGGTCCTGTGAGATTTAGATTGAGCAATGATGTTATTCGGGGGTTGGTTCTTCGCTCAAGTGATTGAGGTAGTCAGGAAGGCGATTCCAGAGTTGTTCGGGTTGATCAAGGCCACCATGATTGAGCTGTTTGACAAGAGTTATATCGCCATCGTTGAGACTGTTACCGCTGCAACCACTACAGCCGTTGTTATTGTTGGATATTAAGGAGGGAGGTTAATGCAGTGTTAGGAGTTAAGTAACATAAATCCCCCAAATTTTGATAGGGCTAAAGGACCTGATTGTAGCTATAAGGTGGATGTCTGATTTTAAGGGTTGTTTCTTTACATGTTCGTGCCCCGAGAATCTGAACGTCAAGTTTGCATTGAACCATATTCCCTGGGAAGCAAAAGATTGGTGGCAGTTTGTGACTTAGGCTTATTCTCCCGTAGAGAAAGCTGATTTAACATGGGAGCAGTTTCTAGAGATGTTTCGAGCTAAGTATGTTCTATTAGTGGAAAGGTAGAGGTTAGCCTAGGACTATCTGTCGCTGAAGTAGATGATAGAATTGGTGACTGAGATCACCCAGATGTTCACTAAGATATCCCTTTTCTACCTCGAGTATGCTGCTTTGGAGTAGGTGCACATGTCACCTTACTTGAGTATGCTTAAGACTAGGATTCGGAAGTTTGTGTCCACCCAGCAGTATCGTAACATCTTTGGGCTTTATTATGTTGCATGGAGGAGAGAGATTAAGATTGAGACCCATACAAGTGAGTAGAGGCAGGCCCTGGTACAGGCCCAGTCGGCAGCCAAGCGGTTAAAACCACGTGATCCCCAAACTTGAAGACGGAGAGGTCGCACTTGTGGAAATTGTTGGAAGGTTTGTGAGGGTGGATAGCTATAAGCTAATGGGTGCCACAAATATGGAAAGGAGGTCCATTATGCGAGGGAGTGTCGACAACAACTACATGGCCTGTATCTATTATCATTGTGATCAGGTGGGCTATTGTCCATTGCTTCTAGGCCAGTGCAAGCACTTTTCCTGGTGACTCTTCGGATCATAGTTGGACATCAGGGGAGACTTGGTCCCCGAAGGCCAAAGGACGTGTTTTTCAGCTGAATGTAGAGGAGGCCAGGGTGCCGACTGATGTCGTTACTGGTATGTATTCCTATAATTTTTCTGTCTGATTATTTTTCTGCATGCTTATATTTTGTTTCTGTTAAGCTACCTTCGTAGTGAATTCAACGCCTGCTCTTGTGCTTTTCGGCTCGGGTATGAGTGGGTTCTTTGTGCATCGGTCTTTAAGTATGGGTTTCGATATGACCCTTGGAGAGTTGGAGTGTTTGTTGTGAGCTTCCATCACTAACGAACACAAGGTTTCTACTTCGAGTATTTTTCGTGGTTGTGTTTTGGAGATATTCATGTTGTCGTACCTGATCAACCTGATTCTCATCCCTATCAAGGATGTCTGCATGATAGTAGCGATGGATTGGTTGATTAGATTTGGAGGTTTTATTGATTCTGAGGGGTAGCAGGTTGTGCTTCGTACCCCAATTGGAAGAGAGCTCAACAATTTTCGCGAGAGTACCAAGGGTGGTTCAACATTTTGTTTAGCCGCCACGGCTAGGTAGTACCTCTAACATGGGTGTTTTGGTTATCTTACTTATTTGGTTGATATACATGATGAGGGGAAGAAGTCAATTTCCAATGTTCTAGTGGTTAGCGAGTTTCCTGATGTCTTCCTAGAGGATCTACCCGGTGTGCCTCCTATGAGGCAAATGGAGTTTTGAATCGATTTGGTTCTAGGTGCAGCCCCGATCGCTAAGCCGTCATATTTCCTTGTACCACCTGAGATGTAAGAGTTATCCTCTCAGCTTCAGGTTCTTCTGGAAAAGTAGTTCATTCGCCCGAATAGTTCACCTTGGGAGTGTCGACATTAATTGTGAAGAAGAAAGATGGTTCTTATCGCATGTATATCGATTACCAGGAGTTGAACAAGTTGACATTGAAGAACCGGTACCCAATCTTGAGGACTGATGGCCTCTTTGATCAACTTCAGATTGCATCTGGATTCTCCAAGATAAATTAGAGATCGGGTTACCATCAAATGAGGGTCAGAGAGGAGGACATTGAGAATATGCCTTCTGAAATCGTTATGGACATTAGGAGTTCATGGTGATGTGATTCGGACTCACCAACACACCGGTAATGTTCATGGATCTAATGAACGGGGTGTACTAGCCTATGCTCGACCGATCAATTATCATGTTTATTGGCAATATTTTGGTCTTTTCGAAGACCAAGGATCAACATAAGTAGCATTTTTTAGAGCTTCTTGGGGTTTTGAGGAATGAGAGAATTTATTTGAAGTTATCCGAACGTGAGTTCTGGTTGCATAAGGTTCAGTTTCTGGGGCACCTCATCAACCAGGATGGGATATTGGTCGATCCGACCAAGATTGGGACTGTTGAGAGAAGAACTTAATAAAAGTCAGTAACAAGATAATATATTGTGGAATAATAGTGTGACATCCCAAATGTCTCGGCCAGAAAAGACCGATTTGTTTATGCTTTATTTTAGAATCAAAATACTTTTTTGAAGAAATATGTTGCAGAATTTGTTCCCAAAAATATGAGAAGTAAATTATCAAAGCATTCCCAGTAGATATTCCTTGCACCAAGAAGATGTTCCTTCACAAACTTCACCAAATCAAGTAAAAAAAACTCAAGATCAAGCCACTAAGCTCATTTTCATGGATAGAAGGCTAAGTTTTCAGAATGGGGAGATGGAGGCTGAAAAAGATGGCCTAAACCAAGAGTTAAAATGCTTAAATATGGGAGAAACCCTAAAAATCATGGGCTTGGGCTGTAGCACTTGCCACGTCGTGGCGTCCATCAGGACACGCGTTCTATACATGTCATACCTGTTGGATTAGTGTCTAAGTCCATAACTATTTTGATATGTACTTGACCCGATGGTGCATGGTCCTTTTGGGTTGCCTTCACCAAAGCAACTTGATTGGAGAAATAAATAAAGAGAGAAAGGTTATTATGATTTATTAATATGTTATAAGAATAATATATTAAAGGAGAAATCATATTTGTTTAATTAATATTGGTCAATAATTAATTAGGAATTAATTTTGTGATCAAGTGTAATTAATTAAACTAAAGGGGCTGATTTGTAATTATGTGATAGTTACAAATAAGGTAAGAATTATCTTAAATATAGGGTGAACGAATTTAGGGAGATAATTGTTGGATTAGTGTCTAAGTCCATAACTATTTTGGTATGTACTTGACCCGATGGTGCATGGTCCTTTTGGGTTGCCTTCACCAAAGCAACTTGATTGGAGAAATAAATAAAGAGAGAGAGGTTATTATGATTTATTAATATGTTATAAGAATAATATATTAAAGGAGAAATCATATTTGCTTAATTAATATTGGTCAATAATTAATTAGGAATTAATTTTGTGATCAAGTGTAATTAATTAAACTAGAGGGGCTGAATTGTAATTATGTGATAGTTACAAAATATGGTAATGGTTATCCTAAATATGGGTTGAACGAATTCAAGGAGATAAGGATCCTTGAAATCGTTCAAAGGATAAAGGATAAGGGTTTTCAAGGCTTATCTTATGGTTGCTTTGTGGATATGCAACTAGATAAGGATAATGACTGAAACCCTATCTCTACACCTATATAAAGACCCTAAGGCCTTAGAATTCGTGTACTTGTTCCCAAGGAGTCCTAAGGATGAATTCTAACCTCTCTCCTCTCTCTTTATACCTTCTCCATTTGCTCTTGGTGTTTATAAGCCATTAGAGGAGTGACACTTGTAACTCTAAGCATTCCAAAGTCAATTCAAGGAGAAATTAGGATTGTTATTGCTACATAACAATCAAGGTAATATCTTAAACCTAATTATATATTAATATTGATTTCCATATGCTAAAATTAGAGTTTATAGTCTTGGATTCAAAGCATGTACAATAGAGAAACCTAGTTCCAAGCATTAGGGCTTGTATGAGCACATAGGATGTCTTATGACCAAAACCCATCAATAATGCCTTAGAATTCGACTAGGATAAGGGTTTCTAAGACTTATCTTATGGTTACTTGGTGGGCAAGCAACTAGATAAGGATAAGGACTAAAACCCTAATCTTTACACCTATATAAACCCCCTAAGGCTCATGAATTCGTCTAAGCCTTCCCAAGAAGTCCTAAGGACGAATTCCTACCTCTCTCCTCTCTCTTTATACCTTCTCCATTTGCTCTTGGTGTTTGTAAGCCATTAGAGGAGTGACACTTGTGACTCTAAGCCTTCCAAAGTCAATTCAAGGAGGAATTAGGATTGTTATTGCTACATAACAATCAAGATAACATCTTCAACCTAATTATATGTTAATATCGATTTCCATATGCTAGAATTAGGGTTTATAGTCTTGGATTCAAAGCATGTACAATAGAGAGACCTAGATCCAAGCATTAGGGTTTGTATGAACACATAGGATGTCTTATGACCAAAACCCATCAATACCACATCGTGGTCATCCATGCATCGTGTCATGACATAAGATTTTCTCCAAAAATCATAATTTCGACTCCATTTGGGTCCTTCACTGATCTATCTTGGAAACCAAGTGTTACAACTCTCTCCCACTTAAATTAGATTTCATCCTCGAAATATGTCCTTGTAAATTGGAAAATTGTTTATTAACTCTAAACAATCACGCTTTCCACCTCAATCTCATGCCAATGACCACCGAAAGTTTCGATGTCATTATTGGCATGCATTTGTTATCTATTCACCGTGCCAAAATCTTGAGTTACGAAAAAGTTATACAACTACCCTTACCCAATAAAAAAACATTACTCATCTATGGAGATAAGTCAAGAAAAAATCTCAAGATCATATCTTGCACTAAGGCTCAAAGTATTTGTACAAAAAGTACTACGCTTTCTATAGACGATTAAAAACCGAAGAGATGCACCTCTAAAGCTCAACGTGAATCTATGCGCAATCATTTTAGCCCAAGCCTATACATTTTACTATTTTAGTTAGCAACATAATCCTCCTTAATAAATGAAGGTTTTTTTACCACTTGTCAATCTCTCATAAGTTTTGACAAGTGCCATTTTGTGGTAATTTTGAAATAAATATTATTCACTTGTCAATTTTTGGTTTGTTTTAATTTTTAATTAAAATCATATACTTATATATGTAAAGTATTAAATATCATATATATGATATTAAATTGTAATAAATAAGTTTCTTTCTTTCTTATTTTAAAGTTGTACATTAAAAATTATTTTATTTTTATACTTTAAGTTTATTCATTTTTTAAATCAACCCGTATAATATACGGGTTTCACACCTAGTAACTATTACAAGAGAGGTGAAATTCTTTCTATTATTTGGGACACCTCCCAAAACATAAATTTCACAATATCAAAATTCCAGCAATAAGTCTATAAGAGTAGAAATTTCTATTTATGAGCATTGAAATATATTAAACTTATATAACTTTAAGACACTACGTTAATGGTATAGTTTTTTTTTTCTTTTTCTTTTTTGTTCTTTTGACGTTTATGTGATGAAATTTTCTTTAACGATAAAGGTTTTTTGGTAAACAAACTTTTTATGGTAATTCATAATCTATATTGGCTAACATTATTTTTCTCATTAAAGGAAAAATAACTTATTTACGATATAGATTATATTTAAAAACAAAGAAATTAGTTTGAGTTTGTATGGAAGATAGACGTGGTTTGAGTTACGAAGTCAAGGTTGATTTGATGCCAGCTTTGTCCAGACTGTCCCTTGGGTTTTGATTAGTTATAAATAAATAAGAAGAAATGAACATTAATTCTCAAAGTCCCTTTCCTTTGAATCATTCCCCACCGCTAAAACCATGACTGAGTATATAAAACGCGGATATCCTGTCCTGTTTTAGAGAATCCACAATAGTTTAAGCTTTATGGTCTTTGGTGGAGATTTTAATAAAAAACTTTTAATTGAAACAATTTATTTTATTTGCGTAATAGTAGAATTTTTTAATTTGATTATTAATTAGTTTATAAAATTGTCTGTTTATAGTTGTTTGAAAAAAACATCCATATAATCACTGAAAATGTTTTGACAAATGCTGTTAATAAATGAAAGTTTTTTTTATTATACGTTGATCTCTTATGAGTTTTGATATTTGTTATTTTGTGTTATTTTTGAAATAAATATTATTTACTTGTAAATTTTTGTTTTATTTTATTTTTTAAAATTAAAGTTATATATATATATATTAAATTGCAATATATACGTTTTTTCTTTTCTTATTTTAAAACTGTATATTAAAAAATATTTTATGTTTATACTTTAATTTAATGTTTAATCTTTTTTTAAATCAACCAGTATAATATACGACTTTCACACCTAGTACTTATTAATTAACAAGTTTTTTGAAAAATTTGCTCCTGACTATTTTGGCCCCTTGTTTAACACCCGTTACGTAACATCCACATTTTATGCCTACAACTTTTGTACTTTTTAGTGGCAAATTCTTTTTCGAACAAAATAAAATAAAATAAAATTACCCGATTGATCCATATGATTTCCCAAAACATACGTAAGCATCATAACTATAGAAATACCTACTTTGGCTTGGTCGTTTTTCTTTTAAAAAACTTGTCCTTATGGTGCTTTTGGCCAACGTCGTCCACATGAAGTCGTTAGTCGTCATAGGTGGCTTCCCTTAACCTATGTGGCTTATCGCGCCAGTAGCTACTGAATGAGACTGTATACTTACATTTCTTGCCACATGAACATCGACCTTTTATCTCTCACATTGACCCTTTAACTTCTCTGTTGTTGAGCTCATTCCCACTTTCTATCACACTTGTGGAAGGAGAACATTCAAGAAGCCAAGAACAAAGGTGCTTTGTTGCTCTCAATGAACATGGAAGATACGAAAAAGAAGATGATAGCTACTAGTGTTACTACCACCTGCAACTTCATGAAAGATCAAGAGAAAAAAGCCCTAAAATCCGATTTTATTGATGGTGTAACATCATATCTTAAAGAATACTATGTGAGTACATTGTGATTTGGTAATTTATTAAGTTAATGTATATGTTTTAAAGTGTTAGTAATTACACAGTTTTTACGAAGGTTGGTATGTTGGATTGATAAAACCCTATTATTTTATTGGATTGGAGTTGAGTTGTAAATGATTAAGTAAGTAGAACATAATTGGTTAAGACGGCTAAAATAAGAAAAAGAATAAAGGATTTTTTTCCTGAAACACAACACGTAAGGAGTGAGGAATGTATATTTAAAAGACATGGTGCGTCCAACTGACTTAGTCAAAAAAAGATTTAAGTTATATGCTAATCATTTGAGGCAAAACAAACAGAGGAATGACATAGAACTTGATAGGAAATGAAAGAAATGACGGTTTGAAAGGGGATTAACATGACGGGAGGCCCGAATATAAAAATCAACCTTAATTTCATGATACCGGCATCAAGGGTAAGAGTTTAAGGCGTTTAACTAATATATTTTGTATGTATATCGAGATAAAACTGGCATCAAGGGGGTTTGAAAGGGCGTTAACATGACGGGAGACCCGAATATAAAAATCAACCTTGATTTCACGATACCGGCATCAAGGCTAAGAGTTTAAGGCGTTTAACTTATGTATTTTGTATCTATATCGAGATAAAGCTGGCATCAAGGGGGTTTGAAAGGGGGTTAACATGACGGGAGGTCCAAATATAAAAATCAACCTTAATTTCACGATACTGACACCAAGGGTAAGAGTTTAAGGCGTTTAACTTATGTATTTTGCATGTATATCGAGACAAAACCCCATAAACATTATAGCCATGTTATGTGAAAATCACGAGGGTTAACTCGTTTATTGATTGTATTGAAGAGCTTAGCCTGTTTGGTAACTAGTGGTTATCAAGTGTTGTTAATGGTTGTTGCTACGTGATATCTCATATGCGTTGCTGGCTATCCTAATGTAGGCTTCCTCCAACGAGCATTCCCGATACACGCAACACAAGGTCGACAAAACTAGGTTAGAAAGCTATACCATATATGGACCCCCGATGTTGCTCTCCGAGACCTAAGTTAGATATCATATTTGAGGCTTAATCTTTTGTCAAAAGGAATTGCCAGATATTGCTTACCTTCTAGGGGTAGATAGAGTTTTGTTTTATAGTTGAGGTTCTGACCGATCCATATTCTTTTCTTTCAGGTCTTACTTTAGTCCTTATATTGTAAGGTAAGCCCCTTTTTAAAACAAAAATAGAATAAGCTCTCCTTTTCTATGTTTCTTGGGAGATAGGGTGATTCTTGGTGTACGTGGTTAGGATTCCCTGATAGGTTGAATATTGTCTTGCATTTATATGTGTTTTTCAACCAGGTCGCGTCTGTTGGCCGGCTTAGTTTTACGTGGGTTGGCGCACATACCATTAATCCCCCTAGTCTAATTGTTATAAATTGTTGCATTTTGGTTTATAATAATTGGGCTTGAAAAGTTATTGCCAAATATGTTTATTTAGCCGGGTATTAGGTAGGAAATTGTGTGCACCTAAATATATGTGTTTTTTACATGTAATTGATCGTTTCTTGTAACGTTGGGATTTCCCGCCTCCCTTTCCATAAATGCTTGTCACATGTGACTGTTAGTTATCTTTTTGATATTCCATCCCTTTGTTTTCCTTTTTCTTTCTTGCTTCAATTCTCTCTTTGTTTAGAACAATAAAAGGTCTCGTCCGATAAGACATGTGCTTTATTCTTTTGTTACTCATGAACACCTCAATCATATTTAGATAAAGTATCATCTTTTCGATGAAGACGAGGCCACTCTTCATGGTTCTTCAGCGGTTATTGACTGCCCCCTGTCAGGTAAAGTTGGTTTTTACCTTTATTACTTTTAATCCGGCCTTTGTGTTCCTCCCTCTTTGTTTTTTTTTGGTTCCGTTGTTTAGTCATAAAAGATTCACACTTGTTCCAGTAATTCTTCCGCATCTGTAGCAATGGTGCTTGGTATTACTTTCGTTTTACGAGGCGGAGTTTAATTGAGGGTCTTCATGAGCCTAGCAAAATTTATAAGAGTGAATTTATTTGGTTTAATGCATATTGGTTCCCTTATCGTAATGAATTTCATGCCCCCAATACAATTATTGATCAAAAGCCTTTTAGGATTCCTGATTTGAGTCAGGACATAGAAAAAATCTCCGATTTGAATGTTATGATGAAAAAATTCCTTGAAGCTGTCTTGGGTCAGGCCGGGATGAGTCCCTATTGGTTGTGAATGGGTGTGGTTCCTTTTTTGTTTGTTGGAGGAACAGGTACTTCTTTTCTTTATTGTTAACTGTTTATCTCTGTTTATACTGATTATGTATTGATATTCTTTGTAAATGGAACTTGGTTACCTTTCCTTTTGTCTGAATTTTTCGAGGGCAAGATTGTAGCTTTTGATTGGTTCTGATGATTTTGATCTTCCTATTCTTGATAATATCTTTGATGGTAGTGGTAGTAAAGTCAGTAACTCACAATATGAGGAGGAGGATGTCACACCCCAAAACCATGAATGACGGAAATGTTCTGGGGCGGAGGACGTCATGTACAGTATCACAACAATGAAAAGTAGTAAACAAGCAACAACATCATCCATTGCATTAATAATATAATTTTAATACAAGTGTGTTATGTCAAATTATGATAAAAACTAAAGCATAAATCAAAATGAAAGATGCGCCTTGAACGAGCACCATCTTCCATGAACCTTGCATCGGTACCTATCTATGGTTGACCTGAAGATACAAGTTATTTTGAAAGAGAGTATCAGCTTTAAAGCTGGTGAGATCACAAGCATTTTAGTGTCTTAATTTGTATGTAAGTACTTGTATGTATTTGAAATGTAACTATTTGTACGAACGTGAAATGTAAGTATGAAAACGTTTTGAACATCCTAGAAAGCCCTATGCTTCCTACTGAGGGTAGCCTTCTACCAAGGCATCTAGTATCAGTGTGTGTCTCTTGTAAGAGTGTGTATTTTCCCAAATCTGACTATCATTAACCAAAAATATAGTTTCTACATTACCGTGCATCGTGTGAATGTTCACGAAGTGAATGTAATGGGAAAATGAAATAGTACTATGGTGTAGTATCGAATAACTACAACCGTACTAACTACCTTAAGTCTATTGTAATCTTGTAAGTACCGTAGTATTTGTAATAAGTGACTACTTATGTACTCCTATTGCCTTATTTGAGGGATAAGGCCTAATGTGATGGCTAGATCCCAGGCTAAACACTCCCCTGTCAAAGAGATTTTGGGACCTACACACGACCCCTGCATGTATGCAAGCCGTGAACATCCACATTACTATGATCATGTATACCCGATATAAATATCACAATGCGTTGTGATTCATCGGTATAGTTAGATCCTGAACTTGTTCTATGCTATAGCACCTAGTGATGTTTGTCTTATCATCGTATATGTAAACGCACTCATGTAAACGTATATATGTAAACGTACTCATGTAAGCATAATCATGTAAATATATCTACGTAATAGTATAGTAATGTATTGTAATGTTCTGCGTGTGCTAGCTGTAATGTGTGTTCTCTCTCTGTCTAGCATGTATAGTAATGTACTGTGTGTACTAGCTGTAACGAGTGTTCTCTCTCTGTCTAGCATGTATAGTAATGTATTATGTGTACTAGTTGTAACGAGTGTTCTCTCTCTATCCAGCAAGTATTGACTCATGAATGAACTGAACCATTGTATGATATCGCGTTCTAGTAATAGTTCTAGTATCTTCCTAAACTACCCATATGGTAGCTTACTAGTAATGTAACTGGTATGTATGAACATGGGAGTGTACCCTTGCTACCCAAGGGTATTGAACTGAACTGGAAGAACCTTTATGACTATATATGTACACATGATATATAACTAATATTTAAACGACCTTCGGACGGGTACCTGATATCCCACCAGACCACATCTCAAGCGCAAAAAGGAAATAGGGCAGGCAGGCCTTCCTAAGCCTTTTAAACATTTCTTATATAACTATACATACGTACACATGCAATTGATAATATGAAAGCATAAAATAAGTTTTGTAAAACCTTTGAACAGTATCTCTATCTAAGAAAAGATCGACTTGATGTCAATCTATAAAACGGGTTGAAAGCATGGGTTTGATAAAACAGTTTAAGTATAAAGAAAATTTTGTTTGAAACACAATTGTAAATGAGTTTGAAATGAAAACATATTGTGTATAAAGAACAACTTAATAAGGAGTTTTAAAACCTATAAAACGTTCATGAAAATCATTTGAAGGAAACTGTTTGGTAAAACGGCTAATGAGTAGCAAATCATTTGAATGCTGCTTATTAATCACATGTGATTGATATAATAACTAGAATGATTCTACTTGTATCCCCCCATAAAACATTTAAAAACATTTAAAACATTGATTAAGGGGTATGAACTCACCTGTTGTGAGTGGTACGGATGAACTGAAGATGTAGGATTGTTAGGTGTCAAGTGAAGTCTTTAACACACTCTATGATCCTAGTTAACATATAATATCACATATATGTATCAAATTATTCCATAAACAACTAATAAAAATGTCAAGACACCCTAGGACATGCTAAACACCTTTGTCAAGTGTTATTAGCCTCTAGTATTGCATCCAATTGTTGTACGGAAAATTTATTGTGTGTAGGGTTCAAGGAAAACTCCCTAATGGAGTTCACAGCCCTAATGTCACTAACAAATGAGTTTACGGTCGTAAACTCATGAGTTTACGGCCGTAAGCTCATACTTACATGACCAATTGATGTTTGAGGCTCTATAAGAGCCTAAGAAGCATTTCTACTTAAAGGCATGGTCTTTGGAAGAGTTTAGGGCATCCTTTAACTCCTTTGAGGAGTTCACGACCCTGGGACCAAATCCCTTGGAGATTACGGCCGTAATCTCCCATGGAAGGGTGTTTTTGGTGATTTCAAGTCCCTAATTTAACTAGGAACTAATCTAAGCTAGTATCCAAGGCTTTAGGAGAGTTTAAAGCACACTTTGGCCCTTTTGTTTGGAGTTCACGGTCCAAGAACTCCTTGGGCCGTGAACACCTTACTCTTGGTGTTCTAGGGGTGTTTTCTAGTCCTAAACACATTAGGGTAAGAGTCTAAGCTAGTTGCATGGCAAGAGGAAGGGACTAGGGCACTATTTGCCCCATAAATAAGGGTTTACGGTCCAAGATGTTCTTGGGCCGTAAACTCTCTAATCTTGTTGTTTTCCTATGATTTCTAGTGTATTAGACACATATCAAGCCTTATAACACACTAGGATAGAAGTACTCGCGATTTGGGACGAAAGCTCGAAGATCCTTGAGAGAGAAATCGACTTTTCTCTAGTTGGAAATGTAAATAATGAAAAAAATATGGCTCAAATCCTATATATACTCCTGGGGTTTTTAGCAGAAAATATTTTTATTCAGGCATTGAATTCTAATATCATGAAGCTTTGGAATAACAGAGTTGCACAATACCCTAGTGCATCCTCTCTCCTGATATCTCATCAAGTGTAAATCCTGAAATACTCAAACTTATACCAAAAAGTTTGAAATTTTACTACAACTGTTCTAACTTCTATTGACTTGATATGGTTTGTACAGAATGGAAATTTCGGGTTGTCACATCATCCCCCTATTGAAGGGAATTTCGTCCCGAAATTAGAATTTAGGTAAGGAAGTAGGTATGAATGATCGAGTCATGAGGTGGGGAACTTCCTAATCGATTGGTTCTCACGCTCCTAAGTGAATTCGGGTCCTCGGTTGGTATCCCAACGAACCTTCACTAACGGGCGACGACGTTGCTTTGTTCGCTTGACCTCTCGGTCAAGGGTCACTACGGTTTTTTCATGAAGGCGAGGATCTCGTTAATCTCGATCTCGTCGAGTGGAATTGCGAGAGTCCTGACGGAAAGGTACGGTTTCAAGATTGAGATGCAAAGGGTAAAATGTACGTTTCTGAGTTCGCGGAGTAGATCTAGTTTGTGAGATACAGGACCGATTCTGGTAAGAATCTCGGAGGTCCTGACTATCTTGGATTAAGCTTTTCACGCGATACGAAGTGTATTAAGCCATTCCCAGAGTGAGTTTTCCTAAAGAACATGGTCTCTCACTTGGAATTTCCAAGGTTTCTTTTTCTTTCTTAACTTCCTAATCAAAGGCCACCCTCTGTTGGGTCAAAGTTGTACAGGTTTCTGTAATATGCGAGGAGTTCTGGATGAACTATGACAGTAGGTATGTAAGACCTAGAATTTGGCGAATTTCTGTCGGTGTCTTCGGTGCCGAAAAATTCCCAACAGTTTTGGATAAATTGACAGAGTACTTCAAAATTTCCACAACACTAATAGTGTGCCTTAGGAATTTGACTCTTCACTTCCAAAACTCGTGTTCAGAGAACTTTGTGAAAAGTTTCTTCGAGGGTAGATAAGTAAGTCATTACATGGAGAATGACAAACTGATCCAAGTAAGAAAGACGGACCCTTTTCATTAAACTCATGAATGCTTCGAGCGTATTGGTCCTATCCGAAGGGTATCACTACGGACTCGATGTGTCCGCATCGAGTTTGGAAGGTAGTCTTCCGGACATCCTTCCCTAACACTCAATGACACCATTGCATCCTTGTCTAATATGCACTTCAACAAGTGTGAAACGTGGAAGTTCCAGTATGTAGTCCACCTTGCCAACCATGGCAATAATATGAAACGGTACAATATATATGGGACCCAACTTTCCCCTCTTCCTGAAGTGGATCACACCCTTCCAGGATGAGACCTTCAGCAACACCATATCGTCGACCTGAAACTCCAACTCAGATCAGGGTTGGTCGACATAACTTTTCTGCTGACTTTGAGCAGTCTGCAATCTCTTCCAGTCTGCTGATTATTCTCAGTAGTTTGCAGAACCACCTTGGTCTAACCCATAACCCTGTGGCCGATCTCGCCCCAATAGATTAGGGTATGGCATCTCCACCCATACAACAACTCGAAAGATGGAGCAACAATGTTAGAATGAAATTTGTTGTAGGAGAACTTTGAAAAGGGTGGGTGGGGATCCCATCTCCCATCAAAGTCAATGATGCAGGCCCTCAACATATCCTCGAGGGTCTAAATGGTCCGCTCACTCTGGTCGTCTGTCTGCGGATGGTAAGTGGTGCTTAAATGAAATCTCGTGCCCAATTCCTCATTAAACTTCTGCCATAAACATGAGGTGAATCGAACATCACGGTCTGAGACAATAGACACCGGAACCCTTTGGTGAGAAACGATCTCGCGGAGATACACATCGGTCGACGACCTCTTCCGAATAGCCAGAAAATGGGCGATATTGGGCAATCGATCAACGATGAACCATATAGCATCATATCCCTTCACCATCCTCAGAAACTTGGTAATAAAGTCCATCGTGATTTGCTCCCATTTCTACATGGGAATCTCAGAGGCTTCAGCTTGCCATGTGGCCTCTAATGCTCAGCCTTGACCATCCTGTAGGTCAAGCACCTCTTGACGTACCAAGCTATCTTTTGCTTCATGCACGGCTACCAGTAACGCAAACTCAGATCCCGATACATCTTGGTGACCCCTTGGTGAATAGAGAAATGAGACTTATAAGCCTTCTCCAACACGATCTATCTAATCTCGCCGGACACTGGAACGCATACCCAAACATAGCGGGTCAACAACCGACGACAATCTTGAACAAACAGGGTGATCTCGACCCTAATCTTCTTAATGTTCCAATTTTCCTCTCATACTCCCTTAGCTCGAGCCTCTCTAGGAAACAAAGTTTTCAAGTTGCAAGTTGCAGAGTTTGGAAGTCGTTTCAGTATAATTAAGACTTAAAGGAGAGGACACTCATACTTCATTTCAAATCTAAAAGTTTAGATTGAAGGATTTTAATGGAACTTAGTCATGAACATATATGAATATCATGTTAAGCTGATTCAACATAGAAAATTCGATATATGGAAATATTATAGCAAGAGACTGATCAAGTATCATGTCTTTATGTAAGACATTATGTATCGAATCCCATATGCTTCAGATATAGGATTGATTACATATGCTATAATATTTACTTGTTCTGATTTTTCAAATGCCTAGGGCATTAAGAGGGAAAAGGACTAGAATTGGATATGACTAGAGTTGTTAAACAACTATTAAAGGACAATCTGAGGTTCGCTAAAGATTTGTTGCTTGTGGACAATTGGAAGTATAAATTTGGAACGACCATAGTGACATGTTTTAGATTGGGATCATTCTTGTTCCGAATTGATAGTCATATGAGAATATGGAAATGTTTCCATAATGGGAGTTGATGATTAGAATCTATATGTGAGTTAGAAAATTTGATGCAAGGAAGGTGTTCAAGAATTGTATCTTGAATATGAGACTTCGTAACAATGAAATTGTTTTAAGTAACAAAGTTTTAATGAGCATTTTGTGACATCGTTGGCTAAGTCTCGGTGACTTTGACGCCACATCATCACAAAAGGATATTGCATGTAAGGTTGAACTCTAACACATTTAGAAATAAAAAGAATTTGTAATTCTTACTTGTTCTAATAAGAATTTGAAATTGTGGAATAAGCATCATTGAAATAATGTCCAATCGATCTATTCACAAAGGAAGGACCATAAAGAGACATAGTATGCATGTTTATAACATGCCATGACTAATGTTTAATTCAAGTGTTTAGTTGATTA
The DNA here is from genome assembly GCF_052625555.1 of Lactuca saligna. Lineage (NCBI taxonomy): Eukaryota > Viridiplantae > Streptophyta > Magnoliopsida > Asterales > Asteraceae > Lactuca > Lactuca saligna. The sequence continues at coordinate 183,818,887 of NC_136423.1, forward strand.
ATCGAAACATTATAAAATTAATAAAGTCTAATTAATATGGTGATTAAATAATAAGTGTTTTATTTATATTCAATAATTTTGAGACCATATTTAATTAGGTTATTATTGTGTTTCACTTTACATGTTTTACTTCCCAAATAAGCAGATTATTCAAACATCCACATTCGATCATACTTTTAGAAGTAAGTAGTGAATTAAGATTGTCGTGAATCAGACTGTAGATTGTCTAAGAGGTTAGACATAGCAATGGTTTGTTGCAGTATTCATGAGTACTTTTGAAATGGGGATTTAAGTATTGGATCAACCCACGCTCAGAGAATTACTTCATGGATTTTAGCATGAGTAATTTTGAGATGATAATATCTTATATTCTTGAAACAAAGATATATGAGTTGTTGTTTACAAGTTTGTTGTGCACTGATAATACGTAAACGCATCAGTAACTTGATGTTATAAAACGTATTGATGTGCGTGATTTGATGAGTAAATAGTGCAAGCATCTAAGTCGAAGTTTATATATTTTTTTTGTTTTGCACTAAACAGAAAAAGTTATATTTGTGCGGCCCTCGATGATTTGGTGATGACATCTAAAGCGCTTGGCCAAGCCTGGATTGAATTGATGTGTTCAATTAGTAGTCTGATTTTAGTCGTCATAAATCAGAAGTCGGGAAACAAATCTTGGATAGAGAGATTGATTATAATCCATATCTCATGTCCATACGATATCTTGTAGAATGAAGGAATATTTGATCACTTATCTTAGGACATGTCACCGACTAGGTCAGAGTTCGACAACGGCTTTTGGTAGCTGTAATTTGCTGAACAATTTCATAGTTATATTGGAAATTATAGTTATTACACTTATCCACGTACGAGACTATTGTATTAGGTGTCTAAGTCCATAACTATAATTGGTATAAACTTGAATTGATAGTAGCACATTTCTTTTGGGTTGCCTTTAAAACTACCAATTGAATAAGATCACTTTTAGAGAAAGAATAGTGATTTATTAATTTATTACTTGGTTAATAAATTAATTATAAATCAAAAAAATGATTTATTAATGTGTTATGGAAATAATACATTAATTAGAAATCATATTGTTTGATTAATATTTAATGAGAAATTAAGTTGGAATTAATTTTGGAGTTAAAGGAATTAATTAAAAGTATAGGGACCAAAAGTGAAAATGTTCAATAGTTGAGCATTGGACAATTCTAGAACCTCCCTGAAGAGGGGAAACGAAATCTAGAGTGCTCCTAGGTTTTCCTTGGGCTCTAAGGGTGCCTTAGATGCCTTAGGTGCTGTTTATTTTTTGGAAAAAACCTCTTCAAACCTCTTACTGTTGCGCGACGCAGCACACTCGCAACACTTTTCATCTTGCAATTGTTTGTTTTTTAAAAGTTTTCTGAGTCAAAAACCTCTGCGCGTGCTCTGTTTGGCGCAACACTTGTACTGCCTCTTCCAACCTCTTCTTTTTCTTTTTTTATTGCTGAAATTTTGATTATATGTTATTAAAATTTTATTTCACATTTTTTTTTCGTTTATTCTTAGTGAATTTATTTTTCATTTTTTTATATTCAATAATGATAATTTCTTGATGAAATATCATTATTTTTTGCTAAAATATCTTTATTTTTTTTTGTTGAAATATCATTCTTTTTTACTGAAATATCATTAATTTTTACCGAAATATTATACATTATTAAATTTTACATATTAAAAAGTTATTTTCGGTTTATAAAATTAGTTTATTTTAATTTTTTAATATCTGCAGCAGTATGCAGATGTTAAAAAAACAAACACGCTTCTTATTATATTCTGCAGCCGTTTGGTCCACCTTTTCTACTGCAGAGGGTTGCAGAGGTGGTCCGTAGACTTCATGAATTTTTGCTTCAGAAAATCAAACAGCACCTTAGTGAGGAAGTTAAGAGATTAGGGTTATCTTGGAGATACCTGACTTATCCAATATATTCCTAACACTTATATAAACCCTCATTAGGGTTGAATTTCGGCCAAGCCTTCCTTCTAAGTGCCTTTGACAAAATTTAGGCTTCTCCTATCTCTCTCTCTCTCTCTCTCTCTATATATATATATATATATATATATATATATATATATATATATAGTTTTCCTTGGTTTCTAGGTTTGTTTTGTGAGCCATTATTGGTGCAACACTTGTGATGCTTGCTACCAAAGGTTATTCAAGAAGGAATTGAAGATTGTTTACAATAACAATCTTAAAGGTATGATTTATAACCCTTTTGGTTTGTAAATTTCGAAAATTATATTTACCTTTTAGGGTTTCTAGTTTTTGTGTTCAATGCTTGTATGTCTAATAGAGAAAACATAGATCCAACAATTAGGGTTGCATGCACACATATGGATTTTTTGCTATGCTCAAAACCGATTAGTGATATGTTCCTCAGACTTAACTTTGCCTTTTGTTGTCCTAATGGAGTTAAGCATGAGAATCATAACACAGAGAAAAAGGTTGTCAGTCGTCGTCCGGGATGGGCTCCTAAAGCGAAGCTCCGACGGTCAAGTTAGTGATTAGTGGAAAGAGTATGGGTTTAGCAGAAGAGTGAGTGAGAGGTCCCCCATATCCTAAAGGAGAAAGGTTCTATTTATACATGTCATGGCGGGGACAAGATCCTAACAATACATTTTGGTCGCTGTTGGGCCGACAGGATGTACATGCATCTCATTGGTGGATTGTGCTCCACTAGTGGTTATATATCATTGGTGTAAATCTCTCAGGAGGCGTAGACCTAAGTATTATACATGTCGCTCTGGGATACAATTGGTACTATTTTGTCTTTAAGTTGGATTCAGTGCTTGGGCTCCAAGGAACACACATGGGATCGTGAGGACGAGGGTGTGGTTTCGACGCTAGGCGTATGCCGATCCTTGACTACCACGTTTATCAGACGTGGGCTCCGTTACATTTGATGCATTCTTAGCGGGATATGTTAACAATGTTCTAGAACCCAGTCCTAAAATCCCTCCGATCTTTTTTGATTTGTGTCCCTTATCTTCATAAACATCAACATGTTCCTTTTCCAACAATTTCTTTGACTTTTGGCGTTTTGTATAATCGCGCGTATCGGCAATAGGTTCGTGGTCTTCACTTTCTTATTAATTTCGGCCAAGAGGGGGTTCCTTACTATATTATTTGGACTTTACGTATTGAGTATCACGAAACTAAGAGACCTTAGGAGAAGAACACTAGAATTGTGTTTACAGAACCATTTGAGAAAATTGCATGTATTGATTATACCTAATATTTTTGTGTAACGCATAATCGGTTGTAGGATTGTTGCATAGGACAGTGGTTAAATTTTTGTTGACAGTTTTGGAGTTTTGGATAGTTTGGGTTTTGGGATTCCGGAATAGAAAAATGGAATATCTTGATTGGTGTTTACATTTCGTCAGTTGTGTCTTTGGTTAGAATCGTCTTTCATGTATTTGTCGTGGGAATCCATAGTGGGGAATTGAAGATGTGTGGAATGAAATTGAGAGAAAATAAAATAGAATTGAGAGAGAATGAAATTGAATTGGAGTATGGTTTTATTGGTATATAACTATCTATATATAAAAATGTAAAATACAATAAAATTATATATGTTTATTTACTTTTTTACCGGTCAATGGTTAAAGAGGTGTATAGGATAGAGACATGCAACTAAGCTCACGGGCCACCTAACCCGCCAAAGATGCAAATCGCAAGAACACAGGTTGCTCGATGTTGTTTCCCAGACACTATCGTTGCATGTCTTGTGCCATCTTTCGTTGATACCATCCACTCTTAGGAGTAGTATTTTAATTTACAATTTCTTTTGTTCCTGAATATTTACTCTAATTGAGAATTTTTAAGGATAACACATGTTATCATCGGCTACAACACAACTAGACAACACAAGTCCATCATTGGTTAGGTTGATAGCCACCCCCATTCCACTCCACCTCGTGCATGTGAATGCGATATAAGTCGCCCGATCTATTCCGACCACCCCCTAGAATGGGTGGACGGGAAAGAAGGTCAATGATGGTCGGTCCACCGGTCATTCCTATGAGCCAACAAAAACAAAATAAATATTGTAAATCGTAGATGGAGACGGAAGGTAGTTTATTTTTTGTTTTATTTTTTTTAAACGACAAATTTAATCTACTTCTAAACTACTTCTTAAATCCACATATATCTACGACGGGACTCAAACCTTCAAGCTCAAGAAGAGAGGACATTACCAAACACCGCTGGACTAGAAGTCCTTTGATGGAAGGTAATTTATTAGTTTAAATAATGTTGATATTTATATAAATAAGATAAAAAGTAAATGTGAAACACATATAATAAGAAAAGCAACCAAATGAAAGGTCGTGTTCATACTCATATTGGCATTTGGAAGCACCTTCGAAACATGCATCGATTACAACATATTCTATTTAAGAAAAAAGGTATGAAGATTGAGATGCTTGTTTCTTGGAAGGGACAAAATAAAATAATTAGTTTATTATATATACAAAAAATATATGAGAATGTATGTATGTATGATTGTATGGAATAATGGTAGTAATAATTTGGAGAAGGGAGATGCAGATTTGTAATGGGGTCGGGTCGTTGGGCCCTATAAGAACGTGAATTACTAACGTGACATCAGTCACATCTTATCTTCTCCCTTTTTTTTTTTCCCTGTAGTTGTAGCCTTGTAGGCAGCAGGCCGGCTAGTCCCCCTTTATTTTTATTTATTTTTTCGCCGGTTAGCTGTCGGCTAAGCCGAGCCTTTGGCTCCAAACGTCAATCCATTATCTACGGCTACGGCCTGCACTTACTTTTTTTCTTTCACTTTTATGTATTTTATGTATTACGTAGTTTAGATAATATTAATAGACTAGTAACGAGTTCGTCCTATCTACTTTTATTTTATGAATCTATTTTTTAAAAGCTGTGAATTTGACTATTTGAGGGCCTTCGTGTTGGAAAATAATTAAATATTAAAAAAATAAAGAATATTAAAGACGGCTTGGCTGGCAGAGAAGGTGCGGACGCGCTACCACCAACATCTTATTTGTCTGTCACTATTTAAAGTTTAAACCACACATTTCTCTTTTCCTGCTTCTCTCTCTCTCTCTCTCTCTCTCTCGAGTTGCAGAAAACATTTGCCGCGAATGTGGAACTTCCGGTGCCTCGTCTATCTCTGCCTCCTCTCGTTGGTCGCTGCTCAGGGATCTACCAACACAACTTCTCCATGGCTAACATTAACGGGTACATACAAATACAAATACAAATACAAATACAACAACTTAATTTTCCTTCTTTTCCCAAATTTAATGTCAAACGAATTAAGCCTCAGGCTTGGTTGTTTTAGTTTTTGAAATTTGATAATATGTATGTATGTATGTGGTTTTGCAGGAGCTGCCCCCTTGGTGGTGGCACATGGTGGGTTTTCAGGTTTATTTCCTAGCTCCAGTTTCAACGCCTACACGTTGGCTGTGATTACTAGCGTACCCGACGTCATCCTCTGGTGTGATGTACAATTGACTAAAGATAAAGCCGGGATCTGCTTTCCAAGTCTTAATCTCCAGAATTCGTCCACCATTACTTCGGCCTTTGATAAAGGGGAAAACACCTACAATGTGAACGGAGTCCCTGTTAAAGGATGGTTTCCTATCGATTTCACCCTTGATGACCTCGGCAAAGTCTTCTGTAACTTACTTCATCTTCATCTTAATGTTTCCATTAATGTTAATCTTGCTTGTGGTTGTTTGTTTGTAACTGTCTATCTTCCTTCCAGTAACGCAGGGCATCTACTCGCGAAGTCCAGTTTTTGATGGGTCTTCGTCAATTCTTACCGTCAATGACGTCGCCGACCAAATACAACCACCGGGACTGTGGTTAAATATCCAGGTGAGCTCACTGATGAAGATGATTGATCAGTGATCACCTCCTTCTGGTTGTTCTAATTCTGTGTTGTTGTTGTAGCATGACGCGTTTTACGAGCAGCATAATCTGAGCATGACGAGTTTTGTGACAAACTTCATGAGAAATACTTCGGCAATTGTCTCCCATATATCTTCACCCGAAGTCAATTTCCTTACAAGTATTGCACCAAGTTTCAGACGAAGCACAACCACCAGACTGGTGTTCTGTTTTCTAGGAAAGTCCGAGACTGAGCCTACAACCAATCAAACATATGGTTCGCTTTTGAGAAACCTGACATTTATCGGGACATTTGCTTCGGCCATTGTGGTTCCTAAATCATATATATGGCCCGTTGGCACCGACTTGTATTTGCAACCCGCTACCACACTTGTCCAGGACGCCCACAAGGCCGGTCTCCAAGTCTTTGCTTCCAATTTCCTAAATGATGTGCAACTTCCCTATAATTACAGTTATGACCCTGTACAAGAGTATCTCTCTTTTGTTGACAATGGCGATTTTGCTGTTGATGGCGTCCTTTCAGACAACCCAATAACTCCGTCTGCAGCTTTTGGTACTTTTTTCTTCTTCTTCTTGATTCCTCTTCTTCTTATTAGTTCCAGATTATAATTTTGACATTTGAATTTGCAGATTGCTTATCTCACATGGGGAAAAACGAATCACAGAAAGGTAATATTTTATATTGTTTTGAATATTTGTATTCATGAATCGCAAGCCTACAAGATTTGATTATATGGTGTGTGGGTGTGTGTGTTGTGTGTTTTGGTGGTTCAGTAAATGCCTTGATAATCTCATCTGAAGGAGCAAGCGGGGAGTACCCTGGGTGTACGGACATGGCATATGAAAAAGCCGTTTCAGATGGTGCAGATATCATCGACTGTCCTGTTCAGATGACGAGTGATGGAATACCAATTTGTTTGGGTTCTATAAACCTTCTTGATAGAACAAGCGTTGCAAACTCACCTTTTAATAAGCCTTTAGTAATTCCTCAGCTCTCTGGTGCAGGAATCTTTACCTTCCAACTCACATGGGAAGACATTCAGACCTTGCAACGTAAGCATCATCATCATCATATATATATATATATATATATATATATATATATATACTTATGTTGATGTATTATATGCTGCTTAATTTCTTATTTTGGTTTTATATCTTTGATGCTTTATAGCTGTAATGTTCAACCCATATTCAAACTACACTCTGTCGAGGAACCCTAGATTCCAAAACGCTGGCAAGTTTATGACTTTGTCTCAGTTTTTGGACTATGCAAGTAATTCTACTTCCCTTTCTGGAGTCTTGATTAACATAAAGGTGAGTCTTGATTCAACATTACTGGATATGGAAAGAGAAAGAGAAAGAGAAAGAGAGTGAGATGTTTTTTGTTGAAATGAATGAATGCAGAATGCAGCATACCTAGCATCTGGTCAGGGAATGAGTGTAACAGATGCAGTGATGGGCGTCTTGAATACATCTTCTTACAATAACCAGAGGAGAAAGAAAATTTTGATCCAGTCTTCAGATAGCGCAGTGCTGAGATTATTCAAGGCAAGAAGCAACAGACATGAGCTTGTTTATGAGGTGGATGAGAATATTCGTGATGCACTCAACTCAACCATCGCAGATATCAGTGAGATTGCCAATTCCGTTATCATTGGAAAGGAATCCGTGTTCCCTCGCAACTCAGGATTTCTTAGTGGACAAACCGCTGTTGTGGCAAAGCTTCAGGCTTTCAAGCTCCCTGTCTACGTACAATTCATGAACAATGAATTTGTTTCACAACCTTGGGATTTTTTTTCAGATCCATACGTCGAAATAAACTCCTACGTCAATGGAGTCTCGGTTAATGTCAACGGTGTTATTACGGATTACCCCGCCACCGCCGCCAAATACACAAGTAAGCTGTTTTCAATTCAATTCGGACTCCTTATCTTTATCCTTTTACTCTCATAATTTGAATTTCTGATTGATCTCACGATGAATTTATTTAGGGAACCGCTGCCTAGGGTTAGCAGCGAATATGACACCAGCATACATGGCTCCTGCACCGCCTGGCCAATTGTTCTCAGTCATGACACCTCCGTTAATTCCACCAGCCGAGGCTCCTAGCCCTATTCTCACCGATGCTGATGTTGCGGAAGGTCCCATCCCTCCAGCTAGAATACCATCTCCGCCTTCTGGCGGTGGTTCAACAGGGCCGCCGACAGCACCACCAAGTGGTGAACCACCTAATGCTGCCGTGGGCGTCATGTTTTCTTTTCTTGCAGTTATTGTTGCGGCGACAGTGTTGGTGTTTTGAGGTGGTGCTTGTTGATGCGTAAGTGTAACCTAATTTAGGAGATTTTGATTTCAATTCATATTGTTGTATTGTAAGTATATTATTGATTCATTTGTGGAATAATGTTAATTTGAAACATAGTACATGGTGCTTTCTTTGTTTGAATCAATGTGTTTTATAATTGTGTTATCGTCATTTGGTCCAATTAATTTAATGTTTTTGTTTAAAAAAAGTCTTATCGTTTTTTTGGCATTATAAACATACCAACTATAGTTTCCTCTGCCAAATTGGGAAATTTACCTATCACAGTAGGTTTCCTCTGCCACATTGGAAGAAAAGATGATGACATATTTCTTATTATGCCACAAGTAAACGACGTGGCTTACTAGTCAGCAAACCTTGGAGCCTAAGGCTTGAAGTGGTTCCCTTTATACAACCTAACCTTCGTAAGGACCAAACAAATGCCAACATAAAAGAACTCTCTTTTCAGCCAAATCCTACCCACCGAAACCTTAAAAGCCACTATCCGACAATGACAGCTCCACCACCGAGACTGTATAAATTCACCTGAATACATTACTATCAACGATCTACACTTGATTTTTTGTGACTGCAAATGTAAGCTCCAGGAGACTCGGGTCAATATACAAAATATGAAAGGATTTTGGTTCAGTCATCCTCATTTCCAGGACCAAATTCATCCATCTGCAGCATGAAGTCCGTTTGTTTCCAAAGAGATGCGGACCACATTGATGACCTGGCAGAAGCTTTTATGGACAAGCGGAAGAACGACGAGTGGGGCCAAAATTGGTCTAACTTGAAACGGACATAATTTTTGATCGGCGGAGGCGGAGGTTGTTTGAAGAGATAAAGTTTGCAACTTTTTGGTTTTTATAAGTCCCTTAAGCACCATATCTTATAGATCTATGAATTACTAATGCTATTAACAACACGGAGTGAAAAACCGTTGCTACTATTTCATCCGTCCGATTTCTTCAACATAAAATTCTAGCCACATAAACTCACTAATTACAGTTTTTTTTTAGTTCACACATCCATCCAAACACATCGTCTCCTTCCCACGTTCTTCAACCTCCATCCATTAGGGATCAATGTCAAACTTCTAACCTCTTAGCAGTTGAATCCTTTGAGTGTCAATCATCCTATATTCCCTCTCCCCACAAACCTTAAATTTTAGTTGCCGATTGCTACAATTCAGGGTTCTGATGCCGATATAAATCAATTTCATCACCAACATCGATTAATTGATCAGTCATGGAGCAATCAATCCATCTTTGATGTTTTCTGATTTCAGGTTGATTTTGTATGAAGAATAATTCATCTTTGTATCTTCATCTTATAACATCTATAAAATTCGAACAAATTTAAATCTTTTTAATTCATATAAAAACATTCAATTATTACAATTTGTTTTCAAAATAGTTTAAACATCAGAGTTCCCAGTAATCATAATCATCAATCGAGATAATCGAGGAGGTGTACGATCACGCCTCTGCCTTCCCACAATCATTTGCTGAACCTGAAACAATAAACTGAAACTGTAAGCCCGAAAGCTTAGTGAGTTACCCCCAAAATACCAACCTGATGTTTAAATTATTTTGAAAACAAATCATTTCCCTAAAAACGACAGTCCAATCCATTAATTAACCATTCCACTTGCAGTTGCAAAACCCTAGCTGAACATAATCATCACCCCTTTCCGGAGTCCCCGCGACTCACATTACGACCTCGAGCAAACCCCCGAGTCTCAAATCTAGAAACTCATGTGCTATCCTCTCCCGCTCAACCCACAGAAATATAATGAGTATAGATCATCTTTCTGATCCCAAATAATCGCAACCCTCTGCTCATTAGAATATGCACCAATAACAAATCTCGGTACTGGAAAGCTCGACTAGTTCCTCCCCCTGTCGACGTTACAGCTGCGGAAGCCGTCTCAGCAATGGTTGCATGGCACTCGATAAAATACCCAACTATGACAGTTTTGAAAGACCCAATCATCGCCAAAATCTATCCCCGCACGATCTCGATCACATACTCCCGGAGGATCTCCCTGACACGATCCTCTAACAATACTGGCCTATCCTGGCTATCAGCTCTCGATCCTGATTCGGATCTGATCTCAAACGTCTCGAATAAGCCAGACCATAACAGGGAACCAACTTCCAACTAAAACCCTAGGGGTTGTGACTTCCTTGATGTGACATCCCCATTTTCACGGCCAGAAAAGACCGATTTTTGTTTATGCTTTATAAAAATCAGAGTTCTTCTTTTAATAAAAATGTTGCGGAATTTTTTCCCAGAAAAACATGATATATACGTTATTAAAACATTTCCGAAGAAACGTACTTTATTCATTTTAAAACGTTTGGGATGTCATCGTCAATACAGGAACATAAGCATAAATAGAACTTACATTTATTTACACTAGTGATCTACATCTCTTTAAATCTCTCAGTGTAAAGTGACTTCGTATCAACACCTGTGATATAAATAAACTGAGTGGGTCAGGTTGGGAAACATGGTGAGTACATAGGGTTTTCAACCTACAATAATATAATTATTATGTTTAAACAATCAAACAATCAACCCAATTACCCATCCTCATTATCTTCTTTAGTCTTAAGGATCTACCCTAAGAATCAGCTATTCCTCGTTTATTTAGTCCTAAGGATCATCCTAAGGAATCGACACGAAGTCCATCATTACCAAGGCTTATAGAATATATCTGGTGAACACGTAGTCCGAAACATCTGGTAAACACTTAGTTCAAAAGTAACTAGTGAACACACTTAGTTCAAAATACCTAGTGAACACACTCAGTTCAAAGATATGTAGTGAACACACTCAGTTCAAAAATACCTAATGAGCACCTAGTTCAAAAATACCTACATGTTACTTTAAAATAATTTCCTTCGACGAAACCTAGTATTATCACCAATAGATTTTAGTCTATTATTCACCGAGACTAATTAATAGTCTAGCTATTATTACTATTATATAAGCGTTAAAAAAATACTTATATAACCCATAATAATAGCCCAAGTATTTATTATATGTTCTTAATAACGTTAATATAATTAAATAAAAACTATATTAAAAATAGCGTAGGCGTAGCTCACTTACAGCGGGTTTTATAGAAAACCAGGTTTTGCTTGGAGCAGCGTTTCCGAGCCGAAAATCTCTTCTTCTCGGAGCCGTCGAGCACTCCGGGGATTCCGCCTCGTGCTAGGGAGGTTCCCTAGGCTTTTCGGGGGATTTCGGGGCTAGAGAGAGGTTCTAGAGAGAGAGAGAGTAAAGAGAAGAAAGAATGGGAAAGGTGTGAAGAAAATGAGGGTGAGAGAGGTGGTATTTATAGGGTGAAAATGCCTGAACTTGGTGCCACATGTCACCATCTAGTGGCAAGACTTGGGGAGAAAGCAATGGCCAAGATTGTGCCACATCACCCATTTTCGCACAGCACACTTCTGACTTCTAAAATCCGTAACTTTCACATACGACCTCCGTTTTTGACGTTCTTTATATCAACGCGTAGGTAAAAATAACATCTACAACTTTTATTTTGACTCCGTCGGCTAATTCTCGACCGATCTTAAATTTAACAGTACGAGGCGTTTAGACTGTTAAATGACCGCGAACAATTCGTAACTCCTTCATACGGACTCCGTTTTCGTCTGTATTTTTACCGTTGAGTTCCTATTAATGAGATCTTCAACTCTCATTTAGGTCGCATAAGCCAAAAACCGCTCGAACTAAAATTCGAGTTTCGGGCTGTACACTGCTAAGCCGAATCTTAGAAAAATCATAACTTCTTCATACGAAGTCAGATTTGGGCGTTCTTTTTATGAATTTTCTCGGTTTAACATATTCTACAACTTTCGTTTAGATCACTAAGGCTAAATCTCGCTCTATCGTAAATTCACTTTTTACGCTTCCCGGTGCCGTGCCAGTTCCGTCGCGAAACTTCGACGAGTCATAACTTCTTCGTTATAACTCGGATTTCAGCGTTCTTTATATGTACGGACACCTTGTGACAAATACTACAACTTGGTTCAAATTATTTATTCTAAATAATATTTTTTCGAAAAGTCATTTTCGACCCCTATTATCTCTAAATTAACTAGTCCGGATCTACGGGCGTTACAATTATCTCCCCCTTAGGATGATTACGTCCCGGAATCATCAACGAAACAGGGCAGTATAATGACTCCATACATTATCTCTTCATCGTAGGTAGTAACTGTAACTTCTATGTTGCTTCGAACGGGTATCTAACTCTTGGACTCCTTGATTGCAGGCGGTGCTTGGTCTTGCACCTGCTCGTTAGACTTTCAGTCATGACTTTCGTGTCACAAGCTCATTCTTTATCAAAGACACCTTCTTCTTCTTAGGATAAGTTAATTTGATTTCTACAACTGATCGAGGTGTCATATTCTAATGACCTATTATCGTACGTAACAACGCTTAGACTCAGGTCTCTTAGAGTCAATTTCCGGAATGAAATATGCCTTCCTTCATGGTCTAATGTGATATAATCACATTTTAACATGTAGCATTTCTAGCTACCAACTTTTTTTAACAACGAGCGCGATACTTCTATTGATCGCTTTGATTTCAATCGTTTGGTTTAAGTCGGACGCTACATCAAACTTGGTTCTCTAAACCACGTAACCTACTCATCGTAGTCGGACTCAATGTGATATGACCACTAGGGTCGGGATAACAACAATTTTCTTAGTCATTACCGAAACAATGGTAACGACATACTTGAATAAAACGAAATCAATTACTAGCTTCTTGGTAACCTTGTGACTTTCCCTGATCCAAGCGTGAGTCCTGTGCTTCCGGTAGTATATGCATCTATGTGACATCCCCATTTTCACGGCCAGAAAAGACCGATTTGTTTATGCTTTGTTTTTAAAATCAGAGTAATCGTTTAAAGAAAATTGTTGCGGAATTTGTCCCCAAAACAAGATATGATAAGAATTTATCAAAGCATTTCTTAAAGAAGAGTATTTTTAATATATAACAAAATCTCGGGATGTCATGTTCTGATACAGACACATAAGCATAAACAGAACTTACATTTATTTACACTAAATGATTTGCGTCTCCTTTAATCTCTCAGTAAAATATGTCTTCGTATTGATACCTGTGATACAAAGAAAACTGAGTGGGTCAGGCTTGGGAGCCTGGTGAGCATATAGGGTTTTCAACCCACAATAAAACATTTATTATATTCAATTATCAACAATCGACCCAAATACCCATCCCCATTATCTTCTTTATTTATTAAGGTTTTATCCTAAGAATCGATTATACTTTCTTCATTCATTCCTAAGGATTCACTTAAGGAACTGGCACACAGTCCATTTGCTACCACAGTTTATACAACAGGCACTACGTCGCATAGTCACCAGGGTTCATACAACTGGCACTACGTCTCATAGTCACCACGGTTTACACAATAGGCACTACGTCTCATAGTCACCTGGGTTTATACAATTGGCACTACGTCTCATAGTCACCACAGTTTACACAATAGGCACTACGTCTCATAGTCACCTGGGTTTACACAAAAGGCACGAAGTCACATCGTTACCAAGGCTTACTCAATAGGCACGAAGTCGCATCGTCACCAACTATTCCATCTACCCATGTTCTACCCAACATTTTTGTAGATATAAATACAAACACAATTTAAATCATTTAACACCCGTATAAAAACATCAATTCCAAATCCATCTCAAATTGATAATTAATATATAACACATAGCACATATTTCATAGCTAATACTTTATATTTATGTATTAGAAGAAAGTACTATGCACTCACGCATATAAACAACAATATATATATTTATACACATAACACGTATTTTATAAAATACTTCATATTTATGTGTAAGATGAAAGTGACTATACACTCACTTGATCAGAAGATGATCGGGCAACACTACGGCTTGCAGAAGTAGTGTTTCTCCGTAGATCTAGAAGATCTTCACAAAAACCGGGCTCCTCGCGGGCAGCGCTTCGGCTCGGGAATAACGCTCTTCGGGATCCTCGGGGCTTCGGATCTTACTTCGGGGCTCGGGAATATTACCAGGGTTTGGGGTATGATTGGCACACAAATTGAGGCAAAACTTAGAGAGAGGGAAGAGTTTGAACAAGAAAAAATGGCTGAATTCGAGTTCTATTTATAGGCTGCTGGGTCTGGGATTACGCGGGGCGTAATCTCAAATTACGCAGGGCGTACTCAGTACGCGGGGCGTACTCGGGTTATGCGGGGCGTACTTTGACGTCACTGCGTGCGTCGACTGGTGGCACTCGAGTATCGGTCAGACAAGTTGCATTCGACTGAGTACGCTGGGCGTACTCAAATTACGCGGGGCGTAATTGACTCGTCGAACTTCTAAATTGCGTAACTTTCGCATACGAGCTCCGTTTTTGACATTCTTTATATCCACGTGAAGGTCAGACCATACTCTACAACTTTCATTTAGACTCCGTCGGCTAATTTTGACTTTTATTTTTATTATTTATTTTTAGAAGGTCGGGACAGAAAAACTTCGTTATAAATTCATAACTTCTTCGTCTAACGTCCATTCTTACCTAACTTTTCATCGTTTCGCTACTAACAACGAGATATTCGATTCTCATTTAGATTGTTTCGGCTAAAAACCGCTCGATCTCAAATAGAGTATTCGGGCTGCATACCGCTAAGTCGAAACTTCGAAAAATCATAACTTCCTCATACGAAGTCAGATTTTGGCGTTCTTTTTATGCACACTCACGGTTTAACGAACTCTACAACTTTCATTTAGATCACTAAGACTAAATATCGCTCTAACGTAAATTCACTTTTTACGTCATTCAGCGTCATGCCGGTTCTGTCGCGAAACTTCGACAAGTCATAACTTCTTCGTTATAACTCGGATTTCGGCGTTCTTTATATGTACAGAAACCTTGTAACATATATTATAACTTAGTTAGGATTAATCATTCTAAATAATCTTTCATCAAAAATTCATTTTTTTTATGCCTATCGTCTCTAAATTGACTAGCCCTAATCTACGGGCATTACAATCTACTACCTTTCACACCTACTCATACTCATCCCAAGTATTGTCTCGTAGTTTTCCAAGTCACCATTCAAGAAAATCACATAACAATTTAACACACCAGATAACAAAACGAAGATTTTATTATTTCTTGAAACTATTACATAGGTGTTCAAGCGCACCCTAGACTATGCCTCTAATAGGCTACATCATATGGTTCTATCTCTTTGGCTACCTCATAGCTTGATCTTCGGGTATGAATTCCTCATCCTTGGTTCCTCGCATTGTTTTCTGCTTCGTTGAGGATCATGTGGAATTCCCTTAGCCTCAGTGGCGTTTCTGGTCTTGATACTTTATTTTTATTTGGGCAATTCCTTGAAAGATGCCCCCCTTCTTTACAATCATAACACAACCTCTTGTTGGATGTACACTCATTGGCGTAATGCCCAGACTTTCCACACTTGAAACATGTCACCTCTTCGCCGCATTTTCCAAAATGTTTCTTCTTGCATTTATCACACCATCTTGCTTCACCTCCTCCTCCAGGCTTCGAGAATTTTCTCTCCTTGTTGGACCTTGAAGATCCTTCAAACTTCTGCTTCTCTCCTGCCTTATCTTTTTCTAGACCCTTTTCCCTTATCTGGGCCTCTACATTCTTAGCTGCCCTAACAGCTGTTTTCAAGGTAGTTGCCATTTTGACCATTGGGCCAAAGTCAGTGGGTAATCCGTTAGCAAACCTATCAATCTTGGAGAGTTCAGTAGGCACCAAGTAGGGGAACAGCTTCATCCTCTCGGTGAATGCGGTGGCATACTCATCAACACTCATCTTCCCTTTCTTCAGGTTCTGAAACTCGTTGTTTAGGTCTATCAGATCTATCTCTGAGCAGTACTGCATTTTCAACTGTTCCAAGAACTCTTCCCATGACATCCTTAAGGCTTCTCCTCGTGGCATCGTATCTGCCAATAGCTTCCACCAGCTCAAAACTCTAGTTTTCAGTTGTCTTACAGCGAAGACAGTCTTCTGTTTCTCGCTACAGTCACAACTCTCAAACTCCATCTCCATCTCGGATACCTAATCCATAATCTCAACAGGCTTTGGGCTTCCTAAGAGACTTGGTGGTTTCGCACCCAAGAAATTCTTGTACATTCGCCCATCCTTGTCGTTTCTCCTCTCTGGGCCATCCTTTTGATCACCTTGAGTCCCTACTTGACTCACTTGGCGGCTGTAGTTCCCTTCCTCCAATTGCTCGGGAATCAGCTCAGGTTGCTCAGTGAGCATAGTAGGTTCGTCCCTATTCAACATCCGCGTCATTTCTTCCCTTTGTTCAGCTAGCATAACCCGAATCATGGCTTGAACTACAGCCATGGTGACTGGCTTAGGTGCAACTTCTTCTACAACAGATATTTGCTGAACCACTGGGGGTTGGTTCCTATTCTCATTTGCATTCACGTTTCCGCTACGGGTCCTTGCCATCTTGATCTATACACTGAATAAGGTGAATCTAGACCCTTACATAGGATTAACTTTTAAATCATCCTTATCGCTCCGAAACGTTTATATGTTAGTTCTAATATCGTATTCGTACGTTTAGAATCCTAAACACATAAGGTTTCCAGATCCGGTCGACAACAGACCATAGATCCGATCAAACTGTAGCATAACAAATCATTTAGCACATAAAAGTAATTTAGGCATCATTCCTAAATTATGCTAGTGCTCACACCTCACAATCATCGCTTAGCATTCTAAGTTTAAGTCTAGAAATAAATCCATATTCCTAGTTCTCTTAAACTAATGCTCTGATACCAACTGTGACATCCCCATTTTCACGGCCAGAAAAGACCGATTTTTGTTTATGCTTTATAAAAATCAGAGTTCTTCTTTTAATAAAAATGTTGCGGAATTTTTTTCCCAGAAAAACATGATAAATACGTTATTAAAACATTTCCGAAGAAACGTACTTTATTCATTTTAAAACATTTGGGATGTCATCGTCAATACAGGAACATAAGCATAAACAGAACTTACATTTATTTACACTAGTGATCTACATCTCTTTAAATCTCTCAGTGTAAAGTGACTTCGTATCAACACCTGTGATATAAATAAACTGAGTGGGTCAGGTTGGGAAACATGGTGAGTACATAGGGTTTTCAACCCACAATAATATAATTATTATGTTTAAATAATCAAACAATCAACCCAATTACCCATCCCCATTATCTTCTTTAGTCTTAAGGATCTACCCTAAGAATCAGCTATTCCTCGTTTATTTAGTCCTAAGGATCATCCTAAGGAATCGACACGAAGTCCATCATTACCAAGGCTTATAGAATATATCTGGTGAACACGTAGTCTGAAACATCTGGTAAACACTTAATTCAAAAGTAACTAGTGAACACACTTAGTTCAAAATACCTAGTGAACACACTCAGTTCAAAGATACGTAGTGCACACACTCAGTTCAAAAATACCTAATGAGCACCTAGTTCAAAAATACCTACATGTTACGAAACTGCTATCGTTCCACTGGACCGTCTAGTATCGTCCATAGTCGTCATCTATACTCCACTAGATGACTGGATCACTGACAACACTGATGTCCCATCGTGTTATCACAAAACAACTATTTCATCTACCCATGTTTTTCCCAACACGTTTTGTAGATATAAAATACGTATACAGTTTAAATCATTTAAAACATGTATAAAAAATCTTTCACTCAGCATACACATCAAGTATTCAAACAATATGTACACATAACACGTAATTTATATTAAAATACTTCATATCTATGTGTAAGATGAAATGGACTATGCACTCACAACACGTAAATTATATAATAAATACTTCATATCTATGTGTAAGATGAAAGGGACCATGCACTCACCTGAGAAGGTGGTGACTCCGTACTCGAACAGCGCTTCGTTTACTTTAAAATAATTTCCTTTGACGAAACCTAGTATTATCACCAATAGATTTTAGTCTATTATTCGCCGAGACTAATTATTAGTCTAGCTATTATTACTATTATATAAGCGTTAAAAAAATACTTATATAACCCATAATAATAGCCCAAGTATTTATTATATGTTCTTAATAACGTTAATATAATTAAATAAAAACTATATTAAAAATAGCGTAGGCGTAGCTCACTTACAGCGGGTTTTATAGAAAACCAGGTTTTGCTTGGAGCAGCGTTTCCGAGCCGAAAATCTCTTCTTCTCGGAGCCGTCGAGCACTCCGGGGCTTCCGCCTCGTGCTAGGGAGGTTCCCTAGGCTTTTCGGGGGATTTCGGGGCTAGAGAGAGGTTCTAGAGAGAGAGTAAAGAGAAGAAAGAATGGGAAAGGTGTGAAGAAAATGAGGGTGGGAGAGGTGGTATTTATAGGGTGAAAATGGCTGAACTTTATGCCACATGTCACCATCTAGTGGCAAGACTTGGGGAGAAAGCAATGGCCAAGATTGTGCCACATCACCCATTTTCGCACAGCACACTTCTGACTTCTAAAATCCGTAACTTTCACATACGACCTCCGTTTTTGACGTTCTTTATATCCACGCGTAGGTAAAAATAATATCTACAACTTTTATTTTGACTCCGTCGGCTAATTCTCGACCGATCTTAAATTTAACAGTACGAGGCGTTTAGACTGTTAAATGACCGCGAACAATTCGTAACTCCTTCATACGGACTCCGTTTTTGTCTGTCTTTTTACCGTTGAGTTCCTATTAATGAGATCTTCAACTCTCATTTAGGTCGCATAAGCCAAAAACCGCTCGAACTAAAATTCGATTTTCGGGCTGTACACTGCTAAGCCGAATCTTAGAAAAATCATAACTTCTTCATACGAAGTCAGATTTGGGCGTTCTTTGTATGAATTTTCTCGGTTTAACATATTCTACGACTTTCGTTTAGATCACTAAGGCTAAGTCTCTCTCTATCGTAAATTCACTTTTTACGCTTCCTGGTGCCGTGTCGGTTCCGTCGCGAAACTTCGACGAGTCATAACTTCTTCGTTATAACTCGGATTTCGGCGTTCTTTATATGTTCGGATACCTTGTGACATATACTACAACTTGGCTCAAATTATTTATTCTAAATAATATTTTGTCGAAAAGTCATTTTCGACCCCTATTATCTCTAAATTGACTAGCCCGGATCTACGGGCGTTACACTTGATACACATATAGGTCCTATGCTTTCAGTAGTACGGGTCCATACTACCTTCCACACCTACCCATATTTGTCTCAAGTATCACCACAACACCACAAAAGTATACAAAACATAGCAAGCGCTCAATCCACACTCCTAGAGGAATGCTATATATCACAAAACTGGCCTCCCGGCCTCTCACCACCTACCCATCCATGAAACTTCCACCAACCCTGCAGCACTTGTGTATGCTAGTCATACATAACGCTGGACCCTATAGACTTTCGAATATCCAGTCCTACCCTAAGCTCCCAATCAGACAAGAACGGAACATAAGGCCAAATCAAACATTCTCAGGCTATAAGATCTTAATTATGTATAACCATAATGTACATACAAGTAACTACAGTAATGATGTCAATTTCATATAAGGAAAATCCCAGGCTAGTAGGCATCATGTAATCAGGAAATTCTTATCATGCAATTCCTGAAGACCCCTAGCCTAGTACTAGCATGTTGTTCTAACATATCACATAATCAAATAACTGTATGGTATTTTGGGGTCTACTTACTGACTCCGACTGATTTTACACTTGCATCCTCCTTTACTTATTTTGAAAACCATTTTAGAAATCATTTTGAAAACCTTTCCTTGATTTGAGACTGGATTCACACGAATGTTCCACCAATTCACTCAAACCGTGACTCTCATACCAACTTGTAACATCCATAAAATTCGAACCAATTTAAAACTTTTTAATTCACATAAAAGCATTCAATCATTACAATTTGTTTTCAAAATAGTTTAAACATCAAAGTTCCCAGTAATCATAATCATTAATCGAGGAGGTGTACGATCACGCCTTCGCTTTCCCGCGATCATCCGCTGAACCTGAAACAATAAACTGAAACTGTAAGCCTGAAAGCTTAGTGAGTTACCCCCAAAATACCAACCTCAACAATACCATAACCATATCATATAGACAAATACAGAACAACCATGCATCTCGAGTCTGCAGTGTGGCTGGTCCGTCCTGTGACATCCCCAAAATCTCGGCCAGAAAATACCAGTTTCATTTATGCTTTTTAAAAATTTTCAGAGTAAATCCTTTTGATTTTAAAAGAGATGCAGAATTTTTTCCCAAAAACAAAACATGATAAAATAGATTTTTATCAAAACATTTCATAAAGAAATATAATTTCATTTCATAATCAAAAATCGGGATGTCATGTTCCGATACTGACCATAAAGCATAAACGATAACATTACAAGTCATTCAACAAATATATACATATACAGACTTGTAAACAAAACAACTTGATTATTCATCCATCTTATGCCCTTGTGCCACTTCCTGTAATACAAATAAACTGAGCGGGTCAGGCTTGGGAGCCTGGTGAGCATATAGGGTTTTCAACCCACAATAAATAATTAAATTTAATTCAACAATCAAGAATAACCCAATTACACATTCCCGTTATCCTCACTTTGCGTGCCTAGAAACAACATCTATTATAAGGAACCTAATTTAGGATTTTCATCGAGACGGACATTACTGCAGAGGGGCTTCCTCAACAATAAGTGTCCTAAAGGCAACCATGTGGGGGATAGAGTACACCGGTGAATACATCATTCACAGCACCTACAGGTTATGAGCCTGCTAGCATTCCATAGGACTATCTAGAATAGTTCGTGGTCGTCATCCATACTCTACTGAATGACTAGAATAACACCGACAACGAGGCCTCTTATCAATTTATTTCATTGCACACCAACTGTCTACTCATGTTCTACCCAACATATTAGTAGATAAAAATATACATGTTTTATACATAATTTTTAAAAGAAAAACTGTATAACATGCTCTTTCAATACTCCATCCAAATAGCAAGTAATACGTAAACACATAACAAGAAATTTCAAGGAGAGTCATATAACTCTATGTGTTAGAAGGTAATAATAATACCCTCACACAATCCATATTCTTAAATACATTCAACGATTACTTGTATAATATCGTGTATTGAAAGGGACTATACACTCACTTGATCAGAAGATGATCGGGCATCACTATGATTTGCAGAAGTAGTATTCTTCGGTAGATCTGGAAGATCTTCACAAAAACCAGGCTTCTCGCGGGTAGGGCTTCAGCTCGGCAATAATGCTCCTCAGGATCCTCGGGGCTTCGGAACTTGCTTCGGTGCTCGGGAATGATACTGGGGCTTCGGGATATAATTGGCACGTAAATGAGGCAAAAACTAGAGAGAAGAAAGAGTTTGAACAAGTGAAATCGGCAACTATCGCATTCTATTTATAGATTGTTGGGTCTGGGATTACGCTGGGCGTACGTAATGGATAAGCTTTGGTATGTGAGCCACGATCTTCAAAAATTCATAACTTTCGCATACGAGCTCCGTTTTCGACGTTCTTTATATCCACGCGTAGGTGAGATTATTCTCTACACCTTTTGTTTAGACTCTGTCGGCTAATTTTGACTTTATTTTTTATTATTTATCTTTACGGGACAGAAAAACTTCGTTAGAAATTCATAACTTCTTCGTCTGACGTCCGTTTTCGTCCGTCTTTCTGTCGCTGCACTACCATCGACGAGATCTTTGATTCTCGTTTAGAAAGTTTCGGCTAAAACTCGCTCGATCTCAATTCGAACTTTTGGGCTGTCTACTGCTAAGCTGAAACTTCGAAAAATCATAACTTCCTCATACGAAACGTCAGATTTAGGCGTTCTTTTTATGTACGCTCTCGGTTCAACATTATATACGTATTTCGTGTTGATCACTAAGGCTAAATATCACTCCTTCGTAAATTCACTATTTACATCACGCTCTGTCACACCAGTTTTGTCGCGAAACTTCGACAGGTCATAACTTCTTCGTTATAACTCGGATTTCAGCATTCTTTATATTTTCGGAAACCTCGTCTCAACCACTGCATCTTCGTGCGGCAATATCGGGTTTATATAACATTTCATTTTTACGCATATTTTTATTCTTGATTAAATCAAATCACATAATTAAGCAGATAAGTATAAAACACATAATTCGCAAATAATACATTCTTATTATTTCAAATTGGGTTACAAAGGTTAACCTAGATCATTACATTGCTAAAAATGGCAAGCCCAGAAACACGGGCGTTACAATTCTCCCCACCTTAATCTGATTTTGTCCCCGGAATCACACATCAGCAAACAAATGCGGATAGCGACTCAACATTTCACTCTCCGTCTCTCAGGTGAGATTTGACCCATTCACGTGTTTCCAACAGACAAGCACTAACTTAACCATCTTACATCGCAATTTCTTAGTCTTTAGGTCAACGATTGCTTCTGGTTCTTTGGTCAATCTCTTGTTTTCATCAAATCTTAACTCCAAAAGTGGAATCATATCGGGAACTTTTCCCGTGAACTTCCTTAAATAACATACGTGAAAAGTGTTATGAATACCATTCAGCTCTTCGGGTAATTCGAGCTTATAAGCTTGGTTCCCAATTCTCTGAAGAACTTTAAATGGTCCAATCAACCTTAGACTTACCTTTCCCGTTTTACCAAATCTTATAAGTCCCTTCCACAGCGAGACTTTAAGCAAAACCGAATCTACAACTTCAAAAGTCATTGGTCTTTGCTTTTGTCAGCATAGCTCTTTTGGTGATCCTGAGCTGCTAACATTCTCTCCCTAATTATTTTCAACTTTTCAGCAGTTTGATGGACTATCTCTGGTCCCATAAACTGCTTTTCCCCAGCCTCAAGCCAACAAGACGACGTACGACACTTCTGCCCGTACAAAGCTTGATAAGGTGCCATCTTAATGCTCGAGTGGAAACCATTATTATAGGAAAATTCTACTAATGGTAAGTGTTCATCCCAGTTACCTTGGAATTCTAAGGTACATGTTCTTAGCATATCTTCAAGTGTTTGTATCATTCATTCGCTCTGACCATCAGTCTGTGGATGGTAAGCTGTACTTAAACACAACTTGGTACCCATTTCCTCTTGTAGATTTTTCCAAAACCTTGAGGTGAAACGGCTATCACGATCCGACACAATCGTTAGCGGAACACCGTGAAGCGTCACAATTTCCTTCACATAAGAATTTACAAGCTTCTCCATAGACCATTTCTCATTGGCTGCTATGAAATGCGCACTCTTAGTGAATCGATCAATGACCACCCAAATCATGTTGTGACCATTCTTTGTCCTGGTCAGTTTAGTGAAAAAATCCATCGTGATGCCCTCCCAATTTCCCATAGGCACAAAAAAAGGTTCTAAACTCCCGTATGGTTTCTGATTTTGTGCCTTGACTCACACACAGGTTACACACTTTGCCACATACTTCGCAATGTCGAGCTTCATCGTCGGCCACCAGTAATAGGGTTTCAAGTCCCTATACATATTTGTGCTACCGGGATGAATGGAGTACATGGTTTTGTGAGCTTCTTCCATTAGAAGATCTCTTATTCCTCCTGACTTAGGTACCCAAACCCGATCTTGGAATACCTTCAGTCCATGACCGTTTGTATTGAACATCAACGTTTTACCCAAACGTTCCTCTTTCAAGTCATTCTTTTTTCAGAAGCTTCGCTTTGAGCTTTCTTTATACTTTCCAAAATAGTTGAGACAACTTCTATTCTCAACGCTCTTGGCCTTCTCTTTTCAAGATTGACTTTCCGACTGAGAGCATCAGCAACAACATTAGCTTTACCGGGATGGTAATGTATCTCACAATCATAGTCTTTAAGTAATTCTAGCCAGCGTCGTTGCCTCATATTCAATTCCTTCTAACTAAAGAGATATTGGAGACTCTTATGATTAGTGAAAAGTTTGCACTTAGTGCCATAGAGGTAATGCCTCCATATTTTTCAGAGCGAAAAATATTGTTGCCAACTCCAAATCGTGAGTCGGGTAGTTCTTTTCATGCTCTTTTAGCTATCGAGATGCATATGCGAACACAACCCAATCCAACCCCAGACGCATCGCTATAAACAACGAAGTATTCAACTCCATCGGGTAGAGATAGAATCGGTGCCTCACATAGTTTCTTCTTTAGCAACTCGAAAGCTTCTCTGTGCTTATCATTCCAAGCATAAACGGCTCCTTTGTGGGTCAAAGCTGTTAATGGACTAGCGATCGAAGAAAAGTCTTGGATAAACCTTCGGTAATATGCGGCTAATCTCAAAAAGCTTCGGATCTCCCTGGGATTCTTCGGTTGCTCCCACTTTTTCACAACTTCAATCTTCGCCGGATCAACCATTATACCCTCTTGGTTGACCACGTAACCCAAGAATTGGACTTTTCTAATCCAAAAATCACATTTAGAGAACTTGGCATATAGCTTCTCCTTCTTCAAGACTTCCAACACTTCTCGCAAGTGTCTGCCATGCTCTTCTTGGCTTTTTGAATAAATCAGAATGTCATCTATGAACATTATCATAGATTTATCAAGGAACGGGTTACAAACTCTGTTCATTAAGTCCATGAATGCTGATGGAGCATTGGTTAGTCCAAATGACATAACCAAGAACTCATAGTGTCCATATCGCGTTATGAATGCAGTCTTCTCGATATCTTGCTCTTTTACCTTTAGCTGATGATATCCTGACCTTAGGTCGATCTTTGAAAAATATCTTGAACCTTGTAGTTGATCGAACATGTCATCAATCCTCGGCAACGAATATCTATTCTTTATTGTTGCCTTGTTCAGCTCTCTGTAATCGATGTACATTCTCATACTTCCATCTTTCTTCTTTACGAATAACACCGGAGCTCCCTAGGGTGATGAACTAGGTCTTATGAAACCTTTATCCAATAACTACTGAAGTTGCATCATCAGCTCCTTCATCTCCGTCGGTGCTAGTCGGTAAGGTGCTTTCGCTATTGGCGTCGTTCCGGGTAACAAGTCTATTCTGAACTCCACTTGTCGATCAGGAAGTAATCCAGGAAGATCTTCGGGAAATACTTCCGGATAATCACACACGACAGGAACGCTCTGCATCTCTTTTTTCTCCTTCTTAGCATCGATCACAAATGCCAAATATGATGTGCATCCTTTGGCCAGACACTTTCTGGCTTTCATTAGAGAAATGATCCCAGAACTTACTCTGCTTTTTTCCCCATACACCATAAATGACACTTTTCCTGGCGGGTTTAACTTGACTATCTTCTTTCTACACAATATCTCGGCGTCATTGGCGCTAATCCAATCCATTCCCAACATGATGCCGAAACCGTTTAGTTCGATAGGCAATAATTTGTTGTGAAACTTATTCCCATTTAAGTCAATTAAGATGTTTTTCATACGATGGCTAACAGGTACAAACTTGCCACTAGCAACTTCGACTAATAAAGCATTATCTAGTTTATTGACAGGCAAAGCTAGTTTTCTACCAAATTCATGCGAAATAAAGGAGTAGTTGGCTCCAAAATCAAATAAAATTTGGGCAGACAATTTGTTAACGAGAAAGGTACCTGAAGCGACATCAGCTTCATCTTTAGTAGCTTCCAGTGTCATCTGGAATGCTCTCGCCTTTGGGTTTGGTGGGATGTTGGGTTTTGCTGCCTCCTTCTTCTTCGGACAATCTCTCGAGATGTGTCCTTCCTCACCACAACCATAACAAACTTTCTTGGTGAGGGTGTATTTGTTGACATAATGCCCTGACTTTCCACATTTGAAGCATGTGACCACTTCCCCGTCACATTTCCCATTATGCTTCTTCTTACACTTGTCGCACCATTTCGCCTCTACCTTTCCTCCACTTCCTCTCGAACCAAATTTCCAGAATTTACTTTTCTTGATGGACCCTAAAGATCCCTCAAACTTCCTCTTTTCACCAACCTCTGACCTTTACAGACCTTTTTCCCTGATCTGGGTCT
The DNA here is from genome assembly GCF_052625555.1 of Lactuca saligna. NCBI lineage: Eukaryota > Viridiplantae > Streptophyta > Magnoliopsida > Asterales > Asteraceae > Lactuca > Lactuca saligna. The sequence goes on from NC_136423.1 coordinate 183,845,233, forward strand.
CAATATTTCTAGCAGCCCAGATGGCAGCTTTCAATGTGGTTGCTTGCTTAACCATTGGACCATAGTCCGCTGGTAGTCCATGGGCAAACTTGTTGACCTTAGAGAGTTCTGTTGGTACCAAATATGGGATAAACTTCATCTTTTCTGTGAAACTAGCAGCGTATTCAGTAACGCTCAATTTCCCCTTCTTCAAATTCTGAAACTCATTACTGATTTCCAGAAGGTCCTGCTCGGAGCAGTATTGCAGTTTTAGTTGTTCCACAAAGTCTTCCCAAGACATTTTGCTTGCTTCTCCCTTGGGCATAGAGTCAGCTAACAGCTTCCACCAACTCAACACGCCAGATTTTAGCAGAGGGATCGCAAGAGCGGTCTTCTGCCTGTTGCTGCACTCGCAACTTTCAAACATAGTCTCCATTTCAGAGATCCAATTAATCACTTCCACTGGCATCGGGCTTCCAGATAGACATGGTGGTTTGGATGCCATGAAATCCTTATACTTGCACCCATGACCATCATTACCTCCATTTTGATTGTTCTTCCTAACTATTGGTGGGTCGGCTTGACCGATAACCCCACTGAAATTCCCTCCTTCCGACGGTCCTCCATTTACTTCGGGCTCTTCCACGTGAATTGACATTTCTTCACGATTCTGTTGAAGCAGATGCCTTGTTTCTTCCATTTGGCGATCCAACATAGTTTGAATCATCAATTGTACCCCAGCCATTTTTATTGGCTCAGGTGCTGCTGCTATTATAGGTACTCGCTCATTCGCTGGTGGTTGATTCCTGTTTTCATCAGCATTTCCAACTCCGCTTCTTGTTCTCACCATTTTTTATCTATACACCGAATAAGGGTGAAATTAGATCCTCTTTCACGATAAGATATTCAAATCATTCTTATCACTCCAAAACATTTACATGCTAGTTCTAATATCGTAGACATAGGCTTAGAATCCTAAAAACATAAACCTTCAGATCCGGTTGGCAACAAACCGTAGATCCGAACAAATAATATCATATATGGCAACATATAACATTTAACACAGAAAAGCATTTTAGGTAGCTTCCTAAAATATACTATTGCTCGTGTCTAAAATCCAACAGTCACTCAACTCAAATTTCCACTTAGCATTCTAAGTTTAAGTCTAGAAATCCTACAAATTCCTAGTTCGCTTAAACTAATGCTATGATACAAACTGTGACATCCCCAAAATATCGGCCAGAAAAAACCGGTTTCATTTATGCTTTTTAAACATTTTCAGAGTAAATCCTTTTTATTTTAAAAGAGATGCGGAATTTGTTCCCAAAAACAAAACATGATAAAATAGATTTTTATCAAAACATTTCATACAGAAATATAATTTCATTTCATAATAAAAAATCGGGATGTCATAGACCATAAAACATAAAATATAACATTACAAGTCATTCAACAAATATTTACATATACAGACTTGTAAACAAAACAACTTAATGATTCATCTATCTTATGCCCTTGTGCCACTTCCTGTAATACAAATAAACTGAGCGGATCAGCCTTGGGAGCCTGGTGAGCATATAGGGTTTTCAACCCACAATAAATAATTAAATTTAATTCAACAATCAATAATAACCCAATTACACATTCCCGTTATCCTCACTTTACGTGCCTAGAAACAACATCTATTATAAGGAACCTAATTTAGGATTTTCATCGGGACGGACATTACTGCAGAGGGGCTTCCTCAACAATAAGTGTCCTAAAGGCAACCATGTGGGGGATTGAGTACACCGGTGAATACATCGTTCACAACACCTAGAGGTTATGAGCCTGCTAGCATTCCACAGGACTGTCTAGAATATTACGTGGTCGTCATCCATACTCTGCTGAATGACTAGAATAACACCGACAACGAGGCCTCTCATCAATTTATTTCATTGCGTACCAACTGTCTACCCATGTTCTACCCAACATATTAGTAGATAAAAATATACATGTTTTATACATAATTTTTAAAAGAAAAACTGTATAACATGCTCTTTCAATACTCCATCCAAATAGTAAGTAATACGTAAACACATAACAAGAAATTTCAAGGAGAGTCATATAAGTCTATGTGTTAGAAGGTAATAATAATACCCTCACACAATCCGTATTCTTAAATACATTCAACGATTACTTGTATAATATCGTGTATTGAAAGGGACTATACACACACTTGATTAGAAGATGATCGGGCAACACTACGACTTGCAGAAGTAGTATTCTTCGGTAGATCTGGAAGATCTTCACAAAAACAAGCACCTCGCGGGCAGGGCTTCAGCTCGGGAATAACGCTCCTCGGGATCCTCGTGGCTTCGAAACTTGCTTCGGGGCTCGGGGATGATACCGGGGCTTCGGGATATAATTGGCACGCAAATCAAGGCAAAAACTAGAGAGAAGAAAGAGTTTGAACAAGAGAAATCGGCAGTTCTCGCATTCTGTTTATAGGCTGCTAGGTCTGGGATTACGCTAGGCATAATTCTTGGTACGCTGGGCGTACGTAATGGATAAGCTTTGGTATGTGTGCCACGATCTTCAAAAATTCATAACTTTGGCATACGAGCTCCGTTTTCGATGTTCTTTATATCCACGCGTAGGTGAGCTTATGCTCTATACCTTTTGTTTAGACTCCGTCGGCTAATTTTGACTTTATTTTTTATTATTTATTTTTAGTAGGTCGGGATAGAAAAACTTCGTTAGAAATTCATAACTTCTTCATCTGACATCCGTTTTCGTCCCTCTTTCTGTCGTTGCACTACCATCGATGAGATCTTTGATTCTCGTTTAGAAAGTTTCGGCTAAAACTCGCTCGATCTCAATTCGAACTTTTGGGCTGTCTACTGCTAAGCTGAAACTTCGAAAAATCACAACTTCCTCATATGAAGTCAGATTTAGGCATTCTTTTTATGCACGCTCTCGGTTCAACATTATATATGTCTTTTGTGTTGATCACTAAGGCTAAATATCACTCCTTCATAAATTCACTATTTACGTCACGCTTAGCCACACCGGTTTTGTCGCGAAACTTCGACAGGTCATAACTTCTTCGTTATAACTCGAATTTCAGCATTCATTATATTTTTGGAAACCTAGTCTCAACCACTGCATCTTCGTGCATCAATATCGGGTTTATATAATATTTCATTTTTACACTGATTTTTATTCTTGATTAAATCAAATCACATAATTAAGCAGATAAGTATAAAACACATAATTCACAAATAATACATTCTTATTATTTCAAATTGGGTTACAAAGGTTAACCTAGACTATTACATTGCTAAAAATTGCAAGCCCAGAAACACGGGCGTTACACGTCCGCACCGGGCCTTCAGTCCACCAAGTCCACTCCAAGAGTCTACAGTATGACTGGACCGCCCGCACCGGGCCTTCAGTCTGTATGCTCCACTCTTGAGCCTCGGCACGTCTGGACCACCCTCTCGGGCCTTCAGCCTATCCGGACCGCTCGGTGGGCCTTCGTCCTGATTATGTGCCCCTTCCGGGTCTATAGTCTATCTGGTCCGCCTTGGGTATGTTGGTCTATAGCACAAAGCAGGACCCACCTCAACCCAACTCCAAACAAACAACCATGTGCACATATAACACATAATCACATAACAGTCCATAGACAAAACAAGCCGATCTAACATATCATATAGTATAGCAACATCCTAACCAAGATACCGACCAAACCGGTCACTAACAACATACCATCCTAACTACCGAGATGTAGATCTAACAGATTAATAAGCATATCAAATAAAACCAATATACAATTCGAGAAAGGGTGGGCCTTGGTGCCTTAGACCCTGTTGATATAGTGAGGATAACTCACCTCGAAATGCCGATCTGAACTGAAGAAGCAGATTCCTGAACCACCGTCTCACCGATAATCCCGAACTACCCAAAATAGCAAATAACAAGTCAATAAACAGGAATATAAATTTTTACCAAGAATCCCTTATAACAATAGCCCAAATTGCCTTCCCTCTTAGTTTGGGTCATGGCCCAAAACCAAACCCATGACCCATAAGTCCATATAACAAGGCCCATTATGGGCCCAACTTTCCAAATTAGGCCCACTTCCTAATTGGGCCTAAATCAAAGATCCATTACCAAGACTTGGCTCAAAACACCATATCCATAATGACCATCAAAGACCCAAGTCCAACTAGCCCATAAACAGTCCAAAATTCAAAGCCCAAAGTCAAAAGCCCAATCAGAGGATGTACGCTGGGCGTACTCCTCTGGTACGCGTGGTTTACCTCGACTCATGTTGACTGAAAAGCGGGGCCGTTGACCCTGTATGTTAGGCGTACATCTTCCTACGTGGGGCGCACATGAACTGAACAAAAATCCTCATAAGTTCTTAATAGCTTAGTCACTTAAGTCCAAACTTCAGATCCATCGACCAAATATGCCTAGGACTCATAAAGTCTCAAACTTTAACACTTTGGACGTCCAGAAAGTTCTTAATCCAAGGTCTTAAACCATTAAGAACTTTTTACTACTTACATGGGACCTTCTAAGCCATTGGGACCTCAGTTTTAACACTCAACACCCCTCAAAGAGTCTAAAAGAACAAATCATTTAACCCAAAACACAACATACATTATCTTGGAACTTTTGGCACAAGAAATGATTCCAAAATGCTACAATGGCTAGATCTATGCTATACAAACATAAAGATTGAAGATTTTTACATTCTGGAGCTTTTAGGGTACAACACAACTTTAGATCTGAAAGCCAAACTTCTATTCCAACTCCTTGATGCAATGATTCCACCTTCAAGAGCTCAAAATACCCACCAATTCACACTCTCACACAAGAGCTAGGATTTAGGGACGTTTCTGGAAGTTGGAGGCTGGGAATGATGAGAGAAAACGAACCATAAGGATGTTTATATAGTCCCTAACCCGAGATATTAGGGTTTCCTTCATTTATGAGTACGCCCAACGTACACAGTGTATGCCTAGCGTACTAGCGCGCGCCCTAGTACGCCCTGCATACCCTTACATACGCGCGATGTACTCCTCCTGGTCTTAAATATATAAATTAGCCCTTAGGCTTTCAGGGACTTAAAATGACAAAACTTGGGATGTTACACATCTATTGGTGAGCGGGCTGCATCTTCTTCAACAAGTAACTCTCTCTCTCTCTCTCTCTCTCTCTCTCTCTCTCTCTCTCCCTCCACGATCTCTTTAATCACTTATTAACAGGTTTTGAAAATTCCACATAAAAATTCTTCTTCTTCCATGCGCAGTTTCAGAATGGAGACATGATTCGATTGCTCCCACTTTTATAAAAGCATGAGGTCACGTCCTCATTCGTCTTCTTTTTCTTCATGTCTCTTGCCGAAGTTCTATTTTATATTAGGGTTTACTATGCTTTTCTTATTATAGGGGCGATAATGGTGTCAATGGATGGAGAGGGAGCGACCAGTTGAAAACCTTCAATTTGAAATCTTCAGGATTTCTCTCTCTGTTCAACTATAGGTATGTTTCTCATATCTCTATGTATGTGTGTGTGTTAACTCTGTAGGAAATGGGTTTAAAGATACAAATCATTTGAACAGTTTTAACAAAACTTCAATTAACTCAACCAAGGTTTACTTCCTTCTTTATTTATCATTGATTATGTTTTTTTTATTTGGTTAGGTTGTTGAATTTATGTTTGCATTACATAGAGCATTCTTAGAATTCATAAACTTCTATATGAATGGAGGTATCTCTGATTTAGTTCAGGTCTTCTCAGTCATATGTTCCTTTCTACACACCAACACAACACACTTTGTGTACCTAAATAGTTCTAGATCATTTTCTTAACATTTGTCCCATTTTCTTACCATTTTTTTATCATTACATCTAAGAATTATCTAATTGAATTGAAAAGAGGGCAAGGAAAGTGAACTCTTACCATTTACATGTTACATCTAACCATTTCTGTAACATGTTTTTTTCTTCACACTAGATTTTAGGGCTGCTTATCATTGATTTGTTTTTCTATTGTATATTATTATTATTATTATTATTATTATTATTATTATTATTATTATTATTATTATTATTATTGTTAACTTGTTGAAACAATTTTTTAACACTTTAGATGACATCAACGTCAAGTATAGTTCATAAGCATATGAAAAGAACAAGGAAAGTTCTCTATGACCATCCTAATATTATAAATGTATATGCGATTTACATTGTCAATTTATATGCTTCACTGATTCACTTACTATGAGACTTATGTTGTTATGTCTTTCTTGCTTACAAGCATTTTGCTCAATTACTCATGCATTTGACATCTACAACATTTTGTTCAGTTATTTGCACATTTGAACTCTACATGTTCATAAAATTGCCATCATAGTAGGAGATATTGTTGGTGGAACATGTGTTAGTCGTGGGTGTGATCCTTCCATGACCCTTCTTGTTGTAAGTGGTAGAATGTGTGAGCTACATAATGAACACCATGTGAAGACTTTTGGTTTACAAGTATACCTATTTCCTGACACTAAATTATTTTTTTATAAGCTTAAAATAGTCTAATAAATTTCATATTTGTTTATACCGACAAGTTGCTACTGCTAGGTATGACATACAACATGGTAGCTGATCATGCCTGAAATCTGGCCAACAAAATTAGAAACAGTCTCACAGTTCAATGAAATTTGTTGGTGTGGATACATTGACAAGTTTTGGTGTTGTTGTGGTATGTCCTTTAATCTATCTTTTCATTATCTTTTTTATTATTAAGTGCACTACATGGGACATGGTGCATTTGATGAACTCTTAATTTATCACAAATACATGCAGGGCCCACGAAAGGTGAAATATGGAAAAGTTGGGGTAATGAAACCATCATTAATGCAAAAGATACCACCATTGTTGTAGTGTAATACCGTAAATTTTCAAACAAAATTTTCATTATAAAATCACATAATTCTCATAACACATTTCACAAAAATCTCATTTATTTTATTTACAAAATGCAGCTCCATAATTCTTTGATTTATAATCAAGGATCCTCGAAACATAACTTTTTCTCTGGTATGTACAATTAAACCGGCGCCTTCCCGCGATCTTGAGAAGAACCTGAAACACATATCACATAACACGGTAAGCACGAAGCTTAGCGAGTTCCCCAAAATACCACACATATCTCATTAGCCTCTCATGGCTATAACTAGATAAGACCCTCCGGTCCCAAAACTCGGGTGGACCCTCCGGTCCTAACTCAGTAAGCTCAAAATAATACACATCATAAATCACAAAGACATAATGCAGGATATCACAATACTCAATATAAGCACATAAGGCCCTCCGATCACACATAGATACCACTCATGGTAAAGTATAGTGAGAAGATTCACCTCGGATGATGAACACCTCCTATAGATGCTGCTGCTGCACCGACCTCTAACACTGGACCAAAATCCACAATTACTCAATTAAGATCTAAGTCCAAATCCTCACTCTTAAGGTCTAAAGGTAGTCCACTATCTAGCCAAATAACAACCTAAAAATCATTGGGCCTACCAAGGCCCAATAATGAATGGGCTCTCCTGAGGCCAAACTCTCAAGTCCAAGTGACAAGCCCAACACAATGGCCCAAGGCATAACGTTTCTCTGCTCAAAGTCTCTACTACACAAGCCCAAAGATCCAGGCCCAACCCTTATGGCCTATTATACGATTTAGCCCAAAAAGCCCACAGTAAGGTTACGCGGGGCGTACTTCCCTTGGTAGGCTCAGCGTACACCATTATGAACAAAACCTGATCAAGGACACCAACCCAGTACACGGGCGTACTAGGATTACGCTCGATGTATTTCCAATATGGCTTTTCTCACTTTATAGGTCTTAACTCGTTAAGACCTTAGCTCGTATTGCAGATCTGGACTCCATAGAGGCTCTTACTCCATAAAGTTTTTGACTTTAAGCCTTTGCATGGGTGATAAAGTCCCAAACATAAAAACTCTCACTCTTTACTCTCAAACATACTCATATATCATGCATGAGGTGGTTCTCACATCCAAGACCTCATTTTTATGGATCCTCTCCACTAGAAACACTTAAAAGGACAAATATTAGGCTCTGGAGTGCAACAACTCATAAAGCCTTAAGCTTTGGGACCAAAACCCTCAAATGGACCATATCATGCACAAATAAAAAAGGATGGGAAAGCTTTGAGATTTATACCTCCAAATGATGCTCCAACCACATAAAAGCTCAGATCCAAAGCTTGGACTCCAACTCCATTCTCTTCCATGCTCCTTCTTCACTCCCAAAATCCAACAATATCATTTATAATCTCACAATTGATCACTCAAGCTCAAGGGATGGAAATTAGGGTTTGAGAGTGTTAAGTTTATGTAAATAATGGCCAGGAATGAGGCTATCTTATTCTTTATATATGGACACCCCCTCATTTAGGGTTTTCATTCTGTGCCTAGTACGCCCAACGTACTAGGCGACTCCGCTTCATATTCACGCACATGAGCACGCTAAGCGTACATACACGTACGCCCAACGTACTCAGCTGCCACCTTTCTCAATTAAGGGACTTATCCTGCAAAAAATTCAAATTGTCGTAACTTCCTCGTTATATGTTCGTTTCCAATGAACCACATATCCATGGAAAGGTGACGAGAAGCCTTATGCTTCTAGCAAATTATCGCAGTCCCCGAGGCTTCCTCATGCCCGGATTGCAACCCACGAACCCTAATCATGGATGATATGAAACAGGATGTTAGATGTAGTGTGTAGGTTTTCCTAATTTCTTAAAATTATACTATTTAAACCATTACTTGAGATCTGAGAACCATGATGAAAATAAGTAATATAAACTTCAAAATTGTTGAAAATTGTTATAAAAGTTCAAGAAAATTATCATAACTATCTAGGAGCTTCAATGGTTTGGAAAAGTGTGAGGAAGAGAGGTTAACCTATTTTCCTTAGTAAATTTCTTACTTCTTCTACTCAATCTGCTGCTCCAAAACAAGTTCAATGGTTTTTGGATACTATATTAATAAGTCACCCCTCCCTTATAATAACTACTTTAATTTTTAAACATCTTTTTATGTCAATTTTCACGAGTCTTGGTTTTTTGTTGTGGTCCCTGAAGAAAAAGCTGAAGTGATAAACTTGGGATAACTGTGAGATATGTTGGTGTCCAGATATCTAGCAAAAAGGTTGTCACTTTATTTTCATTATTTTTTCATAATACCTAGAATATTAAATCTATCTATTGACAATGAGTTTTGTTTAAGGCATGTGATAACCATTGATCTAGTAAATGCCATGATAAGTTCTTTCAATCAAGGATTTAATGGTGCAAGTGAGGTTGAAGTTGAAGTTGGGTTGAAGTTCTTTCTATCTATTGAAATGCCCTGATAAGTTCTTTTGATCAAGGATTTAATGATGCAAGTGAGGTTGAAGTTGGGTAAAAAAAGATAAATGGTGATTTTGATTGATTATAGATTTCTTTCTTGGAATTAGTTTTTGGACATTAGAAATAAAGCCTTCACAATCCATGAGTCATGGTTTACATATAGAGCCATATGAGATATTTATATAATTATATAATAACATTCGTTAATTCAATTATTATTATAGAATTGTACTTCTAAATATGCACTTCTTTTGAAGCTAAATGGATCTAACCGCATAACTAACCATATGCTTCAGGAGTTTCAACATATGAAAATTGTCGACGACCCTAAAATCATAGCATGCTTAGTTGTACGTGTAGCGTCCACAAAGAGCAAGGTATAAACCTCCACCACCATCTACTAGCTGATGAAACTTGAAATTTTAGAATATGTTTTTGTTCCTTTTTTCTATAAAATGTTGATCACACAAGACAATTAACTTTACCAACAAGCTATTCATTTTATCTCCTTCAATGAATTCTTTTAGTAAAATTGAATCTTGAATAAAATGGTGTATGTTTGCACTTAGAAAAATCTAATTCCAATACTTACCTTTTAAAAACCATAGAAGCTATATCTTAAATATCTTAAAAGCTTTCTCTTAAAAACTATTCAAAATTAGTTCCTTCATCATGTAAATTATTTCTTAAAGTCATAGAAACTTGGTTTCTTGCACCAACAGTCGATTGTGTTTTTTAACAATTGTAGTAAGAAATGATCTAATCTTAAGATCATTGTTGGAGTTTAAGGGTAGAAACAGGTGGTTAAAATATCAGACGAAGTGCAAGCCATGAATTATGCATGTCTTTTGGGCTTAAGACGGTTGCTATTTCTTGATTTTATCCCTTCTAATTTTGGGCTAAATGCAAGAAGTAGAAAGATACCTTCATTTACATGTTTCTCAAGTCAAACAGAGAAAAAGTTGATTGGCCATAAATTAGATTGGAGATGGTCTTATCAGGTTCCTTTATGTTCTTTTCAATTGTTTATAAAAGAGCTTTTTCTTTTCTTTTCTTTTTATTTTTGTGCATTTCCATAGAATACACTTTTATAAGGCTAGCAATGTACTTGAATTTTGCTACCTGGGCATTGTGTCTTATTTTCTACCAAAGAGGATACTAAAGTTGTAGGCAAGAGTATCATTCATGCTAGAAGAAGAAATTTCCATTATACTTCAAGGTTATTCAAATTTGTTGAAGCTAAAATACTATTTTTAAAATAGTTGCAAAACATGAAGATTACAGGAAACACCAATTTGCTTTACTGTTTTAACTCTATAACCGTTTAGATGTCAAAAATTTCAATAACTTAAGAAAGGAAATAGATTAATACAATTATGTACTGTACAAAAATCTACAAAACTTTAATTTTTTTTTTTTATCATTTGTAAAATTAAATTATAAGTTGGATGTTCTTGGGATGTAATTAGACAATAGCTTTGATTTTTTATTAAAACTTGATTTCATTTAATTGTGTGTTAATCGATTGCTATTTATTTTATTTTTTAATGTTATTTTATTTTTTCATTTTTATGTTGTTTAATTGGATAAATTTGTCATTGTAAAATGCTAAAATGGGAACAAATTAAAGAATGATGATATAAAAGAAAGTAAAATCAATATTTTTTTATTATATCAGTCAACTGTCCACCGGACGAGTATAACGCTAGTTGGTGGTGGTTTAAAGACTTTGCATGGATCTTACGTCATTTTGCATTTTTGACCATTATTTGGGAAAGTAGTGGTAGATCCTTTAAGGGGCCATGGGAGGCCATCCCCCCCACCCCTGTTTTTCACCAGATCTATGTTGTTCACCATAGATTTTGTGATCAAGGCAACTAACCAACAAAAATGGTTGTGATCAAGGCAACTAACCAACAAAAAAGTGTGGGGAGGTATATTTGTACTGAATAATCACGATGTAAAGATGCAAATAATGAAATGGAGACAAGACTGAAACAATATCACTTCCTCCCTTTAACCACCACTGATTCCATATTCTACTCTCTATATCACTTTTTCTTTCTCTAACTTTCCCTTACACACGCCAAGTTCTTACATTTATGGTTATGCATTAGGTGTTTTTTTTGTTTAATTTTTATTTTTTACATTAGTTGATTTGATTTGTTTATTGCTTGAGAAAAGTGTATATCCAGTCTTTTGTACCACAATTTAATGTTTCCAGAATTGAACATGTGGAGTTGCACATGAAGTGTTTATGAAAAGTCATCAATGAGGTTTATTTTATGAAAATGAGTTTTGATGAACATATCAGGTTTCAAAATTTTGTCTGTACGATCTTCATTACTTTTTCCATTTGGAAATGATCTAGTTGTCTTTTATGTCTATGGTTTATATTATGGGTCTAACTACAAAATGTGGTCTTGAAATTTTACATGTCAATTATTTGTTAAAAGTTCCCAATGTGGGTTTTAGAACTGATCGGAAGAGGACACCCTTCTTTTTTCTTACTATAAGGCAAGAAAGATTATCTTTGGTGTATGTTGGTTGATAGGAAACCTAGTAAGAAAATAAAAAATTATCCTAATATTTTATAGGTTTATCAATAATTTGAGCTACAATTCTTATGTAAGTATAGTATATCCATACAACCATATATGTACACATCATACACATGTATAGTTGTGTGTATATGCATGTATATGTATATACTCATTCAATATATATATATATATATATATATGTATGTATGTATGTATATATATGTATATATATATATATATGTACGTATGTATATGTATGTATATATATATATACACATACATACATAAATGGAAGGAAATACATACAAGGTACAACTATAACCTCCTTTTTACTATGAACTTATTACTTGATATATTTTGTCATACTTACATGATTTTATTTTGGTGGTTAGGTATTTTACAAGTGAATTACTGGTGATGTTGCTTTATATGTGACTAAAAGTAGTGTATATCGTAACTATGGCTAATAAACTTACAATTCATGATCATTCGAAAAAAATTTAACAAACTTTTTGGTTTTGGCCCCCCAATTTTAGTATTCATGTTCCGCCGCTCTAGGAAAGGACATGCATCGGGCATGCATGTCCATAAATTTTGCATTTTTAGGGATAATTAGGTTCCAAAAAACCCTTGTTGAAGATTTGGACTAAAAACCTTAGGAATTAAGTGCTTAATGGTTGATTCCTTGCATTATGTTTGCATTAATAACCTTGGAGTTAAGATCTTGTCTTAGAGGAGTGTCTTAATGGATAAAGTTGGAAACTTTAACCATTTAGAGATCGGGAAGAATTATATATGATATTTGGAGCTCATGGAGTTGATTGGAACTAGCTTAATCCATTAAGCTGGAATGATCAGTGTTCACGACCTGACACCCTTATTGTCACGACGTGACAATTGGAGTTTCCCCGATTATTTGAAACTCCTTCCATCATGACTTGGGAATCTGTATATCACGACGTGATGATAATTCAGATTGAGTCTAAGTTCAATCGTAACTGAGTCGGGACCGAGTTGAGTCCATTTCCCATGATGTGACCCTGAGCTCGTCATGACGTGAGGGTCAGCTAATGTGAGTGTTGAATATTGACTTTGACCTTGACTGTTGACTTGTTGACCTAGTTTGACTTTTGGTTAAATGGCTAGATTTAGAGATTAGATAAAGGTAGGACCCTGTTTGATTCAATAGGTGTGATGTAGCACCGTTCGCATGGTAGTGAGTTGTGTTTAGCTGATGTCGTGAGACACGTGAGTCTTCTCATTTATGATGTGCCCCCCCCCCCCCAGCACAAGTCAGGAGTCATGCTCAGATGTGACAGAGAACTCCCAAAGGCAGACTCATGCTTAATAGAGCAAGCCCGATGGAACCCTGCACCCGCAGACACCCCTAAGCATAGGGTGCCCACAGAGAAGGCTCGACCCCACCATGTGTGCCTTCTACTCCGTGACAAATCATAACAACTCCAAATGACAAGGAGGTGTTCAACGCATTACCACCTGAACTAATCGTTATCTCTAAAAGAAAGAGGATCATGATTACCCAATCAGCATGCCCAATCCTGTCGGGTCTAACGCCCTTATGTTATATGAACTGGTAGGAGGCCTCAGTATAAAAGGCCTCCTCCGGTGCTCAAAAAAGTAAGTCGCTCGCTCCTACTTAATCCTAATAAACTATCCATGTCTATCTACTGAGTTGACTATCAGAACGTTTTCCTCAAACACCCTCCAGGAGAATGGATGACAGTTCCTCCCTGTTGTGACCTTGTAGGTTCACCGGAGTAATCAGAACCAACGAAGATTATCACCTAGGGTCAAGGTCGCATCAGTTGGTGCCACCCGGTGTGTGGCAAGCAACAAACCAAAGCACACCTCACAACATCTGAAGATGACAACCAGCGACACCGGTGGAGCTAGTGGAACACCAACGAGCCCCATTAGATCTATGATATCCTTGGAACTAATCACCAGTCCCATCTTCACACCTCAACAACCAACAATGGTTGTTGGTGAAGCACCACAACAATATGGCTCAACAATAACCGTTTCTTAGATGAACAAATTATGGAGGCCAATCGTTGAAGGGTCGACATCTTCAGCCACTGCGTTAAAGTAAAATGCCTCCATGCAAATCCAACAAATAAAGATGATCTCAACTAGCACGATACCACCAACGGTTGATAACGTTAGTGGTGTGCCTACTTTTTCACAGGCACTGCTGCTAAACCAGATGACAAGAGAACAAATGACGGCCTTCCAAACACCCCCATTCGTGACAAGCACACCATTCAACACAACAATCCCACATAACTCTTCATTCATGTCAAATCACATGTTCGCACCAAACCCGCCACTCTTAGTAACCTAACCATCGAGTTTCCCATTCAATATTAAAGCGTTTATGGCCCAACACCAGGGCACCTCTTCGCATACAACAACCTACTGGTACAACTGTACCTCACTGCTCAGTAGTTCAATCCCTAGGGCGCCTTCTCGATTCCACACCAATATTGTTTTTCAAGAAGTGTAACATCTTCGTTCACTAAGGAACTTCAAGACTATGAAATCCCAAATACAGCAAAGCTGCCACACCTTAAGACCTATAATGGAACCATAGTTCGGGATAGTCACATCAACACATATGAATGGACAATGACTTCATTAAAGTTGGACGAGCGATTCCGGTGTACGTCTTTCCCGACCACCTTAGATAGCAACGCAAAAAATTGGTTCAAAACATTACGCCTTAGGATCATTTACAATTTCAGGCAACTAAAGTATCTTTTTGTGATTCGTGATGAATTTCATGCAACTACGTAAGTACAAAGGAGATTCACACGCGGTCATTGGTTACAAGCAGAAGGAAGGGGAAATAATGTGAGATTACTTCAACAGGTTCACTAATGCTACATTAGACATCACAGGATATGATGAAGGGTTAATAACAAGAGCCTTCACATGGGGCCTCCTTCCGGGACCACTGTCCCAGAAGCTCATGGGGAAGAAGCCTCAAACATGAGCTGAATTAAAAGAAAAGGTGGAGTGCTACCTAGTATTGTAAAACTCGCTGAGTTGGCTGATTACTCCTCCGAGTACTCGCTACTCGGCCCCCTACCGAGGCGAGTTACAAAATCCCGAGTACTCCCCAATCGGCCCCTTACTTACCTGAGCAGTGTTGTAAAATTCGATCATCTCGGTGATTAATATGTATAATATACTTAATGAGTTATTATTTAACACACACACACACACATGTGATTATTACTACATATATATCTTAAATTTTCAAAAATTATTCACAAAGTGAGACCATTATGTGTTTTTCAGTTTTTATGTATTCACATGTATCTAATTTATATTTCAATCAACTTATGATTTTGACATATATAATTTCCCTAAAAATATTTCTACATGAACTACCAAATTCGAGTACTCCCGAGTACTCGCTACTCGCTACTCGGCTAAGCAGGTACCAAGGAACGAGTTCTACAACATTGACGCTACCTAAGACAAGTAGAAGGAGAATAAGAATAATGTTCCTTACCATCAACAATAGTGTAAAAGATAGAAAATTTCCCCCGACATCTCCATGAATGACTCGTCCCAACGCCACCAAGCAATGCCTCCAAGTACTCCTCAGGAACAACCTAGATGGTCTTCATAAGATCAACAATAGTCTGATTATGGAGAAACAGTTTTAGAGTAACATCAGAGAAGTTATTTGCTCGGTGGTGCCCACAACCAACTTGATCTTGGTTGACCCACATCCACTTCTCCTACCAATTCATTAGGGTTTTTCTGTCAGGAACCAAGATGTGATCACCACGTCGAGCGGAGAACGTATACTTGTCACTGGTAACACTAAAGCATATAAAGAACTTGAAGACAATAGAATCAGGAAGCACACCATTGGCGTGACAGTTCATCTCGAATGCTACCACCTTGTTAACAACATTCGGTTTGAGAATTTGAGTACCGTAACAATTTTTCTAAAGAAGACTCTTTTGGAAATTAGTGAGAGGAAGGCACAGACAAGCATCAAAAGTCTTCAGGTAGATGCCAACCGTGCCGACAGGAGGGGAGAGAATTATTAAGTCAGCCAGCGGAAACTCCACACCATCAGTCAAGGAAAGCCCGTAATCATCACTCATAAGCTTAAATTCAACATCAAAAGAAGCAACACCATGCTGAGCATCCATTAAAGTAGAGAGGAAGTAGAGAAAACCCTAGAGGAAGAAGAAGGAAAGATAAGAGGAAAAGGTTATGCTGATAAGGAGGATCCTCACCTTTATAAAGAATAAGGAAAGGCGAGATATTCAAAATCCTTGATGCAATGATGTAACCAACTGTCATAATGGGCGGTCACGTCATTGGAAAAATCGAAGAGTCGAATGAATCAGAACTCAATGCATATACTAAGCAGTTAAGTTCATAACATCATATCTAGTTTATTAATGCTACAACTATTGGAATAGGGGACTTGATAATGTGCCCCAGGACGATTCAGGAGTCGCACTCAGATATGCCAAAAAAACTCCCAAGGCAGACCCATGCTTAATAGAGAAAACTTGACGGAACCCTATGCCTGCAGACACCCCTAGCATAGGGTTCCCGTGGAGAAAGCTCGGCCCCGCCACAGGCGACTTCAACTCTACGACAAAGCATTATAACTCCAAAAGACAAGGGGGATGCTCAGTGTATTACCACCGAAACTAATCATTAGCTCTGATCGAACGAAGCGCACGTTTGACCAATCAACACGTCTGATGTTGTCGGGTTTGGCACCCTAGTCTCGTACGAACTGGTCAGAGGCCTCAGTATAAAAGGTCTCCTTCGGTACCCAAAATAGTAAGTCGATCTCTACCAGTTAATCCCAAAAAACCATCCAAGTCTATCCAATTACTCGACCTTCCGAGCGTTTTCCCGAGACCCCCTACGAAAGAACGATAGACAGTTCCTCCTTGTTGTGACATTGCAGGTTTATCGGAGTTATCAGAATAAACGAACAGGATTGCCTGGAGTCGAGGTCACATCACTTATTGATGAGATTAAACTAACCTTTAATCTATAAAGATCGATTAGATCTTGAACAAGTATATAAACATAAACAATATGAACGCAATAATAAGAATAAATCAAGATAGAATCAAACGTGTCGAATGATTAAACAAAATCCTCAGAAGAGCTCTATTAAGAACATCAACTGTAGAGGATTGGAAGGTTACAAGAACGATTAAAGAAACCTGTTATCGTCTAGATGAATCGCTATTTCGTAGATCTCTAAAAACCTTAACCTAATATGCATGCAAGCGTAAACTTATATACAAAACATAAAAGGTTCACGGCTGGACAGGCCCAAACCGGAATACAAAATAACTTATGCTTATCGAGCCCAAAAGACGCAATCTTCAAAAATAATCTCTAGCCCAACAATCTCCCCCTTTGCGTCAATTTGGAGCGAGACCTTCACTAGTTACTTGGGCCAGCGGCTGAAGCAGGTACCTTCTTCTTCACGGTACTAAACAGACATTTGGTGATGGAGAGAATGGTCTGTCTAAACCGAATGTACCAATTAATCATATGTTCGAAGTACTTGATGTCATCAGCCGTGTTCTCTTTACACCGTTTGATAATGAATAGCACATGCTCCAAACAAGTTGTGGTGTAAAGGTGCTTGTCAGCTAAAGCGAAGAGACATTTCTGTCCTTCCGCTCTAGTGAACATAACCGAGTTGCGTCTCGGGTCTATCCTGCCCAATTGCATTTGGTTGAGATCACTGGCCGATCCCACAGGAGCAATCTTTGGTTTCTTCTTGAAGACTGTGGCGACCTCCTGATCCATTAGGGCAACCTCCATGATGTAGCAGGCTAACATCCTTTTGACATGGTCTAGAATGGGACCATATTCGGCTTCATTAGTCAAAAGGATATTATACAGGACAATCCAATCATGAGGATTTAGATTCGGTAGATCTGCCAGGGAGATAATATGAGCAGTTCTTGCAGATCCCCGAATCAACTTGAACCGAACGTTTATGAAACGACCTTCGGTATAAGGTTTCAGCACCCGAACGTTTACAATCTTCTGGGCGCTCCAAGTGAGGAATTGAGGACGAGCAGCCGCCAGATAGAAGTCAATGAGCTCCCTGTCAAGCTCAGCATTCGGGTGAGGGACTTCAAATATGTTTGAGAAGACGTGGAAGATGAACGCCTTTCGAGTCAGCGGCATATCGAACTGCAAATCGACAGTGTTGTTGCAGTCAAACGAGATAACCGGCTCGAGCCATAAAATGCTAGGAGTTTCAATGGCCTCTTTAATCAAACGTTCCCTGGTCCAGGCAGGGAAGAGAGTCTTTCGGCTCTCAAGGAGATCGTGGGCTTCCTTTTGTTTGCATTCGGCTTCTTCAGCCTCTCGCGCCACACGACTGGCATCATCATCAACCTTGCGACTATTCTTTCTTTTTAAAATGTCAGCAATGGTCTCCTTGTCTCCTTCTTCATCTTCTTCCTCAGCTAAATTTTTGCCTTTGTTCTTCACACCCGAGCCTAAGGCTTGACCAGTCGGAGATGGTTCGGTCGTGTGAGTAGCTTTGGAGGAAGGAGGTGGTTTCGATCCTGTCTTCTCATCTCCCCCTTGTTTCGGAATGGACACGAAACTCGGTAGCCCTTCGACTTTGTTGAGAAGATCGATGGCCGGAGAGAGTTTTTCAGCGAGGGAACGCCTCACTGAAAAATTTAGAATGGGATCGTGTGCTTCCAGGATGTTGGATATTGCGGTGTGGACATCCGAAACACACGTCTTGATCACCTCCCTTTCGGATCGAAGATCTTCCAGTTGTTGTTGGGAGTTGGAGAGTTGTGTGCTCTTGATCTCTAGGGCGGTTGTTTTGTTTGCCAGATCGTCCATCAGGGAATGCTCGGTTGCAAGATCCTCTTGTAGCTTGGCTAGGCGAGCATCGATAGAGGCACGAAGTGCCGAGTTGTTGTCGCTTAGGTGTTGGCGAAGAGTAGCGAACGATGTCAACTCCGATGAGACAAAGTTGGCCAATTGTTGAACAATTGGTTCCAAAGATATCTTGGTGGCATTGGCGCTTTCCTGCAAGGACTTCAGCAGGGCAGAAGCGTCAGAGAATAGTTTATCGACTTTTGCGGTCGTCGCCTCACAGGCTCTAGTGGATGCATCAATCGCAGCAGTTGCTGAGGCCACCGAATCATGTTGAGCCCTGGAGAAGGCATCAACAATTTTCTAAAGAGCAGCTTCAGAAAGAGAGGACTGCTGGTTGGAAGAGGAGGCGAGAAGTAGGTCAATCTTCTCGTTAAGCTCTTTGAGATGCTTCTTTGTTACTGGAGCATCATTCTCCTCGTCACTCTGAACCTGAAACGGACTATATTAGACTGAATCAAAGATCATATTTTCACCACCAAGATAAGGGTTTTCGCCCTCAGAGGCATTTTCAGGAGATGAAGGGGGTGGTGAAGTTGGGGGTGTTGTGGATTTGGTAGGATCAGGTTGAGTGGGTGTTGTTATAATTTTGGGTGGTGGTTGAGTATGGGTAGTTTCGGTTGTATGGGTTTTGGTTTGTGGTGGTTCGGTTACGTGAGGTGATTCGGTTGTAGTGGTAAAGATTGGTGGAGGTGAAGGAACTGGGGAATTGGGAAGTTCCATCTCTGGGGTAGGGGACCGAGGTGGTGTGTTGCCTCGTTGAGGAGATTCGGCTCCTTGAGATCCATCAGAACCCGAACTCTCACCCTCAGAGTCACTCGAAGAAGAGGGAATTATAAGCTTTCGCTTCGGTTGAGTCTTCCTCCTCTTTGGCTGTGGGGATTGTGCAGCTTTCGTTTGTTTCCTCTTTTTGGGAGAAGGTCCCTTTGGAGCTTTGGACGCATGCTTCCCTTTTTCCGCCTTTTTGCCCCTGCTCGCCGGTTTGTCTGCATCGTGAATCGACCTGAGCATATCCGGTGTCAGTTCCCTTGGACCAGATGGCCTTAGCTCCTTGATCTTCCGAATCAACCTGCTATCAGAGGGCACGTCGCCATACATTGACTCCGGGATGGAGCCAATGAAGGAAAATTTCGATGCATCTGAGACGATGATCTTCTTGGTATGGAACGTACCAACAGAAGACATCGATGCACCTTCAGCAGTAGGAACATCAAATCTATCCATGGCCCATTTTGTAATCAGGATCCAGAATCGGGCCAACGACACCTCAGAGTGTCGGGATGATGAGGAAAGGCTTTGAATAAGCTGTTGCCATAGGACAAACCCATAGTCCAGGTTAATCCCGTTGTAAACCCCGTACATTATTGTTAGGAAGAGACGACTTGCACCGTCGGATCCTGAGCTCCTTTCCGACAAGCCCTTGAAAAGGACTGTAAATAGGCCATTCCACTGTGGCGGCAGGCATGACTTTTTGAACTTAGCGACAGAGGTAAGAACTTCTGTGTATCCCATGTTGTAAAACATGTTATATAGATGACCAATCTGAATCGACTCCGGATGAACTCTTGAAGGGTCAACAGCAAACCCTAGCAAGGTGCAGAAACGTTGGCGAGAGACTGAGGTTTTGTGTTCTGCAATCTCGAAAAACACCCGGTCGACGGCCTTGTCGTAGTATGCAGTCGCGTAAACCTGCGATAGGGCCACCATTGGCACAGATTCAATTCTGGAGAGAGCCGGAACAAGTTGGGAATACTTCAAACATTCTATGACCGGCGACATATAGGAGTCATACGCCAGTGGGTTAAGATCAATGACCAGACATTGTTGTGGGCGAATGGAAAGGATCTGTGAGGTAGCATGAACAGAAGAGGAATCAACCATTTTTGCAGGTATTAAGAAGATGATGAACAAGAAACTGTTTGGGAGTATTTGCGCTTTGGAAATTTTGAAGGTGGTAAAGAGGTAAAAGGTGGTGTAGTGGGCTATTTATAGTGGGTGATAGGAGAGAGAAAAATCGTTTCAAATCTCTTATGGAAATTTGAACCGGGTTGTTGAGTGACAGATGGATGACAGTTGAGGCGTGCGATGATCACGTAGGAGAGAGAGTGTCAGGTTCCTAGGATCACGCCGCCCAACAAGCGCCGTTTCAAAGAGACAAGCCGTTACTATTTCCACACGCGCATTTAATGCCACAGGACAAGAGAGAACTTAAGGTTTAAGAGTGGATTCCCGTTAAATTACGATCAACCATTTATTAAGAAATGTTGAAAGGATTCTTTTAATTAGGCTAAATAAGGGTGGCTTGGAATAATATAAAATCTCAGAAGAAAATTAAAAACTGGATCCCAAGGGAAGAAATGTTATGGTGTTTAACAATTTCATAGGAATCACACAAAGTAGAATTTGAGATTTTAGTAGGGTACATTCGTCAATCCTTTAGTGAAAACTTGAGCAACTTAATTGCTCACCGTCAATTCATTAGGTGTTGAATTTTGGGTTTCACTTAGCTCGTAGTGACACGAGACTAAGATCATAAACACAGATTTTGTGTAACCATAAACCTCAGCGGTAATTTCTGAGAGTCTCAGGGGTTACTTTGATGGAATGAGTGTAGTGGAGAGGTAAAGTGGAGATGGTGTAAGAGAACGTAGTACCTCATCTGCGAAAATAAGGACCAAGCAGGAAACTCTTAACTCATGTGAGAAAAGAGTGAGGTAGCTCACGATTAGAATAAGTGAGTTGGCCTTATTGGGAAGACAAGGTTTGTGTATACCAGGTCATGAAGGCCATTATTCAAAATCTTATGAGGCTTGAGACACATACAGCAGCATGCTTCTAGGGACACTTAGGTAATTCATCAAATTTATCCCCATAAACGAACACGAACACACAAGAAATAAAAAATAATATTTTTGGAGTTTTTGAGATTAACAAAAAAAAATAAGCAAGAAGAAAAGAAAAAGAATAAACCTTAAAAAAAAACTTTGGAAAGAATATGAAAAACCGAACCCGAACGTTCGGTTGGATTCGGTTCAAGAAAAATTTGAAAAACCGAACCCGAACCTTCGGTTGGTTTCGGTTCAACAAAATTTTGAAAAACCAAGGAATTTAGACATACAAGTAAAAATATTTTTAACACAATGAAAAACAAAATTGTACAATAAATATATAATAGAGAAAGACTACCTTTGAAGTAATGAGCGAGTCAGATAGTTGAACCGAACCCGAACGTTCGGTTGGTTTCGCTTCTTACGTTTGAGGTGGAGAGGTAGTGTGAGGTACTGACTCTGATTCCATCATACCTAGCCCTTGTAATATTTTATTGAATGATGCTTCAGGAAGAGCTTTGGTAAAGACGTCAGCCAGTTGATAAGTGGTTCTTACGAAGTGAACTTCGACGTTTCCATCTTCCACGTGATCTTTGATGAAGTGATACCTCAGTGCTATGTGTTTGGTTTTAGAGTGTTGCACTGGCTTATGACAGATCCTAATTGCACTTTCAGAGTCACAATATAGTGGGATCTTCTTCATATTGAGTCCATAGTCTCGAAGTTGACTCTGGATCCAAATCACTTGTGATGTGCAGGATGCAGCGGCAATGTATTCCGCTTCGGCAGTAGACAATGACACACACGTTTGTTTCTTGGATTGCCAGCTGACCAACTTCCTGTCAAGGAATTGACAGCCACCAGTTGTGCTTTTACGGTCGAGTCCACATCCTCCAAGGTCAGCATCAGAATAGGCTTGAACGAAGAAGCCTGAGTTGGATGGATACCATAGACCTAAGGAGGTGGTTCGTTTGAGATAGCGTAAGATGTTCTTCACAGCAAGCATGTGAGGTTCGTGTGGGTTTGCCTGAAATCGAGCACAATAACACACAGAAAACATGATATCAGGTCTGCTAGCAGTTAGATACATCAGTGAGCCTATCATTTGACGATAGAGCGTGATATCGACAGCCGGTTTGTCTAAAGATGGGGTAAGCTTGGTGCCGAATGCCATTGGGACTTTGAGCTCATTTCAAACTTAGTGTAAGCTTCCTGATTAATAAAGATGCTTTCGGGTCCCTGTCTTATGTTTAAACCAAGGAAAAAGTTAATAGGACCCATTGAGCTCATTTCAAACTTAGTCTCTATCAGCTTTCTGAATTCAGCTGTTAAGCTGGGATTCGTGGAGCCAAAGATGATGTCATCGACATAAATTTGAACTATCATAAGGTGGTTACCTTCCTTTTTGCGAAAGAAGGTGGGGTCAACCGAACCTTGTTTAAATTTAGACATCTTCAAAAATTTTGTAAGCGTTTCATACCAGGCTCTTGGAGCTTGTTTGAGGCCGTACACAGCTTTATCCAGAATATAGCAATTATTTGGATGATTTTCGTTCACGAACCCACGAGGTTGCTCCACATACACAGTTTCTTCGAGTTCTCCATTGAGAAATGCACACTTGACGTCCATTTGGAAAACCTCAAAGTTTTTGTGGGCAGCATAAGCCAGAAATATTCTAACGGATTCTAACCTAGCTACTGGAACGAAAGTCTCTTCATAGTCTATCCCTTCCTCCTGACAGTATCCCTTTACCACCAGACGAGCCTTGTTCCTTATAACATTACCTTCCTTGTCTATTTTGTCCCTAAAAACCCATTTGAGTGATCTAGGGCAGTGTTAACTGTCTTCGGTTCAACTTTTGATACGAATGAGTTAAACATACAAAACTCAACCTTTGAAAATAAGGATGTCTGTTTTGCCTTCAGTTGTGATCGGGTCAGAACTTTTTCAGATACATCACCAACTATTTGAGAGATAGGATGATCTCTGGTCCATTTGATAAGAGGAGGGTAATTCGGATCAAAGGTTGGGTCTAGTTCAACATTAATCATTTCTTCTGGCTCAGATTGGCTATCGTACTCAAGTGTCATATCATTATTTTCCCCCTCAATTGATGAGCTTTGAGAAACATGAGGTTCAGGTGTCTCTTGTGGTGCTGAGCTTCCAGGCGTTGAAGCACCTTCGGTTGGAGAGGTATCATCGGTTGGAGAAGCACCTTCGGGTGATGAAGGACCTTCGGTTGAAGTGGTAGAATTTGGCTCCCCCTGGACTTGTGAGCTTGGCTCCCCCTCGACTTGTGAGCTGGGCTCTCCCTCGTCTTGTGAGCTTGGCTCTCCCTCGACTTGTGAGCTTGGCTCCCCCTCGACTTGTGAGCTTGGCTCCCCCTCGACTTGAGCGTTGTTGGAAGGAGAGTCATTAGTGGTCGATCCTCCTTCATGCATTCTTCTTGCAGCATCTTCGACAATCTGCTTCATATGATCAACTTTGTTGTCTGCTGCACCTGCTTCGGAGAGTGAAGCTTTCTCTGGTTCATCAAAGAGCTCCAGAAATGTCTCGTATAAATTGGCGACCGAGACTGTGACCTGGCCAGTTAGAGGAAAGATTTCCCCAGCGGTGTCTTCTTTAGCCTGTAGCTTCTTGACATAGCTGTCGTCAAAGGTCACATAGTATGTCTCTTCAATCCTTCTCGAACGCTTGTTTAGGACCCTGTACGCCTTGGATGTGAGTGAGTAGCCCAGAAAAATTCCCTCGTCGGCTTTGACATCAAACTTGTTGCGGTGTTCTTTAGAATTAAAGATGAAACACCTTGAGCCGAACACATGGAAAAATTTCACATTGGGCTTTCTGTTGTTTAGTATCTCATATGGTGTGAGCGTGAATCGCTTGTTGAGATAGGACCTGTTCTGTGTAAAACAAGCAGTCGAAATAGCATCAGCCCAAAAATAAAGAGGTAAGGAAGCGAAACTTAGCATAGTTCGGGCAGCTTCACACAAAGATCGGTTTCGTCTTTCGACTATTCCGTTCTGTTGTGGTGTGTAGGGAGCTGAGAAATTGTGACTAATTCCCTTTTCTGCAAGAAACTCTTCAAACTCCCTGTTCTTGAATTCAAGACCATTGTCGCTCCTGATGTTGCGAACAACCTTCTTGAGCTGTACTTCAATTTGCTTGATAATCACTTTCAGCTTTTGAGTCGATTTTGATTTGATCTTTAGAAAGAATACCCATGTAAATCATGAAAAGTCATCAACAATAACAAGAATATACTTGCTACCACCGATGCTTTCGATAGATGAAGGACCACACAAATCGATATGAAGTAATTCGAGTGGTTCAACAACTTTTGTGTTGATTATAGATGGGTGACTTTGATGACTCTGCTTCCCCATTTCGCATGCAGCACACAAATGATCTCTGTCGAACTTGAGCAATGGAAGACCCCTAACATTACCTCCAGTGACAAGTCGGTTGATATCTTTAAAATTGAGATGAGAGAGTCTTCGGTGCCACAACCAGCTTTCGTCGGATTGAGCTTTTGACAACAAACATATAGCTGGGTTTCCTTTGATGGGTTTAAGGTTTAAGGGAAACATTTCACCCTTTCGCTCTGACTTGAGAATCACTTTCTTTGTCTTTTTCTCTATGATTTCAGAACCTTCATCATCGAATGAGACTTTGAGACCTGTACCCCCAACAAGATGAGATACACTAATGAGGTTGTGTTGGAGTCCTTCCAGATAAGCCACCTTCCTTATGGTAAAGTCCACATTTGTTATCATCCCGTATCCCTTTATGGTGCCGAAAGAATTATTTCCAAACTTGACGTTGCCACCATTTGCAAGAGATCTGTATTCCCTAAGCTCCTCTTTCCTCCCTGTCATGTGACGTGAACAGCCACTATCGATGTACCATTCTTCGTCGAACTGCTCGTCACTTATAACCTACAAAAATTAGGCAGATTTAGGAACCCAAAGTTTCCTGGGTCCACGTGAGCTTTGCATGGGAACGGGAACAGTAAGAGAGACGTCAACAAGATAAGTTCGTTTTATAAGAGTTGTTTCATCTTTCTTTTTAATGGTAAAAACTTTTATTTTGTTAGGATTGGGCGTGTTCGGTTTGGACTCTGGTTTAGATTCATTGACCTTCTGCTTTCCCTTTTGTTCAGCTAACGACTGTGATTTTTGAAAACTAGTGGAGTTAGCTTTAGAACAAGAGGAAGATGAATCGGTGGAAGTAGAAGAATTAGAAGAACGAGAAGAATTAGAATGAGAGAATTTGGATTGAGATGACTTCCTTGCTGGAGACTCGAGGTGATCCTTTTGCTTTTGATCGTTGGAGGGACTAACCTTAGAGTCTTGAGCTCTTTTGACTTCAGAACCGAACCTTTGCCTTCGGTTGATATTTTCTCGTGAACCGAACCTTGGCTTTCGGTTGTTGTGACTTTCAGGCTTTCCTACAGGATTGTTTTCATACTTCAGATTCTTGTCTTGGTGTGAGAAATATGCATTCTGGGAATGCCAGAATTGTTTCCTTTCAGAAAGGTTCTTCCTGTATCTATTGTTCCTTTCTCTCTTCCTATTCCTCATCTGATTAGGTTGATGATGAACATTCGCTTTCATTTTTGGTGTCTCCTTGGCTGGTTCCTTTTGAACTGCAGGAGTTTTACTTTGAGCCGAAGGAGCAGAGGGAATGTCTGTAGAAGTTCCACTTTGAGCTGAGGGAGTATATTTTGTACCACTGGTGCTTGGCTCATCGAAATTATCCGGCTTATTCAAGGGTTCAGGTATGTATCTTCCTTTGCTCTTCCAGGAAGGTTTTTCAGATAAACCAATGGTTTCGTTTGCATTATCTATTGGAGCTTCCCAGAAGTACTCATCGCAGCCATCAACATTGTCTTCGTTTACAATAGCTGTGAGTTCAGCTGTTTGATGTTCGGTAACTCCTGTCACCTTGTATACTTGATTCGGAGTGGTCCTGACCTTTTGATACACAACTGCTTTCTCAACTAATATCGGGGACTTTTGATGGGACAATCGAGCGAACTCCACTGAATTTTCAGAAATGAGATTCTTGTGGTTTTCAGGTTCGTTTTTAACAAATTCTGAGCAGTCAACCGTGTCCTCTACAGAAATTTCACTCATGTTATCGTCCTCGTTAAGCTCAGATGCATTTTCAACATCAATTTTATTTTCTGAGCTTACGTTGGCGTTTAAAGAGTCAAATTTTTGCATGGTTTCGGTTCTCAGTTTAAGTCTGTCATTTTCATCCAAAAGTTTTTTAAGCATGTCCTTGTGGTCCTTGGATTTAATGAAGGACTCAATTTTGTCCAGTCCATACATGTAGGTCGGATTGACATCATCAGACGATATCACACTCTCACAATTGTAGGCTTCGGCATCGATTTCATTCTCCTTAAACTCTGGGAAGGGCAAAATCATGCGATGGATCTTTTGGCCTATTTCACAATCCAAGTGAAGCTGAGTAATATTAGAATACAAACATTTAGCAATTAAACAAAAAACATTCCGCTGTTTTAACAATTTTAAATTGTCTCTTTGCAAGTAAATGTTTTCGTCTTTAACTTTAACTAATTCCGACTCCTTTAACTCGATCCACATTCTCCGCTCCTCACTCTTCGATGCCACCCTGCTTAATTGATCAGTTAGGTTAGAATTGGTGACTCGAGTTTGAGTTAAGCTACTATCTAGATGAGAAATTCTTGTATTAACGTTTTTTAGTTCTTTCTCATATGAGGATGGTGGTACTTTGGATAAAATAAAAACAGATTGTACCTTCTTTATCAGTTCATCGAGCTCATTGAACTGTTGGCTAAGTGGTTTGGCCGCAAAGCACATGTCCTCCTGTACCTTCGGTCCATCGCTTCCTCCATCGGTGTTGTATCCCCTCATTTGAGATATGTCAGTCACCATGAAGCATCTTCCTCCACTGCTTTCCTCCTTAGCCACATAAGCCTTTCCATGGGTAGGCTTCCTCACTTCATCGTCTTCTGAGTCGGTAGACCAAACTTCCGTGCTACCGAACTTGTCATCTTTAACCGAACCCTGCACAATGAGAGCATTAATAGAGGGGTTAGCGGTAGACTTCTTCTTTCTCAACTCGTCCAATCTTTTCTGCAACACAGCTTCCTCATCATTTCCATTATCCTTTTCAGCCATCTTCTTAAGGACACAGTCCTTAGCATAGTGGTTTTTCCCACCACAGTAGAAACAGCTTACTCCGGAATTTCCATCCACCTTCGGTTCCTTATTGTGCTCCTCAGCCTTCGGTTCATTGTTCACCTTTTCAGAGCTGTAACTCCGCTGCCAGTTTCGGTTTTTGTTGCTGGGGAATCTCTTCTTTATGAACCTCTTGGGATTGGACACCATCATGGCATAATCCTCAGACGTGAGATCATATTCCTCCAAGTTGAGGTCTTCATCATCCATCACAGCTTTACTTTTAGATAGGAGGGCCAACGAACCAAGACTAGAAACGACGTTCTTTTCTTGCACCACAATCTTCTCTTGGGACTTAAGAATACCCACCAGTTTCACCAAAGAGTATGATTTAAATTGCTCATGGGCTTTGACTGTGGAAACTACTGCTCTCCATTCAGACCTCAATCCGTTCAAGAAAGTAACCTTCTGTTCGATAAGCTTCCTTTCAATATCGTGTTTGATCATCTTGCTGAGAAGATGATTGAAGCGATCAAACGTCTGGGTCACCGTTTCTTCGGCTCCTTGCCTGAATTCTCCAAACTCAGATAAAAGCAAAGTTTGAATAGAATGTTCAAGATCCTCGTCTGTAGAGTACAGTTCACGAAGTCTATCCCAAACTTCCTTTGCCGTCGTGCATCAGCTGACCAACCTGAATGTGTCGGACTGAAGGGCGAATCTGATAAACCTTAACTCCTTAATATTGCATTGGAATTTATCCTTTTCATCTTGTGCAATATCCTTCACGTCCTTTAGCAGATCATTGAACTCCTTTTGTGTCTTGATGATTCTGGACGATGCAGAATGAGAAAACGGTCCATTGGTGATGGCTTCCCATATGAGGTACCCATTATCCTCCGATCCAATCACGTAGTCTTCAAAGTGATGCGCCCATACTTCATAGTCATGGGTGTATAAGATTGGAATCTTTGTCGTTGAACCGATGCTGTTGGAAATATTAATAAGGTTTGATTGCGTCGCGTCCATTATGATCGTAAAAACCTGTTCAAAGATTAGACTTGTAATAAAGCAAATTAGGGCAAAAAAAATAAATATCAAGATACGTCAATAGAGAGATGACGGCTCAATAAATATTGATAATTGCGGAAAAACCCTAATGGAAATCTTTTTCACAGAAAAGATGTGTACAGATTACACAGCCTCCTGCTTTGATACCAATTGATGAGATTAAACTAACCTTTAATCTATAAAGATCGATTAGATCTTGAACAAGTATATAAACATAAACAATATGAACGCAATAATAAGAATAAGTCAAGATAGAATCAAACGTGTCGAATGATTAAACAAAATCCTCATAAGAGCTCTATTAAGAACATCAACTGTAGAGGATTGGAAGGTTACAAGAACGATTAAAGAAACCTGTTATCATCTAGATGAATCGCTATTTCGTAGATCTCTAAAAACCTTAACCTAATATGCATGCAAGCGTAAATTTATATACAAAACATAAAAGGTTCACGGCTGGACAGGCCCAAACCGGAATACAAAATAACTTATGCTTATCGAGCCCAAAAGACGCAATCTTCAAAAATAATCTCTAGCCCAACACTTATTATACTATGTAGGATGCTATTTGAAGACCCGGGGGTAGGCCGTAGCAGCTGTATAAAGACCATTGGGTGTAGCCCATGACACTTGTATATAAGACCATGGGGGAGCTAAGCCAATGCAAGGAAAGACCATGGGGGTAGCCCATAACAATGGTATGAAAGACCATGGGGTATCCTATGGCACTTATATGAAAGACCACGGGGGTATCCCATAGCACTATATGTATGGTATGTGGTATTTTAGGAAACTCGCTAAAAGTTCTGCTTACGGTTTGTGGTTTGAACATTTTCAGATACTTCCAGCTCCAAAGGGAAGGGCCTGACTTGACCACACAACATTCCCCAGTGATGATTTCTTTATTGATTATTGTTTTTTGTACTGTGATGTTTATGATAGATTTTTATTATGATGGGTTTTGGTACAAATACTATATGACTTGATGAATTAAAAATGAAAAAATTTATTCACTTTTTTGGGATGTAAGTTAGTATCAGAGCCCTGGTTTGAGGGATTCGAGCACACTCTCGAGTGAGTATGAACTCAAACTGAGGAATTGATAATCTTTTTAAAAGAAAAATAACTTTTCTAAAAACATTTTGGTAAATAAATGGGTGCGATGTGTGCAATCAGCTGAGCTTAAGTAAGTGATTCGTAAAATATCAATACATGAGTATTATGATTAGTATGTTATTATGTGAACCACATACTAGATTAGGGCTAAAGATACCTTCAGGAATTGCAAGATAGAATTGGTTGATTTTTGTGATCTCATGTACCCTAGGGAGATTAGATGTTATGTATTACTTGGAATCTATATCAACAAAGTTAGTTACTAAGTGTCTGTCTTAAAATTGTGTACGATTAGGATCATATAGCCCTAGCATAACTAATTTAGCCTTATTTCATGTTTCTTATTTGGTTGTGGGCTCAGGGAAGAATCATTTATTTGACAATCTATGTGATCCTATTTTGTGTATAATTTACATGCATAAGGAAACCGACAGTGTTGGTAGAAGTTTCTTGTAGTGTAGGAGCAAGAGAGATAAGGATTCCTAGGAGAGCCTAGGAAATGTAGTACCTAGTTATGTATGACGTTTAGCATAAGGGTTCATGAGACTACTAGAGGAAGGTAGTATTAGGCCCATACTACTTAAGGAAAGTATGGTTATGTGTGGAAGGTAGTATTAGGCCCATACTACTGAAAGCACATGATCTGTACTCAAGTCAATGATGGTCTAGGAGATCTTAAGGAGCTTGTAGTGTGAGACTTGCCTCGAGTATTTTTTTCTCTGATGATTTATATGTTTTGTATTTCTGTTTGGTGATGACTACTCGAGGAAGAGGTTTTGGTTTAGGTTCTAGTTTTGGTTCTGGTCCATAATTGATTAATGAGTGGTTACGTGAGTTTATCACGTCTGAGATCACTCACAATATTATGGAGGCCACCCCTATGATGTTCAGGACTATCAATGAGGGGATCATGGAACTTTTGAAAGATCACTTAAGGCCCTTTCCTTCTGAGATGGCAACTGGTCATTTGGGGGCTCAAACTCTATCCTTTTGGGAGTTCAAGGCTTGTAGAGCCCCAAACTTCTTTGGGAAGAAGGACCCCATTGCTACCCATTGATGGATCGCTGACATGGAGAATGCTTATCGAACAAGTTTCTATCCTGAGGGTTCTGCGTGGTTGGTAGGAGGAGGTTGGAAACTCTATGATATTCATCAGACTAACCAATTCACCATGGAGAGCACCAATCTTGTTTGTGAATAAGAATGGTGGTTCACACAAGATTTGCACTGATTATCGGGAGTTAAACAAGCTAACAGTGAAGAATCTTTATCCACTACCTAGGATTGATGATTTACTTGACCAAATTCAGAATGCATCTTGGTTCTCCAAGATGGATTTGAGATCAAGTTATCACCAAATGAGTGTCAAAGATGAGGATGTACAGAAGACAACTTTTAGGACTTCTGATGGTCATTACGAGTTCATATTGATTCAATTTGGGATCGCCAATACATTGTGACAACCCATTGTTTTGAATTAATAGAAGTCTAAACCACAACCTAGTACAAGTAAGACTATATTACAAGCTTTCTTACATGGTCTTATCATTAGCCTTAGGACTTGTTTAAAGAACTAACAAAGAAGTTTGGATTGAAACCTAAGTTAAATTGGAGTGTTATAAATAAAAATAGGTTGAAAGAATAAGGATTTAAAACATAAATAACCCTCGTAAATGAGTTTTCGCCTAATATAAACAATTCAAAGGGGTTTACAGATCTTAAATAACATCAAAAGGGTGTTCACAGTTTGCATAGGACCGTGAACCCCATTCCTTCGACCGTGAACACTTATTGGTGGGTGAAAACACTTTCTCTTGGCTGTGAACACTAAATGGGTGGATGAAAACACCTCCTTTTGGCCGTGAACACTTCATGGTGGGGTGTAAACCCTATTTTGGGGAGTAAACACTTGCAAATTGACAATAAACATCTATTTAGCTTATCCAAATTCATTTTCCCTAGGAGATAATTCCATTTATCAATACAAATGTCAACTCAACCTCTTCATTAATTTTCCTTCATATATAAGAGGAATATTCATTTACACTTCCAGGATACGAAAACATTTCCACATTCTCTCTCAAATTATCAAAGTCATTCAAACAACTCCTGTAGTCTTTGCTTCAAGTGATAATAATATTTGGTAATTTCATACAAAATCCTACTATTTTCAAAATCATTTTATTTTTATTAACATCTTAATCGCACACTAATATGCGTTTAAACATTAGGATACAACTATCATTACGTGTTCTAAATCAAAGTTCACTGTTTCCTATCACTTTATCAAGTCGTTATTACACTCGAGGTGAGTTCATATCCCTACATTTTCATAACTTTTTCCATGTTTAGGGGGGGGGGGGGGGAATACAAGTAAAACACAAGAAATTTGTGATAATATCCAACTTATGGTTTTATACTTTATTACGTTAAAGTATCTTTACGTAGAAATATCAAACACAAAGAACAACGTTATTACTAAGTTTACAAACGGGTACATGCAAAACACGTTAAAACGAAATGGTTATCATTTTCAACTAAACAATACATTTAAATTATAATAGGTATAGTTTGGGTTACATTCATATTATTTTACCCTTTCAGGGAAAGGAAATTATTACATAAAAATATGATTATTTTTATACTATAAACATAACAATCGGAATAACAATTTCATGTACGAACATTTTCATTAAAAAACACGTAACTCTTTGGAAAAATTTGAGTCATTCATCTTCATTGTACCTACCAAAGGTATCCATTGAAGTCCTATTTTATAACCCGAGTTTCCTCCCAGAGAGCCTGATACTTGTGTATAGATCTATACGGGAGTGATGAGCCCACACCCCTGACTTCTAGCTACAGTCGGATCGACATGTTATGGGTGACAAATGTCATATAATTTCGACGATTGAAGAACATCGAGGCAAGAAATTCATTAATAGCACGATTATCAAAACTCACTTGATAAACGACAATACGTTATTTTTACGTAAAATCGATATTATAATTATTTTACGTAATTACATAGCTCTTCAAATGGTTTTATTTTCGAATAAAACTACATGTTACAAAACTAAGTATGACATATATACTTGTACTTTTCAGTCTTGGAATACATAAGACTACAATTCAGTTTTGTGGAAAATATAGGATTTTCTGGGATAGATATGATTATTTTAGAAATAAACAGTTTACGGTCTATCTTTTTGGAAAATCTATGATTTTCTTGGATAGATACGATTACTTTACAAACTGACAATTTTCATCTCATTTTATAGCAAATATCGGATTTTCTGGAAATATATGTGATTTCAACACACTGAATAACATAAATTTTCATACAAATGCTTATGAACTCACAAACTTAAATGTTGGCATTTTTTCTCAAATAACTTGTATTCTCAGGACATTAATAAGATAGGTTATCAACAGCTTTTGAAGATTTGACGCTAGGGCGTTGAACAAAACTTTTGACATCACATTGTAATTGACTTTTGAAACATGTAAACGCTTACAATGATGTAACTTTTTCAATTATGTATATGATGGTTGTGTTTACTTTCTTTACTATTCAATTGTTATGATACCATACATGATGTCATCCACCCCCGAATGTTTCCGCCTATCATGTTTAGGGGTGTGACAGATTGGTATCAGAGCTTTGTTTATAGTGAACTAATTATATCGAACCATATGATATACAACTAGAAATACAATGGGACTAAAATACTCTGACCAAGAGTTATAATTTTTAAAACATAATAATATTTTTATAAAAAGTATACATGAATACATACTATTAGTTCAGTGTCATAATAAAATCAAAACAAAAGTATAAAAGATGCGTTGAACACTATGAGTACGTCTGAGAGTATGTAATCAGATCTGGAATAAATATATCCTGATCAACTATATTTATTCGCAGAGGTGACTAGCATACACTTAGTAATAATCATAGTAGGCAACAAATCTAAAAACTTACCAACCCCATAAACTCAAGGACCAAACATAAAATATAAAATAATATACGAGTATTTGATAATACCATAAAAACCGTAACTACTGTATTTAGATGTCGATATTTATTTTCATATCTTTGTCATGTCCCTATTTCTCTCACAGACATAATGGCAGCATTTTACCAACATGGAAACCCCTATCCCCCAATCCAAGGCAATGGTGGATGGATTGAATAGGATCCGCAAGAAGATCTAGAAGAAATAATAGAAGAAGAATCAATGGAAGAATTGAAAGAAGAAGTACCAATGGAAGATGAATATGAAGAAGATTCTGAAGACACTAAATCAGATCCGGAGGTTTACAATCCACCGTAGGCAATTCAACACGCTGCAGTCCGACAAAATTTTCAAGGACTAACACCAAGATGGGTCGTGGACTTACAAAGGTGGAGTCAAGAACAAGGCCAACGTCCACCATACGGAATGGAAAGAGGCTTCTATAACCTCTCCAAAGGCGGTTCAGCAGATCGGGCTCTTCCCATTATTGTACGATGTATCGCTTGTAACAGGGAACAAGCACGAGCATCGGTCAGTCAAATCATGGAGGTTAACGCTACCACTCAAGTCAACACAGTCAGACTTCATCGTCTGGACAAAGACCATGAGCGTACCAAGAACCACACTGAAGCTCTTCAAGAAGAGATGACTACTGCCCGAGCTGAAATAAGAGCACTTCATGAGCATCAAGCTACATTAGAAAGGCGTTTGATGGAAACAGAGTGTCATGTGGCAGAGTCCAGTACTCGGGGCAAGACCACCCATGAGTAGTGTTTACACTACTCACACTTTTGATATAAATTAGGATTGTGGATATGCGTTAAATATAACTCCTATGTAAAGTCAACACCTATGACAAGGTGTTTACACTATCCAGGGAATCCTAATTTCTTCAAGATTTTCCTTTAAATTTTGATGTATTATAGACCAGTGTCAAGGTTAAATTTTCCCAAAACATTATGTATCAATATACCAAAGAAATTGACAAGCATTTTACCTTATTAAGAGTATTACTATTGCAATTCATAAATTTATTCTTATATAAATTTCTATTATAAATTGAATACAAAACACATTATGGGTCGGAACACAATGCATGTAGAAACTAATAAAATTAGTTCATTAATACCCAGCTTACAATTATTATGAAGACTTATCGTCTATTTCATTTTTAACTCTATTGCAGACAGATGCCACCAAAAAGGAATTCCAGACGTTTCAACAATACTCCACCACCACCACCTCTACAATACGATTCCGCTATGTTCAAAGCTGCGGTAATTGTTGTTGTAGCTGCCACCATAACACAGATAAATGCAAGTAGCGCCAGTGGAGGGGGAAACAGTAGTAACCACTTAAACCATGGGGAATGTCATGGACACCCTAGGGAATGTTCATACAAAGATTTCATTAACAAAAACCCTAAAACCTTTAACGGGAGTGGAGGTGTTATCACACTAATGCAATTGTTCTAAAAGACTAAATCAGTCTTCGAAATATGTGTGTGTTCAGAAACAAGTGAAGTATGCAGCATGCACCTTATCTAAAAGAGCTCTTACTTGGTGGAAGAGCCATGTCAAAACATTAAGTCTCCCAGTAGCAAACTCCATGAGCTGGAAAGACTTGAAGATCTTGATGTTAGAAGAATATTGTCGACGTGGTGAAGTGGAAAACTTGGAGCATGAATTGTGGACTCTTAAAATGATTGGATCTGACCTCGCCGCCTACACGGTCAGATTATGTGATCTTTCTGTACTGTGTCCCGGGATGGTTACCCCGGAAGCAAAGAAGGTGGAAAGATTCTTATAGGGATTAGCACCCCAGATCTATGGGTATGTAATTGCTTCCAAACCTACTACCGTTGACAATGCAAAATGTTTGGCGCAACAACTCATTGTTCATGGGGTCCGTCAGGGAACAATAACAGCCGCTCCTACACAACCGAAGGAAAGTAATAACAGAAAAAGGTTGTAGAACAAGAGAAAGAGCAAAAATAGACGAAACCCCTAAAAGACAACAAGTAGTGGCAGCTCATGTTGTTACTATCCCAACAACCCCAACACCAGCAAAACATTACACTGGAAATCTACCAAAATGCAATCAGTGTAACTACCACCATGTTGGTGCGTTTCAGGAGATGTATAGCATGAAGTGCAATAAGAAAGGACACACAGTCCATTTCTACAAAGAACAAGTTCAACAAGCTGCCCCAATCATGAACACAGAAGCAAGCCACACTTGCTATGGATGTGGAGAAATAGGGCACATCAGGAGGGATTCCCCGAAAACAATGAATGTAGGAGGGGTAGGAAGAGTGATCGCAATAGGATAGGAGGAGGCGATAGCAGACCCAACCGTGGTCATGGGTACATTTCTCCTCAATGACTCTTATTCATGCATACTGTTTGATAGTGAAGCAGAGACGAGTTTCATGAGCCACAAGTTTAAACATTTACTCAATGAAACCCCAAATCATTAAACGAAACATTCACCGTTGAAATGGCAAACGGAAAGACAAAAAACACTAACAACATATACATAGACTGCACCCTCATACTAAACAATCACTCTTTTCAAATCAAGCTCATGTCAATCTCAATAAAAAGATTCGATGTCATCATCAGCATGGATTAGCTATGTCCCCATCATGCTGTTATTCTTTGCTATGAAGAGGTTGTTGGCCTTAGCCTGCTAAATGGCGAAAGCCTAGTCATTTATGATGATAAAACCAGTACGAACCTTCGCATCATTTTTTGCATCAAAGCTCGGAAATACTCTACACAAAGAATACCGCGTATTCTTGGCACATGTCGTGAATGAAAAGAAAGAAGTGAAAGACCTCAAGAAAATTCCTAAAGTCTGTAATTTTCCTAACGTATTTCATGAGGATCTTCCAGGAGTACCACATACGCGACAGGTCGAATTTCGAATCGACCTTATTGCTGGAGCTACACCAGTAGCCATATCTCCATATCGTTTAGCCCCAGTAGAGAAGCAAGAGCTATCCAACCAACTAAACGAACTACTCAACAAGGGATTCATCGAATCGAGCTTCTCACCCTGGGGAGCACTTGTTATATTCGTAAAGAAGAAGGATGGATCATTCCGAATGTGCATTGACTATTGTGAGTTGAAAAAACATACGATTAAAAATAGATATCCACTACCAAGAATAGATGACTTGTTCGATGATCAACTCCAATGAGCAAACTACTTTTCAAAGATCGACCTGAGATCTGGATATCATAAATTACAAGTCTAGGAAAGCGATGTTCCCAAAACAGCATTTCGAACACGTTATAGTCACTACGAATTTGTAGTGATCCCCTTCGGACTAACCGATGCACCCACAGTGTTCATGGACTTAATGAACAGGGTATGTCGTCCTTTCCTAGACAAATTTGTGATCGTGTTCATAGACAATATACTCATCTACTCGCGAAGCAAGGACAAGCATGGTTAGCACCTTCGACAAGTCTTAGAAACATTGCGAGCGGAAATGCTTTATGAGAAGCTATCAAAATGAAAATTTTGGATCCAGAAAGTAGACTTCCTAGGTCACATGGTCTGTGAAGAAGGAATACACGTGGACCCCTCGAAAATTAAAGCAATCAAGAACTATTCAGCACCAAAAACACCAATGGAAATCCGCAAATTCTTAGGCCTTGTTGGCTATTACTGCAGATTCATACAAAACTTTTCAAGAATCGCTAAACCACTTACTACCCTGACTCAAAAGGGTGTAACTTTCAACTGGGGAGAGAAACAATACACACCATTCCAAACCCTGAAGCAAGCTCTCTGCAGTGCACCAAACAAAAGTGTAACGCCTCGTTCTAAGAATAATGATTCATGGATCCCCGAGATCAAGAGTAAGGGCGTTTTGGTCCTTTAAGGGTAGTGCTTATATTCAAGAATGTTTTCGATCAGTGTATGTTGATAGAAGCATAAGGCTTCTCGCCACCTTCGCGTGGATATAAAGTTCGTCGGAAATGGATCTAGAATGAAGGAGTTATGACGCTTTAAAGATATTGACATTTATGGCCCATAATGGAAAAAGTGATGAAAAAGACCATGCATGCGTTTGGAGACACGCGTGGGTACGCCCAGCGTAAGCTGGGTTACGCCCAGCGTAGTAGGGTGAGTGATCGCGAGTACCAGGACGCGTACGCCCAACGTACTAGAATTACACCCAGCGTACGCCCAGAGTCATTTAACCCTAATTTTTGGGACATCCACTATAAAAGGAACATAATGGTTCTCACCCTAGCCTCCATAAACACTCTCTTATCCTGAAAAACCCTAGATAGGCGTCCCACCTCCATTGTTGGGTGTGTTTGACCTTGGAAAACTTGTTTTGGAAAAGGAGAACCAAGAAGAAGAAAGAGGAAGTTGTCAAGGAAGGAGTGGGGAGGTTGGAGCTTGTAGATCTAGAAAGGCGTCATCTTCTGGAGCCCTTTTGAGGTATACAGTCTCTTGCTTGACATTTATTTTGTGTGGATCTTGGTGTTATGAAGTTTTGACATCATTCTTGTCCCAAAAACCTCATCTTGATGTATGATTCGAGTTTGTTGAGATTAGCTGTCCTTTTTGACTTTAGGAGTGGTCTTGAGTAAGAAAAATGAGGTCCCAAGGGCTTTGGTTGTCTCATATGTGATATAGATAGGTCTTAATGGGTTAAGACCTTGGATTGAGAGATTTATGGACATCCCAAGTGATAAAGTTTGAGACTTTATGGATCCTAGGCATGTTTGGTCAATGGATCTGAAGTTTGGGCTTAAGAGCTAAAGCCATTAAGGACTTATGAGGACATTTAGTTCAGCGAGTTTACGCCCCGCGTAAAGTGATGTACATCCTGCGTACTCACCATTCTACCTGTACGCTTAGCGTACATGGGGGGTACATCCCGCGTACTCTGTCTGTATGAATCATGAGTTTTGGTCCGTGGTTTAGGGCATGTTTGGGTATTTGGGCCTTAGTGGGCCATCAGAAATCATATTATATGGACCAAGGAATATATTGTGGGCTTAGGATGAGGCCCATTAAAAGATTGGGCCCAATGTAGCAAATTGGGCCATTAGTGAGTCACTAGTGGGATTGAGAAGCTTACCTAGTGTTCGGCCCTTCATTATCTGGTGTTGGGCCTTAGTCATGGACTAGTTCGGGTTAAGGGTAAAATGGTCAATTTACCCTTGGAAGGATATTGTGCTTGGTCTAATGATTGTTTTGCTACTTCTAATAGTTCGGGATTTTCGGTGACTCGGTGATTTGGGAATCTGCTTCTTTAGTTTAGAGTTTCGGCAGTTGCGAGGTGAGTTATCCTCACTATATCGACAGGGTCTAAGGCACCAAGGTCGGCCCTTTATCGGATTGTAATCCGGGTATCGTTGTTATGTTATTGCTTTGCTATCTTTGCATCCTGGTAGTTAGGGTGGTATATGTTAGAGACCCAGTTAAGTCGGTATCCTGGTTAGGATGATGTTATGTTATGTGATCTGCTCGATCGGTGCGTTTGGATGTGAATTATTATATGATTGTATCTTTATGTGCACATGGTTGTTGGACTGGGGTTGGGTTGAGGTGGGTCCTGCTTTGTGCTGTAGGCCAACATACCCTGGGTGGACCGGTTATCCCGAAGGCCCAGCGAGTGGTCCGGGACCAGACGTGCCGAGGCTCGGAGAGTGGACCAGGCCGACTGAAGGCCCGGTGCGGGCGGACCAGTCATACTGTAGACTCAGAGAGTGGATGAGGTGGGTTGAATGCCCGGTGCGGGCGGACCAACCACACTGCATACTCAATGAATATGGCTAGACTCGGAGGGTGGACCAGGTGGACTGAAGGCCCGGTGCGGTGGACCAGTCATGCAGTAGACCCAAAGTGCATGGATGTTCTATGTTTAGTTATGATATGGCATGTTATGTGTATGGTATATGTGGCTGGTATTTTGGGGGTATCTCTCTAAGCTTTCGGGCTTACAGTTGTGGTTTAAATGTTTCAGATACTTTAGGAGAGCATGGCAAGGCAAAGGCGTGATCGTACCACTCCTCATGATTAATGTGTTTATGATGTGGTTCTGGGAAATACTCTGATAATAAATGTATTGAAAACCTTTTTGTAATAACTTTATGAAATTGGGTTGTTTTTGAAAAGTTTAAATTGGTTGGAATTTTTATGGACGTTACAAAAAGCACTAACCATGACTATCCATTCCCACCTATCAACACATATCAAGGAAGCTCAATTGGAGGCCTTGAAACTAGAAACCGTGCCCGATGAAACTCTAAGAGGAATGGCTAAAAACATAGAAATCAAGGGTGACAGAGTTCGTTATTTCAAGAATCTGATCTCGACACCAAAGTTTGGTGGATTCAGAGAAGTTGTCATGAACGAAGTACACAAGAATCGATACTTTGTTATCACGTTGTCGCACGCGTATTAAACAAGTAAATTATCACTGTTGGTTGCACTAAAAAGATAGCACAGGGAAGCAGGGCCGAATCCTCAGGGACACAGCCTAATGGTCAATGTCTTTTTGCATCAGGCACAATCTAGTCGAGAAACAAAAAATATAAAAGGGGGTTTTAATTAAAAACTAAAAACTAAAAAAATGCAATGATATTAAACTAAATGAAAATCAATAATAAAAAACAGTTTCAATTCTGCTGTGACTTTCCTAATCATGCAACTGATCCATATCTGATTATTCGGAATGCGTTCTATCTAAGTTGGTACTGAGAAAAACTAACAAGCTCTAGTAATTTCTCTTTTACCTGCATTTGTTAACCAAAACAAGCACTTCAATTAATCTTAACTTTTTACTGTCTTATCAAATAAGCTCTTAATTAAGATCAGAAAAGTTGCATTATTATCTATGTAAAATTCCCAGCAATATCCCATACTTCTCACAAGCTCGGAAGCGTAAAGATATGGTTTTTACAGTTTATAATAAAGGCAAATCCCAAATAAGGAACCGATTTATTACATTCTTTATTATTACTAGTTGACAAGAATAATTACGTATTCTATAACTGATTACTTGGAATGATAAAATCCTAGCTAGGTGATCAGACTAACAAGAACCAAAATCAAACATTAATTAAGAACAAAACTAAAGAATCTTGATAGAAACACAAAACAAAAACAAGATCTAATAATCAATCACATGAAAAGTACTTGTCTTTGCAGAACTGTAAATTAGGGTTTTAGCCAGACATGGCTAAAATCTAATAAAAACAAATGAAAATATACATCAAACAACTAATCTTATTAATCTACTTGAAGGAGATGATATACAGTCTTCAGATCTATAGAAATCGTTGAAATCGGAGAATAAATGCCTCCAAAATCGTACTTTCGTTGCCCATTACCTCTGGAATCGCCAACTTAGGTTACTAGAATGCTATCAGGGTCTATTTATATGTCCGGCAGCAAAAACGACGCGCATACGATCGCATGGGCACAACCTGCAATCGCATGTTTTGAAGAAAATGCGTCTCGTGCCTTTTTAATGAAGTAGGATGCTATTTTGGCTCCTTTTGGCCAACATGCGATCGCAGGTATTGAGTTTTCACTCCCGAGTGAATTTGGGCACTAGAAAACCTCGAATCCATGTTGCGACCTAACCTATGATCTCATAAAGGCTCGATGAGACCGCATAAAGGCAACATTCAATCAAATGTTGTGCCCAAGAGGTCCAAAATTTCTTCTACTTTTCAGATCATTTTGAATCGCATCAATCGGAGTTACGGTTCTCGAGATATGGCCAAAATACTGACAGGGGGTCAAAGGTGCCAGCAACATCATTTAACTTTAGATTGTAGATTTTGTCTTCGTGTGATCAATTCGATCGAATGTATTTTGACCAAAGCATCTTGCAATCATTACTTAACATACTCCATAAGTTCCAAGCTCCATTTTAAGCTCCAAACGCGCATCCAACTACTATGACATCCCCAAAATCATGGCCAGAAAGGACCGGTTTCATTTATGCTTTTAAAACAATTTCAGAGTAATCCTTTGATTAAAAGAGTTGCGGAATTTGTTCCCAAAACGAAATATGATCTCTAAAAGAAATTTATTTTCATTGTGTAACAAAACTCGGGATGTCATGTTCCGATAAACGTACCAAAAGCAAAAACATTACATTAAAGACCTTACAACATTTATATGAAACAACAGGTTTATAATCCAAAACTAAATTGACAAGTCATCCATCTTATGCCCTCATGCCACTACCTGTAATAGAAATAAACTGAGTGGGTCAGGCTTGGGAGCCTGGCGAGCATATAGGGTTTTCATCCCGGAATAAATAATTATATTTAATTTCACCAACCAACAATAACCCGATTACCCATTCCCATTATCCTCACTTTACATCCCTAGCACAACATCTATCTCAAGGGACCTAATCTAGGATTTTCATCGGGACGGACATTAATGCAAAGGGGTTTCCTCAACAGTAGATGTCCTAAATGCAACCATGAGGGGGATAGAGTACACCGGTGAACACATCGTTCACAACACCTACAGGTTATAAACCTGCTAGTGTCGCACAAGACTGTCTAGAAAGAGTGTGTGGTTGTTATCCATACTCTGCTGAATAACTAGATCAACAACAACAACATTGAGGCCTCTCATCTGTTTATCACACATCAACTATCTACCCATGTTCTACCCAACATATTAGTAGATAAAAATATATACTTTTATACATAGTTTAAAACCTGCATAGCATTCTAATTCAATACATATTCCAATCAACAGATGAAACACATACATATAACACGT
Organism: Lactuca saligna; assembly: GCF_052625555.1. Taxonomy (NCBI): domain Eukaryota; kingdom Viridiplantae; phylum Streptophyta; class Magnoliopsida; order Asterales; family Asteraceae; genus Lactuca; species Lactuca saligna. The sequence continues at coordinate 183,888,118 of NC_136423.1, forward strand.
ATTTCATAGAGAATAACTCACATCTATAAGATAGACGAAAGTGAATATATATTCACACATATAACAACAAAATATACACATAACATGTATTTTGCATAAGATACTTCATAATTATGCATTAGAAGAAAGCAACTACACACTCACATGATCTAAAGATGATCGGACAGCACTACGGCTCTAAGAGTTGTATTCTTCGGTGAAATTGGGTTCACGTCACTCACCGGGCTTCTTATGGGCAGAGCTTCGGCTCAGAAACAGGGCAAAATTTTCCTTTGCCACATCGAGGTACGGTTTACCACGTCGTGGTGGCTGGGTCATGACTGCATGCATCATTGCAAGTGGGTCTGGCAGACTCCAAAGCTCCTGCCACGTTGTGACACTTTTACCACGTTGTGGTGGGTGACAGTTTTGGGGTTTCGCGTCCCGAACTTCAGAAATTCATAACTTTCACATACGAACTCTGTTTTCGACGTTCTTTATATCGATGCGAAGGTAAGAATATGCTCTATAGCTCTCGTTTAGACTCCATTGGCTAATTTTGAATTTATTTTTAATATATTATAAATATATTAGTTTTATATTATTTTAGTAGGCCGGGATAGGAAAACTCCGTTATAAATTCATAACTTCTTCATCTGACGTTCGTTTTCGCCTATCTTTTTATCATTTCACTACTATTAAAAAGATCTTCGATTCTCATTTAGATTGTTTCGGCAAAAAATCACTCGATCTCAAATCGAGGATTGGGGTTGCACACTACTAAGTTGAAACTTCGGAAAAATCATAACTTCCTCATACGAAGTCAGATTTGGGTGTTCTTTTTATGAGAACTCTTGGTTTAACGTATTCTATGACTTTTTTTTAGGTTACTAAGGCTAGATATCGCTCTATATTAAATTCGTATTTTACGCCATTCCGTATCGTGCCGGTTCTGTCGCGAAACTTCGACAGGTCATAAATTCTTCGTTATAACTCGGATTTTGGCATTCTTTATATATTCGGAAACCTCATTTCAACTACTACAACATTATCCATAGATATCGCCTTTATCTAACATTTTATTTTGACGCTTAATTTTATCCTTAATTTATTTAAGTCACATAGTTAAGCACAAAACACATAATACTCAAATAATACACTTCTATTATTTCAAAACGGATCACAAAGGTTAAACTAGACTATTATAAGCCCGGAAACACAGGCGTTGCAACTACTCCCAAAGCACTACTCCACTCGAACTATCTAAAATCGACATAAAAACATGAGCACTACGGGAATTCTAACAAAAGACATGAGCTGAACATTATTTAAATAAATGACATGAAAATGTACAAAATATGATCCTAAATGCTAATGAAAACTATCCTATTAGATGCATAAAATGACATCTAACAAATATCCCCAAGCTTAAACCTTACTTTCCCTCAAGTAAGAAAAAGATAAAACATCATAAACAAATGGAAAGATGTAGATAACCTAAAAGGAATTTAAAATAAAATAAGAAAAAAACTTAAACTAAAGTACTTCACTCTTTTTTTGTTCACATGATCAGATTTCACAACGAGGAAGCTCCAATGAAATCACTACCTAGACAACATTCTCAATACTTTTTATTAATGATTCATAATTAATATTTAATAAGTTAAACAAGCTTGAGCAAATATTTTTTATGCCGAATTAAATTTATGAAAACAGTGTATTTTTAAAAATAATTTCATGAAAATTCGTTTGTAAAAACTTAACTTGACCACCCCCTCCTTTTTTCCGAACTCGTCCAATAAACGCAGTAAGCTCCTTTATGGACAGAAAACAAAGCTTACCCCTACGATTCCACTATCGAGGGATCAATCTCATTAGAGCACACATCTTCTTCGTCTCATCAACTCTTCATATTTAACTTGTTTGGTTCTTGATTTCGACTTGAAGTTGACTTGGATTTGACTTTGAATTGCAGATTTCTTCAAGTTGCTTGATATACCATTTCTAACATATATACGGATCAAGCACGGATTTTACTTTGAGGCCCACCATATCTTCAATACTTCAAAAATCATAATAAATTGTGGGTATAACAAGAGTTCCCTTCCAACCTCAAAAGGCATAGAAACTATAGGGTTCAGTACTTTAAGGAATGATAATAGTTATCCAATCTAGGTTATTTTGAAGGCAATCAAGGAAATTATTTTCAAAACGCTGTTTGTTTTTCCATCCACACTTCCATTGTAAAAATTATCTGACTCTTATGTTGGTTCATATTGAAAAAATCTAAAGCACTTGAAAAGATAATTCTTAAAATTGATTGTAATGAGATCATTATTTTTAGTAACTATCACACTTCATCTTAACAAAACTATCGAATGTAAATAATATACTCATCTCATGTAAATTATTTTAAAGATTTTTAATTCAATTTTTTAAAATGCAGAAAATAAAAAATAACTAGAAATAAAAATATATTTGGGTTTTTTTTTTATGAATTAGAAAAGATAAAAACAGAATTTTTTTTTTTTTTGGATTTTCAAATTTTAAGTATAAAAATGCAATGCATAAAATAAAATGAAAAAAAGGAAAATTTTGAAAATTTTAACTAAAAAAACTAAAAAATTAAAATTTTGAACAAAAATGCAAATTTTTACACTAACCCCCTCCCCGTGCTTAAAATGATGCATTGTCCTCAATGCTTAGAGAGGAGTGAACAACTCAATAAAGAATATAAGGGCAAAAAAGTGCAGCTAGGAATGAATATACCTGATAAGTTGGTAGAAATTTGATTTTGACGACAATGTGGCGAAAAATCCGAATTTCGTCGACTTTAAAGATCCTCTGATTTCCCCAAGCTTGCTTGGAACTGCGATCATCTCGTTATTGAAAGCATAAAAACTAAAAACTACTCATCGGGTTGCCTCCTAGAAAGCCGCCCATTTTTAAAGTCGTTGGCTCAACTTTGCCCAACCAGATTATTAAATGTTGTGGTTGGGACTTCCTTGAAGCTCCATTCTTTTTCTTGTGACTCTAGATCCCTTCAATTATGGCAAAATGGGTGGATATGAGACTTGTTCAACAATCGGGAAAAACTCTAGATTTTATCTAATGACTCAAATTTTAGATTTTTGAGCCGTTTTCTTTTTCCATTCTTCTTGACAGCACCCAACTTCTTTTTCAGCTTCGTGTTAGAAATCACCTTTTTCTCATCCTCCCCAAGCTTAGCTTTTTCTATCATCTTTGTACCACCTCCTCTAGAAGAAATCACATTGTCTTTCACCTCTCCAAGCTTATCTCGTTTCACCTCCTTTGATGTATAATTATCTAGTTTCCTGTCTAAAACTAAATCTTGCACAAAATCATTAGAAAAATCACAGCAGTCCTCAGAAAAATGATTGTTGATACTCAGATAATTAATAGAAAATTTATCAATTGGATTTTCATCATCATTTATTTTAAAGTGCACAATATCACTATCAAACTCCATAGAAAGAGTACCAGCAAAAAAATCAATCTTGGTTTAGCAGTTTTCAAAAAAGGTCTTCCCAAAATAATTGAGTTTTCATCTGAAGTGTCCAAGTTTCCCATGTCAAAAATGTAAAAATCAGCGGCAAAAATCAAATTATCCACTTGAACAAGAACATCCTCCAATACACTTTTTGGGTATACTGTCGAGTGGTCAACCAATTGGATAATTGTCCTGGTCTTTTGTAAATTTCCCATTTTTAATTTTTCAAAAACAGAAAAGGGAAGGACATTAACTGAAGCTCCTAGATCAAGCATGACTTTTGGAAAACTATGTGTAACATCTCAATTTTCAAAGCCAAAAATCTTATTTTTAATTATGAGATTCATAACATAGTTTACCAAACATTGCCAATGTCATATCAATTTATAAAAATCATAACAACGTGTCTGAAAACCATATCATAAAAAATAATAAAAATCAGAGTGCAATCCCAGAAATCTCCACGCGAAATCCATATGAGTGTGTGTGAAGCGCTGCTACACCGCCGACGCCTTCCCTTTAGACGATGTGGTACCTGAAACCAAAACCAAAATTGTAAGAACAAAGCTTAGTGAGTTCTCCCATCATATCCATACCAAATAATGCATAATCATCGATATCTTTCCACCAGTAACTGGGAACTACCCTCCCCTTCGGTATCTTTCAACCGGTAACTGGAAGCTACACTCCCCTTCGGTATCTTTCAACCAGTAACTAGGAACTACCATCCCCTTCGGTATCTTTCAACCAGTAACTAGGAGCTATCCACCCCTTCGGTATCTTTCAACAGGTATCCGGGGACTATTCCACCCCTATTATTACTGATACATATCAAGCACAACATGCATATCAAATACAATGATCATATCAGGCATAGTAATCATATCACACATCAATTCTAGATGATTATTACAAAGAAAACCATCTACACAACGCCCTTGTTGGTGGGTACGCATTGTGGTCGTAGACCCACCCCTACTAGAAGGAAACTCACCTCCAAGTCGTGTAGTTTCTGCACTATCCTCGGTGTGAAATTCGGCTCTCCTCGACTCCTCAATCCCTATACAACAACCCCTCTAAGTTATCAACTTGTACTCACAACCCCTACAAGGTTCAACTTGAATCCAGGTCAAAAGCAAAGTCAAAGTAAAACCCTGGTCAAGTCATCTTTTGGTTGACCAGACTTGCCGAGTTGGTCCGCCAACTCATCGAGTCACTTCGTCCACAGAATACTACAAACCCATCCCCACTCGTTGAGTCTAGAAAGTGCTCGACGAGTCTACCTTCATCAACACTTCAATTGATCTTCATCTCACTCACTGAGTCCTTCCTTGAACTCGTCGAGTTCATCCTCAGCATATGAATGTGTTCAGTCTGTGACTCACCGAGTTGAAAGAACAACTCGTCGAGTTCATCTTCAAAGATTGGGAGATTGCCTTGGGCTCGCTGAGTTTTTTCTAACAATCATCGATTCCCATGATTCCCATGTCCCTTAAGAGCTTGAACAATTGAGGGACCTTCCATACTATCATCTGGTCCCTCGACAGAAGGGACTTGGCGGTCACTACACCCTGACTCACCGAGTCCATCCTTGAACATTATTATACAGTCGATTTAAATGGGTCTTAACACATCAAAACCATAGATCTGGCCTCCTAATGTCCATTTTACATGTAAATCCTCAAGCTTGATGCACATGCATGGGTTCTTTGGCTCAAAAAGCCATAAAAGATGGTATACAAGGTGCATGGGGTATTTATGACAACAAAGTTGGCTTCTTTATGCCATAAAGACCCCCAATGGCCCCATATCTGGTGTTATAACTCCATAATGCACTTCACAACCCAAAAATGGCTTAGAAAGCCCTAAATATACCAAGATCCAAGCCCTAAATATGACTAATTACATGGAAGATCAAGATAGGAGATTTTTACCTTAAATGAGCTTGAAATGGAACACAATCTCTGGATCTCCAAGCTCCAACTTGAACTCCCAAGCTCCTTTCCTATTTTCAAGCTTCACAATCCACCAAAATGCACAAAATAGCCTTAGAACACTCAAACAAGGCTAAGGTTTCAAGATAATGCTTTCTGGAAGTATAAGGGACGATGGAGGCTGAGATGGGGGAATATAAGTTGTTAAATAGGGTGCAAACCCTCAAATTTAGGGTTTCACTCAAACAACACTTACTCGCCAAGTCGGTCTCTCCACTCGTCAAGTGGGTCACTTAAACTTCCCGCAAGTCACGGCTCTACTCGATGAGTTAGGCCACCAACTCTTCGAGCCCCAGTGAAAATATAAAGATTTGTAGAATTAACTACGTACCAGGAATCAGGTGTTACAAATCTCCCCTATTTATTTTAGACTTTATTCTCGAAGTCTGCTTTTGGGTCCTGAAAAAGCTCGGGGTGATGCTCCGTCATCTCGTCCTCCGACTCCCAGGTCCATTCCGAACCTTTGCGGTGTTGCCACTGCACCTTTACCAGTGCCACTCTCTTATTTCTCATATTCTTTGTTTTCTTGTCAAGGATCGCCACTGGCTGCTCGATGTAATTTAGGCTGTCATCAACCTGAATATCCTCCAATGGCACCACTGTCAAGTCGTCCACCAGACACTTCCGTAACTGGGAAACGTGAAAAGTGCTATGAATATGACTGAGTTTGGTCGGTAGATCCAACCTATATGCCACCTTACCCACCCGGGATGCAACCCTGAAGGGTCCAATATATCAGGGCCCTAGCTTGCCCCACTTCCTGAATTGAATGACGTCCTTCCAAGGCGACACCTTTAGGAGCACCATATCCCTAACCTGAAATTCCAAGTCCGATTGATGCTTGTCGGCATAGCTCTTCTACCGACTCTAGGAATTCTGAAGCCTTCTCTAACCTGCTGGATCCTCTTTATAGTCTTGAGTACCACTTCGGTACTCCCCATGACCCTATGACCCACCTCACCCCAGCATATCAAGGTCCTACACTTCCTCCCATACAACATCTCGAAAGGTGGACAGTCGATACTCGCATGATAGTTGTTATTATAAGAGAACTCGGCCAGTGGAAGGTAAGTATCCCAACTACCTCGGAAGTCCAAAACACACGCCTGCATCATATCCTCTAAATTTTGCATGGTCCGCTCGCTCTGACCATCCATCTGCAGGTGAAAGGTGGTGCTAAAGTGTAGATGAGTACCTACCTTGTCATGAAACCTCTTCCAGAACCTGGAAGTGAACCATACATCCCTGTCAGAAATCACTGAAACTGGCACCCCGTGCCATGCCACTACCTCCCTGATATAGATGTCGGCCAACTTTTCGGCCAAAATGCTCTCCTGAATTGGAATAAAATGTGCACTATTGGTCAATCGATCACCGATGACCCAAATCGAATCCACTCCCTGCGCGGTCCTAGGAAGCTTCATAATAAAATCCATAGTGATGTCCTCCCATTTCCACAACGGGACATCCAGAAGTTGGACCTTGTCTTGAGGTCTCTAGTGCTCAGCCTTGACCTTCCAACAGGTCGGGCACCTCTCCACAAACCAAGCTACGTCCCTTTTCATACAGGGCCACCAATTATCCAGACGAAGATCCCTATACATCTTCGTCGCACTGGGATGGATAGAAAACCTGGATTTGTGCGCCTCCTCCATCAATACCAGGCGCACACCTCCATGATATGGGACCCACACCCTACAACGAAGAATCAACAATCCCCGGCTATCATAGTCGAAAGAGGAAACCTAACCCACAATTCGCTCGCTCTTCCGAAGTTCATCCTTTATGGCCTCCAGTATGGCCTCCCGAATCTGCACAACAGCGGAGTCACAACTATCATCCTCAGAAAAACGTCCCTGATCGATGCTGCCTTGTGGCTAAGTGCGTCGGCCATGACATTGGGCTTCCTCGTGTGGTAGAGGATTTCACAATCATAATCCTTTACCACAACAAGCCACCGATGCTGCCTCATGTTCAGATTTGGCTGGTCCATGAGACACCTCAGGCTCTTATGGTCCGTGTAGATGGTACAATGAACCCCATAGAGGTAATGATGCCAAATATTGAGGGTGAAAACAACAGCCCCCCGAATCCAAATCATGCATCGAAAAGCTCGCCTCGTGAGGCTTCAGCTGCCTCGAAGTGTAAGCGATCACAGGTCCTCTCTGCATCAATACCGCTCCCAAACTTGAGATGGGTGCATCACAATATACTAGAAAATCTTCCATGCCCTCCGACAGGGCTAAGATTGGTGCCTCGCACAATCTCTGTCTCAATGTCTCGAATGCGGTCTGCTGCTCAGGCCCCCAATGAAAGATCACGACTTTCCTCGTCAACTGGGTCAGGGGCACGACTATCTTGGAGAAGTCCTGAATGAACCTCCGATAATAGCCTGCCAATCCCAAAAAGCTCCGAATCTTAGATGGAGACCTCGGAAGCACCCATCTCATACCGTACTCCACCTTGGCCGAGTCAACCGAAATCTCGTCCTAGTTAACAAGGTGCCCAAGAAACTGCACCTCACGCAACCAGAACTCGCACTTGGAGAACTTATCGTATAAGCTTTCGCTTCTCAGGGTACCCAGAAGCTCCCTCAAGTGCTCCTCATGCTGCTCTTGCGTCTTACAATAAACCAAGATATCATCAATGAAAACTATCACTAACCGATCCAACATCGGTCTTCACACGCAGTTCATGAGATCCATGAAGGCAGCAGGAGCATTGGTGAGCCCGAAAGACATCACCACGAACTCATAGTGACCATAGCGCGTCCAAAAAGCAGTCTTCTGCACAGCCTCCTATTTAACTCTCATCTGATGATAACCTGCAAAAAAATCAATCTTCGAGAACCAAGATGCTACCTGTAGCTGGTCAAAGAGGTCATCAATCCTCGGGAGTGGGTAACGGTTCTTCACCGTCACCTTATTCAACTCCCGATAATCTATACACATTCGATGCGACCCGTCCTTCTTTTTTACAAATAAAATCGGGGATCCCCAGGGTGAACTGCTCGGTCTAATGAATCTCTTGCCTAACAGCTCCTGCAGTTGTGTAGACAACTCCTGCATCTCAGGAGGAGCTAACCGATACGGTGCCTTGGTTATCAGAGCCGCACCAGGGACTAGGTCGATCCTGAACTCTACCTGCCTCTCCGGAGGTATCCAAGGCAAATCCTCGAGGAATACATCCCGAACTCTTGTACCACTAGCGCATCTCCCACCGTCGTCGCAGCCACCTCCTGGGTATCCATAACATAGGCGACATATCCTGCGCAACCCTACTGGAGGTAGCACCTAGCCCTCTCTACTGAGCATACGACTGGTCCTCGATGTGGTCTCTTGCCTTAAATCACCAACTCTCCCCCCCTTGGGGTTCTGATCCACAACAATTGTTGCTTGCAATCGATCACCGCCCCATTAGGTCTTAGCCAATCCATACCTATAATATCCTTGTCCCCCCCCCCCAATGTATGGGAACCAAATCCACCAAGTAGCGCTCCTCATACAACCTCAGGACACAGTCCCTGAAAACTTCTGATGTTCACACAGACCGGTCTTCCGTAATCTCGGCCTCTAGAGGGCAATCTAACGTGCCCAAGGACTTGGGAAACCTCTTGCTAAGCGCAATAGAGAAAAATGATCAAGTAGCACCCAAATCAAACAACAACTGAACTAGGATACCATTCACATGGAACGATCCTAAACAGAGCACACATATAACATATCAAAATCATAGCGACATAACATAAAAGATTAAAGAGAAGAAATCTTACTAGTCACGACATCGGGTGCAGCGCGTGCCTCCTCGGATGTCAACTGGAAAGCTCGGCTCCTCACCACTGGAGCCTCTGGCTTGACCTTACGGTCATTCGTAACTCGTGTCGCTGCTGGAGTTGGCGCCACCACTGGCTCTGCTGCTGCTGTCAACCTAGGGCAGTTGGCCTTTTTATAGCCCCTCTGATTGCAATGGAAGCAAATCAGGTCTGACATCTGAACAGTGGGGGCAGGGGTAGCACAATCCCTGCCAAAATGCCCAGTCTTGCCAGACTTATAACATCATGAACCCGACCTAGTGCGGCAGACTCCCTCATGTGACCTACCACATTTCCCACAGCGGTCCCGACCCTACTAGCCCTTCATCCTAGCGTCGAATCCCTTAGGTTTCTTCCCTAAAACCCCAGCAACCTGCCCTATATCCGCTTTCATATTCCTGAGGTGCTCTAAATCAATCTCTCTCTCCCTCGCTCTGGCAATCATGGAATCCAGAGTCGGGCAAGCAGAATAGCTAACATGCTCCCGAATGTTAGCCCTCACCATATCATGATAGCGGGTCTTCCTCATCTCCTCATCCCCTACATACTGAGGTACCAACAAGGCCTTCTCCCTAAACTTGGCGGTGATCTCCGCCATAGTCTCTATCATTTGTCTCATATCAAGGAACTTTGTGGCCAGTTGCTGAAGCTCCACTGCTGGTGCAAACTCCGCCCTGAATCGGGTCACAAAATCTAACCAAGTCATAGCTTGAATGGTTGGGGTTCCTAGCAAGTCACCAAATTACGCCCAACAATCCCTAGCTCTATCCCTCAAACATCCCACAGCAAAGCGGACCTTCGAACTCTCCGGGCAGAAACTGATGGGTTTTACACACAAGAACTTTCCTATGTGCTCATGCAAACCCTAATGCTTGGATCTAGGTTTCTCTATTGTACATGCATTGTATCCAAGACTTACAAACCCTAATCTAGCATACATATTTCGAAAATATCAAGATATACCAGATCTATATGTTTACCTCTTCAACAATCTTAGATTTTATTCTTCTTGGATCTTAAAGTACAAGTGTAACTCCTCTAATGTCTTACAAACACCACACAAGCAAGAAGGCAATATGAGAGAGATGATAGATGCTAAAAATTGGCCATAGGGTTTCTTTGGAATCAAGTGGCCGAAAATTTCATGTAGGGGTCTCTATTTATACTATAGGCTGCTAGGGTTTTAGTCAAAACCCTAAAGGGCAGCTCAATCACCAAGCAGCCCATGGAACCTTCTGGAATAAGGCCTATGGATGAAATTATGATGGACTTTCATCATAATTTCGTTCACCCTTTAATCCATTAGGTTTCCCAGCCCAAAACCCAACTATCACGCATTTGACAGTTTAAGCCCCTATATTTAATTAATCTCTTTTGGCCACCAAATTAGTTCCTAATTAATTTATGACTAATATTAATTAAATAATATGATTTCACTTTTAATATATTAATCATATAATATATTAATAAATCATAATTTTCTCTCTCTCCATAAATTACCTTGTCAAGTTTCTTTGGTGAAGGCAACCCAAAAGGACCATGCACAACCGGGTCTAGTTCATACCAAATATATTTTCGGGCTTAGACACCAATCCAACAGTCTCCGACTTGGATAAGTTTGATAACTATGTCTCACATATGACTTGAATATCTGGTTAGAAATCATAGCTCTTATACGCTGCTGTCAACTCTGATCAAAATCCTGTCCTTTAGATAAGGAATCGTATAATCCTCTATTCTAGATATCATGCTGACAATCACATTGAACATAGTCATACTTATTGTTCAGCACCTTGTTCCTCGATCTCTGATTTGTTTGAAATAGAACTTAGTTGAACACATCAACTTTGTCCTGGCCTGGCTCGACACATAAGTCAAACCAAATTATCTAGCGGCCAGATATCGCTTTCATCCTCTTGGAATAAAAGGAACAGATAAACTTCGACTCATATGCTTTTATTATTCACTGGAAAAATCATACACAACAATCCGTTTTATAACATTAAGTTACTGATGCGTTTACGCATTATCAATGCACAACCAACTAACAAATAATAACCATATCTCTAGGTTTAAAGATTATATGATATTATCGTCTTGCGATCACTCGTGATAAATTCCATGAAGGGATAAAAGCAAGCGTGGGTTTATTCCAATGCTCAAATCACAATTCATAAGCACTCATGAACTTTTCAGCAAACCTTTGCCATGCCTAAAACCTTTTAGACAATCTACAAACAAATTCATGACAGTCTTCTTTCATATCTACTTCCAACATATGAGCGACTGTGGACTGTTTGAATAATCTTATTATTCAGGAAGTCAAAACATCCAAAAATTGAAACAATAAATAAATAATCAACACAAGATAGTAGCTTTACTCATAATTAATACACCTTTATTTATTCATCAAATGTCAAATACTAATTATCTATTACATGTTTCCTATTTATCTAATCTAAACTTATATCGTCCTTCAGTACTATGCTCCTCGCATCCCGCAAGTGCTTAACCCTACTCAATCCCTTTGTAAGGGGATCTTCTAGGTTATCTTCTGACGATACCCTCTTCACCATGAGAAGTCCTTCTTCTACCCGATGTCTAATTAAGTGAAATTTTTTGTCGATATGTTCGGATCTATCATGATCCCTTGGTTCCTTGGTCAAGGCAACCGCACCTTCATTATCACAGAAAATATCCATAGGCTCCTTTATGGATAAAACAACTTCAAGGTCTCCAATGAAATTCTTCAACCATATTGCCTCCTTTGATGCTTCACTTGCCATAATGTATTCTGATTCACACATTGAATCAGTTACCGTCTCTTGGTTGGAACTTTTCCAAGTCACTGTTCCTCCATTAAGGGTAAAGACCCAGCCAGACTGTGATCGGTAATTATCCTAATCCGTTGGAAAACTAGCATCACTGTACCCTCATACCCTTAAGTCGTCACTCCCACCGAGGACTAGAAACCATTCCTTGGTCCTCCGAAGGTACTTAAGAATATTCTTAACTGTAGTCCAATGAGCTATACCAGGGTTTCCTTGATATCTGCTGACCATGCTTAAAGCGAAGGCCACATCTGGGCGAGTACAAGTCATAACGTACATGATTGAGCCAACTGCGGAAGTGTATGGTACTCGGCTCATCTCTGTTTTCTTTGCCTTTGTACTCGGGCTCTTAGTCTTACGCAGCTTGATATTGCTTTGGATTGGCAATTCCCCTTTCTTGGAATTTTCCATACTAAAATGTTTTAGTACCTTATCCAAGTATGTATCTTGACTGAGTCCTATCAGTATCTTACTCCTGTTTCTTACTATCCTTAATCCCAGAATATACGCAGCTTCTCCGAGGCCCTTCATAGCGAAGCACTTCCCAAGCCAGGACTTGACTTCCTGCAAGGTTGGGATGTTGTTTCCTATGAGTAGTATGTCATCGACATACAAGACTAGGAAGCTCACTATACTCCCATTGGATTTGACATATACACATGAATCATCTTCGCTTCGCAGAAAACCAAACTCTTTGACCTTCTCGTTGAAACAAAGATTCCATCTGCGAGATGCTTGCTTCAATCCATAAATGGATTTATGAAGCTTGCACACTCTATTGGGGTTCTTCGCATCAACAAAACCCTCTGACTGATTCATGTAAACATCCTCAGCCAACTTCCCATTAAGGAAAGCAGTTTTGACGTCCATCTGCCATATTTAATAGTCATGAACCGTACCTATTGCGAGCATCACCCCAATAGACTTTATTTTCACAACTGTTGAAAAGGTCTCATCATAGTCAACTCCTGGAGTTTGAGTAAAGCCCTTCGCAACTAATCTTGCTTTATAAGTGTGTACTTTCCCATCCATGTCCTTCTTCTTCTTGAAGATCCACTTGCACCCGACCGTTTTACGACCTGGTACATTATCAACCAAATTCCAAACTTGGGTGTCGTATATAGACTGAATCTCACTGTCCATTGCCTCTTTCCATTTAGCAGACTTAGGGTCTGCCATGGCTTCCTTGTAGCTGCTAGGTTCGTCCAAATTTACTAGTGTACTATCACTAATAAATGTATCCCCTTCAGTAGTAATATGGAATCCATACAACATGGGTGGAGCACTAGCCCTACTGGAACTTCTAAGACGTAAGGACTCGTCAACAAGTTCAACAGGAGTTTCCTCCTCAGGTTGATCACCAGTGTTAGAGGTTCCTTCATCGCTCGGCTCTTGAAGCTCTTCAAGATCGATTTGCCTCCCACTTTCCCCTTGACCTATGAGTTTTCTCTCTAGGAAAACCCCTCTCCTTGCAATGAAGATAACATTGTCACTCGGTCTATAGAAGAGATATCCGAAAGATGTTTGCGAGTAGCCGATGAAAATACATTGCTCACTATGAGGTTCGATCTTGTCGTGAGTATCTCGTCGTACGAAAGCCTCGCAACCCCAAACCTTGATATGTGCCATCGACGGAGCTTTCCCTGTCCACATCTCGTGAGGTGTTTTGGCAACCTTCTTCGTGGGAACTAGGTTAAGGATATAGGCAGCAATCTCTAAGGCTTACCCCCAGAAAGCTATTAGTAACGAAGTCCGGCTCATCATAGAACGAACAATGTCCAACAAGGTCCGCTAACATCTCTCAGCCATACCATTCCATTGTGGTGTCCTTGGAGACGTCAATTGCAAAACAATTCCGCATTCCTTTGGATAGTCGTGAAACTCAAGTCTTAGGTACTCTCCTCCTCGATCAGATCAAAGAATCTTGATTTTCTTGCCCAGCTGATTCTCCACTTCATTCTTAAACTCTTTGAACTTTTCAAAGGTTTCTGGCTTTTGCTTTATTAAGTAGATATATCCATATCTGTTATAATCTTCTGTAAAAGCCATGTAGAAGCGGCAAGCATCCCTTGTGGTGGATCTAAAGGGCCCACAAACATCTGTGTGTATGAGATCCAATAGACCCTCACCCCTTGGACAAGTGCCAGTAAAGGGTGACTTGGTCATCTTCCCAATTGAACAAGACTCACATGTGTCATTGTCCTTAAGGTCGAATGACTCCAACACTCCATCCTTTTGGAGTTGGGCTATACGTTTCTTGTTAACATGTCCAAGGCGACAATGCCACAAGCTTTCATTGTCTAAACTATTGGACAAATCAATATTCAACACATCATTTCCTAAGTTGTCTACAACCAACATAGATTCATATATTCCATTACAAGGTAGTGCATTAAAATAGAAAAACCATCAAGATAAACATTAATAGAACCATTACTATTATCAAATGAATATCGAAACCCTTGTCTATATAATCCATGAAAAGAAATGATGTTCCTTGCCATATCTGGCGAACAACAACAATTATTTAAATCTAACCCTAACCCATTACTCAACACTAAGGAATAAAATCTGATCTTGGTAACAGTCGATGATCTTCTATTTCCCATGACCAAGTTTATCCTTTCATGCTCCACTTCCCTACTTTATCTTAGGCCCTGCAAATCTAAACAAATGTGGAAACCACATCTAACATCAAGAACCCATGAAGTAGCAAGTGCTGAGTTATTAGATTTAATTGAATACATACCTATAAAGGTGGGATTTATCTTCCCACCCTTAATATATTGCAGATATTTAAGGCAACTTCGTTTCCAATGGCCCTTCTCATGGCAGTAAAAGCACTATGCATCCTTAGAGACAGAAGATGGTGTAGCGGAACCTGCTTTGGTCCCACTAGAAGAGGAACCATCTTGGAACTTTCCCTTTTGGTGGCTCTTAAAAGGAGCCTTCCTCTTCTTACCCTTTCCTTGCCCAATTTCCAACACAGGGGCCAATTCAGTAGGAGTAGATGCAACAAATTTATCCTTTAGGTTGCTCTCAGCAGTTCTCAACAACCCTTGAAGGTTGCTCAAAGTGACCTCCTCCTTGTTCATGTGGGAGGTCATTGTAAACTGGTTGTAGCATGGAGGCAAGGAGTGAAGGATGATGTTGATAGCCAAATCCTCATCAAAGTTAACATTTAACTTTAGAAGACGATCAACATACCTTTGGATCTTCTGCAGATGCCAGGTTAGGGATTCTCCACTCCCTATCCTAGCAGTGATCATGTTAGTGATGATCTCATAGCGATCTTGCCTCACACTTTGGTGATAGCTATCCATTAAATATTGATGTATCTCGAATGGATACATATCCTCGTAGGACTTTCGGAGTTCTGCATTCATAGTTGCGAGCATGATGCAATGAACCTTCGTAGCATCACGTTCATGTGCCTCAAAGGTAGCGATTTCTCCAACAGTGGCAGTTTTTGGATTGATCTTTTCAAGCTTCTCATTGAGGACATATTCTTTGTCCTCGTAGCGAGTGATCATTCGAATGTTTCGGATCCACTCTTTGAAGTTGTTGCCATTAAAGATCACTTTCCCACATAAACCCATGAGTGAGAATCCACCAGTAGCTGCAGGAGTGTTGTTGTTGTTTGCGTTAGATATCTGAAATTAGAAAAGGACAAGTTTGATTAGAATGATTCCCTAATTAATCACCCAAATGAGGAATTAGGGCTAGGATCCAACAACATTATTTACAACTTAGAAAAAGGATGTCGTAATCTAAAAGCAAATAACTTGAAGGTAAGTGAATGATGATTCACTAATTTTCCACCATGAAAAACAAAAGAAGATTATGTTTTAAATGTTTTGAAAACTCCTAGATCTTTAAGATTTGTTGAACTTTTCAATGGCTTGTTTAAATCTCGATACGCCCTTCAAGTTTGTGACTGGGATATCGGGGATCACAAACAAGGTGTGAATAACCATGTGAATCAACATGGTGCTCTCAATGTCATTATCACCTAATCAATGTGCCAGTTATCCACATACGCTCCATTGATCTATGATAAACATCGAGCCATCCTTCACCACAAATACCAATCCCAAATTAGTGTGTCGGTTAACAACACACACTCCACTAATGTTTGACAAGGGTACGCATTGTAATTCTATGGAATAGCATCATTTTCACATTTACCCTAAAGTAACTAAGATTTAGAATTTGAAAAACATTTAGGTACTCGTAATATTCATTATACTTATAATGATGAATTAAATGCCCTATCCTATCCGTTCGGCTAAGGACCCTCCACCAATCAAGGAATCGGTGGGTGAGAGTGGACACCCATTAAGCGTCATTTTATAGACAGCAACCTTATAACCCCCCCCCCCCCCCTTATAGACCGGCTTCGTGAATGAGGCCTACTAGCGATAAGAGTAGCTTATTCTTATACATACATACATACATACATACATACATACATACATACATACATACATACATATATATATATATATATATATTAATCTTATAATAAATAAAGTATAAGGTTGAATTTTTAACATGTAAAATTCTAAGGGTTTGAAATTTAAATAATTCAAATTAAATTTTTAATCAAAAATTTAAATTCCAAAATTTGAGAGAAAGTTTTTGAAATTTTTAAAACATAAAAGATCAAATAACAAATACTATAAATTAAACAATTAATTTTATGATTATCTATATTTGACCTAATCCAATTTTAATCACAAGATAATTTCCAAATAATTTAAACAATCAACTTTTATCATATAAAGAAACTATTATTCAAATGATTTGAGATGATCTTTTTTTTTGGTAAGGATAATCATTTAAATATAATAAATTTAGATTTTATCATTATAAACAGCTTTGGCAATTATCCTTCAACAAAACAACAAGAAATCTCGAAAATCTTTCTATCTGACAGCTAAACTCGTTGAGTCCACATTGGAACTCGTCGAGTTCAACCTACTCGTCGAGTTCCTCATGGAACTCATCGAGTTCATCAAGCAGTTAGCAAAAAAATGATTTTACAGCTTGAAAAAATAAACAAGGCATCAATACAATAGAAACCAAACATAGCTCTGATACCACTTATGGGTTTTACACACAAGAACTTTCCTATGTGCTAATGCAAACCCTAATGCTAGGGTCTAGGTTTCTCTATTGTACGTGCATTATATCCAAGACTTACAAACCTTAATCTAGCATACGTATTTCGAAAATATCAAGATATACCAGATCTAGATGTTTAACTCTTCAACAATCTTGGATCTTCTTTTTTTTGGAGCTTAGAGTCACAAGTGTAACTCTTCTTATGGCTTACAAACACCACGCAAGAAGGCAATATGAGAGAGATGTGAGATGCTAAAAATCAGACCTAGGGTTTCCTTGGAATCAAGTG
Organism: Lactuca saligna; assembly: GCF_052625555.1. Taxonomy (NCBI): domain Eukaryota; kingdom Viridiplantae; phylum Streptophyta; class Magnoliopsida; order Asterales; family Asteraceae; genus Lactuca; species Lactuca saligna. The sequence continues at coordinate 183,905,660 of NC_136423.1, forward strand.
GCCGAAAATTGCATGTAGGGGTCTCTATTTATACTGTAGGCTGCTAGGGTTTCAGTCAAAACCCTAATGGACAACTTAATCACCAAGAAGCCCATGGAACCTTCTGGAATAAGGTCTATGGACGAAATTATGATGGGCTTTCATCATAATTCCGTTCACCCTTTAATTCATTAGGTTTCCCAACCCAAAAACCAACTATCACGCATTTAACAGTTTAAGCCCCTATATTTAATTAATCTCTTTTGGCCACCAAATTAATTCATAATTAATTTATGACTAATATTAATTAAATAATATGATTTCCCTTTTAATATATTAATCATATAATATATTAATAAATCATAATTTCCTCTCTCTCCATAAATTACCTTGTCAAGGTGCTTTGGTGAAGACAACCCAAAAGGACCACACACAACCAGGTCAAGTTCATATCAAATATAGTTTCAGGCTTAGACACTAATCCAATAGAAACTCGTCAATTACGCAGAATCAATGTTTGCAATCCATCTCCTGGCAGCAATGGGGTCCTTCACCCTATGAAAGTCCGGCGCACCACTCCCCCTGAAGTCCTTGAAGGACAGTGTGCGCGTACCCATCTGGCCAAACGCCAACTCACTCCTGAATGTGCGGAGGTGATCCTCCATCAGCTCAATTATCCCCTCCTTGATCAACCCGAAAATGACTGGGGTCGCCTCAAGGATACCTCTCGTGATCTCAGACGTGATGAACTCGTGTAGCCCATGATCGACCTGCTCGGACCCTGCACCCGAGCCCGATCCTGATCCTGATCCGGATCTTGAACCTCCTGCTCCATGTCCTCTGACCACCATACTGAAAATAAAACACGTAAACATTAGGATCATGCATACTTTCGAGAGATCTCACACACTCCCCAAGTTTCCTGGTTCCATCTTGGCCCCCCTTGACTCTAGTACGGATCCTCTACTTTCGGTAGTACGGACCCATACTACCTTCCACATTTATCCATACTTTCCTCAAGGATTGCCTCAACTTCCCCAAGTCCCTTCACCATTATCCCTTTTCCAAATGATCTCATCCTAGGCTTTCCTAGGGCACCCTCCGATCTACTCTCCACCATCAGTAGCACTAGGGGTCCCTACCACCCTTCCCTAACTAGCTTGCGAATACTGTTACATATTGGTTTACTAGTTAGTTAAAGTTAGCCATAACCCCTATATCACAAAGCAAGCAGCATTCGTGCATTGAGTAACCAAATCAAGCATAACCAAATTAGGCTATCTCACTGCTAACTAAGAGCTCTAACATACGGCCCAATGAGCGCCTATAGTAGGCATACGAGGCATCCTTCCTAGATCCTTAGCCCTATTTTAGCATGCAGTTCTCAGAAACACATAACAGGCATACAAGGCATCCTCCTAGATCGTTATCCCTAATCTAGCATGCAGTTTTCATAATCATATCATATAACATAAAGAGTATGGGTATCTTAGGGGAAACTTACTTGAGCTCGGCCGGTCGCACGAATCACACACCTTGTCCTTTTTTCAAAATTCTTTAACTTTGATTTTAGAAAACAATTTTCTTGTAAAAATACTTAAAGCCCTCGATTTGAGTCCAGACACTCCCGAGGGTGTGTCCGAATCCCTCAACCCAAGGCTCTGATACCAACTTGTAACATCCTAATTTTCAAGGCCAAAAATTTTATTTTTAATTACGAGATTCGTAACATATTTTACCAAACATTGCAAATTTCATATCAATTTATAAAAACTATAACAATGTGTCTGAAATTCATATCATCAAAAATAATAAAAATCGGAGTACAATCACAAAAATCGCCATGCGGAATCCATATGAGTGTGTGTGTGTGTGTGATGCGCTGCTACACCACCGGCTCGTTCCCTTTAGACGAAGAGGTACTTGAAACCAAAACCAAAACTGTAAGCACCAAGCTTAGTGAGTTCCCCCATCATATCCATACCAAATAATGCATAATCTTCGGTATCTTTCAACCGGTAATTGGGAACTACCTTCCCCTTCGGTATCTTTCAACCGGTAACTGGGAGCTACCCTCCCCTTCGGTATCTTTGAACCGGTAACCGGGAGCTACCCTCCCCTTCGATATCTTTCAACCGGTATCCGGGGACTATTCCACCCCTGCTATTACTGATACATATAAAGCACAACAAGCATATCAAATACAATGATCGTATCAAACATAGTAATCATATGCACATCAATCCTATATGATTATCACAAAGACAACCATCTACACAATGCCTTTGCTGGTGGGTCGGCATTGTGGCCGTAGACCCACCCCTACTAGAAGGAAACTCGCCTCCAATTCATGTACTTTCTGCACTGTCCTTGGTGTGAAAGTCGGATCTCATCGACTCCTCAATCCCTACACAACAACCCCTCTAAGTTATCAACTTGTACTCACAACCCCTACAAGGGCCAACTGGAATCCAGGTCAAAAGCAAAGTCAAAGTAAAACCCTGGTCAAGTCATCTTTTGGTCGACCAGACTCACCGAGTTGCTCTGCCAACTCGTCAAGTCCCTTCGTCCACAGAATACTACAAACCCGTCCCGACTCGTTAAGTCTAGCAAGAGCTCGACGAGTCCGCTTTCATCAAAACTTCAATCGATCTTCATCCGACTAGTCAAGTTCTTCCTTGAACTCTTCGAGTTCATCTTCAGCATATGAATGTGTCCAGTCTATGACTCGCCGAGTTGTAAGAACAACTCGTCGAGTTCATCTTCAAAGATTGGGAGATTTCCTTGGACTCGCCAAGTTTGTTATAACAGTCATCAAGTCCCCTGATTTCTAGGTCCCTTAAGAGCTTAAACAACTGAGGGACCTTCCATACTATCATCTGGTCCCTGGATAGAAGGGACATGGCGGTCACTACACCCTGACTGGTCGAGTCCTATGAACGACTCGCCGAGTCCATCCTTGACCATTACTATACAGTCAATGTAAATGGGTCTTAACATATCAAAACCATAGATCTGGCCTCCTAATGTCCATTTTACACGTAAAGCCTCAAGCTTGATGCACATGCATGGGTTCTTTGGCTCAAAAAGCCATAAAATATGGTTTACAAGTTGCATGGGGTGTTTATGGGAAAAAAGTTGGCTTCTTTATGCCATAAAGACCCCCAATGGCCCCAGATCTGAAGTCATAACTCCATAATGCACTTCACAACCCCAAAAATGGCTTAGAAAGCCCCAAATATACAAAGATTCAAGCCCTAAAGATGATTAATTACATGAAAGATCAAGATAGGAGCTTTTTACCTTAAATAAGTTGGAAATGGAACACAATCTCTGGATCTCCAAGCTCCAACTTCAACTCCCAAGCTCCTTTCCTCTTTTCAAGCTTCACAATCTACCAAAATGCACAAAATGGCCTTAGAACACTCAAACAAGGCTAGGGTTTCAAGATAATGCTTTTTGGAAGTATAAGGCACGATGGAGGCTGAGATGGGGGAATATAAGTTGTTTAAATAGGGTGCAAACCTTCAAGTTTAGGGTTCACTCAAACAACAATTACTCGCCGAATCGGTCTCTAGACTCGTCGAGTAGGTCACTTAAACATCTCACGAGTCATGACTCTACTCAACAAGTTAGGCTATCAACTCGTCGAGCCCCAGTTAAAATATAAAGATTTATAGAATAAACTATGTAACAGGAATCATGTGTTACACTAAGGTTCCCGGATTTACAAGGAACTGAGAAAATCCGAGGATCCCTACACTTTGGAAGCAAACATTTTTGTAAAATAGAAGAGATATTTTTGCCAGCTTTTAAAATCTCATTAAATTTCATTTTTTTTTCTTATAAACACATAAATTTTTCAGAAATTTAGCATAGCGAGGGATGTGCTTTATAACATCAAGTAACGGGATGTTTACCTCAACTTTGCGAAAAAATTCCATAACTTTCTCTTCCTCACGCTCGCGTTTCGTGCATCTCAGTCACGATGGGAAGGGCGGAAGTGGCTTGTATTCTTTCAGAATTTTCTTGGGTAGTGTTGGAGTTTCTTTTGCTTCCAGATTTTTAGATACTTCTTCAACAAACACCTCTTCATATTCCTCCTCTTCTTTTTCAGGCTCTTTTAAATCTTCTTCTTCAGCCATAACTTCTTCAAATTCTTCCTCAGAATTGTTTTTTGGTTCAGATGTGCTTGGGCGTTCATATGTTTTCCCACTTCTCAAGGAAATGGCACTCACATTATGCTTCAGATTGTTTTCTGTGTGCCCTGGGAACTTTCCTTGAGACTCCAGACGACCCACAGAAGTGGCAAGTTGAGACACCTGCTACTCCAGGTTCTTGATACTGGCTCTGGTTTCTGTTTGTAATGCTTGGGTGCTCGTGGCTAGAATTTTAACAATATCCTCCAAGGCCATGCTAGAGCTGCTAGAATGTTGTTGCAAAGGCTGCTGGAAATTCTAGTGCTGAATATTCTGTTGATTTTGAAAATTTTGCTGAAACCCCGGCTGCTGAAAATTTTGTTGCTGCTGAAATCCGGGTTGAGGCTGAAATTGTTGTTGCTGCTGATAATTATTCTAAAAATTCTGTTCGTAGCCCCCGACAGCTTTGACTGTAACTGTATCCTCTTACAATATTGGGCACATATCTGTAGGGTGATGAGTCTTCAAGCAAATCCCACATTGTTTCTTTGCAGCTACTTTTTCTTTAGTCAAGAGCAAAACAACTTTCATCAATTCAGATATCTGAGCTTCCAGATGAACATTTATGACTTCCTTGACTCCCCTTGATTGATCTGGATACCACTCTTCTTTATTCCCAGAATGTTTAGACTCGATCGCCAACTTTTCGATCAATTCTCTGATTTTAGTTGGGGTCGTGTCACCTAAAAAACCACCACTAGAAGCATTTATCAAGCACCTCTCCATAGGTATCAGGTCTCCACAAAAACAATTGTAAAGTTGATAATCGTTGATCCCATGTTGTGGGCACCATACCATAAGCTTCTTGAATCTTTCCCAGTAAGTATGTAAAGCTTCTTTCTTTCCTTGTTTGATCCCAAGGATTTCCCTTTGAGACTGGAGACTTGCATTTCTGGAGAGTATTTCTCTAAAAATAGCTTTGTGAGTTCTGTCCAAGTGGTGATGAAACCAGATGGGAGTTCATACAACCATTCTCTTGCAGAATCTTGATGCGAAAAGTGTTGGATTAATGTCTAAGTCAGTAACCATATTTGGTATATACTTGACCCGAGTGTGCATGGTCCTTTTGGGTTGCCTTCACCAAAGCAACTTGACAAGGTAATTTGATATGAGAGAGGAGATATTATGATTTATTAATATATTATAAGAATAATATATTAAAGGAGAAATCATATTTATTTGATTAGTATTAGTCATGAATTAATTAGGAATTAATTTAGTGACTAAAAGAGACAAATTAAATAAAGGGGTATAAACTGTCAATTGTGTGATAGTTGAGTTTTGGGCTAGGAAACCTAATGGACTAAGGGGGGAACGAAATTATGATGAAGGATCATCATATTTTCGTCCAAGGCCTCATTCCATAAGGTTTCTTGGGCTGCTTGGTGGCTAAGCTGTCCATTAGGGTTTTGACTGAAACCCTAGCACCCTATAGTATAAATACATACCCTATGCTTCAATTTAAGGCCACTTGATTCCAAGGGAACCCTAGGGCCGAAATTAGCATCATTCCATTCTCTCTCTTAGTTGCCTTCTTGCTTCAAGGTGTTTGTGAGCCATTAGAGGCACTACAATTGTGGTGCTTGCTTTCAAGAGTTCAAGAGAGTTCAAGGGATCAAGGAAACTAGTTGTTATTGCTATATAACAACAAAGGTATGTTTTCTACACTTCTATGTAAATTTCGAAAATTATAGAAGCATGCTAGGGTTTATTTTGTGTTCATAAAGTTGTATGTCTTATAGTGAAAACATAGATCCAAACTAGGGTTGCATGCACACATAGGATTGTTTGTATAAAACCCAACAGTGGTATCAGAGCCATTGGTTTTTTGTTTTCAATTGGATTTGATGCATATTATGAACTTGACAAATTAGGGTTTATGGCAAGTAAACCCTAAGGCTTGGTGATTTTCGCAAATTAGGGTTGCCAAACTCTAGTTGGCGATTTTTGATAGGGTTCTTGAAACCTTTTTGCCTAGCCTCCAAATTTCGAAATTAGGGTTATGAAACCCTAGGGATTTCGAAAATCCCTTGTCCCCAAGATAAGGTCCCAAGATTTTAGGGATATGGATAATACTATCTTTGTGATTATCAATTTAATTGTTTAAACTAGATAATTGAAGATCTTGTATTATCCTTTCCATATATTTAAAAATAAAAGGATTAAATAAATTAATAGTTTAATTTTATGATAATCCCTAAAGATTTAATATTTCAAATTAATTGTTTGATTTTGATAAATATTAAATCAAAGATTTTTGGTGTTTAAAATTTTAAATTAAATAGCCTTAATTCCGAAAATTTTAAATACACATTAAGATACTAGTATTTTTGAAATGTTTTAAAATACACCCTTATACAATTATGATATTATAAGATTAATTATTATATATGTATAAGAATAAGCTAGTCTTATCGCTAGTAGGCCTCATTCACGAAGCCAGTCTATAAGGTGGGTATAAGGTTGCTGCCTATAAAATGGCGCTTAATGGATGTACACTCACATCTACCGCTTGCTTGACTGGTGGAGGGTCGTTAGCCGAACGGATAGGATAGGGCACTTAATTCCTCATTAAAAGTATAATGGAAATATTAAAGTGACTACATTGTTTTACAAATTCCCACTCTTAGTTACTTTAGGGTAAAATGTGAAAATGATGCTAATCCATGGAATTACACTTCGTACCCTTGTCAAACGTTGATGGAGCGCGTGTGGTTAACCGGCACATCAATTTGGGGATGACATTGGTAGCGAAGGGTGACTCGATGTTTGTCATAGATCAATGGAGCGTGTGTGGTTCACCGGCACATTGATTAGGTGATAAAGACATTGAGTGCACCGCGTTGATTCGCATGGTTATTCACAAATTTGTTTGCGATCCTCGGCATCCCAGTCGCAAATTTGAAATGCATATCGAGATTTAAACATGCCATTGAAAAGTTCAATGAATCTCAAAGATCTAGGAGTTTTCAATACATTTAAAACCTAAATTGCTTTTTCGTTTTTCATGGTGAGAATTAGTGAATCGTCATTCACTTACCTTCAAATTATTTACTTTTAGAGTACGTCATCCCTTTCTAAGTTGTAAATAATGTTGTTGGATCCTAGCCCTAATTACTCATTTGGGTGTTTAATTAGGGATTCATTTCTAATCAAACTTTGTTCCTTTTCAGATGTCAACAAACAACAACAACAACAACGCTTCTGGGTCATTCTCGTTGATGAACTTGTGTCAGAAAGTGACATTTGATGGTTCAAACTTCACCGAGTGGATGAGGTATATCCGCATGATCACACGCTACGAGGACAAAGAATATGTCCTCGATGAAAAGCTTGAGAAGATCATCCCAGATGTTGCTACTCCTGAGGAATTGGCCGCCTTTGAGGCCCACGAGCGTGATGCCACGAAAGTTCACTGCATCATGCTGGCCACCATGAACCCCGAACTCCAAAAGTCCTATGAGGACATGTATCCATATGAAATGCATCAGGATTTGCTGGAAAGGTATCACCAGAGCACGAGGCAAGAGCGCTATGAGATCATTACTACCATGATCACCGCTAAGATGGGGAGTGGAGAATCCCTAACCTCTCATTTGCAGAAAATGCAGAGGTATGTTGATCGTCTTCTCAAACTTAATGTTAAGTTTGATGAGGATTTGGCTATCGACATAATCCTCCACTCCTTGCCCTCCTGCTACAATCAGTTTAGGATGACCTACCATATGAATAAAGAGGAGGTCTCCTTGAGCAAGCTCCAAGGACTCTTGAGGACTGCTGAGATCAACCTCAAAGACAAATCCGTTGCACCGTCCCCTGCTGTGGCCGCTCCTGTGATGGCAATAGGTCAAGGAAAGGGTAAAAAGAGGAAGGCTCCATGCAAGAGCCACCATAAGGGGAAACCCTGTGATGGTTCGTCCTCAAGTGGGACCAAAGTAGGCCCCGCTAGACCCTCTTCCGATCCTAAAGAAGCAGAGTGCTTCTATTGCCACCAAAAGGGCCACTGGAAGCGAAGCTGCCCACAATATCTGCAGGACATTAAAGATGGGAAGATCAAGCCCACATTTGCAGGTATGTATTCTATTAAATCTAATAACTCATCATTTGATACTTCATGGGTTCTTGATACAGGATGTGGTTACCACATTTGTTCTGATTTGCAGGGCCTAAAAAGAAGTAGGGAAATGGAGCATGGGAAGATGAACCTGATTATGGGAAACAGAAGATCATCGCCTGTGACCAAAGTCGGTGTTTATTCTTTAGTGTTGAGTAATGGGTTAGGAATAGATTTAGAGAATTGCTGTTATTCGCCAGATATGGCAAGAAACATTATTTCTTTTCACGGGTTGTTTAGACAAGGTTTCATATATTCTTTTGATAATAGTAATGGTTCTATTAATGTTTATTTGAATGGTGTCTTTTATTTCAATGCATTACCTTGTAATGGGATTTATGAATCTGTGATGATTGTTGATAATTTCGGAAATAATGTTTTGAATATTGATTCGTCTACTAGTCTAGACAAAGCATGCTTGTGGCACTGTCGCCTTGGCCATGTCAACAAGAAACGCATAGCCCAACTCCAAAAGGATGGAGTGTTGGAATCATTCGACCTTAGGGACTGTAACGCCCGGGTTTTCAGGGCTAAGCATTTTTGTCAATGTAATAGTCTAGGTCAACTATTGTAACTCTTTTTGAAGTAATAAATATGAAATATTTGAGTATTATGTGAATTATGTGTGTTTATGTGTATAATTAATAAAGAATAAAAATGAGCGTCAAAATTAAAGTGTGAGATAATCCCGATATCTCTACATAAAGTTGTAGAATATGTCTCAAGGTTTCCGTGCATATAAAGAATGCCGAAATCCGAGCTATAACGAAGAAGTTATGGCCCGCCGAAGTTTTACGACAAAACCGGCACGACACCGGGAAACGTAAATAGTGAATTTACGATAGAAGACTTTTTAGCCTTAGCAATCTAAACAAAAGTCGTAGAATATGTTAAACTAAGAACATCGATAAAAAGAACGCCCAAATCTGACTTCGTATGAAGAAGTTATGATTTTTCTAAGATTCGGCTTAGCAGTGCACGGCCTGAAACTCGAATTTTAGTTCGAGCGGTTTTTGGCTTACGCAACATAAATGAGAGTTGAAGATCTCATTAATAGGAAATCAACGGTAAAAAGACAGACAAAAACAGAGTCCGTATGTAGAAGTTATTAATTTTACGCAGACGTTTAACAGTATAATCTCCTTGTACTGTTAAATTTAAGATCGGTCGAGAATTAGCTGACGGTGTCAAAATGAAAGTTGTAGATCTTATTATTACCTACGTGTGGATATAAAGAACGTCAAAAACGGAGGTCGTATGTGAAAGTTACGGATTTTAGAAGTCGGAAGTGTGCTGTGCGAAAATGGGTGATGTGGCACAATCTTGGCCATTGCTTTCTCCCCAAGGCTTGCCACCAGATGGTGACATGTGGCACCAAGTTCAGCCACATTTCACCCTATAAATACCACCTCTCCCACCCTCATTTTCTTCACACCTTTCCCATTCTTTCTTCTCTTTACTCTCTCTCTCTCTAGAACCTCTCTCTAGCCCCGAAATCCCCCGAAAAGCCTAGGGAACCTCCCTAGCACGAGGCAGAAGCCCCGGAGTGCTCGAAGGCTCTGAGAAGAAGAGCTTTTCGGCTCGGGAACGCTGCTCCAAGCAAAGCCCGGTTTTCTATAAAACCCGCTGTAAGTGAGCTACGCCTACGCTATTTTTAATATAACTTTTATTTAATTATAGTAACGTTATTAGGAACTTATAATAAATACTTGGGCTATTATTATGGGTTATATAAGTATTTTTTTTGACGCTTATATAATAATAATAATAGCTAGACTATTAATTAGTCTCGACGAATAATAAACTAAACTCTAGTGGTAATAATACTAGGTTTCGTCGAAGAAAAATTCTTTTTAAGAAGCGAAGCGCTGTCTGAGTTCGGAATCACCACCTTTTCCGGTGAGTGCATAGTTACCTTCAACTTACACATAGATATGAAGTATTTTATATAAATTACGTGCTATGTGTGCATATTATCTGAATACTTGCTATCTATGCTAGATGAACGTTGTTATACATGTTTTCAATGATTTAAACTGTATATGTATTTTATATCTACGAAAATGTTGGGGTAAAACATGGGTAGATGTAATAGGTGATGTGTGATAAAATGATGAGAGGCCTCGATGTTGTTGTTGTTGATCCAGTCATCTAGCGGAGTATAGATGACGACCACGGACTCTTCTAGACAGTCCAGTGGAACACTAGCAGGCTCGCAACCTGTAGGTGTTGTGAACGATGTGTTCACCGGTGTACTCCATCCCCCACATGGTTGCCTATTAGGACATTTATTGCTGAGGAATCCCCTTAGCAGTAGTGTTCGTCCCGATGATGATCCTTAGGCTAGGTCCCTTATGATAGGTGTTTAGGGACGTAAAGTGAGGATAACGGGAACGGGTAATCGGGTTATTGTTGATTGATGAAATTAATAAACTTATTGTGGGTTGAAAACCCTATGTGCTCACCAGGCTCCCAAGCCTGACCCACTCAGTTTTATGCATTACAGGTAGTGGCGCATGAGCATAGGTGTGATGTTTTGGACGAGGGATTACGAATATAGGCCTGTAGATATGAAATAATGTAGTAAGGCTTATATTGTACTGTTTATACTTTTGATCTGTACGAACATGACATCCCGAGTCTTTTAATGAAATACATTTCTATGGAAATGCTTTTGATAAATCTTTATCATATTATTGTTTTGGGACAAATTCCGCAACCCTTTTATTAAAAGATAACTCTGATTTTGAAATAAAGTATAAACAAAACCGGTCTTTTCTGGCCGTGATTTTGGGGATGTCACAGTTGGTATCAGAGCATTAGTTTAAGCGAACTAGGAATTTGTAGGATTTCTAGACTTAAACTTAGAATGCTAAGCGATGATTGTGAGGTGTGAGCACTAGCTTATTTTAGGAATTGTGCCTAAAATGCTTTTATATGCTAAATGTTTTATGCATGATATGCTGTTATTTTGTTCGGGATCTATGGTCTGTTGCCGACCGGATCTGGAACCTTATGTGTTTAGGATTCTAAACGTACGACTACGATATTAGAACTAGCATGTAAACGTTTCGGAGTGATAAGGACGATTTAAACGTCTCTCCTAAATAAAGATCTAAATCCACCTTATTCGGTATATAGATCAAGATGGTAAGGACCCGTAGCGGAAACGTAAACGCAAATGGGAACGGACACCAACCCCCCGTGATCGAGCAAATACCAGTTGTGGAAGCCGCTGCCGGACCAATAACGATGGCCGAAGTGCAAGCGATGATCCAGGCAATGTTGGATCGTCAAATGGAGGAAACCAGGCGTTTGCTCCAGCAAAATCGAGAGGAAGCGACTATTCAGCTCGAACAGCCCGAGTTGAACGAAGGGCAGACTGAAGGAGGAAACTACAGTGGGACTATTGGTCAAGCCAACCCACCGATAGTTAGGCAAAACCACCAGGATGGAGGAAATGATGGACGTGGATGCAAATACAAGGATTTCATGGCATCCAAGCCACCGAGTCTATCCGGAAGCCCGACGCCGGTGGAAGTCATGAACTGGATCTCTGAGATGGAGACAATGTTTGAGAGTTGCGAGTGTAGCAATAGGCAGAAGACTGCTCTTGCAGTTCCTCTATTGAAATCTGGAGTACTAAGCTGGTGGAAGCTATTAGCTGATTCAATGCCCAAAGGTGAAGCAAGCAAAATGTCGTGGGAGGATTTTCTGGTACAGTTGAAGATGCAATACTGCTCTGAGCAGGATCTTCTGGAGATCAGCAACGAATTCCAGAATCTGAAGAAGGGAAGAATGAGCGTTACTGAATACGCTGCAAGCTTTACTGAGAAAATGAAGCTTGTTCCTCACCTCGTCCCAACTGAACTCTCCAAGGTTAACAAATTTGCCCTCGGATTACCAGCGGACTTCGGTCCAATGGTCAAGCAAACTACCACTCTAAAAGCTGCCATCTGGGCTGCTAAGAATGTGGAGACCCAGATACGAGAAAAGGGTCTGGAGAGAGCGGAAGTGGGAGAGAAACGGAAATTTGACGGATCCTCGAGGTCCGGTAAGAAAGGAAGATTCTCGAAGTCTGGTTCGAGAGGAGGAGGATCAGAAGCAAAGTGGTGTGACAAGTGCAAGAAGAAGCACTTTGGGAAGTGTGATGGAGGAGTCACTTGTTACAAATGCGGAAAGCCTGGGCACTATGCCAACGAATGCACCCTCAACCAGAAGGCCTGTTATGGGTGTTATGAAGAAGGGCACATTTTGAAGGACTGCCCGAAGAAGAAGGAGGCAGGAAGACCCAACATACCACCAAAGCCAAAGGCGAGAGCCTTCCAGATGACGCTCGAGGCTGCAAAGGAGGCAGCAGACGTCGCTTCAGGTACCTTTCTTGTAAATGGTTTACCTGCAAATATACTGTTTGATTCCGGAGCCAACTACTCCTTTGTGTCGCATAAATTTAGTGCGAAATTAGCATTACCTGTAGAAAAACTTGATAACGCCCTAATTGTAGAAGTTGCCAGTGGCAAATTCGTACCTGTTAGTAATCGTATTAGGAACATCGTCATTGACCTAAACGGAAACGAATTCCAGGAGGAACTATTACCCATAGAGTTAAACGGTTTCGACATCGTTTTGGGTATGGATTGGCTTAGTGCCAACGATGCCGAGATATTATGCCGAAAGAAGATAGTTAGGATAAACCCACCCGGAAAGGAATCATTTATGGTGTACGGGGACAAACGCAGAGTGAGTTCTGGAATCATATCCCTGATGAAAGCCAGGAAATGTTTGTCCAAAGGATGTGCATCATACTTGGCATTCGTAATTGATGCTAAGAAGGAAAAGAAAGAGGTGCAGAATATACCGGTTGTGTGCGATTATCCAGAAGTCTTTCCCGAAGATCTTCCCGGATTACCACCTGATAGGCAAGTAGAGTTTCGTATAGACTTATTACCAGGAACAACACCGATAGCAAAGGCACCTTACCGATTAGCACCAACGGAGATGAAGGAGCTCATGACGCAACTTCAGGAGCTGTTGGACAGCGGTTTCATTCGACCTAGTTCATCACCCTGGGGAGCTCCGGTGTTATTCGTGAAGAAGAAGGATGGAAGCATGAGGATGTGCATAGACTACCGAGAGCTGAATAAGGCAACGGTGAAGAACAAGTATCCATTGCCGAGGATTGATGACCTATTCGATCAGCTGCAAGGTTCGAGCTACTTCTCAAAGATCGATCTTAGGTCAGGATATCATCAGCTGAAAGTGAGAGAGCAGGATATTGAGAAGACTGCATTCAGAACAAGATATGGACACTACGAGTTCTTGGTTATGTCATTCGGACTAACCAATGCTCCCGCAGCATTCATGGATTTGATGAACAGGGTTTGTAAACCATTCCTCGATAAATCCGTGATAGTGTTCATCGACGACATTCTCATTTACTCGAAAAGCCAGGAGGAGCATGGCAAGCATCTACGAGAAGTGTTAGAGGTGTTAAAGAAGGAGAAGCTTTTTGCAAAGTTCTCCAAATGCGACTTTTGGATACGGGAAGTCCAATTCTTGGGTCATGTTGTTAACCAAGAAGGAATAATGGTTGACCCTGCCAAGATCGAAGCTGTAATGAAGTGGGAACGTCCGAAGAATCCCACGGAGATTCGAAGCTTTCTAGGATTAGCCGGATATTACCGACGATTTATCCAAGGCTTTTCTTCGATAGCTGCTCCATTAACAGCTTTGACCCATAAAGGAGCTACGTATACATGGAGTGAGAAACACGATGAGGCATTTGAGAAGCTAAAGAAGAAGTTATGTAAAGCACCAATACTTTCTCTACCCGATGGAGTCGAAGATTTCGTAGTATATAGTGATGCATCTGGAGTCGGGTTGGGTTGTGTTCTGACCCAAAGAGAAAAGGGGATAGCATACGCATCTCGACAATTGAAAGAGCACGAAAAGAACTACCCCACTCATGATCTGGAGTTGGCAGCAGTAGTATTTGCCTTAAAGATATGGAGGCATTACCTCTACGGCACGAAGTGCAAGCTCTTCACTGATCACAAGAGTCTCCAGTATCTCTTTAATCAGAAGGAGTTGAACATGAGGCAACGAAGCTGGCTAGAACTTCTCAAGGACTACGACTGTGAGATACTTTACCACCCAGGTAAAGCAAATATTGTTGCTGATGCTCTCAGTCGGAAAGTCAATCTTGAAAGAAGAAGGCCAAGAGCGTTAAGAATTGAAGTCGTCTCGACGATTGTGGAAAGTATCAGGAAAGCTCAAGAAGAAGCCTTAGAAAAGAATGACCGAAAGGAAGAACATTTGGGAAAAACGTTAGTGTTCGGTACGAACAGTCGAGGACTGAAGGTATTCCAAGATCGAATTTGGGTACCTAAGACGGGAGGAATAAGAGATCTTCTAATGGAAGAAACACACAAGACCATGTACTCGATTCATCCCGGTAGCACTAAAATGTATAGGGACCTAAAACCCTACTACTGGTGGCCGACGATGAAGCTCGATGTTGCGAAGTATGTCGCTGAGTGCGTAACATGTGCGAGGGTTAAGGCACAACATCAAAAACCGTATGGGAGTTTAGAACCCTTACCTGTACCCATGGGTAAATGGGAAGACATCACCATGGATTTTGTGACTAAACTGCCCAGAACGAAGAATGGTCACGACATGATTTGGGTAGTCGTGGATCGTTTCACCAAGAGTGCACACTTCATGGCAGCCAACGAGAAGTGGTCTATGGATAAGCTCGCAAATGCTTACGTGAAGGAAATTGTAAGACTTCACGGTGTCCCTCTTACTATTGTGTCAGATCGTGATAGTCGTTTCACATCGAGGTTTTGGAGGAGTCTACAAGAGGAGTTGGGTACAAAGTTGTGTTTGAGTACTGCTTACCATCCGCAAACTGATGGTCAGAGTGAAAGAACGATTCAGACGTTGGAAGATATGCTGAGAGCATGTACCCTCGAATTCCAAGGGAATTGGGACGAGCACTTACCTCTGGTAGAATTTTCCTACAACAATAGTTTTCACTCGAGCATCAAGATGGCTCCTTATCAAGCCTTGTATGGGCAGAAGTGTCGTACGCCGTCTTGTTGGCTTGAAGCCGGAGAGAAGCAGTTTATGGGCCCCGAGATAGTCCATGAGACTGCTGAGAAATTGAAGGTGATTAGGGAAAGAATGTTAGCAGCTCAGGATCGTCAGAAGAGCTATGCCGACAAGAAAAGACGACCGATAACCTTCGAAGTTGGGGATTCCGTTTTACTTAAAGTCTCACCGTGGAAGGGACTTATACGATTTGGGAAACGAGGAAAGTTGAGTCCAAGGTTTATTGGACCATTCAAAGTTCTTCAGAGGATTGGGAACCAAGCTTACAAGCTGGAATTGCCCGAAGAACTCAATGGTATTCATAACACCTTCCATGTGTGTTATTTGAGGAAATTCATGGGAGATGTTCCCGACATAATTCCAATCTCGGAATTAAGGATGGATGAGAATAAAAGGCTGATCGAAGAGCCTGAGGCAATTATTGACCGTAAGACTAAGAAGTTTCGACGCAAGATGGTCGACTTGGTGCTAGTCCGATGGAAACATTCGAATGGGCCGAATCTCACTTGGGAAACAGAGGATGACATGATGAGTCGCTATCCACATCTGTTTGCTGATGCATGATTCCGGGACGGAATCATCCTAAGGGGGTGAGAATTGTAACGCCCGGGTTTTCAGGGCTAAGCATTTTTGTCAATGTAATAGTCTAGGTCAACTATTGTAACTCTTTTTGAAGTAATAAATATGAAATATGAGTATTATGTGAATTATGTGTGTTTATGTGTATAATTAATAAAGAATAAAAATGAGCGTCAAAATTAAAGTGTGAGATAATCCCGATATCTCTACATAAAGTTGTAGAATATGTCTCAAGGTTTCCGTGCATATAAAGAATGCCGAAATCCGAGCTATAACGAAGAAGTTATGGTCCGCCGAAGTTTTACGACAAAACCGGCACGACACCGGGAAACGTAAATAGTGAATTTACGATAGAAGACTTTTTAGCCTTAGCAATCTAAACAAAAGTCGTAGAATATGTTAAACTAAGAACATCGATAAAAAGAACGCCCAAATCTGACTTCGTATGAAGAAGTTATGATTTTTCTAAGATTCGGCTTAGCAGTGCACGGCCTGAAACTCGAATTTTAGTTCGAGCGGTTTTTGGCTTACGCAACATAAATGAGAGTTGAAGATCTCATTAATAGGAAATCAACGGTAAAAAGACAGACAAAAACAGAGTCCGTATGTAGAAGTTATTAATTTTACGCAGATGTTTAACAGTATAATCTCCTTGTACTGTTAAATTTAAGATCGGTCGAGAATTAGCTGACGGTGTCAAAATGAAAGTTGTAGATCTTATTATTACCTACGCGTGGATATAAAGAACGTCAAAAACGGAGGTCGTATGTGAAAGTTACGGATTTTAGAAGTCGGAAGTGTGCTGTGCGAAAATGGGTGATGTGGCACAATCTTGGCCATTGCTTTCTCCCCAAGGCTTGCCACCAGATGGTGACATGTGGCACCAAGTTCAGCCACATTTCACCCTATAAATACCACCTCTCCCACCCTCATTTTCTTCACACCTTTCCCATTCTTTCTTCTCTTTACTCTCTCTCTCTCTCTCTAGAACCTCTCTCTAGCCCCGAAATCCCCCGAAAAGCCTAGGGAACCTCCCTAGCACGAGGCGGAAGCCCCGGAGTGCTCGAAGGCTCTGAGAAGAAGAACTTTTCGGCTCGGGAACGCTGCTCCAAGCAAAGCCCGGTTTTCTATAAAACCCGCTGTAAGTGAGCTACGCCTACGCTATTTTTAATATAACTTTTATTTAATTATAGTAACGTTATTAGGAACTTATAATAAATACTTGGGCTATTATTATGGGTTATATAAGTATTTTTTTTTTACGCTTATATAATAATAATAATAGCTAGACTATTAATTAGTCTCGACGAATAATAAACTAAACTCTAGTGGTAATAATACTAGGTTTCGTCGAAGAAAAATTCTTTTTAAGAAGCGAAGCGCTGTCTGAGTTCGGAATCACCACCTTTTCCGGTGAGTGCATAGTTACCTTCAACTTACACATAGATATGAAGTATTTTATATAAATTACGTGCTATGTGTGCATATTATCTGAATACTTGCTATCTATGCTAGATGAACGTTGTTATACATGTTTTCAATGATTTAAACTGTATATGTATTTTATATCTACGAAAATGTTGGGGTAAAACATGGGTAGATGTAATAGGTGATGTGTGATAAAATGATGAGAGGCCTCGATGTTGTTGTTGTTGATCCAGTCATCTAGCGGAGTATAGATGACGACCACGGACTCTTCTAGACAGTCCAGTGGAACACTAGCAGGCTCGCAACCTGTAGGTGTTGTGAACGATGTGTTCACCGGTGTACTCCATCCCCCACATGGTTGCCTATTAGGACATTTATTGCTGAGGAATCCCCTTAGCAGTAGTGTTCGTCCCGATGATGATCCTTAGGCTAGGTCCCTTATGATAGGTGTTTAGGGACGTAAAGTGAGGATAACGGGAACGGGTAATCGGGTTATTGTTGATTGATGAAATTAATAAACTTATTGTGGGTTGAAAACCCTATGTGCTCACCAGGCTCCCAAGCCTGACCCACTCAGTTTTATGCATTACAGGTAGTGGCGCATGAGCATAGGTGTGATGTTTTGGACGAGGGATTACGAATATAGGCCTGTAGATATGAAATAATGTAGTAAGGCTTATATTGTACTGTTTATACTTTTGATCTGTACGAACATGACATCCCGAGTCTTTTAATGAAATACATTTCTATGGAAATGCTTTTGATAAATCTTTATCATATTATTGTTTTGGGACAAATTCCGCAACCCTTTTATTAAAAGATAACTCTGATTTTGAAATAAAGTATAAACAAAACCGGTCTTTTCTGGCCGTGATTTTGGGGATGTCACAGGGACGATGATACATGTGAATCTTGTTTACTTGGGAAGATGACCAAGTCACCCTTTACTGGCACTTGTGAAAGGGGTGAGGGTTTATTGGATCTCATACACACTGATGTGTGTGGGCCCTTTAGATCCACCACAAGGGATGCTTGCCGCTTCTACGTGACTTTTACAGATGATTATAGCAGATATGGATATATCTACTTGATCAAGCAAAAGTCGGAAACCTTTGAAAAGTTCAAAGAGTTTAAGAGTGAAGTGGAGAATCAGTTGGGCAGGAAAATCAAGATGCTTCGGTCAGACCGAGGAGGAGAGTACCTAAGTCTTGAGTTTCACGACTATCTAAAAGAATGTGGAATCGTTTCACAATTGACACCTCCAAGAACACCACAATTGAACGGTGTGGCTGAGAGACGTAATCGGACCCTGTTGGACATGGTTCGTTCTATGATGAGTCGGACTTCGTTACCAATAGCTTTCTGGGGGTATGCCTTAGAGACTGCCGCCCGTATACTTAACTTAGTTCCCACTAAGAAGGTTTCCAAGACTCCTCACGAGATGTGGACAGGGAAGGCTCCCTCGTTGGCACATATTAAGGTTTGGGGTTGTGAGGCTTTCGTAAGACGAGAGACTCACGACAAACTTGAACCTCGTAGTGAGAAGTGTTATTTCATCGGCTATCCAGAGAAGTCTTTTGGCTACCTTTTCTATAGACTGAGTGACAATGTTGTCTTCGTAGCTAGAAGAGGAGTTTTCCGAGAAAAGGAATTGATAGGCCAAGAAGACAGTGGGAGGCAAATTGAACTTGAAGAAATTCAAGATCAAAGCGATGAAGGAACCTCTGACACTGGCACTCAACTTGAGGAGGAAACTCCTGTTGAGCCTGTTGACGTGTCCTTACCTCTTCGACGTTCCTCTAGGGCTAGTGTTCCACCCCAGTTTTATGGTTTTCATATTACTACTGAAGGGGATACGTTTATTAGTGATAGTACACTAGTAAATTTGGATGAACCTAGCAACTATAAGGAAGCCATGGCAGGCCCAGAGTCTGCAAAATGGAAAGAGGCTATGGACAGCGAGATTCAGTCCATGTACGACAACCAAGTTTGGAATTTGGTTGATAATGTACCAGGTCGTAAGACAGTCGGGTGCAAGTGGATCTTCAAGAAGAAGACGGACATGGATGGGAAAGTGCATACTTATAAAGCGCGATTGGTTGCGAAGGGCTTTACTCAAACTCCCGGAGTTGACTATGATGAGACCTTCTCACCAGTTGCGAAGATAAAGTCTATTAGGGTAATGCTTGCCATAGCTGCGTTTCATGATTATGAAATATGGCAGATGGACGTAAAGACCGCTTTCCTTAATGGAAAGTTGGCTGAGGATGTCTACATGAATCAGCCAGAGGGTTTTGTCGATGTGAAGCATCCGAATAGAGTATGCAAGCTTGAGAGATCTATTTATGGATTGAAACAAGCATCTCGCAGATGGAATCTTTGTTTTGATGAGAAGGTTAAAGAGTTTGGCTTTCTTCGAAGCGAAGATGAATCTTGTGTGTATGTCAAAGCCAGTGGGAGTATAATAAGCTTTCTCTTATTGTATGTCGACGACATACTACTCATAGGAAACGATGTCCCAACCTTGCAGGAGGTCAAGTCCTGGCTTGGGAAATGTTTCGCTATGAAGGACCTCGGAGAAGCTGCTTATATTCTGGGAATAAGAATAGTAAGAAACAGGGAAAAGAGACTGATAGGACTCAGTCAGGATACATACTTGGAAAAGGTGCTAAAGCGTTTTAGTATGGAAAATTCCAAGAAAGGGGAGTTGCCAATCCAAAGCAATACCAAACTGAGTAAGACTCAGAGCCCGAGTACAGAGACAGAGATAGCTGATATGAGCCGAGTACCTTAAGCTTCCGCAGTAGGCTCTATCATGTACGCTATGACTTGTACTCGCCCTGATGTGGCCTTCGCTTTAAGCATGGTCAGCAGATATC
Source organism: Lactuca saligna (assembly GCF_052625555.1). NCBI lineage: Eukaryota > Viridiplantae > Streptophyta > Magnoliopsida > Asterales > Asteraceae > Lactuca > Lactuca saligna. The sequence goes on from NC_136423.1 coordinate 183,925,954, forward strand.
AAGGGAATCCTGGTAGAGCACATTGGATTGCAGTTAAGAATATTCTTAAATACCTTCGGAGGACCAAGGAATGGTTTCTAGTCCTCGGTGGGAGTGATGACTTAAGGGTACGAGGGTACAGTGATGCTAGTTTTCAGACGGATCGGGATAACTTCCGATCGCAGTCGGGCTGGGTCTTTACCCTAAATGGAGGAGCAGTGACTTGGAAAAGTTCCAAACAAGAGACCGTAGCTGATTCAACGTGCGAATCAGAGTATATTGCGGCGAGCGAAGCGTCAAAGGAGGCTATATGGTTGAAGAACTTCATTGGAGACCTTGGAGTTGTGCCATCCATAAAGGAGCCCATGGAAATTTTCTGTGATAATGAAGGAGCGGTTGCCTTAACCAAGGAACCAAGGGATCATGGCAGATCTCAACATATCGACAGGAAATACCATTTTATTAGACATCGGGTAGAAGAGGGATTCCTCGTTGTGAAGAGGGTATCGTCAGAAGATAACCCAGCAGATCCCCTTACGAAGGGACTGAGTAGGGTCAAGCATTTTCAGCACGCTAGGAGCGTAGGGCTGAAGGACGATATTAGTTCAGATTAGATAGGTAGGAAACTTGTAATAGATAATGTCATACTCAACAATTGATGATTAAATAAAAGTGTGTTATTTATAAGAAAGTTTCTATCATGTGTTGATTATTTATCTATTTTTCCGATTTTTGCATGTTTTGACTTCCTGAATAATGAGATTATTCGAACAGTCCACAATCGCTCATATGTTGGAAGTAGATATGAAGAAAGATTGTCATAAATTTGTTTGTAGATTGTCTGAAAAGTTTTAGACATAGCAAAGGTTTGCTGCAAAGTTTATGAGTGCTTATGAAATTAGTATTGAGCATTGGAACAGACCCGCACTTGCTGGTATTACTTCATGAATGTCATCACAAGTGATCGCAAGATGATAATATCATATAATCTTTAAACCTAGAGATATGGTTATTGTTTGCTAGTTGATTATACATTGATAATGCGAAAACGCATCAGTAACTTGATGTCATAAAACGCATTATTGTGTATGGTTTAACTGGTAAATGATAAAGGCATATTAGTCGACGTTTTTCTGTTCCTTTTATTCTATGAGGATAAAAGCGATATCTCGGCCACTTGATGATTTGGTTTGACTTATGTGCCGGGCCCGGTCAAGATGAAGTTGATGTGTTCAACTGAGTTCTATGTCGAACGAATCAGAGATCAAGAAATAAAATGCTAGACAATAAGTATTGTTAGCATGATATCTAGAACAGAGGATTATACGATCCCTTATCTAAAGGACAAGTTATTGGTCAGAGTTGACAGCGGCTATTGAAAGCTACGATTGCTATCGGGTTCGAAAGTAATACGTGAGATATAGTTACTAGACTTATCCAAGTGGGAGACTGTTGGATTAATGTCTAAGTCAGTAACCATATTTGGTATATACTTGACCCGAGTGTGCATGGTCCTTTTGGGTTGCCTTCACCAAAGCAACTTGACAAGGTAATTTGATATGAGAGAGGAGATATTATGATTTATTAATATATTATAAGAATAATATATTAAAGGAGAAATCATATTTATTTGATTAGTATTAGTCATGAATTAATTAGGAATTAATTTAGTGACTAAAAGAGACAAATTAAATAAAGGGGTATAAACTGTCAATTGTGTGATAGTTGAGTTTTGGGCTAGGAAACCTAATGGACTAAGGGGGGAACGAAATTATGATGAAGGATCATCATATTTTCGTCCAAGGCCTCATTCCATAAGGTTTCTTGGGCTGCTTGGTGGCTAAGCTGTCCATTAGGGTTTTGACTGAAACCCTAGCACCCTATAGTATAAATACATACCCTATGCTTCAATTTAAGGCCACTTGATTCCAAGGGAACCCTAGGGCCGAAATTAGCATCATTCCATTCTCTCTCTTAGTTGCCTTCTTGCTTCAAGGTGTTTGTGAGCCATTAGAGGCACTACAATTGTGGTGCTTGCTTTCAAGAGTTCAAGAGAGTTCAAGGGATCAAGGAAACTAGTTGTTATTGCTATATAACAACAAAGGTATGTTTTCTACACTTCTATGTAAATTTCAAAAATTATAGAAGCATGCTAGGGTTTATTTTGTGTTCATAAAGTTGTATGTCTTATAGTGAAAACATAGATCCAAACTAGGGTTGCATGCACACATAGGATTGTTTGTATAAAACCCAACAAAAAGGGGAATGCCCTTAGTTTGATCTGGTCTCCAGTAACTGCATGAGGCTTCCTTCCAGAACAAACCACATGAAATTCCTTGAGGAATTTATGTGGGTCTTCGTTTTCTAGACCACGCTATGTGGGAAGAAGATGAATCAGCCCAGATTTGTGTTAGAAGTTTTGGGCTTCTGGAAACATAATGCAAAGGGGCTGCTGGTTGACCTCTTGAGTGGCCCACTCTCTAAGGGTCTTTTCTGCTTTGGCTCCCCTCATGGTTAAGTCTTCAGATTCGGATTCTGAAGAATCTATGGTTTCAGTTTTAACGGAATACGGTGGGCAGTAAGTTTTATATGGGTTGTTTTGAGGAGAAGATGGGGGTACTTTTGGAAAAAAACGTACATGTTTCATTTCACATGGGAGTACCTTGTGATGTGGAGGTTTATGGGGGTATGGAAGATGATAAACCAAAGAGACCAGCTGATTGTTTCTTTCTTGGTGCTTCTTTCTTCAGTTTCCTTGCAGTTCGCTCGATTTCTGGATAAAAAACTAAAGGTGTAGCTGAACAAAAAATTCTTGGCATAAAACTGTTATAAAACACCATGTCCCCGGCAACGGCACCAATTTGTTATCATGATGTCACAAGCGTATTAAACAAGTAAATTATCACTGCTGGTTGCACTAAAAAGATAACACAGGGAAGCAGGATCGAATCCTCAAGGACACAGCCTAATGGTCAATGTCTTTTTGCATCAGGCACAATCTAGTCAAGAAACAGAAAATATAAAAGGGGGTTTTAATTATAAACTAAAAACTAAAAAAAATGCAATGATATTAAACTAAATGAAAATCAATAATAAAAACAGTTTCAATTCTGTTGTGACTTTCCTAATCATGCAACTGATCCATATCTGATTATTCGAAATGCGTTCTATCTAAGCTGGTACTAAGAAAAACTAACAAGCTCTAGTAATTTCTCTTTTACCTGCATTTGTTAACCAAAACAAGCACTTCAATTAATCCTAACTTTTTACTGTCTGATCAAATAAGCTCTTAATTAAGATCAAAAAAGTTGCATTATAATCTATGTAAAATTCCCAGCAATATCCCATACTTCTCACAAGCTCAGAAGCGTAAAGATATGGTTTTTACAGTTTATAATAAAGTCAAATCCCAAACAAGGAATCGATTTATTACATTGTTTCTTATTACTAGTTGATAAGAACAATTACGTATTCTATAACTGATTACATGGAATGATAAAATCCTAGCTAGGTGATTAGACTAACAAGAATCAAAATCAAATATTAATTAAGAACAAAACTAGAGAATCTTGATAGAAACACAAAACAAAAACAAGATCTAATAATCAATCACATGAAAAGTACTTGTCTTTGCAGAACTGTAAATTAGGGTTTTAGCCAGACATGGCTAAAATCTAACAAAAACAAATGAAAAGATACATCAAACAACTAATCTTATTAATCTACTTGAAGGAGATGATCTACAGTCTTCAGATCTTAAGAAATCGTTGAAATCAGAGAATAAACGCCTTAAAATCGTATTTTCATTGCCTGTTGCCTCTGGAATTGCCAACTTAGGTTACTGGAATGTTATCAGGGTCTATTTATATGTACGACAGCAAAAACGACACGCATACGATCGCATGGGCACAACCTGCGATCACGTGTTTTGAAGAAAACGTGTCTCGTGCCTTTTTAATGAAGTAGGATGCTATTTTGGCACTTTTTGGGCAACCTGCGATCGCAGGTATTAAGTTTTCACTCTCGGAAGAGATTTGGGCATTAAAAAACCTCGAATCCATGCTACGACCTAACTTGCAACCGCATAAAGACAACATGTGATCGCATGTTGTGCCTAAGACGTCCGACATTTCTTCTACTTTTCATATCTTTTTGAAACACATCAATCGGAGTTACGGTTCTCGAGGTATGGTCAAAATACGAACAGGCGGTCAAAGTTGCCAGCAACATCCTTTAACTTTAGATTTTAGATTCTATCTTCGTGTGATCAATTCGATCGAATGTGTTTTGACCAAAGCATCTTGCAGTCATTCCTTAACATACTCCATAAGTTCCAAGCTCTATTTTAAGCTCCGAACGCGCATCCAACTGTTCCCAAAGCACTGCTCCACTCTAACTATATGAAATCAACATAAAAACATGATCAGTATGGGAATTCTAACAAAAGACATGATCTGAACATTACTTAAATAAATGGCATGCAAATGTACAAAATATGTTTCAAATGCTAATGAAAACTACCCTATTACATCTAACATACCGAAAGGGACCTTTTTCACTTACCTTTGGAACATGACTAGCTTTCTATTTAGGCTTGTATTGTGAGCGTGAGCTAGAAGACAACCCTTGAGATGGATTCGACCTAACCGATTTCGGCTTGGCTAAACCATCTCTCGAATTAGGCATCTTGTCCGACATGCCCTTTTTGTCCTTGGGAGTCTGATTTTTGGCCTTTTAGCATTCCAATCACAATTCCGTGAACGTGAAATCAAAGGATTTCTTTTGGAAGATCTCCCCCTTGACACGTTCTGTGAACCTTGTTCATAGTAGGGAACTTATGAACGATGTGGGAAATTTCTAGCAATGTGACCAGGGGTCCCACAGTTAAAACAAGTCTGTCTATTGAAATAAATAAGATTGTGACTTGGTCCTTGTCCAAAAAAAGTTTGTTTCAAGGAACTTCCATAAGCACAAGCACATGAACATTCATTAGACTATTTAACAACTTTTTATGGCTTGAGATTTTCAACAGTAGGAGTATCATCATCACACTTTTTTGAATCATTTTTAGCAAAACTAGAATTATTTTTGTTCTGCTCATGCCCATCTTGCACTGTGACCTTATCTGCACATAAGGTATAAGAATTCTTATCGTTTACACTATCATTATTTACTGTTTCAACTATAGTAGGTTTGCTATACTGTAGGTGTGCTTCCCTTGCCTCTTCTTCCTCAGTCATAGGAGTTAAAGTGTAGTTATCATTGAATGGAGGAAGAACATTATCATACCCTAGATCTACATTCTTTTTGTTTTTCCATCAAAGTTGCTTTTCAATCATTGTATCAACTTTCTTACTTGACACATCAATTTTTTTAAAATTAAAATCTGCATTTTCAAACTTAATTTTCAATGTGTCAAGCTCGGCTGTTAGACTGGCAATCTTTTATTGAGCATAATCACCAGTGTTCAGAGTTAGTGATATATTCTTCCTTAATTCTTTTTAGATCTTTGGTTTGGGCCTCTAAATTTTCTTTTAAGGGCTTTTGGGCCTTTTTGAGAGTATATCCTTCATATCTAAGGTCCTCAATTTCTCTAATTAATAAATCGTGTTGATCGCGATAATGTTTAATTGTATCACTACAGGCTTGAGTACAAAAAGTTTCACTAACCTCGTTTGTATTGTTTTAAGAACTCATAATTTACCAAAAGGAATCTAATTTTGTAATTTGATTTTTACCGAAAACCAAGGAAGTCAAACAGCTTGACCAAAAACAGTTTACCGAGAACTAGGCTTCTTGACCAAGAACAAGGCTTCTTGACCGAGAACAACGAAAATATTAACCGAGAGATGTTGATTTCGGGGGAGAACCCTTAAACCTAACCGAGTACCTGAGTTTTCCACCGAGAAATCTTAAACCTAATTGATAAGGAAGTCACCGAAAACCCTTAAATTTCATGATTTAAATTGATAAGTCCAATTTAATCCCGAAAATTCAGATGATGATCCATGAAGGACACGATGAGTACGAAGAATCCCGAGAACAGTTAATCGATGAACAGGAATTTTTTTTATCAATTTAAATCAAAACTTATCAATTTTCGATTAAACCAATGATCTCAAAACAGCTAAAAACAAGTCCCCAACGTCCTTGAATCGATTGATACATATTCAAAGCTTTGATACCAATTTTAACTCCCAAAGCACTTAGATCAATACGATATCAATGAAACTATCGAAAGAATGCAAAAAATAGATCAGATAGTGATTCAAGAAAACACAAATAACTCTTAATGCATACAATTTATTAGTTGAAATCGTCTCGTACACCAAGAACTACTTAACAACCGAATACATTAATGATGAACAACTCACTTAACTCCTAAACGGCTGAAAATCAATTTATACAAACCTAGTATAAAGCCTTAACAGGCTCAAGCCCAAGCGGACCGAAATCACTATGTGACTTCGATCCCTAAAACCGAAAACACCATAAGCCTACTAACAATAAACATTTATAAGCCCAAATACAATAATAAATTAGAAACTCAGTATAAACCATTTAAATATGACCCAACACTATAAATAAATTGTTGATAACTATAAACCATAGGGATTAAAATTGGATCAAACGTAAATGGTATAAACACGGATTGATTTTTCATATACAATTTCTCATGTTTTTTGATTTTTCATGTAACAACTTTTAGAGCATCATGCCCCACATTCAAACACCCAACCCTCAAACCTACAAGAAGGAATACCTCTATACGATCCACACAAACGTTTTTCCTTGCAACTCATCCAAAAACCGAAACATCAACCGGTGTAAGGGTTGACATTGTTTCTACCGGGTGAGTCAAAAATTCACAAATACATCTTTCTTAGTGGAAACTCCAACTTGATTAAATATGTCAATCAAAAGGAACCTAACCTTATTTATTAATTGAAATAAATATAAGAAAAAAGATAATAGGAAAAAAAAAAAAAAAAAAAAAAAAAAAACAATACGAGAATCTTTAAAATTTTAGTCTCATAAACCATATATGCAACTATTGGAAACCACAAAGACGAGTTATCTTTTTTTTCCGAAAAAAGATGAATAATGCAAAAAAATTCAAAATCTATACTAAAATCATTGATAACTATAAACCATAGTGATTAAAACTGCAATTTTACTTTAAATTTTGATAACAAAATATTAATAAGAAAAATAAAATGTCAAATAGACAAGAAAATTTTAATAATTATATATATATATATATATATATATATATATATATATATATATATATATATATATATATATATATATATATATATATATTAACATATAGGCATTAAAGGTAACATGGTAGGGGACCAAAATCGATGGATTTGTCAGCAATACGTACTAATGATGTCATATGTTCAAAATTACAACCAAATCTGAAGATTAGTATATACCATATGTACCAAATATATACTCTTAAAGTTAATGAAAAAAAGCTTTTATCACACAAAAATTAAATATCTTTCTATATTTTTCTTTAATATTTATTTTAATTATCTTTCTATTATATTAAATAGTAACAAGTGGATTAAAATACTATTAACTCTATTAAATGTATCATTAAATATAAGTAGTAAGATAAATAGAAATAAAATGTAAAAGAATATTTCATTTCTTTTTATTAAGTAATAGATTGTTACGTGTTAGATTTTATATATATATATATATATATATATATATATATATATATATATATATATATATATATATATGAAAATTTGAATATACATTACAGCTCTACGTAAAATTAGGTACTAAAGCTTATGAAAATATATTATTTTATTAGCTAAAAATTCAAATTAGAGGATTTATGATTAACAATTGACATTGTAGATTCAATATTGAAGCAATATTTTTGATAGTGAAGCAAAATATTAATTACCTTTGATTTTTGTAATGGTGGAAAACAGTAATGTTCACTGACGTTGTAACACCCCAATTTCTGGTATGATATTATATTTTTTATTTATTGATTATTTTTCTTCAAGTTTTAAGGGGATTTCGACGAGTCGGTAGCTGGACTCGTCGAGTTGAGTCGCGATTTCGAGCACGTTTAAGTTGGCGACTCGGCGAGTCTGCCAGTCTGGATGAAACCCTAATTTCAAGGGTTTGCACCCTATTTAAACAACTTTTGAGGCCTCAAGTCAGCCCCCATCACCCCTCAGAGCATTATTCTCGAAACCCTAGAGCCCTTTTTGCATTTTGGGAGATTTTGGTGTGTTCTTTGAAGATCTTGAGAGATAAAGGAATCTAGATCAAGAGAAGAAGAAGGAGATCCTAGATCCTTGAGGAATTTCAGAAGATAGTAAGGTATATCTTGGCCTTTTTTTGTTTCTATGCTTAAATCTCCTTTTTGAAGCCATTATAGCTATTCTTGAACCATTTCTTGGCTTAGTAGTAGCATAGATGACTCATGGAGTTGATTAGCTTTTGGATCTAGCTAGATTTGAATTCCAGAAGCTTAGATCTAGCACCTTTATGGATTCATTTTGCATGGAAGCTCTAGATCTACTATTATAGTGTGCTTTGAACCTTAAAACCTTCATTTGATGTTATTTACACGTAAAGTTGGAAACTTTACGTGTTAATCAAGTCCCAAGAACCCAGATCTATTAATGGTATGGACCGTTTCAAGCAGAATCGAGTATATAATGTTTGCATGCATACGACTCGGTGAGTAGTTCTTCTGACTCGGCGAGTCGAGTCGCGAGTCCCCTGTTTTTCCTTTTTCGAGTTATGCCGAGTGGAACCACTGAGTGAGAGATGGACTTGGTGAGCTAGAGGATTAGACTAATTCGTGGAAGAACTCGGCGAGTCAATGCCCTGACTCGGCGAGTCTAAGGCAATATTCATACTTCAAGAACAGACTCGACGAGTTGTTCATACAACTCGGCGAGTCACAACTAGAATGATCATCTGATGAAGGAGAACTCGACGAGTTGTTCATACAACCCGGTGAGTCGGATGCAGATCGTCAGAGTGTTAGTAGCAAAGAGGAACTCGCCGAGTTTGCGCCAAAACTCGATGAGTAGTAGCGAGTGGAATCAAGAAAGTAAGAGTAAGGACTCGACGAGTTGGCAACCCAACTCGACGAGTCGGGTCAACTGAATGTTGACTTTGACAGTTAGGTTGACTTGGACCAGGGGTAGGAGAGTCATTTTACCCTCAGTATTATTATCAGTATTTGATTGATGGTGCTCATGGATATTGTAGTCGGAGTGAAACCGGAGACGCAGCAGACAGATTCTGGAGCAGTCCTTTCAGCAGCTAGGCTACGAGGTGAGTTTCTGTGACAACCCGAAATTTATTCCGTCACTTTTAACCCTTTCTTCCGTTAATAAGCCTCGTATATTTAACTGTCCGTTAACTTTTAGACTGGTTAATTAAATTGGGACTTTTATAATGACTTGGTAAGGGTTGAAACGAATTAGAAACACCCCAAATTTTTCCTTTGAAAATTTTTAGTTTCAACCAAGTCATAATATGACCACTAAATCGGGTGCAACCAAAAGCCCCGTTTAGCAGCAGTATCGGGTAGATTCCCAGTGAGCCCCAACTCAAACCCCTATATAAGGGTGAGTGGAGTCCATTAGAGACTTTTTCACTCTCTTTCCACTCTCTCTCTCTCTCTCTCTCTCTCTCTCTCTACAACTTGTTTTCGAGCCAAAAACGTCCGTTTCGAGCCCCAAACGAGTAAGCAATCTACCCTAACTTGTTGTATAGCTTAACTAACATGCAAATTCGTTTTTAATACATCAAATAGGGGCCATGTTATGTGTTTACGGCCCAAGAACACTCTTGGACCGTGAACAACCCTAAATGGGGTTTTTAAGCCCCAAAACCCCTCTAAATTGCCCCTAAGGCTTAAATATGACTTGTGGACTTACACCTTCGAGTTTAGAAAACCAAAACCTTGTGATATGGAGAGTAAACATGAGTTTATGGCCCAAGAACACTCTTGGACCGTAAACCCCTCTTCATAAGCCGTGAACACCTTTTAAGGTGTTAGAAATGCCCTTAAACACCTCCTATAGCCTTGGAAAATGTTTAGAAGCAACCCCCATTGAAGTAAAGGCTTTAAACATTTAGGAAACCATGGACTTAGGAGTTCACGGCCATAAACCCCCATATAATTGGTCCATGGTCTGTAAACTCCCATTAAGTGCCCAAATGATGCCCTAACACCCCCATTTGGCTTGGAATAATGCTTAGAACTTTATGCTCTATCATTTAAGGCTTAGAACTATGAAAGAAATGACCAAGTGAGAGTTTACGGTCGTAAACTCCTTGTTTATGGCCGTGAACTCCTTAAATGGTCCCTTAAGAGCCTTAAACCCCTTCATATGCATTATATTTGGACCTAGCCTAATTCTATGAATGATATAAGGCTATTTAGCATCCTAGAACACTCCCACCATGAGTTTACGGCCGTAAACTCATGGGGACATGGTCTTAGGGCTGTGAACTCTATAAAGAGTTTACTCTTGAAGAGTAAACTCCCTATCTAAGCCATACACACCCTTAAAAGTTACCCGGGACACTCTAAACACTTAACCAAAGTGTTTTCCGCACTTTAGGATGCGTATACGTGTTTAATTAGTATTATATTTGCGAATTGTATATAAACATATGTTATCATATGTTTAATAGGCTACTAAGTGTGTTCAAGTCTTTACTTGACACCGAGCACCCAACCAGCACCTTCGTCGGATCCACTTACAACAGGTGAGTTCATACCCCTGAATTAACCTTTTAAATGTTTTTGCATGCTTTTATGGGGGGAATACAAGTTAAACATGGAAGTTATCATATCAATCACATGTGATTGATAACCCGCATGCACAAGGATTCATTACATTGTCAACTGTTTTACTAAGTATGATACTAGAAATGGTTTTCTAAAACGTCTTTATGTGTTCAAAGCTTTTCTCAAATTGCCTCTCGTGCTGTATGTTTTATTTCAAACTCTGTTACAGTAGCATTCTAAATAAAGGTTTTCTCTACTTTATCAAGGTTATAATCAAAACTTGTTTATGAATGATTTTCTTAAAGTATAAAGGTTTTCCACAAATTTCATCAAAGTTTTCTTCCGTGATTTTATACTCCTACTTTGTTAGATACTACTGCTTCGTTATACTTCCTTGTAGTTAATGCTACTACTTTGTTAACACCTTTACTTCGTGATACGCTTATACTTCACGGTACGCTTATACTTCACGATACGCTTATACTTCACGATACGCTTATACTTCACGATACACTTATACTTCGCGATATGCTTATACTTCACGATACGCTTATAATTCACGATACACTTATACTTCACCATACACTTATACTTTGTGAAACACTTCTACTTCGTTAAACTTTTAAACTTCGTTAAACTTTTAAACTTCGTTAAATGCTTCTACTTAGTTAATGTATGCCTATACTTGTATAGTTATATAAATAATGTTTAAAGGACTTAGGAAGGCTAGTTCGCCCTATTTCCTTTTCTTCGTTGAGATGTGGTCGGGTGGGATCGGATGTCTGTCCGAAGGGCGTTTGATCATTAGTTATGTATTATGTATACAAGCATAGACATATAGGTTTACATTAGTCAGTTCAGTTGTGAGTCTTTATCTTTATTCCAGTATTTCACATCAGATCTCACTACACGAGATACATCTTCAGTACACGACCTTCTCCGTTGTCAAGATGGTAACCAGAGTCTCTTGTAGGGAGAGCAGACATTGTGTGTATAGCTATACGGGATTGACACCCCCCGCACCCAGACTGCTAGCTACAGTCCATGGCCTACCAAGCCAAAGGGTGAAAAATGTCATATTCATACCGATGCTTGCAGGGCGTCAAGTTCTCTAGTGTTTATCAGTATGGTTACGAGTATCTCGAGGTTACCTTATAATTCATGGCCTTAAGGTAACGGGTTTTAACACTGTATTCACTGTATTTAGACCTTGCTAGATGTATCATTCATTTGATACTGTTTGGGGTCTGTGTTCACTGTTTTTAGACCTTGCTAGACGTATCTTTCATTTGATACTGTCTGGGGTCTGTGTCTCCCTTTTTGTTAGACTGAGCCAGGTGTACCGTTCATTCGATACTCCCCTGGAGTCTATGATTTATTTTTCCTTAGTCAGCAGTCTTCACTGCTGAGGCATATGTTATTTTCCCTGATATTCTCATACTTTCTTTCAAAATCAATACCACATTTTGATAATGATAGTGTTAAGGAAAAATTACTTTTTGCCACATAACTCTGTCCAGTCTTGGTAGAAGACTGCTTTTAATTAGAAAATATAGGATTTTCTGGAAAGGACTCTAATTCACTGTATACTTTAAAACTAATACTTATATAAAGTTATTTGGATAAAATGACACTAAATACTTATGAACTCACCAGCATTTGTAAGAATGTTGATACTCGCTTTTCAAATAACTTGTATTCTCAGGTCAGCTTTAGACAGGTACATCCCAGGAGCTTTTGGTGAAGACAGTTTAGTACCAAGTTGCACCTATGTTATTACTTGTATTACTTTGAAGTTTCTATGTAATGTAAACCATGTAAAACTATTACTATTAATGCAATGGTTATTGTACTTTGATTACTATACTTAGGGATGTTAATCGGGTCAGAACCGAACCGAATCGAACCGAACCAAATAAACCAAAAACCGAATAAGGGTAATTGTATGAACCGAAAACCGAACCAAATAAGCAATACGGGTTCGGTTCGGTTCGGGTATTATTCGGTTCGGTTCGGTTCCGACCCGAATAACCCAAATAACCTGTGTAAGATGATTAAGGAGTCGAATAACCCGAATAACCCGAATAACCCAAATAACCCAAATATTTTGTATTACTTTTGAATCTTATGATGTCATAAATATATAACCCGAATAACCCGAATAACCCGAATATTTTGTAGTCGAATAACCCGAATAACCCTAATAGCCCGAATAACCCGAATAACCCAAATATTTTGTATTACTTTGTGTTTTTGTTAAGGAGTCGAATAACTCGAATAAATATTGTATTTTTTATGACTTTTGTAGCTTATGATTTCATAACAAACCTTTTAAAGAAACAAATTAAATACTAAAAATTAAACACCCAAAAATCTATCCATAAGTATATACGTTAAACATTAAACATTCAACACCCTAATAAAAATATGAATCTTAAGTTTTTATCCGATATCCAAAATAACATTTTTCAAATACGAATTAACTATTCAAGAATATTAATGGGTTGTTTTCCCTTTCCATCTCCGTTCTTTATCGCATCTTCTAAAGCTTTCGCGACTTCATCGTCTTTCAAAATTTCATCAATGTTGTCCACAATTTGCTTTCTTGATTTCCTTACCCAATCTTGAGTGCAAACCAAAGCCTCTACTATATTTGCAGACAAATTTGTTCTATATGGATCCAATATCCGCCCGCTTGTACTAAACGCCGCCTCTGACGCCACAGTAGATATTTGCAGTCCCAAAATATCTATCAGTATAAACATAGAAAATGTTAAAATATAATTATAAAAAAAATATACAAAAAATAAAGTTATACCTTTCGCCATACGGGATACAATAGGGTAACCAGATGCATTTTGTTTCCACCAAAGTAGAATATCAAAATCTTTATTGTATTTAACTGACTGCTCGTTTAGGTATAATGTCAACTCCGTTTCCATTGATGCTGATGGGTAATCAGTTTGAACTATTAAATCACCCATGAAGTCATTCTCATCATCAATCACAACTACATCTTCATGACCATGTGTTTGATTTTGAGAAGAGTCGGTATTGTCAAACTTTGATTTGTAGAAATAAAAAAAATTCTCAAATCTTTGTTGAAGACCCCGTATTAAGACCTTAGCCTTCAAAATGACTTCCGAGTTGAGCATAGGATCTTTTTGTGGATTCTTCAACTTAATCAACTTCTCAAAAGCTTGTTGAAGAAAATCAAATTTGAACCGTGGATCTAATATGACCGCAAAATACAAAAAGTCATTTAATTTTTCAAGATCGCCCCAATACTTATCGTATTTATCAATCATGTCCTTCCCGATCAAACAAAATTGGGGACTAGCCGCCCATTCCATAATGTGTTTGTACACATCACATATTTCTCCAAAAAACCGATGTGCCATCGGTTTTGTTGACGTCGATACTATGTCGGTTTTCACCTTGAACTTCTCAAGAAATCCAACCATAGCTCTACAAATGTTGAAATCTTCTTTTGATGGCGTCAAAACGTCTTGAACAAATGTAGGATCTATTATAATAAAGTAAATGTTAGTAGCCTATAACTCACTGAATATACAAATGTTGAACGACTTTAATACCCTTTGTTTAGGTGCCTATAACTCACTGAATATACAACCAAATAACGTGTATAAATAGTGTAAACTGTAGTACAAATTGTAAACTACAAGCTGGAAAAAAAATCGGGCTAATCGGACAAATAATGAAGACGTTATGACTCTTCAAAGTTGGCTAAAATTTTGGAAAAATGCTGAAACAGAAAAACTCAGAATTAATATCCAATGTTTAGAGGCCTATAACTCACTGAATATACAACCAAATAACGTGTATAAATAGTGTAAACTGTAGTACAAATTGTAAACTACAAGCTGGAAAAAAAAAATCGGGCTAATCGGACAAATAATGAAGACGTTATGACTCTTCAAAGTTGCCTAAAAATTTGTAAAAATGCTGAAACAGAAAAACTCAGAATTAATATCCAATGTTTAGAGGCCTATAACTCACTGAATATACAACCAAATAACGTGTATAAATAGTGTAAACTGTAGTACAAATTGTAAACTACAAGCTGGAAAAAAAATCGGCCTAATCGGACAAATAAAGAACATGTTATGACTCTTCAAAATTGCCTAAAAATTTGTAAAAATGCTGAAACAGAAAAACTCAGAATTAATATCCAATGTTTAGAGGCCTATAACTCACTGAATATACAACCAAATAACGTCTATAAATAGTGTAAACTGTAGTGCAAATTGTAAACTACAAGCTGGAAAAAAAATCGGCCTAATCGGACAAATAACGAACATGTTATGACTCTTCAAAGTTGGCTAAAAATTTGTAAAAATGCTGAAATATAAAATTAAAAAAAAAAAAAAAAACAATGGAATGGAATATGAAATTACCTTTGACTTCAAACATGCCAAAAACCTTCTCCAACTCCACCGCAATCTTCAATAACTCGTATGTGGAGTTCCATCGAGTTGGGCTATCATTGCACAAAAACTTTTTGGATTCCACATTTAGCTCTTTCATGCATTCTTTGAACCTTTGAATCCGTTGTGTAGAATTCCTAATATATTTAACGGCCTTTTGCATGCACTTGATACTAGATTGATGTTGATCAAACCCATCCCTAACAATAAGGTTAAGGATGTGTGCCATACACCTTACGTGTAATTGTTTCCCCCCATCGTACAAGTTTGGTAGCTTTTTCATTAGAATTTCGATTGCTTTATCATTTGCACTAGCATTGTCAACGGTTATGGTCATTACGTTATTGATACCCCACTCTTGAAGACAAGTCAACAACGTGCGCCCAATGTCTTCTCCCTTATGACTATCTAGAGATTTAAAGTTGATAATTCTTTTATGCATGACCCAATCTTCATCAATAAAGTGGGCCGTGACCACCATATAGCTCGACCTTTGACATGAGCTTGTCCAACAATCGGTCGTCAAATGCACATTACTTAGGGGATTTTTGAAGAACTTAAATAACTTAGCCTTTTCTTCAAGAAAGTAATCGGTAACTCTATTTGAAATTGTGGTTCTACATGGCAAAATTACTTTCCCGTTCAATGCATTTGTATACTCAATAAATGATTCGTTCTCTACAAACTTGAATGGTAATTCTCCAACTACAAATAAGTTTAACAAAGCTTTTTTTATTCTTTTCTCATCATGCTTCCAAGTCCCAATACTATTCTCTCCGTTTTCATTTTTTTTGAAATTTAAAGTGGTTTGGTTTTCTAGTTTTTTTTTCTAAATTTTTTGGGTTCATTTTACATCTTTCCGTATGTTTAATCATACTAGACGTACCGTTTGCCCCGGATTCGGTTTTGAGCAAAGTTCCACATTTTTTGCATTTGCTATGTCTAACTTTGTCAATATGAAGTACATCATAGTCGTTCCAACAAGCCGCCCTTTGGGCATATTTCCTTTTCTTCGGGTTTGTTGCTTGACTTGTTCCTTCAACTTGTGTGTTATCAACAAATACATCTTCATCATCAATCTAAAGCATAATAACAAAATAGATTCATCATACATCTAAAGCATAATAGCATTTAAATAAATAAATCAATATGGAATAACACAAGTTAAAGAACATATATGGTTATTTTCATTAAATTCTCTTATTCAATTTTCAATGAGTAGTAGATTAAGATACAAATACTTACTTGTGTATCTTGATTTGGAACCCAATTTTCCATGAGTTGAATGGAGTTTTATCAAGTATAAACTACAAAACAATATGAGAAGACGATTCAAGAAGTTTGAAGCAGCGAAGTCGATCAAAACCTAATGTCAATCAAAGCCTATTGTAGCAACTCGCAAGGATCATGTGTCGATCAAAGGCAAAGCTGTCGGCCAACAAGAAGTAGAACCAAATCACCAATTGTTAAGACGTCGGCCAAAAAAAAATTACGATATTAAAGCCAAATCAAAGGCAAAGCTGTCGGCCAAAAAAAAATACGATATTAAAGGCAAAGCTGTCGGCCAAAGAAGTAGAACCAAATCACCGAATTCCAATGTTCTTCAAGTTGAGACGTCGACTGAGAGACTTGAGATGTCAATCACAGCCTAATTGCAATTGTGATTTGGTTTACCCGCTATTAGGATTAAGATTTAAGGAATCGACTGGTATAATTGTTAACACTGAGAGTTGAGACGTCGACTGGTATAATCGGTCACCGAGAAGGAGTCCCTATTCGATTCACGGCTCACGGCATCACGATTTTGATAATAGACGATTCATATTCGGTTCGGTTTTTTGGACCGAATAAATCCTTATTCGGGTTACCCGGACCGAATAACCCGAAAACCGAATCGAATTACTTATTCGGGTCTTATTCGGTTCGGTTCGGTTCGGTTCTCGGTTCGGTTCGGGTTTTCGGCCCAATTTCTCATCCCTAACTATACTGCATATGTTGTGATACTTGACATGACATCATCCACCCCAGAACGTTTCCGCCGTTCCGGTTTTGGGGTGTGACAGTTTCCTTCTAGTAGGAACGGGTCTAAGGCCACAATGCCGGCCCTTTTAGTTAGTAGTAGTTTCCAGACTTCGGTCCGATGCAATTTTTAGTGTGTTTGATGCCTTCGTGGCTCAGACAGGATTTATGTGTTATGTGTTCTAGGCTACGGCCTGACGTAGTATGCAGTATATGAGTTTTATGATGATGTGTGTTATGCTAGTTGATATGTATTTATGTTATGCTATGATGAGTAAATTCCGGACTTCGGTCTGATGCAGTCAGTTCCGGACTTCGGTCCGATGCAGGGGACAAGGTCCCAGTCAGTTCCAGACTACGGTCCGATGCAGTTTCCAGGCTTCAGTGCGATGCAGTGGGCAAGGCCCAGTACGTGCTTATATGTTTTTGTATGGTATGTGGTAGTTTGGGGGAGCTCACTAAGCTTCGTGCTTACAGTTTCAGTTTTGGTTTCAGGTACTTCCGCAAGTAAGGGAAAGAGCTCGGGATGATGACATCGCACACACCACAGCTTCTGTCTTTATCCTAGGAGTTTGTTTTGATTCATAGTTTGATTTGATACAGTTGTTTCACGATATTTTATTATGAGTCGAGATATTTGACGTATGTTTTATGATATGACGATCAATATATGATTTTTATTATTATTAAAACAAAAAAATTTTGGATCGTATTTTGGGATGTTACAGACGTGAAGTGATAAACGATAATGAAAAAAAGAAAACCATTGATGGTTAAACGATAATAAAGAAAAGAAATGCAATGAAGAATTATACATTTACCAATGAAAAACTAAACCGGTTATATTTACTAAGATAAAAATATATAATTTAAAGATTTAATATTTCATCTGCAATATATATATATATATATATATATATATATATATATATATATATATATATATATATATATATATATATATATATATATATATATATATATATATATTGAAAAGTAAGCTAGATTTCAAAATAGATTATTATATTCCATGTTATCTCACCTTCAAAAGAACTTTTTTTTATAAAAAATGTATTTCGTTGGTAACTCTAGATTTTGGTAAAACATAAAAATCTATAATTTCAAAAAACAATTCCAAAATCCCGTAAAAAATAATAATATAATAATAATAAATAAATAAATAGAAGAAAAATATGAAGAAAAAAAAACTCGATATGTATTTTTATTAATTCTTAATGTCAAACAACGCATTTATAACAAAATCATTTTTCTACAAAACAGAAAAGCTTGTTTTTTTATTTATATTCTCATTTACAAGAAAACTAGTATTACAAAAGTAAATAAGTAAATATGTTTTTAACTTTAGATATTAAGTGGAAACAAATCTTGTGTAAAGGTTTGACTTTTAAATGTTCTGGATATGACGTCCGATGGATGTACTGATCGCCTAATCCTTACCTCACCATTGCTTCCCTTCCCTTCCCCTCCCTCTTTCTTATTTTCAAACTTAATTTTGTTATACAAATAAATGTTTAACATATATTCTATCGTTTTGGTGAATACGAACGTACTTTTTTTTTTGTTTCTTATATATATTGAATATAATGATATTTATTTCCATCATGTAAGTGAAAATTGTGAGTAGGTATCATAATTTTCTATATCTTTCTCTATTTCTTTAATAAGTTATAGCACGTGGAAACTACGGTTATAATAATAATTAAATTTTTATAGCAAATTCATTATTATTATTCTTAATGAATTATTTTTAAATTTTCCTAAAAATCTGAAATCAAATAAATAATTGAATAGTTTATTATCAACATCAATACTTTTCAAAAATAAAAAATGATGAGAAATGTCAAATGTAATTTTTATAGAGGATTTGAAAAGAAAATATAAATTTTTAAAAAATAACAAGTGGTACTAATAACTATACTTTTATTAGTATAAGAAGATTATAGCTATTTTTTTCGAAAAATTACAAAAAATAACAACTTTACCCTAAGATAATTTTTATGTATGCAAACATTTTAATTTTCAGATATTCTTATAATAAGTAAAGTGTAACTGATTTTTCACTAACTATCCAGTTAACATGTCATTTGATTGTCACTTTAGCAACCAGCTAAGCTTAATGGATAACGTAGTTTCCCACCTCTCATCTTAACACATTACATTCTCCTTAATATTTCTTTCTCAGTTGTAGAATCGAACATAACAGCCTCCATTAATTTCCTCAATGTCGATCTTCAATCTCTACACCACCTCCCTCATCTCCCCCTTATTTCACTCTATGAAGGATTCAAGATAGGTTCAAGCAAGTTTGTATAAGGGTTTAAGGATGTTTTAGATGACAAACACTTCTAATCATATCCTTCCACTTTCATTCTTTTTATTTTGATTTTGTCCTTTTGTTGATTTGAAATCTATCCCAGAAACTTAAAAAATTTTAATGTACCTTTTTAGAACAAAAAAGAAAGAAAAATGCAATTAGCGCTTAAACACCATCTTGACATTTTCTTTTGAGATTCTACATATATAAAATAATATTTTATAATAGCTACCTATATATATATATATATATATATATATATATATATATATATATATATATATATATATATATATATATATATTTTAATAATGGCCCTTGAATACCATTACAAGTGTGGTTTAACTATTGAATATGTTTCACAAAATTAAAGGAAACTCTTAATTGATAGTTAGTAGGTACTATGAAACTCTTTTTATGGGACTTATCCCACATTGGAAGAAAGAGGAACTTTATACTCCCTTAAAAAGCCTCCTACTAGTTGTTTACTAATTAGATCAAAGATTTGGACCAGAGGGATTGGGTTGGATTTGGTGAGTGAGCTAGTCAAAATGGTCTTGACTAGTTACATTATTATATATATTAACTAGGCGAATACTCCCGCGTTGCGCAGAAACACCTATATAGTTGAAGTGTTTACAAATATATATGTTTTTTTTTAAATATAACAATAACATTATTGTTAAATTTGATATAATAATTTGTATACTAAATTGATATAATATATAAATTATTTTGAACTATATGATAATATATAAATCTATTATAACTCCATAATCTCAATCGTTTGTATGACTTCTATCAGCGAGCTACTCATGAATAAATTTAAATATAATATATGGCTTAATGTTATTTATAGTTGTTATTAATAATTAATTTTTAAAATTTATTGGCTTAATATTTTAATTTCTATCATTATAACTTGTTAAAATATCAAACATTGTTTTTTTTTTATTTTGAAGGTAACAATATAATTATTTATATAGATTTATTTTTAACTATTTTTATTATAAATTATTTTAACCTACTTATTTGAAATTTTTTCACGATTATAAAAATATCTTTAGGAAATATTTTAGTTAAATTAATATTACAATTTAGTTTTTGCATTTATTACTTTTAATTATTTACAAAATATTCTTTGGTTTTTAAGTGGAACTGACATTTATATTTAAGTTGATACTGTAATTTTATATTTAAATTAACAATTTAAGTATTTTGTTCAAACTGTTTAAAAGTTGTAGCTTTAAACTGATAATGGTTTACATATAACAACATTTTAAATCTATTAAATTAAGTATAATATGTTAAAACTTAAAGACATAAGTTTATAAGTATAAGTAAAGATATTATTTTAAAATTGAAATTTAGTTTATTTATGATTACACTTTAGGTTTGATATTTATTTAACTTTAATAACCAACTTATAATCATCATTAGAAAGACATTACAATTTATCATTTTTAACAATTTACAAAATATTTTTTGGGCTGTTTAAGTTAAACTAAAATTTATATTTAAGTTGACCCTATAATATTATATTTAAATTAATAATGTAAGTATATTATACAAATTGTTCCAAAGTTGTATCTTTAAAATGATAATGGTTTACATCAAACAATATATTAAAACTAATAAATTAACTGTAATATGTTAAATGTTAAAAAACATAACTTTATAAATAGAAGTAAAGATATTATTTTAATATTGAAATTTAATTTATATATGATTACACTTTAGGTTTGATATTTATTTAACCTTATTAACCAATTCATATTTATTATTAGAAAAATTGAAAAGTCAGGGGAGTTTCAAATGAATGTAGGGAAAGGAAAAATGCATGTGAGTTTCAAATGAATGTGGTGAAAGAAAAAATGCATCATTTATAAGTAGAAGTACATATATTATTTTAATAAAAAAACATAATTTTTTAAATAGAAGTAAAGATACTATTTTAATATTAAAATTTAGTTTATATGTGATTACACTTTAAGTTTGATATTTATTTAACCTAATTACCAAATTATAATAATTATTATTATTATAAAGAAATTGAAAAGTCATGGGAGTTTCAAATGAATGTGGTGAAAGGAAAAAAGAATGAGGGTTTCAAATGCATGAGATTCAAGAAAAAAATGCTAGCTTTATAAGTATGTATGATTCCGATTTTGACTTTTATTATATGTTAAATTCGTTTTAACTGTTTTGACAGTTATTTTTGGTTAGCAGTTTTTGGAGGGAAAAACAGTCAATCTATACCTATAAATAGATCACCAAAGAACAGATTTCAAGTTCAGAAAAACCATACAAATATTCCTCATATAAATTCGTATTCCACATACAATGAAGAGAACATAGTTAATTTCATCAGAATCAAGAGAAGATCTTGGTTGATTGTGGTATCCTCTTGACAGATCTCTACCAGGGAAATTTCTGTCTTAGGACACCGCAAGGCATGCCTCAATCTCTACAATTTCGTGATTATATTTCTGTGTAATCATCAAACATGTATGTTTTCTGTGAATTGATTCTTGTATATTAAATATATCTAAGTTTATTTCGTTTTATTTCAACTACTTTGTTGATTGTATACTTCTATCATAACAATTTAAGACAGAATTCAAAGAGTGAAGAATGGATCAAAATTCCATCATGAATACACATGTGGAAAAGCCTGAGAAATTCAAAGGCTCAGATTTCCGAAAATGGCAATAGAAGATGTTGTTTTATCAAACAACTCTTCATGTTTCCAATGTTCTCAGTGATGATTCTCCCTCTCCTACTGGTATAACCACTGCAGAAGGAACAACACCACCCAATGAAGCCCAATTGGCAGAACATCAAAGGGCAGTGGAAACTTGGAACACAAATGAGTATAATTGCAGAAATTATATTCTGAATGCCCTGGATGATTCTCTCTATGATATCTACTCTACTATGACTACTGCAAGAGAGATATGAGAATCACTGGAAAGGAAATACAAAACAGAGGTGGCATGTTCCAAGAAATTCGTGATTGGAAAGTTCATGAATTTCAAGATGGTGGATACCAAATCTATCCTCAAACAAGTGGAGGAAATTCAAGTCATTGCACATGATCTTGAAGTTGAAGGTATGTGTATAAACTCTAACTTTCTTGTTGGTTCTATCATTGAAAAACTTCCTCTTTCTTGGAAGAATTTCAAATTATATCTTAAGAACTTAACTGATGACATGAGTTTTGAGCAACTTGTGTTGAGAATTCGTGTGGAAGAAGATAACAGATTGAATGAGAAGGCAGATGTAAATTCCTTGGACCCAAGTGCAAACTTTATTGGAGAATCAAGTACTTAAAGGACAAATCACAACAACAAGAAAGTGAAGCAAGGCTCCAAAAACTCTTCCAAAGATGGCAAAAATCATGGCCCTAACAAGAAGAATTTCAAGAAGAATTATGGTCCATACTATGTTTGTGGCAAAATTGGACATAAGGCCAAAGATTGCAGATTTAGGAGGGTCGAGAAGGAAACAATGGAGGGAACAATGGAAACAATGGTGGTAATTCTGGTGGAGGAAATTCTGGTCAAACCAACATGGTTGAATCACCAAATCAGTTTGTTGCTGTGATTCAAACCAACATGGTTAGCAATTATGTGGATCGGTGGATTGATAATGGAGCCACAAGGCACATTTGCAACTCCCGAACAATTTGGATGATATGCTTATAATGGGTACTAATTTGGATGTGATCAATCAAACCTAGAAAATCCTACACTCTTCATTTTCCATGAAAGACTTGGGACTTGGGAGTAGTAGATGTGATCCTTGGTGTAAGAGTTCAAAGAAGACCAGACGGTTATACTCTTACTCAGTCCCACTATATTGAAAGTGTACTCAAGAAGTTTGGACACTATGATGACAAGCTGGTTGTCACCCCATTTGATGCTTCTAGTCATCTAAAGAAGAATAAAGGTGATAGTGTATCTCAGTTAGAATATACTCAAGTTATTGGTAACTTAATGTATATTATGAATTGTACAAGATCGGAATTAGCATATAGTGTAAGTAGATTGAGCCGCTACTCCCACAATCCTGGGAAAGATCATTGGTATGCATTAGTGAGAGTGCTTAGGTATTTAAAGAATACAATGAATTATGGATTGCACTACATGAGATATCCTCCTGTTCTTGAAGGGTATTGTGATGCAAATTGGATTTCCAATACATTAGAGGAAAAATCTACAAGTGGATATGTGTTCACTCTTGGTGGAGCTGCTATCTCTTGGAAATCATCTAAGAAAATTATGAATACTCGTTCTACAATGGAAGCAGAGTTTGTTGCTTTGGACAAAGCTATTGAAGAAGTTGAATGGCTTAAAAGCTTCCTAGAAGGTATTCCTCTGTGGCCTCAACCTGTTACCGCCATTTCCATACATTGTGATAGTATGGCTTCTCTTACTAGAGCACAAAGTCATATATACAATGGCAAGTCAAGACACATTAGGCGCATACATATTACCATAAGAGACTTGCTGAAGAATGGAATCATTTCCATTAGTTACATAAAGTCAAAGGAAAATATAGCTGATCCCTTGACAAAAGGCCTTAGTAGAGAGCAAGTTCTCTTCACATCGAGGGGAATAGGCTTAAAGCCAACACAATAAGTCACCACCTGGCGGAAACCTAACCTAGCAACATTGGCGATCCCATGGTCTAGGTTTAATAGGAAAACTAGTTGGGGGAGACTCAAAGAAGCACTAACACAAAGGTATGCTCACTCCTATGATATTTATTTTGTGTTTTTCCGTTGATGATATAGGGATGAATTCTTTATTCTTAATAATGTTGATAGATTTTATAGTGGAATAGTACGGATTGTTCCAGATTAGCATTACCTATGTGAGATAGATGTGTGGTTGCATCTTTGGGAGCTGATATGGCTAAGCTCTCTAAAAGTCTCATGAAGAAAGGAATGTTCATGACCGAAACGAACACAATGGTAAGAAATGATCTATGCTTAGCTATGATATGTATGATACTTCTTGTTTTCAATTCTTCTATAAAAGTGGTTAGTTCAAGACTCTAGTTCACTACCCACAAAGTAGATCCATATAGTACTACTCACTATGAAAGGTTCAAGTTTTACAACACCTATTCAGATGCATGTTATATATTCATTCCCTTATTTGAATATCAAAGTTTATTTATTTTCTATTCAAATGTAGGGTATTCTTGGAGTTTGAATATAAAATGTGGGGTATTGTTGGAACTTTGTTAAATAGAAAACTCTCTCTATGGGACTTGTCCCACATTGGAAGAAAGAGGAACTTTATACTCCTTTAAAAATCCTCCTACTAGTTGTTTACTAATTAGATCAAAGGCTTGGACTAAAGGGATTAGGTTGGATTTGGTGATTGGGCTAGTCAAAATGGTCTTGAAAGACCTAGATTAATATATATATATATATATATATATATATATATATATATATATATATATATAACGGTCAAAAGATTGGCCTTGGGCCTTGGGGCTCTTGGGGTCTCATTGACTAGTTACACTATTATATATATATATATATATATATATATATATATATATATATATATATATATATTCTTGGGGTCTCATTGACTAGTTACACTATTTTATATATATATATATATAAATAGATCACCAAAGAACAGATTTCAGGTTTAGAAAAACCATACAAACATTCCTCATATAAATTCGTATTCCACATACAATCAAGAGAAGATCTTGGTTAATTGTTATATCCTCTTGACAGATCCCTACCAGGGAAATTTCTGTTTTAAGACACCGCAAGGAAAGCGTTAATCTATACAATTTCATGATTATATTTCTGTGTAATCATCAAACATGTATGTTTTCTCTGAATTGATTCTTTTATATTAAATATATCTAAATTTATTTCGTTTTATTTCAATTACTTTGTTAATTGTATACTTCTGTCATAACACTATTGAATATGTTTCACAAAATTAAAGGAAACGTTGATAGTTAGTAGGTATAAACTATAATTTTTATAGATATATAAGATTTTCAAAAAAAAAAATAACGAAAGATTTTGAAATGTATAAATTACATAAAAGATAAATGTTTAAAAAAAGTGTATAAGGAGTATATTTATAAAGGGAGTCTTGTAAACATGGTATAATAGGTAAAAATTTGAAATATTTTTGGATTATGAGTTTTTTTGTTTAAAATAAAAGGTAAAAACTTCTATTGTTGAACAACATTTTTTCAGAATTTATTTTAAACCAAAAGTTAAAAGTTTACAAAAACTTTTTGAAAATATGCCATGAGTTTAATTTATAAACTAACAAAAAAGCTATACCTATAATGATTTCAAAATAAGAACACAAATATGTCAAGTAAAAAGGATAAACACTAAAAACAAAATTAATAAAAAGCAGAAAACGAAAGGGGAAAACTTCGAGGGAAATCAACATTTTGCATATGTTTTTGTTGTCTTCATTTATTGTGCATATATTGTCAATAAAAGATGTTTGATCTAAATATCTTTGTTGGAAAGTAAATGGAGGAGACGACATTCTGTATGTTGTTTGTTGTTGTTGGTAATTTTATTCATAGGTATCTAGAGATGATAGTTTATATTAATTTAGAGAGAAATCAAGTTTTTTTTTTATTATATTTTTTTCTATAATTTTCTTATATATTTAAAATTGGAACTAATACTTATTAAGGTAATTAATTTTTTTTTTCACATCTGATAAATATTTTTTTTTGTACACATCTAGATAACGAATTTGTTGGAAGTGTTTATATATGATCATTATGATCTGCTATGGAAGTGTTCACATATAACCATTATGAAAAAATAATTATCAAAATATGATCATAATGATCATATATAAACACTTCCAACAAATTCGTTAACTAGTTGTGTAACAAAAAAATAATTATCAAAATATGAACAACATATTTTGATATGTAACAAAAAAAAATAGTTATCAAAATATGAACTATAAAAAATAAGAGTAAATTTCACTAATGGTCCATTTGGTTTGGAGGGATTTGTGTATTTGGTCTCTAACTTATTTTTTTAACTCGGGTGGTCCGTACTGTATAATTTTGTTGCATTCTTGGTCCATATCTTACCTAAAAGACTATTGTGCATTTACTAATTTATTTATTTTATAATTTTCTTATTTATGCGTTTATTTTTTTATATATTTAAAAATTTTAATAGACTCTATATATCTATATATGCTCACCGTAAATCTGAAACAATATTTGAGAAATTTAATCTGGGTCTCTACCGGTCACTGTCTCATCTCTCATCCTCCTCAACTTCTATTTTCTTTCCATCTTTAGTGACATCGACATATTCACAATCCCTTCTTTTTTTGGTTCGTCAACTTCGACGAACCAACACCACAACCCACTAAAGATGAAGAGACAGTGGGTTGTGGTGCTGTTTCGCTAGAGTTGAAGGACCGAAAAAAGAAAGGATGCTAGAGACGTCGATATCACTAAAAATGGGAAGAAAACATATGTTGACGAGAATGAAAAATGGGATGGTAACTGGTGGGAGCGAGATTAAATTTTTTTCAAATGTGGTTTAGGGTAAGGAGGTACAAATATATGAGATCTAATAATTTTTTTAAACATATAAAAAATCAGCAAATAAATAAGAAAATTAATTAAACAATAAATTAATAAGGACAAAATAGTCTTTTTAGGTAAGATGTGGACCAAACACGTTACAAAAAAAAAAAAAAAAAAAAAAAAAGAAACAATAGGTACCATCTGAGTTAAAAATGTAAGTTATAGACCAAACGCACAAATCCCTCCAAACCACAGAGACCATTCGTGTAATTTATTCTTACTTTACGTGGTGTAATTAGTTTTCTTAAATATGACAATTATACATTTTAAAGGGAATATTACTTATTAAAGTAATTAGCTTTTCAGTTTGTTCAAATCTGAATAATTATGTTTTTTTTACACATCTAGGTAACAAACTTGTTGAAAGTATTCACATATGTTGCAGATCATAATAGACACACGTGAACATTTCCAACAAGTTCGTTACCAAGATGTATACAAAAAAACATAGTTACCGATGTGAACAAATCAAAAAGTTAATTACCTTAATAAATAATATTCCCTTTAAAATTGTATAATTTTCATATTTAATAAAACTAGTAAATTTTATTACATTTATCATCATCTAAAAGTGGTAAAAGAGTATATAAAAATAATAAATAGGAAAATATTTAATTTCTCTTATTTAAAACTTAATACAAGTTTTATTTAGAAAAAAAATTACAAATGGTCATTTAGTTTTCTATTTGTTTCTGAAATTGTCTTTATGACACTATTTTCCTTGAGATGGTCCCTATGGAGCAAACTTTGGACACAATTAGTCCTTATTGTGGATGTTTATTGGACAAATATGTTAAGTTTATTTATTTATTTATTTATTGGATAATGACTATTTCTGCCGTTTTGTGAAAGTTGCTTAAAGATCATTTGTAAAATTTTACTGTAACGTCCCAAAAATTAAAGTAAAAAATTTCATTTTAAAACACAAATCCGTAAGCTTAAAAGTTACCAAAACATTGTTTACAAATTATAATAAATCAAAACATCGAATCAAAGTATAAATCAATATAAACTACAGGATGATGTGTACAATCATGAATTCGTCTTTCGTCGCTCATCAGAAGTACCTAAACTATTGAAATCCAAACTGTAAGCCAAAGCTTAGTGAGCTTCCCAAAATACCCCATAATAAAAACAATTGCATATATAAGACAAGCATGCATACATGGTTTGTTTGTCCTTGACCTCAACCCAACCATAGCGGGTTCGTTGGCACGTAACCTCAACCTCACCATACCGGGTGTATTGACTTCCAGTCTCAACCCAACCATGCCGAGTTTGTTGGCACGCGACCTCAGCCTAACCATCCATATGTCGACATATACACAACAAATCACACATATAACTATCATAGCAATCCTACATCATAGGATACATAAACACAATAAATGGGCCAGCCTTGTCTAATTTAGACCCATTGGCATGGTGAGAATGTAACACCCCGATTCTCAGGTATTGTCTAATTTTGAGTTATTGGGTTAAGCCCTACTCGACGAGTTGGTTGATCTACTCGTCGAGTAGCAGCGTGAAGGATCGAGAGTTAAGTAACCTACTCGACGAGTCCATATTAGGACTCGACGAGTAGGAGTTGAAAGCTGAAACCCTAAATCCCAGGGTTGTGCACCCTATTTAAGGGAACACAAACCTCTTTCAGCCTCTTTGCAGCCTCTTAACAAACCCTAAAACGTTTGTGTGTGCCCATTGTGTGTTTGAAGCCTTAGAAGAGGATTTTGGTGGAAAGGAGCTTGGGAAGCAAGTGGTTTGAAGCAAGGAGCTTGGGGAAAATTTGGATCTACTCCAGTTGTCATCTCTTGGGAAGGTATCAAGTTGTTATCCTCCTTTCTATTTCGTTCTAGACCTCCTTGGTTGGAGATTAGGGTTCTTGGTTGGGTTATAAAGTCATTCCTGGAGTATGAGCCAAGATCTGAAGTTGTAACTTCAGATCTGAACTCTCTATGGATTGAAGGACCATAAAGTTCTTGGCTTTGGCAAGTTTGATCCCCTCCCTAAGTGTAAAACCCCATTTCAAGCTTAGTTTTGGCTTTTTAAGTCATTGGAGCCTTGCATGCACGTAAAGTTTGCAACTTTACGTGATAAGCAGGCCTAAGAAAGTTGGATCCACAATTTGGGGAGTTGCCATGGCTTAAAAGTTGTCTGCATGATAAAATGACTGAATGGACTTGGCATGTCACATGAAGATGGTCGTGAACTCGACGAGTTGATGAACAACTCGGCAAGTCCGATGAAGATCGCCATAAGACTCGACGAGTTGAAGAACAACTCGGCGAGTCAGATGAGTTGTCTCTTGGATATGTATGAGTGTGTATCTGTTGAGTTGCATAGAGGGAACTCAACGGGTGGCCTCAAAGTTCGAACGAGAATAAAAGAAACTCGACGAGTCACCCCGATGACTCGGCGAGTTGGATTGTACTTCAAGGAACTCGGTGAGTATCCGATGGTACTCGACGAGTTGAGGGTCAACATGGACTGTTGACCTTGACTGAGGGATTTGTGTAACGACCCAATTTTCACAGCCAAAAATTTCATTTTCAAATCAACACTTTGGAAAACATTTGGGGAATAAACATCATCATTTCATCAACATATTTCGTGTCCGAAACCAAAACATAAAAACAACCATAATGTCAGAGTACAAATCCCAGAATATATCGCAGTGCGGAAAACAAAGAGCATGTGTATGATATGCCGCTACCGCGCCAGATCCTTCCACTTCGCTGATGAGGCACCTGAAACAACAACTAAAAACCATAAGCACGAAGCTTAGTGAGTTCCCCCACCGTACCACATACCAAACAACCGCATAACATACATATATTGTCAGGCATATCTGGGTGCCCATCCTACCCCTTCGATCCTCTCGACCGGATACTGACTAGCATATCTGGGTGCTGGTCTCGCCTTCGGTCCTCTCGACCGGATACTGACTAGCATACCTGGGTGCTGGT
Source organism: Lactuca saligna (assembly GCF_052625555.1). Lineage (NCBI taxonomy): Eukaryota > Viridiplantae > Streptophyta > Magnoliopsida > Asterales > Asteraceae > Lactuca > Lactuca saligna. The sequence continues at coordinate 183,956,131 of NC_136423.1, forward strand.
CTCCCCTTCGGTCCTCTCGACCGGACACTGGGGACTATTTCACCCCTACCACTACCACATAACATGTATCACATAATCTATCTAGCATGGCTGGGTATATCTGTCGCTTCAGTCCTATCGACCGGTATTCTAAGGACTATTTCCCCTACTATCACTAGCACATAGCATCATATCATACTAGCACATAAACATAACACAGGTAGTAGCAGCCCTAGATGAATATCACAGAGACAATCATCTAAACATACACTCCTACTAGTGGGTCGGCATTTTGGCCTTAGACCCACTGCTACTGGAAGGTAACTCACCTCGTAGTAGCTGCTGAACTGTGCGGGAATCCTCTGACTGTTGCCGCTGTTGTTGCTCCGGAAATCCTCCGGCTATAATTCCCACAAAACACTCAGTCAGAAATTGACATCTATTCTTAGGGTAAAATAACCATTTTACCCCTGACCAAGTCAAAGTCAAAGTTAGCTTCTAGTTGACCTGACTCGCCGAGTTGGCTCGCCAACTCGCTGAGTCCCTATCCTTCCATTAGACCTCAAACCCGTCTTTACTCGTCGAGTTAGGCGATGACTCGACGATTTTTCCTTCTAAATGAACACCAACTGAATCCACATCTGACTCGCTGAGTTGTATGAACAACTCGTCGAGTACCATGAAGATTGCCTTGGACTCGCCGAGTCCGTTCATGCACTCACCGAGTACTATGAATTCCCAGAACACTTTGCTTAGTCCAGAACGTTGGGTCATTCCCCGGGACTCCTAAAAACCCTTCGACACTCAACTGGTCCTTATGACCCTCACTGATATAGGACCAAAACCCCTGGTCTCGCCGAGTCCAGGAATGGACTCGTCGAGCCTATCTCATTCCTTACCAAGAACTTTGATTTCTGATGTACAACACTTAACCAAATGATAGATCCAGGACCCTAAACTCGATCTAGCACACAAAGTTACAAACTTTACGTGCATGCATGGGACATAAGAGCTTAAAAGGCTCTAAAATGGTTCTTTTGTTGCATGGGGCCTTCCTTGGTGCAAAAAGCAACCTAGATCTGACTTATGGCTAATAAAATGACGTGATACAGAAGCCCAAACCCCCAACCATGTTTGCCAACATGCTTGGCCACCAAAAAATGGCTTTAAAATGCCCTAAATCACCTCAAAGAGGGATCTAACAAATGAAAGAGCAAGGTTCAAACTTTATACCTTCCAAAGACTGCAAATGATGAACCAAACTTGAATCCTTCAGTCCCCTCTTGATCCTTCTATGCTCTTCCTTCTTCCTTGAGATCAAAACTCACAAGAATCACTCAAAAAGCTTTAGATCTTCACAAAAACGACTTGGGTTTGCTATGAGGAGCGTTTGGGAGCATAAAGGGGGAAAGGAGGCTGCATAAGGTCGTTTAAATAGGGTGCAAATCCCTAGATTAGGGTTTTTGTCCAAACAGCGGCTACTAGCCGAGTCTGGGACCTGACTCGCCGAGTCCGCAGCTCAAACCCCGCGCATCATCCCGCTTCTACTCGGCGAGTCAGTCCTTCGACTCGCCGAGTCCAAGGCTAAAAAAATGCAAAAATAAATGAAGATTTAATAACAGAGTACGTAACAAGAACCAGGTGCTACACTTTGACTTTGACCAGTGGGTTATGGGGTACCTTATGAGGTTAAGGACTCATAAGTATATTGTACTATGATGGTAGGTGGTGGAGCCCATGTCAAGTGATCCGAGAGTTGGAGTTTACCCTTCGTGTCGACATCTGCGATGTAGGTTATCCTCACTATATTGATAGGGTCTACGACACCAAGGCCGACCCTTTAGTTGTTATTGTTATGTTATGTTGCATGTGGTTATGATCCGTTAGTTCGGAATCGAGGTAGACAGTATGTTATGCTCATATGATCCGTAGGGATTGGTGTGTTAGTGACCTGTTAGGTCGGTACTCTAGTTACAGGAGAATTCTATAATTGATGATCAATGTGACAGATATGTTTGATGTTTATATATGCATGTATATGAAAGTATGCGCACATGGTTATTTGCTTGTGGCTGGGTTGAGGCGGTCCTGCTTTGTGCTGTAGGCCAATACACCCTATGAGCGGTCCGGGGAGACTGTAGGCCCACGTGGCGGACCAGTCATTACGAAGGCTCGGGATGGATCCAGACAGACTGTAGGCCCGGTAGGGCGGTCCAGTCAGGCCAATGGCCCAATATGCATTATTGATTGAACTGAGTATTGCTGTTGTGGTATTGTCAGTATGACATTGGTATTTTGGGGGTAGCTCACTAAGCCCTCGGCCTTACAGTTTTCAGTTTATTGTTTCAGGTACTTCAGGAGATCATGGAAAGGCGAAGGCATGACCGTACTGCTCCTCATCCTTGTGTTATGATTTTTGGGACACTCTGATGGAAAATGATTTGAAAACATTTTGTAAACAATGCTATTTGGTTTTTATTTATTATTGAAAAAGTTTAAAATTTGGTGTAAAATTTATGGTTGTTACAAGTTGGTATCAGAGCCTTGGTTTGAGTGAATTGGAGGAACACTCGTGTGAATCCAGTCTCAAATCAAGGATATTTTCGGAAATAAGTTTTAAAATGGTTTTGAAAATAAAGGATGGAGGATGCAGAGGGTACAATCAGTCGAGGCCTGTAAGTAAACCCCAAAATACCATGTAGTTATTTGATATTCTGATATGTTAGAACAGCATGCTAGTGCTATGCTCGAGATCTTCAGGAATCACATGATAGATTTTCCTGATTGCATGATGCCTATTAGCCTAGGGTTTCTTGTATGTGGAATTGACATCATAACTGTAGATGTTTAGTGTATGCATCACGACTGTGCCTAATAAAGACCTTATAGCCTGAGAATGTAGATTCGGCCTTCGGGTAGGATTGAATATTCGAAAGTCTATTGGGTCCAGCGTTATGTGCAACTAGCATGCACTAGCGCTGCAGGGGATGATGGAAGTTTCATAGATGTATGAGTCATGAGAAGTGGTGGGATTAGATGCGAGATAGTTGGTATTCCTCTAGAAGTGAGGGTTGGGCGCATTTTTTTATGTTAATGATATTGTTAGGGTGTTGTGGTGATACTTGAGACAAATATGGGTAGGTGTGGAAGTTAGTATGGGCCCATACTACTAAAAGCACAGGACCCATACGCATAGCAAGGAAATCACCACGCTTAGGGTTTCTGGGTTTTGGTCCCCCGAAATTATATTATTTATCTGATGGCATGTATGTGTGTGTGTGTGTGTGTGTGTATATATATATATATATATATATATATATATATATATATATCAGTACGGTGGTGACGAGACTTGTTGCTTCGGGATCCGGATCAGGATCGTGGTCAGGAGACGGAGGATTGGAGGTGCCGGTAGCACCTGAGCCTGTGATTCAGATAGGGACCGAGGAGTTGGATGCCAGGATCCGGGAGATCATGCACAACGAGATTGCTGCTACATTCCGAGGGCATCTACTAGAGATGTTTGGGTCGATTAAGACCGCGCTGGTTGAGTAGTTTGATGACCGATATGCTGCTCTAGCAGAGACAGCTGCCGCTGCAGCCACTTTGGCTGTAACTGTGGCAGGGGTTAGAGGAGGAGCTGGCAGGGCTTTCCAGTACCGGGACTTCGATAATACGAAGCCCCTGACATTTGATGGTATGCGTGATGCGATCAGGGCTATGCAGTGGTTGTCTGACGTGGAGGGCTGTTTCTTTATGTGCTTATGTCCTGCAGAACAAAAGGTTAGGTGTGCCCTGAACCTGCTCAGACTCGGGGAAAAGGACTAGTGGAGATTGATGACAAGTTCATATTCTGATGATAAGCGGGCTGCTATTACTTGGGAGCAGTTTCGGGATATGTTTCGCACCCGCTACGTCCACGCATGGAACGGGAGCGGCTTGCTCAGGAGTTTTTGACTTTGAGACAGGATGGGGAGTCTATGATGGAGATCACCCGTATGTTCACGGAGAGGGCTATGTTTTGCCCGGAGTTCGCTTCAGAGCAGTCTAAGATGATTGGTTATCTGAGTATGCTCAAGACTGATATTCGACAGTTTGTGTCTACACAACGATGTGATACCCTCCTGGACCTTCAGGAAACCGCAAGGCGACGTGAGTTGGAGATAGAGTTGTAGCTGAAGGTGCAGCATCAGGCACCGACACAGTCTCAGTTGGCACCTAAGTGATCTAAGACCGCTGATACACAGTCTAGAGGTCAGCAGAGCCGCACTTGTGGAAGGTGCGGCAGGGTTCATTCGGGAGTTTGTAGAGCAGGAGGTGGGTGCCACAAATATGGAAAGGAATGGCACTATGCTAGGGACTGCCATCAGTCCGCCCCTCCCGCAGATATGAGGATTTGTTACCATTGTCATCAGGTTGGTCATGTGAAGACCAACTGTCCGCAGCTTGCCGCCAAGCCGGCACAAGGTTCCGCGCCAGCTGCTGCGAGGATTGGAGATGGGAGGCCAGTCAAGGTGGAGCCTTCGAAGGCTCAGGGTCGCGCCTTCCAGCTCACGGCCGAGGAGGCCAAGTCAGCACCAGATGTGGTTGCTGGTAGGTTTCTATTCTCTGTATCAGTTATTGTAATTGTGTTATGCTTATTGATTGTACCTGTGATTAGGTACGTTTTTAGTAAATTCTTTGCCCGCTTTGGTATTATTTGACTCGGGGGTGAGTTGGTCGTTTGTATCTCAGACCTTCTCTAGAGGGTTCAGTGTCCCGATAGATGATCTTGAGTGTCCGTTGCGATTTTCGATTGCCAACGAGCATGGGGTTTCTTCTTCTTCGTTCTACCGGGGATGCGAGCTAGAGATTTTCGGGGTGTTCTTCCTGATAGATTTGATTCTGATCCCCATGGGGGATGTATGCGTGATTGTAGGGATGGATTGGCTTAGCCGTTTTGGCACCACGATTGACTGTTAGGGACATCGGGTGGTGGTTCGAACCCAAAGTGGGGGAGAACTTGTAGTATATGGTGAGGGCACCAGGTTGGGATCAGGGTTTTGTTCGGCAGCCAGGGCTCGACAGTATATTCAACACGGGTGTGCCGGTTATTTGGCATGGTAGATACGCGGGTTACAGAGCAGCTCTCAGTTTCCGAGGTCCCGGTGGTGAGGGAATTTGCTGATGTGTTTTCTGGAAGAGTTACCCGGAGTGCTTCCAAAGAGGCAGGTTGAGTTCAGGATCGACTTAGTGCCAAGTGCGGCCCCTATCGCCAAGGCTTCGTACCGACTAGCACCGCCAGAGATGCAGGAGCTGCTAGGCAAGCAGTTTATTCGTCTGAATAGTTCACCCTGGGGAGCACCGATCCTTTTCGTCAGGAAGAAGGATGGTTCACACAGGATGTGCATTGACTATAGGGATCTGAACAAGTTAACGGTGAAGAACCGCTATCCACTCTCGAAGATAGATGATCTCTTTGATCAGCTGCAGGGTGCGTCTTGGTTTTCCAAGATTGATTTGAGATCAGGGTATCACCAGGTCAAGGTGAGGGAGGAGGACGTGGAGAAGATCGCGTTTCAGACTCGTTATGGTCATTACGAGTTCGTGGTGATGTCGTTTGGGTTCACCAATGAGCCAGTGGTGTTCATGGATCTAATGAACCGAGTCTGCAGACCGATGCTCGATCGCTCGGTCATTGTGTTCATAGATGATATCTTGGTGTATTCCAAGACTCGAGAGCAACATGAGGAACATCTTAGGGAACTGCTAGGGGTTCTGAGGCAAGAACAGATGTATGAAAAATTCTCGAAATGCGAGTTTTGGTTACGAGAGGTCCAGTTCCTCGTACATCTCGTTAACCAGGAGGGGATTTTGGTCGATCCAGACAAGGTGGAGGCGGTAATGCAGTGGGAGACTCTGAAATCTCCCTCAGACATCAGGAGTTTCTTGGGCTTAGCAGGGTATTATCGGAGATTCATTCGTCATTTCTCCAAGATTTTCATACCCCTCACTCGTTTAACGAGGAAGGGGGTGGATTTCAGGTGGGGCCCTGAGACGAGATACCCTACGCACGATCTTGATTTGGGAGCGGTGGTTTTCGCTCTTAAGATTTGGAGGCACTATCTGTACGGGGTACGTTGTACTGTATGTGGTTGCGGATGCTCTGAGTTGCAAGTTAGCTGGGTCCTCGACCCCAACCAAGTGTTTGAGGATAGCAGTGGATTCCCCACTGGTGGGTTTGATCAGAGATGCTCAGATTGAGGGCATCAGGCCAGAGAACTGGAAGTTGGAGAGGATTAAGGGATAAAGCGCCCAGTTTGTTCAGGATAGCCGCGGATTGTTGACCCGTTATAGTTGGGTTTGGGTTCTGATGTCCAGGGGGTCTGGAAGATAGTGATGGATGAGGCTCATAAGTCTTGTTTTTTGACTCACCCAGGAGCCACCAAAATGTACCGTGATTTGAGTTCGAGTTATTGGTGGCCTGGCATGAAGCGAGATATCGCTTGGTTTATTGAGAGGTGCTTGACCTGTAGGATGGTCAAGGCCGAGCATCGAAGGCCGCATTGTAAGCTGCAACCTCTGGAAATTCCCATGTGGAAATGGGAAAGGATTGCAATGGATTTCATCACGAAGTTGCCGAAGACGGCAAGAGGGTTCGATGCTATATGGGTCATCGTTGATCGATTAACCAAGAGTGCCCATTTCCTAGCCATAGGGAGAGTTCGTCGGCAGAGAAGTTGGCTGACCTGTATGTCAGAGAGATTGTCTCTCGCCATGGGGTTCCAGTTTCTATCATTTCCGATCGAGATGCCAGGTTCGCTTCCCGTTTTTGGCAGAAGTTCCATGAGGAACTAGGTACACGACTATATTTTAGCACGACGTTCCATCTGCAGATAAATGGGCAGAGTGAGCGGACCATTATGACCCTCGAGGATATGTTGAGGGCGTGCATTATTGATTTCGGTGGGAGTTGGGATTCCCACCTACCGCTTGCAGAGTTCGCCTACAACAATAGCTATCATTCCAGTATTAGCCCGCCGCCTTTCGAGCTGTTGTATGGGCGGAAGTGTAGGACCCCAGTCTGCTGGGGCAAGGTTGGGCAGAGAGTGATGGGTCGGAAGGAGGTAGTTCTGCAAACTACCGAAATGATACAGCAAATTAGACAGCAATTGCAGACCGCTCAGAGCCGACAAAAAAGTTATGCCGACCGACGCCGATCTGAGCTGGAATTTCAGGTGGGTGACATGGTTCTTCTTAAGGTCTCTTCCTGGAAGGGTGTGATCCGCTTCAGGAAGAGGGGAAAATTGGGTCCCCGTTACATTGGACCGTTCAAGATTATCGCCAGGGTTGGCAGGGTGGTTTATAGGCTAGAGCTTCCGGAGGAGCTTAGCCGGATCCACAACACATTTGATGTTTCGCAATTGCGGAAATGCATTATGGACCAGGAGGCAGTGGTATCGTTAGATGACATTCAGGTTGATGAGCGCCTGAACTATGTGGAGAGGCCTGTGGCTATTTTGGAAAGGAAGAAGAAGATTCTGCAGAACAAGGAAATACCTTTAGTAAAGGTACAGTGGGACCATTGGAAGGGATCCGAGTGGACATGGGAGCCGGAGGCAGAGATATGCGAGCATTACCCGACGTTGTTTATTCCAGTGGACTTCGAGGGTGAAGTCTAGATCAAGTGGGGGAGAGTTGTAACACACCGATTCTCAGGTATTTTCTAATTTTGAGTTATTAGGTTAAGCCCTACTCGACGAGTAGCAGCATGAAGGATCGCGAGTTAAGTAACCTACTCGACGAGTCCATATTGGGACTCGGCGAGTAGGAGCTGGCAGCTAAAACCCTAAATCCCAGGGTTGTACACCCTATTTAAGGGAACACAAACCTCTTTCAGCCTCTTTGCAACCTCTTATCAAACCCTAAAATGTGTGTGTGTGCCCATTGTGTGTTTGAAGCCTTGGAAGAGGATTTTGGTGGAAAGGAGCTTGGGAAGCAAGTGGTTCAAAGCAAGGAGCTTGGGGAAAATCCAAATCTACTCCAGTTGTCATCTCTTAGGAAGGTATCAAGCTGTTATCCTCCTTTCTTTTTCGTTCTAGACCTCCTTGGTTGGAGATTAGGGTTCTTGGTTGGGTTATAAAGTCATTCTTGGAGTATGAGCCAAGATCTGAAGTTGTAACTTCAGATCTGAACTCTCTATGGATTGAAGGACCAACAAGTTCTTGGCTTTGGCAAGTTTAAGCCCCCCCTAAGAGTAAAAACCCATTTCAAGCTTAGTTTGGGCTTTTTGAGTCATTAGAGCCTTGCATGCACGTAAAGTTTGCAACTTTACGTGATAAGCAGGCCTAAGGAAGTTGGATATGCAATTGGGGCTTTGCCATGGCTTACGTGATAAGTAGGCCAATACACCCTATGAGCGATCCGGGAGACTGTAGGCCCACATGGCGGACCAGTTATTACGAAGGCTCGGGATGGATCCAGACAGACTGTAGGCCCGGTAGGGCGGTCCATTCAGGCCAATGGCCCAATATGCATGATTGATTGAACTGAGTATTGCTGTTGTGGTATTGTCAGTATGGCATTGGTATTTTAGGGGTAGCTCACTAAGCCCGCGAGCTTACAGTTTTTAGTTTATTGTTTCAGGTACTTCAGTAGATCATGGAAAGGCGAAGGCGTAACCGTACCGCTCCTTATCCTTGTGTTATGATTTTTGGGACACTCTGATGGAAAATGATTTGAAAACATTATTTAAACAATGCTATTTGGTTTTTATTTATGATTGAAAAAGTTTAAAATTTGGTGTAAAATTTGTGGTTGTTATAGAGAAAACTCACTTCTTGGTCCGAACACAATGTGAAACAAGTCTCGCTCGGAATATCGGCTATACCCGTCACCTATTGTGCAAATCATTGTCTAACCTTAATTAATACCAAATCAACCAAAATATCCTTATGCCCAAATTGGTCATCCTCAACAAATCAGTAGAGTCAACCCAATAAATTCAACTCAACCCCGTACGTAGGGCGTACTCGAACGTATGTGGGGTGTACTCGAATGTATATCGGGTGTACTCGATCGCGACCAAACAGACGGAGACCTTACAACATACGCGCCGCGTACCATCTGGTATGCCCAACATATGCAGTTGAAACTTCTCAATCCATTAAGAGCTTAATACTTAGGCCTTTTCGTCCAAAATGTAGATCCACGTCCCAAATATTGTCCTTGACCAAAAAGTTTCAAACTTTATGGTTTTACATTGCCCTGATGTGCTTAAAACTAAAAACCCCAACATCTTAAGCCATTAAGACAACCAAACTCATGCATGGGGAAGAACTAAGGGTCAATAACAAATTTTTATCACTCTAAGCCTTGAAAAACGTCCAAAAGGACAACCCGTTTTCTCTATAGCATACCATGCACAAGAAGCCCATATTTGGGGACAAAAGTTTGTAATATCACCATATAAACAAGATCTAACAAGCTAATCACAAAGGTATCAATTTATACTTTCTGGAAATTGAGGATGTTAGAACACTTCCAGATCCAAGTTTTCTTCTAGATTCCAAGCTTCCCTACCACCTTCTTCTTCATTTGCAACATGAAGAAACACAATTATAAGCTTCAAAATGAAACAATGGGCCTAGTGTTTACAAGGAGCAATGTTTCAGGTGATGGAGGCTGGAAATGGGATGAGGAAATAGGAATTACGGTTCAATATATAGGGTCTAAACCCTAAAGTTTAGGGTTTAAGTCTAGGCGGAGTACACCCAACGTACTCCTTAAAACGGCGTCATTCCGCTTAACCCCGCTTACACCCAACATACCATCCATGTATGCCCCATGTAAGTGTTGGATTAGGTGTCTAATTCCATAATTATAATTGGTATATACTTGAATTGATAGAAGCATAAGTCCTTATGGGTTGCCTTCACTCTTGCAACTTGACAGGATGACTTTTGGAGAGAAGTTGAATTTATCATTTGGAGTAATAAATTGATATGAATGATTTATTAATATGTTATGAGAATAATATATTAATTAGAAATCATGTTATATAATTAATATTTAATCAGAAATTTAATTAATACTTAATGAGAAATTAATTTGGAATTAATTTTAGGATTAAAGGAATTAATTAAAAGTACAGGGGCTGTTTTGCAAATCATTGATAGTTGTGAAACTAGGCTCTTAGACTCCTTGGATAGGAGTGGAAGAAAATTATAGCATGGACATATAAGTTTTCGTCCAAGGCCTTCTAGAAGAGGAGTCCATGGGCTGCTTAGACCTTAGGCAGGAAATTAGGGTTTTCCACCTGCAAACCCTAGCTTTGGGACTAAGCCACCTCAAGTATAAAAGAGATCTAACCCCTTGGATTTTCAGTCCAAATGCTTCTAGCCCTAGAAGAGCCAAATTTCTAAGAGCATTCCCTCCTCTCTCCTCTCATCCTCTTGCAAAGAGTGTTTGTAAGCCATTAGAGGTGTCACATTTAAGGCACTTGCTTTCATGATGTTACAACGTAAATTTTCAAACCAATTTTTTTCATTTTTAAAACACATAAAAACTCATAGTATATTTCTTAAAAACATAATTTTATTCAAGTGTTAACAAAAATCCACATAATAATGTTACTATCCTAGAATCATCCACATAGTCTCGAATCGGTGTGTACAATCAAGCCGGTGCCTTCCCGGGATCCTGAGAAGTTCATGAAACACATATCGCACAACACGGTAAGCAGAAAGCTTAGTGAGTTTCCCTAAATATACCACATACACAATAATAAACCTCTCATGGATATAACTCGGCATGGACCCTCCGATATCATGCGTCTCGGTGAGAAACCTCCGGTCTCACGGCTCGATGTGGACCCTCCAGTCATGTGTCTCAGTGAGGACCCTCCGGTCTCACAACTCGGTTTGGACCCTCCGGTCCGATATCGGTAAAACAAAGAATAACATAGCATATACCATAAGACAGAAATACACTATATCACATAACTGAATATAAGCACATAAGATCATCATATACACAAAATACAATAACAACATAAGTCACAAAGACAATATGATCAATAACACATATCACATTATAACAATAAGACCCTACGGTCAATAATGTACTAAGAGCCTCCGGTCTACAATGTACTAAGACCCTCTGGTCAATTATGTACTAAGATCCTCCGGTCTACAATGTACTAAGACCCTTCGGTCAATAATGTACTAAGACCCTTCGTCAATAAGGTAATTAAGAACCTCCGGTCAATAACACGGCTAAATATAGTGAGAAGACTCACCTCGGATAGCGGACAGATCCTATAAATGTTGCTGCTATACTACGACCTCTAACACTGAGTCAAAGCCACAATTAATCTCAGTAGGATCAAAGACCAAACCTTTACATTTTAGGTCTAAATATGGTCCACAAATTTGGCCCATAAATAACTCAAACCCATTGGGCCTACCAAGGCTCAATACCAAATGGGTCCACAAAGGTCCACTAATGGCCCCACTATGGCCCAATTTTCTAAATTGGGCCCAAACCCTCATATCGGCGTTACCCCAAAGGCCATCTAAATATTCTAGTCCACATAATTGTTCTTGGATGGCCTATCAATAGACCAATCACCAAAGACCAAAAGAAAGGCCCAACTTAAGGCCCAAGGAAAATTAGGGTTTTCACATAAAATGATGATTAGGGTTAAGTGTTTTTCACTTAACTCATTAAGCACTTAACTCATTAAGCACTTAACCCATTATGTCCATCACTGCCATTCAAACAATGAAGTCGGACATAATTCACTATATCAGTCTAACAGTCCAACCGTGGGCCCCGGTAAAAATCCAAACTAACAAACCCAAAATTAGGGTTTCTAGCCCAATCATCATCCAACTAGTCTAGATCAAGCATTTGTGCCGATTAGGGTTCACTATGTCAAGCACCAAAAACTACCACCTTAGGTAGTGGCGATTAGTGGCGGTTCGCAACGGTGGCCACCACCTCACGGTGGTGGTGGGGGGTTTTCTGGCCACATACAGACACATACAACCTCCAAGATACCAAAAAAAGTGAAAACACTCGAGCACACACCCACACAGACACCCATAGCCGTCACCTACGACGGCTGGTGGCGGCGACCACTATTTGCAATGATGGTGGCTTGAAATCTTGACTCAAAAAAATAGCATATATCACCTCACACATAATGCACAAACACACACACAACCACCCTCCATAGTGGTTGGTGGCGGCAACACGGTGGCAAAAACGAAAATAGGGGTAACAGCCACCATGGTTGGCTGCCATGGAGGTTGTTGCGGCTTTCCGACAGCCTATACACACATACAATCGACTGGACCTTCGCCACCCTAAGTTAAGCATGCTCCACACACCCTAAAACTTGCATTACGCTGCCACCCGTACAGTGGCAGATGGCAGCCGTGTGACATCCCCATTTTCACGGCCAGAAAAGACCGATTTTGTTTATGCTTTATAAAAATCAGAGTATGTCTTTTAATAAAAATGGTGCGGAATTTGTTTCCAGAAAAACATGATAATCGTGTTATCAAAGCATTTCTAAAGAAATATATTTTTATTCACTTTTAAAACATTTGGGATGTCATCGTCAATACAAAAACATAAGCATAAACAAAACTTACATTTATTTACACTTGTGATCTACATCTCTTTTAAATCTCTGAGAGTAATGTGACTTCATATCAACACCTGTGATATAAATAAACTGAGTGGGTCAGGTTGGGAAACCTGGTGAGTACATAGGGTTTTCAACCCACAATAATATAATTATTATGTTTAAACAATCAAACAATCAACCCAATTACCCATCCCCATTATCTTCTTTATTCTTAAGGATCTACCCTAAGAATCAGCTATTTCTCATTCATTCATTCCTAAGGATCATCCTAAGGAAACAACATGAAGTCCATTGTTGCCAATGACACATTGGTCAGGCGCAGCTGCTAATCTTGTCACTTAGGCGCAACTGCCAGAATTGGGACATTTTCTATGAGGCGCTTCTGCCGGTATTGACCTTTAAAGGCTACTGTCATAGTCATAAGGCTCCCTATTAGGCGCAACTATCGATACTGTCCTTAGAGCGCAGCTGCTTGGATGTTTACCGTAGATCTGAAACATCTATGGGTTGTGGCGCAGCTGCCAGTGCTCATCTATAGGGTACTAGGTCCACTGCTACCAATGTATACCTATAGGGCACTAGGTCCATGCTACTAACGTTCCTCTATTTTCGCTTTTATCCCTCATCGTTCATCTACCCATGTTTTACCCAACATATTTTGTAGATATAAAATACTTTATACAGTTTACATCATTTAAAACATGTATAAAAATCTTTCACCAGCATAGACAATAAGTATTCAGATAATATGCACACATATCACGTAATTTATAATAAAGTACTTCATATCTATGTGTAAGATGAAAGGGACCATGCACTCACTTGAAAGGTGGTGACTCAGCACTCGGACAACGCTTTGATACTCTCAAAACAATTTCCTTCGATAAAACCTAGTACCAATACCACTAGGGTTTAGTCTAACGATAACCGCGACAAATTAATTAGTCTGACTATTATAATTATTGTTATTATTATATAAGCGTTAATAACACTCAATTTAACTCATAATAATAGCCCAAATAATTATTTTACGGACCTAATAACATTCCTATAATTATTTGAAAGCCACATTAAAAGTTGCGTAAGCATAGCACACTCACAGCGGATTTTATCGAAAACCAGAACTTAATTGGAGCAGCGTTTCGAAACCGAAAGACTCATTTTTCTCGGGACTCTGGGAGCCTCGGGGCTTCCTTAGGGTGCTAGGGGTTCACCTAGAATTTAAGGAGGGTTCAAAACCCTAGAGAGAGAAAGATTTTATAGAGAGAATGAGAAATGGTGTGAAAATCCGAGAGAATTCGCAGCTATTTATAGGTTGCTGGCTTCGGACTACGTTGGGCGTAACCTTTGGTTACGCTAGGCGTAACTCCGGATGAGACTGCCAACCTTGGTCCAGCTGTCTCGCACGTGCATTGGATGACAAGGAGCAAAGATACGCTGGGCTTATGACTTCGGACGCGGGGAGTACTGTGAGGGCGACGTGGCGATCATCGGATGCGAGGCTAGATCAGCGATGGACGGACTAGATCGCGCCACGTCATCGGATTTGCAACAGACTTCGCAATTTGATGCTTCAACTTTAAAAATTCGTAACTTTCGCGTACGAGCTCCGTTTTCGACATTCTTTATGTCCACGCAAAGGTGGGAACATACTCTACAACTTTCGTTTAGACTCTGTCGGCTAATTTTGACTCGATTTTAAATTTTATATTATTAACAGGTCGGGACAGGATTGGTCTGTTAAATTCTCATAACTTCTTCATCCGATGTCCGTTTTCGCCCATCTTTTTCTCGTTACGCTAATCTTAACGAGATCTTAGATTCTCGTTTAGGTCGTGTCGGCTAAAAATCACCCGATCTAACATTCGAATTTCGGGCTGTACACTACTTATCCGAAACTTCGAAAAATCATAACTTCTTCATACGAAGTCAGATTTGGGCGTTCTTTTTATCGATGTTCTTAGTTTAACATATTCTACGACTTTCGTTTAGATCTCTAAGGCTAAATCTCGCTCTATCGTAAATTCACTATTTACGCTTCCCGGTATCGTGATGGTTCCGTCGCGAAACTTCAACGGGTCATAACTTCTTCGTTTTAACTCAAATTTTGGCGTTCTTTATATGTACGGAAACCTTGAGAAATATTCTACAACTTGGTTAAGATTATTTAATCTAAATAGTCATTTGTTGAAAATTCTTTTTCGACACTTATTGCCTCTAAATTGACTAGCCCGGATCTGCGGGCGTTACAATTATCTCCCCCTTAGGATGATTACGTCCCGGAATCATCAACGGAACAGGGCAGTATAATGACTCCATACGTTATCTCTTCATCCTAGGTAATAATTATAACTTCTATATTCCTTCAAGTCTAAGACTTATTGACTGTAAGTAGTACTTAATCGTGCACCTACTCTCTACCTCAGGTTAGACTCCAAATTATGATCTATCATCATGTGTTGCACGTTTAGACTCAGGTCTCTTAGAGTTAAATTCTAAAACAGACTATGCCTTCCTTAATGTTCTAATGTGATATAGTCACACTTTAACATGTAGCATTTCTAGTTACCAACTTCTTTAGCGTTGAGCACGATACTTCTATTGGTCTCTTTGATTTCAGTTGTTTGGTTAAAGTTGGACGCTACATCAAACTTGGTTCTCTGAACCACGTAACCTACTCATCGTAGTCGGACTCAATGTGACATGACCACTAGGGTCGGGATAACAACAATCTTCTTAGTCATTACCAAAACAATGGTAACGACATACTTGAATAAAACGAAATCAATTACCAGCTTCTTGGTAACCTTGTGACTTTCCCTGATCCAAGTGTGAGTCCTGTGCTTCCGATAGTATAGGCCTCTACTACCATTCACACTTACTCATACTCGTCCCAAGTATTGTCCCGCAGTTTCCCAAGTCACCATGCAGCAAATCACACAATCATTCAACACATCAGATAACAAAACGAAGGTTTTATTTTATTACTTGAAACGATTACATGGGTGTTCAAGTTCACCCTAGATTATGCCTCTAATAGGCTACATCATGTGACACTATATATATGGCTTCTTCATAACTCGATCTCTATATATCCATCCTTACTCCTGATTCCTTGCATCGTCAGCTGCTTCATCAAGCATCATTTGAAATGCTCTTGCCTTTGGTTTTGGCGGCTCATTTGGCTTTGTAGCCCCTTCTCTCTTTGGGCAATCTTGCTTGAAGTGCCCTTCCTCGTTACATTCGTAACACACCCTTTTGTTGAATTTACACTCGGTGGCATAATGCCCATGCTTCCCACACTTGAAACAAGTCACCTCCTCACCGTATTTCCTAGAGTGTTTCTTTTTGCACTTCTTGCACCATCTTTCTTCACTCCCTCCTCCTCTAAACTTCCTTGTACTGGACTTGCTTCTCTCCTTGGGCTTCGCAGACCCCTCAAACTTTCTTTTTTCGCCAACCTCGGTCTTGTTGGCAGCTCTTCCCTTGATCATCTCCTCAACCGACTTGGCAGCCCAGATAGCTGCCTCCAAAGTAGGTGCCTGACGTACTGGCACCGCGTACTCCCATGGAAGTCCTTTTGCATACTTATCAACTTTCGTCAGCTCATCCGGAACAAGACGTAAGGCGAATTCCATCTTCTCTGTGAAGTTGTTGGTGTATTCATCAACAGACATGCTTCCTTTCTTCAAGGTAAGGAATTGGTTTTCTAGCTCGAGCATATTTTGGGCTGAGCAGTACCTATGTTTGAATTGCACCAGAAATTCTACCCATGTCAGTTGCAGGGGCTCATTGGGGCTCAGAGTCTTCCCCAAGGTATTCCACCAACGTACAGCGCCTCCGCGAAACCGACGCACTGCAAATGTGGTATGTTGTTTTCCCTTGCAACCGCACGTCATGAAAGCTAATTCCATCTCCGAGATCCAATCCATGACCCCGATCGGATCCTCCTTTCCAGTGAAAGTCGATGGCTTGAAAGTCAGAAAATCCTAGTACTTGCATCCATTCCTCTCGAATTCGTCGTCGTGGTTGTTTTGTCGAACTATTGGCGGGTAGACTTGACCAACAGTCCCACTGTAGTTCTCCTCCTCAATCTGCCCTTCATTCAACTCGGGCCGTTTAATCTGAATAGTCGCTTCCTCTCGATTTTGCTGGAGCAAACGTCTGGTTTCCTCCATTTGACGATCCAACATCGCCTGGATCATTGCTTGCACTCCGGCCATCGTTATTGGCTCAGCAGCGGCTACCACAACCGGTATTTGCTCAATCACTGGGGGCTGGTTTCGGTTCCCATTTTCATTCACGTTTCCGCTATGGGTTCTTGCCATCTTGATCTATACACCGAATAAGGTGAATCTAGACCTTTACTTAGGATTGACGGTTAAATCATCCTTATCATTCCGAAACGTTTATACGCTAGTTCTAATATCGTAGTTAAACGCTTAGAATCCTAAACACATAAGGTTTCCAGATCCGGTTGGCAACAGACCATAGATCCGAATAAATAACAACATATCAGGCACAAGCATTTAGCACATAAAAGCACTTTAGGCACAATCCCTAAAATAATCTAGTGCTCACACCTCACAATCATCGCTTAGCATTCTAAGTTTAAGTCTAGAAATAAATCCATATTCCTAGTTCGCTTAAACTAATGCTCTGATACCAACTGTTACATCCCCATTTTCACGGCCAGAAAAGACCGATTTTGTTTATGCTTTATAAAAATCAGAGTATCTCTTTTAATAAAAATGGTGCGGAATTTGTTCCCAGAAAAACATGATAATCGCGTTATCAAAGCATTTCTAAAGAAATATATTTTTATTCACTTTTAAAACATTTAGGATGTCATCGTCAATAAAGAAACATAAGCATAAACAGAACTTACATTTATTTACACTAGTGATCTACATCTCTTTTAAATCTCTGAGAGTAATGTGACTTCATATCAACACCTGTGATATAAATAAACTGAGTGGGTCAGGTTGGGAAACCTGGTGAGTACATAGGGTTTTCAACCCACAATAATATAATTATTATGTTTAAACAATCAAATAATCAACCCAATTACCCATCCCCATTATCTTGTTTATTCTTAAGAATCTACCCCAAGAATCAGCTATTTCTCATTCATTCATTCCTAAGGATCATCCTAAGGAAACAACATGAAGTCCATTGATGCCAATGACACATTGGTCAAGCGTAGCTGCTAATCTTGTCACTTAGGTGCAGCTGCCAGAATTGGGACATTTTCTATGAGGCGCTTCTGCCGGTATTGACCTTTAAATGCTACTATCATGGTCATAAGGCTCCCTATTAGGCGCAGCTGCCGATACTGTCCTTAGAGCGCAGCTGCTTGGACGTTTACCATAGATCTGAAACATCTACGGGTTGTGGCGCAGCTGCCAGTGCTCATCTATAGGGTACTAGGTCCACTGCTGCCAATGTATACCTATAGGGCACTAGGTCCATGCTACTAACGTTCCTCTATTTTCGCTTTTATCCCTCATCGTTCATCTATCCATGTTTTACCCAACATATTTTGTAGATATAAAATACTTTATACAGTTTAAATCATTTAAAACATGTGTAAAAATCTTTCACCAGCATAGACAATAAGTATTCAGATAATATGCACACATATCACGTAATTTATAATAAAGTACTTCATATGTATGTCTAAGATGAAAGGGACCATGCACTCACTTGAAAGGTGGTGACTCAGCACTCGGACAGTGCTTCGATACTCTCAAAACAATTTCCTTCGATAAAACCTAGTACCAATACCACTAGGGTTTAGTCTAACGATAACCGCGACAAATTAATTAGTATGACTATTATTATTATTATATAAGCGTTAATAACACTCAATATAACTCATAATAATAGCCCAAATAATTATTTTAAGGACCTAATAACATTCCTATAATTATTTGAAAGCTATATTAAAAGTTGCGTAAGCGTAGCACACTCACAACGGATTTTATCGAAGACCGGAACTTAATTGGAGCAGCGTTTCGAAACCGAAAGACTCCTTTTTCTCGGGACTCCGGGAGCCTCGGGGCTTCCTTAGGGTGCTAGGGGTTCACCTAGACTTTAAGGATGGTTCAAAACCCTAGAGAGAGAAAGATTTTAGAGAGAGAATGAGAAATGGTGTGAAAATCTGAGAGAATTCGTAGCTATTTATAGGCTGATGGCTTCGGACTATGCTGGGCGTAACCTTCGGTTACGCTAGGCGTAACTCCGGATAAGACTGCCAGCCTCGGTCCAGCTGTCTTGAACGTGCATCGGATGACAAGGAGCAAAGATACGCTGGGCTTATGACTTCGGACGCGGGGAGTACTGTGAGGGCGACGTGGCGATCATCGGATGCGAGGCTAGATCAGCGATGGACGGACTAGATCGCGCCACGTCATCGGATTTGCAACAGACTTCGCAATTTGATGCTTCAACTTTAAAAATTGGTAACTTTTGCGTACGAGCTCCGTTTTCGATGTTCTTTATATCCACGTGAAGGTGGGAACGTACTCTACAATTTTTGTTTAGACTCTATCGGCTAAATTTGACTCGATTTTAAATTTTATATTATTAACAGGTCGGGACAGGATTGGTCCGTTAAATTCTCATAACTTCTTCATCCGATGTCCGTTTTCTCCCATCTTTTTCTCTTTACGCTAATCTTAACGAGATATTCGATTCTCGTTTAGGTCGTGTCGGATAAAAATCACCCGATCTAACATTCGAATTTCGGGCTGTACACTGCTAATCCGAAATTTCACAATATCATAACTTCTTCATACGAAGTCAGATTTGGGCGTTCTTTTTATCGATGTTCTTGGTTTAAATATTCTACGAATTTCGTTTAGATCGCTAAGGCTAAATCTCGCTCTATCGTAAATTCACTATTTTCGCTTCCCGGTATCGTGACGGTTCCGTTGCCAAACTTCAACGGGTCATAACTTCTTCGTTATAACTCGGATTTCGGCATTCTTTATATGTACGGAAACCTTGAGAAATATTCTACAACTTGGTTAAGATTATTTATTCTAAATAGTCATTTGTCGAAAAGTCGTTTTCTACACTTATTGCCTCTAAATTGACTAGCCCGGATCTGCGGGCGTTACAAGCCGAATGTCTCAACATAAGGAAACTACCGGGAGCAATGATGGTGACGGGACTCGTGAAGATGACGAAAGAAAAGAAGAGGATACCTTACTGGCGGAAAGAGATGCAGCAACGACACGAAGTTGCTGGTCTTTACAACCACCGGCGGAGGCAGTTTGCGAGGTTTGTCTTCGAGTTATGGTTTCTACCTTCGTCTCCGGCAGCAAAGCATGTTGTGATGATGCTCAGTAGCGAGGCAGCCGACGACCCTATCTGATCGGAGCAACGAACGAACGGAGAGGTGGTGGCGGCTGGTCATCA
The DNA here is from genome assembly GCF_052625555.1 of Lactuca saligna. NCBI lineage: Eukaryota > Viridiplantae > Streptophyta > Magnoliopsida > Asterales > Asteraceae > Lactuca > Lactuca saligna. Next base: position 183,976,172 of record NC_136423.1, read on the forward strand.
CGCATGGCAGCTGGAAAATAGGGTTAGGGTTTGGGGAGTAATAAGGTGATGAATTTGATCCTCCGTTCATTCTCACATGATTTCCATATTGACGCCTTTAATCCCTTCTTCCATTATTCTTTTCATATAACGTCCGAAATTTACCATATTACCCCCCACCACTCCAAAATTCTTTCAATTCAAGTCCATTAATTACTAAACGCACCCTAACTTCTGAAATCCTTTTCAAATTAAATCCAAAGCTTACACATTTAACCCCCCAAATCCAACAATTATATCAGTTGGCTCCCTAACACCAACGCCCCGCTAAATATTATTTATTTATAAATCTTTATCTACTTATTTATTTAATAAACAGTATGTTAAAATTCTCCCCTACTTAGATTTTATTTCATCCACGAAATCATTCCTTACCATCCCTTACACACCCAACAACTTGATCGGCATGGCCACAAGTCCGAGCATAACCCCAGCCATTCAATCCAACAGAGCTATCTCAACCAACCACATTGTACATGTAACCAAGTTCTCCTTACACCAAGCAATATTACAATCGATCTGTAGTCATATATCATTTTCGACCCTTGTCGTGATCCCAACTCACGACCCGTGATCCACGAATCTATGCTTACACTACTTCTCTAATTCCTTTCGATTTGCGACAACCTCTCCCCATTTCGGGACATAACGGATACCGACTATCATGGAGACCCCAGTCTCTATTCCTTGGCTCGGCCACCAGGTTCCAAAAAACTCAGTCGTTAAGGCTACCCAAGCCTAAGATCTCCTCCGTGTGACGCTGTGACTAGTGAATACGGCTCCCCACAGTCTTAAGGCATTCTCTTAATGACACATGAATGCTATGACTCCTCGTATGCTTACATCACTCACTGACTGACTTGTGAATGCTACGACTCCCCGTAGGCTGACATCACTCACTCACTCGCCATTGGCTCTCCCCGTGGTTTTCCCCGATATTCCAAAATGATTACTCCCACCTGGAGCCTTCCATTCTCGTACCACCTGACAATCTCATCATTAAGCCATCATCGTAGCATTCACTAAACTCATGCTCTGCTATCCATCATGGACAGGTGCACACATCCACCCAGATTAAGCATCATTACCCCTAACAATAATATCCGCTACAAAACACTTTCATTCTATAGAATTTACATTCTTGTACAATCCCCGTCCGATGGTAATTAGCTCATGGGTTCCCACTGGATCAATAACCACTCGATACTCCAATTTACGCCTCACAATCTGACTCTCAAAGTAATCCAACAATTTAGGGCATCATACTCGGATACCTTGATACACCATCACAGAATCTCATGCTAGGTAGCTACTACCTCAGATCTTTAACTTTCTCTACTCAGAGCCCTTGAAGCACTTCAACTGATAATTGAAGTACAGAAAAATCATTGGTGATTGAGAACGCATCAATGATAATCTGAAGCCCCATACTCTAATGATCAATCCCATGTGAAACTACTCATACCTACGTTGAAGAGTCCCTGACCACAATAAGATCCCAAACCAATGACTACTCGCCATGGATACACTCGTTCTTTTATGAACGCGTACAATATGCATCATCTCACTCTACACCTTGCCTCATCCACCAATAAACCCAAGTCTCATATGATAGTACCGCAGATTCCCATCACCCAATCCTCTAACCCCAACTTGAATAGATTGATGATCCTCCCAACAAAATACCCCGTTCTCCCCCACTTAGGGTTCGAACCAACGCCCAATGTCATACCCAAACAACCACAAAAAACTTTTTTTTAATAAGTTGTTTCTAGATAAATGATGTTTGTAAGATATTTAAGAAAATGATGGGACATTTGGAAAATGGAGATGGAATGAAAAAAATATATGATGACAAATTTGTAAAAAGTTAGGGATTAATGAGGAAAGCATCATTTTCATTGAGTATATCTATTAAGGCTATCTTTCTTGCTTAAATCAAAGAGAAATTATGATGTACAACTTATTGGAGAAGTCATATCCATGTTACGTTATTTAACTCAAAAGAAAATAAGTTAACTAAGATCTATTTTGTGGTAAGATAGTGAATTGTAGTAAAAACATAAAAGAAAATCATTTTGAGGTCAAAATAGTAAAGTCTTTAACTTCAAGATTGTAATAAATTGCTTCAATAACTATCGACTTGTTATATTAATTCGTATTTTACTACACCATCTTTCCTACAAAATAACAATAAACCTACAATTTATGAAATAAACTGTCTTGGAAAAAAGATATCAAGTACAATTTGAATTATTTACAAAATAAATCAATAAATAACTCGTCCTTTTGAATCGTGTTGGTATTTTGGTCTTTGTGAAGAATGGTTTTTTTTGCAACAAAAGCCAAAAGTTTATTAGTCTTCTTTATATTCTAGAGAAATTTTATGCAAAAAGAAGCATATGACTCTAAATGTAATGAAATTAATAAGGAAAACAAAAAACTCACTTGGAAAAGAGTTTTTGGGAACAAATGGTGAATTTCTCTTACCTTAATTTCCTCGGGAACTATATTTTTGCAAATAGAGATATTCAAGTAACTGTAAAGTAAAGTCAGAAATGTACCAATGGCCTGAAATTAAAAACGAAATAATTTTTTCACAAATTCAAAATTATGGTAAAAGACTAAATGAGGGTTTGGTTTGTAGAATTCAATAAAATTTAGTGTAAATATACATAATTGACTTTATATTTGTACTTATTTAAATATATATAGCAATGGCATTTTGGTCTTTTCATACCTAGGAAAATAAAATATATACTTTTAGTGAGATGAATACCAGAGAAAATGGTAGATGTGAAGTGAATAAATGTTAACCTGAAAAACAAATTTTCTCATTTTGATATTTGATACATAATGAACTAAAAAACTCATAAAAAAACTTTTTACCAAATTCTTACAGTGCTAACATATGAAGAAGGTGCAGGGACGAAAGAACAAAATACGTGCATAAAGAAACAAAATTTTGATAAGATTGTCTTGATTAATATTCTCAGTTTCCCATTGAGGAATTTCATCAAGCACTCAGTGTTCATCTACAAACTAAAGAACACATCCATACATTGGATAGATGAAGCAAATAGATCACAAATAAAGGATCACATGAACTAAAATAATGTTGAAAATTAACTTAAATTTAAGCAGATTGTTGGTGTCTCTACTTTCACCGTTTTACTTTGGTACCTGTAGAGTTATACAAAGTGTTCTTTCTACAACACCCATAAACCTTCAAATAAATGAAAGTGTAATTATATATTAAGAAAATTAAAGAAAGTATGTTACTATTTCTCATAAAGGAACTATATAAAAGAGAGTACATGTTAAAATGACATACCAAGTTCTAAATGACCAAAAAATGAAATCAAATAATAAAATCCATGTTAACACTTTCATATTCTTTAGTCATTAATTAAACACACCCCCATAGCGGGGAATGGTTTGTTCTTGCTAGTCAATTCCAGAGTCGTGCTTACCCTCTTTGTATCAACATCAACAAGCTGAGAAAGTTTGGTGGCAGGCAGGGATTTCTTAGCATAAGATTGCAATGTTTACATGAGAACCATAAATCAATTTAGGGCCTGAACCTTGATGGTTTCAAAAGCAAAATATCAAAATGAAATAGAGACCATAAGTTGATTTAGTGCTGAAAAATGTAAATTAGGAATACCTAAGATAGTGCGATGATGAACATATGAAATGTGAAGGGGAAAACTAATTGAAAAAATCAACCATCTTCTTCATTTTCTTCTATAAGAAACCCTTTTCGCCACCCAAAAACATGCAACCAAGATATATACAAAATATGTGAAAATTTGAATGGGTCATCAAGAAGTAGAAGGAAAAACGGTGAAGGTGAGCGTTGGAATCTTCAAACCCGAATAGTTTTAGCAGATTGCAAGAGTTAATAAGAGTGTAAGTGATGCAAGATGAAGGAGATTGTGAGGGGCCGTAGACGGCTGACGGTAGATGCTAGTAGTGTTGACGTGGATGTTCATAGATAGTTCATAAGGGTGGAACTATATACAAAATATTTTTTCTTTTGACTTTTCGAGATCCAACCTCAATCTTTCATTTGTGCTTCTATTTACCAAAATCCATCCTTGATATTTCATTCTTTGTTGTTAATGTTGGGAAATTTCGAATTAGGGTTCTGAGAAATCTGGATAACAAACATGATTCGTTTAAACACTTTTCTTGTTTGATATATCGACCCTATATGCATTGGGTATCACGAAATCCAAACTGGGATAATTCCTGATGTAGCAATTCAGATTTTAGGCATAAAATCAGAATCAATTTGGAAAAGATGAAGAGAGAGTGTTTTTCGTTTTCTATGTGTTTCAAACAGGCGCAGTTATGCCCCGAACCCCGCCTGCTCACCGGGGAGCGGGACCCCCGACTTGTCACTGTAGATTAGGGTTCAGTACTAACAATGTTTAGTAAATACAAGTGTGCACTCCCGTACCTCCTAACTTGTATTATAACTAAAAAATTATTCTAGAAACAATTGTTAAATCCATTACACTAAAATATATTTGGTGATAAAATCACCAACAGTTAATAGAGATAATATATTATGTGGCTAAGTTGAACAGACAACTAGGATTCTTGGTGGAAGGTTTATGTGATTTTAGGTTACGATTGCAATCAGAGTTTGAAAACTATGTTGAGGTTATGGAGCGCGTAAGTATTGTTCGAAAGAAATAGTGCTTGAATGAAGATGATATAAGGAAATTGATCTAAGGGTGGAAAAACTATAAGTGAAACAATCAAAGGCATTTATTGTTTAAGATGATGAAATCATGTTTCTGTTTTTTAACACACACACACACATACATATATAATATATATATATATATATATATATATATATATATATATATATATATATATATATATATATATATATATATATATATGAAAAAGTGAATATACCCTTAAGGGTATATAATCTTACGTGCCCAAACACATCATAACACGTCATTTTGTATGATATATTCATTATAATGTTATTAAACTTTGACTACTAACTTGATTTAGTTTCAAGATTTTTGAATTTACTATTATCTTTCTTTTACATCACATCTTTTTGGCCGAACACCTACTAAATTATATATATATATATATATATATATATATATATATATATATATATATATATATATATATATATATATATATATTAGTTGAAAATGAAAATTATGTAAGTGGAAGATAAATGTGTAATTTATAAAAATCTTAGAAGTAAATCAAGTTTGAAGTTAAATTATAAGAATATTTGACAATTAATGTAGTATGATTAGTTTGAGTACCTACATTTAAGGTATATTCACTTTTCCTATATATATATATATATATATATATATATATATATATATATATATATATATATATATATATATATATATATATATATATATATATATATATATATTAGAGATTTAAAGATTTTTAATTTTATAAAGTTTAAACCATTTGATAGTCGCATCAACGATTGTTGCTACATATGATATTGATATTTATTTATGATGAAAGGGAGTCCAGGGGAGGTTGGTTTTAAGTACTAAATGCAATTTGCAAACGACGTCGTGATGACGATAAGGTGACGTAGTTCAAAGATAATAATAAGACGCAGCAGATATGAAAAAGTTAATAAGCTGCGGTCAACGGTATTCCTTAGACCTTCTCTCCTCCCTTCCCCTGTGGGCTGTGGCATGTATATAAATGCATATAGCTATCATACCCAAACGCCAAACACAAACACAAACACCCAAATATACATAAGAAATAAGATTCGAGGATTGAGAATTAAGATAAAGTAGTAATGTCGAGTGATCCCCGCAGCGTGGTTAGAAAGTTTCTTGCGAGGCCTCAACATGAAGGAGCTGGAGCTGTTGTCAGAAGGAGCATCGGCAGGTCCAACCCTTCATTTCTCTTTAATTTCTTTAATTCATTGTCTCTTAATTATTGGATTTTTTCATTTCCCTCCCTTTTCAGGTTCGAGCTTAAATACTTCGATCCTTTCCTTGTTTTGGATGAATTCTCAGGTTGCTCTCTGTTTTTTACCCCTTCTTTTTCTTTCGTTAAGCAATATATATATATATATATATATATATATATATATATATATATATATATATATATATATATATATTAAGGAAATAACAGCTTTTTTATTTATATATGGAGTAAAATAAGAGATGTTTCTAATTTATTTGGATTTTGCAGTATCTGCTCCAGCTGGATTTCCTGATCATCCACATCGAGGTAATACTAATTATTTGTTTATTTCTTGCTCATTAATTACTTAACCATGCAAAAACACATCTACGTAATATTATAATAGACAAAAGTATAACCAAACTTTCTTGATTAATTACTTCTCATCATCCTTTTTCCCTTGTGTGTTCCATCTTCTAAACAGGTTTTGAGACTGTCACATACATGTTACAGGTATCTTTAATTTCTACACATTACTTTATGAATATATATATATATATATATATATATATATATATATATATATATATATATATATATATATATATATATATATATATATATATATATATATATATATATATATATGTCTTTATGCATGCTATTTAGCATTTACACCTACCAAACACAAGTTAAAAAGATTTTTATATAATTAAACAAGCTATTTGTGTTTGTAATACAATATTATTAGTGCTGGATTGAAAACTGCACTTTCTTTTCTCTTCAGTGCTCTCGTCACTAACTAATTAACGGGGGCTTGATGCTTCTCCCAATTCAAGTCTGCTTTGTCACAAATATCTCTATTATTAAATTTTCAGTATATATTATAGTTGGACTCAAGAAAAAGTAAAACCAAAAGAACAAGTTTTTAAACCTTGGGTGTTGAGCTTTGTATAATCAAGATTCGGACACGTTATCCACTCTAGCTAAGACGGTCTTTTTCTTGGTAAATTATGATTAATTTTAAACGCGGTGGAGTTGACTTTAGAAAGTTTTAATTAATGTGATAAAATAATTTAGTTTATGATGATAATGAAGATGGTGATGATTTTGTCCATCATGAATTGGGTTTAGTGATTGATTAGTGGGGTTGAATTGATTAGCTAAGGGGGTCAATTGCAATTGCAGGGAGCTGTATCACATGAAGACTTTGAGGGACACAAAGGGACCATCGGAGTTGGTGACTTACAATGGATGACTGCTGGAAGAGGGATTGTGCATTCCGAAATGCCTGCTTCTCATGGCACTCAAAAAGGCTTGCAATTATGGATCAACCTCTCTTCTAGAAACAAAATGTATTATTACTATTAATATTATATCCGATTTCACTTTCCGTCACAATCAATATTGATGCTACCATTAATTCAAAGGGATTAATTTCTTATTATAAGTGGGAATTGACAACATGCATACATGCAGGATTGAGCCAAGGTACCAAGAGATGGCGAGTAGGAATATTGCAGAAGCTACTGAAGATGGGGTTACAGTGAGAATTATAGCCGGGGAGAGTTTGGGGATGAAGTCGCCTATATATACAAGAACACCCACAATGTTTCTTGATATTACAATGGAACCAGGAGCCCAACTTCAACAGCCTATACCCGAATCATGGAATGCGTTTGTATACGTATTGGAGGGAGAAGGTGTGATTGGAACCTCAAAATCATCTTCCACGACACCACACCATATTCTACTTTTGGGTCCTGGCGATGGCGTTCAGGTTTGGAACAAATCATCTTCCAAAAGGCTACGCTTCATTTTGGTTGGAGGAGAACCACTGGGAGAACCTGTTGTTCAGTGGGGTCCTTTTGTCATGAACACACAAGAACAAATTGACCAGACGATTCACGATTGTGAGAATTTTGAAAACGGATTTGAGAAAGCCAGGTATTGGAGGTCGTCTGAACCCACTCATCATCAAGACCACAACTTTTAGCATCTCGATTATATTTGTTTTTTCTTTTGTCATTTCATATTTTCCATAAGGTTTTAGCCTTTTAGGTGCATGCATGTTAATTGGGCTTAATTAATTAATAAAAATAAGACAATGATAATCATCTATGATGATATAGAGTTTGGTAAGCATGATGTTTAATTTGGGTTACAGTCAGTGTAATGATAGGATACGATTACATATTCCAAGGAATGATAAAAGAAAGAAACAAAGCTAAGGATAGAATAAGAAGGTGGAGTTTTGATTCCATTGAATATCTTTGAACGGCATGATTGAGATTTTATCAAACTTGGTAGTCCCCATGTTGGAACGGCGTTTAATCTTCTTAAATTAGGTTAATCGATTGTTCTTGTTTTTAGGGTTTTATTAATTTTAAAAATGTTTTAAAGTTTTTTTTTTTTCATACACCGCGGTTAGATAAAAAAAATTATAAGTTAATTTTGAAAAAGCTTTTGATTCACTAAACTGGAATTTTTTAGATTCCATGCTAATACAAATCAGATTTGAAAATAAATTGCGAGCTTTGATCACGAGTTGTTTAAAATCAGTTTGATCATCTATTCTTGTAAATAAGTCTGTAATTCTGAAATTTGATATTAATAAGGAAGTGAAGCAAGGGGACCATTTTTCTCATTTTCTCTTCACTCTTGTCATGGAAGGTTTACAAATTGCAATCCAAGAAGCTACACAATCTCATATCTCTGCAGGTATGAAAGTCCCTCTTAATGAACCAAATATCTCCCGATTACTATACGCCGACGATGTTATTTTTATTGGTAATTGGTCAATTTCTAATGCTCTAAATCTATGCTTCTTTTTATTCGTTAAGTCCTAAATTTATAAAGTATACTGAATTGATAATGATATCTGAACTGATAAAGTGCTATAAAACATAAGGGAAATCCCAAAAAAAAAAAAATCTAAAATTTTACCCTAATTTACAAAAAATTCTCAAACTAAAATTTATTTACGAAAAAGCATGCATTACCAGTAAAAATGGCAATTTGACTTTATTTTTCCAGTTTACCGGTTTCTTTACGAACATGTTTCATTAAAGTCTCATTATTTTATACTAATTTGTGAATAATTCTCAAACTAAAATTTAGTGATGTTTTCGTCATTTTCTTCTTATAACATATATTTTAACGATTTCATTGATGACCTGGATGCCTAATCATTAAATGAGCTGATAAGACGGATATGTTGAGTTATATAATGTTATGTTTACCATAAAACTTGATGATATACTGTATATCTTTTTGGAATATAAAATGCATCCGACGAAGACTACAATAATTACATAAACTAACAACAGTTACGTTATTTTTTATGTTTATATGAAATTTTAAATTGTCTACTTAATCCATAACATCAGACATCAACTTATTTTCTGCCATTTTTCCTGGAAACACACATTTTATTAGTTTCATTGCTGACCAAGATACATAATCATAAATGAGCCGATGAAATGAATATCAAATTTTACAGTAAATATAGTATTATATAACCCATCGTATCCATCTTATCAATTAATTTAACGACTACATGTCTAAATTAGCAATGAAACCGATAAAATGTATGTTTGATGGAGAAAATGGTTAAATCATCACTAAATTTTAGTTTGAGACTTATTAGTGAATTTAGGTAAAATAATAGGATTTTAATGAAACATGTAAGTAATGGAACTAATAAACCGGAAGAAAGTAGTCAAATCGTCATTTTTACCGGTAATTCATGTTTTTTTGTAAACAAATTTTAATTTGAGATTTTTTCAAAAATTAGGGTAAAATTTTAAAGCTATTCTAGAAATTTTCTTTAAAGTAAATACTGTTTCTTTTTTGGATTGAATATAGTGACTAAATCTAAATAAATAACTATTTTATCCTCATATTTAAAGTTAAAAAATAACAAAATTATCATTTATTTAATAATTACTGTAATATATAAATGTATAATATCAAACTTTGCGAAGGACATTTTCAAACTAAAGGGCCAATGAAACTTTTTTAAGTTATTCGATTTAGAGATTAAATAAAATAAATTCTGGGTTACATTGAGAAAAGATTGTTTTGCTATGAGATCGAATCATTTTGATTCTGAAAAATAAATATAGAGAGAATTCTCTTTATTTTGTGGGAAACATGATCAGATGAAGGGATTTTAGGTACATTATGCATGAAATTGCCACTTATTCTACTAGACCTGTCAATTCATGCATGTGTGTCGTGTATTCGTGTCAGACACGAATTTACATGACACGAATTTGTTAAACGCAAACATGACACGAATTATAAAACGTATTTAGGGTATCAAACACGAACACGACATGTAAAAAATTTGTGTCGCACGTGACACAACACGAATAGACACAGTTTTTAGTTGTGTTACACAAAAAAACACGAATAAACATATTTTTAATGACTTTTTAAGCTAGGGCTATAAACAAATTGTTGACTTTTACCAAATCGGTCCCTAATATATTATAAATATAAAATTTAACCATAAAGTATATATATGTTTATATATGTGTTTATACGTGTTTCTACGTGTCAACACGAATTTGTATCGTGTCTTATACGTGTCTAAACATGTAAATTCGTGTTTGACACGTGTAAGACACGAAACATGAATTTAAAATACGTGTCAAACACGAATAAACACGAAATACGAATTTCTAAAACACATACACGGAAAACTCGTATCGTGTCCGTGTTGTGTTAATCGTATCGTGTATTAAATTTCAGGTTTACTTTCTACACGTCAATTTATCTTTTTAGAGATCATCTTTAACATTAAGTAAAAAGGAAACAAGTATATATATATATATATATATATATATATATATATATATATATATATATATATATATATATATATATGAATTAAGTGGGTTAAGTAAAAATAAACTAACACCTAAATCTATCTCGTATTTTTTGTTGCTTCTACTTGGTATCCAGCTTGAAAGTCAGTTATAGCGAAAGTAATGTTTAGGGTCCCGGAGCCCCCAATAAGAACATCTCCAGCGTCGCCTACTTCTTGAAATGACTGCATTACCTCCCTTCTCTTATATCAACCTTTTGATTGGGACTAAAATGAATCTAATAAAATCCTGGAAATCGATAGTGGAGAAATAAAAAACAAACTCAATGTTTGGAAAGTTAGAAACCTCAGGTTTTGTGGGAGGCTCACTTTTCTCAATGTCGTCCTAAGTATCCCACCACTTTTTTATTTTCCATATATAAAGCCCTTTTACTGGTCATTGAAAATCTTGAACAGAAAATCAAATTAAAAGACAAGTTCTTTGGAGTGACAAAGGAGTTTGTAAGAAAACATGTTGGATCTCAAGGAACACATGCTTAACTCCAAAAAGAAATGGGGGGTGTATCTTGCCTAAGAATTATGAATCTATCATTATTTGCCACATGGTGGTGGCATCTCAAAACACATTTAGATGCCTTATTGTGCAATGTTATTCCCTCCATTCACAAATAGGAGAGACATGACTCTTCAAAAATTGCAAGATCAAGCTACTCTGGAAATTGGAAGGAAATCAAGAAATTTGAGGTTGATTTTAAATCATTTAATATCAACTTGCCAGCTTTTTTTTTCAAAAGAATCAAGAATGGAAGAAAGTGTCATTCTTGGCTTGATGAGTGAAGATCTTGGTTTAAAAAAGTGTGAGGCAATCCGATGTGTTTGGAGGTTGAAAGCCGATGTATGATGCATGATGCACGAAGCGCTCGCATCACGCACCTGAAGCGTCTGTTACCTTATAAATATTTAATACTAAAAATACATTTACTAATAACCAAAAAATTAGTTCCATACCAAACATTTAAACCATGACAAAGTCCATGAATCGTAAATAACAAACCAAAAGTAGTTCCAAAAGTGACTAACTAAAAATTACTCCCCAATATCAACAAACCCAAGATCAGGTTCATCTCCCTCATCATCAAACCCTCCAATATCTTCTTTCACCTCATCTTCATCCCTTAGAGCTGGTCGTTTTCCGTGAGCACTTCTTGATGGTGCGGCCCCTTCATCACTCTCTTTTTCTCTTGATGCTCTAGTGAAATGAATAGGCTCGATGATGCAAAGCACGATTGAATTTAATATATATATATATATATATATATATATATATATATATATATATATATATATATCATTTCATTCAATCGTTCTTGTGCTAACATGTTCTGTTTCTTAGTATGAAGCCATCAAAAATTAAATTATATTAATTCATATTTTTAAAACGTAAAGTGTGTGTGTGTATATATATATATATATATATATATATATATATATATATATATATATATAGATCTAGGTTCAAATGTGGATTAACATCTATTGTGCGGACGTGTGCACTGTGTTATTCTTTGAGAATGACAAAGAAAATATATTGTTTCATCATGTGAATACGTTCAATCTTACATAACTATTGTCATTATCATGCATTCTCACTAATTAAATCGTCTGTAATGTTATTATAGACTTTTTTTTTAATATTCTCATTCTATCAGAATGTTGTCAAAATGTTTATTGAGTCGTATTCTGTAAGAATGAAAATGAGTGAAAAACGATGCGTGAGAACAAAATTAAATAATAATGAGTAAGAATGCATAAAAATGACAATAGTTGTGTGAGGTTTAACATATTCACATTACTAATAACAACCTATTCCCTTAGTAACTCTCATAAAATAGCATTGTCCACACGTCCGCACAATAGATGTCCATCCACATTATAACCTAGCCATATATATATATATATATATATATATATATATATATATATATATATATATATATATATATATATATATATATATATAGACACACACACACACGCTTATACTTACATGTTGAAAGCACCATAATTTCTCTCGTAACTTGTAGCACTACAAGTAAGACTTTTGCAAGTTACGAGATGAATATCCAAATGTTGCTGACCACTCCTCTTTAAGATGAAAAAAAAATAAAAGTAAAGTTAATATAGTGCATAATTACATATATAATATTAATTTAAGCTTTTTCTTACTAGGTGTCATTAGCTTCCTTTGCCTAATAGCCGCATTATTACTAAAGAGTCCTTCTGCATCTTGATACTTGCCTAATTCTCTTATGATTTCATCCTCAATTTGAGTACTTGGAGCCTACCTTTTAATGCAAGAATGTAACCCAGTCATCACGTATTCACAACTTACAATCTTTTGCACAATGTCATAAAAATGGACAGGTTTAAGTAGTAGCCCCCGGAATACAAAGTCTAGTGGAGTTGAAGTTCCCACCTATGATCAGTTATTTCAAAAGTTTTCTTGTAATGTTATTCTTGATTAGAAAAGATTTTCCAATTGTATCTTTAGCCCTATCCATGGCTTCATACATGTAACCCATGGTTGGCTAGCTTTCTTTCCCCATCAACTAACCTAAGAAGACTAACAAGAGGGCTCGTTAACTTGAGAGAATACACAATATTCCTCCGAAATGTCTCCTAATAAAAGTATTTATACATTAGTCTTTCCCTTGCTTCCCTTGACCAAATGCTATTTATCCATTCATGATTAGTCACTATTTTTCTCAGGTTAGTCTTTTGCTTGTGAAATTGAAGAATAGTGAAATTGCAGATTTCTTTTATCCATGAACTTCTGCATTAGGTTCACCCGAGAAATTTGTTTCTCAATATCTTCCAACATAAGATCTATGCAATGGACAACACATGGAGTCCATTAAAGATGTTTTCTAGTAGCTTCAAACATCTTCCCTATAAATTTTTTTTTTTAAAAAAAGAGGTTATTAAGATAAAAAGACAAAAAAGATTAAAAGACTAAAAGACTAACCACTACAAGAAAAACACCATTATTCTAGGGAATGACGCTATAGAACGTATTCTCGTTGTTATTCTGCAATGAATCGTGCTATGGAATATTGTTCCATAACAAAGTTGTTACCACATTTGTGACAACCCGAAATTTCCATTCGGTCAAACCCTAAAACTCAACCACTTCGTATCATAAGTAATGTAATTATTTCTTATTTTTAAGAAATATAAAGTTCGTTTGATTATTTTAATATTTTAATATTATTTTTAAACGAACGGGCGAAAGAAAGTGTCGTCTCGGGTTTTAAATTTTTAAAACCGCAAACACTTCGCGTCTTAGAAACACCCGACCAAACTTTTATATTTGGGTTGAAAATTCACGTAAAAACCGTGAACTCATACCTATGTATGAGTTTACTCCCCAAAAGCTAGTCATTTGTGTTTACTCCGCAAATGTCAAAAGAGTAAACTCCAAAAACTCTCTCAAGTATCATCCTAGATTTAATTCCAAATCTTCAAAGTTGTAAGTGTTCTAACCATTTCAAGTTAGTCTCTTGCTTGTGAAATTGAAGAATAGTGAAATTGCAGATTTCTTTTATTCATGAACTTCTGCATTAGGTTCACCCGAGAAATTTGTTTCTCAATATCTTCCAACATAAGATCTATGCAATGGACAACACATGGAGTCCATTAAAGATGTTTTCTAGTAGCTTCAAACATCTTCCCTATATTTTTTTTAAAAAAAAGAGGTTATTAAGATAAAAAGACAAAAAAGATTAAAATACTAAAAGACTAACCATTATAAGAAAAACACCATTATTCTAGGGAATGACGCTATAGAATGTATTTTCGTTGTTATTCTGCAATGAATCGTGCTATGGAATATTGTTCCATAACAAAGTTGTTACCACATTTGTGACAACCCGAAATTTCCATTCGGTCAAACCCTAAAAATCAACCACTTCGTATCATAAGTAATGTAATTATTTCTTATTTTTAAGAAATATAAAGTTCGTTTGATTATTTTAATATTTTAATATTATTTTTAAACGAACGGGTGAAAAGAAAGTGTCGTCTTGGGTTTTAAATTTTTAAAACCGTAACACTCCACGTCTTAGAAATACCCGACCAAACTTTTATATTTGGGTTGAAAATTCACCCAAAAACCGTGAACTCATACCTATGTATGAGTTTACTCCCCAAAAGCTAGTCATTTGTGTTTACTCCCTAAATGTCAAAAGAGTAAACTCCAAAAACTCTCTCAAGTATCATCCTAGATTTAATTCCAAATCTTCAAAGTTGTAAGTGTTCTAACCATTTCAAGTTAGTAAAACACTTAATCTAGTGTTTGTACATCTATTCATCCATTCATATTTGTATTTTGACTAGATTTCCAAAACACTAAGAACACACACTAAGTGTTCTTGGCCTTTTAGCTTAAATCAAGCCTTCTAATAGTAAGTGCTTTCATCCTTGAGTGATTTTAAGCTAGTATTACATTTGAATATCAAGAAATAATGTCAAGAACACATGGTTAAAGGTGTTCACGGTCCAAGAATGTTCTTGGGCCGTAAACACCATAAATGGCACCAAAGTGTGCCTAAGTCCCTTGTTTAGCCCTAGTTTGATGTTTAAGCCTTCCATGAATTGATTAAACCTTCCTTTGATGTATCTAAGCCTTGAAAAACACCAAAATCCAACATTTATAGGTGTTCACGGTTTGGGGATCTCCCAAAACCGTAAACACCCTAAAGTGTGTCTAAATGGGTTATTTTCCTTCCTTAGGCTTAGAAACTAGCACATACACTTACCTAATTGTGTTAGGGACTTGAAAACATGGCTATACACTCCTCCATATGGGTTTACGGTTTTAAACCCAAAGGAAAATGCCATGAGGCCGTAAACTCCTCAAAGGAGGTGTTTTGTTGCCCTAGTCCATTCCAAAGGCCAAACCACTTAGTAGAAATGCTTCAATATGCTTGCTAAACCACAAAACAACACTTGGACATTAAGAATAGAGCTTACGACCATAAACTCTAGAGTTTACTGTCATAAACTCCCTAGGTCTTGACCATCAAAACCGTAAACTCCAAGGGAGTTTACCCTTGGACTCCAAACACACTAGTTTGCCCTACCAACACTCGGATGCAATCTTTGTGATCTTTAACACTTGAAACAAAGTGTTTTCATGTTCTAGGGTGTCCTAACTTAATTTATTAGTTATAAATTGGCTAATTAGTTATATATATGTTCATTATATGATAACTAGGCTCGTGCGTGTGTACAAGTCTTCATTTGTCACCTAGCACCATACCCAACACTTCAATCCAATCCACTCACCATAAGTGAGTTTATACCCCTTTAATTAACCTTTGAAATACTTTTAAATGTTTTAAATGCTTTTATGGGGGGGGGGAATACAAGTTGAATACTTATAGTTATTACATCCATCACATGTGATTAATAACTACAAAACCAATGATTTTACTACTATTCAAACTGTTTATCAAAGCTATTTTACTTCAAACTGTTTTACAAACTATTTTACTTATCAAATAATTTTACTTAAACTTTGTTATACTTATTAGGAGTTGCATGCCCGTATATTTATAGTTATATAAGCAATGTTTAAAAGGCTTAGGAAGGCCGCACGCCCTATTTCCTTTTCCTCGATTTGGATGTGGTCTGGTGGGATATCGGGTAGCCGTCCGAAGTTCGTTTCAATATTAATTATATATCATGTGTACATATATAGTCATAAAAGTTCTTCCATGTTCATGCATACTAGTTACAACATTTGTAAGTTACCATCGGGGTAACACAAGATCATACTTATACTATTGTTAGATCAATGAGTCAGTTCATTCATGAGTCAGTACTTATTACAAAGAAAACATATACAACTATACTAGAAAGAGAACATATACAACTATACCAGAAAGAGAACATATACAACTATACTAGAAAGAGAACATATACAACTATACTAGAAAGAGAACATGTACAACTATACTAGAAAGCGAACATATACAACGATACTAGAATGAGTAACATTATATTACATATACATGAATATGTTAACCATTGTGATCTGAATCGGAGCATGACTTCAATGTCATGGCCCGTGTTGTAGCCAGAGTCTGTTGAAGGGAGAGCGTGAGTTTGCGTATAGATCTATACTGGATTGACTATCCTACACCTTGATGCTAGCTACAGCCGGACCTGCAGGTCTGCGGGTGCCAAACGTCATTTCATTTTACGACCTACATTTGTCGTTGTTTATCCAGTCGATAGTATGGTACAATTAATCACATGATACCTTAATATAAATCCGGTTTAAGGTAGTTAGTACAGCAGCAGTTCCTATAATACAACACTACAATACTACATTAATTTACCCTTTCCATATTTAGTGATCTTTTCACTTAATCATTAATGTACAAACTATATTTTGAGAATGATAGTTACACTTGGGAAAATTACACACTTTTACAGTAAACGAACATACAAAACTGTTACGCCTTGGTAGAAGGATACTTTTAATAGAAAATATAGGTTTTTTTCTAAAGAGGTTCAAACTTTTACAAACACTTACAAACATTCACGTACTTATATTGCCAATGTTTATAAACTCATGTTTATAATTACGTTCAAACATTTTGATACAACCACCGACACTAAAATACTTATGAACTCACCAGCTTAATGCTGATAAACTCTTTCAAAATAACTTATATTCTCAGGTCATCAGTAGACAGGTACCGAAGCCAGCTTCTAAGAAGATGGAGCGCATTCAAGACTCATCTTATTATTTTGATTTACATTTTTGGTGTCTATAACTGTACGGAACACGCTTGTATTAAAATTATATATTTAATGCAATGGATGATGTTGTTTGCTTGTTTACTGTTATACTGTGTTGTGATACTTTACATGACGTCCTCCGCCCCAGAACGTTTCCACCATTCTTGGTTTTGGGGTGTGACAACATTTTCTAGATAGTTTATTTCCGGTAGCGAGCATTGGTCTTGCTAGGGAAAATGCTACCGACTCCAAATCCGTTGGTATTATGCTACCGATATTTCTATGGGAAAAACAATTGTAGCAATTTTCCAATGAAATTTTTTATGAAAGCACTTTCCGTTGTACTGCTGCTATGAAATTAATTATCGTGGTTAATATGCAATGAGATTTTTCAACGGAAAACAATTCCATCATTGCTTTGATATGGAAGTAGCATTCTTAGGTATTTAGAGAGTTGATTAGAAATTATATTCCATAGCAACTTTGATAAGGAGCATTTCAAATTCATAGATATCTAGATATGGAAATTTGCAACGACAATAAAACTCGTAGAATTTTTAGCATTAAGCAATTATATGTTGCAACTCTTGTTACTAATTTTGCTAGGAATTAAATTTTTTGTAAGGTATTTTGCATTATAGTGCCATATTATGGAATTTATTTGCATAAATAAAGCGTACACTCCAACTCCCATACTCGCAAACCCACAAGCGAAAAAATATAATTTAGGGAAAATCAATGTCGTCGTCTTCAAGTAGTAACGTGAGACTATGCGGATGTGGACATCCGGTTGGAATATGGACGTCATGGACTCTAAAGAGTCCTAATAGTGGTTCCTTGCCTGCAAAAACTACAATGATGAATACATAAATTATGGGTTTTTTCGTTGGATTGACCCACAGCTGCCGAACAACTGGTATAGAGAGAAGATGCACGAATTGAGAGCTCAAGCCAATGGTGAAGATATCGTTTTCGATGCCCCCCCTGACGCTCCTGTCAGTTTCCATGTCAATGAAACCCCAAATCAAGTTGTTATTTAAGATACTAATGAACATGCTAACGGACCTCGAGTTGAAGGTAATCAAGTTGGAATTATCAAGTTCATGATGGTCTCTTTGGTTTTTTTTCTTTGTTGGGATGTTGTATGCTTAATTTTCTTATTGTTATTATTATCAATGGAATAATTGTTATTATGATCAATGAAATTGGTAAGCTATGGTTTGAATGATAGGTTTTTGAATTAGTAGTATATTTTGTTTGTTTTATTTCATTTTATATGCATTTAATACTACATGAAAGAATAAACATTTGTTATTATGGTTGTGTTATATTGAATAATTTTATACAATTTCAATGTAAAGAAACTCGATTATAATAAAATACGATTACTTAATTGGATATTTAATGAAAATATTGTACATATAGATATCTCAAAAACACATGTCACCTTTTAGTAAAAGCTTTCAATATACCAAGGAATGATAAAATTTCATTTTACTTAATTCTCATGAAGGGCACTAATACATAACATCACATTTACCAATTCGCATGCAAAAACTAAAAATTAGGCAATGTAACCATCCTTCTATAAAGAAACAAACACATCTAGTCAATATCTTCTTCCTCTTCCTCTTCTTCCTCCTCTTGTTCTTCATTGCTCGATGTACTATACTCCTAACTACGGTTGATACAATAAGTGACCCTCTTTAACTTTAAGGATTTGCAGTCTTGTTTTGTGCTTACCGTAGTTGGAGTGGCTACCGCAATTGAAATTTGTCTATCGAAGTTAAAGCTGAAGAAGAAGTTGTTCTGTGAACCATGGTGATCCGCAACCACTACCGCATTGAAAAATCATGAAGACTTTTGGTTACGTTAACTGACTTAGCGTGTTACCTTAGCTTTATCCAGTGAACCTTACATGGTCACTTACATCAGTAGAATATTAATTGTTTATTTCGTTTGTAACTTCTTGGGACTCTATAAATAGAGACTCTCGTCTTCATATAAACCACCACTTCTTCAAGATCTTTCTGAACTTTCATTGAAATACAAAAGATCATTCTCTCTATATCTTATCTGAATCACCGAGTTCCTCTTCACCTTAAACTGATCACATTTACTAACTCGTGTTTGACTGAAAACCTTGTTAAGAATCAATTTGGTGTATACTTGATATAACTTGTTGTCATTTATATTTCCTTTACATTTCTGCAACTAACTATCTAACAATTCTAACATATTATTGTTGAGCTAACATGATACCTTGAGATTAACTTATACCACAACTATTATCTTGTACTAACTTTTGTGCTGACCTCGGTGGACCACTTGCCTTGATTGCTCAAACCCCACAAGCCAAAATTCCACAGTGTTCGTATCCCACTTAGTCATCCTATCAACTTTCATATGACAACCCATCGTAGTCATATGAAGCTGATGCTGAATACGATGATGAAGAAGAATTCCAAAATGTCATAACCTTGGTTAGCCAACAATTAAAAAGGCTACCAACATCATCATTTCCTAAAAATCAGCAGTTTACAAAACCACCATTTAACTGTAATTTAAACCTATAAAAAACCCACTCAAGATATCCCTGAAATCCTCACCATCCACCTCAACCACAAAATGCACATCACACCAAAGAGGAACCTTAGTCTAACAAACCATCAGACTCTGGTACTTCAACTGAAGAGAATAATGAAGTCATTATCTGCCACAAGTTCCATAAAGAAAATCATTTTTCCAAAGACTGCAAGGCGAATGTGGTTAAGGACAAGGCATTTTATCTTAGAATGGCCCAAGAAATGGAGGAAAAAGAAAAGGAAAGGGCGTATGTTGCCCAAGTGAAGAGGGATCATCAAGTGTGGTCATCCGAAGATGAAGATGAAGAGTTTGACAACAACAAGAGGAAAGGAAAGATCTGCATGGTTACAACTACTAAAGAGGACAGATCGACGAATTTGCAAAGGAACTACTGCTATATGGCCAAAGATGGCACCCTCAGCATCGTCAATCAGGTAAAAATCATGATTCGTTCTAATAATTTCAACATGCACGTTTGTGAACCATATATAGAAAGACTTAATGAAACATGTGATGTCGTCCTTTCAAACTACAACAAAGCATTAGATGAAAAGAATATAGTGACCCAAGAGCTATATCATGTGAGAGGAGGACTTGAGGATAAGAGACTTAAGGTTGCCATGCTAGAAAAGGATTTGTTGTTAGAAAATGATGCTAGAATGTTGAATGAAACTCAATTAGATATTGCTTTAAATCAAAGGGATCTTGCCCAGAAAGAAATTGTATGTTTGAATCAATTAACTGAAAAGCTTTTTAATGAAACTGAAGAAATTGAAAACATAGTTAATAATAGGACCGTGGATAACACATACAACTGAGGATGGTCCAATGGGTACTCTACCGCAGAGAACTCTACTCCTCGGTTCAATGTTGAATGTCCATATGTCCTTCCGGATCGTGAGTTTCATTATCTAGCCAATGACAAAACCTTCCCCGAAGACATAAAATGTCATTAACTGAGTAACAACTGTGTTATTGAGGAAATTCTTCCTGAATCCTTTGATCAGTTACCAATCATTGACACAACTTGTCCCGATTCTCTGCCATCTTTGGATGTAGATGAAGAAATTGTTGTGGAAGGACCAGAGTTACTTGTTAAATGTCCATCCTTGCCTTCCATAAAATGTCCAAACAAAAACCCATCATTGACATATTCTGCGGTAATCCAGTCATCCGTACCACATACCGTAGTCAAAAGCAGAGTGACCATTAAACCCATTCTTCATGAATTACAAATTGAAAATTTTGAATTTGGTCAATGTTCTCAAAGTCCTGAATTCTCTAGTTCAGATGAATCAAATCCTTGTTTTTCAACTCATTCAAAGGTTTTCAAGAAACCCAGTTAAATATTTCTGATTGTGGTTCTCCAAAAACTCAAGCAAAGTTGGCTTTCAAAGAAGAACTCAGGTCCCGAGGTAAAAAGCGGGACACTAATTTCAAAAACAAAACTCTCAAACAAACCAAGGTTTCAAAAGAACTTCGAAAAACCCATTACTACCAAAAATATTTCAAAAAAATAAGGCAGTCAAAGGATCAAACAAAGAAGAATGTACAGTAACAAAAACCTTTTCAAAAACTCCTGTAAAATTCCACAAGAAAGTCACGCCTTTTCAAAAATATTCCTTAGACGATCTAAAATGGAAAGGTATTTTACCAACTACGGAACTTTCAAAACTAGATCAACCTATCAAAAGGTCACAACCTAAGAGTAGTTCACGTGCCAAAAAATTTTCGAATCCCAAGGGCACTGTATCCAAATCCCACCGACGAACCAGTCACAAGACTCCAACCACAGCCTTCTGACCGTTGACCAAGTATGGTGTCTGGATAAACGTGACAAATCTTTATTTTGGATTTTATCTGCTAATAACTTATCATCCAATCCAACCTTGTAACATTCTAAAAGTTGTGAAACACCCATGACTAGGTTTAAAAACTAACGTGAAATCTGTTTCTAAACCCACGTGCATGCATCTAGTTAGAAAACTTCTCATGTGTCCTCGGGCTTCAAAATTGTTTGGGTGCCCAAACTAACCCATTAATTTTTCAGGCAATGTGCAAGGAGGAACAAGAAGAGGAGTGGTTAATTGATAATATATGCTCCTTGCACATGACCGGAAGGTTAAAATACCTTCACGACTTCAGGCCAATCTGTAATGGTGGACACATCACGTTTGGAAATAATGAAAATGGAATCATTAGTGGTTACTGTGTACCGACCACGTGAAATTTCTCCATTCAAATAGTTGCTTACGTAGAATGCCTCAAGCATAACTTGATCAGTGTAGGCCAACTATGCAAAGCCGGTCATCAGGTTGAATTTGATAGTGAATACTATTACATAATGACAAGTGATAGAAAAACTTGCTTGATAAGTCCAAGGCTGATGGAACAATGTGTCCTTTGGATGTCTCACTGATCATTAGGAAACCGCGGTTGTGCTTTCTATCAAAAGCAGTATTTGAAGTCAGCTGGTTGTGGCACCATAAGCTAGCTCATCTCAACTTCAGATACATCAATAACCTGGTTACCGAAGAACTCGTTCGTGGTCTCCCAATTTTGAAGTACAGTAACGATACATTGTGCCAGACTTGTGAGTATGGAAAACAAACCAAGGGAAGTCATCCTCTAATTGTTGATTTTTAAATCGTTGAACCTTTAGAGCTACTTCATATTGATCTTTGTGGTCCATCTACCGTAGCCTGTCTCCATCACAAGAAATACATCATGGTTATAGTTGATGACTTTACTCACTTCATTTGGGTCTTCTTCTTAAGACTGCAATCTGACACACCGCAGATCATGATCAACTTCATAAAAGAAATAGAGCTCTAAATCAAACTACCATTCAGAAGGATAAGGAGTGACAGTAGAAAAAAATTCACTAATCAATTCTTGAATAGTTTCTTGATTTCCAAGGATATTAGTCACAACTTCTCAGCTCCCTACACACCGCAACAAAATGGAGTAGTAGAGCGAAAAAATCACACATTGGTCGAAGCAACTAGATCAATGTTGAACTTTTCCAACCTTCCTCTCTACTTCTAGGAAGAAGCAGTGACAACTGCATGCTTTATTCAAAACCAAAGAATCATTTGCGAATAGCTTAACAAAACTCCATATGAGGGCCTAAATAACCACAAACAAAATGTTAGATTCTTCTACATTTTTGGATGTCGATGTTTTGTGATCAACAACAAGTATCACCTTAACAAATTTTCACCCAAATCAGATGAAGGCATTTTTCATGGCTACTCTACCAACAAAGTGGCCTACAGGGTTCTCATTAGACGTACAAGACTAATAGTCGAAAGCTTTGATGCCAAGTATGATGACTATTATGTCCGCAACATTGCTCCATCAACTGAAACAAAATTCATCTTGGAAAGTGATATCCTAGCCTCTTCGGATCTGTTGAATATAGTCAAAATCAACTATGATGATCTATTTGATCACGGAGAGACAGCTCATCTTTCTGAAATCTCGGTGTCTCCGATAGCCCAACAACAACATGTTGAGGTATCTGGTCTAACCTTATCTAAAGTTTTGCCAATCAATACTTCTACCTTGCTGGTTGAGGGGGAAATGTCAACTCTGGTTCAAGTGACAACCATCGAGGTTCCAGTATTAGAAGACGCATATAACATCCCAAGTCTGAATCAAGAGTTCAGGGGGGGGGGGGGGTAAGGTGTAAGTTTGGAAAAGAATGACTCGACGAGTAGGAGTTTCAACTTGTTGAGTCGAAGTGTGTGTCGGGCGCATGTTAAGTGACCGGACTCGCCGAGTCCGAGGCTGGACTCGACGAGTCCATGCTAGAAGGAGAAACCCTAATTCCTAGGGCTTGCACCCTATTTAAGGAGCCTTAAGCCCCCACTTCGACCCCTTATTACCGCTCTGAGGACCAGAAGCCCTAAAATCATAAGAGAAGAGCCTTGGGAGCATTTTGGAGCTTAGACAAGTGATTTAAGAAGGAAATCTTGAAGACTAATGAGCTTGGATCAAGGAGGCTTGAGGAGATTTGGTTTACTCTTCAGTTGGAGGTTGTTTGAGGTAAGGATTCATCATCTTGGCATTATTCCTTCTAGTTCCACCTTTTTGAGCTTTAGGGTTTGTTTGGAAGAATTTATGTTCAGATCTTGATGCAAGAGTTAGATCTGGAGTTGAAACTCCAGATCGGAGTTCCATATGGATTCTATGTGATGAAAGCCCTTTGATTAGCAATGCAAAAGCCAGCCCTAATGAGTTAAGTTCCATTTTAACTTGGTTTTTGGTGAATGGGTCATGGAAGCACGTAAAGGTAGCAACTTTATGTTGCTAATGAACCATAGGGACCCTGATCTAGTGTTTAGAGTAAAGGAGTGGCTCTGTGAATCAAGATTATGGAACTTCACGTGGGACTCGGCGAGTCTGGGAGATGACTCAGTGAGTCGGACTAGAGATTAGGCATTAGTCGCGTAGTAACTCGGTGAGTCACAAGGGTGTACTCGACGAGTTGCATGAAGATAGGTAGGAACTCGACGAGTTGGAAGAACAAGTCGATGAGTCTGTTGGAGATTGCCTTAGACTCGGCGAGTCTGGTCTTGGAGTCCTAACTGTTTCTGGTTGAGTCATGAATTGGTGAGTCGAGGGACGACTCGATGAGTTGAGCAGGATGGGACTCAAAGATTGTTGGACTCGACGAGTCTTGGGTGACTCGGCGAGTTGAGTCGTGATATGGGAGTTTTTAGAATATAGGGACTCGACGAGTCGGTGGGTTGACTCGGTGAGCAGAGTCAGTCAGGGAGTTTGACTTTGACTGAGGACTTTGACTTTTGTCCAAGAGTTGACCAGTTGACTTCCAGGGGTATTTTGGTAATTATTGGTATTTATGGAGTTCAGTTATTTGATGTTGACCAGTGGAGGAGTTCGTGTCGGTAGTTGGAGCAGCATGATCTTATTTCTTCAGCCAACAGTTACAGGTGAGTTATCCTCACTATATCGACAGGGTCTAAGGCACCAAGGTCGGCCCTTTATCGGATGGAAATCCGGGTAATTGTTGTTACGTTATTGCTTTGCTATGTGTTTTCATCCTAGTAGTTAGGTTGATGCTATGATAGTGACCGGTTAGGTCAGTATCCTGTTAGGGATGTGCTATGTTATGTGATCTGCTAGATTGGTGGATTAGTTGTGAATTGCTATATAGTTATATGTTTATGTGCGCATGGTTGTTTGACTGGGGATGGGGTTGAGGCGAGTCCTGTTTTGTGTTATAGGCCAACATACCGAGGGTGGACCGGATATTCCAAAGGCCCAACGAGCGGTCCGGATAGGCTGAAGGCCCCAAGAGGGCGGATCAGACGTGTCGAGGATTGGAGAGTGGACATGGCCGACTGAAGGCACGGTGCGGGCAGACCAGTCATACTGTAGACTCAGAGAGTGGACCATGTGGATTCAAGGCCCGGTGTGGGCGGACCAATCACACTGTAGACTCGATGTATGTGACTAGACTCAGAGGATGGACCAGGTGGACTGTAGGCCCAGTGTGGCGGACCAGTCACATAGTAGACCCGAAAGTGCATGGCTGTTCTGGTTATGATATGATATGTGTATGGTAATGTGGTTGGTATTTTGGGGGTAACTCACTAAGATTTCCGGCTTACAATTGTGGTTTAATGTTTCAGGTACTTCAGGAGATCGTGGCAAGGCAAAGGTATCGTACCGCTCCTCATGTTTCATGTTTTATGATATGGTTCTGGGAATACTCTGATGAATAAATGTATTGAAAACCTTTTTGTAATGACTTAATGAATATGGGTTGTTTTTGAAAAGTTTAAATTGATTGAAAATTTTGGATGTTACAAGTTGGTATCATAGCCTTGGTTTGAGTGAATTGGAGGAACATTCATGTGAATCCAGTCTCAAATCAAGGAGAGATTTTTTTTAATAAGAGATTTTCAAATGG
This sequence comes from Lactuca saligna, assembly GCF_052625555.1. NCBI lineage: Eukaryota > Viridiplantae > Streptophyta > Magnoliopsida > Asterales > Asteraceae > Lactuca > Lactuca saligna. The sequence goes on from NC_136423.1 coordinate 184,002,322, forward strand.
TTTTCAAAATGAGTAAAGGAGGATGCAAAGGGTACGATCAGCCGGAGCCAGTAAGTTAACCCAAAATTACCATACAAGTTATTTGTTTATGTGATATGTCGAACAACATGCTAGTGTTAGGCTAGGGATCTTCAGGAATTGCATGATAGAGTTGCCTGATTTGTGATGCCTGCTAGCCTAGGGCCTCCTTCTTATGAGATTTTTAGTGTTCCTCAAGGAGTGAGGATTGAGTGCTTGTTGTATATTGTGCTTAGGGTGTTGTGGTGATACTGGAGACAAATATGGGTAGGTGTGGAAGGTAGTATGGGCTCGTACTACTGAAATCACATGACCCATATGCGTATCAAGGAAGTCACAACCCCTGGTTTGTTGATTAGAGAGTCGTTATCGGTGGTTATACGAGGTTGCTGGGGATCTTATTGTGTATTTTTTTCAGTATGGCGATTACGAGACGTATCGGGGCAGGATCCAGTTCGGGATCGAGATCAGGAGAGGGTGATCAGTATTACCCGAGGTCATTGGTCAGATGAGTATGGATGAGTTGGACACCAGAATTTGGGAGATCCTACATGATGAGGTTGCTGCGATGTTCCGGGCTGAGTTGTCGGAACTGTTTGGGTTGATCAAGACCACTATGGTTGAGTATTTTGATGAGCTCTATGCGACTCTCACAGAGACAGCGTCCACGACAGCTACAACGGCTGTGACAGCGGTAGGGGGAGGAGCCAGTCGGGGTTTTCAGTATCGGGACTTCGATAATACAAAGCCCCCTACTTTTGATGGAGTTCAGGATCCGATTGTTGCTATGAGATGGTTGTCAGATGTAGAGGGATGTTTATCACATGTTCATGCCCTGCTGACCAGAAGGTGAGGTGTGCTCTGAACCTGTTGAGGCTCGGGGCGAAGGATTGGTGGAGGTTGACTACGGGATCTTATTCTATGCACAGCGGGCTACGGTTACATGGGATCAGTTACGGGAGATGTTCAGCACTCGTTATGTTCCACGAGTTGAGAGAGAGAGGTTGGCTCAGGAGTTCCTGAAGCTGAAGCAGGATACAGAGTCGGTGACAGAGATCACCAGGATGTTCACTGAGAGGGCGATGTTTTTCTCAAAGTTTGCTTCAAAGCAGGCTCAGATGTCCTGATATCTGAGTATGCTCAAGAGGGACATCAGATAGTTTTTGTCCACGCAGAGATGTGATACCTTGTTAGAGTTGCCGGAGGCCGCCAGTCGGCGTGAGTTGGAGATTGAGTTGCAGTTGCGAGAGCAGAGGCAGGCCTTGGTACAGTCGCAGCCGGCACCGAAACGGTCCAAGACCGTTTATTCTAGGTTGGGAGATCAAAGCAGCCGCACTTGTAGGAAGTGTGGGAATGGTCACACCGGAGTTTGTAGGTCCGCTGGTGCGTGTTGCAAGTGCAGAAGAGAGGGGCATTACGCGAGAGATTGTCATCAGTCAGCCCCGGTTCAGGATATGATGATTTGTTACCATTGTCACCAGGTTGGTCACATGAGGGCCAACTGTCCACAACTTACTGCAAGATCAGTGTAGGCTCCAGCACCGGCCACTATGAGGATTACGGGTGGAGGTTAGGGTGGAGTGGAGCCCCCGAGGGCTCAGGGACGCGCTTTTTAACTCACAGTAGAGGAGGCCAGGGGAAAGCCGGATGCAGTTGCGGGTATGTTTGCGTTTCATTGCTGTTTGCTTATCTTGTTATTTGTGTGGTGTTGCATTTTTATTCGCTGTTCTGCGTGTTTCCTGGTTTGGTTGGAGTGTTAGTAACTAGGAGTTGTAGGCGATTAGCACCCAGGGGATTGATGGTCAAAATTTGGTTGTATTTTCTTGTTCTCAGGTATAGCAATTGTGATTTGAGAAGTGTTCAGCGGAGAGTTGAAATCCCTTGGAGTTCGTGATGTGCGATGTCCGGAAGTGATTTTGTAGAGGTTGCTCATTTAAGAGGAAATTGGTTTAGGGATAAGAGGAGTATGTTGAGTAGGGATGATTAACTCATGTCGGTTGGGTCACTGGTAGTTGGTAGTCAGTGCTCTAAGTGGGAAGAATTGGAAAATTCTCAGGAGGATCGACAGGCATTAGAGGTCGATTAGCAGTTTGGGATTCAACAGTGTTTCAGTCAGCCAAGAGCGTGGGCTGGTACGATTAAGTGACAGATAAATGGAGCGGGGTACAGACAAGGGTGGTTGTGAGGCCTAGGATTAGGCCGAAATCTGAGTAGATGGAATAGAGTTGGAGTTCGGAACCCTAGAGGGCTAGAGCAGTATGTACGAGAGAGATTTCCAGGAAAGATAGTTTGGGGAGATGTATGCCAGTTTGAGCGGTCTGGAGAGACTGAAGGCCGGTGGGCGTACCAGTCCGGCCGAAGGCGCGGAGAACGGTCCAGACAGGCTGAAGGCCTAGGAGGGCGGTCCAGACATACTGAAGGTTCTGAGAGTGGTCCAGATTGGCTGAAGGCCTGGTAAGGCAGTCCAGTCATGCTGAAGACTTTGTAAGTGTTGATAGATTTGTATGCGGAAAAGGATTTGAGTATGCTGCTATGCAATAGCAAGCAGTGGGTCTGGCCCCGGGTATTGATCAGGTTAGTGGAAGGCGGTGCATGGATCCGAGAGTCTTTGCGAGCGGATTCAGAGCATGTGTGATGCACGGGATAGCGGTTTCTCCACAAGGGAATAGTGTAGAGTGAAGTTTAGCTCAGTGGCACCACTTCCGACTCGTCGGCTATACACTTTCTCAGCTGTGACACATGAAAGGTATCATGAATCTGGTCCAACTCTGCAGGTAACTCCAAACGATACGCTACCCTGCCCACCCTCGCGATCAATCTGACTGTTCCAATATATCGGGCCCCCAACTTGCCCCTCTTCCTGAATTGGATCACTCCTTTCCAAGGAGATACCTTCAGGAGCACGAAATCACCAACCTGAAACTCGAGCTCAGATCGTCGCCTATCCGCATAACTCTTCTGGCGACTCTGAGCGGTTAGCAACCTCTGCCGGACCTGCTGAATCTGTTCAGTCGTCTGAAGCCCGATCTCTGTACTTCCCATCACACGTTGCCCTAATTCTCCCCAGCAAATGGGGGTCTGACACCTCCTCCCATACAACAGCTCAAAGGGTGGCATACCAATGCTCGAATGATGGTTGTTGCTGTAGGAAAACTCCGCTAAGGGAAAATACGTGTCCTAGCTTCCGCCGAAATCTAGCACACATGCTCGAAGCATGTCCTTGAGCGTCTGAATCGTCCGTTCACTCTGTCCGTCAGTCTGCGGGTGGTATGCGGTACTAAAGTGCAACCTCATACCCAACTCCTCATGGAATTTCTTCCAAAATCTGGAAGTGAAACGCACATCTCGATCTAAGACAATCAAGATTGGAACCCCATGTCGCGATACCACATCTCTCACGTACAATTCTGCCAGCATCTTAGCAGAAGAGCTCTCACTGGTGGCAAGGAAGTGAGCGCTCTTCGTCAACCTATCCACAATCACCCAAATTGCATCGACATCCCTAGCAGTCCTCGGCAACTTGGTGATAAAATCCATGGTGATCTGTTCCCACTTCCACTCGGGAACCTCCAATGGCTGCAACTTGCCATGCGGATGCTGGTGCTCAGCCTTAACCTTGCGACAGGTTAGGTACCTCTCAACGAACCACACGACATCCCTCTTCATACAAGGCCACCAATATTCCCTCTACAGATCCAAGTACATCTTAGTGGCACCGGGATGGATTGAGAACTTCGTTCTATGCACCTCCTCCATCAAAACGGTACGCATTCTGCCCACAAACGGTACCCAAATCCATCCCTGAAAAGTCATAAGCCCTCGGTTATCGGTAACAAACTCCGATACCTGACCAATAACTCGCTCCCTCTTCTGGTTTTCCGGTCTCACGGCCTCGGCCTGGGCTCCTCGGATAGTGTCCAACACCAGAGTCATCATTGTCAATATCATACAAACGTCTTGCATCAGAACACCCTCCACCCTACAACTTAGGGCATCAACTACCACGTTAGCCTTACCCGGGTGATACAGGATCTCGCAATCATAATCCTTTACCAGATCCAACCATCTCCTCTGATGCATATTCAGGTTGGGCAGATCCATCAAGTACTTCAGGCTCTTATGATCTGTGTAAATGGTACATCGGACTCCATACAGATAGTGACGCCAGATCTTGAGGGCGAACACTACTGCCCCCAACTCCAAATCGTGGGTAGGATACCTCGCCTCATGAGGCTTCAGTTGCCTCGATGCATACGCTATCACATGCCCCTCTACATAAGCACTACTCCCAACCCTGATATTGACGCGTCACAATATACCACAAAATCCTTTATCCCCTCCGGAAGGGCTAACACCGGGGCTTCACATAGCCTCTGGAGAATTATCTCGAAGGAGGCCTGTTGCTCTGGACCCCAAGCAAAAACTACACCCTTCCGGGTCAATTTAGTGAGTGGCATAGCGATCTTGGAGAAATCCTTGATAAACCTCCGATAATAGCCTCCCAGTCCTAGGAAACTCCTGATCTCCGTTGGTGACCTCAGAACCTCCCAACTCATCACCGCCTCAATCTTGGCTGGGTCGATCAATATCCCTTTCTGGTTAACGAGATGTCCCAGGAACTGAACTTCTCGCAACCAGAAATCACACTTGGAGAATTTGGCATAAAGCCTCTCCGCTCTCAAAACCTCAAGGACCTCCCTCAAATGCTCCTCATGTTGCTCTCTAGATCTCGAATACACCAAAATGTCGTCAATGAATACGATCACCGAGTGATCCAACATCGGTCTGCACACCCTGTTCATTAGATCCATGAACACCGATGGTGCATTGGTGAGCCCGAAAGGCATCACCACAAACTCGTAATGCCCGTAACGAGTCCTGAACGCTGTCTTCTGGATATCCTCATCCCGCACCCTTACCTGATGGTATCCAGACCTCAGGTCGATCTTGGAGAACCAAGATGCTCCCTGCAACTGATCGAACAAATCATCAATCCTCGGCAACGGATAACGGTTCTTGATCGTCAACTTGTTCAACTCCTGGTAATCTACGCACATCCGGTGTGAACCATCCTTTTTCTTGATGAAAAGGATAGGTGCTCCCCACGGCGAACTACTCGGCCGAATAAATCCATTCCCCAGCAGCTCCTGAAGCTACGAGGACAACTCCTACATCTCGGGAGGCGTAAGGCGATAGGGCGCCTTGGCGATAGGCGCAGCCCCCTGAGATCAGATCGATACTAAACTCTACCTGTCTCGTGGGAGGCACACCCTACAACTCCTCCGGAAATACGTCCAGGAACTCACGCACTATCGGGACCTCTCCCACTGACCTCGGTCTCTCTGAATCAACCCTCGCATCCATCACATATGCTATAAATCCCTTACATTCGTGCTGAAGACTCTGTCTCGACCTGGCGGCTGAACAAAACATCGACCCAGAACGTGTACCCTCGCCGTACACTGTAAGAACTCCCCCACTAGGGTCTCGTATGGTCACCAGCTGTCGCTCGCAGTCGATGATCGCTCCAAATCTGCTCAACCAGTCCATGCCCACGATGACACGGACACCCCCCCCCCCATCGCAATGGGGACCAAATCGATTGGAAACTCAACCCCGAATATTTCAAGCACACAACCTCGAATCACCTCGGTGGCATAGACCGCTCTCTCATCCGCTATGGAAACCTTTAGAGGTCGACTCAACGCCTCTCTACTCATACTGATGTATCGGCTAAATGCCGACGATACAAAAGATCGACTCGCACCCGAGTCGAATAACACTAGAGCAGGTATAGAATTCACAAGAAAAGTACCTAAGCATAACATAATATAAGCACAATATCTCAACATAAAATGAATACATGATAGAGTACATACCAGCCACGACGTCAGGTGCTGCACGGACCTCCTCCCCTGTCAGCTGAAATGCTCTCCCTCGCGCCTTTGGCGCCTCGGCTTTCACAGGCCGACTCTCACTAGCTCTTGCAACAGTAGGGGCAGATCCCTGAGGTGCTCCCTGCGTCATCCCTCACAATTGTGGATATTCCGCCTTTTGGTGTCTGGTTTGGTTGCAGTGAAAACAGACCATGAATCCCTTGGGGGAATCCTTGGCGATATGCCCCTCCTTGCCACACTTGTAGCAAGCACCAACCCTACAAACTCCGTCATGACCCTTGCCGCACTTTCTGCAAGTGCGGCCCTTCTGACCCCCAGTCCTCGCATCGGCGGGCTTGGCCCACTTGGCTGTTGGTTGAGACTGTACCGGCTGCCGATCCATCCTCTGAGACTCGGCCTCCTCATTGTCCTGCGTCTCCAATTCGATCTCCCTCTTCCGGGCAGTTGCCTGAAGCTCAGCAAATGTCCGGTATGATGAGTTTGCTACAAACTCACGAATGTCTCTCCTCAAAATGCTCAGATATCGACTCATACGTGCCTGCTCGGTCGACACGTGCTCAGGGCAGAACATCGCCCTCTCGTGAAACCTCTGTGTAATCTCTATAACCGACTCAGTACCCTGCTTAAGGGTTAGAAACTCCTGTGCCAATCGCACCCTCTCCACCTGGGGAACGTACTCATCTCGGAACATAGCAGTGAACCTCTCCCAGGTTACTGCAACAAGCTCAGCAGGGGTGTAGTGTGCCGTCACAAACTTCCACCAGTCCTTCGCTCCCAGGCGAAGCTGGTTCAGCGCGAACCGAACTCTCAGATGCTCCGGATAGGAACATGTGTAGAAGTACCCCTCTATGTCATAAACCCACCTCATCGCGGCTATCAGATCCTGAGTTCCGTCAAATTCTGGTGGCTTCGTGTTGCTGAACTCCCGATACAACAACGAGTCACCCCCTTGCGGCCTGGCAGCAGCAACGGCTGCTGTGGCTGCAGCAACAACAACATCAGAAAGAGAAGCATACCGCTCATCAAAAGTCTCAATCAAGGTGGTATTAATAGACCCGAACATCTCTGGAATCTCAGCCCTGATGGCCGCATCCACCTCCTCGTGGATGATCCTACGGATCTCCTCATCACTCGTCCCATTGACCTCTGGTGTGTGGTGTGTCCTAACCATGATCTCCCTATGAAAATACAACATAAGAATATTAGGGACCCACTCGAGTATAATCACACTCGATAACTCCACCCCATTGGTTCCTTAGTACCCTAAGGATTCTTACTTGGACTGCGCACCAACCCGATATCTTCAGTAGTACGGGCCCAATACTACTGTCCATACCGTATCGGCATTCATCCCAAGTCCTCCTCCTTGATCCCCAAATCCCAAGTGCTCTACTCTTACTAGCATGTGCTACTCGCTAGCAATTCTCTCATAAGTACCTCGCTGCTACCTAAACACTCTTAAGCATTTCTAGCAGCAAAACCCCTAGAGTAAGGCATCATATATCAGGCCACTCTAGTCCTAATAAGAATACCTAGTCTACTCTAGCATGCATATCGTAATTCATCACATAGCATAACATAGGATGTCTAATAACACTTATTATGAGACTATTTTTGGAAATCACCGTTCGGGCGCTGGCTGATCGTACACACGACTCTGCTCCTTTTGTCTCAAAACCCTTTTTCTCTTTTTCAAAAATTTTACTTTATTATTAAAAATTTCCTCAAATCACCAGTTTGAGTTCAGATACGCCCGAAGATATATCCGAATCCCTCAAACCAAGGCTCTGATACCAACTTGTAACACCGTGAAAATTTGAACAATTTTTCACTTTTGAAAAACCATGAAATATAGTTTGCATCCATAAATAAAAACATTGTATCTAAATTGTATCAGTACAAAACCCCAAGATCAAAATATTTAAACTCCAGTGTGCGTGTGTACGAGTCATGCCGGCACCTTCCCGCGATCATCGCTAGTACCTGAAACACATAACACATAACATTGTAAGCATAAATGCTTAGCGAGTTCCCCAAAATACCACATATATCACATACGTCTTTCCATGCCATAGGACCTTCCGATCCAAGTGTCTCAGGGGATTTCCATCCCAGAATCGGTTGACCTTCCGGCCCACATCATGCTCATATCACATAACATACACATATTACATCACATATACATCATACACATAAGACCCTTCGGTCACATACAATTACTCCATCGGGTAAGGCATAGTGAGAAGACTCACCTCGGACGTCTCGTAAATCTTTGACTCGGTAGAAGTATTGCCTAGCCTCCACCTATTCACACAAAGTAAATACCCTCATGAACATAACACTCGAGGCTAGACTCGACCCTCTATTGTCACCCTCAGAAGGGTAAAAGGCTATTTTACCCCCCTCTTGTCTCAAGGACTCCATTGTTGACCAAACCCTAAAAGTCAACAAAAGTCAATGGTCAACTTTAACCCAACTCGCCGAGTGCACTCCGGTGACTCGGCGAGTACACACATGTCCACTAACTCTCTATCCCGCTTGGTACGTTGACTCCTACCCTATGCTCAACGAGTCACACCTGGCATGAATCGCGGGGCTACCCCGACTCAACTCGCCGAGTCTCAAGAACAACTCGGCGAGTACCGCCTTGAACTCCAGTCTTTTAACCCCCTTCTGACTCACTGAGTTATCTCCCAACTCAGCAAGTCTACTCACTAAGTGATCTGCGTGGACCGTAACCCTACTCGCCGAGTCCCAAGAACAACTCGGTGAGTTCATGCCATGCACAAACTCTATTGATCTCCTGTGGTCAGATCTGTGCCCCTAATCCATAGATCTGGCCTTCCCAAGCATAAATGTCACGTAAAGTCTGAATCTTGATCCTTATAACTCAACCAATAAGCATCAAATGATGATTTTGTCCCAAATACCTTAACCCAAGGTCATGACCTCCATTGTTCTTCATAAAGTTTGAAGAATAAGGCTCTCTAGACCTCTATGTGTCCAGGTACAAAGCCTTATCTCTAGAAGGGACTACTTGGACCTCAAATCAACTTAGTCAAGGGTACAAGAAACCTTAAAACCACATATCCTTCCCAAAACAGAAGAAGAGTCGAAATAATACCTCAAATGAATGATCTTAGATTTTAGTCCTTAGAATAGCAACCTCCTTTGCTTTCCCTTGGCTAGAACCTCCTTCTTGTTACTAAATGACATCACAAAGATCAACAATGGTCACTCCTTGCTTCTCAAACGATCTGAGATTCTCTCTGGGGGTAGTAGCCACAATGGACGGCCATAAGGGCCTTTAAATAGGTTCCAAGCCCTAGAAATTAGGGCTTCACTAAACATCTTGGACTCGCCGAGTCCACGAATGGACTCGCGGAGTCCGGTCATGAAATAGAATGAGCATCCGCGTCCCTACTCGACGAGTCTTGGTGCCAACTCGCCGAGTTCCTTCACAAACTCCAAAAAAATTAAATGAATAATAATATACTTGGGAATCCGGATGTTACAATTAGAGTTAGGTTTTCCAAAGAAACATGAAGATTTTGATTAGCTTGTTTGGCTCTACAAAAGATATGTTTTCTAACCATGAATTCTAAATTCATAAGGTTAGTTTGTGTTCTTAAGTGTGTTGCTATTAAATGTTAAAAAGGCATAAATCAAATTAGGTTGCATGTACCCTTAAGTGTTAAGAGAATTTTTGCATGTACATAAGTTTTGTAGCCTAGAATTCCCATCAGTTAACTGGTAATCAAATCATAAAATGAGCAGATCAGGGTCAAATCCAACTCTATTGCTAGGTCTAGATTTAACTAAGATTTGAAGAGTCTAGCATCTAAAATCTGCTTCTTTAACTACTCTTCAACCCTTCTACTTCAAACTTCCTAATAAAGGGATGCATGATAAAGGGGAAGAGGAGGAAGTCAGTGAGGATATGTTCTAATCGACGGTGAGGATGTGATGCTAATGTTCTAATCGACAGTGAAAACGAATGATGGGGGGAGAAACTTATGTTCTTTCATAAAGCGCGAATGAGAAAATAAAGGGTCAAGACATAGAAGATAAATGGTCATCAAGGTAGAAAGTTGACTTGCCAACCAACGTCAACAATTAAAACCGATGATATGCTAACATAACAACCTAATGGCATGGTAGCCGATTACAACCTTCAAACCCTACTAAGTGTCTGTAAATGTTAAGATCTCTATCTTAATCTTAAGATCTTAGGATTTTAAGATCCTACAAGCAAAAAACGATCCTGGTCTCACTAGGATCTATGTAAAGCAACATGTATATTGGGATCTTAGGATTCCGATTAGGACTTAAGATCTTAACACGATCCGATCCCACCTTTCTAGTTTTATTATAAAGTCAAACCTGGAAAATTCATCTATTCAACTTGAAATCGAGCATCACAAGTCAGAATAAGCCTCATAGAGCATCATCACTTCATCAATTCATCATGAATTAGGCATGTTACACTCGTGATATTTCATTTGTGATCTTAACCTTATAGTTGCAGATCATAATGATTTTTTTTTTTTTTTTTTTTTGTACTTGATATGTTTTCTTCTTAATCTTTACGGTTTGCAACAATAAAAATTATAGTTCATGTTTAAAATGGAACATTCGATCCATATGGACGTTTTAATTGACATTAAGTAATAATATATACTGCATACCATTTGAATATCAATTCATTTTGGTAGGATCTTCCAATGACAATCCGATCTTCCGATAACGATCTTACAACACATAAAACAATCTTAGGTAAAATGTGGATCTTAACACCTTGACTATAACACAAAAAATAAAGAAACTTACACTTATGCGAGTGAATTTAAAGTATTTTTTTTTAATTTTTTTATTTTTGAAAACTTAACAGTTTTTATGTTATTTTCCCTGTGAAAAAAAAAAAAAAACCTTTTTAATATTGGAGGGCGTTTCTTGCCTGATGATTTTGAGAATGAGGAAGCGGACGATAACATTGCAAGGAGGGCAAAAAGCCAAGGAGGGGACAGTGCAGGGAGTCGATGAGTTTCAGGGGAGAGTGAAAGGGGTGCCAACGGCGAAGAGGGGAGGCCGGGTTGCCGGCAGGATGAACTTATTAGAACTTGTAGCGGTACAAAATCGCGAGGGGTGAGGCGTTGCTTTGCTACCTTTCAAAACATAGGTGAGCGTGAGCCGGTGATTCATTTTGAGGAAAAAGGCAAAAAATAATAGAAAAAAAAAAAAAAATTAGAAGAAAAAGCAAGGAAATGGTCTGAAAGTGGGGGGTAGATGAAGCAGCAACTAGACTGGGAGGAAACTGCAACGACTGATGAAGATGAACACCAAATCCCTAAAACTCATCATCTTTCTCTTCATCCTCAATTCGATCACCCTTTACCTCTACTTTTCTTCTCACCCCGATTACTTCCGCCGCCGCCGTACAACCCAAAACATTCCTAATTCCATACCACAATTTCACTCACCCTTTTCCGATCGCACCCATCTCGTTTCTTTGTCAAATTCCAATAAACCCTGGCCCATCTTGCCTTCTTACCTGCCTTGGTCTTTAACCCCTAACATCTCTTTTAGATCCTGTGAAGCCTATTTTGGTAATGGATTCACTCATCGTGTCGATCTGCTCAAGCCCTCGCCTGAAAGTAACCGTAAAGTGGGTAATGGTGGAAGAGGATGGTTCCGGTGCTTTTATAGTGAGACTTTGCGGAGTTCCATATGCGAGGGCGGAACGATGCGGATGCATCCAGACAAAATTAAGATGTCCGCTGGTGGGGAGGTATTGGAGAGTGTGATTGGCAGGGGGGAGGAGGAAGAGTTGCCGGAGTTTGAATTCGGAGCCTTTGATCTGGAGGTTACTGGGAATTCCAAGAATCATGGTAAGAAGCTTGCTACTGAGGGTTTTTTGAACGAATATTTGCAGAAAGGAGAGATCTCAAGACATACTATGCGTGACTTGGTCGATTCAATTCAGTTAGTTGGCGCCAATGAATTTGAGTGCTCTGAGGTAAGGGTATTCCTTCCATTCTTGTTGCAGTTACTGTTAACTGAATACTTGTTTCGTAATGAATGAACTCCGGCTGATCATTAATTGCTATAGACGAAACGAAACAAATTGTAGAGATTGTTCAATAAATGACACGTCGTTCACACATAATAACCTTAAATACGTATCTTGAATTGATTACGTAAATCTGATGTTATTTGTTGATGGAGATTAAAGGCTCCTTAAGGACATTTCCTTATCTGTTATCTGATTAATTTCTACTGTGATTTTGCATATATCTAAACTTAGGATTACCATAATCCATTTTAATTGAATTATGTATCGATTGAATATTATAACATGATTTATGAAACATAGTTATGGGTTACAAAGACTATAATTCTTATTATTGACCTGAGAATGAGATGAATGATGATATTGATAGTGGGTTGAGGAGCCAACACTGCTGATCACTCGGTTTGAGTATGCAAACATGTTTCACACAGTCACAGACTGGTACAGTGCCTACGTGTCTTCCAGAGTCACTGGCTTGCCAACCCGACCTCAATTGGTGTTCATAGATGGTCACTGCATGGTATGCCTCCTACTGTTGATGAGTCTTATTTACTTGCTTTAAAAAAAAAAAAAAAAAAAAAAAAAAAGATTCTTCATGTATGTATATGTTGTTGTTTTCAGACGCAATTGGAAGAAACATGGAAAGCTGTGTTCTCAGGTGTAAGATATGCTAAAAACTTGAGTGGTCCGGTTTGCTTTCGTCATGCGATCCTGTCGCCTTTAGGTTATGAAACGGCCATGTTCAGGGGTCTGTCTGAAAACATCGATTGTTATGGGGCTGCTTCTGCCCATGATCTTTGGCATAACCCAGATGATAAGAAAACAGCCAGAATCACAGAATTTGGGGAGATGATAAGAGCTGCTTTTGCACTTCCTTTACACACTAGTCATAAACACAGCTCACGCACCCACAATGTTCTTTTTGTGAGGCGTGAGGATTATTTGGCTCATCCCCGCCATGCTGGCAAGGTTCAGTCCAGACTTAGTAACGAACAGCAAGTGTTTGATGCCATACAGAGTTGGTCCCTGCTGAATCATACAGAATGTAAAGTGAATGTTGTTAATGGGTTGTTTGGACATATGTCTATGAAAGAGCAAGTCAGAGCCATTCAAGATGCTTCTGTTATTGTGGGTGCTCATGGGGCTGGATTGACTCACATTGTGTCAGCAGCACCAGAAGCAGAAATACTGGAGTTGATTGCTAGTGAGTTTCGGAGGCCTCATTTTGCACTCATTTCTCAATGGAGAGGCCTCAATTATCACCCTATATTTCTCTCTGGATCTCATGCTAACCCAACACTTGTTATTGACAAGCTCCGTGACATTTTCAAGACCTTAGGATGCTAATCATAACTAGAGTTTATGGAATTTGTTTTGATTGAAAGTTAGTTGACAGTAGATGATGATGACGTTGAGTTGGAGGGTTGGAGTCAGCATAGCATTACCATGGATGCTACTGCTTTTCAGCAAAAGATTTGATATGTTGTTGAAATGTATAGGATATAATGCACACAGATTGAGATTGGATTGGATGGATACATTACGTAATTACGATTTGTATGTAAACATGTCTTGGGTCTTGATTGCGACTTTTGGGCAAATGCAAAGAAAGCTCCTATATATACCTCATTTTCCAGACCAAATTTTCTTTTAGAGAACTGCATAAATGGCCCTTATGGTTTTTTTTTTTCTTTGGATTCTTAATCAAAAAAGTTTTTATTTTTTGTGGTTTTGATCCTTATCAAACTTGATTTGTTGTGAGTGACTAATCTTCCTTTAAATTTTTATTTTTACCATTTAATCTGTTGTGAGTGACTAATCATCCTTTAAATTTTTATTTTTACCATTTAATCTGTTCAGAATATGACCCACACAAGTTCAACTATTTAATCTCTATATTCTTCAAGTTTTGTGTTTTTTTAATTGAATGAGTCTAATCAATGGAGTTGGTGGATAATTATTACTTTGGCTAATCTTTAGTTTTCAGTTATGCATAACAAATACATAAGCTAAGCTAATGTTGTTTATCGTGTTTTGTATCCTAGATTTTCCAATTCAGTTTTTTTGCATAAGTTACGAACTTTTTTTTTTCTTCATGTTTACAACCCTATTTTCTTCTTTTCATTTGTTTAAAACAACCAAATTGGTATTAGAGTTGATTTTTTGAGAGATCTGTGAGGACCATGGTTGAAAGCAATATTTCACAATTCATTATCTCAATGGTGACAATTACAAGCTTTGGGATGCGATAATAGCATCTTATCTTGAGCCATGGATCTTTGTGAAGCTGTAAAAGAAGACTATGATATTCCTCAACTTCCAGAAAATCCTATCATGGTTCATATCAAAAATCAAGGAAGTCAAAGGAGAACAAAATTCTATTTTTTGTAGTCTCCACAACTAGATTCACAAGAATTATGTGCCTCAAATATGTAAAAGATGTATGAGATTATCTAAAACAAGAATAAGAAGGAGACGAAATAATTCAAGGCATACAAACTCTCAACTAGATTAGAGAATTTGAAATGTAGAGAATTAAAGAGTCTCAAACTATCAAGGAGTACCCGAACAGACTAATGGATATTGGAAACAAGGTATGCTTGATCATCTCTAGGTTTATTTTTGAATTTTTCCTTGTTACGGTACCTTGAGAGATATGAAGCTTCAATAAACACCTTGGAGAATACTAGGGATCCATAAAAAATTACTTTGGCAGAATTGTTAAACATGTTCCAAGCACAAGAAAAACATAGGTTTTGTAGACATGAACAAATTGTTGAAGGTGCTCAACCAGCCAAACATCAAGATCAACGAAAGCAAAGGAAGAAGTATGACAAAAGGCCCCGTCAATGTCCATTGTTGAAGATTCCATCAACAACCAAAAACAAAGCGAAGTTCAAACCTAAAAAAAAATGTATTCACTTTGTAAGAATTGTTGTAAAATGGGACATCCTGTGTTCAAATCGTGGAATACACCGTCTGCAAAATGCAACAAATGTAATCAAGTCAGTCATAAAGCTGTTATATGTAGAAACAATATATAAAATGTAACAACCAAAAAATTACAAATAAAATTGTTCATTTTTAAATCGGGAATTTCATTCATAATTTGTTTAAAAGAAATCCATTACATCAAGTCATGGCAAAAGATCAGAGTATCCGTAACAATAAATGCAGAAAATGCTGGAGAGTGAATGTTGCGCCGTCAAGTCGGATCCTTCCCCTTAGTACCGGAAGTACCTGAAACACCCAAAATAAATTGTAAGCAAAGCTTATTGAGTTTTCCAAATAACACATACCAAGCATACAAATGAGCCCAACCCTGGGGTTCATACAACCCAACACAAATATGGGCTCCCGCCCTGGGTTGTATTTCAACCCAACAATTCATAGTGGGCCCTGCCCTGGGGTATATTTCAACCCGACATATCATATTGGGCCCCTGCCTTAGGGTGTATTTCAACCCGATCATAACATACAACACACAACAATTAACATATTGCATAACAGATCATGGGCCGACCTTGGTGCTTTCGACCCGTAATACCAAGAAAAGACTCACTTCGGTCTGCTAAAAGTAATATTTGCTTGGCTACCAATCCAAAATCTCACACTGTAAGATATACAATTACTATAATTAAATCTCACACTGTAAAGATATACAATTACTATAATTAGGATTATGACACAAACCCAACCAAGGGCCCAAAATCCTAAGTCCAAACTCCTCCACTAAGGCCCAAAAGTCATTCTTCCTAAATGGGCCTACATCCAAGGACCAAAACAATAATGGGCCACAAGGCCCAATAGGCCCAACCATGCCACACCCGATATTAATTCCAAGGCCCAATTTGTAACAACCGGTCTCAGGTACGCATTTAAATTTAAGTCAAACTTCATATTTTACTCTTGGACTCGGCGGATCAACACCGGGTTGGGGGATTAATTGACCTACTCGACGAGTCGGAAGGCCGACTCGGCGAGTAGGAGCTGTCTGAGTGAAACCCTAAATTGGAGGGTTTGCACCCTATTTAAACAACTTATGAGGCTTCCACCCAAGCCTCCATCACCCCAAGCCCTATCCTTGAAACCCTAAGCAGTTGTGAGCATCTTTGAGCTATTTAGTGCCATTTTGAGTAATCTTGTGTAATTTGAAGCTTGTGTGAAGAAGAGGAAGAAGGAAGGCTTCAAGAGAAGGTTGCAGATCCAGGAACAACATCATCTTCTCTTTACTTCCTGGTAATCAAGCTTCACACTTGACTTGTGGTTTCTTAGATCTCCTTGTGGTTATTTTTATGGAGTTTTGGGCCAAGAAGCTTGATTCATGGGACTTGGACTTCCCGAGCTGATACACCTTTAGATCTGGAACCTTGAAGGGTCCTCATGGCATAAATGTGCCATCTTTGTGGCCATGAGAACCCTATGCATGTAATAAACACCATTTTTGGTCCTTTGAACTTAAAAGTCCCATGCATGCACGTAAAATTCATGACTTTACGTGTTATATCGACATTAGGAGCCCAGATCTACCTTTTGGATGAGTTTTGCACAACAGAAATCAAGTTTTGGACATGGACATGAGTCGAATCAGTGAGTCGTTCTTGGGACTCGGCGAGTCGGGGGTTTGGTTCCCTAACCTTTTCTGATTCGAAGGGATCCAACTGAGTTTAGAAGGGATCTGGATGAGACCAGAAGAAGGACTCAACGAATTAGACATAGTTATGGACCTGGAAACCATGGGACTCGGTGAGTGGATGAACGCACTCGACGAGTCCAAGGCAATCTCCCAACCCATGAAGACGGACTTGACGAGTTGTTCATACAACTTGGCGAGTCCCAGACTAGACACGCTCATATGATGAAGATGAACTCAACGAGTTCAAGGAGGAACTCAGCGAGGTAGTTAAAGATTATCCTAATGTTATGATTAAAGGAGAACTAGTCGAGTTCTTGCTAGACTTGATGAGTAGAGTCGGGTTGGAGACAAATTGGTGAGTCGAGTCAACTGGAAGTTGACTTTAACAAGGATGTTGACTTTAGCTAGGGGTAAAGTGGTCATTTTACCCTAGGGTTAGTTATCAGTTTTTGACTAAGTGTCTTTATGGGAATTTATAGCTGGAGAGTCGCCGGAGCAGCAAGCAAAGATTCCTCACCCAGAGCTTCAACAATCATACATACGAGGTGAGTTTTCCTCCAGTAGGAACGGGTCTAAAGCACCAATGCCGCCTCGTTATGTAGTTACAGTATGCCGGGGTAAGCCCGATGTCAGGGTTAGCCTGATGCAGTTTATATGTGCAGTTTATGTGTTCAGTTTATTCTGGACTTTAGTCTGATGCAGGGGTGGTCCCGAGAAGTAGTTAGTATGCTTGATGTATTTGTGATTCATGCATGTGTATGTTATGTGTTATGTGTTCCGGACTCCAGTCCGATGCCGGGCAAGCCCGATGCAGTTTATGCGAGTATATTATATGTTTTAGTTTATGTTATGATTCAATTTATTCCGGGCTTTGGTCCGATGCCGGGCGGGGCCCAATGCAGTGGGCGGGGCGCGATGCAATGGGTAGGGCCCAAGTTATTCTGGACTTCGGTCCAATGCCAGGTGGGGCCTGATGTGGTGGGCGGGGCCCAGTAGTTGTTATATGTGCTTATATGATATGTGGTAGTTTGGGGGAGCTCACTAAACTTCGTGTGTACAGTTTCAGTTTTGGTTTCAGGTACTTCAGCTAGCAAAGGGAAGGGATCGAGCTGATGGCATGGAACACACCACAATTGATTAGCCTGGGAGTTTACTCTGATATTGTTTCCAGACAATTATTTGTTGACAGATTTTATGAGATTTGAGATATATGTTTGATGATTTATTTTATTGATGAGATTATGTTTGTTAAATGATTTTAAAAACAAAATTATTGTCTTGTATTTTTGGGATGTTTCACAATTACCCTAATCGATACAGGCCCAAGGCAAAGTAGGCCCAAATGGCTCAAAAGCGCACTGAAAGCCCAACACCCACTGGAGGCGTACGTCCATCGTACAACCTTAGTACGCTTAGTGTACTAGGTTCTGTGGTGGTACACGCAACGTACAAGATAGTACGCCCAACGTACAAGCAGGTTGTGCACCAACATCCATTAAGTGCTTAATACGCGAAAACTCAATGTCCAAAACCAGATCTGAGTCGACTAAGAGGTCCTAGGGCATAAAGTTTGCACCTTTATGCCGTTGAATGCCACATGGGAACTGAACACCTCATTTAACCCATTAAGACCCCTTTTAAGACCTTAAATTCATGCATGGTGCCTTAATAATCATCAAGCTACAATTTTTATGCTTTCAACATAACCAAAGAGCTTAGATCTAACATCTCAACCCTTTGGAGTTGCCCAAACTCGCAAGAGAGGGTTCATGGACCAAGAAAGGACTTAAAACCAAACCCTAACTCAAAATAGCAAAAACAATAGCAAGGTATGAGCTTTTTACCTCCACAAGCTCCTCAAGATGCTCTACATGTAGGATCCAAAAGCTGTTCCCACATTCAAGGCTTGCTCACCACTTCCTTCTCCTTGCGAACACACCAAAAGGGGGTATTTTAGGCACTTTCAAGCTCAAGTATCACTTTGTAACATCCTGACTCCCAGGTATGAATTTCAAGAATTTTTATAGATCATTATAGACATACTCGACGAGTTGGAGGCACCAACTCGTCGTGTAGTAACTTATCATGCCGCATGGTTTATGGAACCTACTCGACGAGTTGGAGGACCCCGACTCAACGAGTTAAGGCTATGCATGAAACCGTAATTTTTAGGTTTTGCACCCTATTTTAAAGGATATTTAAGTCCTCTCTCCAGCTTCCCTTATCACCCTATCGTCTAGAGAAAATCCTAAACGAGCTTACCTTCCATTTTGAGTGTGTACAAGGCTAAAGAGTGTGTGTTTGGTGCATTTCTTGGAGAAACTTGAAGGTCTAGGAACTTGGAATGAGAAGGAGCTTATACATCTACTTAGTTTTAGAAACCTTTTGAAGGTAAAAACTCATTACCTTGACCATTTCTTGTTAGATCTCTCCAATCAAGTGTTTAGGGTCTTTTTATCCCACTTTGGATCCATTTTTCGAAGCTGAGCATGATCTGAAGTTGTAACTTCAGATCTGGACTCCTCTAGGCCCCCATAGTCATAAGTTTATCAGCTTTATCTAGTCTTGGCCTTTCTCCATGCCCTAAACATCTTCCTAAGACTAATTTTGGGTGTTTTAGCCTCTTGAGGCCTTGCATGCACGTAAACTTGGCTACTTTGCGTGGTAACTACACCCTAAGGGGATATATCTACAGTTTGGAGCCTTGATTTCGCTTAAAAGGGTCCGAATGAGAAAAGGGTTGAAGGAACTCGACGAGTTGTATAGCCAACTCGGCGTGTTGGATAGAGTTTACCCACCTTCTGGATTCTGAGTGAACTGGGCAAGTGGGTGAGATGACTCAGTGAGTTGGTTAGGCTTTTCCTGGTCTTCTGGACACTGAAGAACTCGATGAGTTACTCAGGTAACTCAACGAGCTGATTCGAGTTTTTGGTTTTTGAGTTCTGAAGGAACTCGATGACTCAGTAGATGAACATGACGAGTTAGGTCAACATGGACTGTTGATGTTGACCATTGACTTTGAATTTGACCAAGTTTGACTTTTGAGGGTATTTTGGTAATTTGGGATTTTAATGGAATCAGTTATATGGTGATTACACGTAGTTGAGTTTGGAGCTGTGTGTTGGGATTCGACATTGTCTGTTCATCACTACTTGTGAGGTGAGTTATCCTGGTTATCGCATGATGATATGCTTAGTGACATGTTAGGTCGGTATCCTAGTATATAGGATGATGCTATGTTAGTGACCTGTTAGGTTGGTATCCTAGTATATAGGATGACGCTATGTTAGTGACCTGTTAGGTCGGTATCCTGGTATATAGGATGATGCTATGATTAGTGATCTGTTAGATCGGTTTGACTATTTATGCATGCTAGCTAGTGTATGATATTTATGTATTGATTGTATGATTGTGGGTGGCTTGAGGCGGTCCTGCTTCGTGCTCTAAGACAACAGACCCAGGGCGGTCCGGATAGACTGTAGACCTATTGGGGCATATCAGTCAAGCCGAAGGCCTAGAGAACGATCCAGATAGGCTAAAGGCCTAGGAGGGTGGACCAGACATGCTGAGGGTTCTGAGAGTGGGCTTGGTAGACTGAGGGCTCGACAAGGCCTGTCCATTCATACTGAAGACTCTATATGCAGGCTGTTTGTTATGATATGGTTTTGGTTTGTATGTCGTTGGTATTTTGGGGGAACTCACTAAGCTTCGAGCTTACAGTTTTGGATTTTGTTTCAGGTACTTCGGATGATCACGTGAAGGCGAAGGCTTGATCGTGCACCTCCTTACATTTTATGATTTTGAGTTTTGGGATTCTCTGATATGGAACTATTTTGAAAACATTTAGTAATAACTCATGGCTTTATGATGTTTGAAAAAGTTTTAAATTTTTATGAATTTTATGGATGTTACAAGTTGGTATCAGAGCCCTGGTTTGAGTGAATTTGAGGAACACTCATGTGAATCTAGTCTTAAACTAAAGAAAAGATTTTCAAAATGATTTTCAAAATGCTAAAGGAGGATGCACAGTGTACGATCATCCCGAGCTAGTATGTAGATGCCAAACCATACAAATATTTGATATTGTGATATGTTAGAACAACATGCTAGTGATAGGCTAGGGATCTTTAGGAATTTCTTGATAGAATTGCGTGATTATATGATGCCTGATAAACTAGGGTTTTCCTTATATGAAATTGACATCATTACTATAGTTGTGTAACACCATTAAATTTCAAACAAATTTTCATTTAATTTTAATAAAACATTTCATTTCCAAATCATCCCAAAATCATATATCCAATATTTTCACCAAAAGCACAATACAAAATCCATATCCCAAGATCTAAAAAACATGTCATCTGCAAGTGTGTACTAATCATGTCGGCGCCTTCCCACGATCGTCACTGGTACCTAAAACACATAACACACAAACAGTAAGCATAAATGTTTAGTGAGTTCCCCAAAATACCACATACAACACAGATGCCTTTCCAGGCCATAACTCTATAGGATCTTCCGATCCAAGTGTCTCAGGGGATCTCCATCCCATACTATGTTGACCTTTTGGACCATATCATCATACTCATAACGTATCACATACATAACATGCATTACATAAACATCATACACATAAGACCTTCTGGTCACACCTAGTTACCCCATCGGGTATGGCATAGTGAGAAGACTCACCTCGCTGATGTCGGATAATCACTCTAGCTTGATTCCCCGACGTATCGCCTCTTATACCATAAGTACATCTCTAATTAATACCTTCCTGACTTAGTTTGACTAACAATATTAAGTCAACACTAGTCAACCCTAGTCAACGCTGGTCAACAGTCAACCTTTGACCCGACTCGTCGAGTGTTGCATAGACTCGTCGAGTCCATATGTGAACTCGAGTCCTTTGAATCCCTTCTGACTCACTGAGTCACTCACCCAAATCAGCGAGTCATCCAGTGATATGAGTCACGAGACAACCCGCTCCGACTCGTCGAGTCTGCTCATGGACTTGGTGAGTTCGTTTCATGCACAACCTCAAACAACCTTCTGAGGTCAAATCTATTCCTCTAATCCTTAGATCTAACCTTTCCAAGCTCAATAATCACGTAAAGTCTCTATCTTGATGTACATGCAACATCTATATGATCATATATGATGATTTAGCCCCAATTACCACAACCCAAGGTCATAACCTCCATTCCTCTCCATAAAGCTTGATGAGTGAGGCTCTATGGACCTCTATAGATCCAGATCCAAAGCCTCATCACCAGAAAGGGACTATTTGGACATCAAATCAACCTAACAAAGGCCACAAGAAACCCTAAATCCAAATATACTTCATAAAACAGAAGATGAGCCGAATTAATACCTCAAATGCGATGATCTTAGCTTCAAATCCACAGAATAACAACCTCCTTTGCTTCATCTTGGTTAGGACCTCCTTCTTCTTGCTAAACAACACCACAAAGGTCAAGAATCGCTTCCTTTCTTTCTCAAAACGCTCAAGCACTCTAAGGTTTCTCTCTAAGGACTGGTAGCCGCAAATGAAGGCGATAAGGGCCTTTAAATAGGTCCCAAACCCGATAAATTAGGGTTTCTTTCGTCAGCTCTGACTCGGTGAGTCGCTCTCCTGACTCGTCGAGTCCCCTCATTAACCATATCATCCAGTCGTAACCAGAGTCGACGAGTCTGAGCACCAACTCGTCGAGTCATCCTACATAATTAAAGAAATGCAACATGAATCAAACTACCTAGGAAACTGGGTGTTACAATTCTCCCCCACTTGAATCAGACTTCGCCCTCGAAGTCTCGCTCAACAAATAACTTTGGATACTGCTCACGCATCTCTAACTCTGACTCCTAAGTCAGCTCGGACCCCTTCCGATGTTGCCACTGGACTTGAACCAATGACACATTCTTGTTTCTCAAAACCTTGATCCTCCTATCCCGAATCACGATCGGCCTCTCAACATAATTCGAGCTCGCAACCACCAGAATGTCCTCTAATGGAACCACTGCCGACTCATCGACGATACACTTCCTCAACTGAGACACGTGGAAGGTATCATGAATCTGAATCAAATCCGTAGGTAGCTCCAAACGATACGCTACCCTGCCCACCCTGGCGGTCACCCTGAAAGGACCAATATACCGAGGCCCCAAATTGCCTCTCTTCCCGAATCGAATCACACCTTTCCAAGGTGAGACTTTTTGGAGAACGAAATCACCCACCTGAAACTCGAGCTCTGACAGTCGTCTATCCGCATAATTCTTCTGACGGCTTTGGGCTGTCATCAACCTCTGTTTGACCTGCTGAATCTACTCGGTGGTCTGTAGTACTATCTCTGTGCTACCCTACACCCGCTGCCCTACTTCTCCCCAGCAAACGGGAGTCCGAAACCTCCTCCCATATAACAACTCGAAAGGAGGTATACCGATGCTCGAATGATGGTTGTTGTTATAGGAGAACTCAGCCAAAGGAAGGTACGTGTCCTAACTCCCTCCAAAATCCAATACACATGCACGAAGCATATCCTCAAGAGTCTGAATCGTCCGTTCACTCTAACCATCGGTCTGAGGGTGATAGGGAGTGCTGAAATGCAATATCATACCCAACTCCTCATGAAACTTCTTCCAGAACCTGGAAGTAAAACGTACATCCCGATCCGACACAATCGAAACCGGTACCCCATGCCGAGACACTATCTCCTCCACATACATCGGTGCTAACTTCTCCGCAAAAGAGCTCTCATTGATAGAAAGAAAGTGGGCACTCTTTGTCAGTCGATCCACTATCACCCAAATCGCATCGACACCCCTTGGAGTTCTGGGTAACTTGGTGATGAAATCCATAGAGATCTGTTCCCATTTCCAATGGGGATTCTCGAGTGGTTGCAATTTACCATGCGGATGCTGGTGCTCAACCTTAACCTAACGACAGTTCAAGCACCTCTCTACAACCCACGTTACATCCCTCTTCATGCATGGCCACCAATAATCTTTCTTCAGATCCAAGTACATCTTGGTAGCCCCGGGATGGACCGAGAACCTCGATCGATGCGCCTCCTCCATCAAGATGCTACGTGCCCCACCAATAAATGACACCCAAATATGACCCTAAAATGTCATAAGCCCTCGACTATCAGTCACAAACTCAGATACTTGCCCAATTACCCGCTCTTTCTTACGGTTCTTCGTCCTTACAGCCTCGGTCTGAGTCTCTTGGATGGCATCCAACACCGGGGTCATCACAGTCATCCTCATACACATACCTCGGATTGAGGCACTCTCTGCCCTCCGACTCAGGGCATCAGCTACCACATTCACCTTGCCCGGGTGGTACAGGATCTCACAATCATAATCCTTACCACATCCAACCACATCCTCTGCCACATGCTCAAGTTGGGCTTATCCATCAAAATACTTCAAACTCTTGTGGTCCGTGAATACGGTACACCGAACCCCATGTGGAGCCAGATCTTAAGGGAGAACATTACTTCCCCCAAATCCAGATCATGAGTGGGATACCTCACCTCATGAGGCTTTAGTTTCTTCGATTCATATGCTATCACATGCCCCCTTTGCATAAGCACCACGCCTAACCCATATATCGATACATCGTAGTAAACCACAAAATCATCAACTCCCTCTGGAAGGGATAATACCGGGGCTTCGCACAGCTTCTGGCGAAGAGTCTCAAACGAGGTGTGCTGCTCTAGACCCCATGAGAATGAAACACCTTTCCTGGTCAACCTAGTGAGTAGCACTGCAATCCTGGATAAATCCTGAATGAATCTCTGATAATAACCGGCCAACCCCAGAAAACTCCTGATCTCGGTAGCGGACTTTGGCACTTCCCAACTCATCACTGCCTCAATCTTGGCTGGATCAACTAATATCCTATTCTGATTAATGTGATGCCCCAGGATTTGGACCTCCCGTAACCAGAAATTACACTTGGAGAATTTGGCATAAAGCCTCTCCGATCGTAACACCTCAAGAGCCTCTCTCAAGTGCTCCTCATGTTGCTCCCGGGATCTAGAATACACCAGAATGTCATTAATGAACACGATCACCGATCGATCCAGCATCGGCCTACATACTCTGTCACACCCCAAAACCAAGAACGGCGGAAACGTTCTGGGGCGGAGGACGTCATGTAAAGTATCACAACACAGTAAATGTAAATAAGCAAACAACATCATCCATTGCATTAAATATATAATTTTAATACAAGCGTGTTCTGTACAGTATAGACACCAAAAATAATGTATATCAAAATAATAAGATGAGTCTTGAATGCGCTCCATCTTCTCAAAAGTTGGCCTCGGTACCTGTCTACTGATGACCTGAGAATACAAGTTATTTTGAAAGCGAGTATCAGCATTAAGCTGGTGAGTTCATAAGTATTTTAGTGTCGGTATTTGTTATCCAAAAATGTTTGAATAATGTATCAAGTATAAGTTTGTAAAATGTATGTAAAGGTTTGTAAGTGTTTGTAAAAGTTTGAATTTCTCAGAAAAACCTATATTTTCTATGAAAGTAGCCTTCTACCATGGCGTAACTGTTTTGTATGCTCGTTGTTGTAAAAGTGTGTAATTTCCCAAGTGTAACTATCATTTAACAAAATATAGTTTGTACATTAACGTTTAAGTGAGGTTATCACTAAAATATGTAATGGGTAAATCATTGTAGTACTGTAGTTTTGTATTATAAGAACTACTGCTGTACTAACTACCTTAAACCGGATTTATATTAAGGTATAATGTGACAAATTGCACCATGCTATCGACTGGTAACAACGACATAATGAATGGTCGTAATAACGGAATGCCGTTTGGCACCTGCAGACCTGCAGGTCCGGCTGTAGCTAGCAGCAAGGTGTAGGATAGTCAATCCAGTATAGATCTATACGCAAACTCACGCTCTCCCTCCAAGAGAATTCTGGCTACAACTCGGGCCATGACATTTAAGGCATGCTCCGACACAGTGGATCATAATTGTTAACGTGTTCATGTATATGTAATGTTTCTCGTTCTAGTATAGTTGTATATGTATTGTTTCTAGCATAGTTGTATATGTATTGTTTCTAGTATAGTTGTATATGTATTGTTTCTAGTATAGTTGTATATGTTCTGTTTCTAGTATAACTGTATATGTTCTGTATTACCCCGATGGTAACTAACTATTGATGTACTGATAAATATGAATATGGAAGTACTTTTATGTCTATACATGTATACATGATATATAAATAATATTGAAACGACCCTCGGATGGTCACCCGAAATCCCACCAGACCACATCTCAGTGCGCGAAAAGGAAATAGGGCGGATGGCCTTCCTAAGCCCTTTAAACATTACTTATATATCTATACATATATGGGCATGCAATTTATAAGAAGTAAAACAAAGTTTAATAAAAGCATTTGATAAGTAAAAGAGTTTGTAAAACATTTTGAAGTGAAACAGTTTGATAAACAGTTTGAACAGTGATAAAATCATTGGTTTTCTAGTTATTAATCACATGTGATTAATGTAATCACATGTGATTGATGTAATAACTATAAGTGTTTAACTAGTATCCCCCCATAAAGTATTTAAAACATTTAAAAGCATTTCAAAGGTTGATTAAAGGGGTATGAACTCACTTGTGGTGAGTAGATTGGATTGATGTATCGGGTACCGTGCTAGGTGGCAAACGGAGACTTGTTCACACGCACGAGCCTAGTTATCATGTAATGAGCATATATATAACTAATTAGCCAAATAATAACTTAACAAATAAGTTGAGACACTTAGGAACATGTAAACACTCTATATAAGTGTTATAGGTCCTAATGGTTGCATCTAAGTTGATACGGGACAAGGAAAAAGGGGTTTAGTGCACCAATGACCTTGTATATGAGTTCACCACCCAACAAACCCCACCTTTGGAGTTTACGGTCATAAACTCCTTGAGTTTACGGCCGTGAACTCCACACTTGGTGGTTTTGGGTGTTTTGAAGTGCTATATTGATCCTAGAATAAGCCTAGCCTTGTTGGAATAATCCTTGAAGTAGTTTAAGGCCCTAGAATGCTCCTTTGGGGAGTTTACGGCCAAAGGACCATATTCCCTAGAGTTTACGGCCGTAAACTCCTATGGGGTGTTGGTTTTAATTCATTTAAGGCACTTGCACATGTAGGATAACTTCCATGTTTTTGCTTAAGGCTAAAGGGGACATTAGGCACACATTTATGCCTTTACTTGGAGTTTACGGCCCAAGAGATGTTCCTTGGCCGTAAACTCCCTTTAAGGAATGATTTTTATGTCATTTTCTCCCCATTCAAGTTACAAGTATCCAAGGTTAATTGTCTTAAGGCTTTAGGGGTGTTTAGGGTACACTTTGCCCTTGAAAAAGGGGTTTACGGCCCAAGAGCATATCCTTGGCCGTAAACTCCTAAAACTCTATGATTTTGAAGTGTTTTGGTGTCCAAATTAGCTACAAGCATTAGAGGGTAAATGCCTTAAGCCTTAGGGGTCATTTAGGGCACACTTTGGCCCTTGGAAATGGTGTTTACGGTCCAAGAAACTCTTGGGCTGTAAACTCCAAAAGTCTTATGATCTTGGATGAATTCTAGCCTCAAAAGATCATACAATAAGTCCTAAACTAGTTGTCTAACAAGGAATCGGGACTAGGAAGCCTTTAGGCTTCGTTTTGGAGTTTACACCCCAAGAACGTTCTTGGGCCGTAAGCTCCCGGATCTTGTATTTTAGACATGTAAATAATGTTATAAAGCATATAACAAGCATTAAAACACATTTAGGAAAGTAGACTCACAATCCAGGATGAAAACCCGAAGATCCGTCAGAGAGAAAATGGCTTTTCTCTAGTTGGAATTGTGAATAATGAATTAATTAAATTCAGAAATCTATTTATAGTCCTGAAATATTTTGACAGAAAATATTTTTATTCCGGAAGTTGGACTATAACATTATGAAACTTGGAATGTTCAAGTTTCACAAATCCATGAGCATCCACTCTCCTGATATCTCCAGAAACGTAAACCCTAATGTACGCAAACTTGTTCGGAAAAGTCTGTAAATCACTGAAGCTGGACTGACTTCTATTGAATAGATATTGTTCGTACAAATGGAAATTTCGGGTTGTCACATCATCCCCCCGTTAGAAGGAATTTCATCCCGAAATTTGAATTTAAGCAAATAAGAAGTTACAAATAACTACGCGAAAAGATGAGGGTATTTCAGTTTCATCTGATCCTCGCGTTCCCAAGTGAATTCCGGTCCTTGCTTGGCGTTCCAGCGAACCTTCACGATAGGGATATGACTATGCTTCGTCTGCTTGACCTCACGGTCCATGATCTCTACAGGTTCTTCCACGTAGTTGAGGCTCTCGTTGATCTCGATCTCGTCGAGTGGGATTACGAGAGTCTCGTCAGACAGACACTTTTTCAAGTTAGATACGTGGAATGTAGAATGTACATTACGAAGTGTGTCGGGTAGATCGAGTTTGTGAGCTACGGGGCCGACTCTTGCAAGAATCTCGAAAGGCCCTATGTACCTAGGATTAAGCTTCCCACACTTACCGAAGTGTATTAAGCCCTTCCAGGGTGAGACTTTGAGAAGGACTCGGTCTCCCACCTGAAATTCCAAAGGTTTTCTTCGTTTATCAGCGTAGCTCTTCTGTCGGTCTCTAGAGGCTTTCAATCGTTCACGGATCTGAACAATCTTCTCTGTCGTTTCCCGAATGATTTCCGGACCGGTGAGAGTACTGTCGGAAGCTTGCCCCTTAGCCAATTGGGTATCACCCACCTCAGCCCAGCACAGAGGGGGTCTGCACTTTCAGCCGTAGAGGGCTTCAAATTGTGCTGCCTTTATGCTTGTGTGATAACTGTTGTTGTAGGAAAATTCAACGAGGGGTAAATGAGTATCCCACGCTTTTCCAAAGTCAATTACACAAGCACACAACATATCCTCTAAAGTCTGGATTGTCCTCTCACTCTGTCCGTCAGTCTGTGGATGGTAGGCTGTGCTCATGTCTAGTCTTGTTCCTAGGGAATGTTGTAGTGATTGCCAGAATCTTGAGGTGAACCTACTATCTCTATCAGAGATAATGGATATAGGCACACCATGTAGCCGTACGATTTCCCTAATGTATGTTCTCGTAAGTTTCTCCATCTTGTCGGTTTCTTTGATTGGCAGGAAGTGTGCAGACTTGGTCAATCTATCGACGATGACCCATATGGTATCAAGTCCACCCGTTGTCTTGGGCAACTTGGTTATGAAATCCATAGTGATCCGCTCCCACTTCCATTCTCGAATCTCTGGTTGCTGCAGTAAAGCGGAGGGCTTCTGGTACTCGACCTTAACCTTTGCGCAAGTAAGGCATTTACTTACAAAGGTAGCAATATCTGCTTTCATATTAGGCCACCAGTATAGCTTTTTAAGATCTAGATACATCTTATCTGAACCTGGGTGGACGGAGTACCGAGTGTTGTGCGCCTCGGTCATGACCAAGTCTCGGAAACCACCACGTTTCGGTGTCCATATCCGGTCCATGAAGTATAAGGCTCCGTCACCCTTGGCTTCTAAATTCTTGTCCATTCCTCTGAGGGATTCACTCGTCACATTTTCAGGCTTCATGGCTTCAAGTTGGGCCATCTGAATTTGTTTAGACAAGTGTGAATGGATGGTTATTGACAATGACTTGACCCTGCGACCAGAATATTCCTTCCGACTTAGGGCGTTTTCTACTACGTTGGCTTTACCCGGATGATAACGAATATCGCATTCGTAATCACTGAGTAGCTCGACCCACCGTCGATGTCTCATGTTGAGCTCCTTCTGATCGAATATGTGTTGTAAACTCTTGTGGTTGGTAAAGATAGTGCTTTTCGATCCATACAAGTAATGTCTCCAGATCTTCAGAGCAAACACCGCTGCTCCTAGTTCAAGATCGTGGGTCGTGTAGTTAACTTCGTATGTCTTCAACTGTCTGGAGGTGTAGGTGATGACCTTACCTCGCTGCATCAGAACACACCCGAGCCCTTGGTTCGATGCATCGCAATAGACTACGAAGTCTTCTATCCCTTCGGGGAGAGATAGTATTGGCGCGGTGCACAAGGCTCACTTGAGCGTTTGGAACGCTCTCTCTTGTTTCTCTTCCCAATAAAAGGCAACGCCTTTCTGGGTCAGGGTTGTAAGAGGTTTCGCTATTCGGGAGAAGTTCTGAATGAATCGGCGGTAGTAGCCAGCAAGACCTAGAAATTGGCGAATTTCTGTCGGCGTCTTGGGTGCTGACCAATTCTCAATGGCTTTAATTTTGAATGGGTCCACGTGGATTCCCTCTTCGCTTACCACGTGTCCTAAGAATTCAATTCTTCGGATCCAAAATTCACATTTCGAGAACTTCGCATACAGTTTCTCCTTTCATAGAGTTCCTAGAACTTGTCGCAAGTGATCGCCATGCTCTTCCTTACTTCGGGAGTAGATCAGGATGTCGTCAATGAAAATAATGACGAACTGATCCAAGTAAGGTCGGCATACTCTGTTCATCAGGTCCATGAAAACTACTGGCGCATTGGTCAATCCGAAGGGCATCACCACGAACTCGTAGTGTCCGTAACGAGTTTGGAAGGCTGTCTTAGGCACATCCTCCTCGAGCACTCGTAACTGGTGATATCCGGATCTCAGATCAATTTTGGAAAAATAGTTCTCCCCTTGCAGTTGGTCAAATAGATCGTCTATGCGAGCCAGAAGGTAACGGTTTTTGACCGTCAGTTTGTTGAGTTCTCTGTAGTCGATACACATACAGAATGATCCGTATTTCTTCTTAATGAACAAGACCGGTGCTCCCCAAGGTGAGAAGCTTGGTCTTATGAAGCCCTTGCTGAGCAGTTCGTTAAGTTGACCAGATAATTCCTGCATCTCTGCTGGTGCTAAGCGGTAGGGTGACTTGGCTACTGGGGTAGCTCCTGTGACTAAGTCGATTATGAACTCGACCTGTCGTTGCGGAGGTAATCCAGGTAGTTCTTCTGGGAAAATGTCGGGGGAGTCTCTCACTACTGAATGTTCTTTAGTTCTTTCGTTTCGAGGCTCATGTCAACGACGTGAGCAAGGAATGCGTGGTATTCTTTGCGCAGATATTTCTGTGCTTGAATACTTGATATAATGCGAAGACTTGCACCTGGTTTGTCGCCGTAGACTATAAGAGTTTCGTTAAACGGAAGGTTTAGTTGGACTGCTTTCTCGAAGCACATGATGTCGGTGCGATGAAGACTCAACCAATCCATGCCGATGATAACGTCGAAGCTTTTTATTGAGACCAGCATGAGGTCGATTGGGAATGAATGGTTATCTAGGGTTAGGATACATCCTAAGTATATGCTACTGGTGTTTTCTGTTTTTCCATTAGCCATTTCTACTATGAATTGTTCTTTAAGTGCGTGTGGTTGTTGTTTAAGCATGCGAGAAAATTTATGGTTCACGAAGCTTTGCTCCGCTCCACTATCAAACAGAATGCATGCATAAGAGTTATCGAGGAGGAACGTACCAGTCACCACTGTCGGGTCAGCAACTGCTTCCCCGTGGCCTATAGCTAGTACCCTCCCTGCTCCTCCAGCATTTCTCGCTTTGGGGCAGTCCCTCTTATAGTGGCCTGTTTCGCCACATCCATAGCAAGTTGGGCTCGCGCCGGAGCCAGGGACTTATGTGATCGGTTGTGTCGGGAACTTACAGAAACGGATGGTGTGTCCTTTCCTATTGCAGTTAGAGCACTGCATTTCACGACAGGGGCCGTTGTGGTGGAAGTTGCATTTGTTGCACTTTGGAAAACTTCCAGCATACTGCTTCATTGGAGCAGTAGCAGCAACAGGGGTTACCGCGGCATGCACTGCCACAATTTGATGCTTTTTGGCAGCTCGTTGTTTCTTCTTGTCATCCCAAAACTTCCGCTTGGTGTCAGCGGGTTTGGAGGGTTCCGAGATGGCTAGGGTTGTTGTGGTTGCAGGGGTTTTGACACCATGGTCAATGAGTCGTTGTGCCAGTCGCTTGGCACTGTCGAAGGTAGCGGGGTTTGATGATAGGACATTCCCCTGATACGGAGGCACTAGCCCCTATATGTACCTTTCAATCTTCTTCCCTTCAGTGGGAACCATATTAGGGCAGAGGGCCACCAGTTCGCTAAATCTGGCGGTATAAGCAACAATGTTGGTGCCCTTCATGGTCAGGCTCCAAAGCTCCTGCTCTAGTTTCTGGATCTCGCCCCTCGGGCAGTATTCCTCAATCATGAGGTCTTTCATCGTTTCCCAGCCTATGTCGTTGGCTACGACGAGAGTTAGAGATTTAACGTGGCCGTTCCACCACGTTAGGGCTTTTCCTTCAAAGGTGCATGCGGCATATTTGACTTTTCTCGCAGCAGGGCATGAACAAATTTCGAAGACTGATTCAGTCTTCTCGAACCATTGCGAGAGAGCAATGACTCCGCCGGTCCCATGGAAGGACTTCGGCTTGCAGTTGGTGAAATCCTTGTAAGAGCACTCTCTCGAGCGCACAGGAGTTTCAACCGGAATGGAGTTAACCGGGGTTCCACCTCTGCTGGCATCAGTAGAGTGATATTGTGCCATGGCAGTTGCCACTGCTGCAGCTACGGCAACATTTAGGGCTGCTGTATCGATGACCGGAGGTGGAGGAGGCGGTGTAGGTGTAGGGTTATTCCGGGGAGATTTGCGTTTATAAAGGTGAGAAAAGTGGTAAGAATCAATTTGTAAGTAATGTGAGAATGTCACATGGACTAACTAACCATAGCCCAACAATTGAATGAGTGTTTGAGATCATAACAAGAAAGATGTGTAGGAAAACCCAATTGTAAAGATTCTTCCCACAGAGTAGGTAGTTGTCAATAATACTGGTATTACTGATGTAACGAGTTCAATGAAAATTGACCTAACAGTAGGTCTTACATCATACCATACGAAAAGTTTGACAGTTCTTAGATTCCTAATTAGAGTACTAAAAGTTAGGAATATTTTACAGATAAGTGCTAATTAGAGCACAGATGTTAAAAGCTAATCCTTAACCCCAAAGATAATGATGTACTAGACATCATCTAACGGCGATGAGTATTCCCCGGGAGAACCCTGAGGTCTCTCATTTGACGGACCACCTCTTGAAGGTGTCGTTCATGAGCCCTTTGACGAGCTCGAAGTTCCATGACTTCTGCTTGAGAGGCAACCAGATGTTGCTGTAGGGTTTCATTTGTTCTTCGGGTCTGTTCCATGTCTTCTTCGAGACAACGAATGCGGACTGTGTTGCTGCCAGAGTTGGCATCAATCTCCACGACCAGGTCGATGGCTGCTCGACCTTGCTCTACATTACGAGCTATTCTGCGGATAATGAGAGGTAGATCTCGGTCAGCAGAGCCACCATCACTGACGTTGTAAAAGGTTCGGTCCCCAATGTATGGTAAGGGTTGACCCTGTTCGTCACTCCAGCGATTCAAGTTATCTACCCACAAGTGAGTAGGACCTGGAAAAGCTGGTCGAGGGTTGTTGTTCGGGGCTTGACCTACTGGAGGTAGGTTGTTGACTTCGGGCTTAGAGTCTGATCCATCTGAGAAGCCTTCAGCTTGATGATCATCCAACGGAATTTGGTGTTCATCGTCAGACTCTGCTTCGAGCCATCCTGCGTTGCCTTCATTTGGAAAGTACGGGTCGCCGTGATGGAATCCAGCCATTTAAATCTACGCGAGAAGAGAGGTATAAAGATATAGTATCTATGTAGTTAGTAGTACAAAATACACCTATAGTATTTTAAGTTTAGGTTCTACTGATCTTCTTGTGGTATTGTTGGTAAGTTTTTAGACTTGTTAACACATCACTACCATTCTAGGGCATATGCTAATCACTCCTCGGACTAGCATAGTTGATCAGGCTATGCCATTCCCAGGACTGACCATATATTCCCGAGCTTACCTGTGATATTTAACAATCGTAATACTTTTGTTCTTGTCATTGTGACACTGATTTTTGTATGAATGCAGACTAGTATACTTAATTAAGTATTTTAGTATTTAAAGTGTAGACTCCTGGTCAGAGTGTTTTAATCCCAAATGGGTTTATAGTTTAGTATATCATTTATGGGTTGATATACTTGATTCACTATAAACAATGCTTTGATACCAATCTGTCACACCCCAAAACCAAGAACGGCGGAAACGTTCTGGGGCGGAGGACGTCATGTAAAGTATCACAACACAGTAAATGTAAATAAGCAAACAACATCATCCATTGCATTAAATATATAATTTTAATACAAGCATGTTCTGTACAGTATAGACACCAAAAATAATGTATATCAAAATAATAAGATGCGTCTTGAATGCGCTCCATCTTCTCAAAAGTTGGCCTCGGTACCTGTCTACTGATGACCTGAGAATACAAGTTATTTTGAAAGCGAGTATCAGCATTAAGCTGGTGAGTTCATAAGTATTTTAGTGTCGGTATTTGTTATCCAAAAATGTTTGAATAATGTATCAAGTATAAGTTTGTAAAATGTATGTAAAGGTTTGTAAGTGTTTGTAAAAGTATGAATTTCTCAGAAAAACCTATATTTTCTATGAAAGTAGCCTTCTACCAGGGCTTAACTGTTTTGTATGCTCGTTGTTGTAAAAGTGTGTAATTTCCCAAGTGTAACTATCATTTAACAAAATATAGTTTGTACATTAACGTTTAAGTGAGGTTATTACTAAAATATGTAATAGGTAAATCATTGTAGTACTGTAGTTTTGTATTATAAGAACTACTGCTGTACTAACTACCTTAAACCGGATTTATATTAAGGTATAATGTGATAAATTGCACCATGCTATCGACTGGTAACAACGACATAATGAATGGTCGTAACAACGGAATGACGTTTGGCACCTGCAGACCTGCAGGTCCGGCTGTAGCTAGCAGCAAGGTGTAGGATAGTCAATCCAGTATAGATCTATACGCAAACTCACGCTCTCCCTCCAAGAGAATTTTGGCTACAACTCGGGCCATGAAATTTAAGGTATGCTCCGACACAGTGGATCACAATTGTTAACGTGTTCATGTATATGTAATGTTTCTCGTTCTAGTATAGTTGTATATGTATTGTTTCTAGCATAGTTGTATATGTATTGTTTCTTGTATAGTTGTATATGTATTGTTTCTAGTATAGTTGTATATGTATTGTTTCTAGTATAGTTGTATATGTTCTGTTTCTAGTATAACTGTATATGTTCTGTATTACCCCGATGGTAACTAACTATTGATGTACTGATAAATATGAATATGGAAGTACTTTTGTGTCTATACATGTATATATGATATATAAATAATATTGAAACGACCCTCGGATGGTCACCCGAAATCCCACCAGACCACATCTCAGTGCGCGAAAAGGAAATAGGGCGGATGGCCTTCCTAAGCCCTTTAAACATTACTTATATATCTATACATATATGGGCATGCAATTTATAAGAAGTAAAACAAAGTTTAATAAAAGCATTTGATAAGTAAAAGAGTTTGTAAAACATTTTGAAGTGAAACAGTTTGATAAACAGTTTGAACAGTGATAAAATCATTGGTTTTCTAGTTATTAATCACATGTGATTAATGTAATCACATGTGATTGATGTATTAACTATAAGTGTTTAACTTGTATCCCCCATAAAGTATTTAAAGCATTTAAAAGCATTCAAAGGTTGATTAAAGGGGTATGAACTCACTTGTGGTGAGTAGATTGGATTGATGTATCGAGTACCGTGCTAGGTGGCAAACGGAGACTTGTTTACACGTACGAGCCTAGTTATCATGTAATGAGCATATATATAACTAATTAGCCAAATAATAACTTAACAAATAAGTTGAGACACTTAGGAACATGTAAACACTTTATATAAGTGTTATAGGTCCTAATGGTTGCATCTAAGTTGATACGGGACAAGGAAAAAGGGGTTTAATGCACTAATGACCTTGTATATGAGTTCACCACCCAACAAACCCCACCTTTGGAGTTTACGGTCATAAACTCCTTGGGTTTACAGCCGTGAACTCCACACTTGGTGGTTTTGGGTGTTTTGAAGTGCTATATTGATCCTAGAATAAGCCTAGCCTTGTTGGAATAATCCTTGAAGTAGTTTAAGGCCCTAGAATGCTCCTTTGGGGAGTTTACGGCCAAAGGACCATATTCCCTAGAGTTTACGGCCGTAAACTCCTATGGGGTGTTGGTTTTAATTCATTTAAGGCACTTGCACATGTAGGATAACTTCTATGTTTTTGCTTAAGGCTAAAGGGGACATTAGGCACACATTTATGCCTTTACTTGGAGTTTACGGCCCAAGAGATGTTCCTTAACCGTAAACTCCCTTTAAGGGATAATTTTTATGTCATTTTCTCCCCATTCAAGTTACAAGCATCCAAGGTTAATTGTCTTAAGGCTTTAGGGGTGTTTAGGGTACACTTTGCCCTTGAAAAAGGGGTTTACAGCCCAAGAGCATATCCTTGGACGTAAAGTCCTAAAACTCTATGATTTTGAAGTGTTTTGGTGTCCAAATTAGCTACAAGCATTAGAGGGTAAATGCCTTAAGCCTTAGGGGTCATTTAGGGTACACTTTGGCCCTTGGAAATGGTATTTACGGTCCAAGAAACTCTTGGGCCGTAAACTCCAAAAGTCTTATGATCTTGGATGATTTCTATCCTCAAAAGATCATACAAGAAGTCCTAAACTAGTTGTCTAACAAGGAATCGGGACTAGGAAGCCTTTAGGCTTCGTTTTGGAGTTTACACCCCAAGAATGTTCTTGGGCCGTAAGCTCCCGGATCTTGTATTTTAGACATGTAAACAATGTTATAAAGCATATAAGAAGCATTAAAACACATTTAGGAAAGTAGACTCAGAATTCGGGATGAAAACCCGAAGATCCGTCAGAGAGAAAATGGCTTTTCTCTAGTTGGAATTGTGAATAATGAATTAATTAAATTCAGAAATCTATTTATAGTCCTGAAATATTTTGACAGAAAATATTTTTATTCCGGAAGTTGGACTATAACATTATGAAACTTGGAATGTTCAAGTTTCACAAATCCAGGAGCATCCACTCTCCTGATATCTCCAGATACGTAAACCCTAATGTACACAAACTTGTTCGGAAAAGTCTGAAAATCACTGAAGCTGGACTGGCTTCTATTGAATAGATATTGTTCGTACAAATGGAAATTTCGGGTTGTCACATACTCTGTTCATGAGATCCATGAATGATGCTGGTGCATTGGTGACCCCGAAAGGCATCACCACAAACTCATAGTGCCCATAATGTGTCCTAAACATCATCTTCTGGATATCCTCATCACGCACCCTCATCTGATGATATCCGGAACTCAGATCAATCTTGGAGGACCAAGATGCCCCCTGCAGCTGATCAAATGAGTCATCAATCCTTGGCAATGGATAACAGTTCTTAACTGTTAACTTGTTCAACGCCCGGTAATCAATACATATCCGGTGTGAACCATCCTTCTTCTTAACGAACAGGATCGGCGCTCCCCAAGGCGATCTGCTCTGACGAATAAACCCTTTCCCCAATAGCTCCTGCAGCTGTGAGGATAATTCCTGCATCTCCAGCGGTGCTAGATGATAAGGCGCCTTAGCGATAGGTGCGGCCCCGAGAATCAAATCGATGCAAAACTCCACGTGCCTCTCGGGAGGCACACTCGGCAACTCCTCAGGAAATACGTCTGGGAACTCTCGCACTATCGGGACATCATCAAGCAAACTTGGCCTCCTAAAGGCATCCCGTGTATCTATCACATAGGCTACGAACCCCTTGCAGCCCTGCTGCAAACTCTGCCTCGCCCTGGCAGCCGAACAGAGTGCTGACCCATTACGAGTCCCTTCACCATAAATTGTCAGCACTCCCTTACTAGGATCTCGGATCATCACCACCTGCTGCTCACAATCTATTACTGCCCCAAATCGGCTCAACCAATCCATTCCCACAATAACACATACGTCCCCCATTGCAATTGAGACCAGATCTATCGAAAACCCAACGCCGAAGATCTCAAGTACACACCCTCGAATCATATCTATGGCATACACTGCTCTCTCGTTAGCTGTAGAAACATGCAAAGGTCTACTCATCGCCTCTCGCTGGATGCTGATGTGCTTACTGAATGCTAATGACACAAAAGACCGACTCGCACCCGAGTCAAATAGCACCAAAGCGGGTACAAAATTCACAAAAAAGGTACCTATGCATAACATAATATAAACACAAGATCTTATTACAGCATAAATAAATATGAACAGAATACATACCACCCACGACGTCGGGTTCTGTACGGACCTCCTCCGCTGTCAGCTGGAACGCTCTCCCTCGCGCCTTCGGCGCCTCGGCCTTCACCGGTTGACCCTCAATAGCTCGCGTAGTAGCAGGGACAGACCCCTGCAGTATCCCTTGTGTTGTCCCCCTCAATTGCGGACACTCAGCCTTCCGATGTCCGGTTTGGTTGCAATAAAAGCAAACCATGAACCCCTTGGGGCAATCCTTGACGATATGCCCCTCCTTGCCACACTTGTAGCAAACACCAGACCTAAAATCCCCATCATGACCCTTGCCTCACTTCCCGCAAGTGCGGCCCTTCTGTCCCCCCGATCTCAAATTGGTGGGCTTTCCCCGCTTGGCCGTCGGCTGAGACTGTGCCGGTCGGCGATCCCTACTCTGAGACTCGACCTCCTCCCTGGCCTGAGTCTCCAATTCAATCTCCCTCTTCCGGGCATTTTCCTGGAGCTCGACAAATGTCCGGTATGATGAGTTCGCCGCAAACTCATGAATGTCTCTCCTCATACCGCTCAGATATCGGCTCATGCGTGCGTACTCGGTCGACACGTGCTTAGGGCAGAACATCGCCCTCTCGTGAAACATCCTGGTAATCACAGTAACTGACTCAGTACCCTGCTTGACGGTCAAGAACTCCTGAGATAACCGTTCCCTTTCCACCGGGGGAACATACTTGTCTCTAAACATGGTGGTGAACCTCTCCCAGGTCACCGCTGAAATCTCCGTAGAACTAAGATGCGTAGTCACAAACTTCCACCAGTCCTTCGCTCCCAAGCGAAGTTGGTTCAACACAAACCGAACCCTCAGATGCTCTGGACACGAACAGGTGTAGAAGCATCCCTTAATTTCAGATATCCATCTCATCGCAGCAATTGGATCCTGTGTCTCGTCGAACTCTGGTGGCTTCGTGTTGCTGAACTCCCGGTACAGCAACGAGTCACCCAGTGTGGCCTGGCGGCAGCGATAACTGCAGTGGCTGCAACAACAACAACATCAGTAAGAGTAGCGTACTGCTCATCAAAGGTCTCAATCAATGTGGTCTTAATAGATCCGAACATCTCTGGAATCTTAGCACGGACAACAACAACCACCTCTTCATGAATCATCTAATGGAGCTCCTCATCGCTCACACCTCCCTCGCTGGTCTCTAGTATGTGGTGCATCCCAACCATGATGTCTCTGAAATACAACATAAAAATATCAGGGATTTGCTCGAGTATACTCGCACTCGATAACCCAACCCTTCTTGATTCCTAGTACCCTAAGGATTCCTACTTGGACTGCACACTGATCCGATGTTTCCAGTAGTACGGGCCCAATACTACCTTCCACACCGCACCAACATTCATCCCAAGTTATCCTCCAAAGATCCCAAGTCACAAGTACTCTATCTCTTTTCTACACACAAAATACCCTTCGATAGACTCTCATAGCACCTCACTGCTACCTGCTCATTCTAAAGCATCCCATGGCAGCAAAAATCTTTCTAGGCTAAGGCATCACAAATCAAGCCACTCTAGTCCTAATATGAATATCTAGCCTATTCTAGCATGCATAATACATTTCAATATATATATATATATATATATATATATATATATATATATATATATATATATATCTCATAACACATAATTAAGGGTAATTTGGGAAATCACCGTTCGGGCGCTGGCTGATCGTATACACTGTTTCCTTGCGCATCTTCCAAATTCTTTTACACTTTAGAAAAATTGTTTATTTTATGAAAATCTTTCTCAAATCCTCAGTTTGAGTTCAAATACACCCAAAGGTGAATCCGAATCCCTCAAACCAAGGCTCTGATACCAATTTGTAACACCGTTAAATTTCAAACATTTTTTCATTTAATTTTAATAAAACATTTCATTTCCAAATCATCCCAAAATCATATATCCAATATTTTCACCAAAAAAACAATACAAAATCCATATCCCAGGATCTCAAAAACATGTCATCTGCAAGTGTGTACTGATCATGCCGGCGCCTTCCCGCGATCATCACTAGTACCTGAAACACATAACACACAAACGGTAAGCATAAATTCTTAGTGAGTTCCCAAAATACCACATACAACACATACGCCTTTCCAGGCCAGAACTCTATAGGATCTTCCGATCCAAGTGTCTCAGGGGATTTCCATCCCACAACTCTGTTGACCTTC
Source organism: Lactuca saligna (assembly GCF_052625555.1). Taxonomy (NCBI): domain Eukaryota; kingdom Viridiplantae; phylum Streptophyta; class Magnoliopsida; order Asterales; family Asteraceae; genus Lactuca; species Lactuca saligna. The sequence goes on from NC_136423.1 coordinate 184,042,491, forward strand.
CGACCCATACTCTGTTGACCTTCCGTTCCATATCATCATACTCATAACATATCACATATATAGCATGCATCACATAAACATCATACACATAAGACCTTCCAGTCACACCTAGCTACCCCATCGGGCATGGCATAGTGAGAAGACTCACCTCGCTGATGTCGGATAATCACTCGAGCTTGATTCCCCGATGTATCGCCTCGTATATCATAAGTACATCTCTAATTAATACCTTCCTGAATTAGTTTGACTAACACTATTAAGTCAACACTAGTGAACCCTGGTCAATGCTGGTCAACGGTTAACCTTTGACCCGACTTGTCGAGTGTTGCATAGACTCATCGAGTCCATATGTGAACTCGAGTCCTTTGAATCCCTTCTGACTTACTGAGTCACTCACCCAACTCGGCGAGTCATCCAGTGATCTGAGTCATGGGACAACCCGCTCTGACTCACTGAGTCTGCTCATGGACTCGGCGAGTTCGTTTCATGCACAACCTCAAACAACCTTCCGAGGTCAGATCTATTCCTCTAATCCTTAGATCTAACCTTTCCAAGCTCAATAATCACGTAAAGTCTCTATCTTGATGTACATACAACATCTATATGACCATATATGATGTTTTAGCCCCAAATACCACAACCCAAGGTCATAACCTCCATTGCTCTCCATAAAGCTTGATGAGTGAGGCTCTCTGGACCTCTATAGATCCGGATCCAAAGACTCATCACCAGAAAGGGACTATTGGGACATCAAATCAACCTAACAAAGGCCACAAGAAACCCTAAATCCAAATATACTTCACAAAACAGAAGATGATCTAAATTAATACCTCAAATGCGATGATCTTAGCTTCAAATCCACAGAATAGCAACCTCATTTGGTTCCTCTTGGTTAGGACCTCCTTCTTCTTGCTAAACAACACCACAAAGGTCAAGAATGGCTTCCTTTCTCTCTTAAAACGATCAAGCACTCTAAGGTTTCTCTCTAAGGACTGGTAGCCGCAAATAAAGGCCATAAGGGCCTTTATATAGGTACCAAACCCGATAAATTAGGGTTTCTTTCATCGGCTCTGACTCGACGATTCGCTCCCTTGACTCATCGAGTCCCCTCATTAACCACGTCATCCAGTCGTGACCAGAATCGACGAGTCTGAGCACCAACTCGTCGAGTCACCCTACATAATTAAAGGAATGCAACATGAATCAACCTACCTAGGAAACTGGGTGTTACAAGTTGCTTAGTGTATGGATTATAGTTGTACATACTTACGATCTTATAGCTTGAGATTGTTTGGCTTGGCCTTATTTCCTGTTCTTGTTTGATGAAGAGCTTAGAGTAGGATCTGATATTCGAATTTCTATAGGGTCCAGCGTTATGTATGATTAGCATACACGAGTGTTGCAGGGTTGGTGGAAGTTTCATGTATAAGTTGTGCGGGTTCAGTCGGCCAGTTATAAGATATTTAGCCTTCCTCTAGGAGTGAGGAGTAAGCACTAGCCTATGCTTATGTATATTATTGGGGCTTTGTGATGATACTTGCTGTAAATATGGGTATGTGTGGAAGGTAGTATGGGCCCGTACTACTGAAAGCACAGGACCTATACGCGTAGCAAGGAAGTCGCAACCCCTAGGGATTTGTTGGAAGGTGGTTCCCCATTATTATATGGGATGTATGATATCTTCCTGGTATATTTTCATCATGGTGGTTACGAGGCGATTTGTGACCGAATCTGGGTCCGGATTAGGAGCTAGTAGTCAGGGTGGACCAACAGTGCCCGGGATCATTTGTCAGATGAGGCTAGATGAGCTAGATGCTAGGATTTGCGAGATCCTGCACAATGAGGTTTCTACACTTTTCAGGGTCTAGTTTCCATATATGTTTGGGTCTATTAAGACCACCATGGTTGAGTACTTTTATAAGCACTAGGCAACCATTGCTGAGACATCTGTTGCTGCATCCTCCACAACTGTAGCAACTAAAGGTGGTGGGGCTAGTCTGGCTTTTCTAGTAAGTAGAACCCAAGCCATACAGATATTTGATATTGTGATATGTTAGAATAGCATGCTAGTGATAAGCTAGGGATCTTCAGGAATTGCTTGATAGAATTTCCTGATTATAGGATGCCTGATAGCCTAGGGCTTTCCTTATATGAAATTGACATCATTACTGTAGTTGCTTAGTGTATGCATTATAATTGTACATAATTATGATCTTATAGCCTGAGAATGTTTGGTTTGACCTTATTTCCTGTTCTTGTTTGATGAAGAGGGTAGGATCATATATTTGAATGTCCATAGGGTCCAACGTTATGTATGACTAGCATACACGAGTGCTGCAGGGTTGGTGGAAGTTTCATGTATAAGTTGTGCGGGGTCAGTCGGCCAGTTATGATATATTTACCCTTCCTCTAGGAGTGAGGATTAAGCACTAGCCTATGCTTATGTATATTGTTAGGGCGTTGTGATGATACTTGATGTAAATATAGGTAGGTGTGGAAGGTAGTATGTGCCCGTACTACTGAAAGCACAGGACGCATACGCGTAGCAAGGAAGTCACAACCCCTAGGGATTTGTTGGGAGTTGGTTCTTGTTGGATAAGGTGTCTAAGTCCATAACTATATTTTTGAATGTACTTGACCCGAGAGTAGCATGGTCTATTTGAGTTTCATGGCACCAAAACAATCTGAAGGATGAACTTTTGAGAAGAGGTTATTTATGATTTATTAATATATTATAAGTTCTAATATATTAATATGAAATCATATTATTTAATTAGTATTGATAAACAATTAATTTGGAATTAATTTAGTGATCAAAAGAGACTAATCAAATATATGGGGATTGGTTTCGTAAATCAATGAATGTTGGAAAATCGGCTAATGATCCATAGTTCATTAGGTTGGGCTAAACTAATGTAATAACCCATGGATGGTCCATGGAGGTTTAAACCCATGGATCCTAAGGAATATGGAAGGTCATGCACATTAGGGTTTTCATGGTGTAACCCTAGTTTTGCCACACTATATAAGAAACCCCTTTGGCTACAAAAATTGGCACCTAAGTGAGCTTAGAAGAGTGCTAGCTGAATTTGTGAAGCAAGTAATCCTTTCTCAAGTACTCCATTGTTGGTGGTGTTGTGTGAAGCATTTGAGGCATCATGTTTTGGGTGCTAGGATCTTAAAGGTATAAGGTTTCAAGCTACAACAAAAGGTATGTCATTCAAGTAGTTTTTTTTTTTTTTTTTTTTTTTTTTTTTTTTTTTTTTGTATTGTATATACTCCATAATATGCTAGTTAGGATGATGCTTTGAAAAAAAGAAAGTTTGCATGTATAATAGAGAAAACATAGATCCAAAGCATCTAGGGTTGCATGTACACCATAGGAGTGTTAGAATGCTCAAATTCCATCAGTGATATTAGAGCCTAGGATTGTTTTCTGTTATACTTGATGCTACATGTTTTTCAAAGTTAAAAAAAATCATTTTTCTTCTTTCTGGACATGAACTCGCCGAGTGCACTCAGGAAAGTGCCAACTCGACGATTCCAGTTCATGTACACATCAAGTTGGTGCTCCAGTGTGTAGAATTTCGAGTTTTTGGTAAAAATTGGATTAAGATCATTACCCCAAACTATTTTTTGAACCATGAGATCTGTTTTTTCATAAGGTAATGATCATGCTTTTCCAATTAAAAGATAATTGTCAAAGTTTCAATATTTGTATTAGTTTATGTAATTAGCTAATTTCATGAAAATTGTTCATGTGAATTATCTTATGCTTACGAGTTTAACTAGATCATAGATATTATTTGACATTTCTTTATTAGTCTACTTGTTGATCTAAATGTCTTTTAGTGGACTTCATAACTTGTCCTCAAGTTATGGAAAACCAAAATTCTTTCCTTTAAAATTCATTAAACTCATAAGTTAAGAAAATGAAAAGTGTTGAATAGTGTCAAAACTTGTCCTCAAGTTATGCAATTTATATAGTCACACTTTTGAATATATATATATATATATATATATATATATATATATATATATATAGATATATATAGATATATATATATATATATATATATATATATATATATATATATATATATATATATATATATATATATATATATATATAACAAGTTAGTCTTACCGTTAGTAGGCCTCATTCACAAAGCCGGTCTATAAGGGTGGGGGGGGGGGGGTATAAGGTTACTGCCTATAAAATGGTGGTTTAATGGGTGTCCACTCTTACCCACCACTTCCTTGACTGGTGGAGAGTCGTTAGCCGAACGGGTAGGATAGGACACTAATTCTCGTTAAAATTATAATGATAACTATAAAGTAACTAAATGTTTTATTAAATCACCAATCTTAGTTACTTTAGAAAAATGTGAAATTGATGCTAATCCATGAAATTGTACTTTGCACCTTGTCAAGTCGTTAATGGAGCGTGTGTGGTTAACCGACACATTAACCCAGACTAATAAGGATGGCAAAGGGTAGCTTGATGTTTATCATAGATCGGTGGAGCGTGTGTAGTTAACCGACACATCGGTTAGGTGATAAATGACATTGAGAGTACCAAGTTAATTTACATGGTTACTCACACCATATTTGTGATCCTCGGTATCCCAGTCACAAACCTGAAGGGCATAATCGAGATTAGCATGCCATTGAATAGTTCAATGAATCTCAAAGGATCTAGGAATTTCAATCCAATTAAAACTTAATAATCTATTTCATTTTTCATGGTGGAAATTGGTAAATCATCATTTACCTACCTTTAAATATTTTGTAATATGGATTACAACATCACTCTTCCAAATTGTAAAATATATAATGTATTGGGTCCTAGCCTTAATATTTCATTTGGGTGCTATATTAAGGACTGTTATCTAATCTAAACTTTGTCTTTCTTTCTTCTAAGATGTCTTCCAACACTGCTTTTGGCTCAACTGCTACTAGCTCCTTCTCTCTCATGAAACTTTGTATGAGAGTCATCTTTGATGGTAATCATTTCAATGATTGGACTAGGAACATTAGGATGGTCACTCGCTATGAGGACAAGGAATATGTACTCAATAAGGAGCTAAAGGAGATTGATGAGTCTTCTGCTACTCCTCAGGAGATTGTTGAGTTTAGGGCACATGAGAAGGATGCCACCATGGTAGATTGTATGACGCTTGCCACTATGTGAGCTGAACTCCAAAAGTCCTATGGGGACTTCTACCCTTTGGAGATGCACCAAGACTTGATGGAAAGATACCATCAGTGTGCTCGTCAAGAGAGGTATGAAATCATTTTCTCCATGATTACAAAAAAGTTAAAGGATAGTGAACCCATCACGACCCACTTGTAGAAAATGCAAAGGTTTGTGGACCATTTGCTCAAATTGAATGTTAATTTCGATGAAGAGTTGGCCATAGATATCATTCTATACTCGCTACCTCCCTGTTATGATTAGTTTCGTATGACTTATCATATGAACAAGGAGGAGGTCACTTTTGAGGACTGCTGAAAGTGGTCTCAAAGGTAAAAATGTTTTATCTACTCCTACTGCTAATGCCCCTATTATGAAAATTGGACAAGGGAAAGGGAAGAAGAGTAAGGCTCCTTCCAAGAGCTACAAGGGAAAGTATCTTGATGGATCCTCTTCAAGTGGAACCAAATGTGGTTCTACTACTCCCTCTACCATTCCTAAGGAAGCAGAGTGTTTCTATTGCCATGAAAATTAGCACTGGAAGCAAAGCTGCCCCATATACTTGCTGGATGTCAAGGATGGGAAGGTTAAACCCACCCATGCAGGTATTTATACTTTTCTATCTAAAAACTCATCACATGCTAAATCTTGGGTTCTTGACACACGTTGTTGATTTCACATTTGTTCTGATGTGCATGGCCTAAAAATAAGTAACGATGTGGAGTACAAGAATTTAAACTTGATCATGGGGAATAGGAAGGTTTCACCTATCACCAAGATTGGAGTTTACTCTTTAATTCTTAGTAGTGGGTTAGAATTAGATTTGAATAATTGTTTCTACTCGTATGAAATGGCAAGAAATATTATTTCCTTTCATGGTTTGTACAAACAAGGTTTTAGTTTTTCATTTGATAATGAAATTGGTGCTATAAATGCTTTTTATAATGGTGTTTTTTCATTTTAAAGCATTACCTTGTAATGGTGTACATGAAACTATGATGGTTGCAGAGAACTTAGGAAATAATGTGTTGCACATTTATTATTCCAATGAATTGGATAAGGCATGCTTGTGGTATTATCGTCTTGGACATGTCAACAAGAAGTGCATAGGTCAACTCCAAAAGCTTGTATTCTTGGAGTCATTCGACTTAAAGTCGGTTTAAACTTTCGAATCTTGTTTGCTTGGAAAGATGACTAAATCACCCTTCACTGGTACTTGTGAAAGGGGTGAGGGTTTGTTGGATCTCGTACACACCGATGTGTGTGGGCACTCTAGAATAGCCACAAGGGATGCTAACCGCTTCTATGTGACTTTTACTGATGATTACAAGTGATATGGCTATGTCTACTTAATCAAACATAAGTCAGAAACCTTTGAAAGATTCTAAGATTTTAAACAAGAAGTGGAGAATCAGCTAGGCAAGAAGATAAAGATGCTCTAATTTGATAAGGGTGGTGAGTATCTTAGTATCGAGTTCCTAGACTATCTTAAGGAGTGTGGAATTGTTTCACAGTTGATGCCACATAAGACACCATAGCTTAATTATAACACCGTAAATTTCAAAACAAAATTTTCAATTTTTTATAAAACATCATTCACTTAATATTCATAAAACAACCATATTTGAACATTCAATCCAATTAATACAAAAATCCCAAGATCTCAAAATCATAAATCCCATGCGTGTGTACGGATCAAGTCGACGCCTTCCCATGGTCGTCACTAGTACCTGAAACAAATGACACCAAATACTGTAAGCACAAAGCTTAGTGAGTTTCCTAAAATACCACATATAACACATATTAGCCACTCGAGGCTATAACTCTGTGGGTCCGTGCACCCAAACTCTGTGAACCCTCAGGTTCTAACTCTGTAAACATGCACAACATAAATCACAAAGAATAATGCAGCGCAACACATAACATATAAATATAGCATACAAGCACTGTATCACATAACTCTCTTTACCTACTCAAGGTAAAGTATAGTGAGAAGACTCACCTCGCGTGTCTCGGTAATTCGTAAATCCCTAAAATCATTAGTGCTTGATCTCCCGAGCTATAGTCCTCCTATAACACAATACATATCTAATTAACACTTTCCCAACTAAGGTTGACTATCCCTTAACAACTCAAAATAGGTCAATACTGGTCAATGGTCAATGGTCAACTTTGACCGGACTCGGCGAGTGCACTATAACGACTCTGCGAGTCTAAGCGCATACACTGATTTCCCTGGAATCCTCACTTGACGCTTCGAGTATTCTCCTAACTTGATGAGTTCCACCTGGCAAGAGTTGTGGGGCCTCCACGACTCAACTCGCCGAGTCTCAAGAACAACTCGGGGAGTCCCAGCTTGACTCAGTCCACCTGTTAACCCACTATGACTCTCCCTGACTCACTGAGTCAATCCCTCAACTCGGCAAGACCACTCGCTGAGTGGTGCTGGGCAATCTTCATGCTACTCGCCGAGTCTGTTCTTGGACTCGGCGAGTCCATGACATGCAACAACTCAAACTCACTCCTGAGGTCAGATCTATTCCACTAACTCGTAGATCCAGTCGTTCCAAGCTTATTTATCACGTATAGTTGCTATCTTGATGCACATACAACATCTATATGACCATATATGATGATTTAGCCCCAAATACCACAACTCAAGGTCATGACCTCCATTGCTCTTCATAAAGCTTGATGAGTGAGGCTCTCTGGACCTCTATGGATCCAGATCGAAAGCCTCATCACTAGAAAGGGTCTATTTGGGCATCAAATCAACCCAACAAAGGCCAAAAGAAACCCTAAATCCAAATATGATTCATAAAACAGAAGATGAGCTGAAATGATACCTCAAGTTCGATGATCTCAGCTTCAAATCCACAGTATAGGAACCTCCTTTGATTCCTCTTGGCTAGGACCTCCTCCTTCTTGCTAAACAACACCACAAAGGTCAAGAATGGCTTCCTTTCTCTCTCAAAATGCTCAAGCACTCTAGGGTTTCTCTCTATGGATTGGTGAGCACAAATGACCACCATAAGGCCCTTTAAATAGGTCTCAAACCCTTGGAATTAGGGTTTCATTACACAGAGTGGACTCGCCGAGTCCACTCTTGGACTCGCCGAGTCTAGATGCGAACCCGTGTCCAAAATCGCGATCCTACTTGGCAAGTTCGAGCTCCAAATCGCTGAGTCCACTCACAAATCTCAAAAAAAAACACCAATAATAAATACTTGGAAATTCCAGGCTGTTACATTAATGGTGTGGCTGAGAGGCACAAACGAATCTTGTTGGACATGGTTCGTTCCATGATGAGTTGAGCTTCATTACCAATATGATTCTAGGGGTATGCCTTAGAGACTGCCACCTATATCCTTAATCTAGTCCTAACTAAGAAGGTTGCCAAAACACCTCACGATATGTGAACAGGGAAAGCTCCTTCACTATCACACATCAAGGTTTGGGGTTGCGAGGCTTTCGTGAGACGCTTTCCTTAATGGAAAGTTGGCTGAGGATGTTTAAATGAGTCAGCCAGAGGGTTCGTCGATGCAAAGTACCCTAATAGAGTGTGTAAGATTAAGACATCCATTTATGGATTGAAACAAGCATCTCGCTGATGGAATCTTTGTTTCGATGAGAAAGTCAAATAGTTCGGTTTTTCGAGAAGTGAGGATGAGTCTTGTGTATATGTCGAGGCTATTGAGAGTATAGTTAGCTTTCTGGTGTTGTATGTGGATAACATACTTCTCATAGGAAATGACATCTCAACCCTACAGGAGGTTAAGTTCTGACTTGGGAAGTGTTTCGCTATGAAGGACCTCAGAGAAGCTGCCTATATTCTTGGGGTAAGAATACTGAGAGACAGGAGTAAGAGACTAATTGGACTTAGTCAAAGTACCTACTTGGAAAATGTGTTGAAATCATTCCACATGATGGATTCAAAGAAAGGTGACTTACCGATCAAAAGAAATGCCAGACTGAGTAAGACACAGAGTCCGAGTACAGAGGATGAGATAGCTGTGACGAGTCAAATACCATATGCTTCCGTGGTTGGCTCGATCATGTATGCTATGACTTGTACTTTCCCTGATGTGGCCTTTGCATTGAGCATGTTTAGCAGATATCAAGGGAATCCTGGTAAGGCTCATGGGACTGTGGTAAGGAACATTCTCATGTACCTGCGGAGGACTAAGTATGTGACATCCCCATTTTCACGACCAAAAAAGACCGATTTTGTTTATGCTTTACAAAAATCAGAGTATCTCTTTTAATAAAAACGTTGCAGAATTTGTTCCCAGAAAAACATGATAATTTCATTATCAAAGCATATCCGAAGAAATGTATTTTTATTCATTTTAAAACATTTGGGATGTCATCATCAATACAGAAACATAAGCATAAACAGAACTTACATTCATTTACACTAGTGATCTTTATCTCGTTAATCTCTCAGTGTCATGTAACATCACCTCGTCACCTGTGATACAAGTAAACTGAGTGGGTCAGGTTGGGAAACCTGGTGAGTACATAGGGTTTTCAAACCACAATAATATAATTATTATGTTTAATCATCAAACAATTAACCTAATTACCCATCCCCATTATCTTCTTTATTCCTAAGTACCATCCCTAAGGATTTATCCTAAAGATCGTCTCCTACATCATATTTACCTCTCATCTCCTTACATCACATTTCCTAATATGTTTGTTCCTAAGGACTCTCCCTAAGGACCATCGCCTACATCGCATAGACAATATTGATTCAGGGATTACTCCCTCAATACATGCCCAACAAGGGTTACGACATCATCGCATGAATACGTAGTTACAACATCGCCTGAACTCGTAATTCATCACCTACAGGTTATGGGCCTGCTGGTGTTTCCACGGGGTTGTCTAGAATAGTCCGTGATCGCCATCTATACTCTGGTAGATGACTACATCGCCACATTGTCGGTTAAGGTTATAGTATCTCCTTTCATCCTACATCACCTATTCATCATCATCTATTTACCTAATTATCATCACCTATCTCTCATCATTTTATTTCATCACACACTAACTATTTCATCTACCCATGTTTCATCCGCAACATATTTGTAGATATAAAATAAATATACCGTTTAAATATTTTAAAACATGTATAAAGTCGTTCATCCAACATATACAACAAGTATTCAAATAATATGCATACATAGCACGTAATTTCTATAAAATACTTCATATTTATGCGTAAGATGAAAGTAACTATGCACTCACTTGAAAAGGTGGTGATTCTGAATTCAGACAGCACTTCGCTTCTTAAAAATAATTTCCTTCAACCAAACCTAATATTATTACCACTAGAGTTTAGTTTATTATTCGCCGAGACTAATTAATTGTCTAGCTATTATTACTATTATATAAGCTTTTAAACAATACTTATATAACCCATAATAATAGCCCAAGTACTTATTATAAGTTCCTAATAACGTTACTATAATTAAATAAAAGATATATTAAAAATAGTGTAGGCGTAGCTCACTTATAGCGAGTTTTATAGAAAACCGGGCTTTGCTTGGATCAGGGTTCTCAAGCTGAAAATCTCTTCTTCTCGGAGCCATCGAGCACTCCGGGGCTTTCGACTCGTGCTAAGGAGGTTCCCTAGGCTTTTCGGGGGGTTTCAGGGCTAGAGAGAGGTACTAGAGAGAGAGAGTAAAGAGAAGAAAGAATGAGAAAGGTGTGAAGATAACAAGGGTGAGAGAGGTTCTATTTATAGGGTCAAATATGGCTGAAGTTGGTGCCATATGCCACCATCTAGTAGCAAGACTTGGGGAGAAAGCAATGGTCAAGATTGTGCCACGTCACCCATTTTCGCATAACACACTTTCTAATTCTAAAATCCGTAACTTTCACATACGAGCTCCGTTTTTGACATTCTTTATATCCACGTGTAGGTAAAAATAAGATATACAACTTTGATTTTGGCTCCTTCTGCTAAGTTTCAATCGATCTGAAATTTAAAAGTACGAGAAGATTAGACTGTTAAATGACTGCGAAAAATTCGTAACTCCTTCATACAAACTCCGTTTTCGTCTGTGTTTTTACTGTTGAGTTCCTATTAATGAGATCTTCAACTCACATTTAGGTCGCATAAGCCAAAAACCGCTTGAACTAAAATTCGAGTTTCGGGTCGTGCACTACTAAGCCAAATCTTAGAAAAATCATAACTTCGTCATACGAAGTCAGATTTGGGTGTTCTTTTTATGGATGCTCTCAGGTTAACATATTCTATGACTTTTATTTAGATCACTAAGGCTAAAAGTCGCTCTATCATAAATTCACTATTTACATTTCCTCGATGCCGTGCCTGTTCCGTCGCGAAACTTCGACGGGTCATAACTTCTTCGTTATAACTCGGATTTCGGTGCTCTTTAGATGTACAAAACCCTTGAGACATATTCTAAAACTTGGTTAAGATTATTTATTCTAAATAATCTTTTGTTGAAAATTCGTTTTCAACCCCTATTATCTCTAAATTGACTAGCTCGGATCTACGGGCGTTACAATTATCTCCCCCTTAGGATGATTCCATCCCGGAATCATCAAGGAAACAATTCTCACATGATGACTCTGTACGTTGTCTCTTCATCCTAAGTAATAACCATAACTTTCATGTTTCTTCGAACGAATATCTAACACTAAGAATTCTTGACTGCAGACGGTGCCTGATCTTGGACCCGCTCTCTATCTCATGTTAGATTTCCAATCATAATCTTTATGTCACAATCTCGATCTTTATTGGAGACTATTTCTTTAACAAACTTGAGATAAGTTTCTTCCTTCGATTATCATAATAGACCAACGGGTCATGTTCTATTGACCTTTTATCGTATGATGCATTGCTTGGGCTCAGGTCTTTTAGAGTCAAATTCCAGAACAGACTATACCTTCCTTCATGTTCTAATCACATCTTAAAAGTTAGTGTTTCTAGCTACAATCAACTATCGCGATACCTCTACCGATCGCTTTGATTTTCTTTTATTTCAATCTTCCGACTTAAGTCAGATGCTACGTCAAACTTGGTTCTTTGAATCATGTAACATAATCATCGTAGTCGGACTCAATTAGACATGATACTAGGTTTGGAATAACAATCATCTTCTTAGTCATTACTGAAACAATGGTAACAACATACTTGAATAAAACGAAATCAATTACTAGCTTCTTGGTAACCTTGTGACTTTCCCTGATCCAAGCGTGAGTCTTGTGCTTCCAGTAGTATATGAATCTACTACCTTTCACACCTACTCATACTCGTACCAAGTATTGTCTCGTAGTTTCCCAATTAACCATAAAAAATCACATAACAATTTGGCACATCAGAAAACAAAACGAAGGTTTTATATTATACCTTGAAACGATTACATAGGTGTTGAAGTTCAACCTATACTATGCCTCTAATAGGCTACACCTCCTGATAATATCCACATGGCTTCTTTATCACTTGATCCTTGGATATCCATCCTCACTCCTGATTCCTTGCATTGCAATATACTTCGTCAAGGATTAATTAGATTGGTCTTGCTTTTGGCTTTAGCGACACATTTTTCCTTGCAGCTTCGTTCTTCTTTGGACAGTTCTTCGAAATATGCCCATCATTTCCACATTCTTAGCACTTCTTGTTGTCAAATGTACAATCTTTGACGTGTAATCCCCTTATCTCTCCGAAAAGTTATATGCCAGTTCTAATACTGTAATTAAACGTTTATAAACCTATACACATAAAGTTTCCAGATTCGGCCGACAATAGACCATAGATCTGAACAAACAACAACATATCAGGCACAAAGCATTTAGCACATAAAAGCATTTTTAGGCACAATTCCTAAAATAAACTAATTCTCACATCTCACAGTCATTGCTTAGCTTTCTAATTTTAAGTCTAGAAATCCTACAAATTTCTAGTTTGCTTAAACTAATGCTCTGATACCAACTGTGACATCCCCATTTTCACGGCCAGAAAAGACCGATTTTGTTTATGCTTTATAAAAATAAGAGTATCTCTTTTAATAAAAACATAGCGGAATTTGTTCCTAGAAAAACATGATAATTTCATTATCAAAGCATTTCCGAAGAAATGTATTTTTATTCATTTTAAAACATTTGGGATGTCATCGTCAACACAAAAACATAAGCATAAACAGAACATACATTCATTTACACTAATGATCTATATCTCGTTAATCTCTCAGTGTAATGTAACTTCACCTCAACACCTGTGATACAAGTAAACTGAATGGGTCAGGTTGGGAAATCTGGTGAGTACATAGGGTTTTCAACCCACAATAATATAATTATTATGTTTAATCATCAAACAATTGACCCAATTACCCATCCCTATTATCTTCTTTATTCATAAGTACCTTACCTAAGGATTTATTCTAAGTGTCGTCTCCTACTACATATTTACCTTTCATCTCCTTACTGTTGGATAAGGTGTCTAAGTCCATAACTTATTTGGTATATACTTGACCTGACCTGGCATGGTCCATTTGGGTTGCACTTCACCCGAACTATTTATATGGATAATATTTATGAAAATAGTATGTTTATGATTTATTAATATATTATAGGTTATAATATATTAATAGGAAATCATATTATTCAATTATTATTGATCTTAAGTTAATTATGAATTAATTTAGTGATCAAAGAGATGACTAATTAAACATGGGCTATTATATTTATATAGTGTGGGCTAACACTCATTATGGGCTAAGCTTAAATAAGTGTCCATGGATGGTCCATGGAGCTTTTAACCCATGGATCCTTGGAAGAGGAAGAGACATGGGTTATTAGGGTTTACCCTAATCATCTACACTATATAAAGAGGCTCACGATGCTTGGAATCGGACTAGGTGTGTGTGCATAAGAGTGGCTGATTCCTAGAAGCAAATACATACTCTCTCATAAAGTTTTCCAAGTTTGTGGTGTTTTGTGATTTCCATTTGAGGCATTCACATTATTGGTGCTTGGCTTTCAAACTCCAAGGGAATCAACTCACAATCGAAGGTATGTAATTCTTCTTGTTCTTTATGTTTAAAAGTACCCCATGCCATGCTAGATAGGTTATGAACCATGGAAAAAATTATTTGCATGTATTATAGTCAAACATATATCCAAGGTTTCTACGGTTGCATGAACACCTTAGGAGTGTTAGTTTACTCAAAACCCAACAGTGGTATCAGAGCCTAGGCTTGCTAGATTGATACTTGTTGCAAAATAAGTGAAAAATCGATTTTTATGCAATCTGCACAGGGGACTCGACGAGTCCATACGAATCTTCAACCAACTCGGCAAGTCAGTTCATGCACTCGATGAGTTGGTCATGTAGAGTGCAGTTTTTTCGATTTTGCTGCTGGAAATGGACTAGAAACATTACCCTAAACTGTTTTGGTGTTTTCAAACTTGTTTTAGATGGTGTAATGTTTGTGCTAAACCATTTACAATGGCTTAAATCAAAATTCCAAGCTTTCTATGTGTTCATATGATTCTTGAAATTTTGATATTCATGTTCATGTTCTTATAAGTTTAGAAGATGATAGGAATTATTTGCTAAATTGTTTATGATTAATTCTTGATCATTTATGTGTTTTAATGGAGTCCATAATTTGTGCTCAAGTTATGGATTTTAAAATGTCACTTTCTTTAAACACACATTTGAAACACATAAGTTACATAAAAATGAAGAGTCTTCATTTTTATGAACCATTAACTCATAAGTTATGAAATGAAGAGTTTTGAATAGTTTCAAAACTTGTCCTTATGTTTTGGAATTTGTAAAGTTGCACACACTTTAATAAACTTGAATTCCAACCCTTAGAGTTTTAAAGGTTAAAATCCATCCCTTATATATATATATATATATATATATATATATATATATATATATATATATACATATACATATATGTATATATATATATATATATATATATATATATATATGTATGTATGTATGTATAAGATTAAGTCGTTTTACCATTAGTAGGCCTCATTCACGAAGCCAGTCTATAAGGGGGGGGGGGGGGGTATAAGGTTGTTGCCTATGAAATGGCAGCTTAATGGGTTTCCATTCTCACCCACCGCTTCCTTGATTGGTGGAGGGTCGTTAGCCGAACGGGTATGACAATGACTTTAATTATCATTAAAAGTATAATGATTATTATAAAGTAACTAAATATTCTTAAAATTCCCAATCTTAGTTACTTGAGGAAAATGTGAACATGGTGCTAACCCATGAAATTCACTCTTTGTACCTTACCAAGTCGTTGGTGGAGTGTGTGTGGGTTATCGGCACACTAATTTGGACTAGTAAGGATAACAAAGGGTGACTTAATGTTTATCATAGATCGGTGGAGCGTGTGTGGGTAACCAGCACTTCGATTAGGTGATAATATTAGGGGTACCAAGTGAGTTTGCATGGTTATTCACACCTTGTTTTATGATCCTCGGCATCCCAGTCACAAAACTTGAAGGGCACAATCGAGATTGAAACATGCCATTGAAAAGTTCAATGAATCTCAAAAGAATCTAGGAATTTCTTGAACCAATTAAACCTAATATCTTATTTCATTTTCATTGTGGAAATTGGTGAATCGTCATTCACCTACCTTCAAATATGTTATAGCTTGGATTACGACATCCCTCTTCTAAGTTATAACATACTGTGTTGGGTCCTAACCTTAATATTACATTTGGGTATCTTATTAAGGACTCTATATATCTAATCTAAACTTGTCCTTCTTCTATTTCAGATGTCTTCCAACAACAATGCTTCGGGCTCTAACCCTACCAGCTCCTCTCTCATGAACCTTGTGGGAGAGACATCTTCGATGGTTCAAACTTCAATGATTGGATAAGAAACATCAGGATGGTCACACCCTATGAGGACAAGGAATATGTCTTCGACAAGGAGCTCAAGGAACCCGATAAGTCCATTGCTACTCCTTAGGAGATCGCTGACTTTAGGGCTCATGAGAGAGATGCCTCCAAGGTGGCATGCATCATGATGGCCACATTGATAGCCGAACTCCAGAAGTCCTATAAGGACTTCTACCCTTTTGAGATGCACCAGGATTTGATGGACCGTTACCATCAAAGTGCTCGTTAAGAGCGGTATGAGATTATATCGTTCATGATAACAACTAGAATGAAGGATGGTGAACCCATCACGACCCACATTTAGAAGATGCAAAGATTTGTGGACTGTCTGCTGAAATTGAATGTGAACTTCCCCGAGGAGTTGGCAATTGACATCAGTTTGCACTCCTTACCTCTTTGTTATGACCAATTCAGAATGACCTACCACATGAATAAGGAGGAGGTCACACTCAGCAAGCTTTAGGGACTCTTGAAGACCGCCGAAAGTGGTCTTAAAGGTAAGTCAGTTGTTTCTACTCCTACTCCTACAACAACCCCTATTTTGGCTATAGGGCATGGCAAAGGATAAAAGAGGAAGACCCCTTCGAAGGGTACCAAGGGAAAGTCTCTTGAAGGTTCCTCATCTGGAACCAAAAGAGGTTCTCTCACTCCTTCTGCCATCCCTAAGGATGATGAATGCTACTACTGTCAGAAGAAGGGGCACTGGAAGCAAAATTGCCCTAAATACTTGCAAGATATCAAGGATGGGAAAGTGAAACCCACCCATGCATGTATTTACACAATATTGTCTAATAACTCACCATATTCTAACTCTTGGGTGCTTGATACTGTTGGGTTTTGAGCAATCTAACACTTCCTAAGTGTGCATGCAACCTTAATAAACCTTGGATCTATGTTTGTCTAAATACATGCAAAATAATAATTTTCCAAGGTTTATAACCTATCTAACATGACATGGGGAACATTTCAACATAAAAGAGTTAGAAGAGATTACATAGCTTTTGGTGAGTTTGGTTCTAAGGAGTTTGAGGGCCAAGCACCAATAGTGTGAATGCCTCAAATGGAATCACAAACACCACAAACTCTTGGAAAACTTTGAGAGAGTATACACCTTGTATAAAATCGGCCACACACATGCACACACACACTAGTTCACTAGTTTTCTCTTAGGCTCCATTTCATGCTCCATAAGCATGCTTATATAGTGTGCATGGTTAGGGTGAAACCCTAATAACCCATGTCTTTTCCTTTCCAAGGATCCATGGGTTAAAAGCTCCATGGATCATCCATGGACTTCCACATAAGCCTAGCCCATTAACAAATGAGTATTAGCCCACACTATATAAAACAAATAGCCCATAATCTAATTAGTATTCCTTTTAATCTCTAAATTAATTCATAATTAATTTAAGACTAAAACTAATTAAATAACGTAACTTCATATTAATATATTATAACTCATAATATATTAATAAACATATGTGTATAACTCTCATAAAATTATCCATAATAGTTTGGATGAGATGCAACCCAAATGGACCATGCCGGTCGGGTCAAGTATATACCAAATAAGTTATGGACTTAGACACCTTATCCAACAGACTCCCACTTGGATAAGTCTAATAACTATATTTGCCTATGACTTCAGGAACCAACCAGCAATCTTAGCTCTCGAAAACTCCCTCGAACAATGAAGACTCTGTCGAACTATGAAGCGCCATTTTAGATAAGTGATCACACAATCCTCTGTTCTCATGATATCAGCCGGACAAACACATGGAACTGTGTCTTGCTTATTGTCTAGCAGTTGTTTCTTGATTTTCCGATATGTTTGACGAAGAACTTCACTGAACACATCGGTTTAGTTCTGACCAGGCCTGGTACATGGGTCAACACAAAATCATCGAGGGGCCCAGATATCGCTTCTATTTCTAGAAGGAACAGATAAACTTCGACTGATATGCTTGTTCTACTACTTATTGAATTGTACACAAAGGCACGTTTTATAACATCAAGTTACTGATGCGTTTACGTGCAATCAATGCACAACCAACTCATAGGTAACAACTCATATCTCTAGGTTTAAAGATTTATATGATGTTATCGTCTCACGATCACTCGAGATAAATTCCATGAAGTGATACAAGTGAGCGTGGGTTTATACCAATACTCATAACTTATGAGTACTCATGAATGTTGCAGCAACCATTGCCATGTGTAAACACCTTTAAGGCATCTACAAACCCAATTCATGACAATCTTGATTCATACCTACTTCCAACGTATGATCGATTGTGGAGGTTTGAATAAATTAATTATTCTGGAAGTCAAAACATGCAAAACTGAAACAATAGTAAATAATTGACAATGATAGTAACACTTTACTCATAAATAAATCACAAATTTTATTCATCATCAAACATCGATTACATTTTACAAGTTTCAGGAAAACTATCTAATCTGTAAAACTAATATCGTCCCTCAGCCCGATGCGTCTCGCATGCTGAAAATGCTTAACCCTCGTCAGTCCCTTCGTAAGGGAATCTGCAGGATTCTCATCCGACGATATCCTCCTTGTCACAAGGAGTCCTTCTTCAATCTTGTGTCTTATGAAGTGATATTTTCTGTCAATGTGTCTGGATCTGCCATGATCTCTCGGTTCCTTGGCTAAGGTAACCGCACTATTGTTGTTACAGAAAATCTCTATAGGTTCCTTAATAGCTGGTACAACTCTAAGGTCTCCGATGAAGTTCTTTAGCCATATCGCCTCCTTCGCTGCTTCACTCGCTGCTATATACTCTGATTCACAAGTCGAATCAGCCACCGTCTCCTGCTTGGAACTCTTCCAAGAAATTGCCCCTCCATTTAAGGTAAAGATCCAGTCCGACTGAGAGCGGAAATTATCCCTATCAGTCTGAAAACCAGCATCACTATACCCTAATACTCTCAAGTCATCACTGCCACCAAGGATAAGGATCCAATCCTTAGTCCTCCGCAGGTACTTGAGAATGTTCTTTACCGCTGTTCAATGAGCCTTGCCAGGGTTCCCCTGATACCTGCTAACCATGCTCAAAGCAAAAGCCACATCAGGACGGGTACAAGTCATAGCATACATGATCGAGCCAACTGCGGAAGCATACGGTAATTGGCTCATCTCAGCTATCTCTGCCTCTGTACTCGGACTCTGAGTCTTACTCAGTTTGGTATTGCTTTGGATCGGTAAATCTCCTTTCTTGGAATTCTCCATGTTGAACCTTTTCAACACCTTATCCAAGTAGATACTCTGACTAAGTCCAATTAGTCTTCTACTCCTTTCTCTTAATATCCTTATCCCTAGGATATAGGTAGCCTCCCCTAGGTCCTTCATAGCAAAGCACTTCCCAAGCCAGGACTTAACCTCCTGCAAGGTTGGGATGTCATTTCCTATGAGTAGTATGTCATCCACATACAGTACCAAGAAGCTAACTATACTCCCACTAGCTCTTACATACACGCAAGACTCATCTTCGCTTCTCGAGAAGCCAAACTCTTTTACCTTGTCATCAAAACAAAGATTCCAGCTATGAGATGCTTGTTTTAATCCATAAATGGATTTCTCAAGCTTGCATACTCTATTAGGGTACTCTGCACTGACAAAACCCTCTGGCTGATTCATGTATACATCCTCAGCCAACTTTCCATTAAGGAAAGCGGTTTTGACATCCATTTGCCATATTTCATAAACATGAAATGCTGCAATGGCTAACATAATCCTAATAGACTTAATCTTTGCTACCGGCGAGAAGGTTTCATCATAATCAATACCTTGAGTTTGAGTAAAACCCTTCGCAACCAGTCGAGCCTTATAAGTATGCACTTTTCCTTCCATGTCTGTCTTCTTCTTGAAGATCCATTTGCACCCGACTGTTTTACGTCCTGGTACATGGTCAACCAAGTTCCAAACTTGATTGTCATACATGGACTGTATCTCGTAGTCCATAGCCTCCTTCCATTTAGTAGACTCCAGGCCTGCCATGGCTTCCTTAACACTGCTGGGTTCATCCAAATTTACCAGTGTACTATCACTAATAAACGTATCACCTTCTGTAGTAATATGAAAACCATAATAAAACGAAGGTGTGTTCCTAACCCGTGTGGAACGCCTAGGAGGTACAGACTCGTCAGCTGGATCAACAGGGGTTTCCTCCTCAGGTTGATTGCTAGTGTCTGAGGTTCCTTCACCAATTGATTCTTGAATTTCTTCAAGATCAATCTGCCTCCCACTGTCTCCTTGGCTTATAAATTCTTTCTCGCGAAAGATCCCTCTTCGTGCTACAAAGACCACATTCTCACTGGGTCTGTAGAAGAGGTAACCAAAGGATTTCTGTGGGTAGCCGATGAAAATACACCTTTCACTTCGGGGTTCAAGCTTATCATGAGTTTCACGCCTCACGAAAGCTTCACAACCCCAAATTTTGATGTGGTCCAAATTGGGAACCTTCCCAGTCCACATCCCATGAGGTGTTTTGGTAACCTTCTTTGTAGGGACTAGATTAAGGATATGGGCGGCAGTCTCTAAGGCATACCCCCAAAAAGAGATTAGTAACGAAACTCGACTCATCATAGAGCGAACCATGTCCAACAAAGTTCGATTACGCCTCTCAGCTACACCATTCAGCTGTGGTGTCCTGGGAGGAGTCAATTGTGAGACAATCCCACACTCCTTAAGATAGTCAAGGAACTCGGTGCTAAGATACTCACCACCTCGATCGGATCGAAGCATCTTAATGTTCCTGCCCAATTGATTTTCTACTTCCTGTTTGAATTCCTTAAACCTTTCAAAGGTTTCGGACTTATGTTTGATTAAGTAGACATACCCATATCTACTAAAATCATCAATAAAAGTCACATAATACCGATTAGCATCCCTTGTGGCGGTTTTGAATGGCCCACATACATCAGTATGTATTAGGTCCAACAAACCTTCACCCCTCTCACAAGTTCCAATGAAGGGTGATTTTGTCATCTTTCCAAGCAGACAAGATTCACAATTATCATCCGATTTAAGGTCAAATGATTCCAAGACTCCACTCTTTTGGAGTTGGCCTATGCGTTTCTTGTTTACATGTCCAAGACGACAATGCCACAATGATGCTTTATCTAGGCTAGTAGAAGAATCAATATACAACACATTATTTCCTAAGTTGTCTACAATCGACACAGTTTCATACACACCATCACAAGGTAATGTTTTAAAATAAAACACATTATTAAAGAAAGCATTAATACCACCACATTCATTATCAAACGAAAAGGTAAAACCTTGTTTGTAGAAAGCATGAAAAGAAATAATATTCCTCGCCATTTCAGACGAGTACACACATTTATTCAAATCTAATTTTAACCCATTATTAAGCAACAAAGTATAAACTCCAATCTTGGAAACATGTGAAGCCTTCCTATTCCCCATGATTAAGTTTATCTTTCCGTGCTCCACATCCTCACTTCTTCTTAGGCCCTGCAAATCAGAACATATGTGAATACCACATCCTGTATCAAGCACCCAAGAGTTATAATATGTTGAGTAATTAGACAATATGGTGTAAATACCTGCATGGGTGGGTTTCACTTTCCCATCCTTTAGATCCTGCAAGTACTTAGGGAAGTTTCGCTTCCAGTGTGCCTTTTCATGGCAATAGAAGCATTCAACATCCTTGGGAATGGCAGAAGGAGTGGCAGAACCGTTCTTGGCCTTTGATGAGGAACCTTCAAGAGACTTTCCCTTGGTACCCTTCGAAGGGTGCTTCCTCTTCTTCCCTTTGCCCTACCCAATGGCTAAAACAGGGGTAGATGTTGGAGTAGGAGTAGTAGAGGTAACAACTGCCTTACCCTTAAGACCGGATTCCGCGGTCTTCAAGAGTCCTTGAAGCTTGCTGAGGGTAACTTCCTCCTTGTTCATATGACTTTTGGAGCTCGGCTGTCATCGTGGCCATCATGATACATGCCACCTTAGTAGCATCTCTCTCATGAGTCCTGAGTTCAGCGATCTCCTCAGGAGTAGTAGTAGACTCATCAAGTTCTTTTAACTCCTTATCGAGGACATATTCCTTATCCTCGTAACGAGTAACCATCTTGATGTTCCTAATCCAATCCATGAAGTTGGAACCATCAAAGATGACCCTCCCACAAAGATTCATGAGAGAGAAAGAACCAGTTGGGTTAGAGCCTGAAGCATTAGTGTTGGAAGACATCTGAAAAGAGAGTAAGTTTAGATTAGATATATATGATCCTTAAAAAGACACCCAAATGTAATATTAAGGCTAGGATCCAATCACAATATATTACACTTAGAAGAGAGATGCCGTAATCTAAGTAATAATATATTTGAAAGGTAGGTGAATGACGATTCACCAATTTCCACCATGAAAACAAAATGATTTATTAGGTTTAATTGGATTTGAAATTCCTAGATTCTTTTGAGATTCATTGAACTTTTCAATGGCATGTTTCAATCTCGATTGTGCCCTTCAAGTTTTGTGACTGGGATGCCGAGGATCACAAAACAAGGTGTGAATAACCATGCTAATTCACTTGGTACTCTTAATATTATCACCTAATCAATGTGCCGGTTAACCACACACGCTCCATTGATCTATGACAAACATTAAGTCACCCTTCATGATCCTTACTAGTCCTAGTTAGTGTGCCGGTTAACCACACACGCTCCACCAACGACTTGGTAAGGTACAAAGTGTGAATTCCATGGACTAGCACCATGTTCACATTTTCCTAAAATAACTAAGATTGGGAATTAAAAGAGTTTAGTTATTTTATAATATTCATTATACTTTTAATGAGGATTTAAGGTCATTGTTCTACCCGTTCGGCTAACGACCCTCCACCAATCAAGCAAGCGGTGGGTGAGAGTATACACCCATTAAGTCGCCATTTTATAGGCAACAACCTTATACCCACCTTATAGACCAGCTTCGTGAATGAGGCCTACTAACGGTAAAACGACTTATTCTTATACATATATATAATAATTAACCATTAATGTTATAAATAGTATAAGGGTTGAATTTTAACTATTAAAACTCTAAGGATTGGAATTAGAGTTTATTAAAGTGTGTGAAACTTTACAAATTCCAAAACTTGAGGGCAAGTTTTGTAACTTTGCAAAACTCTTCATTTCATAACTTATGAATTAAAGGTTCATAAAAATGAAGACTCTTCATTTTCATGTAACTTATGTATTTTAAGTGTGTGTTAAATAAAAGTGACCTTTGGTAATCCATAACTTGAGGACAAATTATGGACTCCATTAAAACACATAAATGATAAAGAATTAATCCTAAACAATTCAGCAAATAATTCCTATCATTTTCTAAATTCATAAGAACATGAACATCATCATCAAAAATTCAAGAATTATATGAACACATAAAATCATGGAATTTTGATATATGCTATTGTAAATGGATTAGAACAACCATTACACCAACTAAAATAAGTTTTATAACACCAAAACAATTTAGGGTAATGTTTCTAGTCCATTTCCAACAGCAAAAGTCGAGAATCTGCACTCTTTCGATCCTACTCGTCGAGTGCATGAACTGACTCGTCGAGTAGGTTGAAGTTTGTCTTGGACTCGTCGAGTCCCCCCAATGGACTCGGCGAGTCCACCATGCAGACAGCAACGATTTCGAATTTTTTCACTATTTTGCATCAAGTATCAAACAAGCAAGCCTAGGCTCTGATACCACTGTTGGGTTTTGAGCAATCTAACACTTCCTAAGTGTGCATGCAACCCTAATAAACCTTGGATCTATGTTTGTCTAAATACATGCAAAATAATAATTTTCCAAGGCTTATAACCTATCTAACATGGCATGGGGAACATTTCAACATAAAAGAGTTCGAAGAGATTACATACCTTTTGGTGAGTTTGGTTCTAAGGGGTTTAAGGGCCAAGCACCAATAGTGTGAATGCCTCAAATGGAATCACAAACACCACAAACTCTTGGAAAACTTTGAGAGAGTATACACCTTGTATAAAATCGGCCACACACATGCACACACACACTAGTTCACTAGTTTTCTCTTAGGCTCCATTTCATGCTCCATAAGCATGCTTATATAGTGTGCATGGTTAGGGTGAAACCCTAATAACCCATGTCTTTTCCTTACCAAGGATCCATGGGTTAAAAGCTCCATGGATCATCCATGGACTTCCACATAAGCCTATCCCATTAACAAATGAGTATTAGCCCACACTATATAAAACAAATAGCCCATAATCTAATTAGTATTCCTTTTAATCTCTAAATTAATTCATAATTAATTTAAGACTAAAACTAATTAAATAACGTAACTTCATATTAATATATTATAACTCATAATATATTAATAAACATATGTGTATAACTCTCATAAAATTATCCATAATAGTTTGGATGAGATGCAACCCAAATGGACCATGCCGGTCGGGTCAAGTATATACCAAATAAGTTATGGACTTAGACACCTTATCCAACATATACAAGATGTGGTATTCACATATGTTCTGATTTGCAGGGCCTAAGAAGAAGTGAGGATGTGGATAACGGGAAGATAAACTTGATTATGTGAAATAGGAAGGCTTCACCTATTTCCAAGATTGGAGTTTTTACTATAACGATGAGATTTTCAAAACAAATGTTTCATTTTTCAACAACCAAATTTATATATAAAATATTCTCAAAATGTATTCCACAATAGTTATCAAATCAAAACATATCCCAAGATCACAAATCAAATCTCCTCTCTGTGTGTACGGGTCATGCCGACGCCTTTCCACGGTGTTCGCTAGTACCTGAAACACATAACACAACAACTGTAAGCATAAATGCTTAGTGAGTTCCCCAAAATACCACATACAACACATACACCACTCGAGGCTACTGTACGACGGTCGATGTGTCTCAGCGGGACCCTACGATCCCGTAGCTCGTTGGACCCTCTGGTCCGATCATAGCTCGTTGGGCCCTCCGACCCGATCTGTCTCGTTGGACCCTCTGGTCCAGTCTGAATAGTTGGACCCTCCGGTCCGGTCTATACAAATATATATATCATACCTACATCACATAGAACATAATCTCATACATGGCACCCAATCTCATACATAGCATATAAGACCCTCCGGTCAACTCATAATACCACTCTAGGTAACGTATAGTGAGAAGACTCACCTCGTGTAACTCGGTAACTCGGAAATCTCGGACTCCATGAAAATAGGATCTAGCCTCCGCCTAATCATACGAAATAAAAACTCGGCATCAACACATTTCCCAAGGCTAGACCATTCCCTCTCTTAGCACTCTCAGGAGGGTAAAAGACCATTTTACCTTTCTCATGGCAGAAATACCCTAAAGTTGACCAAACCCTAAAAGTCAACAAAAGTCAACCATCTGGGTTACGCTGGGCGTACCCGGTGCCTTCACAGAATCGGGGTGCACCACCCCTACGTTGCGCGTACTGGGATTATGCCCGACGTAAATCCCGGTTCAGCCATATTGAGTATTGTGGTCTTAAACGGTTAAGACAAGAACTCATATTCCAGATTTGACTTCTCTAAGGGTCCTTAGTCCATAAAGTTGAAACCTTTAAGCCTTGCATGGCTGTAAAGATCATCTATCACTCAAAACACCTTTCCTCTTTCCATATTAAGACCCTAACTCATGCATGACTCAATATCCATGACCAAGATTGGATTTTTATGAATCCTCAACACATATTACACTGGGGAAGGCCAGATCTAGGCTGATGGAGACTCTTTGCACACAAAGTTTCCACCTTTGAACCAAAAACCCTAAAATGGGTCCAAAAAGCAAAACTCTTGAAGGACAAGGAAAACTTTGAGCTTTTTACCTCAAAAGGGATCTCCAACCGTTGTAGAACTCGGATCTACTCTTACTCTTCCACTTCTAGCTCCAACAATGGCTTCCTCTTCTCCTTCTTCACCTCAAAAAGGTACCTTCAAGGTCAAGAACACACACACACAAGCTTAAACACGGATTTCTGCACTCTAAGGGCTCACTCAAAGGGGTATGGTGGCTAGGGCAAAGGACTAAACGTTCCTTTTATAGTACACAAGCCAGAAATTAGGGTTTGCATCTGGGCACACTACGCCCAACGTAACCCTAGGTACACCCAACGTACCCGGGCGAGACCGCATTGAAAATAAGCGCGTGAGTACGCGCAGCGTTCGCCTCATTATGCCCAGCGTACTCACAACCAACACACAACCTTAAAGGACTCATCTTGCCAACTCTCAAAATAGAAGGGTTATAAAGCTTAACTGAATTTTGGGCTATTACATATACCTTGTTGCTAAGTAGTGGGTTAAAGTTAGATTTGAATAATTGTGGTACTCGTTTGAAATGGCAAGAAATATTATTTCTTTTCATGGTTTGTACAAACAAGGTTTTACCTTTTAGTTTGATAATGAATGTGGTGGTATTAATGCTTTCTTTCATAATGTTCTTTATTTTAAAGCATTGCCTTGTGATGGTGTGTATGAAACTATGTCGGTTGTAGACAACCTAGGAAATAATGTGTTGTGTATTGATTTGTCTACTAGCTTGGATAAAGCATCATAGTGGCATTGTCGTCTTGGACATGAAAACAAGAAACGCATAGGCAAACTCCAAAAGGATGGAGTCTTGGAGTCATTTGACCTAAAGTCAGATGATAGTTGTGAATCTTGTTTTCTTGGAAAAATGACAAAATCACCCTTCACTGGTACTTGTGCAAGGGGTGAGGGTTTGTTGGACCTTATACATACTGATGTATGTGGACCATTTAAAACTGCCACAAAGGATGCTAACCGCTATTATGTGACTTTTACTGGCGGTTACAGTAGATATGGTTATGTCTACTTAATCAAGCATAAGTCAGAAACCTTTAAAAAGTTTAAAGAGTTTAAACAAGAAGTAGAGAATCAATTGGGCAGGAACATTAAGATGCTACGATCCGATCGAGGTGGTGAGTATCTTAGTACTGAGTTCCTTGACTCTCTTAAGGAATGTGAGATTGTCTCACAACTGACACCTCCCAGGACACCACAGCTGAATGGTGTAGCTGAGAGGCGTAATCGGACCTTGTTGGACATGGTTCGTTCTCTTTTTGTGGGTATGCCTTAGAGACTGTCGCCCATATCATTAATCTAGTCCCTACAAAGAAGGTTACCAAAAAATCTCACAAGATGTGGACTAGGAAAGTTCCCAATCTAGACCACATCAAGATTTGGGGTTGCGAGGCTTTCGTGAGATGCGGGAATCATGATAAGCTCGAACCTCGAATTGAGAGGTGTATTTTCATCGGCTACCCACGAAATTCTTTTGGTTACCTCTTCTACAGACCCAGTGAGAATGTGGTCTTTTTGGAAAGAAGAGGAGTCTTTGGAGAGAGAGAATTTATAAGCCAAGGAAGCACTGGGAGGCAAATTAATCTTGAAGAAATTCAAGAGTCAAGTGGTGAAGGAGCCTCAGATACTAGCAATCAACCTGAGGAGGAAACTCCTGTTGAGCCAGCTAACGAGTCTATGCTCCCAAGGCGTTCCACAAGGGTTAGGAACATGCCTAATTTCTATTATGGATTCCATATTGATGGGTTTTATACAAACAATCCTATGTGTGCATGTAACCCTAGAGTTGGATCTATGTTTTCACTATTAGTTATACAAGTTTATGAACACAAAAAGAAACATGGCATGCTACTATTATTTTAGAAATTCATATATAAAATAGAATACATACCTTTTGTTGTTATATAGTAATAACGACTAGTTCCTTGAATCTCCTTAGCTTTGAAAGCAAGTACCACAAGTGTAGTACCTCTAATGGCTTACAAACATACTAGGTGAAAGGATGAATATGAGAGAGAGGAGACAAGGGTATCTTACCCTAGATTTCATCCCTTTTAGGGTTTCCCAAGGCTTGGACAAAATCTTAGTGCCTTAGGGTGCTATTTACACTTAAGGCTAACTAGGATTTCAAGGTGTAAACCCTAATCCCTTAGCTTATGGCCTAAGCAAGTCCATGGACTCCTTTCCTTAAGCCCTTGGACGAAAACTCCTATATCCTTCTAGGATTTCGTTCAAGCCTTAATAAAGGTGATCCAATGGCCCAAAGCCTCAACTATTGAATAATTACAAAATAGCCCCTGCACTTTCAGTCAGTTTCTTTAATCTCAAAATTAATTCTAAATTAATTTATGATTAAATACTAATTAATAATATGATTCCAAATTAATATATTGTTCATATAATATATTAACAAATCATATTTATATCCTAGTTTATTATTCTTAACAGTAAACCAGCCTCTCTCCCCAACAATCATCTTGTCTAGTCACCAGTGTGAAGGCAACCCAAAAGGACCATGTACAATCGGGTCAAGTACATACAAAAATAGTTATGGACTTCGAAACTAATCCAACAGTCTCTCACTTGGATAAGTCTAATAACTATTCTGCGTATAACCTAAGATCCTGATTGGCAATCGTAGCTTTCAAAAGCCGCTGTCAACTCTGATCTTATCAGAAGCGTGTCCTTTAGATAAGGGATCATATATTCCTCCATTCTTGATATCGTATAGACTTGAGACATGGATTGAAATCATTCTCTCAGTCTATGTGTTGTTTCCCGATTTCCGATTTATGACGACTGACAACAGACTACAATTGAACACATCAAATTAGTCCCGGCTTGGCCAAGCGCTTAGGGTGTCATCACTAAATCATCGAGGGGCCTACATATATCACTTTCATCCTACTCTGGATAAAAGGAACGGATAAAATTTGATTCAATGCTTGCTTACACCCACTTACCGAATCACACACAATAATATGTTTTATAATACCAAGTTACTGGTGCGTTTACATATTATCAATGTGTAACCGACTTGCAAGATACAACTCACACATCTCGGTTTCAAGAATATAAGATATTATCGTCTCACCAATCACTCGTGATAAAATCCATGAAGTGATTCTTGTGAGCGTGGGTTTAATCCAATGCTCAAAATCATATTTATAATCACTCACGAACATTGCAGCAAACCTTTGCTATGTCTAACATACTTTAGACAATCTACAAACCAATTCATGACAGTCTTCATTCATACCTACTTCCAACATATGAACAACTGTGGTCCGTTCGAATAATTTGATTATTCTGAAATAATTAATTATTCAGGATGTCAAAACATGCAAAGTGAAACACAAGAATAATACTAATCCTCTATGGTCCCAAACCTTTGAGTATAAATAAAACACTTTTTATTTATCACCACATCGATTACTCATTATTTGTTGTTTCAGTTAATTAACTTATTACTTGAATTATTACTACAATTGTCCCATGCTCTTAGCCTGCACACGATTTTTAATTATTGTCCTTACTTTGTGAAATAGATCAAATGAACACATTTCTAATCATACTCATTTCACAACTCCCAATCCTTATCATAAGTATAAGAATATCAAATTCTTGCCACTTATAGAATATGCTAGATTCTAACATTTTATGTAATGATCCTTTCATAAAGTCATAGCTCAAAATCATCAAGACTTGGCCAATCTCTATCAGAAATAATTCTATAGATATGATGTCTCTCACTCAAAGTATATTCCTTTGAACATTCTTCTTGCATAAAAGTTTCTAATCTAGACATAGATTCTCAATACCCAACTCACAATATGGAAACATTTCCATATTTGCCATATGACAACTCATTCTTAATAGAATCTTATCTATTCATAATAATGTCGATATTGTCCATACAATACCATACTTTTGTTGGGTTTTAGCCATAAGAACTTTCCTATGTGCGCATGCAAAACCCTATTGCTTGGATCTAGGCTTTCTAATAAACATGCTTTTGAATCCAAGACTTCTAATGGCTAATTAGGTTAAACAACAACATTAATACAGATCTAGAATCATACCTTTGAGTTCCTTGTTGATCTTCTTGTCTTGGAGCTTCTAGAGTCACAATTGTCACTCCTATAATGGCTTACAAACACCAATAGCAAACAAGATGATTTAGGAGAGAGGAGAGGGGATGGAATTCGACCAGAGGTTCCTTACTTTAGGTTCTAAAAGGTTGTACACGAATTCCACATCCCAAGGGCCTATTTATACCTTTAGACTCCTTAAGGGTTTCACCCTAAACCCTAATTGGATAATCTTCTCTTAAGGCTATCCAAATCCATTCCATAGATATCCTTATGGACGATTTTGAGCTATCCTAAAGCTCTTAGAATCCGTCCAAAGTCCATCCTAATGGATTTATAGTCTAAAGTCTAACTATCAAACAATTGACAGTTTATACCCTCTTATTTAATTAATCTCTTTAAGTCACCAAATTAATACCAATTAATTTATGACTTATATTAATCAAATAGCTAAATATTATTCCTTATAATATTTACTCTCTCTCTTAATAAATCATCCTTCAATTTGCTATGGTGAAGGCAACCCAAAAGGACCATGCACCACCGAATATAGTTATAGCCTTAGACACTATTCCAACAGTCTCCCACTTGGATAAGTCTAGTAACTATACAAGTATAATACGGTTTGCAATCGTAGCTCTCAAAGACGCTGTCAACTCTGATCTAATCAATCTTGTCCTTTAGATAAGGGATCGTACAGTCCTCTGTTAGATATCATGCTGACAATCCTATGGAATGGTTAGTCTAGCATTTAGATTTCTCGATCTTCGATTTATTTGACATAGAACTTAATCGAACACATCAATTCAGTTCTGACCGGGCCCGGCACATAAGTCAAATCAAATCATCGAGTGGCCAAGATATCTCTTCTACCCTCTTAGGATAAAATTTACAGATAAACTTCGACTTATATGCATTTACTTATTCATTAACCAACTATACACAACAATGTGTTTTATAACATCAAGTTACTGATGCGTTTTCGCATTATCAATGGACAATCAATTAACAAATAATAAACCATATATCTAGGTTTTAAGACCATATGATATTATCGTCTTGCGATCACTTTTTATATCGTATTCCATAAGGTGATTCCAGCAAGCGCGGGTTTATTCCAATGCTCAAAACCAGTTCATAAGCACTCATGAACGTTGCAGCAACTCTTGCTATGTCTAACACCATTTAGACACTCTACACACCAATTCACGACAATCTTCATTCATATCTACTCCCAACATATGAACGATTGTGGACCATTTGAATAATTCGATTATTCCTAATAAACTCAATTATCCTGGAAGTCAAAACATGCAAAGTGAAACAATAGTTAAACAACTAACATGTGATAGTAACTTTACTCATAAATAAAACTTCTTTATTTAATCATCAAATGTTAATTACATTTATCTATTATACGTTTCTAATACTATCTAATCTATGCTAATATCATCCTTCAGCCCAATACTCCTAGCATGCTGTAAGTGCTTAACCCTACTCAGTCCCTTCGTAAGCGGATCTGCTGGGTTATCTTCTGATGATATCCTCTTCACTACGAGTTGTCCTTCTTCTACACGATGTCTAATGAAGTGATATTTTCTGTCGATATGTCGAGATCTACCATGATCCCTCGGTTCCTTGGTTAAGGCAACCGCACCTTCGTTATCATAGAAAATCTCTATGGGCTCCTTTATGGCCGGTACAACTCCAAGATCACCGATGAAGTTCTTCAGCCATATTGCCTCCTTCGACGCTTCGCTCGCTGCGATGTACTCTGATTCGCACGTTGAATCAGCTACGGTTTCCTGCTTGGAACTTTTCCATGTCACTGCTCCTCCATTTAGGGTAAAGACCCAGCCCGACTGCGAACGGTAGTTGTCCCTGTCGGTTTGAAAGCTGGCGTCACTATACCCTCGCACCTTCAAGTCATCACTCCCTCCAAGGACTAAGAACCATTCTTTCGTTCTCCGAAGGTACTTAAGGATGTTCTTCACCGCAACCCAATGTGCTCTGCCAGGGTTCCCTTGATATCTGCTAACCATGCTCAAAGCGAAGGCTACATCAGGGCGAGTACAAGTCATAGCGTACATGATTGAGCCAACTGCGGAAGCGTATGGTACTCGGCTCATTTCTGCTATCTCGGCTTCGGTACTCGGACTTTGAGTCTTACTCAACTTGGCATTTCCTTGTATCGGTAGTTCTCCCTTCTTTGAGTTTTCCATACTAAAACGTTTTAGTACCTTCTCTAAGTAAGTATTCTGACTAAGTCCAATTAGTCTCTTACTTCTTTCTCTTACTATCCTTATTCCCAAAATGTAAGAAGCCTCTCCGAGGTCCTTCATAGCGAAGCACTTCCCAAGCCAGGACTTAACCTCCTGCAGAGTCGGGATGTCGTTTCCTATGAGTAATATGTCATCGACATATAGAACGAGGAAGCTTACTATACTCCCACTGGCTTTGACATATACACAAGATTCGTCTTCGCTTCGTACAAATCCAAACTCTTTGACTTTCTCATCGAAGCAAAGATTCCATCTGCGAGACGCTTGCTTAAGTTCATAAATGGACTTCTCAAGCTTACACACTCTATTCGGATGCTTCGGATCCACAAACCCCTCTGGCTGAGCCATGTAAACATCCTCAGCCAACTTTCCGTTAAGGAAAGCGGTCTTGACATCCATTTGCCAAATCTCATAATCATGAAATGCGGCAATCGCTAGCATCACTCTAATAGATTTAATCTTCGCAACTGGTGAGAAGGTCTCATCATAGTCAACTCCGGGAGTTTGAGTAAAGCCCTTCGCAACCAATCGCGCTTTATACGTGTGTACGTTCCCATCCACGTCGGTCTTCTTCTTGAAGATCCACTTGCACCCTACGGTCTTACGTTCGGGCACGTAATCAACCAAATTCCAAACTTGGTTATCGTACATGGATTGGATCTCGCTATCCATCGCCTCTTTCCATTTCGCAGATTCCGGGCCTGCCATGGCTTCCTTATAACTATTAGGTTCATCAAGATTTACTAGTGTACCATCACTAATATACGTGTCCCCTTCGGTAGTAATATGAAAACCATAAAACTGGGGATGAACTCTAACTCTATCGGAACGTCTAAGAGGTAAGGATTCGTCAATCGGTTCAACCGGAGTTTCCTCCTCGGGTTGAAAGCCAGCGGTAGAGGTTCCTTCATCTATCGACTCTTGAATCTCTTCAAGTTCGATTTGCCTCCCACTATCTCCTTGGCTTATGAGTTCTCGCTCTCCGAAAACTCCTCTCCTCGCAACAAAGATAACATTATCTTTCGGTCTATAGAAGAGATATCCAAAGGAAGTTTGCGGGTAGCCGATAAAAATACATCGCTCACTTCGAGGTTCAAGCTTGTCGTGAGTATCTCGTCTTACGAAAGCCTCGCAACCCCAAACCTTGATATGTGCCAACGAGGGAGCTTTCCCCGTCCACATCTCGTGAGGTGTTTTGGCAACCTTCTTGGTAGGGACTCGGTTAAGGATATGGGCGGTAGTCTCTAAGGCATACCCCCAAAAGAAGATAGGTAGTGAAGCACGACTCATCATAGAGCGAACCATATCCAATAAGGTTCGATTACGCCTTTCTGCCACACCATTTAACTGCGGTGTCCTAGGAGGCGTTAATTGCGAAACTATTCCACACTCCTTGAGATAATCGTGGAATTCAAGACTTAGGTACTCTCCTCCTCGATCGGATCGAAGCATCTTGATTTTCCTGCCCAATTGATTCTCCACTTCATTCTTGAACTCCTTGAACTTTTCAAAGGTTTCTGACTTTTGCTTGATTAAATAGATATACCCATATCTACTATAATCGTCGGTAAAGGTCACATAGAAGCGGTTCCCATCCTTCGTGGTTGATCTAAAAGGTCCACATACATCGGTATGTATTAGGTCTAATAGTCCCTCACCCCTTTCACAAGTACTCGTGAAGGGTGACTTAGTCATCTTTCCAAGTAAACAAGACTCGCATGTGTCATTTTCCCTAAGGTCGAATGACTCCAACACTCCATCCTTTTGGAGTTGGGCTATGCGTTTCTTGTTGACATGTCCAAGACGACAATGCCACAAGGATGCTTTATCCATACTAGTGGAAGAATCAATATTCAAAACATCATTTCCTAAGTTATCAACAATCATAACAGTTTCATATATTCCATTACATGGTATAGCTTCAAAATAAAAGACACCATTTAGATAAGCCAAAATAGAACCATTCTCATTATTAAAAGAAAATCTAAAACCTTGTCTATACAAACCATGAAATGAAATGATGTTTCTAGCCATTTCTGGCGAATAGCAACAATTGTTCAAATCTAAAACTAAACTATTCTTAAGCACCAAAGAATACACTCCAATCTTGGTCACAGGCGACGATCTTCTGTTCCCCATGATTAGATTGATCCTTCCTTGCTCCACATCCCTACTTCTTCTTAGTCCCTGCACATTAGAACAAATGTGATAACCACAACCGGTGTCAAGAACCCAAGAAATAGCATGATTAGAATCGTTAGATTTTATTGCATATATACCTGTGAAAGATGGCTTGATCTTTCCTTCCTTGATGGCTTGCAGGTAATCCGGGCAGCTTCTCTTCCAATGTCCTATCTTGTGGCAGTGGTGGCACTCTGCCTCCTTTGGGTTAGAGCAGGGCTTAGAGGGATCAACTTTGGTCCCACTAGAAGAGGAACCATCTCGGGCTTTCACCTTTCGATAGTTATTTGAAGAAGCTTTCCTCTTCTTTCCCTTCCCTTGACCAATAGCCAAGACAGGAGCAGCAGACGGATTGGGAGTTGGTGCAACAGACTTGTCCTTGAAATTGCTCTCAGCAACCCTCAAGAGACCTTGGAGTTTACTTAGAGTGACCTCCTATTTGTTCATGTGGTAGGTCATCCTAAATTGATTGTACATCGGAGGCAAAGAGTGAAGCACCATGTCGATCGCCAAGTCTTCGCCGAAGTCAACATTTAACTTGCGAAGGCGGTCGACATACCTTTGCATCTTTTGCAAGTGCACGGTAAGAGATTCTCCATGACCCATCTTGGCGGAAATCATGTTCGTGAAAATCTCGTAACGCTCTTGTCTCGCGTTTTGGTGGTACCTCTCCAACAAGTCTTGATGCATCTCGTATGGATACATGTCCTCGTAGGACTTTTGGAATTCGGAGTTCATGGTGGCGATCATGATGCAATGTACTTTCGTCGCATCTCGCTCATGGGTTTCAAAGGCGGTGATTTCGGCGGGAGTAGCAACTTCGGGGTTGATTTTCTCGAGCTTCTCGTCGAGGACATACTCTTTATCCTCATAGCGAGCAATGGTGCGAATGTATCTTATCCATTCGCCAAAGTTCGTTCCATCGAAGGTGACCTTTTGGCAAAGGCTCATCAACGTGAAAGAACTAGCAGCAGCGTTGTTTGCGTTTGACATCTATAGAAAGGACAAAGATAGATTAGAACAAGAATCCCTAATTATCACCCAATAAGAAAAATTAGGGCTAGGATCCAACAATAACATTTACATACTAGAAAAGGGATGCCGTAATCCAACATGCAAATAAATTGAAGGTAAGTGAATGACGATTCACTAATTCTCCATCACAAAACTTAAACTTTTGGTCCTAAGTGTTTTGAGAATTCCTAGGTTCGGATGAGATTCATTGAACTATTGAATGGCATGTTTAAATCTCGATATGCCCCTCTTGTTTGTGACTGGGATGCCGAGGATCACAAAGCGGGTGTGAATTACCATGCAAATTTACATGGTGCCTTCATTGTTACGATCACCTATTCGATGTGCTGGTAAACCACACACGCTCCATCGAACTATGATAAACAATGAATCACCCTTTGCCACCTTCGCTTAGAACCAATTAGTGTGCCGGTAAACCACACACGCTCCACTAACATCTTAGCAAGGTGC
Source organism: Lactuca saligna (assembly GCF_052625555.1). Taxonomy (NCBI): domain Eukaryota; kingdom Viridiplantae; phylum Streptophyta; class Magnoliopsida; order Asterales; family Asteraceae; genus Lactuca; species Lactuca saligna. Next base: position 184,078,533 of record NC_136423.1, read on the forward strand.
AAAGTGTAATTTCATGGGATTGCATCAATTCACTTTTCCTAAAGTAACTAAGATTGAGAAATTTAAAAAAGAAAGTTTAGTTACTTCGTATTTCTTATTATACTTTTAATGAGAGGATGAGGTTGCCCTATCCTACCCGTTCGGCTAACGACCCTCCACCAATCAAGCAAGCGGTGGGTGTGAGTGTACACCCATTAAGCGCCATTTTATAGGCCGCAACCTTATACCCACCTTATAGATCGGCTTCGTGAATGAGGCCTACTAGCGGTAAGACTAGCATTTAGTTATACATATATATATATATATTATTCTAATAATATCATATAGGTATAGGGTTGCATTTTAAACTTTTCAAAATCTAGGGTTTGAAATTTAAGTTGTCTAAATTAAAGCTTTTAATCACAAATATAAATTTCAAAACTATAGGGTAGGTTTTAAACATTTAAAAAATATGGAGGATCAAATAACAAATAATTCCAATTAACAATTTAATATTCTAATTATCTTTATTTGATTTATCTTGATTTCTTTGAAGATAATTACCAAAAATAATTAATCATTATCATATAAGGAAATTAAATATTTTATTAGATGATAAATATCTTTAATTAGATCAAGATAACAGTCATATTTATCAAAAAATCGGATTTACATTGATCTAATATGATTAAGGTAAGTTTCCATAAGATAATTATGAAATAATCCCGAATCTGGCCATTCCTGACGCTTGGACTCGCCGAGTGCACAAGGGGACTCGACGAGTCAGGCCTACTCGACGAGTCCACCTTGGAACTCGACGAGTCAGTGACTCAAAACCCAAAAAATCGAATTTTGCAGGTTTGTTTCAGTTATTCAAGCAACAATTTAAAGAAAACCAATCTAGGCTCTGATACCACTGTTGGGTTTTAGCCATAAGAACTTTCCTATGTGCGCATGCAAAACCCTATTGCTTGGATCTAGGCTTTCTAATAAACATGCTTTTGAATCCAAGACTTCTAATGGCTAATTAGGTTAAACAACAACATTAATAAAGATCTAGAATCATACCTTTGAGTTCCTTGTTGATCTTCTTGTCTTGGAGCTTCTAGAGTCACAATTGTCACTCCTCTAATGGCTTACAAACACCAATAGCAAACAAGATGATTTAGGAGAGAGGAGAGGGGATGGAATTCGACCAGAGGTTCCTTACTTTAGGTTCTAAAAGGTTGTACACGAATTCCACATCCCAAGGGCCTATTTATACCTTTAGACTCCTTAAGGGTTTCACCCTAAACCCTAATTGGATAATCTTCTCTTAAGGCTATCCAAATCCATTCCATAGATATCCTTATGGACGATTTTGAGCTATCCTAAAGCTCTTAGAATCCGTCCAAAGTCCATCCTAATGGATTTATAGTCTAAAGTCTAACTATCAAACAATTGACAGTTTATACCCTCTTATTTAATTAATCTCTTTAAGTCACCAAATTAATACCAATTAATTTATGACTTATATTAATCAAATAGCTAAATATTATTCCTTATAATATTTACTCTCTCTCTTAATAAATCATCCTTCAAGTTGCTATGGTGAAGGCAACCCAAAAGGACCATGCACCACCGAATATAGTTATAGCCTTAGACACTATTCCAACAACTTTCAACTACTTACAAGCAACCAATCTTCAGCGAACTTTAGATCGTCCTTTGATAGTTGTTTAATTATCTTAGTCAAAACCGATTCTTGTCCTTCTTCTCTCTTAATGCGCTAGACATTTGGAAAATTTTAGAATGGTCAAGTATAATAGCATTGTCAATCAATCCTATACCCGAAGCGTATGGAACACGATGCATAATGTCTTATCTTCTGCCATAATATTTTATGTGTCACGTTCTTACAATTCGAACTATGAAGAGGGATGCCATAATCATAATCGAAATTTAAGAACACACTATGTATCCTTTCACTAAATTTTATTAAAATTTCTCAATCTGGGCTTTTAGATTTCGAAATGAAGTACAATATTCTCTCTCTTAATTATAGCAAAACAACTTTTCAACCCTTACGACTTTGCAAAGTATAACTCATGTTTTTTATAATTAATATTTCTAACTTGCAATACTTGCCATAATAATCATACAAGCATAACATTTATGCTCCCACTATCATGATGATTATTATCATATAAGCATAACACTTATGCTCCCACTAGCTTTGACATGTATTCAGAAAACAACTTAACTTCCAGAAAATAATACCTATTGAATTTCTTAAGTTCATATTTCTAATACCTAATGCTTTGATAATCCTTTATCTAAGCTTCTCAAACTTATACACCTTTTGCCTAAGATAGGTCATATGTGTGTCTAAACAATTCAGACTAATTGCCAAATCTCACAATTCAAATCATGGAAAGGGATACCGTAACCATAATCGAATTCGAGAATACAATTTTCACAATCACTATCTTAAAATCTCTCTTAGTGAAAGCATTTCCTCACAGTCATTTTCATGAAGGAGGGAATCTTATGACACTTAGATTTTAATGGTGTATGTGTTTCTCTCCATGCAAATTTGTCAAAACCAAAGTTTGCGACAAATCCAACCTCATATGGACCGAACTTTCTCAATCTTGATTTCTTTCCTTATGGTAACACGAGTGCCTACCGTGTCTTCCAAGTAGTTAAGCAGCTCACCCTTTCCTATCAATGTACTTTTCATTGATCAAGGTGCTTGCCTTTTATGCGTTCAAATGAGAACTTATAGAACTCTCATGTATAATTAACTCAATTGGAACGGCACAGAAACAAGATAGTGTCAACACGATAGGTTGTGAACCTCAAGTCGTGTGCTAGTGATGATTGATAAGGTTTATTCTTGATTAGTTCTTGAACTTTTCAAGACCATTAATACTCCCACTGACTCCTTGACATATAAGATTCTCTTGTCAATAAACATTTCTCGACAAACAAATATTGAAGAGTTAGTGTAGCTTTTATCAAGACAAAACACTTCACAAAATTGGTACTAGTTAGTCTTTGTCTTATCCAAGACATCACAACTTTCCACATTTGATGAATGTTATAAAACTTCTTAAGACTTGTCACTCAATGTCACAATCTTAACTCTAAGACTTGTTTTTGGAATGAAGTATGATTGACTTCTTGATTTATCCATTTCTTTAATTCTTGATTCCACTTCTCAGACATACAACTGTACTAAGACTCATTTAGAGGATCAATTGAGATATGGTTCTTAATCATTAAGACCTATCATAAACCATAATAAAAGGTACCCTCCCTTCTTCTTAGAATAGAGAAACTTTTATCTTTCTGCCTACTAGATTCTTTTTATCCGTTCTGCTATTGATTGAAACTCTTTCAATCAACTCGGAATTACACTTAATCTTATAATTATAATCAAATTTACTAAACCTTTAGTAAATCATGATGAATATCTTTGTCACTCTTGTGGTGGACTTGATCAACACACAACTTTGTGTACTCGATCTCCTAGTCCTTCACTTGACAATTTGTCAACGAATTAGTCTAATTTCCAAATATAAAATTTCTCATTCATCATGAAACCAAGTTGCATGATCCAAGTCACTGTCCAATTGAAACTTGGGTGATGAGAAACTCCCCCTATTTGAAAAATTATTGACATTTCAACAAATAAAATAATCCATTATTGCTAATAACTGAAACATTCAAACATCAATTTTTCATACACGCCATTGCAAGGATAAATAAATAATATAAAATCAAAATTTATTTTATTGCAGAAAAATTTGTCCTTACAATGCAATTCAATTGAAAACTATGTTAATACATATTTCATAACAATCTATTCTAACTCCAAGTAGTAGCTCAAAATTCAAATCTTCAAGCAACGCGATCGAAATCCATTTCTTCACGATTAGATTCAGCTCACTTCTTCCCTCAAGCTTCCTCTCTTTTCTTTGATCCTATAAAACATCTAAATATAATCTTATTACATCATGTATTAAGAATCTAGAATAGGAACTTAAAAGAGTTAGTTAATGGATTTTACCTGAAGTAGAGCCATACGTCTTGACTCTCCCATCTCTTAGATCTCTCAGGTAAATAGGGCAACTTCATCTCCAATGCCCCTTTTTGGAATGGCACAAGGAACTATCTCATAATTTACCTTTTCTGGATCTCCAATGTCACCATTTTCAATGTACATTGAAGTTTGGGAGACTTCATCCTCGAAGTCTGCTGCTCGTTCTTGGAAAAGCTCTGGGTAATGCTCCATCATCTCATCCATCAGCTCCCAAGTCCATTCCAAGTGCTTCCATTGATGCCATTGCAGCTTTACCAGCTTGACCCTCTTGTTCCTCAGATCTGTCGACTTGCAGTCGAGGATCGCTACAAACCGCTCGATGTAATTTAGGCTGTCATCGACCTGAATATCCTCTAAAGGTACCATTGCCGAATCATCCACCTTCATTTCGATAACTGGGAGACGTGAAAAGTGCTATGAATCTAACTGAGTTTGGCAGGTAGGTCTAGCCGATACGCCACTTTTCCCTCCCGAATTATAACCCTGAAGGTTCCGATATACTTGAGGCCCAACTTTCCCCGCTTCTTGAATCGAATGATGCCCTTTATCCCACCCAGGCTATAACCCTGAAGGGTAAGATATACCTGAGGCCCAGCTTGCTCCGCTTCTTGAATCGAATGATGCCCTTCCAAGGAGATACCTATAGGAGCACCATGTCCCCGACCTGGAACTCCAGGTCCGACCGACGCTTGTCGGCATAACTTTTCTGCCAACTCTGAGTAGTCTGAAGCCTGCTCCGGACTTCCTGGATCCTCTTCGTATTCTTGAGTACCACTTTGGTACTCCCCATGACCCTCTGCCCAACCTCTCCCCAGCATATCGGGGTCTTGCCGTACATCCCTGTCTGAAATCACCAAAACCGGCACCCCATGCCTCACCACCACCTGATATAGATGTCGGCCAACTTTTCAGCCGAAATACTCTCCTGAATCAGAATAAAATGGGCACTCTTGGTTAATCGAATGACGATAAGCCAAATCAAATCTACGCCTCATGCGGTCCTAGCAAGCTTCGTGATAAAATCCATCGTAACATGTTCCCATTTCCACAGCGGGATATCCAACGACTAGACTTTGCTGTGAGGTCTCTGGTGCTCATCCTTGACCTTTCTGCAGGTCAGGCACACCAAGCCACGTCCCTATTTATACAGGGCCACCAATAGTCAAGACGAAGATCCCTATACATCTTCGTCGCCCCGGGATGAATAGAGAACCTAGATTTGTGCGCCTCTTCCATCAACGCCTGATGCACGCCTCCATGATATGGGAACCACACCCTTCGGTGCAAAGTCAACAATCCCCGACTATCATAATCGAAGGAGGAAACCTGACCCACGATTCGCTTGCTCTTCCGATGCTCCTCCTTCATGGCCTCATGTTGGGCCTCCCGAATCCGCTCCAACCGTATAGTCACCACCGTCATCCTCATACAGATATCCCTGATCGGTGCTACCTTGCGGCTAAGCATGTTGGCCACAACATTAGCCTTCTCCCGGTGGTAGAGGATCTCATAATCATAATCCTTTACCGCATCAAACCACCGATGCTGCCTCATATTCAGATTGTGCTGGTCCTTGAGATACCTCAGGCTGTTCTGGTCCGTGTAAATGGTACAATGAACCCCATTAAGGTAATGATGCCAAATCTTGAGGGAGAACACAACAGCCCCCAACTCCAAATCATGCGTTAGATAGTTCGCCTCATGAAGCTTTAGCTGCCTTGAAGCGTATGCAATGACATGCCCTCTCTGCATCAATACCATGCCCAATCATGAGATGGACGCATAACAATATACCACAAAATCCTCCATGCCCTTAGGCAACGATAAGATTGGTGCCTCACACAATCTCTGTCTCAATGTCTCGAATGCGGCCTGCTGCTCAGGCTCCCAACGAAAGACTACGACTTTCCTCATCAGCCTGGTCAGGGGTACGAATATCTTGGAGAAGTCCTGAATGAACCTCCGATAGTAGCCTGCCAGTCCCAGGAAGCTCCGAATCTCGGATGGAGACCTCAGAACCTCCCACCTCATCACGACCTCCACCTTGGCCGAGTCAACCAAAATCCCGTCCTGGTTGATAAGATGCCCAAGAAACTGCACCTCGCACAACCAGAACTCACACTTGGAGAACTTGGCATACAAGCTCTCCCTCCTCAAGGTATCCAGAACCTCCCGTAAGTGCTCCTCATGCTGCTCCCGTATCTTGGAATAAACCAAGATACCATTAATAAAAACTATCACAGACCGATCCAACATCGGTCCGCACATGCGGTTCATGAGATCCATGAACACAGTTGGAGTATTGGTGAGCACGAAGGGCATCACCATGAACTCATAGTGACCACAACGCGTTCGGAAAGCCGTCTTCTACACATCCTCCTCTTTGACCCTCATCTGATGATAACTTGAACGCAAATCAATCTTGGAGAACCAAGATGCTCGCTGAAGCTGGTCAAAGAGGTCATTGATCCTCGGAAGTAGGTAACGGTTCTTCATCGTTACCTTATTTAGCTCCCGATAATCTATGCACATCCGACACAACCCATCCTTCTTCTTTACAAACAAAATCGGGGCTCCCTAGGGTGAAGTGCTTGGTCTAATGAATCCCTTATCTAACAGCTCTTGCTGTGTAAACAACTCCTACATCTCAGGAGGAGCCAACTGATATGACGCCTTGGCTATCGGAGCCGCACCAAGGACTAGGTCGATCCTGAACTCTACCTGCCTGTCCGGAGGTATCCCAGGTAACTCCTCGGGGAATACTTCTGCAAACTCTCGTACTACTGGCACATTGCCCATCATCGCCTCTCCCACCTCCCAGGTGTCCATAATATAGGTGACATATCCTGCGCAACCCTGTTGAACCCCCATAACCTGCACAGTCTCTGCTTTCCTCTTCCTAACGTGCTCCAAATCGATCTCCCTTTCCCACGCCCTGGCAATCATGGAGTCCAGGGTCGAACATGTCGAGAAGTTGATGTGGTCCCTGATATCGGCTCTCAACATGTCGTGATAGCGTGTCCTCCTCATATCCTCGTCTCCTGCATACTGGGGCACCAATAAAGTCGTCTCTCGAAACTTGGTGGTGATCTTCGTCACAGTCTCTATAGTCTGCCTCATATCCAGAAACTCCCTGGCCAACTGCTGAAGCTCCACAGCTGGTGTAAACTCGGCCCTGAATTGGGTCACGAAATCTGACCACGTCATAGCCTCGATGGTTGGGGCTCCCAATGTATCACCAATCAACTACCACCAATCTCTGGCTTGATCCCTCAAACAACCTACAGCAAAACGGGTCTTCGACCCTTCCAGGCAGAAGCTCGTCAACTGCGCAGACTCGATGTAATGCCCGTAGATCCGGGCTAGTCAATTTAGAGATAATAGGGGTCGAAAACGACTTTCGACAAAAGATTATTTAGAATAAATAATCTTAAACAAGTTGTAGAATATGTCTTAAGGGTTTCGTACATATAAAGAACGCCAAAATCCAAGTTATAACGAAGAAGTTATGGCCCGTCGAAGTTTTACGGCAAAACCGGCACGGCACCGGGAGACGTAAAAAAATAAATTTATGATAGAGCTTCTTTTAGCCTTAGTAATCTAAATGAAAGTCATATAATATGCTAACCTAAGAGCGCCCATAAAAAGAACCCCCAAATCTGACTTCTTATGAGTAAGTTATGATTTTTTGAAGTTTCGGCTTAGCGGTGTACAGCCCGAAGTTCGAGTATTAGATCGAGCGGTTTTTAGCCGACACAACCTAAATGAGAATCGAATATCTTTTTATTAGTAGCGTAACGATAAAAAGACGGACGGAAATGGACATTGGATGAAGAAGTTATAAGATTTTAACGGACCAATCATGTCCCAGCTTGTTAAAAATATAACTTTAAAAAATAAATTCAAAATTAGCCGACAGAGTCTAAACGAAAGCTGTAGAGTACGTCCCCACCTACGCATGGATATAAATAACGTCAAAAATGGAGTTTATATGAACGATTTACAAATTATAATAGCGTATTTACGTGTTAAAATAAAGTATAAATCATATATACGTACACACACACACACACACACACACACACATATATATATATATATATATATATATATATATATATATATATATATATATATATATATATATATATATATATATCAGTAGAAAGGTATCGACGATGCGGTCATTATAAGACTAATGTTGAGTTCTTTCTACATTAGTTTAGTACAAATATTATTAAATACATTTGAAATAGTATTATAGTTGGGTGTTTAGTTGTTTATATAACTAAAAGGTCATTAAGTAATTATGGGGGGTAGTTTTTGAAAATTCAATTAGTATAAATAAGAGCCCTAAGCTCTCATATTTGTTGCATCACTCTTGATTCGACTGAGCATTTCGGTCACTCTTGATTCGACTTCTCTTTCTGTAGTTTTTAGTATAGTAAGGTGAGCGCTGAAGCACCGCACAAATCTTTCTTAGAAAGATTCAACGACGAAGTTTTGCTCCTGCAGAGCCTGACTCCTAGCTAAAATCTTCTTGTAAGCAAGTTATGCTTACCCTATTTTAATATAGCTTATATTTAAAATTAATATTGTTATTATGAACTTATAATAAATATTTGAGCTATTAACTACTCGCGGTATGGAAAATCTGGTTTAAAGGGCCGCATAGGGTTGTTGGATTTCAGAAATGCTATATGCCAAAATGGTCCTGCCCTCCGGAGTTTTATGTATGGCCCCTATCTGTACATACTGGTTGGAAAGTATTGCTTAAACGCTTATATAATAATAATAATAATAATAATAATAATAATAATAATAATAATAATAATAATAATAATAATAATAATAATAATAATAATAATAATAATATAATAATAATAATAATAATAATAATAATAATAATAATAATAATAATAATAATAATAATAATAATAATAATAAGACTAATAGTTAGTCACGGTAAATTTTAGACTAAAATCTAGTGGTAATAATACTAGGTTTCGTCGAAGGAAATTATTTTAAAGTAAACGAAGCGTTGTCCGAGTACCGAGTCACCACCTTCTCAGGTGAGTGCATAGTTGCTTTCATCTTACACATAGATATGAAGTATTTTATATAAATTACGTGCTATGTGTGCATATTATCTGAAAACTTGCTGTCTATGTTGGATGAACGATTTTATACATGTTTTAAATGATTTAAACTATATATGTATTTTATATCTATGATAATGTTGGGGTAAAACATGGGTAGATGTAATAGATGGAATATGAGTTTGATGATGAGTTGAGAGGTGTTATAGACCACGAGGTGGGGGTCGGAGGTGGATGATGCGCGAAGCCTTTTCCCAAACGATGGCCCCATAATTCAACAGAGTATGGATGACAACCACAGACTATTCTATACAGTCCAATGGAACACTAGCAGGCTCGCAACCTGTAGGTGTTGTGAACGATGTGTTCACCCGGTGTACTCTAAACCTTGGTGACCATGCAAACTTGGTGCCTAAACCTTGGCGATCATGCAGACTTGATGCCTAAACCCTGGCGACTATGTAGACTTAGTGCCCGTTGTGTAAACCTTGGCGATCATGCAGACTTGATGCCTAACCGCTGGAGACTATGCAGACTTAGTGTCTGTTGTGTAAACTGTGGCAATGATGGACTTCGTTCCGATTACTTAGGATGATCCTTAGGAATAAATGAACGACGAATAGCTCATTCTTAGGGTAGATCCTTAAGAATAAAGAAGATAATAGGGATGGGTATTGGCTTGATTGCTTAATTGTTTAAACATAATAATTATATTATTGTGGGTTGAAAACCCTATCTACTCATCAGGTTTCCCAACCTGACCCACCTAGTTTATTTATATCACATGTGTTGTTATGAAGTCACATTACACTGAGAGATTAAGGAGATATAAATCATTAGTGATAATGAATGTAAGTTATGTTTATGCTTATGTTTCTGTATTGATGATGACATCCCAAATGTTTTAAATGAATAAAAATACTTTTCTTTGGAAATTCTTTGATAACGTATTTATCATGTTTTACTAGGAACAAATTCCGCAACATTTTTATTAAAAGATGTACTCTGATTTTCATAAATGATAAACCAAATTGTTTTTTTTTTGCTCTGAAAATGGGGATGTCACACTCGATGTCTGCGATCCATCTCCTAGCAGCAATGGGGTCCTTCACCCCATGGAAGTCCAGCGCACTACTCCCTCTGAAGTCCTTAAGGGACAGTGTGTGCATACCTGTCTGGCTAGACGCCAGATCACTCCTGAATGCCCGAAGGTGATCCTCCATCAGCTCCATGATCCCCTCCTTAATCGACCCGAAAATGACTGGGGTCGCATCAAGGATGCCTCTCGTAATCTCAGACGCGATGAACTCGCACAAACCATCATCAACATGCTCGGATCCCGCACCTGAACCTGATCCTGATCCTCATGCTCCATGACGTGTGACCACCATTCTGAAAATAAACACATAGACGTCAAGATCATACATACTCTTGAGAGGTCTCACACTCTCTCCAAGTTTCCTGGTTCCATCTCGGCCCTCCTTGACTCGAGTACGGATCCTCTGCTTCCAGTAGTACGGGCTCATACTACCTTCCACATCTATCCGTACTCTCCTCAAGGATTGCTTCGACTTCACCAAGTCCCTTTGCCGATACCCTTTTTCCATTAATTTCATCCTAGGCTTTCCTGGGGCAACCTTCCACCTACTCTCCGCCATCAGCTACACTAAGAGTCCTTACCATGTCCCCCTGACTAGCTTGTGGATACTGCTACATATCCGCTCGCTAGTTAGTTAAAGTTGGCCGAAACCCCTATAGCATAAGGCAAGCAACATTTGTGCATTGAGTAACCACATCAAGCATAACCTAATCATGCTATCCTACAACTAACTAAATAGTCCTAGCATACAGCTCATACAACAGGCATATAAGGCATCCTTCCTAGATCCTTAGCCCTAATCTAGCATACAGTTCTCAGAATCATAAATCGAATAACATAGCATATCAAGTATGGGTATCTTGGGGAAAACTTACTTGAGGTCGGCTCGTAGCACGCATGACACACCTTGTTATTTCTCGAAATTCCTTAATTTAGATTTTAGGAAACCATTTTCTTTATAAAAATCTTTTAATCCCATGGTTTGAGTCCAGACACCCCCAAGGGTGTGTCTAAATCCCTCAAACCAGGGTTGTGATACCAACGTGTAACATCCATAAATTTGAGGCCAAAAAATTTCATTTTTCAATTAAGTAAATCATAAAATATGTTACCAAAACATTGTCAATATTACATCAGGTTTAAACTACAATGTCGTGTCTCAAAATCATAACATCCTAAGTGATGGAAATCATAGTACAATCCCAAAAGCTCATTACAGAAATCATGTGTGAATATGTGATGCGCTGCTACACTGCCGACTCCTTCCCATTAGACGAAGAGGTACCTGAAACCAAAACTGAAACTGTAAGCACAAAGCTTAGTGAGTTCCCCCATCATACCACATACCATAATATCATCGGTATCTTTCAACCAGTAACTGTCATCGGTGTCTTTCAACTGATATCCATCATCGGTATCTTTCAACCGGTAACTGTCATTAGTATCTTTCAACCGGTAACTACCATCGGTATCTTTCAACCGCTAACTAGGGACTATTTCACCCCTACGACTATCATACAATAACACGATATAATCATACAGTCAAGTATAACTAGGTACTGACCTACCCCTCGATCCTAAAGACTGATGTCAAGGAAAAACTAATCCCTACCATTACCATTAACACACATAACATATCACACATGCATATCTCATGACCAAACCACATAACCATACCAAGATAATTATCACAAAGACAATCATCTACCAAATACCCTTGTTGGTGGGCCGTCATTGTGGCCTTATACCCACCCCTACTGGAAGGTAACTCACCTCGAACGAGTAGCTGCCAATAATTTGCACGGGAAATCTCTGTCTGTTGCTGCTCCCGAAATCCTCCGACTATAATCCCCACAAAAACACTTAATCAAAGTATGATATATATATATATATATATATATATATATATATATATATATATATTCTTAGGGTAAAATAACCATTTTACCCCTGACCAAGTCCAGGTCAAAGTCAACTTCCAATTGACCTGACTCGCCTAGTTGGGCCGCCAACTCGTCGAGTCCCTATCCCTTTAACTGTCCTCATCCATGTCTCTACTCATCAAGTTTAGCAATGACTCGATGATTTCTCCTCCTATGTAAATCGTTGAAGGATCCTTCATCCGACTCACCGAGTTGTATGAGCAACTCACCGAGTTTATCCTCATCCTATGAACCAGTCCTGTCCTAGACTCGCCGAGTTGTAAGAACAGCTAGTTGAGTCCATCTTCAAATGTTGGGAGATTGACTTGATGTAACCGAGTCGGATCATGCACTCGCTGAGTCCTATGAACTCCAGGACTATGGCTTATCCCAAAACGTTGGGTCACTCCCTTGGACCCTCTAAAACCTTTCCAACACAAAACTGGGTCTCTTTGACCCGTAACAGAAAAGGGGAGTCTAACCTCGGACTCACCAAGTCCTAATAACGACTCGCCAATTCAATACTGTCCAATCTTATTTCTTCTATTTCTGGTGTACAACTCTTGTCCAAATGATAGATCTGAGTCCCTAAACTCGATCTAGCATGTAAAGTTACTAAGTTTAAGTGCATGCATGGGACTTTGAGCCAAAAGGATCTAAAAGAGACTCTTAAGTTGCATGGGGACTTCCATGGGTTCAAAAGCATCCCTTTTCTGCCTTATAACTCCTTCATGGATTAGATCTGAAGCCTCAACCCCCAACCATGCTTGCAATCATGGTTGGTCACCAAGAATGGTTTATAAAAGCCCTAAATCTCCCCAAAAAGGGATCTAGAAAATGAACAAACAAGGTATCGACTTTATACCTTCTGAGAACTGCAAATGATGCACAAACTCGAACTCCCTTGGTCTTCTCTTGACCCTCTAGTCCCTTCCTTCTTCATTGTGATCAAAATCACCAAAAATCACCAAAAATGCCTTAAGATCTTCACACACAAAGTTAGGGTTTTATAGGGGGGGGGGCGTTTCTGGAAGCAATAGGGACGAAGGTTTGTTGAAAGAGATGATTGAATAGGGTGCGAACCCTTAGATTAGGGTTTTTTCCAGTCATAGTCTACTCGTTGAGTCTAGAGGCCGACTCGATGAGTCCGTCATTTAAATCGTGTAACCAATCCACTTCTACTCGACGATGGGCCTTCAACTCGTCGATTCCCAGGCCAAAAATGCAAAATACTTAAATAAATACATACCAGGAACCAGGTGCTACACAGACCCTATTCAAATTGTATATAGTCCGATTGAACCTAGTTTTGTAGCCCAAAACATTGAAAGGACATTCACTGAGTCGTCACCAGTGATACAAGAGATTTCAAGCCCGTTACCTGAATCCACTCCTATGGATCAGGATTTCGAAAGCCCTATTGTTGAACAAGAAGTCTTCCCTTCAGAAGGGGCTCAAGCTTCAGGAAGCTCCTTTGAAGCTCCCGAGCTGGATATTTCAAAAGGCAAAAGCAAGCAGCCTGAGTCTGAATTTGTGGATGTCGCTCTGCTTCAGAACATGGTTTTTGATTTGGAATAGAGCTCAGCTGAAAAGGATTTGATTATTGGAAATCAAGACATTATAATCAGTGAGCTTGAAAAGGAGAACTCCTTTAAAGATTCAAAGACTTCAAAACTTCAAGAAAATCTTTGTGGTCTAACTTCTTTGTTCTTTGACCCGAAACAACACTTACATCAAAAGTTTGGCAATAATTTTCAACCTTTAAGCGCTGAAGGAGAACAGATTTCTGCTTCTAGTTCTAGTCCAGTCAATCCAACTTCTCAACCTCCAAGTGAAAGACTTGTAAGACATGCTACGGATGCAAATCTTGACACATTTTTATCTTCTAGCCCTGCTTCTGCTCAAGAAAGAAGATTGGGAAGAAACATTCAAACCAAAATGCTAGTAACGAAACATTCAAACCAAAATGCTCCAGGTGATCACCCTGAGATGTTTTACAAGTAGTTTGGGAGGAAATTTATAGATAAATATGGGGACCACTTTGGTATTCTGATGTTGGGATTTGATGTTGATAAGAAAATTTAGATCGTATAGAGAAAGACAAACAAATTGAGTATTATGAGAAGAAAGACGACTTTCTGTCCTGGATAAAACTTGATATTTTTGAGCTTATTCATGCAGCTTTCCACAATCCAACTAATGATCCCATGGCCTGGTCCTTTAAGAGTTTTCTTGAGGATAAAGCTAAAAATAACTTTGAAGGAATGAAGACTGCTTCATCGTTTACTAAAAATGCCAAGGATATCATTGATCATCACACTAGGAAAACCATGGTAAATGTTATGTGGTCGCCTACAAAACAAGCTAAAAGGATTCCGCTTCGCAAACGTTTACCAGAAGGCACTTTGGACTCAATGCAATTCTGGGGTTATGATGATGCTATTGCACCGGTAGTGATCAAGCTGAAAAAGAACCAATATCGCATTGTTGATCCCAAAGACTTATTGAGGCTTTGTGAATGTGATATCCGAAATTTGTCAAAATTTCAAATAGATATTGAGAATGAATTGTTTGAAGCTGCTGCTAAAGCCTTCACCGGAATGGTAGCTACCATAATTGAATAGAAGTTGTGGGCTGGGGCATTTGATCAGGAAGACGTGCATCTGGTGGAGAAGCCTTGAAGAGAACTAAAAACAATAAATCAAGAGGGAGACTGTTGGGCTATATTTTGTGGTTTATGCTTTGTTTTTGTATGTCATATGTGTTCTCGGTTGTGGATTGAAATCACTGGTGGGCTTAGTGTTTTCGATGGGCTTGTTGTGTTTGAGCTATAGGTTATTTGGTGTAGTATACATATGGTTTGTGTATAGCTATTCAAGGTTAATGCATTTTTGGCCAGTTGGAGTCTATTCACGGTTGAAGAGTAAGTGAATGGACCTGACAATTGATCAATAGAATTGGGTGCATTCATTAAAATGTGTTCATTGATTAATCTAATTGTTTGTTTGTTTTGTATAATTGTTTGATTAAGATTCCGAATAAACTCAAACAATTGCATTGATACCTTAAGAAGATCCGAGTTTTAGGACTTATAGGAAGAAGGACCCTATTGCCAGTAGACGATGGATTGCTAACATAGAGAATGCCCAACAAACAAGTTTATGATCTAAGGGATCGAAGGTGGGATTTGCCCCTTTCTTTTTGCATGATGGAGCCCACGACTGGTAGGAGGAGGTGGACCAGTCATTCTTGGGAGTTGAGGTCGTGGTGGCCTTGTCTTGGACTGATTTTATGATGAGATTCAGGGGAGATTTTTCATTTTCCATTAAGGTGCAACAGTTGGCAAGGGTGTTTCAGTAACTTCTCCAAACGACAGAGACTATGGCAGAGATCACCGCCAAGTTCAGGGAGATGGCTTTACTGGTTCCGCAGTATGTTGCAGATAAGAAGATGAAGAAGACAAGGTACCATGATATGTTGAGGGATGATATTTGGGAGTTTGTGAGCCTATCGAGTTGTAAGACCTTGGAGGATATGATTGCTAGAGCCTGTGAGTGGGAGATTCAGTTAGAACTTTGTACGAAACAAAAGTCAGTTTAGGATCAGAGAGCAGAGGGTTCAACAAAGAAGCCCACGACTTTTGATTCATGAGCTAAAGGCTAGATGGGCTGGGACCATTATGGCAGTTGCAAGAAACATCACGATGGAATTTGTCGATTTGGAGGTATCGTATGCAATAAGTGCGACAGGGATTGTCCTCAGAGACCGAGTCTGATTTGCTTTCACTACAACCAAACGAGTCACAAGAAGGTTGACTGCCCAAGACTGTGAAGTGAATAAGTGAGGGAACCTACTTTGGCTACGCTAAGGATTATTGATGGTCATGAGGGCATGTTGGAGACTCCAATGGTGAGGAGTCGAGCACTTTAGTTGATGGTCGAGGAGGCTCGAGTTCCGCCAGATGTTTTAGCTAGTACGTATCGTATTCATTTCCTTTTAGCTTTAATTTATCATGTTTTATAATTATGTGATTATTTATTCTAGTTGTTAAGCCTCCTGATTGCCTAGTTTTTTTTGTTCAATGGATTGTCATATGCCATTTTTCATACCAAGATCCATGTTTAGAGTGTATATGAATGTGCTGGTTTTAGGCTTCGATGTGGGAGACATTGGCCAATCATAGAGTGAGCCCTAAGTGGGGGGGGGGGGGGACTGAGTATCCTACTTGGAGGATCAACAACCAGATTGATTTTGATGGTTTCAGTGCAATGGGTCCAAGGAAGTTGTAGTGTAATTATACTAGATTTTTTTTGAATTTTGGGGTTCATCGAGATCCTTTATGGATGCAAGGTAAGGAGGGATTTGTCAGACTGCGAGTGTATAGTTAGTTTCCATCAGGTTCATGCCTTCAGGGATGTGTATGTGGTCCTTACATCAAAAGATTAGGTTAAAGGGTTCTTGAGCTGCTCAGGCAGCTGAATGGCAGTTGCAGGGTTGGTTAGCTCGTTGTACTGACCGCTATCTTCAGTGGAGGAAGATTCGTTATTGATCTATCAACCAACTTCACGTCATGGTTGATGCGTTTTCGCAAGGGTTTTGTTTAGTACTAAGTGGATCATTAGATTAGTTATCTATCCATTTTCGATACTTGGTTTATTCATTCTTTTTCATCGATTGAGTTTGTTTGAGTATTTTGGAGTTGCATTAGTGGAAGGTACTTGGGAGGCATCAATATTTCATCAATTTTAGTGAAGCGTGTAACCTGGTTTTTGGGTGTGTGTACCCTAGGTTGTCTGGTCGTAGAAGCTTAGTTCTTGCAAAATAGAGTTAGTGGTGGTCTTGAGTAGTATAGTTCTAGGATGGCTTGGAAATTCGAATGGTTATGAAGTTGGCAAAGTGTAGTTGAATCAAAATGGGGGCGAATCACTTAGCACTAATGGGAATATTTCCAAATGCGAGTTAACCTGGAGTTTCATACCTAAGGACAAGAGGTAGATAGTTTTGGTTATGGTATGAGCGAAGCTTATGCAAGGAATATTTTTACTTCTATTGTTTATGGCTGAGTATTCTAGTGAATAGTTGGAAAGACCATGGGGGTGCCCATGGTGTTTTCGGAAGTGTTGTAAGACTACATTCTGGCTCGTAGCATTCACTAGATTTGGATGATCTATTGTGGAAGTGTTGTAAGACTACCATTTGGCTTGTAGCATTCACTAGATTTAAATGAGCTGTTGTGGAAATGTTGTAAGACTACAATTTGGCTCATAGCATTTACTATATTTAGATAAGCTATTCTGGAAGTGTTGTAAGACTACAGTTTGATTCATAGAATTCACTAGATTTAGATGGGTTGTTGTGGAAGTACTATGAGACTACAGTTTGGCTCGTAGCATTCACTAGATTTAGATGAGCTGTTGTGTGAGTGTTGAAAGGATACGATCTAACTCGAAGCATTCATTTGGTTAAGATAAGAAATTGTAGGATCTATTGTAAGGCTATGGGAGGGCCTAAAAATTCATATGGTTGAGGTAGAGGGTTAGATGAGTTGGGATGGGTGTGATGTAAGACTACCACTTGGCCCTTAGCATTCACCTGGAGTGAAGAGGACTTGTTGTTGTTCATTGATTGGCTAGACAATCATCCTTTGTTTACACTGGAGAGTTGTTCGACCGTGTTAATGGATAGGATAGGATATCCTTTGTCAGTTAGACTATTGGTTGGGGTCTCGGGGTCCGGCCATGTGTGGGGTCGTTAGCTTTAGCAATCGGAAGGAAATTATGTAATCCAGTTTATTAGTAGGACAAATGGAACTAGGAAGATCTTGGACAGATCGAATTTGCAAATTTTTGGACAACATGATGTAATATATGTGTAAGGGTAGCACCAATGGTTGGGTCTCATGTCGGGAGCCGCCTTCATATTTGATTGCAAGGTTTTTGACATCGGCTAATGGTCATGGGTTCTATTTTCTAGTTATTAGTAAGAAAATGGAGGGCCAGAGAGGTTTTGGTTGATTCTGGTTATGGATTAGGGTTTTCATGGATGTCGTTTGAATGGTTATGTCTGTCTAGACGTCAGGCAAAAACATTGGGTTTTTAGATTTCGGGAAAAATAGTTAGACCTTCTCTATGTTGGTTAAGTGTACTGTGTTAGTGTTCGTTTCCTCGTCAGGATGCATCATCTCTGAAAATATTGGGTTCGGTAGCAGTATCAGAAGGTGGTTGTCTATATGGGATGATTTTTTTAGTACTGTTTTGGATTCAGGTAGTTCAGATGGAGTCAGATGGTGTAGTAGAGAAAGTTATAAAGAGTGATTTTGAGGAGTAAATCTAATTTAAGTGGGGAAGAGTTGTAATACTCGTCTCACAAAATTGATCAGTTTATGGAATAAAGGAGTCAAAGGCATGGTTTTAAAGGAAAACCACATGTCACAACATGACAGGAAGGATGTCATAACATGACATACCAAATATGAGATGGATGTCATGATGTGACAAGGCTATGTCCACAACACGACGATAGCTACAACGTAAGCCTATGATCTTTTAGTGTTTCCTCCATATTTAAACATCTAACCTCAAATTTTGGGTTTCATTTCCATCCTCCACCACCCTCTAAAACCTTGAAGCAAACCCTAATACCCTTTTCTTCATTTATGAGCTTATCCTTGGTGTTTTGTTGCATTTGGAAGAAGGAAGAAGGCCCTTGTGGTATAGAGAACCTCTTGGTAAGCTAGAGGAATTCATTTGAGCCATTTATGGACCATTGTAAGTGTTCAAGATCTAAGCTTTATGTAGCATGCTTCTAGATCTAGGATCCTTGTACCTTTTTCTTCGTGTTATGAAAGTTTCGATGGAAGGATTCTATAAAGTTGAAAACTTTATGCGTGAGTTCATGCTAGGTCAAAATGATGAAAAATGTAACCATAACCACATATATGAATGCAAAGCTTATCCAGAATTTATATCCAACATATGTAAATCTTGAGGGACCTCTAGACATTCATTAGACATGTATGTCTATAACTAATTGATTTTTAGAATGTTATTGGAGTAAAAAGGCACTTTGGGAAGCCGGAATGGATGCATTGAAGGATTAAGAGATGAATGTATTAAGTTGCCCAAATATAGTGGTCACAACATGATCATTTAGAGGTCACGACATGACCTTGAGACTCATCGGCTATTTTGGATGGATTCTGTCACGAATGTGGTGGCATAACCATCATGATGTGACCATGGTTTTGATCGGGGCCGAATTATTCATATATGAAGTTTTGGATTGGGTTGAGTTTGTTAGCGATGACATGACTATGAGTTGGTCACGACGTGAGTATCAGTTGTTGTTGATGTTACCTATTGAAGTTGACCTTGACCGTTACTTTATTCATGGGTTGAATTTTGGTCAAATTTCTAATTGTAGAATGTATACTAAGGATTTACCTTGTCTGGTTTATTAGGAGGTGTATAGCACCCATACCTTGGCTACGAGAGTTGTTAGTTGTTGATTATGTCGGTAAGGTGAGTCTTCTCACTATATTATGTAGATTGCTATATTATCTTTGTGACTCTTGCATGAAAGACTATGGTTGGATCAAAACACTTGTAAGAAAGACTATGGTTGGATCACAACACTTGTATGAAATACTGTGGTTGGATCATAACACTTGTTTGTCTTTGTGACTTGTATGGAAGACCATGGTTGGATCATGGTAGAAAGGCAAAGGTTGGGTCGTAGTCTGAGAGTGACAGTAAGAGTATGGTTGGATCATAGCATTCACAAGAGTTGAAACACAACCCTAGGGTTGGGCCCACAAATATGTATGGTAGGTGGTATTTTGGGGAACTCAATAAGCTTTATGCTTATGGTTTTGTGATTTAAATATTCACAGGTACTTCCAGTTCCAAAGGAATGGGCCCAGCATGACTGTACTGATGGGTTTTGGTCATAAGACATCCTATGTGCTCATACAAACCCTAATGCTTGGATCTAGGTTTCTCTATTGTACATGCTTTAATCCAAGACTATAAACCCTAATTCTAGTATATGAAATCGATATTAACGTATGAATGGGTTTAAGAACATACCTTGATTGTTATAGAGTAATAACAATCCTAATTCCTCCTTGAATTGACTTTGGAATGCTTAGAGTCACAAGTGTCACTCCTCTAATGGCTTACAAACACCAAGAGCAAATGGAGAAGGTATAAAGAGAGAGGAGAGAGGTTAGAATTCATCCTTAGGACTTATTGGGAAGGGATACATGAATTCATGTGCCAAGGGGTGTTTATATATGTGTTAAGATAGGGTTTCAGTCATTATCCTTATCTAGATGCTTATCCACAAAGCAACCCATAAGATAATCTTTGAATCATTATCATAGTCGAATTCTAAGGCCTTATCACCTTAAATTCGTTCACCCTATATTTAAGATAATCCTTACCTTATTTTGTAACTATCACAGAAATTACAAATCAGCCCCTCTAGTTTAATTAATAACACTTGATCACAAAATTAATTCCTAATTAATTATTGACCAATATTAATTAAACAAATATGATTTCTCCTTTAATATATTATTCTTATAACATATTAATAAATCATAATAACCTCTCTTTCTATTTATTTCTCCAATCAAGTTGCTTTGGTGAAGGCAACCCAAAAGGACCATGCACCATCGGGTCAAGTACATACCAAAATAGTTATGGACTTAGACACTAATCCAATAGTCTCCCACTTGGATAAGTCTAATAACTATTCTGCGTATGACTTAAGATCCTGATCTGCAATCGTAGCTTTCCAAAGCTGCTGTCAACTCTGATCCTATCAAATATGCGTGTCCTTAGATAAGGGATCATATATTCCTCCATTCTAGATATCGTATGAGATATGATTTCAAATCATTCTCTTTGTACTACTTCTCGATTTCTGATTTATGACGATAGATTAATTGAACAAATCAAATTAGCCCTAGCCTGGTCGACCATTTACGTTTGTCATCACAAAACCATCGAGGGGCCCAAAGATATCGCTTTTATCCTTATTTGGATAAAAGGAACGGATAAACTTTGATACAATGCTTGCTTGCACTCACTAACCAAATCACACACAACAATATGTTTTATAACACCAAGTTACTAGTGCGTTTACATATTATCAATGTGCAACCGATTAGCAAGATACAACTCACACATCTCGGTTTCAAGAATATAAGATGTTATCATCTCACCAATCAGTCGTAATACAATTCATGGAGTGATCCAAGTGAGCGTGGATTTAATCCAATGCTCAAATCATATTCATAAGCACTCATGAACGTTGCAGCAAACATTTGTTTATGTCTAATACTCTTTTAGTCAATCCACACACCAATTCACGACAGTCTTCATTCATATCTACTTCCAACATATGAACGACTGTGGCCCGTTTGAATAATTCGATTATTCTTAATAAACTCAATTATTCTAGAAGTCAAAACATGCAAAGTGAAACACAAGAATAATACTAATCCCATATGGCCTCAACCCTTTGAGTATAAATAAAACTCCTTTTATTTATCACCATATCGATTACTCATTATTTGTCGTTTCGGGTAATCAACTTCTTACTTGAATTCCAACACTTGTCCCATGCTCCTAGCATGCACACAATGTTTACCTATGGTTCTAACTTTTTTGAAATAGACAAATTGAATACATTTCCAATCATTCTCATTTTACAACTCAAAATCCTTTTTCATAAGTGTAAGAATATCAAATTCTTACTACTTATAGAATATGCTAGATTCTAACATCCTATGGAAATGATTCTTTCGTAATGTCACTGCACCAAAGTCACAAAGACTATTGTTAATGATATTACAAAGTCCTCTATCGGAGATTGTTACAAGACAATTCCTTAGATATGATGTCTCTCACTCAAAGTACATTCCTTTGAACATCCTTTTGCATAAAAGTTTCAAATCTAGACATAGATTTTCAATATTTACTTCCTAATATGAACACGCTTCCATATTTTCCTCATGACAACTCATTCTTAATAGAATCTTTTCTATTTGTAATGATGTCGATATGGTCCATCCAATATGGAAACATTTCCATATTTTCCAATACTATACTTCCAACTACTCACAAGCGACCAATCCTCGTCGAACTTTGGATTGTCCTTTGATAGTTGTTTAATTATTTTAGTCAAAACCAATTCTAGTCCCTTTTCCCTCTAAATGCGCTATACATTTGGAAAATTTTAGAATGGTCAAACATTAAAGCATTTGCAATCGCTCCTATACCCGAAGCGTATGTGACACGATGCATAATGTTTAATTTGCTATGTTCTCAAAATTCGAATTGTGAAAAGGAATTCCGTAATCATAATCGAAATTTTAAGAACACACTATGTACCTTTGGCTAAGTTTATTAACATTTCTCAACCTAAGCCTTTAGATTTGAAATGAAGCATAATATTCTCTCCCTTAATTATAGCAAAACAACTTTACAACCCTTACGACTTTGCAAGGTATAACTCTTGTTTTTCTATAATTAATATTGCCAACTTGCAATACTTTCCATAATAATCATACAATCATAACTTTTATGCTCCCACTATCATGATGATTACTATAAAACATAACACTTATGCTCCCACTAGCTTCGACATGTATTCACAAACATCTTAACTTTCAGAAAACAATACCTATTGAATTTCTTAAGTCCATGTTTCTAATACTTAATGCTTTGATAATCTTTTATCAAGGCCTCTTAAGCTTATATACCTTTGCTTTAGATAGTTCATATGTGTGTCTAAACTATTAAGACTAATTGCCAAACCTCACAATTCAAATCATGGAAAGGGATACCGTAACCATAATTGAATTTGAGAATGCAACTTTACAATCACTATCTTCTTAAAATCTTTCTTAGTGAAAGCATTTCCTCACAATCATTTTCATGAAGGAGGAAATCTTATGACACTTAGATTTAAATGGTGTATTTGTTCCTATCGATGTGAATTTGTTAAAACCAAAGTTTACGACAAATTCAAACTCATATGGACGGAGCCTTTTTTTAATCTTGATTTCTTGCCTTATGGTAGCACAGCTGCCTACCACATCTTCCAAGTAGTTAAGCAGCTCACCTTTTCCTATCAATGTACCTTTCATTGATTAAGGTGCCTTGCCTTTTATGCGTTCAAGATGAGAACTCATAGGACTCACATGCATAATTAACTCAATTGGAACAACACATAATCAAAATATTGTCAACACGATAGGTTGTAAACCTCAACTCGTGTGCTAGTGATGATCGATAAGGTTTATTTGATTTGTTCTTGAAACCTTTCCAGACCATTAAGACTCCCACTGACTCATTGACATACAAGGTTCTCTTGTCAATAAACATTTCTTGATTCAAGAGTTAGTGTAGCTTGTATCAAAACACTTCATAAATTGGTCCTAGTTGGTCTTTGTCTTATCCAAGACATCACAACTTTCCACATTTGATGAATGTTATAAACCTTTAATACTTTTCACTCATTGTCACAATCTTAGCTTTAAGACTTGTTATTGGAACGAATTATGATTGACTTCTTGATTTAACCATTTCTTCAATTCTTGATTCCTCTACTTAGACATGCAATTGTACTAAGACTCACTTAGAGGATCAATTAAGATATGGTTCTTAATCATAAAGACCTATCATAAAGCATAAAAGGTACTCTCCTTTCTTCTTAGAATGGAGAAACTTTTATCTTTCTGCCTACTTGACTCTTCTTATTCGTTCTGCTATTGATTTAAACATTTTCAATCAATTCAGAATTACACTGAATCATATTTACTAAACCTTTAGTAAATCATGACGAATGTATTTGTTACTCTTATGGTGGACTTTGATCAACACACAACTTTGTGTACTTGATCTCCTAGTCCTTCACTTCACACTTTGTCAAGGAATTAGTCTAATTTCCAAAATATGAAATTTCTCATTCATCGTGCAACCAAGTTGCGTGATTCCAAATTTCTGTCCAATTGAAACTTTGGGCGATGAGAAACTCTCCCTATTTGGTAAATTCTCGACATTCCCATAAATAACATAACTAAGAATCATATCCATTCGTTGTAGAAATATGCAAACATCAATTTTAATAACGATTTCATTGCAAGGAAGTAAACAAATAAATAAATAAGTCAAACAAAATTTATTTTATTTATAAAAGCAGCGGAAAAACATTTGTCCTTACAATGCAAAATCTATTGAAAAACTATGTAAAAGGAAAATTTCTAACAATTCTATCATAACTATCTAAGCTCAAAATCCAATCTTCAAGTCCATGCGATCAAGATCCATCTCTTGTGATTAGATTCATCTTGCTCTCTTATCAAGCTTCCTTTCTTTTCACCGATCCTTCAAAACATTCAAATGCAATCTTATCACATCATGTATTAAGAATCAATGAATAGGAACTTAACGGAGTTAGATAGTGGATTTTACCTGAAGCGTGGTCATACTTTTGACTCTCTCATCTCTTAGATCTCTTAGTTAAATAGGGTAACTTCATCTCCAATGCCCCTTCTCTTGGCAATAAAAGCAAATTGACTCTTCTGGAACAACACATGGAACTACTTCAGACATCGCCTTTCTCTTGTGATCAAAATTTTCGATCATTGCATGTCTTTCATTGCCATTGTCTATATCCATAGAGGTCTTGAAGGCAGATTCACCAATTAACTTTGCTTTTCTATTGCGCCAAACCATGGCTGATTCAGCAGCAATAAGCATATAGGTGAGATCAATAAGGGTCACTTCGTGGTTCATCATATAGTACTCTCTTACGAACTCACTATACGAGTTAGGAAGTGACTGAAGAACCCAATCAACAGCCATCTCTTCACTGACAACGGATTCGATCATTCTTAACCTATCAATGTGTGACTTCATCCCTAAGACGTGTGCACACACCGACTTTCCTTCTTTATGTTTATTTGCCAAAAGGGCTTGAGTGATATTGAACCTTTCAATTTTACAATCTTGTGGGTTAGGGAGAATAATTAGAAGAGGAGGAGGAGGTGAAGCATGATTTCTTGTTCCTCGATCAATTCGTGGAATATCATCTTCATGTGGAATGCTTGTTCCATGGGATTCGGGAAGACCATAGTTGTCGAACTTTGACATCTACAAAACGGGAGAAAAAAATTCAAGTTAGTTGATCGATTGAGTCCTTAGTAAATCACCCAAATGAGATACTAAGGCTATAACCCGACACAATACGCTACAACCTAGAAAAGGGATGCCGTAATCTAGTTGTAGAATATTTGAAGGTAAGTGAATGCCGATTCACTAATTTCCACCATGAAAAACGAAAAATAAATTTAAGTTTTAAATCTATGAAAACTCCTAGATCCTTTGAGATTCATTGAACTTTCAATGGCATGTTTAAATCTCGATATGCCCCTCTAGTTTGTGACTGGGATGCCGAGGATCACAAAGCGGGTGTGAATAACCATGCAAACTTACATGGTGCCCTCACATGTTACAGTCACCTATTCGATGTGCCGGTAAACCACATACGCGCCACCAAACTATGACAAACATTGAGTCACCCTTTGCTACCTTTGCTTAGAACCATTTAGTGTGCCGGTAAACCACACACGCTCCACTAACGTCTTCGCAAGGGCACAAAGTGTAATTTCATGGAATTGCATCAATTCACTTTTGCCTAAGTAACTAAGATTGGGAATTAGAAAAACATTTAGTTACTTTGTATTTCATTATAGTTATAATGGAAGGTTTCGTCCTATCCTACCCGTTCGGCTAACGACCCTCCACTAGTCAAGAGTGTGGTGGGTTAGAGTAGATACCCATTCAATCGCCATTTTATATGCAATTTCCTTAAACACCCTTATAGACCAGCTTCGTGAATGAGGCCTACTAACGGTAAGACTGACTTTTACTCATACATATATATATAATGTTAGACTTTTAATGTTATATATATAGTATAGGGTGCATTTTATACTTTTAAAATACTATGTGGTTAACTTTAACAATTACACTTTTAATTCAATTAAATGGTTAACCTAAACTTTTATGGATTTATTAAATCTCTTTTAATTATACTCCTTAATTAATTAATAAAACCATAAGGGTGTATTTGATCCTTTCAAAACTAGGGTTTTAGAATTTAATATTCCTAATCAACTTTTAAATTCCAAAACTTGAGGGCAAGTTTTGAAACATTTCAAAACAATTTAGTTTTAATATATCTTAAAATTTCGAATTTATGACATTTAAATTTAAAATTTTAAATATTAAAACTCTTGATTTAATAATTATCTTAAATTAGACTATTAATTTAATTATTAAATCATAAGGGATTATCTAAATAATGAGGATAATTACCATTTATACATTTAAGTTATCCTAATCCCTTAAATATCTATATAGATTTCGAAAATATGGATGGATAATGCAAGATCTTGAATTACCATATATAACAATTAGAGGATAATTACAAGATATGGGATAATCCAAATCCCTAAAAATTAGGACCTTATCTTGGGGAGGAGGCAAATTTCGAAAATCAAGGGATTATAACAAACCCTAGATTTCGAAATTTAAGGGTTTAAGGAAAGGATTTGAAGATCTTATTCAAACTCTTGCAAATTAGGGTTTGCAAACCCTAATCTCGAAAAACCCTTGCCTCTTAGGGTTTATTGGCAATAAACCCTAATATATCAAGTTCATACAATTGAAACCAAACCAATGGCTCTGATACCACTGATGGGTTTTGGTCATAAGACATCCTATGTGCTCATACAAACCCTAATGCTTGGATCTAGGTTTCTCTATTGTACATGCTTTGAATCCAAGACTATAAACACTAATTCTAGTCTATGAAATCGATATTAACATATGAATGGGTTTAAGAACATACCTTGATTGTTATAGAGTAATAACAATCCTAATTCCTCCTTGAATTGACTTTGGAATGCTTAGAGTCACAAGTGTCACTCCTCTAATGGCTTACAAACACCAAGAGAAAATGGAGAAGGTATAAAGAGAGAGGAGAGAGGTTAGAATTCGTCCTTAGGACTTCTTGGGAAGGGATACACGAATTCATGTGCCAAGGGGTGTTTATATAGGTGTTAAGATAGGGTTTCAGTCATTATCCTTATCTAGATGCTTATCCACAAAGCAACCCATAAGATAATCTTTGAATCCTTATCATAGTCGAATTCTAAGGCCTTATCACCTTAAATTCGTTCACCCTATATTTAAGATAATCCTTACCTTATTTTGTAACTATTACATAATTACAAATCAGCCCCTCTAGTTTAATTAATTACACTTGATCACAAAATTAATTCCTAATTAATTACTGACCAATATTAATTAAACAAATATGATTTCTCCTTTAATATATTATTCTTATAACATATTAATAAATCATAATAACCTCTCTCTCTATTTATTTCTCCAATCAAGTTGCTTTGGTGAAGGCAACCCAAAAGGACCATGCACCATCGGGTCAAGTACATTCCAAAATAGTTATGGACTTAGACACTAATCCAACATGTACAACGTACCTTCATGGCTTTTTCCGTATTGATTATTATTGTTTTACTGTTATGTTTAAAAGATACATTTTACTCTGATTTGTTTTGGAACAAATATTTGTATGGATTTGATGGTTTTAAAATGAAAATTTTGCTATTTTTTTAGGACGTTAAAAGATAGAGCCTCTGAAAGGATGGGGTGGAGGAATAAGGTGGTTAATATGGAGGAGGAGGTGTTGTTACAATAGAGGCGTTTCCTCTCTCTTCGGCAACTTCTTTCTGTGTCTCTCTATTCGACACAAGGTGAAGACGAGGTGCAAGGGGAGGTGGCCTTAACACCCCTCGCCACTTTCATTGGAAAACCATAAATTTTCAAACAAAATTGTCAATTTAAAATTTACCAACATCATATATAAAAATTTACAAAATATCTAGTGTCGATGTCATAACATATTTTAAAATAGTTTTCAAAAGTAATTATAAAAATCTAGGATCCCCATTCGTGATTCTTTTCTCTTGTGTGTACAATCGAGCCGACGCCTTCCCGCAATCCTGACAAGAACCTGAAACACATACCACATAACTCGGTAACCACGAAGCTTACTGAGTTCCCCAAAATACCACATACAACAAATTTACCACTCGAGGCTATACGCTATAGGATCCTCTGGACCGTGTGTCTCAACGGGACCCTCCAGTCCCCTAGCTCATTGAACCCTCTGGTCCTGTCTAGCTCGTAGGACCCTCCGGTCCGGTCTGGTTGAGGACCCTCTGGCATCATAAATCGTTGGACCCTCTAGTCCGGTGTGTAAAGCTCCGTGTGACATAAATCACAAAGAAATAATGCACAACATAACACATAAGGCAAGATAACATAATACTCAATGTAAGCACATAAGACCTTCCAGTCACATATAACTACCACTCAAGGTAAAGTATAGTGAGAATATTCACCTCGTATGATGAACAACCTCAAGTAATGTTGCTGCTATACACCGGCTTCTAACTCTGTGCCAAAGCCCAAAATTATCCCAATTAGGAACTAAGTCCAACTCTCACTCTTTAGATCTAGAGGTAGCCCACTGACCAGCCCATTAATGATCTAAAACCCATTGGGCCCATCAAGGCCTAATTCTCAATCTAAATGGGAGGCCTAACATTAGATAAACTCCCCAAGCCCACTAAAGGCCCACTTTGCTAAGCTAGGCCCACTCCCTCCAATGAGCCTCACCCCAAGCCTAAATATATCCTTGGCCCATAACTTTAGACTGTTAATGGCCCAACGGCCCAAAGCATGGACCAAAACACAAAGTCCAACATAGACAAGTTACGCGGGGCGTACACCTATGTACGCTAAGCGTACCGACTCGGTATCGAGGTCCTGCCCGCGACTTTTCAGGTTTCCACCTAGGAGTCTCGGTGAGTGAAGCTAGACTTACTAGACTTTTAGGTTAGCTCCTATTCATAATTTTAGTTGTTATTAGAAACCTATAAATACTAGATTTGTTAATAATTCCGGTTATAATGCTTCTTGATCTACTTACGGGAAAGGTGTCAAGATAGGTCATGTTGTCTTGGTTGTTGGATTTCAAAAAGGCTATATCTTCAAATGGAACTGCCTCACAACTCTCCGGCATGGTTGATCCTTATTTAAAAGAACTCTCGGTACTCATTAGTTTTCGTGAAGGATCTAGTTTTGATTACTAGATCATCATAGGAATTAATA
This sequence comes from Lactuca saligna, assembly GCF_052625555.1. Classification (NCBI taxonomy): domain Eukaryota; kingdom Viridiplantae; phylum Streptophyta; class Magnoliopsida; order Asterales; family Asteraceae; genus Lactuca; species Lactuca saligna. The sequence continues at coordinate 184,107,995 of NC_136423.1, forward strand.
GGTTAAAGTATTATAGGTTAATACTTGTTCGGTGCGCTATCTATCAGTTGAATCGTCAGTTGAATCACTCTGATAACTGTCAATCTTCCATGTCATTATCAAGGTGAACTTTTCTCACTATACTGTATATTGCAATGCGTATCCTTTGTATGTTAGGATATAATTTCCCTAAAGTATACACTTACGCAATTAGGCTAGATTAGTTAGTTGCATGTAGATATGGAATGTAGTCTGTTGTATGTGTTAATATATGTGGGGAGATGAGGGAGGAACAACTTCATGCGGAATGCCAATAGACTCAGACGGACTAGCTTTATGCTAAAGGCCAAGATGCGGACCAACTATATGTTGTAGGCTAAAAGGGTTAGACTAGCTATCTACTAAAGGCCAAAGGTGAGGTGACGAGAATAGCAACTTAAGTGACTGTGATATGGGTAACGGCAATAGCAACTTAAGTGTTTGTGAGCCTAGATACTCGATGTATGCAAGTATATACATTGTGATATATGGTATATTGGGTGAACTCACTAAGCCTAGCGCTTACCTAGTTGTTATAAATGCTTTTCCGACACTTCATTGGTTCGTGAGAAGGGTAAGGTTCGACTGTACTCATGCACATTCCCAATCATGTTTTTTGTTTTAAACTATGATGTAATTGAATATTTAATAAATAAGAATGAAATTTTGGGTTGAAAATCGAGATGTTATAGAATGGATCAGAGAGGGTAGGGGTTTCACTACAAGACATTCAAGCTAAAATTAATTACGGTTCCTATAAAGTTCGAATGATCTATGAAAAGCCAGGAACTTTATGTTGCTAAAGGGAGGAGATGTTGGTTTTGGTTTCTGGATTGGGTTGTCTGGAATTCCCCATAGCTATACCTATCTGTAACAGCCCGGAATTTCAGGTATTGCTTTAAAACTATTTTTGGGGCATTTTTGGAAGGGACTCGGCGAGTTGGAGCCAGACTCGCCGAGTAGGACCACAGTCTAGGTCGCGGGTTCGCGACTGGACTCGACGAGTCCATTATGGACTCGGCGAGTCTACGCTGTTCAGCAAAAACCCTAGCCATTTGGTTTTGGATCGTATATAACGCCCTATATGCTGTCATTGTCCGTCTTTTAGCCGATTGAGAAGAACCCTAATCGTTGTGGACGTCTAGAGCAGGAGAGAAAGCTATTGGAACTTTGAGGAACTTGTTAGGCAAGAAGAAGAAGAGTTTTGGCCAAAGGAATATCAAGGAGGATCGAGTCCTGAGGTTTGGGGACACAGAGAGTGCGTTTTCAGGTAATACTCGGACCATTTCTGTTATTTTGATGTGTACACGAATCTAGGGTTTATGAAACCCATTTGGTGAGTAGATGGATTATTATGTTGTTACCCAAACGTTTATACCCCAGTAATAGGATGTTTAGAGGTCCAGAAAGTCCCATGATTGTGTATTTCGGGACCATACGTATTTCAGGAAGCAGTTGATCGACTGCATGCCATGGACTCGCCGAGTCCAATGAACAGACTCGGCGAGTAGCTTGAAGATTCACTGGGACTCGCCGAGTTGTTCTTCAGACTCGGCGAGTGGAGTCGGGGTGGCCCCGCGATTCTTCCACGAGGATCTCATCGAGTCAAGAGGGATACTCGACGAGTAGAAAGGGGAACAACAGGGAAAGTTGGGGAGGACGTCTAGACTCGCCGAGTCGCCTTTGCACTCGACGAGTCCGGTCAAGTTGACCGTTGACCGTTGACCGTTGACCAGAGTTGACCTGCATGTAATTTCTTAGGGTCAGTTGTCTTGAATGATAAGAGTATTAATAAGGGTATATGGTATTATAGGGAGTCTGCAGATCGGCGGATCGAGTGCGAGTGGTTTCAAGAGTTGATAGTTTACATTACTACGAGGTGAGTCTTCTCACTATACTTCACCCGGAAGGGTTTGACTGTGTGACCGGAAGGTCGGATGATAAGTGTTATTTATGCTATGAATAGAAAGGTAGTTGCTATGCATGCTATGTATATTTATGGGCCGGAAGGCAATATGTTATGTGACAGAAAAGGTCAGGTAGGATATATGATATATGTGTTATATGTGTTAGAGTATATGTATTATGTGTTGTATATGTTATGGGCCGGAAGGCAATACGTTATGGGCCGGAAGGCGATATGTTACGGGCCGGAAGGCAATATGTTATGGGCCGGAAGGCGATTATGTTTACGGGCCGGAAGGCAATGTGTTGTGGACCGGAAGGTCAGGGCCTGGAAAGGCGTATATGTGTAAGTCGTATACTGGGGAACTCACTAAGCATTTATGCTTACAAGTTGTTATGTATGTGTTTCAGGTACTAGCGAGGACCGTGGGAAGGCGCCGGCATGATGCATACACACTGCTGCTATTTGAGATCTTGGGGATTTTATATATGTATTTGATATGAAACATGGAATAAATACTATTGGTTGAATGAAATCACTTTATTTTAAATGAAAATTTTATTTGAAAATTTGCGTCGTTACAATTGGTATCAGAGCCAGGTTTGAGGGATTCAGGTGTACCTTCGGGTGTAACTGAACTCAAACCGAGGATTTGAGGAAAAATCTTTTAAAAATAATAAAGACATAAATTTTTATAAATGGTAAAGTGGTAAACAAGAACGGAGTAGTGTGTACGATCAGCCAGTGCCCGAACGGTAAAGATCCCCAGAATACCTTACGATGTTATGTTATGCACTGAATTATGAATTGTTATGCATGCTAGAAGACTAGGTATACATGATAGGACTAGAATGGCCTGTTTTGTGATGCCTTAGTCTAGGGAGATTGCTTATATGAGATATTCGGTAACGTGCAAGTAGATAGTGCATACTAGAAGTAGAGTACTCATTATTCGGGGTTTGGGAGGAGGATTTGGGACGAATACTGATACGGTGTGGTCGGTAGTATTGGGCCCGTACTACCGAAGGCACCGGGTCGGTGGAAGACCCAAGTAAGAATCCCTGGATATCGGAGACTGAGTAGGGTTGCGTTATCGAGTACAATTGTACTTGATGGAGTCTATGATAATTTCATGTTGTATTTCAGAGACATCATGGTTACCACACGTCATGGGGCGAGTTCGAGCACTGTGAGTGACGAGGATATTCGTCAGATGATCCAGGAGGAGGTAGCTGCAGCGATCCGGGCCGAGATCCCGGAGATGTTTGGGTCCATTAAGACCACACTGATGGAGACATTCGAGGAGCGGTACGCCGCATTGATTGAGGCTGCAGCCGCTGCCGCTACCGCAGCTGTGGCCGCTGCCAGGCCGCAGGGGGGCGATTCGTTGCTGTTCCGGGAATTCAGCAACACGAAACCCCCTGAGTTCGATGGGACGCAGGATCCGATTGCTGCGATGAGGTGGATCGCCGACATTGAGGGGTGCTTCTACACTTGCTCATGCCCGGAGCACCTGAGGGTACGGTTCGCCTTGAACCAGCTCCGTCTGGGAGCGAAGGATTGGTGGAAGTTCGTGACGGCGAACTTCACTCTGGTGGAGATTACAGCGGTGACGTGGGAGAGGTTTATTGAGATGTTCAGGGACGAGTATGTTCCCCCAGTGGAGAGGGAACGATTGATTCAGGAGTTCTTGACCCTTAAGCAGGGTACTGATTCCGTTGCGGTGGTCACACGGAAGTTTCACGAGAGGGCGATGTTCTGTCCAGAGCTGGTGTCTACAGTGCAGTCACGGATGAGCCGGTATTTAGGCGTTTTGAGGAGGGATATCCGGGAGTTTGTGTCAAACTCCACCTATCGTACCTTCACTGAGCTTCAGGCGAACGCCAGGAAGCGCGAGATCGAGTTGGAGACCCAGGCCAGGGAGGAGGCCGAGTCTCGACAGGTGGATCGGCGGCCGACTCAGTCTCAGCCGACAGCCAAGCGGATCAAGTCCGCTGATTCGAGGATGGGAGGTCTGAAGGGCCGCACTTGCGGAAAGTGCGGCAAGGGTCATGAGGGGGCGTGTCGAGCTGGTGGTTGCTACAAGTGTGGCAAGGAGGGACACATTGCCAGGGATTGTCCTAAGGGGTTTATGGTTTGCTTTCACTGCAACCAGACAGGCCATCGGGAGGCCGAGTACCCGCAGCTTCGTCAGGGATCTACACCGATTACCAGGACTACTGAGACCCGACCGGCGAAGGTTGAGGCCCCGAGGGCTCGCGGGAGAGCCTTTCAGCTGACTGCGGAGGAGGTCCGCGCTGCGCCCGATGTTGTGGCAGGTATGCTATAATTCACGTATTTACTTTAAAGTCGAAATGTTATGCTTATGTTAATGTATGTGTAGGTACTTTTCTTGTGAACTCTATGCCTGCTCTAGTGTTATTTGATTCGGGTGCGAGTAGATCCTTTGTATCGTTAGCTTTTAGTCAGCATATCAGCATTAGTCGTGAGCCGTTAAGTCGGCCTCTGAGCGTTTCTATTGCGGCCGAGAGGGTGGTTTGTGCCACGGAGGTTCTTCGGGGATGTGTACTAAAGATTTTCGGGGTTGCGTTTCCGATTGACCTAATTCCTATTGCAATGGGGGATGTCTGTGTCATCGTGGGCATGGACTGGTTGAGCCGATTCAGCGCTGTCATCGACTGCGAGCGTCAACTGGTGACTATACGAGACCCTAGTGGGGGAGTTCTTACGGTATACGGCGAGGGTACCCGTTCGGGATCAGCTTTTTGTTCGGCCGCTAGGGCGAGGCAATGCCTACAGCAGGGATGTAAAGGTTTTGTGGCGTATGTGCTGGATACGCGAGAGGCTTCCGAGAGACCGAGGACAGTGGAGGAGGTCCCAGTGGTGAGTGAGTTTCCAGATGTTTTTCCCGAGGAGTTGCCAGGAGTACCTCCTGCGAGGCAAGTGGAGTTTGGTATCGATCTGATTCCGGGGGCTGCGCCTATTGTGAAGGTGCCTTATCGTCTTGCACCTCCAGAGATGCAAGAGTTGTCCTCGCAACTCCAGGAGTTGCTGGGGAAGGGATTTATTCGGCCGAGTAGCTCGCCGTGGGGAGCACCGATTCTGTTCGTCAAGAAGAAGGATGGTTCACACCGGATGTGTATTGATTACCGGGAGTTGAACAAGGTGACGGTCAAGAACCGCTATCCGTTACCGAGGATCGATGATCTATTCGATCAGTTGCAAGGGGCATCTTGGTTTTCTAAAATCGATTTGAGATCAGGGTATCATCAGGTAAGAGTGCGGGATGAGGACGTCCAGAAGACAGCATTCAGGACGCGGTATGGGCATTACGAGTTCGTGGTGATGCCTTTCGAGCTCACCAATGCCCCGGCAGTGTTCATGGACCTCATGAACAGGGTATGTAGGCCGATGCTGGATCGGTCTGTGATTGTATTTATCGACGACATCCTAGTGTATTCGCGAACTAGAGAGCTGCATGAGGGACACTTGAGGGAGGTCCTTGAGGTACTGCGGTCGGAGAAGTTATATGCAAAATTCTCCAAATGTGACTTCTGGTTTCGGGAGGTCCAATTTCTTGGACATGTTGTTAATCAGGCAGGGATATTGGTCGATCCGACCAAGGTGAAAGCAGTGATGAGTTGGGAGGCACCGAAGTCACCTTCCGAGATCAGGAGTTTCCTTGGGTTGGCGGGGTACTATCGGAGGTTTATTAGAGACTTCTCCAAGATCGCGGTACCGCTCACCAGATTGACCCAGAAGGGTGTTACATTCTCATGGGGACCCGAGCAACAGACTTCCTTCGAGACACTTCATCAGAGACTGTGCGAAGCCCCGGTATTAGCTCTCCCGGAGGGGATGGAGGACTTTGTCGTATATTGCGACGCATCGATTTCGGGACTGGGTGCAGTGTTGATGCAGAGGGGCCATGTGATAGCTTATGCATCGAGGCAATTAAAGCCTCACGAGGCGAGATATCCCACGCATGACTTGGAGTTGGGGGCAATAGTGTTCGCTCTCAAGATTTGGCGTCACTACCTGTACGGGGTTCGTTGTACTATATACACGGACCATAAGAGTTTGAAGTATTTGATGGATCAACCCAACCTAAATATGCATCAGAGGAGATGGTTGGACGTGGTTAAGGATTATGACTGTGAGATCCTATACCACCTAGGCAAGGCTAACATGGTAGCCGATGCATTGAGTCGTAGGGCGGAGAGCACTCCATTGCGGGATGTATGTCTGAGACTGACGATGATGACTCCGGTATTAGATACTATTCGTGGGGCACAGGCCGAGGTTGTGAGATCCGAGATGCAGAAGAAGGAGCGGGTCGTTGGGTTAATTTCAGAGTTCGTTAAGGATGGACGAGGACTTCTGACGTTTCAGGGTCGGATTTGGGTATCATTTGTGGGCGGTACGCGTGCTACTTTGATGGAGGAGGCTCATAGATCGAAATTCTCGATCCATCCCAGTGCTACAAAGATGTATTTGGACTTGAGAAAGGAATATTGGTGGCCTTGCATGAAGAGAGACGTCACTTGGTTCGTTGAGAGGTGTTTGACCTGCTGTAGGGTTAAGGCCGAGCACCAGAGACCGCATGGTAAGTTGCAGCCCTTGGAGATTCCTGAGTGGAAGTGGGAACAGATTACGATGGATTTCATCACCAAATTGCCGAGAACTGCCAGGGGAGTCGATGCAATTTGGGTAATTGTGGATAGATTGACGAAGAGTGCACACTTCCTTGCCATTAGCGAGAGTTCATCAGCGGAGAAGTTGGCAGAGTTATACGTGAGAGAGGTGATATCTCGGCATGGAGTGCCGATCTCGATTGTTTCAGACCGTGATGTACGCTTCACTTCCAGGTTCTGGAAGAAATTCCATGAAGAGCTGGGTACTAAACTGCATTTTAGTACCGTATACCATCCCCAGACAGACGGTCAGAGCGAGCGGACGATTCAGACACGGGAAGACATGCTTAGAGCGTGTGTGTTAGACTTCGGGGGTAGTTGGGATGCGCATTTACCCTTGGCTGAGTTTTCCTACAACAACAGCCATCATTCGAGCATTGGTATGCCACCTTTTGAGTTGTTGTATGGTAGGAGGTGTCGGACTCCCATTTGCTGGGGAGAGGTGGGACAGAGAGTGATGGGCAGTACCGAGATCGTACTACAGACGACCGAGCAGATTCAGCAGGTTAGGCAGAGGTTATTGGAAGCCCAGAGCCGACAGAAGAGTTATGCGGACAGACGCCGGTCCGAGCTGGAATTCCAGGTTGGCGACTTCGTTCTCCTGAAGGTTTCTCCTTGGAAGGGAGTGATCCGGTTCAGAAAGAGGGGCAAGTTGGGGCCCCGGTTCATAGGTCCATTTCGTGTAATTGCAAGGGTAGGTCGGGTAGCTTATCGGTTGGAGTTGCCAGCAGAATTGGGACAGATTCACAATACCTTTCACGTATCACAGTTGAGGAAGTGTATAGCCGATGAATCGGCAATGGTTCCGTTAGAGGATATTCAGGTGGATGCGAGCCTGAATTACGCCGAGAGACCGGTAGCTATCAGGGATCGGAAGATCAAGGTTCTGCAGAACAAGGAAGTACCTCTGGTGTTGGTTCAGTGGCAACATCGGAAAGGATCGGAGATGACTTGGGAGCCGGAGCGTGAGATGCGGGAGCAACATCCGGAGTTATTCGCAGAGTGAGATTTCGAGGGCGAAGTCTAGTTCTAGTGGGGGAGAGTTGTAACAGCCCGGAATTTGAGGTATTGCTTTAAAACTATTTTTGGGGCATTTTTGGAAGGGACTCGGCGAGTTGGAGCCAGACTCGCCGAGTAGGACCACAGTCTAGGTCACGGGTTCGCGACTGGACTCGACGAGTCCATTATGGACTCGGCGAGTCTATGCTGTTCAGCAGAAACCCTAGCCGTTTGGTTTTGGATCGTATATAACGCCCTATATGCCGTCATTGTCCGTCTTTTAGCCGATTGAGAAGAACCCTAATCGTTGTGGACGTCTAGAGCAGGAGAGAAAGCTATTGGAACTTTGAGGAACTTGTTAGGCAAGAAGAAGAAGAGTTTTGGCCAAAGGAATATCAAGGAGGATCGAGTCCTGAGGTTTGGGGACACAGAGAGTGCGTTTTCAGGTAATACTCGGACCATTTCTGTTATTTTGATGTGTACACGAATCTAGGGTTTATGAAACCCATTTGGTGAGTAGATGGATTATTATGTTGTTACCCAAACGTTTATACCCCAGTAATAGGATGTTTAGAGGTCCAGAAAGTCCCATGATTGTGTATTTCGGGACCATACGTATTTCAGGAAGCAGTTGATCGACTGCATGCCATGGACTCGCCGAGTCCAATGAACAGACTCGGCGAGTAGCTTGAAGATTCACTGGGACTCGCCGAGTTGTTCTTCAGACTCGGCGAGTGGAGTCGGGGTGGCCCCGCGATTCTTCCACGAGGATCTCATCGAGTCAAGAGGGATACTCGACGAGTAGAAAGGGGAACAACAGGGAAAGTTGGGGAGGACGTCTAGACTCGCCGAGTCGCCTTTGCACTCGACGAGTCCGGTCAAGTTGACCGTTGACCATTGACCAGAGTTGACCAGAGTTGACCTGCATGTAATTTCTTAGGGTCAGTTGTCTTGAATGATAAGAGTATTAATAAGGGTATATGGTATTATAGGGAGTCTGCAGATCGGCGGATCGAGTGCGAGTGGTTTCAAGAGTTGATAGTTTACATTACTACGAGGTGAGTCTTCTCACTATACTTCACCCGGAAGGGTTTGACTGTGTGACCGGAAGGTCGGATGATAAGTGTTATTTATGCTATGAATAGAAAGGTAGTTGCTATGCATGCTATGTATATTTATGGGCCGGAAGGCAATATGTTATGTGACAGAAAAGGTCAGGTAGGATATATGATATATGTGTTATATGTGTTAGAGTATATGTATTATGTGTTGTATATGTTATGGGCCGGAAGGCAATACGTTATGGGCCGGAAGGCGATATGTTACGGGCCGGAAGGCAATATGTTATGGGCCGGAAGGCGATTATGTTTACGAGCCGGAAGGCAATGTGTTGTGGACCGGAAGGTCAGGGCCTGGAAAGGCGTATATGTGTAAGTCGTATACTGGGAAACTCACTAAGCATTTATGCTTACAAGTTGTTATGTATGTGTTTCAGGTACTAGCGAGGACCGTGGGAAGGCGCCGGCATGATGCATACACACTGCTGCTATTTGAGATCTTGGGGATTTTATATATGTATTTGATATGAAACATGGAATAAATACTATTAGTTGAATGAAATCACTTTATTTTAAATGAAAATTTTATTTGAAAATTTGCGTTGTTACACTATCCCTTTCTCGTAGAGAATTCCATGTCTAAACAAATCGTTCACATTCAGTCGCATTCTTGCCCTCTGGCCACGCCATGAGTGGCCACCGCAAGCAGCGACATAGTTGCCGCTTACATCCTCTTTCTTGTCTTCTCTCAATATCTACCTTTCAATCGATTTCATGTATTTGTTGATTTCATTTTGCCACTGGGATTGTGTAGGAGGAGGGGTAATATGTGTGGTAGTTGTAGATGCAAGCGGGAAATATGGGGCATTTGGCTGTAGCCAATTGGAAGACGAAGACGGCAAGTCGGTACCAGTGGTGGAGCTAGATGGGGCGTTGGGGGTAGGGGTGATCAAAAACCGAACCGCAAACCGAAAAACCACAAAATAACCGAAAAACCGAAACCGAACATTTAACCGATGCGGTTTTAAAACTTCAAAAAACCGCAAATTTTCGGTGCGGTGCGGTTTTATATTTTCAGAAAACTGCAATAACCTAACCGCACCACAATATTAAAATATTATTATTATTTGAATATATATATATATATATATATATATATATATATATATATATATATATATATATGTGTGTGTGTGTGTGTGTGTGTGTGTGTATACATAATTATTAGTTTTTAATTAAAATACGTTTATTATTGCCCAAAAAAAGCTTGTGCATGCAGAGTACTTCATTACTCAAATTTTATCGATTATGTGCCCTACAACCCTAGCCTCCGTCCAACATCACCCCTCTTCAGGTTAAACGGGTGAACCGTTGAAGCCTCAAGCACCCACCGACCATCAACTATCGAGCATCTGCTCCGACGGGAATTGGAAGACAATACTCGATTCTGGAGACCTGAAGCTTGAAGTAATTTTCCGTTTCGTCTCAGGTAAACTGCGATCGAATTCATATATTAACTATCAAAAGTGTGATATGATTGTTCCAGGTTCCAACTGTATGTTAGAACATTTTTATGATATGAATCAAGAAAAGAGGAATAGCCTTGATTTATTCATTTTTGACTCATCTTAACGTGATTATGCTATGCTTCGACTCAGAATAATAAAATCTCTTATAGCCTTGATTTTTCTGTTTAAGCTTTTGAATCATTTGAAAAGTAGATTCTAAGTTTTTTTTGGATGCTTACTCCAAAACACTGTGAAAGCCAACTGATGCACTAGATATCAGATATAGCATTTGTATTATCATATCCTTAGCTGAGTAGTTGTTGACTTGTTGCAAATGTTTACTGCTTTTGTTTTGAATCTATAATAGTGTGAATGAGTGAATCTGTGAATCTTTGATAGTGTGAATTTGTGAATCAGTGATAGTGTGAATCTATGAATCTGTGATGTTTTCACCTGATTGATTACTAATATACTATGTGTTTCAGCATGACTACTAAAGAAGGTGTAACACCCTAAATTTCAAAACAAAATTTTCAAATTTTCATAAAACATAATTCGATTAATATTCATCAAACAACCATATTAATTATCCAATTTAGGTCAATACAAAATCCCCAGATCACAATGTAAAAACTCCGAGTGTGTGTGTACGGATCAAGCCGGCGCCTTCCCGCGGTCGTCACTAGTACCTGAAACAATAACATCAAACACTGTAAGCACAAAGCTTAGTGAGTTCCCCAAAATACCACATTTAACACATAATAGTCACTCGAGGCTATAACTCTGTGGGTCCGTGCACCCAAACTCTGTGAACCCTTAGGTTCTAACTCTGATAAACATGCACCACATAAATCACATAGAAATAATGCAGTACAACACATAACATACATAGCATACAAATACTCTATCACATAACTTTGGTTACCTACTCAAGGTAAAGTATAGTGAGAAGACTCACCTCGCGTATCTCGGTATCTCAGGAATCCTGAATATCCCTCGTGCTCGATCCTCCGAGATCTACTCCTCCTATAACAACGTATGCCTCTAGTTAACACTTTATATCTTCTAAGGTTGACTATACCCAAGAAGTCAACACAGGTCAACTTTGGTCAATGGTCAATGGTCAACTTTGACCGGACTCGGCGAGTGCGCTATGGCGACTCGGCGAGTCTAGACGTTTTCACCAACCCTCTGAAATTCCCTTCCTATACGTCGAGTGTTCGCCCCTCACTCGACGAGTTTCACCTGGAAGAATCGCGGGGCCACCCCGACTCAACTCGCCGAGTCTCAAGAACAACTCGGCGAGTCCCAATTCGACTCAGTCCACTTGTCGTCCCTCTCGAACTCACCCTGACTCACTGAGTCTACCCATGACTCAATTGGACCACTCACTGAGCAATCCCAAGGCAATCTTCAAACTACTCGCCGAGTCTAATGAACAGACTCGGCGAGTCCATGCCATGCAACCACTCCAACTTGCTTCTAAGGTCAGATCTGCTTCCACAATCTATAGATCTGGCCTCCCTAGACTGATTCATCACGTAAAGCTTCTATCTTGGTGCCCATAACACACCCCATGGATCATAAATGGAGTTTTGACCTAAGGCATAAGGATTCCAATCCAAAGCCTCCATTGATTCCCAAAAAGCTTGGGTAAAGGGACACTCTGGACCTCCAAGGGTCCAGATCTATGGTTCAAACCTCATAAGGGACCAAGGGGCACTAGATCTTGCCACAAAAGGGTTCAACAAACCCTAAATCTAGATAAACATCAAGGAAGAAGATAACTCGAAATTATTACCACCATAGTGATGCTCTGGACTCCAAACTCTCAGAAGTGGCTCCACTTGCTTTCCCTTGGCTAGTTCTTCTCCTTCCTTGCAACAATGACAACTCCAAGATCAATAATGGCCTTCTACTTTGCTCCAAATGCTCACACTTGATTAGGGTTTCACTCAAGGGACTGGTGAGCACAAATGACGGCCATTAGGCCTTTTAAATAGGTCTCAAACCCGAGAAATTAGGGTTTCATTACACAGCACTTCGGTTATAAATATGTCTTTCTATGTTGAAAACCGGGAGCTTAATTGAAAACCGGGCTCTGCGGAGGTAGGGATTCAAAACTGAAAAGATAAAATTTCCAGGCTTCTTGGGGGTCTCGGGACGTGTTTCGGGTGCTAAAATTGATACCGGGGCTCCGCCGAAGAGCTCTCACTAATGGAAAGAAAGTGAGCGCTCTTCGTCAACCTATCCACAATCACCCAAATTGCATCAACTCCTATGGCAGTCCTCGGAAATTTGGTGATGAAATCCAGAGTGATCTGTTCCCACTTCCACTCGGGAACCTCCAATGGCTGTAACATGCCATGCGGTCTATCGTCCTCAGCCTTAACCCTTCAGCAGGTCAAACACCTCTCGACAAACCATGCGACGTCCCTCTTCATACAGGGCCACCAATACTCTTTCCTCGAATCCAAATACATTTTCGTAGCCCCAGGATGGATCGAAAATTTCGATCTATGAGCTTCCTCCATCAAAGTAGTACGCGTACCGCCCACAAACGGTACCCAAATCCGGCCCTGAAAAGTCATAAGCCCTCGACTATCCGAAACGAACTCTGAAACCAAACCAACGACCTGTTCTCTCTTCTGCATCTCCGGATGCACAGCCTCGGCCTGTGCCCCACGAATGGCATCGAGAACTGGATTTATCACGGTCAATCTCAAACATACATTTCGCAGTGGAGTACTCTCCGCCCTGCGGCTCAACGCATCAGCTACCACATTAGCGTTGCCCGGGTGGTACAGGATTTCACAATCATAATCCTTGACCACATCTAACCACCTCCTCTGCCGCATATTTAGGTTAGGCTGATCCATCAAGTACTTCAAGCTCTTATGGTCCGTGTATATCGTACAACAAACCCCATACAAGTAGTGACGCCAAATCTTGAGGGCGAACACCACTGCCCCCAACTCTAGATCATGTGTGGAATATCTCGTCTCATGAGGCTTCAACTGCCTCGATGCATATGCTACCACATGTCCCTTCTGCATCAGTACCGCTCCCAGCCCTAAAATCGATGCATCACAAAATACCACAAAATCTTCCATCCCTTCCGGAAGAGCTAATACCGGAGCCTCGAACAACCTTTGGCGAAGCGTCTCAAAGGAGGTCTGCTGCTCGGGACCCCATAAAAATGTAACACCCTTCCGGGTCAATCTGGTGAGTGGCACCACGATCTTGGAGAAATCCTTGATAAACCTCCGATAGTACCCTGCCAACCCAAGGAAGCTCCTGATCTTAGAGGGTGACTTTGGCACCTCCCAACTCATCACCGCCTCAACCTTGGCCAGATCGACCAATATCCATTTCTGATTAACAAGATGTCCCAGAAACTGGACCTCCCGCAACCAGAAATCGCACTTGGAAAACTTTGCATAAAGTTTCTCCCATCTCAAAACCCCAAGAACTTCCCTCAAATGCTCCTCATGCTGCTCTCTAGATCTCGAATATACCAGAATATCATCGGTGAATACAATCACTGTCCCATCCAACATCGGCATGCATACCCTGTTCATGAGATCCATTAACACAGCCGGGGCATTGGTGAGCCCAAAAGGCATCACTACAAACTCATAATGCCCATATCGCGTCCTGGCTGTCTTCTGGACGTCCTCGTCTCGCACTCTCACCTGATGATAGCCCGACCTCAAATCAATCTTGGAGAACCAAGATGCTCCCTGTAACTGATCGAATAAATCGTCGATCCTCGGCAACGGGTAACGGTTCTTGACCGTCAGCTTATTCAATTCTCGGTAATCAATACACATTCGATGCGAGCCGTCCTTCTTCTTCACAAACAGAATGGGCGCTCCCCACGGCGAGCTACTCAGCCGAATAAACCCCTTCCCCAGCAGCTCCTGAAGCTGCGAGGATAACTCTTGCATATCTGGAGGTGCAAGACGATAAGGCATCTTAGCGATAGGCGCGGCTCCCGGAACCAAATCAATACTGAACTCTACTTGCCTCACGAGAGGCACACCCGGTAATTCTTCGGGAAAAACATCTGGAAACTCACACACCACTGGAACCTCATCCACTGAACTCGGTCTCTCGGAGATCACTCGCGTATCCATCACATATGCCACAAAACCCTTACAGCCCTGCTGTAAACACTGCCTCGCCCTAGCGGCCGAACAAAAGGCTGATCCAGAACGTGTACCCTCGCCGTACACCGAAAGAACTCCCCAACTAGGATCTCATATGGTCACCAGCTGACGCTCACATTCGATAACCGCATCGAATCGGCTCAACCAGTCCATGACCACAATGACACAAACATCACCCATCGCAATAGGAACCAGATCAATCGGAAACTCAATCCCAAAAATCTCTAACACACATCCCCGGAGGACCTCCGTGGCACAAATCACTCTGTCGGCAGCTATGGAAACCCGCAGAGGCCGACTCAATGCCTCACGACTAATACTGATATGCTGACTAAAGGCCAAAGATACAAAAGACCGACTCGCACCCGAGTCAAATAACACTAAAGCAGGCACAGAGTTCACAAGGAAGGTACCTATGCATAACATAATATAAGCATAATATCTCAACACCAAAAATAAATGAATAGAAGGAAACGTACTAGCCACAACATCGGGTGTAGCGCGGACCTCCTCCGTAGTCAGCTGAAAGGCTCTTCCTCGAGCCCTCGGCGCCTCGGCCTTCACGGGTCGACTCTCTGTAGCTCTGATGGCGGCAGGGGCAGATCCCTGAGATGCTCCGCGCAGCAGCGGACACTCCGCCTTTCGGTGTCCGGTCTGGTTGTAGTGAAAACACACTGCAAACCCCTTGGGGCAGTCCTTGGCCATATGCCCCTCCTTGCCACATTTGTAGCAAGATCCCGCTCGACAGACTCCATCATGACCCTTGCCCGCACTTCCCGTAAATGCGGCCCTTCTGGCTCCCGGGTTTGGGATCAGCGGGCTTAACCCGCTTGGTTGCCGGCTGAGACTGTGCCGGCCGCCGATCCCTCCCCTGAGACTCCGCCTCCTCCCTGGCCTGTGTCTCAAGCTCAATCTCCCTCTTCCGGGCATTTGCCTGAAGCTCAGCAAATGTCCGATACGAGGAGTTCACGGCGAACTCCCGAATATCCCGTCTCAAAATGCTCAAGTAGCGGCTCATACGTGCCTGCTCAGTGGACACGTGCTCAGGGCAGAACATCGCCCTCTCATGGAACATCCTCGTGATCGCTGTAACTGACTCAGTACCCTGCTTGAGGGTCAGAAACTCCTGTGCCAAACGCTCCCTCACCACCTGGGGAACGTACTCATCCCGGAACATGGTAGTGAACCTCTCCCAGGTCACCGCCGAAAGCTCAGCAGGCGTAAAATGCGCCGTCACAAACTTCCACCAGTCCTTCGCTCCCAAGCGAAGCTAGTTCAGCGTGAACCGAACCTTCAGATGCTCAGGAGATGAGCAAGTGAAGAAGCACCCCTCCATATCAGATATCAACCTCATAGCTGCCACCGGATCCTGTGTTCCATCAAACCCTGGTGGTTTGGTGTTGCTGAACTCCCGAAACAGCGACGCATCAGCTCCCTGGGGTCTCGCCACAGCGATCGCTGCGGTAGTCGCTGCAACAGCAGCCTTAGAAAGAGTGGCGTAATGCTCGTCAAATGTCTCAATCAGCGCGGTCTTAATAGACCCGAACATCCCTGGTATCTCAGCCCTGATGACCGCAGCCACCTCCTCATGAATGATCTGTCGAATCTCCTCATCACTAGCTCTGGCACCCTCCGGCATATGACGTGTCCTCACCATGATCAACCTCTGAAATACAACATGTGATAAATTAGAATTCACTCGAGCATACTCACACCTGACAATCCACCCCTCCTTGATTCTTGGTATCCCAAAGATTCTTATTTGGACTGTGCACCACCCCGGTGCTTTCAGTAGTACGAACCCAATACTACTATCCACACCGTCTCAGTACACACCCCAAATCTTCCTCTTTGGATCCCAAATCCAAAGTACTCTATCATGCGTAGACCACTCTCTAATAGATCTCTCATAAGCCCCTCGCTGCTACCTACTCACTCTCAAGCATCTCATAGCAGCTCACCTCTCCCTAGGCTAAGGCATCACAAATCAGGCCACTCTAGTCCTATTAGCAATACCTAGCCTACTCTAGCATGCAGATACATCATATCAATATCAATATTACAGAATATAAAGGTATTTTGGGAATTCACCGTTCGGGCGCTGACTGATCATACACACATTTCTTCCTGGAATTTGTTTCTTTTTCAAGAAAATCTTTTACTCTTAGAAAAGTTATGTTTTCTTTTGAAAATATCCTTCCAATTCCTCAGTTTGAGTTCAAATACTCCCGAAGGTGTACCCGAATCCCTCAAACCAAGGCTCTGATACCAAATTGTAACACCCAAAATTTCAAAACAAAAGTTTCAAATTTTCATAAAACATAATTCGATTAATATTCATCAAACAACCATATTAATTATCCAATTTAGGTCAATACAAAATCCGAAGATCACAATGTAAAAACTCCGAGTGTGTGTGTACGGATCAAGCCGGCACCTTCCCGCGGTCGTCACTAGTACCTGAAACAATAACATCAAACACTGTAAGCACAAAGCTTAGTGAGTTCCCCAAAATACCACATTTAACACATAATAGCCACTCGAGGCTATAACTCTATGGGTCCGTGCACCCAAACTCTGTGAACCCTTAGGTTCTAACTCTGATAAACATGCACCACATAAATCACATAGAAATAATGCAGTACAACACATAACATACATAGCATACAAATACTCTATCACATAACTCTGGTTACCTACTAAAGGTAAAGTATAGTGAGAAGACTCACCTCGCGTATCTCGGTATCTCACGAATCCTGAATATCCATCGTGCTCGATCCTCCGAGCTCTACTCCTCCTATAACAACGTATGCCTCTAGTTAACACTTTATATCTTCTAAGGTTGACTATACCCAAGAAGTCAACACAGGTCAACTTTGGTCAATGGTCAATGGTCAACTTTGACCGGACTCGGCGAGTGCGCTATGGCGACTCGGCGAGTCTAGACGTTTTCACCAACCCTCTGAAATTCCCTTCCTACACGTCGAGTATTCCCTCCTCACTCGATGAGTTTCACCTGGAAGAATCGCGGGGCCACCCCGACTCAACTCGCCGAGTCTCAAGAACAACTCGGCGAGTCCCAGTTCGACTCAGTCCACTTGTCGTCCCTCTCCAACTCACCCTGACTCACTGAGTCTACCCATGACTCAATTGGACCACTCACTGAGCAATCCCAAGGCAATCTTCAAACTACTCGCCGAGTCTGATGAACAGACTCGGCGAGTCCATCCCATGCAACCACTCCAACTTGCTTCTAAGGTCAGATCTGCTTCCACAATCTATAGATCTGGCCTCCCTAGACTGATTCATCACGTAAAGCTTCTATCTTGGTGCCCATAACACACCCCATGGCTCATAAATGGAGTTTTGACCTAAGGCATAAGGATTCCAATCCAAAGCCTCCATTGAATCCCAAAAAGCTTGGGTAAAGGGACACTCTGGACCTCTAAGGGTCCAGATCTATGGTTCAAACCTCATAAGGGACCAAGGGGGCACTAGATCTTGCCACAAAAGGGTTCAACAAACCCTAAATCTAGATAAACATCAAGGAAGAAGATAACTCGAAATTATTACCACCATAGTGATGCTCTGGACTCCAAACTCTCAGAAGTGGCTCCACTTGCTTTCCTTTGGCTAGTTCTTCTCCTTCCTTGCAACAATGACACCTCCAAGATCAATAATGGCCTTCTACTTTGCTCCAAATGCTCACACTTGATTAGGGTTTCACTCAAGGGACTGGTGAGCACAAATGAAGGCCATTAGGCCTTTTAAATAGGTCTCAAACCCGAGAAATTAGGGTTTCATTACACAGCACTTCGGTTATAAATATGTCTTTCTATGTTGAAAACCAGGAGCTTAATTGAAAACCGGGCTCTGCGGAGGTAGGGCTTCAAAACTGAAAAGATAAAATTTTCAGGCTTCTTGGGGGTCTCGGGACGTGTTTCGGGTGCTAAAATTGATATCGGGGCTTCGGGAAAAGTCAAAATAGTGAATATATGGATTTAGGGGTGAAAAATGGAAATTTTCTAATTTTAGTCGGGAGGGTTCTCACCCTCCTCTATTTATAGGGTGAGAGGCTCGGATCTGAGGGCTGAGAAGCAAGCACATGGCTGCTGGAGCGAAGGCCACGAAGCGAGAGGTGGTGCGAGGATCGGACACGCTGTGATGACGAAGCAGCTTGGTGGCTCAGATACGAGGCGGGTAGGCGAGACGTGTCTCGCGTCGGACTGGCCACTGATGCGAGACGTGTCTCCTTCCTGCTGGACCTCTGCCTCGGCGAATAAGCGTGCGACACTTGCCGACTTCGGATTTGGCAACGTCTCCGGTGACGCTGCTACTTCGTGCGAAGGTGACGTGGCTGCGACGTAGGTCTCCGGTGGCTGGTACTATTCATGCGAATTTCTCGGAAAATGTGCCCCAAACTTCTAAAATCCATAACTTTCGCATACGAGCTCCGTTTTCGATGTTCTTTATATGCACGCGTAGCTAAAATTACGCTCTAAAACTTTTGTTAGTCTTCGTTGGCTAATTTTAAATTTAATTTTAATATTATTGTTTTTAACAGACCGGGATAGGAAAATCCGTTAAAAATTCATAACTTCTTCATTCGACATCCGTTTTCGTCAGAATTTTTACCATTGTACTACATATGACGAGACCTTCGATTCTTGTTTAGTATGTATCAGTCAAATATCGCTCGATCTAAAATTCAAGTTTTTAGTTGTCTACTGCTAAGTTGAAACTTCGAAAAATCATAACTTCCTCATACGAAGTCGGATTTTGGCGTTCTTTTTATCAAATATCTCGGTTTAACAAAAACTATGACTTTCATTTAGATTACTAAGGCTAAAAAGTAGTTTATCAAAAACTCAATTTTTACGTCATTCGGTGTCGTGCCGGTTTTGTCGCGGATCTTCGGTTGGTCATAACTTCTTCGTTATAACTCGGATTTCGATGAGGTTTTCGCCTACAAGTTTCTAACGAGATTCTCTACAACATCAAATAATAAAATTTTGCTTATTTAAAATTTTGTATTTTCACTAAATTTCACTATTTGGCTTTTAATTGGAATCTCATAAGACTTCCAATATTTTCTGAGTGATTCTAAACATAGTTTTACTTCATTTCTAGTAAAAACCATATGTTAGAACTCAAAACTCAATCTCACATAGTATTTCACAATTTTATTCATTACAAAACACGATTTCAAAACGTGTATGTTACAAATACCTGCTCCTTTTGAGGATTTCGTCCCCAAAATTACATCGATTAAAATAAATGGGGACATTTTGCTATTATCTCATTCTTATTCTCCCAAGTATAGTTTGGGCCACGATGGTGTTTCCACTTGACAAGCATCAATTCTACTTCTTTATTGCGTAGCTTAGTTGTTCTTTCATTCACGATTTCTCGAGGCTCTTCAACATATCTTAAGTTATTATCCAATTTCACCTCGGATAATGGAACTGTCTCATCGTAGATGCTCAAGCATTTGCGCAGATAACTTACATGAAACACATCATGAATACCTGCCAAATCTTCAGGGAATTCTAAGCGGTATGCTTGCTTTCCAATTCTCTAGATGATTTTGAAAGGACCAACAAATCTAGGACTCAACTTTCCTTTCTGCCGAAATCGCATAAGGACTTTCCATGCGGATACCTTCAGCATCACGAAATCACCCACTTGGAATTCTATAGGTCATCGTCTCTTTTCCGTATAGGACTTCTGTCGATCCTGGGCCGCTTTCATTCTTTCTCGTACGATTTGAATCTTGTCGGTGGTGTCTTGAATCATTTCAGGGCCTCCAAGGATTTTTTGTCCTACATCATGCCAACATAACGGCGTACGGCATTTGTGATCATATATTGCTTCATATGGTGGCATTTTGATTGAAGTGTGGTAACTGTTATTATACGAAAATTCGATAAGCGGTAAGTATTTATCCCAATTACCACCGAACTTCAAAACACATGCACGAAGCATATCTTCTACTGTTTGGATTGTTCTCTCCGTCTGACCATCTGTTTGGGGATGATAAGCGGTGCTGAGAGAAACTCGAGATCCCAATTCGCGTTACATACTCGCCCAAAAGTGAGAAGTGAAGCGAGTATCGCGATCGGAAATGATCTTTAGTGGCATACCATGTCTTGCAACAATTTCATCCAAGTATACTTGTGCGTATTTCTCCATTGGAGCCATTTCACGCATGGCGAGAAAATGTGCACTCTTAGTCAGGCGGTCGACGATTACCCAAACGCTATCATGCTGTCAAGCAATCTTTGGCAATTTGGTAATAAAATCCATGGACAACTCTTCCCACTTCCATACAGGTTTTGGGTCTTGGTATAATACAACATCTTATGGTGCACATACAACCCTAAATACCTTGGATCTATGTTTTCACTAATTATACATGCAAATGGTTTCCAAGGCATTAAACCTATAACTAGCATGCATTTAACATAAACCATATAATATACTAGTTAGGGAAACATACCTTTCATGTGGCTTGAAGTCTTGATGTATTTGGCCTTAAGAGCTTAGCACCAATAGTATGAAATGCCTCAAATGGAATCACAACACACCTAGGACAAAGGTGGCTCTTGAGAGAGAATTCCATGCACCAAAACACCTCCATATTTCTCTAAGAAAAGAAGTGGTGATTTTGGCTATGGAGTAACCTATTTATATGTAGGATTCCAAGGGTCATGGGTATCACCCATAATCCATACCCATGGGTTTTATGATCCATGGTTCATGTGGCCCAACTCTTTATGTATCCATACAAAAATATGGTCCAACATGGATCATAAGCCCAACACATATAAATATAACTAATTATCATAATTAGTCCCCATAGATTTAATTAGTCTCTTTTGACCACTAAATTAATTCCAAATTAATTATTGATCAATACTAATTAAAGCATATGATTTCATATTAATATATTATAACTTATAATATATTAATAAACCATAATTAACCTTCTCTCAAAAGTCCATCCTAACAAATTGTCCTGATGATATGCAACCCAAATGGACCATGCTACTCTCAAGTCAAGTACATACCAATAATAGTTATGGGCTTAGACATCTAATCCAACAGTCTCCCACTTGGATAAGTCTGAAACTATTATTGCAAGTACGGCTTCATAACCTGACTAGCAATCGTAGCTCTTAAATCCGTTGTCGAACTCTGAACAAATCAATGACGCGTCCATTAGATAAGTGATCATATATTCCTCCATTGTAGATATCATATGGACTGAGACATGGATTATAATCATTCTCGCTATCCATTTGTTGTTTCCCAATTTCCGATTTATGACGACTGACTAATTGAACAAATCAAATCAGTCCCGGCCCGGCCGATCACTTCCATTTGTCATCATCAAATCATCGAGGGGCCCACGGATATCACTTTATCCCGAAGGTAAAAGGAATGGATAAACTTCACCTCATATGGCTTATTCTACTACTTGTTGAGTCATACACAAAGGCACGTTTTATAACATCGAGTTACCAATGCGTTTTCGTGCAATCAATGTATAACCAACTCATAGTAACAACTCATATCTCTAGGTTTAAAGAATATAAGATATTATCGTCTCGTGATCACTTGTGATAAAATCCATGAAGTTATTTCAATGAGCGCGGGTTGAATCCAATACTCAGAACTTCTGAGCACTCATGAGTGTTGTAGCACCACCTTGTCCAACATCTTAGACCTTTACAAACCCAACCCATGACAGTCTTGATTCATATCTACTTCTAACATATGATCGACTGTGGATGGTTTGAATAACTTAGTCAATCAGAAGAATGACCTAGTTATTCTGGAAGTTAAAACATGCAAAGTGAAACACAATAATAATCGAATCCAATATGGTCTCAGAACTTATGAATATAAATAAAACACCTTTTATTTATCACCATATGATTACACATTATTCATTGTATACTGTTTCAGCTATCAACTTTATTCTTGAATTAAAACAATAGTTGTCCCATGCTCCAAGCATGTACATTATGTTTTTCTAAACACTAGTCATGCTACACACCAAGTATGCATACTATGTTTGTCTATGATCTTTACTTTGTGAAATAGATCAATTGAACATAACTCCAATGATTCTCAATTCACAATCCCAAATCTTAATGCAAATGCAGGAATTCCAAATTCATGCCATTTACTAAAATCTGTTAAATTCTAAACTTATATGAATTGATCCTCTTGTAATGATTATGCACAAATTCACAAACACTTGGCAACAATCATTACAGAGTATTCCAAAGGAGATCAACTCCTTGGAAACATCCTTCTTTCATTAAGTTTCCTAGTCATACAGATTGGATACTTTCTAACTTTGAAGCATTTCCGTATTCCATTTTGACTATCACTTCTGAACAAGAGTTACCTCTTTACAGATTATGTCAATATGGTCCTTCCAAAATTAATATTATACTTCCAACTGTCCCTGAGCAACCAATCTTTGGTAAACCTTAGATTATCCTCAACAATTGCTTAATCATTTTAGTCATATCAATTTCTAGACCTTTTTCCCTTCTTCATGCCCCAGGCATTTGGAAAAACTTAGAAAGAGTGAATATAGTACATGTAATCGATCTTATATCTGAAGCATATGGGACACGATTCATGATGTCTCACATAAAGACTAAACCAGTCTTTTGTTATAATATTTCCATTTCTATTTGCCAACTTCTCACAATTCAGATTATGAAAAGGGATGCCATAATCATAATCGAATTTGAGAACGCAAATAATGAAACCATATATAGAATTTTCTTATGTTGAGCCATCCCAACATAAAATTCATATATATTCTTGACTAAATACGATTAAGACCTCAATCTAAGCTTTTAGATTTGAGATGAAGTATAATTTCCTCTCCCTTAATTATAGTAAAACAACTTTTTCAACCCCTACAACCTCACAAATTGAAACTTTTGTTTTCTATAATTAACTTTGCTAACTTGCAATACTTATCATATGATGCTCCCACTAACATGATGATTATTAGCATAACACTTATGCTCCCACTAGCTTTGACATGTACCTAGAAATCAACTGAACTTCTAGAAATCAATACTTTATTGACTTTCTTACCAAAGTTCATATTTTTGATATTAGATTGCCTTGATAAGACTTTATCAATATCATACACCTCTCTCAGATAGCTCACATGTGCGTCTAAACAATCATGAAGAGGGATGTCGTAATCATAATGTTTAGACCTTTTGTCATTCCCACAATTGCTATCTACTCAAAATCTACTTAGTGAAAGAGTTTCCTTACCATCATTTTCATGAATCGAAGAGAAACCTTATGACAGTTAGATTTAATGGTGTATGTGTTCTTATCCATGTGAATTGTTAAAACCATAGTCACAAGACAAGGATAATGACAAATCCAAACTCATATGGATTGAACTTGTGCAATCTTAACTTCTTGTCACCTGGCAGCTCAAGGGCCTGCCATTGCTTCCTAGTAGTTATGCAAACAATTGAGAACATGTAGAACTCACACGTATAAACAACTTAACTGGAATGGGCCCAGAAATGTCAGCACGATAGGTTATAAACCTCTACTTGTGTGCTACCGATGAAATACAAGTTTTATTCTTGATTACTTCTTGAAACCTTTTTCAGGATCTTTTACACTCCCACTGTCTCCTTGTCCTATATGAATTTCTTGCCAAATATTCAAGAGATATTGTGGATTCTAATCAAGACAGACACTTAACACAATTAGCCTTAGTTGGTCTTTGTTTTATCCAAAACATCACAACTTACCAATTTCAAATGTACAAGAGTAGAAAACTTTTACTCTTACATTTGACAAATGTTTTAAATCTTCTTTAAGACATGTCACTCAAGTTACAATCTTAGAGTATAACTCTATGAGTTGTTTTGGAATGAAGTATGAATCATCTTCTTGATTTAACCACTTCAATAATTCATAACTCCCCTTCTTAACTATCAGAATGTAATTAGAGGATGAATTGTGATAAGGTATCAAAATCATTAACATGACCTTAAAACATGATAACAAAGTACTCTCCAATCTTTTCAAATTTGAGAAACTTTTATCCTTCTGCCTAATTTGATTCTTCTTATTCGTTCTGTCATACATTGAAAATTTTCCAACGTTTCAGAATTATACTTAAGCTTGTAAGTATAATCATATTTACTAAACCTTAGTAAATCATGACGAATAGTCTTATTCATCTTTTGTGGTGGACTTTGACAAGTGCACAAGAAAGTGTACTTGATATCTTAGTCCTTCTCTTGACTCACACATCCATGTGAACAATTAGTTAGTCTTAATTTTTCCAATGCTCGAAAGTTATCATTCATCATACTATACAACTTTTATGATTCCAAGTTTCGGTCCAATTGAAACTTGGGTGATGAGAATCTTTCCTTATTTGGTAAATTTAGACACTATCACAAATGAACGAATCAAATTCATATTTCCAATATTGCTATAAACATACAAACATCAAGTTTTCATGAATGCCATTGTAAGGAGATAAAAATAAAGTAAAACAAACTTTTATTTATTTTAAAATGTGGAAAAAACTTTTTTTCCTTACAATGTAACTTGAAATGAAAACTATGTTATTACTTGTTTCCTAGCAATCTATCATAACTCCTAAGAGTAGATCAAGAATCCAATCTTCAATCAAGCGATAGATATCCATCTTCGCGATCAGATTCAACATACTATTTCTTTAAGTTTCCTTCACTTTTCCTTTGATTCTTAAACATCAACATGTGACCCAGACACGTCTTGTAATAAGAATCTCAGAATAGAAACTTAACCGAGTTAGATAGTGGACCTTACCTGAAATAGAGTCAAACTTATTGACTTTACTAGCCTTATGATCTTTCAGGTAAAATTGACAGCTTCGCAACCAATGCCCTTTCCTTTTGGAAATAGGACCATATGGACCCTTAGGTAATAGAACATGGGACTATCTAAGACTTAGCCTTTCTCTTTACCATTTGGTCAACCGAGTTGACTATGGTCGATCCCTTTCCATTGGGAAGAGAATGCTTTTCTGGATTTCCTGTGTCACTATTGTCCCTGTCCATAAAGTTTTGGGAAGTTGATCTCCTAATCAAATTTGATTTACTAGTACACTAAATCATTTCTGATTTAGCAGCACCAAGCAAATAGATAATATCATTAAGGGTCTTGTCATTTTCTGTTTCATAGGAGTCCCAAGGAACTCACTATGTGACTTAGAAAGTGATTGAACCACTAACTTTCTTAAAACTTTGACACCCAACTCTCCTGGCTTGTCAGTATGTGACTTAATCTCCAAGATGTGATCACACCTAGACCTTGCCTTTCCAATAGGGCTTGAGTGACATTGAACTTGTGGGTTAGGGAGAATAATTGGAGGAGGTGGAGGAAGTGAAGTTCCAAGATATTTGGGAAGATCATAGATGTATGAACTAGACATCTTTTGGGAGATATTCAAGATAGTTGATTTAAAGTCCTTAATATAACACCCAATATGAAATATTAAGGCTAGGACCCAACAAACTATTTTATAACTTTGAAGAGGGATGCCATAATCCAAGCAATAGAATATTTGAAGGTAGGTGAATGACGGTTCACCAATTTCCACCATGAATAACGAAATAATTTATTAGGTTTTAATTGGATTTGAAACTCCTAGATCTTTTAAGATTCATTGAACTTTTCAATGTCATCTTTCAATCTCGAGTGTGCCCTTCAGGTTTTGTGATTGGGATGCGGAGGATCACTAAACAAGGTGTGAAGTAACCATGCAAATTACTTGGCACCCTTAAGTGTTTACCCCTCAATCGATGTGTCGGTTAACCACACAAGCTACATCGATACTATAATAAACATTAAGTTACCCTTTGCCTACCTTGTTAAATACGAGTTAGTGTGCCGGTTAACCACACATGCTCCACTAACCGACATAAACAAAGTGCAAAGTGTAATTTCATGGATTAGCACCTTATTCACATTTTCCTAAGTAACTAAGATTGGGTATTTATAAAAGATTTAGTTACTTAGTATTTATCATTAATACTTTTAATGAAGGGAGAATTATAGTCCTTGTCCTACCCATTCAGCTAACGACCCTCCACCGGTCAAGGAAGCGGTGGGTGAGAGTGGACACCCATTAAACTGCCATTTTATAGGCAGTAACCTTATACCCCCCTTATAGATCGGCTTCGTGAATGAGGCCTACTAACGGTAAGACTGACTTTACTCTTATACATATATATAAATGTTATTAACTTATAATATTATAAAGTATAAGGGTTGAATTTTAACTTTTAAAATTCTAAGGTCTAGTTTGGAATTAAAGTATACATGGGGGGTAACTTTACAAATTCCAAAACTTGAGGACAAGTTTTGAAACCTTTCAAAACTCTTGGCTTTTTCATAACTTATGAGTTTAATTAAGGTTTAATGAAAAAAAAATCAAGTTCCATAACTTGAGGACAAGTTATGGAAGACATTAAATCATTTAATGATGACATTAATAATAGAGACTCTTCTATTTTCATAACCTATGAGACTTAATGACACTTTAAAAAGAAAAACTCTTCACTTTCCATAACTTGAGGACAAGTTATGGAGTTCATAAAAACCATTAAGATCAAATATTCCAATTAACACAATAATCAAATAATTTTTCTATGATCCAGATTAAACTCATAAGTAAAGATAATTCACATCAACAATTTTCAAGAAATTAGATAATCATATAAACTAATACAAATCTTGAAACTTTGACAATTATCCTTTGAAGACTCTTGGACTTCATAACCTAAAGAGTTAATAAATGAGACATTTCACATCCATAACTTATGGAAGTTTCAAAACTCTTAAGATCATAACGTTAAAAAAAAACTTTTGAGTTCCAAAATTTTATGACAAAATTTGTAACTCCTTAATACCACTTAGATCAAACTCTTAAAACAAATAAAATAATCATATCATTCTATCTTTTAATAAATTGGCCTAATTCAACTCTTGTAGTAAAGTGACTCAAATTTTACAAATAATTAGTTTTTCATAAAATCAAGTAATTATCATAAAATTTGACAAACTTCATTTTTTTTTCATTAACTTGAAAAAAAAAGTACATTTGCAACAAATACAGTAGAAAACAACCCATGGCTCTGATGCCACTGTTGGGTTTTGGTATAATACAACATCCTATGGTGCACATACAACCCTAAATACCTTGGATCCATGTTTTCACTAGTTATACATGCAAATGGTTTCCAAGGTATTAAACCTATAACTAGCATGCATTTAACATAAACCATATAATATACTAGTTAGGGAAACATACCTTTTATGTGGCTTGAATTCTTGATGTATTTGGCCTTAAGAGCTTAGCACCAATAGTATGAAATGCCTCAAATGGAATCACAACACACCTAGGACAAAGGTGGCTATTGAGAGATAATTCCATGCACCAAAACACCTCCATATTTCTCTAAGAAAAGAAGTGGTGATTTTGGCTATGCAGTAACCTATTTATATGTAGGATTCCAAGGGTCATGGGTATCACCCATAATCCATACCCATGGGTTTTATGATCCATGCTTCATGTGGCCAAACTCTTTATATATCCATACATAAAATTGGTCCAACATCGATCATAAGTCCAACACATATAAATATAACTAATTATCATAATTAGTCCCCATAGATTTAATTAGTATCTTTTGACCACTAAATTAACTCCAAATTAATTCTTGATCAATACTAATTAAAACATATGATTTCATATTAATATATATTATAACTTATAATATATTAATAAACCATAATTAACCTTCTCTCAAAAGTCCATCCTAACAAATTGTCCTAATGATATGCAACCCAAATGGACCGTGCTACTCTCGGGTCAAGTACATACCAATAAAAGTTTTGGGCTTAGACATCTAATCCAACAACAGGAACACTAAGACTTTCTAGGGTTCCATAAGGTTTTTGGTGCTCTGTTTTGACTTGTAAGCATACCAAGCATTCCTGTACATATCTTCTAATGTCTCTCTTTAATCCAGGCCACCATTAATCAGCTCTTACATCATAGTACATTTTACTTGTACCAGGATGTATGGATAGCTTAGAGTTATGAGCTTCATCTAAAATCTTCTGTCTTAATCCACTAATCTTTGGAATCCACAGACGATTCTTAAATACTTTTAATCCTCGTGGATCATCAAGTAAAACATCGACATAATGTACCATTCCTTCATTCTTCACATTTTCTGGCTTGAAGGCCTCAACTTGCCACTTCTCTAGTTCATCAAGAATAGTGAACTTCACCATAGTGTGAGTAATAGTATAACACATACTACTACGATAAACTTTCCTGGTAAGTGCATCTGCAACCACATTAGCCTTTCCAGGATGGTATAGGATTTCAAAATCATAGTCCTTGATCAGCTCCATGGCTCGTTGTTGTCTCATATTCAGAGTTTGCTGACTGAATATATACTTGAGACTCTTGTGGTCGGTAAATAATTGGCATTTCGTACCAAAAAGGTAATGTCTCCAAAGTTTTAGGGAAAATACTACTGCAGCGAGTTTAAGATCATGGGTGGGATAATTCTTTTCATAATCTTTCAGCTGTCTTGAGGCATATGCTATCACTTTACCACGCTGCATCAACACACAACCGAGTCCCAATCTTGAAGCATCGCTATACACGGAGAAATCATCATCACCTTCTGGGAGTGATAAGATGGGAGCATGAGTCAAAAGATCTTTTAGAGTTGAGAAAGCTTTTTCTTGAGCTTCACCCTATTTGAACTTCACTTCCTTCTGTGTAAGACTTGTGAGAGGTACAACTATACGAGAAAAGTCTTTAATGAATCTCCGGTAATATCCCGCGAGACCTAAGAAACTTCGAATTTCGGAAGCATTACGGGGTACTTCCCAATTTTGAATGGCTTTGATTTTGATGGGATCTATAGATACACCGTTAATAGAAATAATATGGCCGAGAAATTGAACTTTACGAAGCCAAAATTCAGATTTCGAGAATTTAGCATAGAGTTTCTCCTTTCGAAGAAGTTCTAAGATTTCACGGATATGAACGACATGATCAGTATCAGACTTGGAATAGATTAGAATATCATCAATGAATACGATGAAAGACTTATCGAGCACTAGGCGACACACTCTATTCATCATATCCATGAATACGGCAGGAGAATTTGTCAAACCGAATGGCATAACAAGGAATTCGAAATGCCCATAACGAGTACAGAAAGCAGTATTCGGTACATCTTGCCCCTGTACTTTCAACTGATGATAGCCAGATCTCAAATCAATCTTTGAGAAATAGGTAACACCCTGAAGTTGATCGAATAAATCGTGGATGCGAGGTAGTGGGTACTTGTTCTTGATAGTCACCTTATTCAGCTCACGATAATCAATGCACATTCGCATCGATCCGTCCTTCTTCTTGACAAACAATACAGGAGCACCCCAGGGAGAGGTACTCGGTCGAATAAAGCCTTTGTCAAGTAATTCCTGCAGTTGGATAATCATTTATTTCATCTCGGTTGGCACAAGATGATAAGGAGTCTCTGCAATCAGAGCAGCACCGGGCACAAGGTCAATTCGGAATTCTACTTGTCTGTCTGGAGGAAGTCCAGGAAGATCATCAGGGAAAACATCGGGATATTCGTTAACAATGGGAATATCATTTACAATTTTATTCTCCTTTCTTGAGATGTCAATTGTATATGCCAGATAGATAGGACAACCTTTCGATATGAATTTACGAGCTTTAAGGAAAGAGATTATTTTTAAGATCCTTTGTTCACCAAAGACATGAATGGGATCTTCCCCTTTAATAGGAATGCGTACCATCTTTTCGTAACCCAAGAGTTCTGCATGGTTTTTTGACAACCAATCCATGCCGAGAATATTATCGAAATCGGGCAATGAGATAGGGATTAGGTTAGCAAGAAAATTATAGACTTCAATTTCTATGACACAATCCCTATAGATTTTATCAGAAAGTAATGATATACTTCCTGCAGTATCTATGTGAAATGGTTGCGCAAGTGCATAGCAAACAGTTTGAAAAGAATGCGCAAATTCATAAGATACGAAAGAATCTAAGGTAATAGAATCAAATAAGATGTGAGCAGGTCTAGAGTTGACAAGAAATGTACCCGTCACGACATTCGGGTCCTCACGTGCTTCCTCTGCGGTAATCTGGAATGCACGACCCTTAGCTTTTGGAACCTCCTCCTTTTAGCTGCAGTACTCTTCGGTTGTTGGACATGGACTTGACTTCTCGCTGGTTGTTGAACAGAAGCTTGACTTCCCGTTACTTAGCTGGTAAGAGTAGGGAAAAAACGCTTCTTGTGGCCAGTAATACCACATGCATAACAAGTCACATCCTTCCTTGGGCAAGCTGGCTTTATATGACCTGTTTCTCCACACCCATAACAGACAATGGATTCCTTGTCTATTTTGCATTGACCCGGATGATTCCTTCCACAAACGCGACATGAAGGTGATTGAATAGAAAAAGATTGTGACCTACCACAGCCACGAAAAGCACTCTGAGATTGTGCTTGCTTGCTAGGATCAGTTCGAATAGATTGAGCTGGTGGAATAGTGGAAACAGGAGTAGTTCTTTCAGTACGTGGATGCTTTGGAACAGTAAGAGCGGCACGACATATTTCTAAGTCATGCTCACGCCTTCGAGCATACTCAACGGCTTTATCGAATGACAGAACATCCCGATTGACAACGAAATCATGGATTTCGTGTCGTAGTCCCTCCATGAATAACTGAATTTTCTCGTCTTCAGTTGGAATATACTTCGTAGCAAACCTTGCTCTTTGATTAAATTGAGTTTCATACTGATTCACAGTCATTCCTCCTTGTTTAAGCTCGAGGAATTCCTTCTCCAGTCTTCTCCTCATATCTAGAGGACAATACTTCTCTAGCACACGAGTCTTGAACAACTCCCAGGATAAGTTCTCCTGGTTACATCCATCGAGAGCTTCATATGTTGCTTCCCACCAGACTAACTCTTCTCCAATGAGCATTGTAGAAGCATAGATAGCCTTGTCTTCATCATCCACATAAGAAACATGAAATACTTTCTTGGTGTTATAAATCCAAGTTAGAACAATTATAGGATTAAGGACACCAGAAAACTCCGTAGCACCACTACTCTTGAAATCTTTGAACGAGGGACGCTTCACCTTTCCGCTTGAGGATTCTCCAGTGACTTTCTCTTTTCCTTTATCATCATTCTTTTTGTGTTCTTCGAGAGTCTGTAGAATAACATCGGTAAGTTTACCTAAGAGTCGCTCCTCACGAGGAGATACTGGAGTATTCACTTCCTCGGGTTGAGGATCTCCACCAACCTCAGGGGTATGGCTACTTACTTGTTCAGCCATTGATCTGAAATACGGAGTAAGATAGTATTTTAGAATATTAGGGTTTACTATTACCTAATACTTTTACTTATATATTTCCTATGGTTTGTATCCCTATACTTACATTGATTAAGTTCATATATTGAACTTCCTATAGTTTAAGTCTAAATACCAATTCGTGGAATTTAGTTCGCTTAAACTACTGCTCTGATACCATGATTGAAAGGCCCCAACTTTCATATTTTTGAAATACCCAAACTTTCATACTTCACAATGTTATTACTCCAAAACATGCTATTTGCATATTCATAAAAGCAATATTTTAGATTGATAAAGGGAATTACAAACTATTGGATACAAACCTTCTATTACATAGTGTTATATATATTACATAACTACCCAGGATATTGTAATTTATACAAACATAAACTGTAGTACAAAAGTACAATTACAAACTATTATAAATCTTTCAATAGTATGTAAACATACTAGTTACTTATCACCTGCAACTGTTAAACATTGATAGGGTAAGCGGTGACGCTTAGTGAGTTCAAAAATAGATACAATATAATGTTGTGCCATATATATCTTTTAATGTGGCAAAAGCAAAGACGAACAACAAGATGTATGTGAGATCATGTGAAAAGTGTTCATATCAATCAAAGACTTTATTCAAAGGTATACTTTTTAATTGTTGATATACATCAATAAAGCTTTGGCCCAAATGGCATAGAAGACATGCAATTTATGATTAACATCTTGTTAGATTTCAGGCTTATAGTCCTGTGTAACCATTTGCCAATGCCATAGAATAGAATTCATTCTCTTACGGAGGCATGCTCTACATGGCCAAAGGCTACGTACCAGTACCAATGTGAATCTAAGTTCTTTCACTGATCACATAGTCAAAGGTATTACAATTGCTATAAACATAGCGAATATTACAAGAAAATAACTCAGAACAATAACATTGAAAAGCACATAGCACATATAACACATAACATACAATTGTTCCTATATATTGAACTCACCTTAAGTTAACCGGGGGTTAAAATAGTAATTTGGATAGCACTTCGGCTTTAAATATGTCTTTCTATGTTGAAAATCGGGAGCGTAATTGAAAACCGGGCTCTGCGAAGGTAGTGCTTCAAAACCGAAAAGATAAAATTTCCAGGCTTCTCGGGGGTCTCGTGATGTGTTTCGGGTGCTAAAATTGATATCGGGGCTTCGGGAAAAGTCAAAATAGTGAATATATGGATTTAGGGGTGAAAAATGGAAATTTTCTTATTTTAGCCGGGAGGGTTCGCACCCTCCTCTATTTATAGGGTGAGAGGCTCGGATCTGAGGGCTGAGAAGTGAGCACGTGGCTGCTGGAGCGAAGGCCACGAAGTGAGAGGCGGTGCGAGGGTCATACACGCTGTGATGACGAAGCAGCTTGGTGGCTCGGATACGAGGCGGGTAGGCGAGACGTGTCTCGCGTCGGACTGGCCACTGATGCGAGATGTGTTTCCTTCCTGCTGGACCTCGGCCTCGGCGAATAAGCGTACGACACTTGCCGACTTCGGATTTGGCCACGTCTCCGGTGACGCTGCTACTTCGTGCGAAGGTGACGTGGCTGCGACGTAGGTCTCCGTTGGCTGCTACTATTCATGCGAATTTCTCGGAAAATTTGCCCCAAACTTCTAAAATCCATAACTTTCGCATACGAGCTCCGTTTTTGACGTTCTTTATATGCACACGTAGCTAAAATTACGCTCTACAACTTTCGTTTAGACTTCGTTGGCTAATTCTGATTTTAATTTTAATATTATTGATTTTAACAAACCGGAACAGGAAAATCTGTTAAAAATTCATAACTTCTTCATCCGATATCCGCTTTTGTCAGACTTTTTACCGTTGTACTACATATGACTAGACCTTAGATGCTTGTTTAGGATGAATCGGTCAAATATCGCTCGATCTAAAATTCAAGTTTTTAGCTGTCTACTGCTAAGTTGAAACTTCGAAAAATCATAAGTTCCTCATACGAAGTCAGATTTTGGCGTTCTTTTTATTAAATTTTTCGGTTTAACAAATACTACGACTTCCATTTAGATTTTGGCGTTCTTTTTATTAAATTTTTCGGTGTCGTGCCGGTTTTGTCGCGGATCTTCGGTTGGTCATAACTTCTTCGTTATAACCCGGATTTCGACGAGGTTTTCTCTTACAAGTTTCTAACGAGATTCTCTACAACATCAAATAATAACATTTTACTTATTTAAAATTTTATATTTTCGCTAAATTTCACTATTTGTCTTTTAATTGGAATCTCACAAGACTTCCAATATTTTCTGAGTGATTATAAACATAGTTTTACTTCATTTTCTGAGTGATTCCAAGTTAGAACAATTATATGATTAAGGACATTAGAAAACTCCATAGCACCACTACTCTTGAAATCTTTGAACGAGGGACGCTTCACCTTTCCGCTTGAGGATTCTCCAGTGACTTTCTCTTTTCCTTTATCATCATTCTTTTTGTGTTCTTCGAGAGTCTATCGAATAACACCGGTAAGTTTACCTAAGAGTCGCTCCTCACGAGGAGATACTGGAGTATTCACTTCCTTGGGTTAAGGATCTCCACCAACCTCAGGGGTATGGCTACTTACTTGTTCAGCCATTGCTCTGAAATACGGAGTAAGATAGTATTTTAGAATATTAGGGTTTACTATTACCTAATACTTTTACTTATATATTTCCTATGGTTTGTATCCCTATACTTACATTGATTAAGTTCATATATTGAACTTCTTATAGTTTAAGTCTAAATACCAATCCGTGGAATTTAGTTCGCTTAAACTACTGCTCTGATACCATGATTGAAAGACCCCAACTTTCATATCTTTGAAAGACCCAAACTTTCATACTTCACAATGTTATTACTCCAAAACATGCTATTTGCATATTCATAAAAGCAATATTTTACATTGATAAAGGGAATTACAAACTATTGGATACAAACCTTCTATTACATAGTGTTATATATATTACATAACTACCCAGGATATTGTAATTTATACAAACATAAACTGTAGTACAACAGTACTATTACAAACTATTCTGAATCTTTCAATAGTATGTAAACATACTAGTTACTTATCACCTGCAATTGTTAAACATTGATAGGGTAAGCGGTGACGCTTAGTGAGTTTAAAATTAGATACAATATAATGTTGTGCCATATATATATATATATATATATATATATATATATATATATATATATATATATATATATATATATATATATATATTAATGTGGAAAAAGCAAAGACGAACAACAAGATGTATGTGAGATCATGTGACAAGCGTTCATATCAATCAAAGACTTTATTCAAAGTTATACTTTTCAATTCTTGATATACGTCAATAAAGCTTTGGCCCAAATGGCATAGAAGACATGCAATTTTTGATTAACATCTTGTTAGATTTCAGGCTTATAGTCCTGTGTAACCATTTGCCAATGTCATAGAATAGAAGTCATTCTCTTACGGAGGCATGCTCTACATGGCCAGAGGCTACGTACCAGTACCACTGTGAATCTAAGTTCTTTCACTGATCACATAGTCAAAGGTATTACAATTGCTATAAACATAGCGAATAATACAAGAAAATAACTTAGAATAATAACATTGAAAAGCACATAGCACATATAACACATAACATACAATTGTTCTTATATATTGAACACACCTTAAGTTATCCAGGGGTTAAAATAGTAATCTGGACAGCACTTCGGCTTTAAATATGTCTTTCTATGTTGAAAACCGGGCTCTACGATGATAGGGCTTCAAAACCGAAAAGGTAAAATTTTCGGGCTTCTCAGGGGTCCCGGGATGTGTTTCGGGTGCTAAAATTGATAACAGGGCTTCAGGAAAAGTCAAAATAGTGAATATATGGATTTAGGGGTAAAAAATGGAAATTTTCTATTTTTAGCCGGGAGGGTTCGCACCCTCCTCTATTTATAGGGTGAGAGGCTCGGATCTGAGGGATGAGAAGCGAGCACATGGCTGCTGGAGCGAAGGCCACGAAGCAAGAGGCAGTGCGAGGCTCGGACACGCTGCGATGACGACGCAGCTTGGTGGCTTGGATGCGAGGCGGGTAGGCGAGATGTGTCTCGCGTCGGACTGGCCACCGATGCGAGACGTCTCTCCTTCCTGCTAGACCTCGGACTCGGCGAATAAGCATGCGACACTTGCAGACTTAGGATTTGGCCACGTCTCCGATGACGTTGCTGCTTCGTGCGAAGGTGACGTGGTTGCGACGTAGGTCTCCGGTGGCTGGTACTATTCATGCGAATTTCTCGGAAAATGTGCCCCAAACTTCTAAAATCCATAACATCCGCATACGAGCTCCATTTTTGACGGTCTTTATATGCACGCGTAGCTAAAATTACGCTCTACAACTTTTGTTTAGACTTCATCGGCTAATTTTAAATTTAATTTTAATATTATTATTTTTAACAGACCGGGACAGGAAAATCCGTTAAAAATTCATAACTTCTTCATCCGACATCCGTTTTCGTCAGACTTTTTACCGTTGTACTACATATGACGAGAGACGTGGCCAAATCCTAAGTCTACAAATATCGCTCGATCTAAAATTCGAGTTTTTAGCTGTCTACTGCTAAGTTGAAACTTCGAAAAATCATAACTTCCTCATAGGAAGTCAGATTTTGGCGTTCTTTTTATCAAATTTCTCGGTTTAACAAATACTAAGACTTTCATTTAGATTACTAAGGCTAAAAAGTAGTTTATCAAAAACTCACTTTTTACGTCATTCGGTGTCGTGTCGGTTTTGTCGCGGATCTTCGGTTGGTCATAACTTCTTTGTTATAACTCGGATTTCGACGAGGTTTTCGCCTACAAGTTTCTAACGATATTCTCTACAACATCAAATAATAAAATTTTACTTATTTAAAATTTTATATTTTCACAAAATTTCACTAGTTGGCTTTTAATTAGAATCTCAAAAGACTTCCAATATTTTCTGAGTGATTCTAAACATTGTTTTACTTCATTTCTAGTAAAAACCATCTGTTAGAACTCAACATTCAATTTCACATAGTATTTCATGTGACATCCCCAAAATCTCGGCCCGAAAAGACCGATTTCATTTATGCTTTTTAAAATAATTTTCAGAGTAAATCCTTTTAATTTTAAAAGAGATGCGGAATTTGTTCCCAAAAACAAAACATGATAAAATAGATATTTATCAAAACATTTCATAAAGAAATATGATTTCATTTCATAATCAAAAGTCGAGATGTCATGTTCCGATACAGATCATAAAGCATAAACGATAGCATTACAAGTCTTTCAACAAATATATACATATACAGACTTGTAAACAAAACAACTTGATGTTCGCCCATCTTAAGCTCTTGCGCCACTTCCTGT
This sequence comes from Lactuca saligna, assembly GCF_052625555.1. Lineage (NCBI taxonomy): Eukaryota > Viridiplantae > Streptophyta > Magnoliopsida > Asterales > Asteraceae > Lactuca > Lactuca saligna. The sequence goes on from NC_136423.1 coordinate 184,145,234, forward strand.
AAAATAAATCAACTGAGTGGGTCAGGCTTGGGAGCCTGGTGAGCATATAGGGTTTTCAACCCACAATAATTATATTTAATTTCAACAATCAACAATAAATCCGATTACCCATTCCCGTTATCCTCACCTTACGTTCCTAAAAATAACGTCTATTATAAGGAACCTATTTCAGGATTTTTCATCGGGACGAACATTACTGCAGAGGGGCTTCCTCAACATTAAGTGTCCTAAAGGCAACCATGTGGGGGATAGAGTACACCGGTGAACACGTCGTTCACAACACCTACAGGTAATGAGCCTGCTAGTGTTCCACAGGACAGTCTAGAATAGTCCGTGGTCGTCATCCATACTCTGCTGAATGACTAGAATAACACCAATAACACCGAGGCCTCTCATCTGTTTATTACACACCAATTATCTACCCATGTTCTACCCAACATATTAGTAGATAAAAATATACATTTTTATACATAGTTTAAAAACCTGTATAACATGTTTTAATCAACACATATTCCACATAACAGATGAGACATACACACATAACACGTATTTCATAGAGAATACATCAGATCTATAAGATAGAAGAGAGTGAATATACACTCACACGTATAACAACCAAATATATACACCTAACACGTATTTTATATGAAATACTTCATAATATTGCGTTGGAATGAAAATAACTACACACTCACTTGATCAAAAGATGATCGGGCAGCACTACGGCTTGCAGAAGAGGTGTTTCTCCGTAGATCTGGAAGATCTTCACAAAACCGGGCTCCTTGCGGGCAGCGTTTCGGCTCGGGAATAACGCTCTTCGGGATCCTCGGGGCTTCGGATCTTACTTCGGGGCTCGGGAATATTACCGGGGCTTTGGGGTATAAACGGCATGCAAAACGAGGCAAAACTTAGAGAGAGGGAAGACTTTGAACAAGAGAAAATTGCTGAATTCGAGTTCTATTTATAGGCTGCTGGGTCTGGGATTACGCAGGGCGTACTCAAATTACGCGGGGCGTACTCGGGTTACGCGGGGCGTACTTTGACGTCACTGCGTGCGTCGACTGGTGGCACTCGAGTATTGGTCAGACAAGTTGCATCCGACTGAGTACGCGGGGCGTACTCAAATTACGCGGGGCGTAATTGACTTGTCAAACTTCTAAATTGCGTAACTTTCGCATACGAGCTCCGTTTTCGACGTTCTTTATATCCACGCAAAGGTCAGACCATGCTCTACAACTTTCATTTAGACTCCGTCGGGAAATTTTGACTTTTATTTTTATTATTTATTTTTAGAAGGCCGGGACAGAAAAACTTCGTTATAAATTCATAACTTCTTCGTCTGACGTCCGTCCTCGCCTAACTTGTCATCGTTTCGCTACTAACAACGAGATCTTCGTTTCTCATTTAGATTGTTTCGGCTAAAAACCACTCGATCTCAAATCGAGTATTCGGGCTACATACTGCCACGTCGAAACTTCAGAAAATCATAACTTCCTCATACGAAGTCAGATTTGGGCGTTCCTTTTATGCACGCTCTCGGTTTAACGAAATCTATGACTTTCGTTTAGATCGCTAAGGCTAAATATCGCTCTATCTTAAATTCATATTTTACGTCACTCGGCGTCGTGTCGGTTCTGTCGCGAAACTTCGATAGGTCATAACTTCTTCGTTATAACTCGGATTTTGGCATTCCTTATATCACCGGAATCCTTGTTTCGACCACTACAACTTTATGCAAAGATGTCGGGCTTATCTCACACTTAAATTTTGACGCTTATTTTATTCTTAATTCATTAAATTATAAAAATTAAGAAAATACACACATAAATCACATAATTCAAATAATTCACAAATAATACATTCTTATTATTTCAAGTTGAGTTACAAGGTTAACCTAGACTATTACATTGCTAAAAATGGCAAGCCTAGAAACACGGGCGTTACAATTCTCTCCACCTTAGAATGATTCCGTCCCCGGAATCACACACCAGCAAACAAATGTGGATAGCGACTCATCATGTCACTCTCCATCTCCCAGGTGAGATTTGGCCCATTCGTGTGTTTCCATCGGACAAGCACTAACTCCACCATCTTACGTCGCAATTTCTTAGTCTTTCGGTCAACAATTGCCTCCGATTCCTCAATCAACCTTTTGTTCTCATCGATCCTCAACTCTGAAAGTGGAATTATGTCGGGAACTTCTCCCGTGAACTTCCTCAAATAACACACATGGAAAGTGTTATGAATTCCATTCAGTTCTTCTGGTAGTTCGAGCTTGTAAGCTTGGTTCCCAATCCTCTGAAGAACTTTAAACGGTCCAATAAACCTTGGACTTAACTTTCCCCTTTTTCCAAATCTTATAAGTCCCTTCCACGGCGAGACTTTAAGCAAAACCGAATCTCCAACTTCAAAAGTCATCGGTCTTCGCTTTTTGTCAGCATAACTCTTTTGACGATCCTGAGCTGCTAACATTCTCTCCATAATTATTTTCAACTTTTCAGCAGTTTGATGGACTATCTCCGGCCCCATAAACTGCTTTTCCCCAGCCTCAAGCCAACAAGACGGCGTACGACACTTCTGTCCATACAAGGCTTGATAAGGTGCCATCTTTATGCTCGAGTGAAAACTATTATTATAGGAAAATTCTACCAAAGGTAAATGTTCATCCCAATTACCTAGGAATTCCAAGGTACACGCTCTCAACATATCTTCAAGTGTTTGTATCGTCCGTTCGCTCTGACCATCAGTCTGCGGATGGTAAGCTGTACTTAAACACAACTTGGTACCCAATTCCTCTTGTAGACTTTTCCAAAATCTTGAGGTGAAACGACTATCACGATCCGACACAATTGTTAGCAGAACACCGTGAAGTCTCACAATTTCCTTCACATAAGAATTCGCAAGCTTTTCCATAGACCATTTCTCATTGGCTGCTATGAAATGCGCACTCTTAGTGAATCGATCGACGACCACCCAAATCATGTCGTGACCATTCTTTGTTCTGGGCAGTTTAGTGACAAAATCCATAGTAATGTCTTCCCACTTACCCATAGGCACAGGCAATGGTTCTAAACTCCCGTACAGTTTCTGATGTTGTGCCTTGACTCTTGCACAAGTCACACACTCGGCCACATACTTCGCAATGTCGAGCTTCATCGTCGGCCACCAATAATAGGGTTTCAGGTCCCTATACATTTTAGTGCTACCGGGATGAATTGAGTACATGGTCTTGTGAGCTTCTTCCATCAGAAGATCTCTAACTCCTCCTGTCTTAGGTATCCAAATCTGATCTTGGAACACCTTCAGTCCGTGACTGTTTACACCGAACACCAACGTTTTGCCCAAACGTTCCTCCTTCCGGTCATTCTTCTCCGAAGCTTCCTCTTGATCTTTCTTTATACTTTCTAAAATGGTTGAGACAACTTCAATTCTCAACGCTCTTGGCCTTCTCTTTTCAAGATTGACTTTCCGACTGAGAGCATCAGCAACAACATTGGCCTTACCGGGGTGGTAAAGTATCTCACAGTCGTAGTCTTTAAGTAGTTCCAGCCAGCGTCGTTGCCTCATATTCAATTCTTTCTGACTAAAGAGATATTGGAGACTCTTATGATCAGTGAAAAGTTTGCACTTCGTGCCATAGAGGTAATGCCTCCATATTTTCAGAGCGAAAACTACCGCTGCCAACTCCAAATCATGAGTCGGGTAGTTCTTTTCATGCTCTTTCAGCTGTCGAGATGCATACGCGATCACCTTATCTCTTTGGGTCAAAACACAACCCAATCCAACACCAGACGCATCGCTATAAACAGCGAAGTCTTCAACTCCATCGGGTAGAGAAAGTATCGGTGCCTCGCATAGTTTCTTCTTTAGCTTCTCGAATGCTTCTTTATGCTTATCACTCCAAGCATAAGTAGCTCCTTTGTGGGTCAAAGCTGTTAATGGACTAGCGATCGAAGAAAAGCCTTGGATAAACCTTCGGTAATATCCGGCTAATCCTAAAAAGCTTCGAATCTCCGTGGGACTTTTTGGTTGTTCCCACTTCATTACAGCTTCAATCTTTGCTGGATCAACCATTATACCTACTTGGTTGACCACGTGACCCAAGAATTGGACTTCTCGAATCCAAAAATCACATTTGGAGAACTTCGCATACAACTTCTCCTTCTTCAAGACTTCCAAAACTTCTCGCAAGTGTCTACCATGCTCCTCTTGGCTTTTTGAATAAATCAGAATGTCATCAATGAACACTATCACAGATTTATCAAGGAACGGATTACAAACCTTGTTCATTAAATCCATGAATGCTGCAGGAGCATTGGTTAGTCCAAACGACATAACCAAAAACTCATAGTGTCTATATCGGGTTCTGAATGCGGTCTTCTCTATATCCTGCTCTCTTACTTTTAGCTGATGATATCCTGACCTCAAGTCGATCTTTGAGAAATAACTTGAACCTTGTAGCTGATCGAATAGGTCATCAATCCTCGGCAACGGATATCTATTCTTTATTGTTGCCTTATTCAGCTCTCGGTAATCAATGCACATCCTCATGCTTCTATCTTTCTTCTTTACGAATAACACCGGAGCTCCCCAGGGTGATGAACTAGGTCTAATGAAACCTTTGTCCAATAACTCCTGAAGTTGCATCATTAGCTCCTTCATCTCCGTTGGTGCTAATCGATAAGGTGCTTTTGCAATTGGCGTTGTTCCGGGCAACAAGTCAATACGAAATTCTACTTGTCGATCGGGCGGTAATCCAGGAAGATCTTCGGGAAATACTTCCGGATAATCACACACAACAGGAATATTTTGCATCACCTTCTTTTCCTTCTTAGCATCGATCACGAATGCTAAATATGATGTACATCCCTTGGTCAAACACTTTCTGGCTTTCATTAGGGAAATGATTCCAGAATTTACTCTGCGTTTATCTCCATACACCATAAACGATTCCTTTCCAGGCGAATTCACTTTCACTATTTTCTTCTTGTATAAAATTTCGACATCATTGGCACTAATCCAATCCATTCCCAAAACGATGTCGAAACCATTAAGTTCTATAGGTAATAATTCCTCGTGGAACTTATTCCCATTCAAATCAATTAAAATGTTTTTCATACGATGGCTAACAGGTACAATCTTGCCACTAGCAACTTCGACTAATAAAGCATTATCTAGTCTCACAATAGGCAAAGCTAGTTTTCTACCAAATTCATGCGATATAAAGGAGTAGTTGGCTCCAGAATCAAATAAAATTTGGGCAGGCAATTTGTTAACGAGAAAGGTACCTGAAGCGACATCAGCTTCATCTTTAGCAGCTTCCAGTGTCATCTGGAATGCTCTCGCCTTTGGCTTTGGCGGAATGTTGGGTCTTGCTGCCTCCTTCTTCTTCGGACAATCCCTTGAGATGTGCCCCTCCTCACCGCAACCATAACAAACATTCTTGGTGAAGGTGCATTCGTTGGCATAATGCCCTGGCTTTCCACATTTGTAGCATGTGGTTTCCCCGCCACACTTCCCATGATGCTTCTTCTTGCACTTGTCGCACCATTTCGCCTCTACCTTTCCTCCACTTCCTCTCGAACTACACTTCGAGAATTTACTTTTCTTGCTGGACCCTGAAAATCCATCGATTTTCCTTTTCTCACCAACCTCTGACCTTTCTAGACCTTTTTCCCTGATCTGGGTCTCAACATTTCTAGCAGCCCAGATGGCAGCTTTCAATGTGGTTGCTTGCTTAACCATTGGACCATAGTCCGCTGGTAGTCCAAGGGCAAACTTGTTGACCTTAGAGAGTTCTGTAGGCACCAAATATGGGATAAACTTCATCTTTTCCGTGAAACTTGTAGCGTATTCAGTAACGCTCAATTTCCCTTTCTTCAAATTCTGAAACTCATTACTGATTTCCAGAAGGTCCTGCTCGGAGCAGTATTGCAGTTTTAGTTGTTCCAGAAAGTCTTCCCAAGACATTTTGCTTGCTTCTCCCTTGGGCATAGAGTCAGCTAACAGCTTCCACCAACTCAACACGACAGATTTTAGCAGAGGGATCGCAAGAGCGGTCTTCTGCCTGTTGCTGCATTCGCAACTTTCAAACATAGTCTCCATTTCAGAGACCCAGTCCATAACTTGTACCGGCGTCGGGCTTCCGGATAGGCATGGTGGTTTGGATGCCATGAAATCCTTATACTTGCACCCACGACCATCATTTCCTCCATACTGGTTATTGCGTCTCACCACTGGTTGTTCGTCTTAACCAATGATCCCACTAAAGTTTTCTCCTTCAGACTGCCCTCCATTCTCCTCGGGCTCTTCCGCTTGAATTGACGGTTCTTCACGATTCTGCCTAAGCAGGCGTCTTGTTTCTTCCATCTGACGATCCAACATCATTTGAATCATCATTTGTACACCAGCCATTGTTATCGGCTCAGGTGCAGCAGCTACGACAGGTACTTGCTCGATTACAGGCGGTTGATTCCTGTTTTCATTAGCATTTCCAACTCCGCTTCTTGTTCTCACCATTTTGATCTATACACCGAATAATTTCACCTTATTACTCCAAATGATTACATGCTAGTTCTAATATCGTATACATACGCTTAGAATCCTAAACACATAAACCTTCAGATCCGGTTGGCAACAAACCATAGATCCGAACAAATAATATCATATATGGCAACATATAACATTTAGCACATAAAAGCATTTTAGGCAACTTTCCTAAAATAAACTAGTGCTTGTGTCTAAGATCCAACAGACACACACCTCGCAATCTCCACTTAGAATGCTAAGTTTAAGTTTAGAAATCCTACAAATTCCTAGTTCGCTTAAACTAATGCTCTGATACCAACTGTGACATCCCCAAAATCTCGGCCCGAAAAGACCGATTTCATTTATGCTTTTTAAAATAATTTTCAGAGTAAATCCTTTTAATTTTAAAAGAGATGTGGAATTTGTTCCCAAAAACAAAACATGATAAAATAGATATTTATCAAAACATTTCATAAAGAAATATGATTTCATTTCATAATCAAAAGTCGGGATGTCATGTTCCGATACAGATCATAAAGCATAAACGATAGCATTACAAGTCTTTCAACAAATATATACATATACAGACTTGTAAACAAAACAACTTGATGTTCGCCCATCTTAAGCTCTTGCGCCACTTCCTGTAAAATAAATCAACTGAGTGGGTCAGGCTTGGGAGCCTGGTGAGCATATAGGGTTTTCAACCCACAATAATTATATTTAATTTCAACAATCAACAATAAATCCGATTACCCATTCCCGTTATCCTCACCTTACGTTCCTAAAAATAACGTCTATTATAAGGAACCTATTTCAGGATTTTTCATCGGGACGGACATTACTGCAGAGGGGCTTCCTCAACATTAAGTGTCCTAAAGGCAACCATGTGGGGAATAGAGTACACCGGTGAACACGTCGTTCACAACACCTACAGGTAATGAGCCTGCTAGTGTTCCACAGGACAGTCTAGAATAGTCCGTGGTCGTCATCCATACTCTGCTGAATGACTAGAATAACACCAATAACACCGAGGCCTCTCATCTGTTTATTACACACCAATTATCTACCCATGTTCTACCCAACATATTAGTAGATAAAAATATACATTTTTATACATAGTTTAAAAACCTGTATAACATGTTTTAATCAACACATATTCCACATAACAGATGAGACATACACACATAACACGTATTTCATAGAGAATACATCAGATCTATAAGATAGAAGAGAGTGAATATACACTCACACGTATAACAACCAAATATATACACCTAACACGTATTTTATATGAAATACTTCATAATATTGCATTGGAATGAAAATAACTACACACTCACTTGATCAAAAGATGATCGGGCAGCACTACGGCTTGCAGAAGAGGTGTTTCTCCGTAGATCTGGAAGATCTTCACAAAACCGGGCTCCTTGCGGGCAGCGTTTCGGCTCGGGAATAACGCTCTTCGGGATCCTCGGGGCTTCGGATCTTACTTCAGGGCTCGGGAATATTTCCGGGGCTTTGGGGTATAAACGGCACGCAAAACGAGGCAAAACTTAGAGAGAGGGAAGAGTTTGAACAAGAGAAAATGGCTGAATTCGAGTTCTATTTATAGGCTGCTGGGTCTGGGATTACGCAGGGCGTACTCAAATTACGCGGGGCGTACTCGGGTTACGCGGGGCGTACTTTGACGTCACTGCGTGCGTCGACTGGTGGCACTCGAGTATTGGTCAGACAAGTTGCATCCGACTGAGTACGCGGGGCGTACTCAAATTACGCGGGGCGTAATTGACTTGTCAAACTTCTAAATTGCGTAACTTTCGCATACGAGCTTCGTTTTCGACGTTCTTTAAATCCACGCGAAGGTCAGACCATACTCTACAACTTTCATTTAGACTCCGTTGGGAAATTTTGACTTTTATTTTTATTATTTATTTTTAGAAGGCCGGGACAGAAAAACTTCGTTATAAATTCATAACTTCTTCGTCTGACGTCCGTCCTCGCCTAACTTGTCATCGTTTCGCTACTAACAACGAGATCTTCGTTTCTCATTTAGATTGTTTCGGCTAAAAACCACTCGATCTCAAATCGAGTATTCGGGCTACATACTGCCACGTCGAAACTTCAGAAAATCATAACTTCCTCATACGAAGTCAGATTTGGGCGTTCCTTTTATGCACGCTCTCGGTTTAACGAAATCTACGACTTTCGTTTAGATCGCTAAGGCTAAATATCGCTCTATCTTAAATTCATATTTTACGTCACTCGGCGTCGTGTCGGTTCTGTCGCGAAACTTCGACAGGTCATAATTTCTTCATTATAACTCGGATTTTGGCATTCCTTATATCTCCGGAATCCTTGTTTCGACCACTACAACTTTATGCAAAGATGTCGGGCTTATCTCACACTTAAATTTTGACGCTTATTTTATTCTTAATTCATTAAATTATAAAAATTAAGAAAATACACACATAAATCACATAATTCAAATAATTCACAAATAATACATTCTTATTATTTCAAGTTGAGTTACAAGGTTAACCTAGACTATTACATTGCTAAAAATGGCAAGCCTAGAAACACGGGCGTTACATTTCACAATTTTATTCATTACAAAACACGATTTCAAAACGTGTATGTTACAAATACCTCCTCCTTTTGAGGATTTCATCCCCGAAATTACATCGATTAAAATAAATAGGGATATTTTGCTTTTATCTCATTCTTATTCTCCCAAGTATAGTTTGGGAGACGATGGTGTTTCCACTTGACAAGCACCAATTCTACTTCTTTATTGCGTAGCTTAGTTGTTCTTTCATTCATGATTTCTTGAGGCACTTCAACATATCTTAAGTTATTATCCAATTTCACCTCGGATAATGGAACTGTCTCATCGTAGATGCTTAAGCATTTGTGCAGATAACTTACATGAAACACATCATGAATACCTGCCAAATCTTCAGGCAATTCTAAGCGGTATGCTTGCTTTCCAATTCTCTTGATAATTTTGAAAGGACCAACAAATCTAGGACTCAACTTTCCTTTCTTCCCAAATCGCATAAGGCCTTTCCATGGGGATTCCTTCAGCATCACGAAATCATCCACTTGGAATTCAATAGGTCATCTTCTCTTTTCTGTATAGGACTTTTGTTGATCCTGGGCCGCTTTCATTCTTTCTCGTATGATTTGAATCTTGTCGGTGGTGTCTTGAATCATTTCAGGGCCTCCAAGGATCTTCTGTCCTACATCACGCCAACATAACGGCGTACGGCATTTGCTACCATATATTGCTTCATATGGTGGCATTTTGATTGAAGTGTGGTAACTGTTATTATACAAAAATTCAACAGGCGGTAAGTATTTATCCCAATTACCACCGAACTCCAAAACACATGCACGAAGCATATCTTCTACTATTTGGATTGTTCTCTCCGTCTGACCATCTGTCTGGGGATGATAAGCGGTGCTGAGGGCAACTCGAGATCCCAATTCGCGTTGCTTACTCGCCCAAAAGTGAGAAGTGAAGCAAGTATCGCGATCGGAAATGATCTTTAGTGGCACACCATGTCTTGCAACAATTTCATCCAAGTATACTTGTGCGTATTTCTCCATTGGAGTCGTTTCACGCATGGCAAGAAAATGTGCACTCTTAGTCAGGCGGTCGACGATTACCTAAATGCTATCATGCTGTCTAGCAGTCTTTGGTGATTTGGTAATACAATCCATGGACAGCTCTTCCCACTTCCATATAGGAACACTAAGCCTTTCTGGGGTTCCATAAGGTTTTTGGTGCTCTGTTTTGACTTGTAAGCATACCAAGCATTCTTGTACATATCTTCCAATGTCTCTCTTTAATCCAAGCCACCAATAATCAGTTCTTACATCATAGTACATTTTACTACTACCAGGATGTATTGATAGTTTAGACTTATGAGCTTCATCTAAAATCTTCTGTCTTAATCCACTAATCTTTGGAATCCACAGATGATTCTTAAATACTTTTAATCCTCGTGGGTCATCAAGTAAAACATCGACATAATGTACCATTCCTTCATTCTTCACATTTTCTGGCTTGAAGGCCTCAACTTGCCACTTCTCTAGTTCATCAAGAATAGTGAACTTCACCATAGTGTGAGTAATAGTATAACACATACTACTACGATAAACTTTCCTGCTAAGTGCATTTGCAACCACATTAGCCTTTCCAGGATGGTATAGGATTTCAAAATCATAGTCCTTGATCAGCTCCATGGCTCGTTGTTGTCTCATATTCAGAGTTTGCTGACTGAATATATACTTGAGACTCTTGTGGTCGGTAAATAATTGGCATTTCGTACCAAAAAGGTAATGTCTCCAAAGTTTTAGGGCAAATACTACTGCAGCGAGTTTAAGATCATGGGTGGGATAATTCTTTTCATAATCTTTCAGCTGTCTTGAGGCATATGCTATCACTTTACCACGCTGGATCAACACACAACCGAGTCCCAATCTTGAAGCATCGCTATACACGGAGAAATCATCATCACCTTCTGGGAGTGATAAGATGGGAGCATGAGTCAAAAGATCTTTTAGAGTTGAGAAAGCTTTTTCTTGAGCTTCACCCTATTCGAACTTCACTTCCTTCCGTGTAAGACTTGTGAGAGGTACAACTATACGAGAAAAGTCTTTAATGAATCTCCGGTAATATCCCGCGAGACCTAAGAAACTTCGAATTTCGGAAGCATTACGGGGTACTTCCCAATTTTGAATGGCTTCGATTTTGATGGGATCTACAGATACACCGTTACTAGAAATAATATGGCCGAGAAATTGAACTTTACGAAGCCAAAATTTAGATTTCGAGAATTTAGCATAGAGTTTCTCCTTTCGAAGAAGTTCTAAGATTTCACGAATATGAACGGCATGATCGGTTTCAGACTTGGAATAGATTAGAATATCATCAATGAATACGATGAAAGACTTATCGAGCACTGGGCGACACACTCGATTCATCATATCCATGAATACGGCGGGAGCATTTGTCAAACCGAATGGCATAACAAGGAATTCGAAATGCCCATAACGAGTACCGAAAGCAGTCTTCGGTACATCTTGCTCCTGTACTTTCAACTGATGATAGCCAGATCTCAAATCAATCTTTGAGAAATAGGTAACACCCTGAAGTTGATCGAATAAATTGTCGATGCGAGGTAGTGGGTACTTGTTCTTGATAGTCACCTTATTCAGCTCACGATAATCAATGCACATTCGCATCGATCTGTCCTTCTTCTTGACAAACAATACTGGAGCACCCCAGGGAGAGGTACTCGGTCGAATAAAGCCTTTGTCAAGTAATTCCTGCAGTTGGATCATCATTTCTTTCATCTCGGCTGGCGCAAGACGATAAGGAGTCTCTGCAATCGGAGCAGCACCGGGCACAAGGTCAATTCGGAATTCTACTTGTCTGTCCGGAGGAAGTCCAGGAAGATCATCGGGATATTCGTTAACAATGGGAATATCATTTACAATTTTATTCTCCTTTCTTGAGATGTCAACTGTATAGGCCAGATAGATAGGACAACCTTTCGATATGAATTTACGAGCTTTGAGGAAAGAGATTATTTTAAGATCCTTTGTTCACCATAGACATGAATGGGATCTTCCCCTTTAATAGGAATGCGTACCATCTTTTCGTAACCCAAGAGTTCTGCATGGTTCTTTGACAACCAATCCATGCCGAGAATATTATCGAAATCGGGCAACGAGATAGGGATTAGGTTAGCAAGAAAATTATAGACTTCAATTTCTATGACACAATCCCTATAGATTTTATCAGCAAGTAATGATATACTTCCTGCAGTATCTATGTGAAATGGTTGCGCAAGTGCATAGCAAACAGTTTGAAAAGAATGCGCAAATTCATAAGATACGAAAGAATCTGAGGTAATAGAATCAAATAAGATGTGAGCAGGTCTAGAGTTGACAAGAAATGTACCCGTCACGACATTCGGGTCCTCACGTGCTTCCTCTGCGGTAATCTGGAATGCACGACCCTTAGCTTTTGGCACCTCCTGCTTTTAGCTACAGTACTCTTCGGTTGTTGGATAGGGACTTGACTTCTCGCTAGTTGTTGAACAGAAGCTTGACTTCCCATCACTTGGCTGGTAAGAGTAGGGAAAAAAATGCTTCTTGTGGCCAGTAATACCACATGCATAACAAGTCACATCCTTCCTTGGGCACGCTGGCTTTATATGACCTGTTTCTCCACACCCATAACAGACAATGGATTCCTTGTCTATTTTGCATTGACCCGGATGATTCCTTCCACAAACGCGACATGAAGGTGATTGAATAGAAAAAGATTGTGACCTACCACGGCCACAAAAAGCACTCTGAGATTGTGCTTGCTTGCTAGGATCAGTTCGAATAGATTGAGCTGGTGGAATAGTGGAAGCAGGAGTAGTTCTTTCAGTACGTGGATGCTTTGGAACAGTAAGAGCGGCACGACGTATTTCTAAGTCATGCTCACGCCTTCGAGCATACTCAACGGCTTTATCGAATGACATAACATCCTGATTGACAACGAAAATCATGGATTTCGTGTCGTAGTCCCTCCATGAATAACTGAATTTTCTCGTCTTCAGTTGGAATATACTTCGTAGCAAACCTTGCTCTTTGATTAAATTGAGTTTCATACTGATTCACAGTCATTCCTCCTTGTTTAAGCTCGAGGAATTCCTTCTCTAATCTTCTCCTCATATCTAGAGGACAATACTTCTCTAGCACACGAGTCTTGAACAACTCCTAGGATAAGTTCTCCTGGTTACATCCATCGAGAGCTTCATATGTTGCTTCCCACCAGACTAACTCTTCTCCAATGAGCATTGCAGAAGCATAGATAGCCTTGTCTTCATCATCCACTTAAGAAACATGAAATACTTTCTCGGTGTTCTAAATCCAAGTTAGAACAATTATAGGATTAAGGACACCAGAAAACTCCGTAGCACCACTACTCTTGAAATCTTTGAACGAGGGACGCTTCACCTTTCCGCTTAAGGATTCTCCAGTGACTTTCTCTTTTCCTTTATCATCATTCTTTTTGTGTTCTTCGAGAGTCTGTAGAATAACATCGGTAAGTTTACCTAAGAGTCGCTCCTCACGAGGAGATACTAGAGTATTCACTTCCTCGGGTTGAGGATCTCCACCAACCTCAGGGGTATGGCTACTTACTTGTTCAGCCATTGATCTGAAATACGGAGTAAGATAGTATTTTAGAATATTAGGGTTTACTATTACCTAATACTTTTACTTATATATTTCCTATGGTTTGTATCCCTATACTTACATTGATTAAGTTCATATATTGAACTTCCTATAGTTTAAGTCTAAATACCAATTCGTGGAATTTAGTTCGCTTAAACTACTGCTCTGATACCATGATTGAAAGGCCCCAACTTTCATATTTTTGAAAGACCCAAACTTTCATACTTCACAATGTTATTACTCCAAAACATGCTATTTGCATATTCATAAAAGCAATATTTTAGATTGATAAAGGGAATTACAAACTATTGGATACAAACCTTCTATTACATAGTGTTATATATATTACATAACTACCCAGGATATTGTAATTTTTACAAACATAAACTGTAGTACAAAAGTACAATTACAAACTATTATAAATCTTTCAATAGTATGTAAACATACTAGTTACTTATCACCTGCAACTGTTAAACATTGATAGGGTAAGCGGTGATGCTTAGTGAGTTCAAAAATAGATACAATATAATGTTGTGCCATATATATCTTTTAATGTGGCAAAAGCAAAGACGAACAACAAGATGTATGTGAGATCATGTGAAAAGTGTTCATATCAATCAAAGACTTTATTCAAAGGTATACTTTTTAATTGCTGATATACATCAATAAAGCTTTGGCCCAAATGGCATAGAAGACATGCAATTTATGATTAACATCTTGTTAGATTTCAGGCTTATAGTCCTGTGTAACCATTTGCCAATGCCATAGAATAGAATTCATTCTCTTACGGAGGCATGCTCTACATGGCCAAAGGCTACGTACCAGTACCAATGTGAATCTAAGTTCTTTCACTGATCACATAGTCAAAGGTATTACAATTGCTATAAACATAGCGAATATTACGAGAAAATAACTCAGAACAATAACATTGAAAAGCACATAGCACATATAACACATAACATACAATTGTTCCTATATATTGAACTCACCTTAAGTTAACCGGGGGTTAAAATAGTAATTTGGATAGCACTTCGGCTTTAAATATGTCTTTCTATGTTGAAAATCGGGAGCTTAATTGAAAACCGGGCTCTGCGAAGGTAGTGCTTCAAAACCGAAAAGATAAAATTTCCGGGCTTCTCGGGGGTCTCGTGATGTGTTTTGGGTGCTAAAATTGATACCGGGGCTTCGGGAAAAGTCAAAATAGTGATTATATGGATTTAGGGGTGAAAAATGGAAATTTTCTTATTTTAGCCGGGAGGGTTCGCACCCTCCTCTATTTATATGGTGAGAGGCTCGGATCTGAGGGCTGAGAAGCGAGCACGTGGCTGCTAGAGCGAAGGCCACGAAGTGAGAGGCGGTGCGAGGGTCGGACACGCTGTGATGACGAAGCAGCTTGGTGGCTCGGATACGAGGCGGGTAGGCGAGACGTGTCTCGCGTCGGACTGGCCACTGATGCGAGACGTGTCTCCTTCCTGCTGGACCTCGGCCTCGGCGAATAAGCGTGCGACACTTGCCGACTTCGGATTTGGCCACGTCTCCGGTGACGTTGCTACTTCGTGCGAAGGTGACGTGGCTGCGACGTAGGTCTCCGGTGGCTGGTACTATTCATGCGAATTTCTCGGAAAATGTGCCCCAAATTTCTAAAATCCATAACTTTCGCATACGAGCTCCGTTTTTGACGTTCTTTATATGCACGCGTAGCTAAAATTACGCTCTAAAACTTTCGTTTAGACTTCGTTGGCTAATTTTGATTTTAATTTTAATATTATTAATTTTTACAGACCGGGACAGGAAAATCTGTTAAAAATTCATAACTTCTTCATCCGATATCCGTTTTTGTCAGACTTTTTACCGTTGTACTACATATGACGAGACCTTAGATTCTCGTTTAGGATGAATCGGTCAAATATCGCTTGATCTAAAATTCAAGTTTTTAGCTGTCTACTGCTAAGTTGAAACTTCGAAAAATTATAAGTTCCTCATACGAAGTCAGATTTTGGCGTTCTTTTTATTAAAATTTTCGGTTTAACAAATACTATGACTTTCATTTAGATTACTAAGGCTAAAAAGTAGTTTATCAAAAACTCACTTTTTACGTCATTCGGTGTCGTGTCGGTTTTGTCGCGGATCTTCGGTTAGTCATAACTTCTTCGTTATAACTCGGATTTCGACGAGGTTTTCGCTTACAAGTTTCTAACGAGATTCTCTACAACATCAAATAATAAAATTTTACTTATTTAAAATTTTATATTTTCGCTAAATTTCACTATTTGTCTTTTAATTGGAATCTCATAAGACTTCCAATATTTTCTGAGTGATTCTAAACATAGTTTTACTTCATTTCTAGTAAAAACCATCTGTTAGAACTCAACACTCAATTTCACATAGTATTTCACAATTTTATTCATTACAAAACACGATTTCAAAACGTGTATGTTACAATAGACCCTTCTTACAGGGCTTATTTTCGCACCGAGGCGGATGAAGTGGACGGGAGCACAAGAAAACGGAAAAGAAAGACTAAAGTAGTTGGTGCTCCAAGTGATGTTGATTGAGAGAGAGCTAGGTATGTTTAATTTTTTTAGTGATTACTTTGTATTTATTATTTTAGTACTTGCATATTAATATTGGCATTTAAAATAGGAATTTAATCGAGTACTTGAAAATATTTTTCGATGTTACAACTAAGATATCTGGTTCGAAGTATGTAACTGCGAATATATTTTTTTCTGAGGTTGTGAAAATGCAAGCTACCATCACTAAGTTGACCTTGAGTCAAGTTGAACAAAAGAAGAAGATGGCAATATCGATGAAAGAAAAGTATGACAAATATTGGGACAATGTAGATTATATGAATTATCTAGTTTATGTTGCGATTGTTTTGGATCCACACAACAAGCTTGCATACGTTACTTATTGCATTGAATTGATCTATGGTAAAGGTAGTCAGAAAAGCAAAGACATAGTGGGATTGGTGACCAAGACTCTTGAAGATTTGTTTAACCATTACAAGAGCAAATCGGAAAAAACGAATGTACAAAACATAAATGATAATATTTTAGGTGAAAGTTCAAGTAGCTTTGGTGAGATGGATATTGATTTAGAGTTAGAATTTGACAGATTTGATCATGGTTGTCAAGATATTAAGAGTGAGGTTGAGTCTTATCTAGCAGATGGAAGGGAAAAAATGGACAAGTTCGATCTTTTGGGATGGTGGAAAGTGGATTCAATAAAATTCCCTATATTGTCTACCGTAGCTAGACATGTTTTGGCTATGCCGATCTAAACTGTTGCATCGGAGTCCGCATTTAGTACACGTGGCAGAGTTATTGATAAGTATAGGAGTTCACTTAACCCCGACACCGTAGAAACTTTAATTTGTGCACAAGATTGGATAAGGTGTTCATTGGTAGATCTTGAGCTTGGTTGTGCTATGAAGAGTAAAGACATTGATGAATTCAATGAGAAGATGGCGGGTTTAAAAATGGGTAAGGTTTTTTCCATATGTTTTGATTTCATATTATAATTATGCTTAATGGTGGTGTATATACGAATAATCTAATATTTCTGTTTATTTATGCAGACTGAAAACAAAAAATTCTTCCAAAGATCAAAGAGAATAGTAATGGCGGTTTATTTTATATATGTTTTGTTGATGATGATAAAAAATTGTTTATGCTTTTTATGAAGTTTTAACTTCGATGAATGTTTTGTTGCATGAAGTTAAACTAAGATGTTGATGGCTTAATGGTTAGGAATTAAAATGAATTGATTAGTTTTAAAATGTGGTTGGAATAGATCGTGTGTTTATATATCTAATTTATTTACCTTGTTGTTGAAGATTTGAAGTTTCTAATTGAAAAAAATTAAATGGAACATATTGATAGAAAAAATTAGTCGATGCTACTGCCCATTTATTTGAAAAAAAAACATACTGTAGTTGAAAAAAAAACAAAAGCTAAATAAAGGTAATAAAGAAAGCTCATATAAGAAACTCAAATCTTAATAAAATCTTAATAAAGGAAATAAAGAACAGTTGAAAATAAAATTGAGGTTGGACATAAAAATAACCATACCAAACCAAATAAAACCACACCATTTTTATATTGTGGTTAATAACAGAAACCGCAAAAAAAAAAAAAAAAAAAAAAAAAAAAAAAAAAAAAAAAAAAAAAAACCACATAAGAAACCGCAAAACTGAACCGAGACAAAAACCGCACCTATCAGTTTTACCGATATAAAAACTGCAATTTCGGTTTTCGGTTCGGTTTTAGGCCAAAAACCGCACCATACTCACCCTAGTTGGGGTACTACAATATCACTAAAAAATTATTTTATATATATATAAAAAATATTATTTATTAACATTTTTCATATTAATTATTGTACTACCAACTAAAGAGATTATAATATGTTTTTTAATGTCTAAAGTTGGATAACTACATATAATATATATTGACAATGTTTGCACTCCATATCAAACTTTCTGGTTCCGCCACTGACCGGTACATTTAGCCGAAGTATAAACGTAAGCGGCGTAGATATACATGAAATATTATAATGAGATATTATAATTTAATAAATGTTTGTATGTAAATCAATTCACTTTGCCGAAATTGGTCAGCATGAAGTTACAAACAACAAACAAATTGTGAATATTTAAAACAAACAGAAAGATGTGGTACTTTGTAGCGTACATCACAACGTCTCTCTCTTTTGTATCATTACTTTGTTCCCAGAACAACAACAACAAGAACTAGCTACTTATTCCTTGAAACCTCATACGCATGAATGCCAACAACAAAAGAAACAAAATGTTATGTCTTTCCACGCTAGGAAAAACCCTCATCAATACCAAGAAGCTTCAGACCCCCACAGAGGTGGTTCACAAGACTCGATCTCTTCTCCTCTATTCCAAAAACTCTGCCAATGCAGCCTCCCAGGTTTCTCCCCACCTTTTTTTTTTTTTTTTCGCAGTTCCTTGCATGTTTCCAAATTCAAATAGGTTAATTACAGGTGGTTTAAATAATGGCATGGATGCAAGTTTTTTTTCTTTGCTTTTGCTTCTCCATTCCAAATATATGCATTCTTTTTGTTCCTTAATTAAATGATCTTAATCATAATCTCATAGAGCAATACTTCTTTACGGATGAAAGATTATACATATAATATGCCAACCACAACAAGCTATACTTCGATTTTATATAGAGAAATTAAATTGCTTTCTACTTTTTTATGTCTACAAATGTTCCTACCCAATAAAATTATAACAAGTGTTATCATTCCATATTTTTTTAATTAACTCATTAAGGTTATATTATGAATATATCAATTACAATTAAATTGAATGATGATTTATCATAATTTTAATAGGTAAGAATAATTGTAAACATAAAAGGTAAGAGGTAATTTAATTTATCTTTTATATAATATGTCAACCAAATACTCGCTGTTGACTTTAGGATTTTAAAATATATTTCGGGTTGTTAGAAAAAATCAGAAAAAAATTGACCATGACCGTCGCTGCCCCTCACGTACACATGATTGCACAATCAAAGTGAAGAGCATCTCTAACCTTGTTTTGGAAGTTTATAATCACTCTTTTCTTTGGTTTAAGGTTAGATGCAAATTTGGAAGAAATACAAACATGGAAAACTGGTTGTAATTTGTTCTGCTTTGCCCATATCTTCTCGCTAGGTTGGTTTGTTTAATGAAATTTGTGCTGTTCAAAATAAATAAATAAAACAGATGATTGCACAATCAGTTAGTGGATTTAGGTGTTGCCCAATGATATCTGGTGTTGTTCTTCTGCTTGAGATTGAGGGTTCAGGTCTCGTCTCTTACATAAATGAATTTAGAAGTAATTTAAGAATATATATATATATATATATATATATATATATATATATATATATATATATATATATAATCCTTAACTAATCCTTAATTCCACAAATATCGACGACGTTCACCTGATTATTTTCACCTTTATATACTACTTAGAGGAATATTTTCAAAAACATTTAATTTTTTCTTAAAAACTAAAAAATTTATATAAACATTTTTTTGCTAATGACAATATTTTTTAATATAGTAATTCGTGCGTATTAAGTTATGCATCTTCAAATATTAGGTTAAAGTGTTCCAAGTCATGAGTTGTAAGATAATAGATTATTGATTGATAAATATTAAGGTTAAACTTTATATAAACAGGGATGCATAAGAGATCTAATATAAATTATAAAAGAGTTGAGCTTAAACCCTAATCACTAATACCCCCTGCAATTTGATCGGGAGGGGACGATTAAACGGGAAAAACAAAAACATAAAATATAACATAAATGAAGGCAACGGCAACAGCGGTGGTAGAGCTCTAATGATGACGGATAACAACAACTACTTGTTGGAGAAGAAGAAAGAAGAAGTAACGGTCAACGACAGTTTCCTTGTATAAGAAGGGAGTAGAAGGGAGTTGCAACAACGACGATAATCAAGTTGGCGGAAGAGGAGTCCAGAGAAAAGAAGCAAGAAAGAAAGATGGTTTTAACTGCGGCAGACGAAGTCTATCCTAACTTACTTGGAAAATAGATCGAAAGAAGAGGCAAGTTGAGGAGAAGGCAAAAAGCTGAGAGGCAGGAGCCATCCGATAAGGAGACATAAGCAAACGAGATAGTAGAAGGAGTCGGGGTAAGAGCTCTTGTTTGGTGCCAACAATTGTTTTATTATTTAGACGGAGAAGAGAAGAAATGGAAAAATAATGAACCTAATGAAGGCACCTCCAACGACTACTAGAGAAAGTCGCCGGAGGTGGAGGGCAGCGGCTACAGGTTGTGGTAAGAAGTAAGGTTTTAACGTAAAGCTCTGATATTGTGTAAGATAAGGTTTTAACGTAAAACTCTGATACATACTTGATACTATGTAAGATAATAGATTGCTTGATTGGAATTATGTGGAGAAACTTGTTCATGGAGAAGGTCCCATCTTGTGATGTCGGACATTAGAGGTACTAGGAAGAAGACGATAGTAATTAAGGTTAAGGAGATAGGACACAAAAAATAATGACATGTGGAGATGTTTGTGGCATAAACCTAGTGGGCCTTATGTTAGAGGCTTAGAGCTTGGCCAAGTCGTGCATTCACTCCATTGTAATTTTGGTGCTTCAATAGTTACATGGCATTGCTACGCATGTCTCGAGTTATCTCAACTATTCAAATTGAGGCAGCTTTTTTTATACGTGTGGCTCCTAAAAGAATAATAAAATAAAACAAACAAAAATAAATAAATAAATAAATAAAAAACAAAAAATGATAGTTTATTTATTAGAAAATTGTTTTTAACCAAAATTCTAAATAACTTAAGGCATGATTTGGAGGCAACATCAAACCTCAAGTTATTATGAGTTTTGACAAGCCACATTATTTGTAAGGCTTAAAATAAGGCGACAATTATGTATATAATTAATATTTTTCTAACGTATTTTCAACGGTTATTCATTTTTATACATATATATGAGTTAATGTGGCGTTTTGATAAAGCTTAGCGGTAGGTACAAACCTTATAATCATTGTGCACACGAAGGAGTCATGACCAACTTTTTAGAACCTTGGTTTTAACCAATTTAAAAATGTTTTTTTTTAGTATGAATTTCAAACCTCAAATAGAAACAAAATGGATATAGTTGTTGATTATATAGATGTGTTCTCCAACATTATACAATCGTTTAAATATACTAGGCGCTCAAAAGTGATTGATGATGGATGAGAAAATGTATGTTAAATAAGATGTTTAGAAGAAATTAACAAATGAATTAAGTGATTTTTATTCCATTCCACATGGGTGATAGTATAAAAAGAAAACGAGTTTATAACTACAAAAGCTTCTTAGCATTGTAAGTCTTATGGCACACAAGTTCTTTTTTCGTGCGCAAGGGGTTGCAAATGTAAACCATATTAGTTTGAATTCACTTAATTCGGTAATTGATGTAGGGACGGAACACGAACAGTTGCACTAAGAAGGCCAAACTGACACTTTAATACAAAAGATATAGACAAGTTTTATTCAATTCTAAGTTATATCATATAAAAAATTAAAAAAAGAATAATATGAAATATTCTAACATCTCTCGTTAGAATGAAACTTATGGACTTTAAAGTATTGAACAATCGTTATTAAAATAAATGCAATTACATATTCTTCTATTATTTTCTTCCTATCCATTTTCATGTCATTTTTTTATGATAACAAATATAATAAAAATATATTAATTTTATTAAATATAATAAATATCTCAATCTTAAATGTGTAGAAGATGATAGGAGGAAAAATAAAATAGAAAGAGAAATAATCTTTTCCATAAATTCTCTTTTGAAATACAAAATTAATGACTCGTTCAAAATCTTACATGTCTTTTTTTCAAGAAATCTGACAATTGTTGATTGTTTTTATTTCATTTTGACTAGGTGTGAGATCCATGTATTACATGCGTTTACTTAAAAAAAAATTAATATAAAATTTTAACAAATTCATAAGTTTGAATTTATAAGAAAAATGAGAAAAATTTTAATTATTAAAATTATTGACACTTTAATACATTGAATACATTACATATATAAATCATTTCTAATAAATACCTTACATATATAATTCCTTACATATTAAATGTGGAATTTTAATTTAATAAAATGAAAATTACAATAAAATGACAAGTGGAAAATAGAAAATTCAAAAACTCTAGAAAATGACATGTATCCAAATGAAGGAGAAGAGGACAAATGATAAAAAAACTTTCATTTATTAAGGAGGATTCACAATATATAACATAATTAACTAATAGCAATAAAAATAACAATTACAATTTTAGTTTCACAAACAAATAACAATTACAATTTCAGTTTGACAAAAAACTAATTAGTTCACTAAAATTTGTTTTATAAAACTTTAGTTTTTTTAATTAACAAATAATAATATCAAATAAAACTTAATAAATATTAAAAAAAAAAAAAAAAAAAAAAATTAAGCCATATATAATATTATTGATTTATACGTATGCATTAGATTTATGTGTAGATAGAAAACATACTAAAACATATTACCGGATCAAAAAAATAATAAATAATATTATATAAGTTAAAGTTTTAGCTTTTACTTTGATAGTGATATACATTTTTTCTTAAAGTTTCAAACCACTATCAAGTAGATAGAGAAAGACAGAGAGAAGAAGAACGAAACAAAAATCTTACATATCTTATAGATAAAAGAGTTTGATGAGTCCACCAACAAAGTTGTAGGTCTGAAGTGCACTCTACAAATGACACACTTAAAAGCTAACATATGTCACTCCTTCGTTTGTCGGAGACACAAACGTCAACAAGTCTGTAGTTGTTCGTAGACTTAGAAGTCAACTAGTGTTTCTGACGTGAAGTCCGAAGGAGGTGAGCACTTCGGCGGTGTCTTTGCTTCTAGCAAGTTATTTTTTCCGAAAAGAGACAATAGAGACGTAAATTGATATTTTTTAATCTAGTTTTTGCAATTTCTCCAAGGTTTAGATAATAATTTGTAGATTAGTTTTTTGGGTGTATTTTTATATTGATTTTTCAGTAAATTTTTTATATTTGTTATATAATGATTTACTTTACTACTTTGTAAATCACCTAATGAAATAAATAACAAATATAACTTATTTTCTGATTATTTAGAGTTAATTAGTTATTTAAATATTTTTCAATTACATACATAAATTTGTTGTATAATAACCCTTACGAGCCAAGATTTGTAGTGTGTGTATATATATATATATATATATATATATATATATATATATATATATATATATATATATATATATATATATATATATATATATATATATATATATATATATATATATAAAGCTTGCATTGTTTCTTGATTGTCATGCACTTGAAACCCCCCACAATAATTTGCTAAAACCCCATGCATTTGATACCCCCAAACCTTTTCACCTTCTTAATACTTAATCACATAATCAATGGTAATTCGTATTCATATGAGATAATAATTTGCTAAAACCTCATGCATTTATATGGTATTAGAATATGTTTGAGTTTTTGGGTTTTAGACTTTTGTAAATGGGTAATCCGTTTGATACGTTGGATTTGAAGCTATCTTATTCGAATTACCCAAAACAAGAGATAAATTAATAATATATGCTCATGCATGTTTTATACAAGCCCCAATCAAAATACAATATATTATAATCATACAATTAAGTGTCTTTTATTCCATTTTTGGCTTTATAACAAAAGTTTGTTTACGTGGCGAAGAAAGAAAACTTGAAGATGAATATTTAGGTTGAATGTTTATATAAGATTTGTTTTAAATATATAATATAGATATAAATAGACAAACGTGTGTCAAATATAGTTCATCACAAATTTAATGTTATAAACTACAATATAACTCAAAGTGGTTTTCAAAATATAATGTTTATACTATAATATAATATATTAGAAAAATACCATATAGTAGACGAATCTCACATGTTGTGCAGAAATTTAGTTGCATAGATAATATATTATAATTATATTTCATTTAAAATATGTTAGGTCATTTGATTATTACATTGTTGTAGTAGGCACTATAGTCTCATATATTTGGAATGACTCTTACAAAAATGATGTCTGTAATTTGAATATAACATAATATCCTATAATGTTTATTGAATGATATTATCTTCGATTGAATACTTTTTAATTGGAATCAACTTTATTATAGTTAAAAAATTTGGCTCCGTTTTTTCTTTTCATTAGTTCTAGAATATGATTTTTTATATTAACTTCAAATATGTCACTATCTTAAAATAGATTGTGAATGAGATTTTTTATATTACTTAAAATACGATACCCTTTTCTATTCAACAGTAAAACTAACAAAAGTCGTTAAATATGTATTTTTATGAGGTTCAACATAAATAGACGACGACAAATGAGAATTCATATCTAATCAATCATCAACTAATTACATTAGATACTAATGTGTAGATAAAAATTACATTTAAAATTTTAAACTAATAGTAAAAAAATTCATTATTTATTATGATAAAAAAAATTGTAAATCAAAAAATATAAATGCTATTTAATCGCATACAAGTTTTATGTATGGCTTATCCACAATACATTAAGCGATATATAATCATATTAAACTACATAATTATCTCACTCTGCAACGCGCCGGCATTCGCCTAATATATATATATATATATATATATATATATATATATATATATATATATATCTTAAAGTGTCGAAAATCAAGGAGTCATGACCCTTTGGCCCTCTCACAAATTAATGTTTTTCGGTTAAAAAAAATATATATGTACAAAAATGTATCTGAATTTTTCTGAAGAAGCATTTGTTGTTACAAACTCAATTTTTTTCATATTTCCATACATGTGGAATGAAATAATAGTCATTTGGTAATTTTTCAAACACCTCAATTTAACGTATAATTACTCATTCATCTTCAATCTGTTTTGGATGTATGATATATCAAAACAAATGTATCATGGATGAGAACATGAAAATATAATCACTTTTCCATTTTGATTATATTTATATTTTGAAATTCATGATCAAAAATGGGAAAACCCCATTTTTCAGATTGGTTAAAACCGATTTTCCAACAATATATCATATTGGTGCGACAAAGTCATATAAATGTTTACATACGTTGGAGTCTCTCTCTCTCTCTTCTCTCTCCATACGAGTTTTTTTGAAAAGAAAACCATAAACTCAACATATATCTTATATGATATTAAATTCAGGATCCCATATCCTCATGGCTAAACACATCATTGTTTATCCTCATAAAGCCTCTATCTATAATAGCTTTTTTGGAAATGTTGGACTTCTCATGTATTTTATAAACTAGAAACAAAATTTCTTTAATTTAGTTCCACCAAAAGGGCATAACCGATAGGATTTAGGTAAAACAAATAAACTTAAAATCCTTAAGTTCACATGCAACCTAAGGATCTATATTTTCACTATTGAACCTATAACTAAAAACATCAAATAATAAACACTAAAAACCCTAGGTATATTTTGAAAAATCATAATAGGGTTTAGGTTCCCATACCTTCTTGTTATTGTAGCAAATAACAAGAATTCTTCACTTGTAGATCTCTTGGAAGCAAGCACCACAAATGGTGTTTCTCTAATAGCTCACACCCAAACTAGCAATAAGGAAGACTATACACAGAAGATAATAGAGGGGGAGTTTCGGCTATCTTTATGGAACTTTGAGTAGCTGAAAATGCAAGGGATAAGGGTCTTTATATAGTGGTCCAAGGAAACCCTAGATAACCTGATTTGAATATTAAATTACTATTTCAAGTTTGGTGTTTATCTCGTTCCTTATTTATCAAAATAGGAAACACTAGAAGCCCTAGAATATCCCCTAAAAACCGTCTAATCCTAATGGTTGAAGGTTCTGGAGCCCTTTGTTCAACTATTCAACAATTACATTGTAGACCGCACATTGTTAATTAATTCTATTAATCCCAAATTTAATTCCAATTATTTTTTAGTTAATTATTAATTAAATAATAGCTTTTCTAATTAATATATCATTTCATAGTTTATTAATAAACTATTTATTTTGATTTATCAATCACATAATAAATTAATCTCTCTCTCTCTCTCTCTCTCTCTCTCTCTAAAAGTCATCCAGTCCAATTGCTAGATTTTAGGATAACGCAAAAGGAATGTGCTACTATCAATTCAAGTATATACCGATTATAGTTATGAGCTTAGATACCTAATCAAACAGTCTTCCACTTGGATAATTCTTTAAATATAACTGCCAGTACAACTTCTGAATTGATTAACAAGTTATAGCTTCCAAAAGTCGCTACCGAACTCTGACCCAGTTAGTTACACATCCTAAGATAAGTGATATCGGTTTTGCAAGATATCATTTTAGACAAGAGATACGGAATAAAATCAATATCACTTTCCAAGAATTTGTTTTCCGGTTTCTGATTTGTGATGATATCGGACTTCTAATTGAACACATCAATTTAGTCCTCACTAGGCCAACACAATAAGTCAACACCAAATCACCGAGGGGCCCAAAGATATCACTCTTCCTGTTAGGGCAAAAGGAATGGATAAACTTTTGAATCATATGCATGCATCGTTTACTCATCAAATCCTGCATGACTATACATTTTATAGCATTAAGTTACTAATGCGTTTACACATTACCAATGTACAACTGACTTGTTAAGTACAACTCATATATCATCGTTTCAAGGTCATAAGATATTATTGTCTCAAAATTACTCATGATAGAATCCATGACTTAATTCTCTGAGTGAGAGTATATCCAATACTTAAATATCAATTTATAATTACTCATGAACATTACATTAATTCTATTGCTATGTCTACTCCCTTAGATAACCTACAATCCAATTCATAACAATCTTAATTCACTACTCACTTCCAAAAGTATGGCCGACTGTGGAATTTGAAAAATCATATTATCCGGGAAGTAAAACATGCAAAGCGAAACACAGGAGTAAATAATTCACAAAAGGCAGTAAGCAAACTTATAAATATTTCTCCATTATTTAAGAACCCAAAATCAATTACATTTATTTTGTTACAAGTTTCAAAATAACTATCTAACTACTAAAAACTAACATCATCTCTTATACCAATGCTCCTGTCATGCTGACTTTGCTTGACCCTACTAGATCCTTCGTCAAAGGATCTGTAGGAATCTATTCTAATGATACCCTATTCATCATGAGGTGAAGTTCTTCTACCCTATGTCTGATGTAATGCTACTTTCTGTCGATATGTCTATACTTTCCATGATTTCTTGGTTCCTTAGTCAAGGCAACCGCTCCTTCATTATCGTAGAAAATTTCCATTAGCTCTTGAATGGTTGGGATAATTCCAAGATCTCCGATGAAGTTCTTCAACCAAGCTTCTTCCTTGGATGCTTCACTTGCAACTATGTACTCTGATTCGCAGGTCGAATCAGCCACCGTATTCTATTTGGAAGTCTTCCAAGTTACTGGTCGACCATTTAGAACGAACACCTACCCCGACCGAGAAAGAAAGTTGTCGCTATCTTTCTAAAAGTTGGCATCACTCTACCCACTTACTATCAGTGTATCATTGCCACCAAGGACTAAGATCATGTCCTTCGTCCTTCGCATGAGATTTTCCTTTCTATTTTTGTTTAGGAGGAACTTTCCTCTTCTTCCCATTTCCTTGTCCAAAAGAAATAATGGGAGCACTAGTAGTAGTGGAGGTCGAACGTTTTCCTTTCATTCCTGCTTCAGTTATCTATTGTAGTTTGTCCAATTGAGCCAAGGTGGTTTCAATGTTATTCAATTATTAGGTCAGGGTGAACTGATCATAACAACTTGGTAAAGTGTTTAGAACTATATTAATAGCCAACTCCTCAATAAAGTGCACACTTAGCCTAACAAGGCATTCCATGTGTCGTTGCATTCTCTGTATGTGACTACAAACAGATTCTCCCTCTTTCATCTTTCATATTATTAGGGCTTTGACCATTTCATATTTTTCTTGACGAGCTCGCTTGTGGAAATTTTCCACAAGATCCTTGTTGATCTCATAAGGCTAGTAGTCCTCATAAAATCTCTGCAACTCCGGGGTCATAGTGGCGACCGTGATACAAGAAAATTCTTTAGGAATGACCTTCTATTCGTCGATTTCATTTAGTTCTTTCTCAAGGACATAGTCCTTGTTCTTGAAATGAAGGGGCATTAATGTTGGGCATCTAATCATTGTAGTTAGTGCCATCTAATTTCATGTTTGAGCATATTGACAACAATGAGAAGTTATGGTGGTTGGAGGAGGAGGAAGCAGAAACATCAGCTAGAGTAGACATCTATAAAATAATGTAGGTTTTTACTTAAAGAAGAATAATCCTTAATATAGTAACCTAAAATAAAATATTAAGTCTAGGACCCAACTATATAATTCAAAACTTAGGAAAAGGATGTCGTAATCAAATTGTAAGTTTTATAAAGGTATGTAAATGATGATTTACCAATTCCACCAAAAAACAAATGAAATTAACTGAAATTCCTAAGTCTTTTGAGATTCATTGAACCTATGCAATGTCATGTTTAATCTCAGATTATACTTTTCTATTTGTGACTGGGATACCGATGATCACAAATAAGGTGTGAATAACCATCCAAATGTGTTTTTTTTTTTTTTTTGGTAAGGGAACTTCCCTAACGAGGGTTTCCGGGCCATCCAAATGTGTTTGGTAACCTCATTGTCATGTATCCTCCAAATTAAGGTGTTGGTAAACCACACACGCTCTATCAACAATGATAATTTATAAGATATCTAATACAACTCTTTATTAGTCCTTATTAGTATGTTGGTTAACCACACACGCTCCACTAACGATTTATAAATTGTAATGTGAAATTTTATGGGTTAGCATACTAATTCACATTTTTCCTAAAGTAACTAGATTTAGGATTTTAATTATAGGATTCTAGTACTTTTAATAATGTTATACTTTTAATGAGATTTAGTTATCCTATAAAATCCATTCTGGTAACGACCTTTCACTAATCAAGGAATTCGTGGGTGAGAGTGAACACTCATTTAACTACTGTTTTATAGGTAGTTTCCTTATACCCCTTGCTAGAATAGCTTTGTGAATGAGACATACTAGTGATTTGACTAACTGATTCTTATACATAGAATATAATAATAATAATAATAATAATAATAATAATAATAATAATAATAATAATAATAATAATATAAGGTGTATTTTAAACTTTTCAAAATACTAGGTTTATTAAATTTTGAAAATTAATAATCAATTAATATAAATTTAAAATAAACCAAAATTAATTTAATATTTATCTATTAGTTATCTATTAATTAAAAACATTAAATCAAATAAGTATTAACTAATTAAATAAATCAAAAAATTTAAACATAATCCTAACCCTCCACTTTTTGAAAATTAGGGTGTAGGAGTTATCCAATTTTATAATTATCAATTTTAATCAAATCAAACTAAAAGTTATCTATAATAGGAAACCCTTAAAACCTTAGCAATTTTCAAAAAAAAACGTGGGGAGGAAGGCTAGGGTTTCAAAACCGTAACCCTAACGAAATCCAAGGGGAATGGGTTGGGGTTTCAAAAAACTCTAACCCTAGTCAAAATTCTTGGCTTTTTAGGGTTTAGTTTCTATAAACCCTAATTGATCATATTCTACAATTATAGCAAATCAATTGAAAAAAAATGCTTTGATACCACTAATAGGATTTAGGTAAAACAAATAAACTCAAAACCCTTAAGTTCACATGCAACCTAAGGATCTATGTTTTCACTATTAAACCTATAACTAAGAACATCAAATAAGAACACCTAGGTATATTTTGAAAAATCAAAATAGGGTTTAGGTTTACATAACTTGTTGTTATTGTAGCAAATAACAAGAATCCTTCACTTGTAGATCTCTTGGAAGAAAACACCACAAATGTCCTACCTCTAATAGCTCACACCCAAACTAAGAAGAAGGAAGACTATGGAGAGAGGAGAGGAGATGGGAGAATTTTGGCTATCTCTATGGAAGTATGAGTGGTCGAAAATGCTAGGGTTAAGGGTCTTTATATCATGGTCTAAGGAAACCTTAGATAATCCTGATTTGATTATTAAATTAATATTTTAAATCTGATATTTATCTCATTCATTATTTATCCATATGGGATATTCTAGAAACCCTAGAATATCCCTTCAAAACTATCCAACCCTAATGGTGGAAGCTTCTAGAGCTTTTTGTTCAACTATTGAACAGTTGCACTTTAGACCCTTCATATTTAGTTAATTCTATGAATCCCATAATTAATTCTAATTAATTTCTGATCAATTATTAATTTAATAATATATTTTCTAATTAGTATATTGTTTTCATAATATATTAATAAATTATTTATTTTGATTTATCAATCACATAATAAATTGATATTTATATCTCTAAAAGTCATCATGTTCAATTGCTAGGTTTGAGGGTAATCAAAAAGGATTGCGTTACTGTTAATTCAAATATATATATATATACCAATTATACTTATGGGCTTAGACACCTAATCTAACAGTCTCCCACTGGGATAAGTATGTAACTATAACTGGCAGTACAACTTCTGAATTGATCAACAAATTGTAGCTTCCAAAAACCTGTGTTGAACGTTGACCCTGTCAGCTATGCGTACTAAGATAAGTAATCATATAATGCTACGTCCTGCAAGATATATTTTCGTACATGAGACATGTAACCGAATCAATCTCATTTTCCAACACTTTGTTTCCCAATTTCTTATTTGTGATGATACAGGACTTCTAATTGAACACGACAATTTAGTCCTGGCTGGGCCCAGTACTACAAGTCAACAGCAAATCAATGAGGGGTTCAAAGATATCGCTTTTCTTGTCAGGGAAAAAGGAACAGATAAACTTTGACTCATATGCTTGCATCCTTTACACATCAAATCATGCATGACAATACGTTTTATAACATCAAGTTACTGATGCATTTACGTCTTACCAATGTACAACCGACTTGTAAATTACAACTCATATATCTCTGTTTCAATTCCATAAGATATTATCGTCTCATAAGTACTCGTGATAGAATCCATGAAGTAATTCTCTAAGTGTGGGTTTATCTAATACTTAAATCTCCATTTTTATGTACTCATGAACATTACATAAATTATATTGCTATGCCTAACTCTCTTAGAAAATCTACAATCCAATTCATGACAGTCTTAATTCACTACTTACTTCCAAAAATTATAACCGACTGTGGAATTTGAATAATCATATTATTCGGGAAGTAAAACTTGCAAAATGAAACACAAGAATAAATTGACAAAAGGCAGTAAGAAAACTTACAAATAATTCTCCATTATTTAATCACCCAAAATCAATTACATTCATTTTTTTACAAATTTCAAAATAACTATCTAACTACTAAAAACTAACATCATCTTTCACATCAATGCTCCTTGCATGATAACTGTGCTTGACCCTACTCAGAGCCTTCATCAAATGACCTGTACGAATATCTTTTAATGATACTATCTTCACGATGAGATGCCTTCTTCTACCGTATGATGTAATGGTAATTTATGGTCGATATGTCTAGACTTTCCATGATTTGTTGATTCCTAGTCAAGGCAACCACTCCTTCATTATCATAGAAAATAACCATTCGCTCTTGAATGTTTGGGACAACTCCAAGATCTCCGATAAAGTTCTTCAACCAAACTTCTTGCTTTAATGCTTCACTTGAAGTTATGTACTCTGATTCCCAGGTTGAAT
Organism: Lactuca saligna; assembly: GCF_052625555.1. Lineage (NCBI taxonomy): Eukaryota > Viridiplantae > Streptophyta > Magnoliopsida > Asterales > Asteraceae > Lactuca > Lactuca saligna. The sequence continues at coordinate 184,177,382 of NC_136423.1, forward strand.
CAACCACTATATCATGTTTGGAAATCGTCCAAGTTACTGCTCCACCGTTTAGAACAAACACGTAGCCCGACTAAGAATGAATTTTATCTCTATCTGTTCTGAAAGTTGGTGTCACTATATCCACTCTCTCTCAATGTATCACTGCTACCAAGGACTAGAAGCATGTCCTTCATCATTCGCAAATACTTGAGAACGTTTTTAACCATTTTACAATGAGATTTACCAGGATTTCCCTAATAACAACTGACCATGCTCAAGGGCAAGGACACATCAGGGTAAGTACATGCAACAACGTACATGATCGACCCTACAACCGAAGCCTAAGGTATCCGACTCATATCAGTTATCTTTTCATCTATACTAGGGCTTTGAGTCTTACTCAATTTGGTGTTGCTCTAACCCTAGGTACATATAAATCTGAAACCCATAATATCTTAACCATTAAGCCCTTAATCTGGAAATGTCCTTAACCCAACTACTCCAAAAGGGTTTCTAATACCAGATCTATCGTAAAGGCAGAAGCTTTATAGACATGTATGTCCAATACATGTCTAAGATCCATTTTAGGTCTAATTTGAGCTCTAAAGACCCAAAACTTAAGCAAATGACAAGAGCTTCTATCAAAGACTAGATCCATAACATATAATACTCTTGGGACTCAACAGAGTCATAAAGTTGCCAATTTTATGATTTCCTTCCCCCGAAACTTGCTCAAACATGAGGGACATACAATAATATTAAAGATCTAACCACCAAGAGACATAAAGAAAGGAAATTGGACACTTACAAAAGGTCCAGAGATGCCCAAAAGATATCTTCACTTCAGCCAAGAAGCTCCATAATCCTTTCGAAAGCCTCTTTTTTCTTCACAAGCAACCAAAGTCACTAAAATAGACTCACAACTCAGAAAGGGAAATTAGGGTTAGGGTTTCTAAAACTTGAGGGAGATGGAGGCTGATAAGGAACCCTAAAATGGATTATAGGGATTTAAATATGAAGTGAACCCTAAAAGATTCATGCGTTTGGGCCTGAACAGCTGCCATATGTGTCCTTCCTTGGCCATGTTGTGGTGGTCCAAAAATCACGCAATCAAATAACTATTTCCACGTCGTGGCCTTCTTTGGCCACATCATGGCACAAAGTTTCCTCCAAAACTCCATCTTCGATCTTGGACACAAGTAAATTTTTATTACCATTTATGTTTAACTTATTAAATACAATTTACAATACCTTAAAAAAAATTATTCAACTAATTAAATTTTTATTACCATTTATGTTTAACTTATTAAATTGTTAAATCATTTAAATGTGTATTTTTTAGGTACAGTAAAAGATGTGTGTTTATGCCTTTTCATAATAATAAATGACTATTAGGTATTATTATCTTGTTTTGTTACTTTTTAGGTAGTGGTCATATATAATGAAAAAAAAAAATTACTTGAGAATATATTAAGTTATTATCATGTTCAGACAACAGATGAATTGAACTTATTAGTTAAGGAGTTAAAGTTGATTCTCTATGGTGATGACAACTCTGAGCCTTGTGAGGAAGCATGTGCACAGTTGACTGAGCAATTCTTTAGAGAAGACATAATGCGTCTTCTCATTATCTTTCTTCCCAAGTTGAACTTGGAGGTACGTATTCTAACCATTGCTTCGATTTGTGCATATATGGACTTTGTAGTTTCATTTTCATATGTGACTTATTTTAGACAAAATTATAAATATGGTCCCTGTGGTTTGTCAAAAATCACAAAGTCAGTCGCTATTAATTTTTTTGATACAAATGGCCGTGTGGTTTGCAAAACTTTCACTGATGACCCTTTTTACTAACTTCCTTAGTTTGATTGAATGTTGTAAGAGCATTTTCGTCATTTTAAATATAAAGGGTCTAAATTCGTAACATTTGTTAACTATAAAGACCATTTTTGAAGTTTGTTAAAAAAACATTTTTGACATATATTTTTTTAAATAAAATAGAATGTATTTTAGTCGTATTATATAAAAAATAGAATGTATTTAAATGGTCTCTATGGTTTACCAAATATATATCATGAATTCAGTTTGTTTATAATTTTGTCTTTATATTATAAAATATGTGCTCTAAGGGTACATATAAGAAAACATTAATTACGAAAAATCTACCATAATAAATGAAAATTTTATTGCCACTTGTCATTCTCTCATTTAATTGGCCACATGTCATTTTGTCATAGTTTTGAAATATATTTATTTTCCACTTGTCAATTACTACATTATTCATTTCCACTATATCATTAATTTAATTTCCATAAATTAAACCTACTATAATAACTATTAACTTCAAATTTGAAATTTCAATTTCTATTTTAAATAAATTTACACTTTAAACCTTTGTATTTAACATTTTATTATAATAACCCGTTTACTACACGAGTCTAACAGTAAAACACATAATTTTAATTGATTTATTTTTTTCATGTTTTTTTTTCATAATTTTCACTTATTTCATATATTTCAAATTCAAATAAACTTCTCATTTAATCGTTCATATTTAACATTATGTTTTAATTAACATGTATAATATACGGGTTTCACAACTAGTATTATCATAATTAAATATGAAATGTATTTATTATGAATATTATTAATATATCTCACATTTAATTATGGTAATAATCTTATTAATTGTTGCATTTTATATTTAATTATGATAATATTTATTATAATTAATGTTTCTTATATGTGTGCCTTGGGCACATGTTAGAAAATCCTTTTATAAAAAAAGTCTCTTATGTGATAGGCACGTAAAGATGCAACCCAAGTTGTTGCAAGTTTGCAAAGGCAACCCTTGCCATCACGTTTCCAAGCTTCCAAATATTTAGAATCCAATCTAGATCTTGTTGATATTCTAATATCCGGGTATGTTTTCCAAGTATTGTAGCTACCTAAGGTAATCTTGAAAAATCTCAAGAGAATTTAATTTTGTTTTATTCTTTATTATGATATGATGTTAAATTGTGCTTAAATCTATTGTTAATTTTATGCTAGGATTTGAGTAAAAAAAAAATTTGTTGTCAAGGATTAGATTATGTTAATTCCATGTAATCAAAATTTTAACATTAACTTTACAACTTGTATTCTAATAGTTATGAAGATCCTTTATTAGCTCTCCATTATGGAAGGATGTTAAAAGAGTGCCTACGTCATCAAGTTGTTGCTAGGTAAGAAACACAAATTATTAGAATTGAATAGTCGTGTATATATCAATATGATGAATAACTTCAATTGGCAAGAAGGAAGCAACATGTTGGGACTTGGGACTTCCGTTAGAGAACTCTTTTACTTATATGATTTTTCTTTTTTCTCCATGTTCAACTCTTGTTGTTCCCATAATTCAATAAGGTTTCTTTTGCAGTTATATATTAGAACCAATTCAACTAAAGAAACTTTTTGGTTACATACAACTTCCAAGTTTCGATATTGCTGCAGATGCCACCGATACCTTCAAGGTTGGTTATTTGAGATACAATTATGAATTGTTCTGCTCGATATAAGTACGTAACACCACTCACTACTTCATTAGTTCTAGTATATGGATTATACATATGAAGCTTTAACTAGTTAGACATGGATAAGAAGTTGTCTTAACAAAATCTTGCATCTATTGTGATTTTAAAGAACAATATGTTTGACTGATTATCGTTTATGATTCCTCATAGGATCTATTGACTAGGCATAAGTCCACTGTATCCGAATCACTATCCAAAAACTATTCTTGGGTAACATATCTTCTATCTTTTTTATGGTGTGGCAAATATTTTTAGTGGTTACTTTGGGAAAACATTATATGGTTTTGGTTAGTTTTTTACAGAATTTAATGAGAAACTACTAAAATCATCAAACTATATCACTAAAAGACAAGCTGTTAAGGTATGTTACTTTATTTTTATAGTAAAAACATTACATGGGAATATTGATGTTCATTCAAATGATTTTTTATTTTTTATTTTTACCTTGACAGTTATTAGGAAGCATAATGCTTGATCGTTCAAATTCTATCGTTATGAGACGCTATGTCAGTTCAAAAGACAATTTGATCATTCTAATGAATCTTCTAAGGGTAAGATATTGTCTACATATTTGGCTACTTGGTGGCTCTGTATTTAAAAAACATAAAAGCTGAGATATTAATATTGACATTGTTGATGCAGGATACAAGTAGGAGCATCCAGATAGATGCTTTTCATGTGTTCAAGGTATCTACAACACACACACACACTATATATACACACACACACACACACAAACACATTATAATGAATATATCAAACAAAATGACGCGTTATGATAGGTTTGGATACGTAAACTTATATACCTTTAAAGGTATATTCACTTTTCCCATATATATATATATATATATATATATATATATATATATATATATATATATATATATATATATATATATATATATATATATATATATATGAGAAATGTGAATATACCCTTAAGGGTATATAAACTTACGTACCCAAACCTATCATAACGCGTCATTTTGTTTGATATATTCATTATAATGTTTTTGAACTTCAACCCTAGCTATATCTTTTTGCCGAATACCTACTAAACTATATATACTATAGTTTAAAATGACAGTTTAAAATGACAATTATATGAGAAGAAGAAAAATGTGAAATTTATAAAAATTTTAAAAGTAAATCAAATTAAAAGTTGAATTATAAGAACATTGAAAAATTACAATGTATATATATGATACAAAATGACATAGTATAGTGAGTTTGAGTACCTAAGTTTATGTACCCTTAAGGGTATATTCACTTTTTCATATATATATATATATATATATATATATATATATATATATATATATATATATATATATATATATATATATATATATATATATATAATGAGACTTGAAAAATCGGAGAAGAACTCCACTAAAAACGAGAAAAAAAAAATTATACATAATATTTTGCAAAAATATAATATCAATGTAACACTTACAACACCCAAAAATATATGAATTTGTTTTACATATGCAAGCGAGAAAAAAAAAAAAAAAAAAAGACTTCATATTTGTTTTTCTAATGAATGTCTTTTTTTTTTTTGGGTGTTTTTTTATTGCATATATTATATGATCTACATATGTCCATACGCATTAGCGCACACAAAAAAAAAGTTTATTTTTCTTGATTTTTTTTCGTAAATCTATTAGACACATTATCCTAAAATTTTGGGTATTTTTTTTTTTTTTTAAATATTCATAGAAAAAAGTTTTAAGTTTTTAGCCTTGTTTAGTTTTCACTATAACTATCTCTCTCTAACAAAAAGATTAAGAATGAGAGAATAAATCCGGACCATTAATTTCGAAATCTTCCACTTAAGCGTTTCAGCTTATTGGGCCGATGGAACAGATCATATGCAAATTTGAATAAGTATAGAAGAAGTGACTATTCATATATGAATATGGTGGCGGTGGTTAGTGTCGGAGGTAGCGATGGTTGGTGGCGGATGCGGTGGTTATGACGGAGTTGGATATGATGGTTGGTGGCAGTGGTGGTGGTGGTGGTTGGTGGAGGAGGGGAGATGGTGAATTCATATATAAATACAATTATATTTATATTCATATATGAACATTATTCATCCTCCGTCGCGCCACTACGACAGAGCGTTTTGTGGTAAAAATAATTGATTGGCTGAGAATGATTCCTCATTCTCAACCGTTTTTTTATTTTTTCAATTAAACTTACCCCTCTCTCTGTAACACTGTAAATTTTCAAACAAAATTTTCATTTAAAAATCACATTAATCTCATTAACACTATCAAAGAATTCCCAAAAAATATCAAGTTATCAAAACACATATCAATAATAATAATAATAAAATCCAGGATCTTTATAAGTCATAATTCGGTCTCGTGTGTACAATCAAGTCGTTGCCTTCTTGTGATTCGAAGAAGTATCTGAAACACATAACACGTAACACGGTAAGCACGAAGCTTAGTGAGTTCCCTAGAATACCACACATATCTCATTAGCCTCTCATGGCTATGCTCAAATAAGATCCTCCGGTCAATGTGTCTCAGTAGGACCCTCCAGTTCCACAACTCGGGTAAACCCTCCGGTCCTAACTCTGTAAGCTCAGAATAATACACAACATAAATAACAAAGACATAATGTGGATATCACAATACTCAATATACATACATAAGACCCTCCGGTCACACAAACATTACCACTCTAGGTAACTATAGTGAGAAGACTCACCTTGGAAGCAAGCAAGTAAATAATCTCATATATGGATCTCAAATTAGCCTCTGCCTAACACATAAGATAATTATCTCTAATTAACATTTAAATCACGACTCTAAATAAACTAAGTTATTCTCTCTCTTAAACTCCTGGAATGGGTAAAAGACCATTTTACCCCTCCATGGCCTCGATAATCCCTGCCTTGACCAAACCCTAAAGTCAACAGAAGTCAACACTCGAGTCAGTAGTCCATGTTGACCCGACTCGCTGAGTGTATCTATGTGACTCACTGAGTCCCCATTGTTCCTTCAAAAATGTCGTGAAAACCTAACTTAACTCGTCGATTTGTCTCATCAACTCGTCAAGTTACCCATGTCCAGACTCATCGGGGAAAACCCTAGCCGACTCGTTGAGTTAGCTCATTGCCTCGGCGAGTCCATTCAGTTTGTATTCTCATTCAGACATTTGAAGGCAGATTTACCACTCCAAACTCTAGATCTTGTCTCCTAAGGCTCAAATGTCACGTAAAGCTTCGATCTTTACGTTCATGCAAGACATATTTGCTGCATAATTGAAACGACTCAAAAATACGACCCAAAAAAAATTTCGTTTTTCGATATAATCAAAACCATAATCAGAGTGTCATATAATAAAACCATACGTGACGTAATCCAACATAATAGAAAACACTGTGCGGAAACTGTATCATACTACGGCAAATCAAACAAACTAAATCAATCCCAGGCTAAAAGCTAAAGTTGTGGTGTGTACGATGTCGTCACCCCGAGCTCTTCCCTTTGCTTGCGGAAGTACCTGAAACCAAAACTGAAACTGTAAGCACGAAGCTTAGTGAGCTCCCCCAAACTACCACATACCATACAATAACATATACACATATTGGGCCTTGCCCACTGCATCGGGCCGAAGCCCGGAAACTGCATCGGACCGAAGTCCGGAACTGACCGGGACCTTGTCCCCTGCATCGGACCGAAGTCCAGAACTAACTGCATCGGACCGAAGTCCGGAACTGTCTGGGACCTTGTCCCCTGCATCGGACCGAAGTCCGGAACTAACTGACTGAACATGGCATAGCATAACACATCAACTAGCATAAACACATATACGACATACTACATTGGGCCGTAGCCCGGAACACTTAATACTTAACGCATAAAACATAGCACACAAATCCTGTTCGAGCCACGAAGGCATCGAACATACAAGCTACTGCATCGGACCTAAATCCGGAAACTACTGCTAACTGAACGGGCCGGCATTATGGCCTTAGACCCGTCCCTACTGGGAGGAAACTCACCTCGTAAGCTGGCTGCTGAGTGTGTGGCTCGGGAAGCTAACGGCGGCTGCTCCTGAATCTCCTCGGCTACAAGTTCATAAACACACTCAATCAAATACTAAACACTGTGCTTGGGGTAAAATGACTCTTTTACCCTCGGTCAAAGTCAATTCTCTTTTGGGCTGACTCGCCGAGTTGGGCCACCCAACTCGCCGAGTCCTACTCTCACTTTTCACTCTTACTCGCTGCTACTCGTCGAGTCTGGCATCGACTCGACGAGTACCCTCTTGATCCAAGAACTCAGACAATCTTCATCCGACTCGCCGAGCCGGATGAACAAACTCGACGAGCTGTTCTTGATCTTAAGGAGATTGCCTTGGACTCGCCGAGTCCCTCCATCACTGAGATTACCCTCAACTCGCTGAGTCCACTCTCTAGCTCACTGGGTTCACTCGACACTGGTAAAAATGAAGGAATCGGGAACTTGCGACCCAACTCGCCGAGTCGTTCTTCCCGACTCGCCGAGTTGCCGCCATGCAACTGATTTTTACTCGATTTTGTTTGAATCCAACGCATACAATTGATAGATCTGGGTCCAATAAGCTGATTTGCAACATAAAGTTTCCAACTTTACGTGCACCACCTCATGAATAAGGGAAATAAGGCTAAAAGATGCATAAAATGGGTAGATCTATGGATAACATGCAATATAACTCCAAAAAGACAGTAGATCTGGGCTCTACAACACCCCAACATTCAGATCCATAGATATTTCGACTCAATAAGACGTTCATGCAAGTGTAAGGCTTGGAACAAGCATCAACTAGCTCTTAGGAGAGCTCTAATGGAAGTTTAAAGCATATAACAAGATGGAACTCTGAAAATACCTCAATTAACTCTGATTTGGCCTTGGATCTTTGCACTACAACACTTCTCCTTGCTTCTTCCTTCTTCTCCTTCTTCACACCTTCACAAAATGGCACCAAAACACATATAAGCTCTTCATGGGAGGTTTAGGGTTCTAACACTGCGTTCTCAGGGTGAGGGAGGCGAGAATGGGGGCTATAAGGTGGTTTAAATAGTGGGCAACCCGGGGATTTAGGGTTTCACCCAGACGGATGGACTCGCCGAGTCAGGGATATGGACTCGCCGAGTCCCCGGCTCACGCGTGCTCAAAGACGCGACCCTACTCGGCGAGTTAGGCTAGAACTCGCCGAGTCCCTCTTGAAAACTTACAACAATTACTAATGAATTAACGTACCGGGAACAGGTTGTTACAATTCTCCCCAACTTGTCTCAGACTTCGTCCTCGAAGTCTGCTACGGCTGGATCTGCAAAAATTTCCGGGTAGTGCGCTCTCATCTCCTCCTCAGCCTCCCACGTCCATTCAGACCCCTTCCGGTGCTGCCACTGCACCTTTACTAGCTGAATCACCTTGTTCCTCAAGGTCTTGATCTTCCGTTCCAGAATCGCGACCGGCCTCTCAATATAATTCAGGCCGCTATCAACCTGGATATCCTCTAAGGGAACGACTGCCGTCTCATCCACCAAACACTTCCTTAACTGCGACACGTGGAAGGTGTTGTGTATCTGACTAAGCTCCTCAGGGAGATCTAACCGATAAGCAACCCGACCCACCCGGGCCAAAACCCTGAAAGGACCAATAAATCTGGGGCCCAATTTGCCCATCTTCCGGAACCTGATGACACCTTTCCAAGGTGAGACTTTCAGAAGAACGATGTCGCCCACCTGGAACTCCAAGTCCGAACGCCTCCTGTCGGCGTAGCTCTTCTGCCGACTCTGCTCAGTCTGCAGCCTACTACGGACCTGCTAGATTAACTCAGTCGTCTTGAGCACCACTTCGGTGCTCCCGATGACTCGCTGACCGACTTCGCCCCAACAAATCGGGGTCCTGCACTTCCTGCCATATAACATCTCAAAAGGAGGTCGATCAATGCTCGCATGATAACTGTTGTTATACGAGAACTCCGCTAACGGAAGATACGTATCCCAACTGCCCCCAAAATCTAGAACACATGCCCTAAGCATGTCCTCAAGAGTCTGAATCGTCCTCTCGCTCTGCCGGTCAGTCTGAGGATGAAAAGCGGTGCTGAAATGGAGATGAGTACCCATCTCGTCGTGGAATCGCTTCCAGAATCTGGACGTGAAACGAACATCTCGGTCCGACACCACCGATACCGGCACTCCATGACGTGCCACAATCTCTCGCACATAGATATCAGCTAACTTTTCCGCCGATATACTCTCCTGAATCGGAATAAAATGGGCACTCTTCGTCAACCGATCCACTACTACCCATATCGAGTCCACTCCACGTGCGGTCCTGGGGAGTTTGGTGACAAAATCCATGGTGATATCCTCCCATTTCCACACGGGAATGTCTAACGGCTGCATCTTGTCGTGAGGTCTCTGGTGCTCCGCCTTGACCTTCCGGCAGGTCAAACATCTCTCCACATACCAAGCGACGTCTCGCTTCATGCAGGGCCACCAATAATCAGGTCGAAGGTCTCGGTACATCTTCGTCGCTCCTGGGTGGATAGAAAATCGAGACTTATGAGCCTCGTCCATCAATACTTGCCATACCCCACCCCAGTACGGTACCCACACCCTACCATGAAGCTTCAACAAACCCCGACTGTCGTAATCAAACGAAGCTACCCGGCCCACTATCCTCTCGCACTTCTGCCTCTCCTCCTTGAGACCCTCCATCTGAGCCTCCTTGATCCGCTCCAACAAGGGAGTGATCACTGTCATCCTCATACACAGATCCCTGATAGGGGCCGTCGACACCTTGCGGCTCAGGGCGTCGGCCACCACATTGGCCTTCCCTGGATGATAAAGGATCTCACAGTTATAGTCCTTCAGCACGTCTAACCATCTCCTCTGCCTCATGTTCAAACTCGGCTGATCCATAAGATATCGCAAACTCTTGTGATCCGTGTATATAGTACAGCGGACCCCATAAAGGTAGTGTCTCCAAATCTTGAGGGCAAACACAACTGTCCCCAGCTCCAGATCGTGGGTAGGATAATTAGCCTCGTGAGGCTTCAACTGTCTCGAGGCATAAGCTACCACATGGCCTCGCTGCATCAATACTGCTTCCATACCTGTGATCGATGCATCACAATAGACTACGAAATCCTCTACTCCTTCTGGCAAGGTAAGGATCGGAGCCTCGCACAATCTCTGCCTGAGAGTCTCGAACGCCGCCTGCTGCTCAGGCCCCCAACGAAAAACCACTGACTTCTTGGTTAGCCGAGTGAGCGGCACTGCTATCTTGGAGAAGTCCTGAATAAATCTCCGATAATACCCTGCCAACCCCAGGAAGCTCCGAATCTCAGATGGAGACCTCGGGACCTCCCACTGCATCACGGCCTCAATCTTGGCCGGATCTACCAAAATACCCTTCTGGTTGACGAGATGACCAAGAAACTGCACCTCGCTCAACCAAAACTCACACTTGGAGAACTTTGCGAAAAGTCTCTCCCTCCTCAAAGTCTCCAACACCTCCCGCAGGTGCTCCTCGTGCCGCCCCTGTGTCTTGGAATACACCAAGATGTCATCTATAAACACTATCACCGACCGATCCAGCATCGGTCTGCACACGCGGTTCATGAGATCCATGAACGCGGCTGGGGCATTGGTGAGCCCAAATGGCATCACCACGAACTCATAATGGCCATACCGGGTCCTGAAAGTAGTCTTCTGTACATCCTCATCTCTAACCCTCATCTGATGATAACCGAAGCGTAGATCGATCTTGGAGAACCAAGACGCTCCCTGAAGCTGATCAAACAAGTCATCTATCCTCGGAAGTGGGTAACGGTTCTTCACCGTTACTTTGTTCAACTCCCGATAATCAATGCACATACGATGCGACCCATCCTTCTTCCTCACAAATAAGATCGGCGCTCCCCAAGGCGAACTGCTCGGCCGAATGAAACCCTTGTCTAACAGCTCCTGAAGCTGTGTAAACAACTCCTGCATCTCAGGGGGAGCAAGTCGATACGGTGCTTTGGCTATCGGAGCCGCACCAGGAACTAGGTCGATCCTGAACTCAACCCGCCTCTCTGGAGGTATCCCCGGAAAATCCTCGGGAAACACATCCGGGTAGTCACGAACAATAGGAACATCATCAATCGTCATCTTGCCCTTCTCCCGGGCATCCAAGACGTAAGCTACAAAACCGGCGCAACCCTGCTGAACATAGCGCCTCGTCCTTGCGGCGGAACAAAAGATCGGTCCTCGCTGGGGCCTCTCGCCCTGAATCACTATCTCTCCCCCACTGGGAGTGCGAACCCTCACTAGCTGAAGCTCACAATCAATCACCACCCCATTGGGGCTCAGCCAATCCATGCCCACAATAACTTTATTCCCACGCAGGGGAATAGGAACCAGGTCCACTGAAAACTGCTCATCAAATATCTGAAGGGAACACCCTCTATGTACTCTGCCGACCCTCACGGTCCTATCATCTGCTATCTCAACCTCTAGTGGACAATCCAGCTCCCCGGGAGCTCTGCTAAATCTCTTGCTAAGCGCAAGTGATACAAATGATCGGGTAGCCCCCGAATCGAACAATACCAAAGCAGAAATGCCGTTCACAGAGAACGACCCTAAATAGAACATACCCACATAAGTAATACTCAACCGATATAATAACAATTAAAGATGAAGGAAAGATTCATACCCGTTACCACATCAGGAGTCGCTCGCGCCTCCTCTGCTGTCATCTGAAATGCCCTGCTCTTCGCCACTGGCGCATCAGCTCGGCCCTGCCGGCCATCCGTAGTCCTCAAGGTGGCAGGCGCAGGTGCAACCACCTTCCCTGCTGCAGCTAAACTGGGACACTGGGACCTTTTATGTCCCCTCTGATTGCACTGAAAGCAAATCAGATCTGATGTTGTAACCGTAGTAGCAGGGGCCGTACAATCCCTACTCAAAATGCCCAGTCCGACCGCACTTGTAGCAGCCGGAACTCCCTGCCTTGCACGCCTCCTCGTGCAATCTCCCACACTTGCCACACCGACCGTGGCTCTGCTGACTCCTAGACCTGTGATCTGAAACCTTGGGCTTTTTGCCCACACTTCCTGAACCCGAAACCGCCTCCGGTTTCCTCTTCTTCTCCATCTCGAGATCAATCTCCCTCTCTCTAGCTCTGGCAATCATGTCGTCCAGCGTTTTACAACTGGACCGGCTCACAAACATGCGGATGTCACTCCGCAACATCTCATTATAGCGGGCCTTCTTCATCTCCTCATCGGCTGCATACTGTGGAACAAGAAGAGCCCTCTCCCTGAACTTGGCGGTGATCTCCGCCACTGTCTCTGTAGTCTGGGTAAGGTCCTGAAACTCCCTAGCTAACTGCTGCACCTCAATGACTGGTGCAAACTCCGCCCTGAACCTGGTAGAGAAATCAGCCCAGGTCATGGCATCCAATGCCGCATCATCCCCGATGGCATGCCCGACCTCCTCCCACCAATCCCGTGCCCTGTCCTTCAGAAGACAGGACGCCAATCTGACCTTGTCCCCCTCGGGACACCTGCTAGTGCGGAAAGCGTTGGCCACATCCACCAACCATCTGGTACTCGCTATGGGGTCCCGCGCCCCATGATAGTCTGGAGCTCCGCATGCCCTGAACTCCCTGAACGTAAGTGTGCGCGACCCCATCACGGCCGCCATCTCAGCACGGAAAGTACTCAATCTCTCATCCATCAGCTCTAAAATACCCTCCTTGATCGAACCGAAGATCACAGGAGTCTGCTCCAGTATGATGCGAGTAACCTCAAAAGAAAGGAACTCTCTGGTCTGCTCATCCATCTGCCCGACCTCCGGGCCTGATCCCGATCCTGATCCCCCTCCGGCATCTGAGCTGCCGACTGCTGGTCTCGGACGCAAAACTACCATTCTGAAACATTTCATAACAACATCAGAACACTGAAATATCTCAAGGGATCATGATACTACTACTAGCTTCCTGGTCTTGTCTTGGCCTTCCTTGATTCGAGTACGGATCCTCTGCTTTCAGTAGTACGGGCCCATACTACCTTCCACATCTATCCGTACTTTCCTCAAGAACTGCCTTGACTCCACCAAGTCACTTCTACTACTGCCATTCTCTGCTACTCTCATCCTAGGCTTGCCCTAGGGAAACCGCAAGCTCAACACGACTGGTCCTCAGCTGCTGTAGGTCTCCTCATAATGCCAGCTAGCCGCCACCTAAACACCATCACATGTGATGAGGATCATATAATCCTTCAAGTAAAAGATCTGTCCCTACAACGGTTGGACTCAAACAAGAGCTGCGCAATAGGGCCAGTTCCAGCACTCTGGGATTATTCAAACCTGATCACATGTGGTGTGACGTGTTCACCTAATGGCTAACTCCCACTACTCAGAACCCCACCAATCACGAAGCAAGCAGCATTCGGACAAGGGAAACAGACTCAGGCAAAACTATTCTTATAACAAGAAACTGCACTAGCATAGGATGCTAAGCTCATACTATCAGGAATAACCTAAACAGGCTATCCTACTGCTGTCTACTCAATTCTAGCATGCAATACTCATAAAGCTGTCACACATAAGCAGGCACATAAGGCATTCTCCTAGATCCTTAGCCCTATACTAGCATGCTGTTCTACTGAAACTGAAACTGAACAAATAACTTGTATGGGTAATTTGAGAGTACTTACTTGAGCTCGGATGACCGCATGCACACACCTCTATCTTGTTAAAAACAATTCTTTCTTTCTAAGTGCTTTCAAAATTCTTTTTGTAAAACATTTTTATTTTATTAAAATCTTTTATTTCCCTTAGTTTGAGTTCAGATACACCCGGAAGTGTACCCGAATCCCTCAAACCAGGGCTCTGATACCAACTTGAAACGACTCAAAAATACGACCCAAAAAAATTTTTGTTTTTCGATATAATCAAAACCATAATCAGAGTGTCATATAATAAAACCATACGTGACGTAATCCAACATAATAGAAAACACTGTGCGGAAACTGTATCATACTACGGCAAATCAAACAAACTAAATCAATTCCAGGCTAAAAGCTAAAGCTGTGGTGTGTACGATGCCGTCAACCCGAGCTCTTCCCTTTGCTTGCGGAAGTACCTGAAACCAAAACTGAAACTGTAAGCACGAAGCTTAGTGAGCTCCCCCAAACTACCACATACCATACAATAACATATACACATATTGGGCCTTGCCCACTGCATCGGGCCGAAGCCCGGAAACTGCATCGGACCGAAGTCCGGAACTGACCGGGACCTTGTCCCCTGCATCAGACCGAAGTCCGGAACTAACTGCATCGGACCGAAGTCCGGAACTGACTGGGACCTTGTCCCATGCATCGGACCGAAGTCCGGAACTAACTGCATCGGACCGAAGTCCGAAACTGTCTGGGACCTTGTCCCCTGCATCGGACCGAAGTCCGGAACTAACTGACTGAACATGGCATAGCATAACACATCAACTAGCATAAACACATATACGACATACTACATTGGGACGTAGCCCGGAACACTTAATACTTAACGCATAAAACATAGCACACAAATCCTGTTCGAGCCACGAAGGCATCGAACATACAAGCTACTGCATCGGACCTAAATCCGGAAACTACTGCTAACTGAACGGGCCGGCATTGTGGCCTTAGACCCGTCCCTACTGGGAGGAAACTCACCTCGTAAGCTGGCTGCTGAGTGTGTGGCTCGGGAAGCTAACGGCGGCTGCTCCTGAATCTCCTCGGCTACAAGTTCATAAACACACTCAATCAAATACTAAACACTGCGCTTGGGGTAAAATGACTCTTTTACCCTCGGTCAAAGTCAATTCTCTTTTGGGCTGACTCGCCGAGTTGGGCCACCCAACTCGCCGAGTCCTACTCTCACTTTTCACTCTTACTCGCTGCTACTCGTCGAGTCTGGCATCGACTCGACGAGTACCCTCTTGATCCAAGAACTCAGACAATCTTCATCCGACTCGCCGAGCCGGATGAACAAACTCGACGAGCTGTTCTTGATCTTAAGGAGATTGCCTTGGACTCGCCGAGTCCCTCCATCACTGAGTTTACCCTCAACTCGCTGAGTCCACTCTCTAGCTCACTGGGTTCACTCGACACTGGTAAAAATGAAGGAATCGGGAACTCGCGACCCAACTCGCCGAGTCGTTCTTCCCGACTCGCCGAGTTGCCGCCATGCAACTGATTTTTACTCGATTTTGTTTGAATCCAACGCATACAATTGATAGATCTGGGTCCAATAAGCTGATTTACCACGTAAAGTTTCCAACTTTACGTGCACCACCTCATGAATAAGGGAAATAAGGCTAAAAGATGCATAAAATGGGTAGATCTATGGCTAACATGCAATATAACTCCAAAAAGACAGTAGATCTGGGCTCTACAACACCCCAACATTCAGATCCATAGATATTTCGACTCAATAAGACGTTCATGCAAGTGTAAGGCTTGGAACAAGCATCAACTAGCTCTTAGGAGAGCTCTAATGGAAGTTTAAAGCATATAACAAGATGGAACTCCGAAAATACCTCAATTAACTCTGATTTGGCTTTGGATCTTTGCACTACAACACTTCTCCTTGCTTCTTCCTTCTTCTCCTTCTTCACACCTTCACAAAATGGCACCAAAACACATATAAGCTCTTCAAGGGAGGTTTAGGGTTCTAACACTGCGTTCTCAGGGTGAGGGAGGCGAGAATGGGGGCTATAAGGTGGTTTAAATAGTGGGCAACCCGGGGATTTAGGGTTTCACCCAGACGGATGGACTCGCCGAGTCAGGGATATGGACTCGCCGAGTCCCCGGCTCACGCGTGCTCGAAGACGCGACCCTACTCGGCGAGTCAGGCTAGAACTCGCCGAGTCCCTCTTGAAAACTTACAACAATTACTAATGAATTAACGTACTGGGAACGGGTCGTTACAATAATGCCAATACAAGCTCCACCAAGGGTTTGGTGCTCATAGGCTTACCTCTAGCTCCATAAAGCTTGGGTCTTTGGGCTTACAAAACCTCCTACAATTCAGATTAGAGGTTTCAACCTCAAGATATGCTCAAGGGACTCAATAACATAAAAAGGATGGGGAAAAGCCCTAGAACTCCCCAAACTAAGATCTCATAAGAAAAATGATCAAGATAGCATCCTTTACCTCAAATAGAAGCTATCTACTGATAGCCTCTCCTTCTCAAACAACAAGCTAAAACTCGATTAGGGCTCTTCACAGTGCTCAATGGTGATGAGGGTGGCGGAAATGAAGGCTTAAGGCGCTTTAAATAGGACTCAACCCCAGAAAATTAGGGTTTCCGTCACACAGCGCCAACTCGGCGACTCTCTGACTCGTCAAATTGGTTATTAAACCCACGTGGTCAATTCGTCTCTACTGGACGAGTTGGGGCAGCCACTAGTCGAGTCACTCAGTTAACTCGAATATATATATATATATATATATATATATATATATATATATATATATATATATATATATATATTATACCTGGGAGTTGGGATGTTACAATTCTCCCTACTTGAATCAGGCTTCGCCCTCGAAGTCATGCTTTGGAAATAATTCTAGATACTGCTCACGCATCTCAAACTACGGCTCCCAAGTCCACTCGGATCCCTTCTATTGTTGCCATTGAACCTGAACCAGGGGTACCTCTTTATTCTTCAGAACCTTCACTTTCCGAGCCAAGATTGCTATCGGCCTCTCAATATATTTCAGGATCGCATCCACCTGAATGTCCCCTAATGGTACCACCACCGTCTCATCGGCTACACACTTCCTCAACTGAGACACGTGGAAGGTGTTATAAACCTGACTCAACTCTGCACGTAGCTCCAACCGGTAAGCTACCTTACCCACTCTAGCGGTCACTCTTAAAAGACCAATGTATCTAGGGCCCAACTTTCCCCTTTTCCTGAATCGGATTACCCTTTCCATGGGGATACCTTCAGGAGGACAAAATCTCCAACCTGGAACTCTAGCTCGGATCGTCGCCCGTCCGTGTAACTTTTGTGGCGACTCTAGGTTCTCAGTAACCTCTATCTGATCTGCTGAATCTGCTCGATCATCTTTAGCACTATCTCAGTGCCACCCATCACTCGCTGCCCTACCTCTCCCCAATAGAAGGGAGTCTGACACCTCCTCCTATATAAGAGCTCGAAGGGAGGTATACCGATACTAGAATGGTGGTTGTTGTTGTAAGAAAACTCAACCAAGGGAAAACAGGTGTCCTAACTTCCTCCGAAGTCCATAACATATGCCCGTAGCATGTCCTCGAGTGTCTGAATCATCCGTTCACACTACCCGTCTGTCTGCGGGTGGTATGCGGTACTAAAATGCAATCGGGTACCTAACTCCTCATGAAATTTCTTCTAGAACATGGAAGTAAAGTGCACATCTCGATATGAAACTATCGAGGTTGGCACTCCATGTCGTGCTACCACCGCTCTCACATAAATCTCGACCAGTTTCTCTGCAGTAGAGCTCTCACTGATGGCGAGGAAGTGAGCACTCTTCATCAACCAGTCTACAATCACCCATATCGCGTCAACCCCACGCGCAGTCCTCGGTAGCTCGGTGATAAAATCCATTGAAATTTTTTCCCACTTCCACTGGGGAATCTCTAGAGGCTGTAACGAGCCATGTGGACGTTGGTGCTCCGCCTTAACCCGACGATAGGTCAAGCACCTATCAACTACCCATACTATATCCCTCTTTATACAGGGCCATCAATAATCTCTCTTCAGATCCAAATACATCTTAGTGGCCTCCGAGTTGATCAAGAATCCCAATCTATGTGCCTCTTCCATCAATACATGACGAGCTCCACCTGTATAGGGCACCCAAATCTACCCTCGAAAATTCATAAGCCCACTACTATCCATCTCAAACTTGGAAACCTGCCCAATCACCTGCTCCCTCTTGTGGTTCTCCGGTATCACAACCTTCACCTGGGCCTCTCGAGTGGTATCTAAGACTGGAGTCATCACTGTCATCCTCATACACACATCTCGAATCGGAGCACTCACTGCTCTACAACTTAAGGCATTAGCTACCACATTAGCCTTGCCCGGATGATATAAGATCTCGTAGCCATAGTCTTTCACTACATCCAACCACCTCCCCTGTCTCATATTCAGGTTGGACTGATCCATGAGATACTTTAGGCTCTTGTGGTCTGTATATATGGTATACTGGACTCCATACAGATAGTGATGCCAGATCTTGAAGGCGAACACCACCGCCCTAGCTCCAAATCATGGGTGGGATACCTCATCTCATGAGGCTTCAGCTGCCTCGATGCATATGCTATCACATGTCCCTTCTACATCAACACCGCACCCATCTCGGATATAGAAGCATCAAAATTAACCATAAAGTCCTCCATTCCCCCGGGAAGGGCTAACACTGGGGCTTCGCACAAATCTATCGAAGGGTCTCAAATGAGGCCTGCTGCTCGGGCCCCCAAGCAAAAGTAACACACTTTCGGGTCAAACTGGTGAGAGGAATGACAATCTTGGAGAAATCTATGATAAACCTCCGATAGTAGCCGGCCAAACCCAGAAAACTCCTAATCTCGAACGGGGATCTCGGTACCTCCCATCTCATAACTGCCTTAATTTTGGCCGGGTTGACCAATAGCCCATTCTAATTAACGAGGTGTCCCAGGAACTAGACCTATCGTAACCAAAAATCACACTTGAAGAATTTGGCATAAAGCCTCTCCGTCCTCAATACTCTTAGAATCTCTCTGAGATGCTCCTCATGCTGCTCTTTGGATCTCGAATACAACATAATATCTTCGATGAACACGATCACCGATCGATCCAACATAGGCCTCCATACCCGGTTCATGAGGTCCATAAACGTTGGCGGTGAGTTGGTGAGTCCGAAAGGCATCACCACAAACCTGTAGTGCCTATAACGAGTCCTAAAGGTCGTCTTCTGGATATCCTCCTCGTAAACTCTCATCTAACGATATCCAGATCTCAAATCAATCTTAGAAAACCAAGACGCCCCCTTCAACTGATCGAACAAATCATCTATCCTCGGTAGTGGATAACGGTTCTTGACCATCAACTTGTTGAACTAGGGGTAATCAATACACATTCGGTATGAACCATCCTTTTCTTGACAAAAAGGATCGATGCTCTCGACGGTGAGCTACTTGGTTTGATAAAACCCTTCCCCAACAGCTCCTGGAGCTATGCGGATCACTCCTGCATCTCTAGTGGCGCAAGGTGATAAGGTGTCTTGGCAATAGGCACCGCTCCCGGAACCAAATCAATCTGGAACTCCACCTGCCTCTCGGGAGGCACACCTAGCAACTCCTCAGGAAAAACATCCGGAAACTTGCACACTTTTGGAATCTTGGAGATAGAACCCGATCTCTCTTTAGCAACCCGCATATCCATCATGTACGCCAAAATGACCATATAACCCTATTGTAGACTGTTTCTCGCTCTGGCAGCCGAGCAGAAAGCTGATCTAGATCTGGTACCCTCGTTATACACCGTAAGCACTCTCCTACTAGGGTCTCGTATAGTCACCATCTGATGCTCATTATCTATCACAGCTCCAAACCGACTCAACCACTCCATGCCCACTATGACACATACATCACCCATTGCAGTCGGTACCAGGACTATCGGGAACTCAACACCAAAAATATCTAGTACACACCCCAGACCACATCAGTAGCAAAAACTGCATGCTCGTCTGATATAGAAACCCTAAGAGGTCGACTCAACACCTCACGTCGGATACTGATGTAACAACTAAAAGCTAATGACACGAAGGATCGACTCGTACTCGAGTCAAATAACACCAAATCAGGTACAAAACTCACAAGAAAAGTACCTATACATAGCACAATATAAGCACAACATATCTCAACAGAATATAAATAAAGAATACATACCAGTCACGATGGTAGGTGCTGCCCAGACCTCCTCCACTGCCAGCTGAAAGGCTCTCCCATGAACCCTCGGTGTTTCGACCTTTGCTGGCCGACTCTCAGTAGCACATAAAGCAGAAGTCATACAACCCTGTGCTGATATTTGAATGAGCTGAGGGCACTCGGCCTTCCGATGTCGGTCTGGTTGCAGTGAAAACAAACTGCAAACCCCTTGGGTCAATCCTTTGCCATATGCCTCTCTTTGCCACATTTTTAGCAAATCCCCGCCCGACACGATCCCTCGTGACTCTTGCCACAGTTGCCACAAGTGCATCCCTTATGGACCCCTGTCCCTGTATCAACGAGTTTAGCCCACTTCGTCACCGACTGTTACTGCACTGGTCTTCGGTCCCTACCTCGAGACTCCTCCTCCTCCCTGGACAATAACTCTAGCTCAATCTCCCTCCGTATTGGATTGATCTAAAGCTCAGCTAATGTCCGATATGATGAATTCTCCACGAACTCTTGTATATCCCTCCTCAATATGCTCAGATATCGGCTCACACGTGCCTACTCGGTGGACATGTGCCCAAGGCAGAACAACGACCTCTCGTGAAACATCCTCGTAATCTCAGTTACTGACTCTGTCTTCTGCTTGAGAGACAAAAACTCCTATGCCAAACGTTCCTTTTCTACCGGGGGAACATACTCATCTCAGAACAACTGAGTGAACCTCTCCTACATCACTGTAGCATGGTCTGCAGGAGTAAAATTGGTAGTCACAAACTTCCACCAGTCCATTGCCCCCGCGCGAAGCTGGTACAATGCAAACTGACCTCCTAAATGATCAGGGCATGAACACGAATAAAAACACCCCTTAATATCAGAGATCCATCTTATAGCAACAAACGGATCCTGTGTCCCATCAACCTCTGGTGGCTTTGTGTTGCTGAACTCCTAAAACAATAACGAGTCACCTCCACATGGCCTGGCAGCGACGACAACTATCGTGGCTGCAATAGCAACCGCCTCAGTAACAGCAACATATCGCTTGTTAAATGACTCAATTAGTGTGGTCTTAATAGACCCAAACATCTCAGGTATCGCCTCTCGAATGGCTATGACCACCTCTTCATGAATCATCCTGCGAATCTCATCATCACTAGTCCCACTGCTCCCGGGGTTGTGGTGTGTACCCACCATGATATCTCTGAAACACAACACGAAATCATTAGAGACTCGCTCGAGCATACTCACACTAGATCACCCGTCCCTACTTGTTTCTTAGCATCCTAAGGATTCTTACTTGGGTTGCATATAGATCCGGTGCTTTCAATAGTACGGGCCTAATACTACCTTCCACACCAACCTGTAGTCACCCCAAGCCCTCCTCCTAGGATTCCAATTCACAAGTACTATATCTCTAACACATAACATACTACTCTCTTGGTAAACCCCTCTTATGCTCATCTAGGTATCTCTCCAAGATTATCCCTCAACTCAGAACTCTATCTAAGTGTTTCCTGCTAAATTCTCCTACTCAACCAGGCAAATAATAAATAGCAGCAACTCCTAGGCTAAGGCATCACAAATAAGAAAACTCTAGCCCTAAATATGAAATACCTAGCTTATCCGTTAGCATGTAACCCTAACATCTCATAAATATCTCATAACACAAACAAGTAACGGTATTTTGGGAAATCACCGTTCGGGCTCTGGGTGATTATACAAACTGCTCCAATTCATGTTTCTCTTTAAACTCTTTCTCGTTTTAGAATAATCATTTCTTTGGAAAAAAATTCTCAAATCCTCAGTTTGAGTCCATACACACCCGAAGGTACATCCAAATCCCTCAAAGCAAGGCTCTGATACCAACTTGTAACACCGTAAATTTTCAAACTAATTTTTCATTTAAAAATCACATTAATCTCATTAAAACTATCACATAATTCCCAAAAAAATATCAGGTTATCAAAACACATGTCCATAATAATAACAAAATCTAGGATCCTCATTACTCGGTCTCGTGTATATAATCAAGCCGGTGCCTTCCCGTGATCCTAAGAAGTACCTGAAACACATAACACATAACAAGGTAAGCATGAAGCTTAGTGAGTTCCCCAAAATACCACACATATCTCATTAGCCTCTCATGGCTATGCTCAAATAAAACCCTTCGGTCAATGTGTTTCGATAGGACCCTCCAGTCCCGCATCTCGGGTGGACCCTCTGATCCTAACGCAATAAGCTCAGAATAATACACAACATAAATCACAAAGACATAATGCGGATATCACAATACTCAATATAAACATATAAGACCCTCCGATCACACAAAGATTACCACTCTAGGTAAGTATAGTGAGAAGACTCACCGTGTAAGAAAGCAAGTAAATAATCTCGTACACGAATATCGAACTAGCCTCCGCCTAACACATAAGATAATTATCTCTAATTAACATTTAAATCACAACTCTAAATAAACTAAGTTATTCTCTCTCTCTCTCTCAAACTCTTGGAATGGGTAAAAGACCATTTTACCCCTCCATTATCCCCATAATCCCTGCCTTGACCAAATCCTAAAGTCAACAGAAGTCAATACTCGAGTCAGCAGTCCATGCTGACCTGACTTGCCGAGTGCATCTATGTGACTCGCCGAGTCCCCATTGTTCCTTCAGAAATGTCGCAAAAACCCAACTTAACTTGTCGAGTTATCTCATCAACTCGTCGAGTTACCCATGTCCAGACTCATCGGGGAAAACCCTAGCCGAGTTGTCGAGTCAGCTCATTGACTCGGCGAGTCCATTCAGTCTATATTCTTATTCAGACATTTTAAGTAAGATCTACCACTCCAAACTCTAGATCTAGTCTCCCAAGGCTCGAATGTCAGGTAAAGCTTCGATCTTTACGTTCATGCATGCCATATTTGCTCCATAATGCCAATACAAGCTCCAACAAGGGTGTTTGGGTTCACAAGACCTCCTACAATCCAAATCTGAGGTATCAACCTAAAGATATGTTCAAGGGACTCAATAACACAAAAAGGATGGGGAAAAGCCCTAGAACTCCCCAAACTAAGATCTCACAAGAAAAATGATCAAGACAACATCTTTTACCTCAAACAGAAGCTATCCACTGAGAACCTCTAGATCCAAAATGCTCAAGATAGCCTCTCATTCTCACACAACAAGCTAAAACTTGATTAGGGTTCTTCACAGTGCTCAAGGGTGATGAGGGAGGCGGAAATGAGAGCTTAAGGCCCTTTAAATAGTACTCAACCCCAGAAAATTAGGGTTTTCCTCACACAGCGCCAACTTGGCAAACGGCTCTTTAACTCATCGAGTTGGTTAGTAAACCCACGTGGTCAATTCGTCTCTACTCAACGAGTTGGGGCACTCACACGTCGAGTCGCTCAGTTAACTCGAAAATAAATATATAAATATTATATCTGGGAGTGAGGATGTTACACTCTCTTTATATATATATATATATATATATATATATATATATATATATATATATATATATATATATATATATATATATATATATATATATATATATATATATGCTTTCTATTTTTCTTGGTTCGTGACATTTGCTGTTATATATTTGACAGCTTTTTGTAGCTAATGAGGAGAAGCCTATTGAAATAGTGAGCATACTTGTTACCAATAGAAATAAGCTTCTACGTTTACTTGGTGCCTTTGTCTACACAGGTATGCAGGATGGTTCTCAATCAATGGAACTTGTCTCTAAACGGAAACTAATCTGATTACTAAATCTTATTGGTCTTCTTTGTTATGATTGTTGCAGACGACCAAGTGTTTGAGAGAGACAAAGATCAGGTGGTCAATGAACTTGCTTTATTGGAGATCTAAAACCAACTTTGATAACAGATCATTTCCTTGGACATTTGGTGATTTTAATCGTGGTAGATAATGAAGAAACTTCGTCTTGTTTATTATCACAACCAAAATGGCCTAGGATCCTCATAAAAGAAACTGAAATGATCCACATAAAACTGGCATTACATCATTACATGACTTGCATACCAATTCATATGATCGGTCATAATTTATCATACATTGTCAAAACATGTGAAGGGATACTTCAAATAAAGTAAAGATTATATATTACCCACCAAAAAGAAGCCAACTTTACACCTTTTTGGCCTTAGACTTATTAAATCAAATGGAATATATCCTCTCTTCCCGAGCGTCTTACAAATCATATGAGCAAGATCCAGTAGAAAAATATTATTTGGTTACTCGTATTACAATTTAAGTTTATTCAGTCATTCTTAGCTAACAAAGAGCCACCAGTTTTTAAAGAGACATCATACACACCCCCAAATTGTTAAAATATGGACAATAGATAACTATGTAAAACCATATTTCATCAAAGTAATATAAAAAGTAAATCATATATAGATGGAACATATACAACACTACATTGGCTAGAACATGATGAGATTTTAGCTAAAAGACAATATGTGAGTCAAGTTTTGTTCATCTTGATGCTTATGTATTTCGGTTACAACATGATATATATATATATATATATATATATATATATATATATATATATATATATATATATATATATATATATATATATATATATATATATATATATATATTGTTTTTGTTTCCGGAGTACCACATTCTAATTCCTACCATTCGATGTAAGAAATAAACCTCAACACCATTTGAGGCCCTTGAATCAAACTTATTATGATGATGAGTTCGAATGGGTAGTGAAACACCCACTCGTTATGGTAGTTTGAAAATACATTTTTAAATGTTTTATTGTTAAATCAAAGTAAGTTCAATGTTTTCATATATATATATATATATATATATATATATATATATATATATATATATATATATATATATATATATATATATATATATATATATATATATATATATATATATATATATATATATATATATATACTATCTTATAAAACAAATCCCACTATTTCTAAAAATATATTGAATAAAATAATAATATTTTTTTTAAGACGTCCAAATCATTAAGCTAATTGTACAACTAATCACTAATAAAATAATATTAAAATTTAAACAAACTCCCATAAATCTTCTTTTTCCAAGGTTTTGATCAGATCTTTTTTCATCCAAATAAATACTTAACACCCTATAATTTGATCATTTCATTAATTTTCTTTATTTTTAATATGATATATTTCCTAAAACAAGCTAATGATTGAATTGAAAATAATCATTCTCCATCGAAAAGAAATTAATTGTCGAAACAAACTATTTGTCGTCCGCTGCTTTGCACGGATAAACGGCTACTATATATATATATATATATATATATATATATATATATATATATATATATATATATATATATATATATATATATATATATATATATATATATATATATATAACAGGTCATAATTCCAAACATATTTAACTATTAAAATAGAGAGAGAAGAGCAATTAACATGGTAACAAAGTCAAATGAAACCATACAAACAGTGGCCTTCTTAAAGTCCTCACTAACTTATAATCTTGAACTCGTAGGTATTCAATTTTGGGCACCTGTCAAAATAAGTTGGGCAATGGAATGCGTAGTGAGAATATCCGAGGTTGAATCAATATTAGTATGAAATGATGACCATCATTGTACTGAGTCAAACCCCCAAAATCAATATAAAACCACCAAAGTGTCAAAAAGCTTAATGATAGCAATTCAAGGGTACAATAGACATAAATTCAACTAAAAAGGGTTTAATAATTCATAATCCAAAAGTCAAAGAATGTAATAACCGACATTCAAAAAGAAAAAACATTTATTACACCACAAGATAAAATTAATGTGGCTATTAACCTATAAATCGGAAAGCATGTTTCAGTACAATAAAGTACTAACAATGTTTACCCAAATAATATCAAAGATCTCTACTAATCAAACAAATAAAAAATAGGATAATTCAAACAACAAAAACAATAATAATGCAATATGCATGTATTCTAATTCTCAAGTCAATCTCATAAATTCCAAGCCCACATAGATAGTTGGTTGTTCTCATATACGGTTGCCATTGCTACTCCATATACTTTTAATTAATGCATTTAGGTGACATGTACGATACACCTTCCACTCAGTAAATTTTCAATACCCTTTCAAATTTCAAATTAGGTGATTTATGAACCGTCGTATATGTGTCACGTATCCACGTGAGGAGTAGCTAACCACTCTTGTGCATAGTGATTATTATCTAGAAATCTTATCACTCAAAGTTGTTAAATATCATATGGCTATCATGAATGATTCACTATGTTGTCTTCAAACATATTACCTTCATCTTATAGTATACTTATTTATCTAAAAATTTTCATACGTGTAATCAATACTTCTATGAAATATTTGTAAGGAAAGACAAGTCTTGTCGTTACGATTTCTACTAAGGATAATTTACATTAAACTATAAAAAATTCCATTCCGTAGAATTTCGATAGATCTTAATTCATTTATTTCAAGATATATTAAATTATTACCAACACTAAATGTTACATAATGCATTATTATCTTTAAGGAGCTCACTTATTTACGTATGTAACGTCTTCATAGTAAAATTTTTATTCGGGCCCTTCCCTTTGCAACCGTAAATGCATGAAACAATAAACATGTTACCGTAAGTACAAAACTTAATGAGTTTCCAAAAATATCACACCATACATACATACAAATATACATCAGACCCTGCTCGACATCCATTGAGCCCCGCCCGGTACACATCTGTCCGTAACATGTGATGGGCCCATGCCCAATACATTCATCAGGCCCTGCCCGGTATACATACAATTCGTTAACAATACATGTGATAGTCACATAGAAAACTAACATCCTATAAACATAAATCAATAGCCCGATATTGGTGCCTTTGATCCACGAATATTTTTAGCACTAGTAAAAAAATGACTTTTAGACACACCAAAAAAGTGTGATCATATGTGTATAATGACATTTTATTTTTTTCACTAAAAGTGTGACGTAAGTTGGTGTCATCGTATGGGTCTTATGGTTACTTTAAAATGTAGTGTCCATATGATATGAGAACATGTGGTCGAATTATAAAAGTGTGACAATTGTGTACGGAATTTTTTTTCCTTAAATAAATGATTTTATCTAATATTATAGCGTTAAACTGTCAGTAGAAACATTTATTTAGTAACTGTAGTCACTGTATATCATCAACTTGCGACATTTATGTTGTTTTAGTGTGGTTGTTTCTAATATATTGTCACACAATTTAAATTTTATTAAGACTATTTTGTATCTTTTGTAAACATGTAATTACGGTGAGCATGGCCATATTCACTAAATGGTTACGTGTAATTAATTCCATAAGTGGCGATTTGCTAATAATTAGTAAAAATAACAATCAATTTTTGTGACTATTGTCTATCATATAGAGGCTTACAATTAAGTGAAACACAATTATAAGTATTATAAAAACACACATTTAATTAAAATTAAGGATTATTCGGTATCGTATTAAGACTATTGTGTATGTTTTAGAAACATATAATTACGGTGAACATAACTATGTTCGGTAAATGGACATATATAATTAATTTAGTAAGTGTCGATTTTGTATTAATTAGTTACAACAACAATCAATTATGGTATTTATTTGCCACATAAATTGTTTTTTATGTTGTTATTGTTTAACTTAGTCACAAAAACTTTAGAAAAAACATCATTTTAAAATAATTGAGGACTCATAATTCTTGTATATTATGATTTTTGTTAACCATTTAGTCACATGTTAAAAAATGATGGAAATTAACCATTGTATAATTTTAGAGGCATTAAAACCTATAAAACATGGCCAAATTTATATTAAAGCAAAATAATTCAATTTTTATTGTTACTTTTTCTACATTGTAGACAGATCAAAATCGTTTAAATTAAAGTAACCAAACCCAATAATATGAAACAATATCAAAAATCACAATTTCTATTAGTAATAATTGAAATCCAAATCCATACATTAAATTCTTAATTAAAATACCAAAAAAAGAAAATTATACTAATTGCAAGTATTTAAATTATGATAAATAAAAAAAAGCAAACACATCATAAACCAAAACCTAGACATAACTAGGCATTTATCTTATTTGTATTGCTCATTATCTTCTTGAGAATGGTATCAAATGATATGTAAGTTGGTTTCATTTTCTTTGCATTTTAAAGTTGATGGTCTTGATGTGATATAATATTTGGTACCTATACCAACAACATTGAAACAAAAAATTGAGCTCATTAAAAACTTAGTATACTAGTTTATGAAGAAAAAAAAATGTAATACACAAAGAAGTTAACATAAACAAACCTTTGAATCGGCTTACACAAGGTATTTTGGCCATGGAACAAAACTTTTATACGCCTCCTCAACTATTGTGAATTCTCCAGTTTTATGGGGTAGAAATGCATCTTTTTTTACAAATTCATCAATGAAAACTTTATAGAAATCATATTGTAGAGGAACTCTGTGAACGAGTTGTCTTTCTGATGATAAGTGGACGGTACCATGAGCAACGATATTTTGGTGGGTTTTGTACTTTCCTAAGTAATATTAGAATCAGAAAAAAGGCAGAAATGTGTATTCAGCATGAAAAAAAAACACTGACCTGGTGAAGGGGTTTTTTGTTGAAACTATTGATATCTCAGGATTGATAGTGGTAGTCTTGGACTCAATAGATTTTTTGGTGGGTTTTGTATTTGCCTAATATAAAGATTTAAGATAGATATGTAAAATTATATTTTAATATAAAAGATAAATTAAAAGTATTGAAAACTGTAAAGTTAGTATATACTGGTGTTGCAGATTTCATGGAAAACAATTGTGTATCGGGAGTTGCAGTTGCAGATTTGGTTTGAACTGCTTTCTTGGTGGGTTTTGCAATTACCTAAATAAGTTAAAGTCCTAAGTGAAAAAACAGAGATTAGTACCAAAAAAAATATATATAACAATGATGATCTTGTGAGATGATGACATACTGGTGTTTAAGGTTCTGATGGTTCCTTGGTTTAGAGACTAACAGGAGTTTCACTACTTTCAACAATCTTGTCACCTGAAATACCCTAGCAAATGTAAAAAAAAAAAAAAAACATACTGGTGTTAAAGGTTTTGTTGTTAATAAGATGGCTTATAAGTGTATAAGATAGCCTTTTGTATTAAGATGAGCCAAAATTAGCTTTAGTGTTTTATCTTGTTCATTAACCTTTGTAGACAAAGCCTTGAGTTCAGCATCTTTTTTCTCAAGCTCAAGTTTTACATTCTGCAGTTCAACTTTAAGATCATTAATTTCCTTCTTAGATGATTCTTTGTTATGAGGAACATTGAAATATATGTTGTAAGTGACTCCCGTGCCGACACCCTTTAAAAATCCGCCCTTTTCCTTGCCAAAAACTTAGGTCAAGGCATCCGTACCTGGTTCAACATTTACGTGTCATTCTTTTATCTTCTTTCATGTTCCATCTAGCACACAAAATATTAATAATTAGTGTCCTAAAAAACTTATTAAATTCTTTAAAGTAAAAGTAATAAAAAAGTTTAGTGAAGTTACTAGTTTATCCGCCATGAGTTTAACATTTTCATCCATAAATTCTCCTTTACGTTCACGTCCTTTACACCACATAATTGTCCTTGGGGGTATTTCTTCCTTTGAAATCGCTTTCTCTTCAATATTGATAAAAAAAATTAATTGTAAACAATGCTATGAAGTTAATATAATATGATCATATAGCTAAAGACCAAGCTTACCAACTTCCGCCTTAGAGTCATATACCCCCTCGTCCCATCTGATGAGTATACTTTGACGTCTTTCGTGATTTGGTAGTCCTTTATGGCACAACCTGTCAAAAAAAAAAGATTTTTCAAGCACTTTGTGGTAAGTTTATGATAAATAAATGAAGAAGTTTTGGAAAAAAAAATTGTAACATTAAACTCTTTAGATTGCGTATATGTCACGAATTTGTTTTAGTCATCATTTTCAGTAATTAGTGCACGATAACGAATGAGGATTTTTGCAAGCTTTTTGGGATTGCTTAGATGTGGCTTGATGTAATCTGCATACAATTTCCTTCTGAAGTTCCGTAGAAGGATACCAAGCCTATTCATCACAAATTGTTTTCAAGTTTGATCAACTTCAAAAAAAAGTGCTAAAATGAAACAATAATGAATATGTTAGTAATTAATACCTGATTTGTAAATACAATATGAGATGCAGTTAAAAAAAGTGAAAAAAATATTTACTTTAATCTTTTCCTATAGTTTCTCCTTCACTTCCGGTTTTGCTTTCTTCTAGCAAAGAGCACTTAATTCCACCTTCTCGCGGACAAGATCTCCCAAATAACTAACAAATGCATTATTCTTCCCTGTAAACTTACCGAATTCATCAAACTTGACACTTTTTTTTTCTAACACCAAAATTGACATACTCAATCTTCAACTTTGGTAGTAAAGTCATGCCCTCTTCCTATTTGACCTTCTAGGAACTGTGTTTTGGATTTCTTCTTCCGAATGTGAATGGCTATTATAGTCAATTTCATTTTATTTACCATCCTTTGTGTCCGAATCAGAAAATTGGGTTCCATCAACTTGCTCATATTCCATATGATAGTCCAGCTTATCCTCATGTCACTCCTTGTTCACCTCCACGATTCTTCTGTTGACATGAAACATAGGAAATAAATTTGGTTACTTATATGTTTAATGAAAACATATTAGTAACTTATATTACAGACAACTTTTCACAAACGCATTTAATCGAACACTTGGTGTGCAACAAGCATAGTAGTATGAAGAATCAAAATTTTCTGTTTTATGTATAATCCTTAATCAATACAATCAATAACATTGACATCATACAAAAACAATATACTTACAATAGAATGCATGATGAATGTTGTCGATTAATGAACTGAATTATAAGTTCATTGGGATATAACCTAAAGAAAAACGATACAATGGTGTAAGAAATCAAGTTCCTATAAATATTACAATGTTAGTACGGCCTAAATTGAGGGTTGTTACCAAAATTACTGTAATTTCCTTGATTTGATGGATTGATCTTCATAGTTTTGGCGGTGAGATAGATAACGATTTCCCTCCTTGATTTAGAGCTCAACAACAATATGGAAAAAATACTTGCCTCCTATTATATTTGCATTATTTCGTTTGACGAATTCAAATGTTTTCCAAATTTTTATCTAATAGTGATCCTACACGATGAGAAGCAGAAATCGTGGTTTGGAAATATGTTTTCGCTTTTGAAACATTATTATGAGTTATTTGATATTAATAGAAATATTACCTATTTGGTCCATGTATATTACTAAATTTACGTTAGGATACAACTATATGAGTATTGGAAATAAAAAATATTTAACAATTAATTATATATGTACAATAGGAAAATAGTATAATAAAACAAAAATAAGAATAAGGTCTAATTAGCTTACTAATTTTTATAATCATTTATATGCTCTAAATATATAAACTCTTGATTTACCCAATTGTATTACACACGTACCTTACTAACTTTTATTCTTCTGTGTAAACACCTTGTTAATATTTTTTTTATTTTACTTTATATTAAGTTATAAAAAAAACTCATGCTGTGCAATGAGGTCATAACTACATAAATACTAAATACAAAAAAAAAAATTACAAGGACTAAATTTACCAAAATGAAAAAGCTTTGTTTATACGAGTAAATTTGTCAAAATGTATAACCTTTCTTGCAGGGACTTAATACACCAAAATGATCAACCCGTACCGCCAACCAACTGCAATAATCCGAAGTTGTTCCATTGCCACAACTTGTTCCGTCCGTAAAACTCGTCTTAAGCAAATTATTCCGTTTTCGTTTTTGGATTAGGTCAATTAAATTAAGACTTTTATTTTGCCCTTGTAAGTATCCCAACATGTTAGAAACACAAGAAAACGTCACAAACTAGTAATTAGAAAAAATTTAGTTTCGACCATATCGGGTGACGACAACTTAATCGGGTGCAACCAAAAGCCTCGGTAAACATCAGTATCGGGTAGAATTCCACCGTGTCTCAAATCCAAGCCATATTTAAAGTGGTTTAAGCCTCATTTGAACACTTTTTCACTCTCTCTCTAACCTCTCTCCTCAATCCAAGATCTAGGTCCAAAAATCACTCATTTCAAGCTTCAAATCACCAAGGTAACTATCCTAGCTTCTAGTATAACATCCTTAGCCTTTATTTTAGTGTTCAAATCATGTTTTAGGACCATAAACATGTGTTTACGGCCCTGGAACACTCTTGGGCCGTGAACACATATAAAAGGGGGTTTTTGAGTCTTAAAACCCTTCCAAACCACCATTGGAGCTTAAATATGGCTTAAGGACTTATTGGATTAGACTTAGAACACCTTAAACTCAACATTTGGGGAGTAAACATGAGTTTACTACCCAAGAACATGCTTGGGCCATAAACACTCTTTCATGGGTAGTAAACTCCTTTTTGGGTGTTAAAATGCCACTTACACACCTCATAAGCCTTGGAATAAAGTCTAGAAGCAACCACAAACAAGTTAGGGACCTCAAAATTGATAAAAACAACTCCATAAGGAGTTCACAGCCGTAAACCCCTCAAGAACGGGTTCCTGGACCGTAAACTCCTAAAAATGGGTTATATGGTGCCCTAAATTCATCCCTTGGCTTGTAAAAATGAGTAGAATCACTTGTGATTAACCTATGACCTTCAAAGCACATAAGAAATGAGTGGGTGAGAGTTTACGACCGTAAACTCATAGTTTACTATCGTAAACTCATAAAATGGTCCATATGTTTGATTAAGTCCCTTTCTAATGCCCTAGAACCAAACCTAGCATCACCCCTCAAATGATATAAGACCATTTAGCACTTAAGAACACCATCCATGAGTTTACGACTGTAAACTCATGGGGATGTGGTGTTTAGGGCTGAAAACTCTTCTAAGAGTTTACTCTTGAAGAGTAAACTCCATACCCTAGCCATACATGCCCATAAATGTCACCCGGGTCACTCCAAACACTTGAATTGAAGTGTTTTCGCCGCTAGAAGTGTATATCCTCTATTAATTAGTGATTTAAATCTAATTAGACACATTTGTGTATCATTTAATATTACATAGGAACCTCGCATGTTTTTAAGCCTCGATCCGATGTTTAGCATCCTAGTCGACACATTTCTAGTCCGGTGAGTTCATACTCCTTAATGAACCTTTTTAAATGTTTTTACATGTTTTAGGGGGGGGGGGGGGATACAAGTACAACACTACAAGTTTTATTATCAAATCATATGCGATTTACAATATATCGACAAAAAGAGATTTCTCTACACTTTTAGATACATATAAATAAAACTGTTTTAACTAATTATCAAATGCGTTTTTAAGGTTAAATTGTTGTTAAACTATTTTCAAAACTATGTTTCAACTACTTTCCTTTTTAAATTATATCTACACTAATATATTTATGTAAGTAAGACTTGAAGGACTTAGGACCGATAGCTCGTCTTATTTCCTGTTCTTGTTTGATGTGGTCTTAGGGTATTGG
The DNA here is from genome assembly GCF_052625555.1 of Lactuca saligna. Lineage (NCBI taxonomy): Eukaryota > Viridiplantae > Streptophyta > Magnoliopsida > Asterales > Asteraceae > Lactuca > Lactuca saligna. The sequence continues at coordinate 184,211,506 of NC_136423.1, forward strand.
TTGTCTATCCGATTGTCGTTGAATTCTTAATTATATATCATATATATTTGTGTTAGATATGAAAGTTTTCATCTTATTCATTACCTTTGTTGATCAGAAGCAGGAATTCACATACTCTAGTTAACTATAATAGTTATAGTTAAGGCTACTGCTCGTTACTTCTACTACTACTATACACACTATAACTGTTAATATTACAAGTTAATGTAAAAATAAGAGAACACTCTACCTACTATACTAAAAGTCTACCATACCAAAGCATAAGAGAATTCACTAATACCAAGTATAACACACTATCTCTCTATAAGGCACTCTACTGCACTTACACCATGTGACCAGGGCTTCCCAGAAGGAAAGCAACACTACATGTATACATCTATATGAAACTGACGCTATTACATCCCGAGTGTTAACTACAATCTGAGCCGACTAGGCCCAGGGGTGGCACTACATTTCTTCACTACGCATGACTGGGAAGGTCATCGGGCACTCTACTACTTTATAGTTGGTCACATGAGGGGTTACACTTATACCCAAATAAATACACTAAGACTTAAAGTCTAATCTAATATCCCGAAGTAATTAAAGATCTATTTCTAATTAAAGTTACAACACTACTACTGTTAACAGGCATAACCTATCTTCAGCCATATTACTCACATGAGATTTATTACTACACTTTTACAATCGAAGGTTTCAAAGATAGTACTTTTACACACTCAAAGGATTGACTTACAAATGTACTTTTCTGGAAACTATAGGATTTTCAAGGGATTTCTACTACTCATAAATACAAATTTTAGCTCTTATACTATAAGTTTGCAAACACTTTTATACTACAACAACACTAAATTCTTATGAACTCACCAGCTTTATGTTGATACTCGTTTTCAAAATAACTTGTATCCTCAGGTCATAGATAGACAGGTACTGAGGAAGCTTTTGGAGAAGATGGAGCATACACAAGACTCATCTTTTATTTTGTTATACTTTTGGTGTCTATTAACTGTGCAGAACACAATTGTAATTATTATCAATATATTAATGAAATGGTTGTTGTTTCTTGTTTTTACTATTATGCAATTGTAATGATACTGTACATGACGTCCTCCACCCCAAAACGTATTCCTCCGTTCTCGGTTTTGGGGTGTGACAGATTGGTATCAGGGCATTGTTTATAGTGAATCAAGTATATCAACCCATAAAAGATATACAAACTATAAACACGTCGGGACTAAAACACTCTGACCAAGAATATATACTTAAAAATACTAAAATATTTAATTAAGTATATACATATACATTCACCAATACAAAGGGTCAGTATCATTCTAGAACAGAACAGAAGTACTAAAGATTGTTGAACATCACAATTAAGCTTAGAGACATATAGTCACATCTGGGTGAATGTAGCCTGATCAACTACATCTCTCTAAGAGTGACTAGCATGTGCCTAAGAATGATTGTGGTGTTGCAACAAGTCTAAAAACTTACCAACACTACCACAAGCTCGTTAGAATAAGAATACTATAGGAGTATTTTGCACTCTACTAACTACATATGTGATAACTAAAAGGGTCGTTACTGGTAGGACAATAGTTGCTAAGTGGGTACATCACGATTACATGTGACTAGGGCGCTATAGACTCAGAATCTGTGGCCTTTGCTTCATTTCATGTTCTTGTCTGATTAGGGATCTGAAGTTAGGGTTGCTTATTCGAAGGACTATCTTGCTACGGTTACATGTAATTGGTATGCACTACGCAAGTATTGGGTCGACTAATAACGATCCATCTTATAAGTATCCTAGATTAGTACGTCTATTAACCTTTCTTTCCCTCTTTCTCGCGTAGATAGCATGGTTGGCTTGCACCATCCCGACGATCCGTATTATCCAAACAAGGGAAATGGAGGATGGCTCGACGAGGAACCAGAGGATGATCACCCGATCCCTTTGGATGATCACCATGTTGAAGGCTTCTCGGATGGCTCTAACTCTGAGCCAGAAGTTAACAACCTACCCTCTGTAGCTCCAAACCCCAACCCTCGTCTGACATTTCAAGGTCCCACTCCCATGTGGGCAATAACCCTGAACCGATGGAGTGATGAGCAAGGTCAGCCGGTACCTTACGATGGAGACCGAAGATTATACAACATAAGCGAAGGAGGATTAGCGGATCGAGTCTTGCCCATTATGGTCCGAAGGATTGCCAGGAATGTCGAGCAAGGTTAAGCAGCAATTGGCCGAGTTGTAGAGGTTGATGCCAACTCTAACCTCAACAATGCTCGCATTCGCTAACTGGAAGAAGCTATGGATGGGACAACGCTGACCAACGAGGCTCTGCAGCAACAACTAGCTGCATCCCGAGCCGAAGTTAGGGAACTCCGAGCATGTCAGAGGACTCATGAACGACAACATCAGGAAGCTATGTGCCAACTAGCAGATCTAAGAGTTCGTCCAATGGGTGCCCGTCGCTAGTAGAAGATGCTGAAACATCTCACTCTTTTGTTTAAGGACTAGCGTTTTCTTTTGTACGCTCAGTAGAGCACTTGTCTGTAAACATTCCTAACTTTGAAAGTACTCTAATTAGGTCTCTAGACTGCCAACCTTTTTCCTTTTGGTTTGATGTAAGACCTACCGTTAGGCCACTTTTCATGAACTTGTATTACATCATTACTACCAATAACTGGCAGTTAACTACTCTATTGCTATGAATGTCTACCTGAAATTGGACTATGTTGATTTAGTCTATAAAACACTCTTATCATACTTACGATAGACTCTTACTGTTGTCACTATCTCTATGAACTTTCAGTAAAAGATGCCTCCCCGCAAGCGCCCGAGCAGGGCAGACCTGCAGCTCAAACTCCACCTCCACCACCACCTCCTCCATAGATTGACCCTGTGATATTCCAAATGGCTGTAACCGCAGCTGTAACGGCCGCCATGGCCCAAATGAATTCTGGCGATGCTAGTGGAGCCGGAATGGGCACCAACTCCAGACATGGTGAAAATCCCCCACGTGCACCGGGTTGTACTTATAAAGATTTCATGAGCTGTAAACCAACATTCTTCAATGGGACCGGAGGAATCCTTGCTCTGTCCCAATGGATCGAAAGAGCCGAAGCTGTTTTCGAAATGTGCTCATGCCCTGAAGAGAGAAAAATCAAGTTCGCTGCTGTCACCTTCACTGAAAGGGCCCTGACATGGTGGAATAGCCATGTCAATCCACCCTCCTTAGTAACAGCCAATGCCATGGGCTGGGACACACTAAAGGACCTACTGAGAAAGGATTATTGCCCTAGAGGTGAGGTTCAAAAGCTTGAGGAGGAACTCTGGAACCTCAAGATGAAGGGAACAGACATAGTGGCCTATACGGCCAGATTCTGCGACCTAGTAGCCATGTGCCCTAACATGATTCCTTCTGAAAGAAAGAAAATCGAGCGATACATCTGGGGTTTAGTGCCCCTGTATCAAGGAAACGTCTTATCTTCACATCCTGCAACTTTCGACAGTGCCAAGGAGTTGGCCCTTAGGTTGATTGATCATGAGACTCCTTCTACTCCAGCAACAACAACCACAACTGCCACTGCACCACCCAAATCAACTCACAAAAAGAGGAAGCGTTGGGATCAAAAGAAGGGCAAGAAAACTCAAACCTCCTCCAAAGACCAACAAATTGTGGCTGTCCATGCTGCCACCACTCCTGCTACCCCTGCACCAGCCAAAACTTATGTTGGGAATCTGCCCAAATGCCCCAAATGCCCCAAGTGCCCCTTCCATCACAACGGCCCCTGCAGTGAATTGCAATGCACCAACTGCGGCCGGAAGGGCCATACCATCTGGTTTTGCAGATCCCAACCCAAACCCATTTCTCAAGTTTCCGGCTCGGGAGTGAGCCAGGCCTACTATGGCTGTGGTGAAGTTGTCCATTTCAAGAAAAACTATCCGAAGGCCAGGAATACGGGAGGGACAGGAAGACTACTCGCTATTGGCCACAACGAAGTAGTGGTGGACCCCACAGTAGTCATGGGTACGTTCCTTCTCAACAACTCTTATTCCTGTGTCTTATTCGATAGTGGTGCAGAAAGAAGCTTCATAAACCAAAATTTTAAACACTTACTTAAACAATGCCCACAACCACTAAAAGAAACATTCGTAGTAGAAATGGCTAACAGAAAGACAGAAAACTGTAACGAAATTTATATAGGTTGTACCCTCACATTAGACGATCATTCTTTCCCAATCGATCTCATATCGGTCTCGATCAAGAGTTTCGATGTCATTGTTGGCATGGACTGGTTGAGTCTTCATCACGCTGATATTCTATGCTTCGACATAGCCATCCGCCTAAATCCACCGAATTGCAAAACTCTGTTAATCTACGAAGACAAACCCGGTACTAGCCTTCGTATCGTCTCAAGTATTCAAGCCCAGAAAAACTTGCGCAAGGAATGTCGCGTCTTCCTTGCACACGTTGTCAACACAAGCCAGAAAGCGAGAGATCCAAAAGGCATCCCTATTGTATGCGATTTCCCAGATGTCTTTCCAGAGGAGCTTCCAGGTTTACCTCCCAAATGTCAGGTTGTGTTCATAATCGACCTAGTCCCAGGAGCTATCCCCGTAGCTAAGTCGCCCTATCCTTTAGCGCCTACCGAGATGCAAGAACTTTCCGGTCAACTTAACGAGCTACTCAGCAAGGGATTTATAAGACTGAGCCTCTCACCCTGGGGAGCTTCGGTCTTGTTCGTGAAGAAGAAAGACGGATCGTTCCGTATATGCATCGATTATAGGGAGCTCAACAAACTCACGGTCAAGAACCGCTACCCTCTTCCTCGAATAGACGACCTATTCAACCAACTACAAGGGGCGAGTTACTTTTCCAAGATTGATCTTAGGTCCGGGTATCACCAGTTACGTGTCCTTGAGGAGGATGTTACGACGACAGCCTTCCGAACTCGTTATGGGCACTACGAGTTCGTAGTGATGCCTTTTGGGCTGACTAACGCACCCGTAGTGTTCATGGACTTGATGAATAGGGTGTGTTGTCCATACTTATATCAGTTCGTCATCATCTTTATTGATGATATACTCCTCTACTCTAGGAGTGAGGAAGAGCACAAGAATCATCTACGATAAGTCTTGGAAACCCTACGATCGGAGAAGTTATACGTAAAGTTCTCTAAGTGCAAATTTTGGATCAAAAGAGTTGAATCCCTAGGACACGTGGTTAGTGAGGAAGGAATCCATGTGGACCCATCCAAGATTAAAGCTATCGAGAACTGGTCAGCACCAAAGATGCCTACAGACATTCGTTAATTTCTAGGTCTCACTGGCTACTACCGCAGATTCATTCAGAACTTCTCTCGGATTGCGAAACCTCTCACTACGTTAACACAGAAAGGTGTAACATTTGACTGGGAAGAGAAACAGGAGAAGGCATTCCAGACCCTGAAGCGAGCCCTATGCACCACACCGGTGTTATCCCTTCCCGAAGGAACAGAAGATTTTGTGGTATACTGCGACACATCGAACCAAGGGATCGGTTGTGTCTTGATGCAACGAGGTATGGTCATCGCGTATGCCTCAAGACAGCTGAAGACACATGAGATCAACTACACCATGCACGAACTCGAGTTAGGGGCGGTTATATTCGCTTTGAAAATCTAGAGACATTACTCGTATGGAACGAAGAGCATAATATACACTGATCATAAAAGCCTCCAACATATATTGAACCAGAAGGAGCTCAACATGAGAAAACGATGGTGGGTCGAACTACTCAACGATTATGACTGCAAGATTCGTTATCACCCGGGGAAATCCAATGTAGTAGCAGACGCGCTAAGTAGAAAAGAGTATTCTAGTCGAAGAGTCAAGTCATTAACAATGACTATCCATTCACATCTATCCGCACAAATTAAGGAAGCTCAGCTCGAAGCCTTAAAGCCTGAGAATGTGGCAGAAGAATCCCTACGAGGAATGGATAAGAACTTGGAGGTTAAGGCTGATGGAGCCTATTATCTCATGGACCGAATCTGGACCCCGCGCCAAGATGGTTTCAGAGACTTGGTCATGAAGGAAGCACACAACACTCGATACTCCGTTCACCTAGGTTCAGATAAGATGTATCTGGATCTCAAAAAGCTATACTGGTGGCCTAATATGAAAGCAGAGAGTGCTACCTTCGTGAGTAAATGCCTTACCTGCGCGAAGGTGAAGGTCGAATACTAGAAGCCATCAGGTCTTCTACAGCAACCAGAGATACCAGAGTGGAAGTGGGAGCGGATCACTATGGGTTTCATAACTAAGCTACCCAAGACAGCGGGTGGGTTGGATACCATATAGGTCATCGTCGACAGATTGACCAATTTTGGGCACTTCCTACCCATGAAAGAAACAGACAAGATGGAGAAACTCACAAGAACATACATTAAGGAGATAATTCAACTGCATGGTGTCCCTGTATCTATTATCTCGGATAGAGATAGTAGGTTTACTTCGAGATTTTGGCAATCACTGCAAAAAGCATTAGGGACGAGGCTGGACATGAGTACAGCCTACCATCCGCAGACTGACGGACAAAGTGAAAGGACCATACAAACCCTGGAGGACATGCTGCGGGCCTGTGTGATTGACTTTGGTAAGGCATGGAATACCCACCTACCCCTTGTGGAGTTTTCCTACAATAACAGTTATCATACGAGCATCAAGGCAGCTCCATTTGAAGCCCTCTACGGTCAGAAGTGCAGATCCCCTCTGTGCTGGGCTGAGGTGGGTGACACTCAGTTAGCTAAAGGACAATTTCCTAACATCGCTCTCACGGGTCCGAAGATCATCCGAGAAACGACCGAGAAGATAGTACAGATTCGCGAACGATTAAAAGCCGCTAGGGACCGACAGAAAAGTTACGCAGACAAACGAAGAAAACCTTTTGGAATTCAAGGTGGGAGACCGAGTCCTGTTGAAAGTCTCACCCTGGAAGGGCACGATACGCTTTGGAAAGCGTGGAAAGCTGAACCCAAGGTACATAGGGCCTTTCGATATTCTCTCTAGAATTGGCCCCGTAGCTTACAAACTCAACCTACCCCACGAGCTAAGTAACACACACTCTACCTTCCACGTCTCGAACCTAAAAAAGTGCTTATCTGACGAAACCCTAGTGATCTCACTAGATGAGATTGAGATCAATGAAAGACTCAATTTCGTAGAAGAACCAGTGGAAATCATGGATCGGGAGGTCAAACGAATAAAACTAAGCTGCATTCCGATTGTGAAAGTTCGATGGAACGCCAAGCGAGGGCCAGAATTTACTTGGGAACGCAAGGATCAAATGAAGATTAAGTATCCCCATCTTTTCGCTTAGTTATCTAGTAATAACATTATTATTTGAACTCTAATTTCGGGATGAAATTCCCTCTAACGGGGGGATAATGTGACAACCCGAAGTTGTTCCATCGCCACAACCCGTTCCATCCGTAAAACTATTCTTAAGCGAATTATTCCGTTTTCGTTTTTGGATTAGGTCAATTAAATTAAGACTTTTATTTTGACCTTGTAAGTATCCAAACATGTTAGAAACACAAGAAAACGTCCCAAACTAGTAATTAGAAAAATTTTAGTTTCGACCATATCGGGTGACGACAACTTAATCGGGTGCGACCAAAAGCCTCGGTAAACATCAGTATCGGGTAGAATTCTACCGTGTCTCAAATCCAAACCATATTTAAAGTGGTTTAAGCCTACTTTGAACACTTTTTCACTCTCTCTCTCTCTAACCTCTCTCCTCAATCCAAAATCTAGGTCCAAAAATCACTCATTTCAAGCTTCAAATCACCAAGGTAACTATCCTAGCTTCTAGTATAACATCCTTAGCCTTCATTTTTGTGTTCAAATCATGTTTTAGGACCATAAACATGTGTTTATGGCCTTGGAACACTCTTGGGCCGTGAACACATGTCACACCCCCAAACCGGAACAACGGAAACGTTCGGGGGCGGATGACTTCATGTGGTAACGTAACAAATGAATACATAGTAAAGAAAGCAATACAACCATCATATATATAATTGAAAGTTTACATTGTTTAAAAGGGTACATGTTCAAAACCAATTACAATATGATGTCAAAATATGAATTTAAACTAGTGCCGTGGCGTTCCTTCTTCAAAAGCGGTTTGTTACCTGTAATTACTGAATCCATGGGACATACAAGTAGTTTTGAAAGAGTAGATCAACATTTAAGCTGGTGAGTTTCATAAGTATTAAATGACAATGTTTGTATGAAATGAAATGTTTTTGTTCTTGTTTGTTTGTTCCTAGAAAATCCTATATTTTCTACTAGTATAAATGTAGCCTTCTTTCAAGACCAATGTTTGTTTCTAGAAAATGTATGTACGTATAAAATTTCCAATACGTCTGAAAAAACCCGTAAATCATTGTGTTTTTAATACTCGATGTGAGTTTTATAACCATTCTATTGACACGGAATGCCTATACACAACGTTCTTCAGGCGTTGGAATGTTCTGCCGTTTGTCACCCCAAATGGTGGACTGCAGCTAACAGTCAGGGCGCGGGTTGTCAAGCCCGTATAGATCTATACACAAACACCATGCCCCCCCTCCAAGGGATTCTGGTATATAATACAGGACTTGAAATGTGTACTCGAATGTACGTGAAGTTAATGTCTCACAAAACTTAGTATAAAACAAATTTACGTGTGAAAACGTTCGTTCGTTATTGTATATGAAAGTAGCTTCTTGAAATAGTATTTCCATGTATTTAAAAGTTCGTATTATTCTCGTAAAACTATACCTATTATAGTTTCCTAAAAGTGTGTTTCGTTTGTATAATAAACCCTTAGTGAAAATGTTCACTTGTTATGAAAAGTGTAGTTTTTGTAGTGCCAAAACCGACACGCAGAAATGTAGTATAAGCAAAGTATTTAATTTATATAAATATATAAATCATTTCTCATTTCAAAAGATAAAATGTGGTCATGGTATAATTTGCATATGAAAGTTTCCCTATAATACTTATAAATCACATATGATTCCTTTGATAAAACGCGTATAGTGAAAGTTTATATAACACACAATAATAATCGAGTGTTTTACTTGTATTCCCCCCCCCCCCCTTAAAAGCATATAAAAGTACTCATAAAACATTTAAAAGTGTGAATTATTGGTGTATGAACTCACTTGAATGATCGGAGGTTGCGGGATGAAAACCGGACAGAATTTCGACTTGAAAAAGTGGATTTCCTCGGGATTCTTGGGAATCTCGAGAGCACAAACGACCTTCGGGACTTGAGCAAAGTGATCGGGTCTTCGGGGTAGCACGGGCACGGAAATCGAGGCAAGAACGCAAGAGAAATGAGAGAAATGGTGCATTTTCTTCGGAACCCTCGCATCCCTTTTATAGGGACTGGGAACCGACCTCGTACGCTGGGCGTACGTGTGCGCCATGCATGACCGAGTCCTCGACTGCCTCGGAGCTCGGATGGGATGGGGCATAGCCTCGCATAGGCGCGACGTTGACGATCCGAGGCCAAGGCCTCGCATACACTGGGCGTACGGACTTACGTTGGGCGTAACTCGGCCCTATCTGATGACTCGCCTTCGGATAATACCAAGGGTTTTAATTAAAATTTATATTTTAATTATTTAATAAACTTCAAAAATTCATATCTTATTCATACGAACTCCGTTTTCGATGTTCTTTATTCCACGCGAAGGTGAGACCATACTCTACAACTTTCTTTTAGATCCCGTCGGCAAATTTTGAAATTATTTTTATTATTTATTTTTAAAAGGTCGCGGTAAGAAAATTTCTTTAGAAATTCATAACTTCTTTATCTAACATCAGTTTTTGCTAGAATTTTTACTGCTGAAATACCATTGTCGAGACCTTTTATTCTCGTTTAGGTCATTCCGGCCAAAAGTCGCTCGATCTCCGATTCGAGTTTTTAGCTGTCTGTCGTGAAGCCGAACTTGAAAAATTCCTAACTTTCTTATACGAAGTTGGATTTGGGCGTTTCTTTTTACGTACGATCACGGTTTAATGACATCTAACATAATAGGTAATTTAATTAGTGATTTTTGGATATTTTATTTTCTAAGTAAATTTTATTATAACGAACGTGGTTACAATACTTGACTTTTTAGGTCGTTTACATGTAGTTGAAATATCGGGTTGTCACAACACATATAATAGGGGTTTTTGAGCCTTAAAACCCTTCCAAACCACCATTGGAGCTTAGATATGGCTTAAGGACTTATTGGACTGGACTTAGAACACCTTAAACTTAACATTTGGGGAGTAAACATGAGTTTACTGCCCAAGAACATGTTTGGGCCGTAAACACCCTTTCATGGGTAGTAAACTCCTTTTTGGGTGTTAAAATGCCACTTACACACCTCATAAGCCTTGGAATAAAGTCTAGAAGCAACCACAAACAAGTTAGGGTCCTTAAAATTGATAAAAACAACTCCATAAGGATTTCACGACCATAAACCCCTCAAGAATGGGTTCCTGGGCCGTAAACTCCTAAAAATGGGTTATATGGTGCCCTAAATTCACCCCTTGGCTTGTAAAAATGAGTAGAATCACTTGTGATTAACCTATGACCTTCAAAGCACATAAGAAATGATTGGGTGAGAGTTTACGGCTGTAAACTCATAGTTTACTGTCGTAAACTCTTCAAATGGTCCATATGTTTGATTAAGTCCCTTTCTAACGCCCTAGAACCAAACCTAGCATCACCCCTCAAATGAAATAAGACCATTTAGCACTTAAGAACACCATCCATGAGTTTACAGCCGTAAACTCATGGGGAGGTGGTGTTTAGGGCCGAAAACTCTTCTAAGAGTTTACTCTTGAAGAGTAAACTCCATACCCAACCCATACATGCACTTAAATGTCACCCGGGTCACTCCAAACACTTGAATTAAAATGTTTTCGCGACTAGAAGTGTATATCCTCTATTAATTAGTGATTTAAATCTAATTAGATACATTTGTGTATCATTTAATATTACATAGGAACCTCGCACATTTTCAAGCCTCAATCCGACGTTTAGCATCCTAGTCGACACATTTCTAGTCCGATGAGTTCATACCCCTTAATGAACCTTTCTAAATGTTTTTACATGTTTTAGGGGGGGGGGGATACAAGTACAATACTAGAAGTTTTATTAGCAAATCATATGTGATTTACAATATATCGACAAAAAGAGATTTCTCTACACTTTTAGATACTTATCAATAAAATTGTTTTAACTAATTATCAAATGCGTTTTTAAGGTTAAATTGTTGTTAAATTATTTTCAAAACTATGTTTCAACTACTTTCCTTTTTAAATTATATCTACACTAATATATTTATGTAAGTAAGACTTGAAGGACTTAGGACCGATAGCTCGCCTTATTTCCTGTTCTTGTTTGATGTGGTCTTAGGGTATTGGTTGTCTGTCCAACTGTCGTTGAATTCTTAATTATATATCATATATATTTGTGTTAGATATGAAAGTTTTCATCTTATTCATTACCTTTGTTCATCAGAAGCAGGAATTCACATACTCTAGTTAACTATAATAGGTATAGATAAGGCTACTGCTCGTTACTTCTATTACTACTATACGCACTATAACTGTTAATATTACAAGTTAATGTAAAAATAAGAGAACACTCTACTTACTTTACTAAAAGTCTACCATACCAAAGCATAAGAGAATTCACTAATACCAAGTATAACACACTATCTCTCTATAAGGCACTCTACTGCACTTACACCATGTGACCAGGGCTTCCCGGAAGGAAAGCAACACTACATGTATAGATCTATACGGAACTGACGCTATTACATCCCGACTGTTAACTACAGTCCGAGCCGACTAGGCCCCGGGGTGGCACTACATTTCTTCACTACGCATGACTGGGAGGGTCATCGGGCACTCTACTACTTTATAGTTGGTCACATGAGGGGTTACACTTATACCCAAATAAATACACTAAGACTTAAAGTCTAATCTAATATCCCGAAGTAATTAAAGATCTATTTCTAATTAAAGTTACAACACTACTACTGTTAACAGGCATAACCTGTCTTCAGCCATATTACTCACATGAGATTTATTACTACACTTTTACAATCGAAGGTTTCAAAGATAGTACTTTTACACACTCAAAGGATTGACTTACAAATGTACTTTTCTGGAAAATATAGGATTTTCTAGGGATTTCTACTACTCATAAATACAAATTTTAGCTCTTATACTATAAGTTTGCAAACACTTTTATACTACAACAACACTAAATTCTTATGAACTCACTAACTTTATGTTGATACTCATTTTCAAAATAACCTGTATCCTCAGGTCAAAGATAGACTGGTACTGGGGCAGCTTTTGGAGAAGATGGAGCATATACAAGACTCATCTTTTATTTTGTTATACTTTTGGTGTCTATTAACTGTGCAGAACACAATTGTGATTATTATCATTATATTAATGATATGGTTGTTGTTTCTTGTTTTTACTATTATGCAATTGTGATGATACTGTACATGATGTCCTCCACCCCAGAACGTATTCCGCCGTTCTCGGTTTTGGGGTGTGACACCAACCACCTGTAGCCCATACACCTACTATACACCCATTTTTGTCCTAAACCCCTACCACCACCCTTACCTGACATAGTAATGATCAACCCATACCATCAACCGACCACCTGTAATCCATACACCTATTATACACCCATTTTGGTCCTAAAACCCTACCACTACCCCTACTTGCAATAGTAATGATCAACCCGTACCACCAACCGACCACATGTAACCTATACACCTATTATACACCCATTTTATTCCTAAACCCTACCACCAACTCTACCTGACATAGTAATGATCAACCCGTACCACTAACTAACCACATGTAACCCAAAAACCTATTATACACTCATTTTGGTCCTATAACCCTACCACCACCCTACCTGACATAGTAATGATCAACCCGTACCATCAACCGACCACCTGTAACCCATACACCTATTATACACCCACTTTGGTCCTAAACCCCTACCACCACCCTTACTTGATATAGTAATGATTGAAGGGTTTTGAGCATTCTAACATCCCTAAGGTGTACATGCAACCCTAGAAACTTTGGATCAATGTTTTACTAAGATACATGCAGAATTGGTTTTCCAAGGTTCTTAACCTAACTAGCATGGCATGGGGAACTTGAAACATAACAGCTATTAGGAGAACATACCTTTTGTGTTGCTTGGATTTCTTAAGAACTTTGTGATCCTAGTACCCCAATTGTGATGCATCAAGTGTTTCATACAACACCACAATTCTTGGAATAACTTTGAGAGAAGTAAACACACTCAAAATTGGCTATCCCTCTAGTTCTTCACTTAGTCCTAATTTTGGTAACACATGGGGTCCTTTTATAGTTGTGTCACAAGTAGGGTTACTCCATGTAAACCCTAATTGACATGGCTTTTCATTTCCTCCGTGATCCATGGGTTTTAACCACCATGGACTATCCATAGAGCATCTTATGGGTTTTACTCGAATTCAATAAACCATGGACCATTAGCCAACTATAAAATCATGGATGATTTACATAATCAACCCCATATATTTAATTAGTCTCTTTTTTATCACCAAATTAATTCCAAATTAATTCTTGATCAATACTAATTAAATATTATTATTAATATATTAGAACTTATAATATATTAATAATCTATAAGTGTTCTTTTCTCGTTTTTCTATCCAAGTGCCATGATGCCATGCAACGCAAATGGACCATGCCAACCGGGTCAAGTACATACCAGAAATAGTTATGAACTTAGACACCTAATCCAACAGTGTCCCACTTGGATAAGTCTAATAACTATAACTGCAAGTATGACTTTAGGAACCGATCAGCAAGCGTAGCTCTTTCCAAGTCTTGCGGAACTGAGATTTGACAACATGAAATTTCTATCTCATATAGCCATTCAACTCAATCAAAGTCAGACTCGTTTCTGCTATCTTTTAACATTGTTTAGAGTCTGTTTGAGTGTTATAAGCCTAGTACATTCAAGGTTTGGGTTTAGGGGTGAGTTAACTAGAGTTCATGGTGCAGCATTCAAGCCGGAAATCTCCATCAAATGGACTTTATTGTCGTAAACTAGGGTTTATGGTCGTAAACCCTTGGCTGGCCGTGAACTCATGCCTTATGAGTGATATTCCTTCATTTTCCACCATTTCTCACCCTTCCAACTCAAGAAACTCAATTTTCTCTCAATTGTCATCAAGGGTTTTCATCTTGATCTTCAACTAAGTAAGTGTTTCTTCCATTTATTAGTTGGTACCCTACTTAATCTAGTGAAACCCTATGATTTGATCATCCATGAAATTACCTCTTTTGGTTAGATCTTCAAGATCATCAACTTTCACCAAGAACACAGACTTGTTCTTGGGCCGTGAACTCCATAAGAACCCTCAAAAGTGTAAGTATCTCTTCTATATTTTAGTTACGCTTGATAGACACATGATTCCTACCCTTGGAACATCATAAAGCGCATGAACATCAAGAGTTTGCATCCATAAACCCTTGCATGGCTATAAACCCTTGTTTTGGTGCATATCTTTGTTGCAAACTCATTTTAAGTCCAAACCTAGGGTCGTGAACACTTAGTGAATGCTTGTTAGGGTCGTAAACACCTCTTAAAGTCATGCCCTATGGCCGTAAACTCCCCTTGGACGTAAACACCAAAGGGATGGTCGTAAATTCCCCTTAATACAATCATATATGATTGTAACACTTTAATCTAAGTGTTTCCTAGTCCCTAAGGTGGTTTCCTTGCATGATTAGTTGTATATACACTATGGCACATGTGACTTAGCATATTCACTTAGTAGCTAGCTGAAATTGCTAAGAGTCCCACAAAGCACAAAGCAAACAACATTTGGATAATGGAAAAACTAACAAACATACTCCAATAAAACCATTCCATCCTCTAATTAGGATTATGTACTAGCATGTAATTTGAAGGCTCATACAATCAGGCATAACCTAAACAGACCATCCTACCACTGGCTGATCAGTTCTAGCATGAAAATCTACAAGTTCATATAAGTATACAAGGTATCTCTCCTAGATCCTTAGCTATAATCTAGAATTTGAATCACATAATCATATCATATCACATAACAAACTTGTATTGCTATTTTGAGAACCACTAACTTGAGCTCGGTCGATTACACGCATCACGCTGCTTTCTTTGCTTAGAAATCCATTTTATAAAGAATGATTTTCTTTTGAAAATTCTCATAATGCGTAGGGCTAACCTCCGGGTCTTCCTAGCATAAATAAACAAAATGGGCCGCAATTGGTGTCTTCAACCCATACAAAAAATGAGGAGACTCACCTCGCGCTGCTGAAGTCCTGCGGACAAAGTTGTGGCTTCTGGCTGACAGATCCCCAAACTGTCAACATCAAAACAACATCCAATTAATAATTGGGTTCCAATGCATTACCATAACTCCACACTTAGGGTAAAGAGACTATTTTACCCTAACCTGACTTGGTCCAAAACCAAGGCTTAAACTCAAACTATGGAGGCCCAAAAGCAAAATAATACATAAAGGCCTACTATATGGCCCAATTTTCCAAATTGGGCCCAAACCCCTTACCTGGGCCTTACCCTAAATCCCATCGACGTATCTTATCCATATACCTGTTCTCAGAAGGCCGAAGAAGAACCAAAACACCTAATCCCAAAAAGGAGGGCCCAACTCAAAGGCCAACAAAATTAGGGTTTTCACATAAAATGACGATTAGGGTTAAGTAAGAACATTTAACCTGTTAAGGACTTAATCCATTAATTAAATATTGTATTAAGTTAATTGCAAAGGATTATTAAATAATATTCTAAGTCTAATAAATAGTTTCGATGCGGCTCCCAACAATTCCAAAATTAGGGTTTCATGATATTTGGGTTTTTAAACCCTAATTAGGGTTTCTAGCCCAAGCACATGCCAATTAGTCAAACGGTTAGGCTTTTAGATCAATTTGGGTTTCAATAGGTCAACTATGGTTTCATTAGGCCAGGCACCACCGACAGTCACCTCGGGTAGTGGTGGTCAATAGCGGTAGAAGGTGACACCCACCACCTTATGGCAGTTGGTGGCGGTAAAAGGCAGTAGCCACCACCTCATGGTGGTGGTGGGTTTCCTTGGATTTTCCGGTCGTACAACACCCAAAACCAACCTCAACTGAATGGAACACACACATAACACCATTTGATATACACATAGCCACCTCCCACAATGGTTGGTGGCGGCAGAAGGAAGAAAACTTGGCGGCAACCACCATGGTTAGATGCCATGGTAGTTCGCCTCACCTCCGGCCGACAGAATAGCTCATCCACACATTTCATGGGTTCCAACAGTAAAACAATTCTGCACACGACACATAACCACCATTATCATCCACCAACAAGGCAGCTAACGATGCCGAAAACACATAAACGACGACCAAAATCCATCGACGACAATAAACGATGCGCACAATTTCAAACCACAGAAAAGAACGGAGGTAGGTGGCGATTATCCTTACCAAGAGCTTCGCTCTCGCTCATCACTTGCACAATGATGAACACAACTTGCTTCAACGGTCTTGGCAGTTCTCCGGTTGCAGACAATGTCTCTGATAGCAAGGCTGTTGTGGTGGCATCCAACGGCGAGGGTGCAGGTGGTAGGGTGGCGATCGGTTACGACAAGATGGAGGAGGCTGAGGACACTCCAAGGTGGCGGCTGCAATAGTAATGTTAGGGTTAGGGTTACATGTATCCAAAAACAGGAAGGAAGGAGTGCGGGTTTAAGTCCCGTGTTCCTTCCAAACTTAAGTTCCTTTTTCCAAGTTCAACCCCTCCCTTCAAGATCTTTTTCAATTTAAATACAAAATTTACCATTTAGCCCTGCCTCTAAAAATCCTTTCGTAATAAGTCCAATATTTTACCAAACACCCCCTGACTTCTGAAAATCTTTGCAAAATAATCCCAGAATTAAACTTTAAACCCCTACCTAACATAGTAATGATCAACCTGTACCACCAACTGACCACATGTAACCCATACACCTATTATACACCCATTGTGGTCCTAAACCCCTACGACCACCTCCTACCTGACATAGTAATGATCAACCCATACCACTAACCAACCACCTATAACCCATACACCTATTATACACCCATTTTGGTCCTAAACCCCTACTACCACCCCAACTACAATTACAATTCACCCATGTAATTTTTAGTAAAAAAAAATATTAATTAAAAATATGAATTTATATAGTTCTATTTAATTTTTATATTAATTTATATTTTATATGGTAATATTAAAAACAAAGCAAGTATTGAATAGTATACTTAATTAATATTATATTAATATATAATACTAATATCATTAATCATTATAATAGGTTGTCATTCAACTTGCATGTCCCCTGTTGTAGGTAGTCGAAACTGAGGTGAGTATGGCATGCATCGATGTCTCTTCAGCTCCGATTCATCATCCATTTAAACCCTCCCCTAATCAGAAAATGGTCATTCTTACATTTTCATCACCAACCGACGATAAGTTCGAATTGCTCCTCCTCTGTAGAAAAAATCCATCGGTCAATGGCAAATGATAAGAGATCCACGATTAGAGTTGTCCATGGCAAATGATAAGAGATCCACGATTAGAGTTGTCCATGGTGGATATTTTACCGATTATCCAGGTAAATCTAATTATAAAAGCAAAATTTCACTATATTAATTTTTTCAACATCGATTTCCTTAACATGGAACTTCTTGGTCGATTTTCTAAAAGTTTAGGTTATGATACTATGGCTTACTAGTATCATATTCCTACTAAAGAACTTTGTGATTTGTCCATGACTCTAATTCTGGACAATGATGCTTTGGGAACTATCAAAATGATGGTTAGGGCACACCAATTTTGTGAGACTGAACAACTATAACTAGAACACAAGCCGATATATGTGCCAACCAATTACCCCTACTTCATGTTGAACTCACCATCCAAGAGAATTGAGAAGCTTGTTTATCTGTTTGTAACAGAACACCCAATGGCAACGGTTGATGATGGAATAACATACATCAAGCATATGCTTAACATTACGATTCCCAAGGGAATGATGGAAGATGTAATGGATATGGTCAAGGAGAATGTGATGGCATGGCGAATGTTAGTGTAATCAACTTTTATCTCTTTTTTTATGAAGTAAGCTATTTCATGGTTAAGACATAGTACATATGTTGTGTATATTGGAAGGAATAGAACATCCTATTTTGTAAGCACTTTGAAACTCTTTTTTTTAATGTTATATATGATGTCTATAAATGCTTTATGTGTCTGTTGATTCTAACTATGCAAGGGGAAAAATGGGAATTAATGAAAAAAATATGAATTTACCATTATAATCTTGAGTGTTTTTCATAATTATTATAAAATTATTATCATACATGCCATTTTCAGTGTTCATACTTTGCAACCCTTATTTTTAATTTATAAAAAAGCAATGTACTTTGAATATTATGTATAAATTAGGTTATAAGGCTAAGTTGTAGGTCAGATTTATGTTTGTAATTGTGTTAGATCACCAAGTTTGTCTCATGTATGTTTTATAGGAAAACTTAAAAAAAATGTAATTAAACATATGGAGATTATGATAAAGTAGGGGTATATCTGTTAATTGTTCATTATTATCATAAAACAAAGAAATGTTATAATTTTCCATTTTAGGATGCTTTTGAGTCTGCAAATAAAGAGCTCCCTTGAAGCCACCCAATTTGTCTTGGCTTGGCTCCTAATTTCTCATTGTTGTCCTGTAAAGTAAGATCATATATTTTCTTTTCTTTATTTATAACTTGCATGTGGTGTATGAAATTTAAGTGTTTTATATGATGAAATTATAGGGCACGCCATTTGACTAAACAAGCTTTTGATGAGGCAATTTCAGAGTTGGACACTTTGAGTGAGGAATCATACAAAAACAACACCTTGATCATGCAACATTTGAGAGATAATCTCACTCTTTGGGATTCTGATTTGCTTGAGGATGGATGTATTCCATACCCTTCTAATATGCCTTATACCCAAAAAGTCAATGAAGTATATATAGTTAGCTTAATGGAAATGTTTTAATGTTAGTGAAATATCTATATTACCCTTCTACACTGCTTAATATATTAAGACACTAATTCTTATACACATTTTGCACCTCCAAAATCCTGTTAAAAATTAATGAATATTGGTAAAACTGTTTTGAGATGTAAGGATAAAATGGTCATTTAGTCTAGAAAAGAAATAACTTTTATGAAAGAAATCATTACCAATTCATCCATTTTACACATATATGCTTAATAGAAAAGAAAAAGAAAAAGGAAACGCCCCTTAAGTGTATGCATCAACAAACACATAGTAATGATTAAATAATAAAGTTAATCTTGAGTATATATATATGATGTTCATAACTTAAATTAAACAAAATGAGTGTAAGAGTAATCAAGGGTACTTTTGTTATTTGTTTATATTTCCAATTCTAAAGACTAATTAAACAGAATGTGCATCCACAAGTACATTTCTTTTATCAAAGGAGGAAAGTAAAAATGATTCTAACTGTTCAAGGGGCAAAATGGGAATTAATGAAAAAATATGAATTTTCCATTGTAATCTTGAGATTTTTTCATATTTAAAGTTATAAGTGTTGGATAAGGTGTCTAAGTCCATAACTTATTTGGTATATACTTGACCCGACCCGGCATGGTCCATTTGGGTTGCACTTCACCCGAACTATTTATGGATAATTTTATGAGAGTTATACACACATGATTATTAATATATTATAAGTTATAAATATTAATATGAAGTCATGTTATTTAATTAGTCTTAGTCTTAAATTAATTATGAATTAATTTAGAGATTAAAAGGAAGACTAATTAAATTGTGGGCTATTGGTTTTATATGGTGTGGGCTAACACTCATTTGTTAATGGGCTAGGCTTGTATGGAAGTCCATGGATGATCCATGGAGCTTTAACCCATTGATCCTTGGAAAAGGAAAGGTCATGGGTTATTAGGGTTTCACCCTAATCATGTACACTATATAAGCATGCTTTTGTTGCATGAAATAGCCACTAGTGTGTGGCCGAAATTATAGTGTGTATACACTCTCTCTTAAAGTTTTCCAAGAGTTTGTGGTGATTTGTGATTCCATTTGAGGCATTCACACTATTGGTGCTTGGCCCTCAAACTCCTTAGGAATCAAACTCATCAAAAGGTATGTAATCTCATCTAATTCTTTTATGTTTCAAAGTACCCCATGCCATGTTAGATAGGTTATGAACCTTGGAAAATTATTATTTTGCATGTATTTAGACAAACATAGATCCAAGGTTTATTAGGGTTGCATGCACACTTAGGAAGTGTTAGATTGCACAAAACCCAACAGTGGTATCAGAGCCTAGGCTTGCTTGTTTGATACTTGATGCAAAATAGTGGAAAAAGTCGAAATTTTTGCTGTCTACATGATGGACTCGCCGAGTCCATGGGGGGACTCGCCGAGTCCAAGGAAAAAATGATCCTACTCGCCGAGTAGGTTCGTGCACTTGGCGAGTAGAAGGTTCAGAATGCAGATTTTCGACTTTTGCTGCTGGAAATGGACTAGAAACTTTTCCCTAAACTGTTTTGATGTTTTAAAACTTATTTTAGTTGGTGTAATGGTTGTTCTAATCCATTTACAATAGCATATATCAAAATTTCATGCTTTGTATGTGTTCATATAATTCTTGAAACTTTGATAATCATGTTCATGTTCTTATGAATTTTGAAGATGATAGGAATTATTTGCTGAATTGTTTAGGATTAATTCTTGATCATTTATGTGTTTTAATGGAGTCTATAATTTTTCCTCAAGTTATAGATATCCAAAGGTCACTTTTCTTTAACACACATTAAAAACACATAAGTTACATAAAATGAAGAGTCTTCATTTTATGAACCTTTAATTCATAAGTTATGAAATGAAAAGTTTTGAAGAGTTACAAAACTTGTCCTCAAGTTTTGGAATTTGGAAAAGTTTCACACACTTTAATAAACTTTAATTCCAACACTTAGAGTTTTAAAAGTTAAAATTCAACACTTATACTATTTATAAATTTAATGGTTAATTATTATATATATATATATATATATATATATGTATAAGAACAAGTCGTTTTATCGTTAGTAGGCCTCATTCACGAAGCCGGTCTATAAGGTGGGTATAAGATTGTTGCCTATAAAATGGCGACTTAATGGGTGTATACTCTCACCCACCGCTTGCTTGACTGGTGGAGGGTCGTTAGCCGAACGGGTAAGATAAGGACTTATAAATTCTCATTAAGTATGATGAATATTATAAAGTAACTAAATCTTTTATTTAATTCCCAATCTTAGTTACTTTAGGAAAAATGTGAACATGGTGCTAGTCCATGGAATTCACACTTTGTACCTTACCAAGTCGTTGGTGGAGCGTGTGTGGTTAACCGGCACACTAACTTGGACTAGTAAGGATCACGGAGGGTGACTTAATGTTTGTCATAGATCAATGGAGCGTGTGTGGTTAACCGGCACATTGCTTAGGTGATAATATTAAGGGTACCAAGTGAATTAGCATGGTTATTCTCACCTTGTTTTGTGATCCTTGGCATCCCAGTCACAAAACTTGAAGGGCACAATCGAGATTGAAACATGCCATTGAAAATTTCAATGAATCTCAAAAGAATCTAGGAATTTCAAATCCAATTAAAACCTAATAAATCATTTTGTTTTCGTGGTGGAAATTGGTGAGTCATCATTCACCTACCTTTCAAATATATTATTACTTAGATTACAGCATCCCTCTTCTAAGTATAATATATTGTGATTGGATCCTAGCCTTAATATTACATTTGGGTGTCTTATTAAGGACTCTATATATCTAATCTAAACTTGCTTTCTTCTTCCAGATGTCTTCCAACACTAATGCTTCGGGATCTAACCCAACTGGTTCTTTCTCTCTCATGAATCTTTGTGGGAGAGTCATCTTTGATGGTTCCAACTTCATGGATTGGATAAGGAGCATCAGGATGGTAACTCGTTATGAGGACAAGGAATATGGCCTTGATAAAGAGTTAAAAGAGCTTGATGAGTCTACTGCTACTGCTGAGGAGATCGCTGAATTCAGGACACATGAGAGAGATGCTACTAAGGTGGCATGCATCATGATGGCCACAATGATAGTCGAGCTCCAAAAGTCCTATGAGGACTTCTACCCTTTTGAGATGCACCAAGACCTGATGGAAAGGTACCATCAGAGTGCTCATCAGGAGCGGTATGAAATAATCTCCTCTATAATAACAACCCGCATGAAGGACGGTGAATCCGTCACGACCCACATGCAAAAGATGCAAAGGTATGTGGACCGTTTACTGAAGCTGAATGTGAACTTCCCTGAGGAGTTGGCAATTGACATCATTTTGCACTCCTTACCTTCTTTTTATGACCATTTTCGTATGACATATCATATGAACAAGGAGGAAGTTACTCTTAGCAAACTTCAAGGACTCTTGAAGACCGCTGAAACCGGTCTTAAGGGCAAGGCGGTTGTTGCCTCAACTACTCCTACTCCAACATCTACCCCTGTTTTGGCTATCGGGCAAGGCAAAGGGAAAAAGAGGAAGCACCCTTCGAAGGGTACCAAGGGAAAGTCTCTTGAAGGATCCTCATCAAGGACCAAGAGCGGTTCTGTCATTCCTTCTGCCATTCCCAAGGATGCTGATTGCTGCTATTGCCAGGACAAGGGGCACTAGAAGTGAAACTGCCCTAAATACTTGCAGGATCTGAAGGATGGGAAAGTGAAACCCACCCACGCAATTATTTACACAATATTATGTAATAACTCACCATATTCTAACTCTTAGGTGCTTGATACAGGATGTGGTATTCACATATGTTCTGATTTGCAGGGCCTAAGAAGAAGTGAGGATGTGGAGCACGGGAAGATAAACTTGATCATGGGGAATAGGAAGGCTTCACCTGTTTCCAAGATTGGATTTTATACTTTGTTACTGAATAATGGGTTAAAATTAGATTTGAATAAATGTGTGTACTCGTCTGAAATGGCGAGGAATATTATTTCTTTTCATGCTTTGTACAAACAAGGTTTTACCTTTTCGTTTGATAATGAATGTGGTGGTATTAATGCTTTCTTTAAAAATGTGTTTTATTTTAAAGGATTACCTTGTGATGGTGTGTATGAAACTATGTCCTTAATCTAGTCCCTACAAAGAAGGTTACCAAAACACCTCATGAGATGTGGACTGGGAAGGTTCCCAATTTGGACCACATCAAAATTTGGGGTTGCGAAGCTTTTGTGAGGCGTGAAACTCATGATAAGCTCGAACCCCGAAGTGAAAGGTGTAGTTTCATCGGCTACCCACAGAAATCCTTCGGTTACCTCTTATACAGACCCAGTGAGAATGTGGTCTTTGTAGCAAGAAGAGGGGTCTTTCGTGAGATAGAATTTATAAGCCAATGAGACAGTGGGAGGCAAATTGATCTTGAGGAAATCCAAGAATCAATTGGTGAAGGAACCTCAGACACTAGCAATCAACCTGAGGAGGAAACTCTTGTTGAGCCAACTGACGAGCCTGTACCTCCGAGGCATTCCACACGGGTTAGGAACACACCTGCGTTTTATTATGGCTTTCATATTACTACGGAAGGTGATACATTTATCAGCGATAGTACACTGGTAAATTTGGATGAACCTAGCAGTGTTAAGGAAGCCATGGTAGGCCCGGAGTCTGCTAAGTGGAAGGAGGCTATGGACAGCGAGATACAGTCCATGTATGACAATCAAGTTTGGAACTTGGTTGACAATGTACCAGGCCGTAAAACAGTGGGGTGCAAATGTATCTTCAAGAAGAAGACCAACATGGAAGGAAAAGTGCATACTTATAAGGCTCGACTGGTTGCGAAGGGTTTTACTCAGACTTAGGGTATTGATTATGATGAAACCTTCTCGCCAGTAGCAAAGATTAAGTCTATTAGGTTTATACTAGCCATTGCTGCATTTCATGATTATGAAGTATGGCAAATGGATGTCAAAACCGCTTTTCTTAATGGAAAGTTGGCTGAAGATGTGTACATGAATCAGCCAGAGGGTTTTGTCAGTGTAGAGTACCCTAATAGAGTATGCAAGCTTGAGAAATCCATTTATGGATAGCCCGAAGCACCAATCCATAACCATACCAATAACCCTCACAAATGAAATCTATCAATAGTCCGAAGCACCAATCCATAACCATACCAAACCTTCAAGGAACAACGGACACCAAAACGAAAACCCAAAACACTAACCCATAACCTTACCAAACCCTCACGGAACAACGGATACCGAAACAAAAACCACCCAATGGGACTAGCAGAAAAACGATACTCCACAATAATCATAAATAAACGTAACAATAAGAAAGAAACATACTCGCAGCTGCATCCGGCACTGCTCTAACCTCCTCCGCTGCAAGCTGAATAGCACGACCCTAAGCCCTTTGGGGCTCCGCTCCACTCTGACCTCCACCCGTGATCCTCAATGTGGCCGGTGCTGGAGCCTACACCGGTCCTGCAGCAAGCTATGGACAGTTGAACCTCAAGTGTCCAACCTAATGACAATGATAACATATCCTCAAATCCCGCACCGGCACTGACTGCCGACAATCCCTCGCATAGTGCCCCTCCTTTCCGCACTTGCGGCATGCACTACCGGACCGACAAACTCCGGCGTGACCCCTCCCACACTTTCCACAGACGTGGCTAACCTGATCTCCCATCTTGGAATCAACGGTCTTAGACCGTTTCGTCGCTAGCTGCGACTGAACCGGAGCTTGCCTCAGCTCACGCAACTGCAACTCAATCTCTAACTCACGCCGTCTGGCGGCCTCCTGCAACTCCAACAAGGTCTCGCACCTCTACGCGGACACAAACTGTCTGATGTCCCTCTTTAGCATACTCAGATATCGGGACATCTGAGCCTACTCCGAAGCGAACTCAGGGCAAAACATCGCCCTCTCAGTAAACATCCTGGTGATTTCCATCACCGACTCCGTATCCTGCTTCAGCTTAAGCAACTCCTGAGCCAACCTCTCCCTCTCAACCTGCAGAACATAACGAGTGCTAAACATCTCTCTGAACTGATCCCATGAAATCGCAGCCCTCTGCGCATCCGAGTATGACCCCGTGGTCAATCTCCACCAATCCTTTGCCTCGAGCCTCAACAGGTTCAGAGCACACCTCACCCTCTGATCAGCAGGGCATGAACACGTGAAGAAACACCCCTCCACGTCTGATAACCATCTCATAGCAATGATCGGATCCTGAACTCCGTCAAAGGTAGGAGGCTTTGTATTATCGAAGTCCCGATACTGAAAACCTCTACTAGCTCCTCCCCCTGCCGCTGTAGCCGCCGCGGCAGCCGTCTCTGTGAGAGCCGCATAGCGCTCATCAAAATACTCCACCATGGCGGTCTTGATCGACCCAGACAGTTCCAGCAGCTCGGCCCGGAACAATGCAGCAACCTCATCATGCAGGATCTCACGAATCCCCGCATCCAACTAGCGCGTACTCATCTGACCGATAACCTCGGGCGGTACTGACCCGTCCGCAACTCCTTCTCCTGCACCCGATCTTGACCCGGATCCACTCCCAACATGCCTCGAAATCTCCATACTGAAAATAAACCACAAAACCTCAGACACTTCCCACTATCTTGGGTACTAACTCTCAACCCGACCCTAGAGGTTATGGTTTCCCTGATACGCGTATGGGTCCTGTGCTTTCAGTAGTACGGGCCCATACTACCTTCCACACTTACCCATATTTGTATGAAGTACTACCACAACACCCTAGCAACAAATATACATAGCAAGCGCTCGATCCTCACTCCTAGAGGAACACTGGAAATCTCAACAGAGGAAGACCCTAGGCTAGCAGGCATCATAAAACAGGCAACATTATCATGAAATCCTTAAGATCCCTAGCCTAACTCTCGCATGCTGTTCTATCAAAGCTCAATAAAACAAATATCATGTATGGTATTTTGGGGTTACTTACTGGCTTCGGCTGATCGTACCTCCGCTTCCTCCTTTTACTTAATTTGAAAACCATTTTAATTTCTCTTTTTAAAACCCTCCTCAATTTGAGACTGGAGTCACACGAGTGTTCCTCCAATTCACTCAAACCAAGGCTCTGATACTAACTTGTAATGACCAAAAATTTCAACATAATTTAAACTTTTCAAAACAATCCATTTTAATAACATTATTACAAAAAGGTTTTCAATACATTATTTATCAGAGTATTTCCAGGTCCATTTCATATTACATAAACGCGAGGAACGGTACGATCACGCCTTTGCCTTGCCACAGTCTCCTGAAGAACCTAAAAAAAACATTAAACCACAACTGTAAGCCTGAAAGCTTAGTGAGATAGCCCCAAAATATCAACCACATATACGCCCTTCCAGGCTACGACCTTCCGGTCCAAAACGTATTGCCTTCTGGCCCATAACATATTGCCTTCCGGCCCATAGCATAAAATACATACATAACATAACAGAATATAGAACAGTCAGGCATATCGGGTTTACTGTGTGACTGGTCCGCCGTAACGGGCCTTCAGTCCACCGGGTTCACCCTCCAAGTCTAGTCATGTCCTTCGAGTCTACAGTGTGGTTGGTCCGCCCGCACCGGGCCTTCAACCCACCTGGTCCACTCTCTGAGTCTACAGTACGACTGGTCCGCCCGCACCGGGCCTTCAGTCGGTCTGGTCTACTCTCCGAGCCTCAACACGTCTGGTCCGCCCTCGCAGGGCCTACAGCCTATCCGGACCGCTCACTGGGCCTTCGGAACAACCGTTCCGCCCTTGGTATCTTGGCCTACAACACAAAGCAGGACCCGCCTCAACCCATCTCCAGTCCATGTGCACATAACATACAATCATATAACAGTCATAGTCAACAAATCGACCAAGCAGATCACATAACATATCATTACCCTAACCAGGTTACCGACCTAACCGGTTACTAGCATAGCATCACTCTACGTATCGGGAAACTGACCTTATCTAGGTCTCTAGCATATACCATCCTAGCTACCAGGATGCAGACATATCAAGCAATAACATAATAACCATATCCGAATCTTAATCCAATAAAGGGTCGGCCTTAGTGCCTTAGACCCTGTTGATATAGTGAGGATAACTCACCTCGCGAATGCCGATACTCTGAACGGAAGAAGCAGACTCTCGAACCACCAACTCACTGCAAATCCCAAACTAACCCACACAACAAGCATAAGCATTAGGTCGAACATACTTCCACTTATCGGGACAAGACCAAATTCCAAACCTCACACAAAGTCCAACATTGGCCCAATTTACCAAATTGGGCCCACCTCACCAAATGGGCCTAGATCCAATATTCATAATATTAATTGGGCCCAAAATAGTCTATTCATAATTTCTAGACTTGGCCCAAACACCAACAACCCACAAATGGCCCAACACAAAAGCCCAAAAGGAAGTCCACAGGAGGAGTACGTTGGGCGTACTCTCCTTGGTACGTTGGACGTACTGCAATGATCGCCAAAATGAAACGGGGCACTGGCCCGCTACGCGGGGCATACTCGAAGGTTACGCGGGGCGTAACTACGAGATCCAATAAGTCCTTTTTAACAACTTAATAGCTTAAGCTCTTAAGCCCAAACTTTAGATCCATAGGCCAAATATGATTAGAAATCATAAAGTCTCATACTTTATCACTTGGGACGTCCTTAAGCTCTTAATCCAAGGTCTTAATCCATTAAGACCTATATATCTCATACATGGAACAACTACAGCCCTTGGGACCTCATTTTTATCACTCAAGACCTCTCCAAAGGTCTGAAAGGACAGATACACTTGACCAAATCGAACTATGCAACAAGATGAAGACTTTTGGGACAAGAATGGAGACAAAGCTTCAAAATACATAGATCCATGCCATATGAAGGTCAAGCAAGAAACTTTATACGTTAAACCAGCTCCAAAGGGTGGTATTTCTTCAGATCTACAAGCTCCACACGTTCTTCCTCTTCTTTGATAACTTCCATTTTCTCCTTCAAGCCTTTCTTTTGCCAACAAGAGTTTTCCAAGATCAAACACACTCAAATATGGAGGGAATACGAGATTAGGGTTTCTTTGAGTTTGAAGATGAGCATAAGGATGCAGAAGGGTGAACCAACATGTTCCTTATATAGTGGCTGACCCTAAAAATAGGGTTTGGGGTTTCTAAGAGTACGCTGGGCGTACCTCCCTGGTACGCTAGGCGTACTCACCCGGCCACCCGCAACCTTCCGTCCCATTACGCTGGGCGTACGTCCAGCTTACGCTGGGCGTACCCAGCCACCTTTCAAAACCAAAAGCATGCATGCATGCCATGTATGCATGGGACCATGTCCTTCTTATTCCACAAAGGACTATAAACAATGATCAACTTCGAGGCACCACAACTCCTCTAATCTAAACCCACTCTCAAATAACTTTACATTCATACGAGGGTGATGAGAAGCCCAATACTTCTAACACATACACCCACCCGAAACCTTCTCGGGTGAAACTCATTTCTCGAAAGGGACCAAAATTACCTTTCTCTTAAATCTCAGGGACTCATAATTAACACTTGAAGAACGGGGTGTTACAGGTACACACTAGTTAAACTAAAAAGATTGGGCCATAAAGGTGGTGCCTTCATATTGGCATCACAAGCACAACAAGTATTTTATGTGATAGACCCACTTGATCAAAAATAGTCTATTGTCTTCAATATAGCTTCCAAAAATTACAAAGATACATATGATGATGTAGTTGAAGAATTTAGTAATGTAGTTCCTCGTAATGATAATATATTGCCACATGTAGACACACTTGACTTGCAGAAGTAGAAGGATTATTTTCTTACTAAATGTCATGGTATTCTTATACAAACAATATGTGTTTCTTAATGTCATGATTTACATTTGTAGCGTTAATATTTTTCCTTCTTTTAACATATTATGATCTTTATTTTTGTTTGTAAAAGAGAAAGGTCAAACCTTGATCCTGGCATTATGTTGTGTAGGGATTCTAAGGAGTATTTTATTTTAAGGTAATTTCAAAACACAAACATATGACCTCTTGGACCCTTGTTGTGATTTCGAATGTAAAGGTTAATTTTATTGATTTTGGTCAATGATAATAAAACATTTATTTTAAAGTATTTAATTGTAATAAGTAAGAGTGTTTCATTAGAGTAAAGATAAATCATTTCGATGCAGGTCTTGACGGATGCATGCATAACTTTGTGTTTGGCTCTCGATTGTTAAAAAAGCATATTTAGTTATGTCGAGAATAAGAAAATGTTACTTGGAAGTTTTATTCAGTGTGCATGCTAGTAACTACTCCTGATGGGTTTTCTGTCCCAAATTGACAATATTACCATTTTTATTTTTTTGAGTTTAAAAAAATGGTAATTATTAGATATATATACTTATAAGATTTTAGTAAATGTTTCTATTCTTTTAATTGTACTATTTCAAGTACACATTTGCTGCCAATTCATGTTTAATACTATTATAACACACTTAATTTTTACTCAAATGACAAAAAATGACAATGTACTTTCCTTAATCTCTTTTTACCATACTATACCATCAAACTTTTCTATTGTAATACTGTTATAACACAAAGTTATTTTTTTTTCTAGTTTTTTACTGTAATGGTAGATGACATGTTATAACATAAATTGCATATTATAGCAATGTATTTCGATATGCAATGTTAGACAATGTTGTATTCTTTTCATATATTTATCATACTTTTCTATTAAACAAAGTTGTATTCTTTTCATTTATTATAACGATCTTCTAACGAAAGCTATAAGTATTTTTTTTTTTTGAAAAAATCGTCCCAAAGTTATTTGGGTTGGAATTATTGGCTCTTCAAAAGGTGTTTTGGTGAAGACTGTTCTTCAAATTTAGACATACACTACTACAAAAAGAATAACTGTTACATACATATAAACACATAATAATAATTGTAACCATAAACAAATGTAACTTTAAGTCACAATATTTGGTTTTTTCAAAGCTAATTCATCATATTTGGACACACGTAATAAAAGGCACATGACCATATATACCAAATGTAACTTTTTGAAATAGTATTATCAAGATTTGATTATTGTAGAAGATATGGGTAGGAAGCACAAAATACATTAATAAGTCACCAGTTAATACTTACAGCAATAAATTTTCATTTTATGAAGACTATTCTTTAAATTTACACATACAATTGTACAACTAGAATGAACATTACATAATTATAGTAACATATTCAATGAACGACCCATAATTATACTGTTAAGACATTCTTGTTATTTTATAACTATATTTACATATCGGCATATATAATAACTATAATCATAACTAAATGCTACCTACACTCACAATATTTGTTTCTTCTCAAAGCCAATTCATCATATTTTAACACACATAATAAAAGGTACATTACCATAAACAACCAATACTAACTTCTTTTCTTGCATTTACTAAGTGGAACTAATACAAAACCACCCTTTGGACAAACAAATATTTATTGTGACCATATGTATCACCTTTTAGCTACTTTGTCTGTTATGTGTATATAAAGGAACCAGGTTATAGACACACATACAATTTCTGCATGTCACAATACGTTTATCTAATGACTCTTATAAAAAAGGTATCCCAATTTTAATCGATACATGTGGCTGATTATGACCTATGACCTCAATGTTCGGGTGTGGCTAATATTTGTCACATTTGGTATACTTAAGTGTGGTTAAAGTTAAGGCATATTCCAAAAGAGCATGGGTTCGAACCCCACTAATAACACTTTCTTTTTAATCTTTTTATAATGTACATAACATTTTAAATCTGTCGAACGTAAAACAATTATTAATCAATTTTAGTTTTTTTCTCGATATCTCCTTGATCATCCACACCCATTGCGTAAATATGAATTTTAAGATATTATGAATTTCCATCGAATCATTGTCTTCGTACTACAAATGCATTGCAAATGCGTTTATACTTCAGCCATAAATTGATATAGGTACACATACAACATTAATTATTACAGGAACCTAAGCCACAATTATCCTCATAATATGAATCTTTTCTATTTCATTTGGTAAGCGAGTGAATAATTATATGTATATGTTTTATTCTAGAATTAACAAGTATTTGGTTTCCATGTATTGGATTTATTTTTAGTAAGCCCTTTTCCTTTATGTACACCAACTGTTTGTTAAAATACATTAATGAACAGGGAACATATATTACTTGTTGATGCTGTTGTAATGTGAAGATAGATAAGTCTTGGATGGGAGCCTACAGAATCTCATAAACGAATATAAACGGTGTTGCGGAATTTTTGAAATATATAGTACGCAATTTCAAGGTATCTAAGAATATGGATCCTCTAGATACAAATAAAAAGATAAAAATTCCATGTCCATGTATCGAGTGTGTAAACCACATATCTCATTCAGTGGATGTGGTAGATGCTCACCTATTTAGGAGTGGAATTGATCAAACATACACAAATTGGAATAAGCATGGAGAAACAAAGGAATCACCCAAAAATTATGTATATGCAGAGAATTTTGACACGGACACGTTATACATTGTTGATTCCACGAACATGAATAGAAAAATGCAAATAGATGCTACAGAAACAGTAGTGATGGTTGAAGTTGTAGAAGAAAATTTTGTGAGGAACCCTGAAGAGTTTAGAGAACTAATAGAAAATGTCGAGAAGCTCCTATATAAAGGGTGTCCTAAATTACAACAGGTTATCTACAATCATACAGCTACTCAACTTGAAGAGTAAGTATGGAGTATCAGATAAGTGCTTTACAGAATTATTAGTTTTGATCAAAAATATGTTACCATAAGGAAACGAAATTTACAGTAGTACATACGAGGCCAAATATCCATTCAAAGCAATGGGTTTAGGGTATACGAAGATACATGCATGAATCAATAATTGTCTACTTTACAGAAACGAATACATATACATGACAGTATGTCCCACTTGTGGTAAATCAAGATGGAAGCTCGATGAACAAAAAATAAAATTCACGAGAATATTCCTGCAAAAGTCTTTCGGTACATTCAATCTATTCCGCACATGAAATGACTTTTTCAGTCAAACACTATGACAAAAGATTTAACACGTCATACAACAGATAGAAAGGTGGATATTGGTGTTTTGCATCACCCAGCTGATTCATCAGCATGGGCTACCATAGATGAAAAATATCCTGACTTTGCTAGAGTACCAAGAAATTTGTTGGTAGGCATTTCAGTTGACAGAGTCGATATCAATAGAGGAAATATGAATCATAGTGTGTGGCATATTTTAACTGTCATTTACAACCTTCCACCATGGTTGTGTATGAAGAGAAACTTCATCATGCTTTTTTTTATTGATATCGGGAACACCAGGAAACGATATTGATGTGTGCCTAGCACCTTTGGTTGATGATCGACAAATATTATTTGATATTGGAGTTGAAACATATGATGTATATGCACAAGAGCCATTTAATCTATGTGCAGTCGTGTTATAGACTATTAATGATTAACCTGCTCTAGGTACATTAAGTAGTTGTCCTTATAACGGATTTCAAGATTGTGTTGTGTGTGGCGAACAAACACACTACATTAGACTCACTGAATCGAATAAGCAAAGTTATACTGGTCATAGACAATTTCTACCATATGGTCACCCGTTCAGAAGACAAAAAAAAGGCGTTTAATGGACAACAAGATTTCTCACCCTATCAAGAACCTATGAATGAGTAGGAAATATATAACAGTGTCAAATTTATAATTAATAAATGGGGAAATGTGTCTAAGGGCAAGGTGGCAGAAATCCAACAAATTTCATCCGGAAGAGGTGTGAAGATTAAAAAAAAGATAAAATCAAACCAAGTGGGTACTTTAGATGTTAGCCAACAAAATACTACATACTGGAAGAAATTTAATATATGGTATAGACAGCTACGGTATTGGCGCCACAATTTGATTCCATTTTGTGTAGATTTATGCATATTGAAAAGAACGTGGGTGAGAGTTTTTTTGGAACTATGTTGAACGTTCCCGGGAAGACGAAAGCTAGTTATAAAGTTCGATTGGATTTGGTTCATTATGTTTTAAAACCAGAGCTGCATCCTAAGATTGACGGGAACAACACAACACTTCCTGCAGCAGGTTGCACATTGACAAAAAGGGAGCAAGACAAATTATGTTAGACTTTATACAACTTAAGGGTTCCTCAAGGGTACTGTTCTAATTTTTCTAGTTTGGTGTGTTTGAAGGATAAGAAGTTGATCGGACTCAAATCACATGACTATTACATGCTTATGCATCAATTTTTACCCATACAATTCGATCTATTAGGCATTCACCCACCAGAGTTGCTATTACAAGATTTGGATTCTTATTCAAAACAATATGTAACAAACAAATCAAATTGGATGAGCTCAATAAGTTGCAAGACGAGTTATGTGTAACCTTATGCCTTCTTGAGAAACACTTCCCACCATCATTTTTTAATGTCATGATTCATTTAACCGTTTATCTGACTAAGGAAGTAAAATTATGTGGTCCGATATTTTTTGATGGATGTACCCATTCAAAAGGTTTATGAAGGTTATTAAGGGGCATGTGCGAAACAAAAATAGACCAGAAGGATGCATTGCAAAAGAGAATGTTGCAGAAGAGACAATTGAGTTTTCAGTGAATTCCTCAAAAAGATGGATATTGTTGGTATTCCATCTGACAATCATAAAACATGTGGAATTCAAAAAGGTGTAGATACTTGTTCTATTATGGACGGTACTCCTCGATCAGCTACTAAATCGGTAGAAGTTTCTACAGAACTCTTCAGCAAAGCACATTTCTTTCTATTGGAAAATACATCTAAAGTGCTCCTGTATATCAAGTAAGTGTTTTTAAAAGTATGTTCTTTTTTGTTACAATATTAACATTAACATATTTACATGAATTTTTGCAACATCAACACCCTACTAAACGAAAGGCACAACAAGAGTAATAGCACAATAATACATTTGGTCATTGGTTATGAAAGGAGGTATATTGTTTTCATATATGTTGTGTTCTTTGTTATGTATTTCTTTATATCTTAAATTCATAATCTAATTACTATTCAGTTAGAGAGAAAGAGGGAGAGAGAGAGAGAGAGAGAGAGAAAGAGATAGAGATAGAGAGTTAGGGGTATGTAGAGAAAGTATAACAGAGACAATGAGATTGATTTAACATGGACCGGAAAAAATATTATTAAATATGATGTATATGTTATCAATGGATATACTATTGGATTAGTGTCTAAGCCCGTAACTATATTTGGTAAGTATTTGACTTGGCTGTGCATGGATCTTTTGGGTTGCCTTCACCAAAGCAACATAATAGGATAATTTATGAATAAAGAGGTTATTATGATTTATTAATATGTAATATGAATAATATATTCAAAGAGAAATCATATAGTTTAATTAATATTAGGCAAGAATTAATTAAGAAATTAATTATGTGGCTAAAAGAGATTAATTAAATAAAGGGGATTGGAACTGTCAATTGTGTGATAGTTGATTTCGGTTGAGAATCCTTTAGAATTAAGGGATGGACGAAATTTGAGTGGGAGCCCATCTAAATTTCGTCCAAGGCCTTTAAGGTTCTGTGGACTACTTGAGGCCTAAGCTATCCAATTAGGGTTTTGATTGCAATCCTAGCAGCACAAGTATATATAGACCCCATAGGCTTCATTTAACATCCAAAATTTCAGGTATTATATTTATTCATTTTATTTTGAGTTTTGTGGAAGAACTCAGCGGGTTGGTGCGTAGACTCGCCGAGTAGAGACGCGATTTCTCATCCGGGTTAATGACCAGACTCGACGAGTCGCATTGGTGGACTCGGTGAGCCCGCTTGTTTAATGAAACCTTAATTTCTCGGGTTTAGGGCCTATTTAAAGGGCCTTATGGCCGTCATTTGTGCTCACCAGCCCCCAGAGCGAAACCCTAGTGCACTTGAGCGTTTGGAGTGAGAGAAAGAGCCATTATCAACCTTGGAGGTGTTGTCTAGCAAGGGAAAGGAAGCTTTAGCCAAGAGGAAGCAAGAGGGTTAACTTCCTAAAGATCTGAGGTCCAGAACATCACATTTGAGGTTCTATTTTCGAACCATTTTCTGTTGACGTGATGTTCATGTTGATTTAGGGCTTATTGAGCCCTTTTGTGGCTAGATCTAGTGCTCCTTTGGTCCCTTAATCGAATTAGGTTCTAGATCTGGATCCTTGGAGGTCCAGAGTGTCCCTTTGTCCAAGCTTTTTTATGAGTCCATGGAGGTTTTGGTTTGGGATCTTTGTACTTGAGGTCAAAACACCATTTATGAGTCATTAGGTGTGATATGAGCACCAAGACATGAACTTTATGTCATAAATAAGCTTGGAAGGACTGGATCTATGAGTTAGTGGAACAGATCTGACCTCAGAAGGTTGTTTGGGGTTATGCATGGGATGCACTCGCCGAGTCCATTGGCAGACTCGACGAGTTGGTGCAGGTTGTTCAGGGATTTCGAACCAGGGGTTGAGTAACCGAGTTGGGTGTGTGACTCAGTGAGTCGGAAGGGACTCAGAGGAATAGGGTCCCCATAGAGACTCGGCGAGTTGGGTTGACTGTTGACCATTGACCAGAGTTGACCGATGTTGACTTGATAGGGTTAGTAAACCTTAGTTGGGAAAGTGTTAATTAGAGATGTATTGTATTATAAGAGGACTATAGCTCAGGGGATCGAACACTAGTGATTTCAGGGATTTACGAGTTACCGAGATATGCGAGGTGAGTCTTCTCACTATACTTTACCTTGAGTAGGTAAATAGAGTTATGTGATACAGTGTTATATATATATATATATATATATATATATATATATATATATATATATATTGTTTGTTTTATTGCATTCTTCTATGTGATTTATGTTGTGCATGCTTCCAGAGTTAGAACCTAAGGGTTCACAGAGTTTGGGTGCACGGACCCACAGAGTTATAGCCTTGAATGGCTAATATGTGTTATATGTCGTATTTTGGTGAAATCACTAAGCTTTGTGCTTACAGTGTTTGTGTTATGTGTTTCAGGAACTAGTGAGGATTGAGGGAAGGAGCCGGCTTGATCAGTACACACACGGGATTTTTATGAGATGAGATCTTTGGATTTTTATATGTTATAAATTGAGTATCAAACAATGATGTTTTTATGATTTACAAATGAATTATGTTTTATAAGTGCGAAAAATTGTTTTGGAAATTTACGGTGTTACAAGTTGGTATCAGAGCCTTGGTTTGAGGGATTCGGGTACACCTTCGAGAGTATTTGAACTCAAACTGAGGATTTGGAAAATATTTTCAAAAGAGAACTAAGTTTTCTAAAAGAAGTAAAAGATTTTTAGAGAAACACAGAGCAGAGACGTGTGTACGATCAGTCAGCGCCCGAACGGTGATTTCCCAAAATACCCTTATGTTATATGTTTATGAGATTGATATGATGTATTCTCTTGCTAGAGAGGGCTAGGTATTCCTATTAGGACTAGGGTGGCCTGATTTGTGATGCCTTAGCCTAGGGGAAGGTGAGCTGATATGAGATGCTTGAGAGTGAGTAGGTAGCAGTGAGGATATATGAGAGATCTATAGAGAGTGGATTATGCATAATAGAGTACTTGGGACTTGGGATCCTAAGAGGAGGACTTGGGGTGTACACTGATACGGTGCGGACAATAGTATTGGGCTCGTACTACTGAAAACACTGGGGCGGCACGGTTCAAGTAAGAATCTTCGGGGTGCCAGAGATCAAGGAGGGATGCGTTATCGAGTGCGAGTATGCTCGAATGAATTTCTAATATATCGTATGTTGTATTTCAGAGGTAGATCATGGTGAGGACATGACTTATGCCAGGGAGCAGCGAGGCTAGTGATGAGGAGATTCGCCAGATCATCCATGAGGAGGTGGCTGCGGCCATCAGGGCATAGATACCAGAGATGTTTAGGTCTATTAAGACCACACTGATTGAGACTTTTGACGAGCGTTATGCCGCTCTTTCTGAGGCTGCTGTCGCAGCGGCCACTGTAGTTGTCACTGCTGCTAGGCCACAAGGGAGTGACTCGTTGTTGTTCATGGATTTCAGCAACACGAAGCCTCCAGAGTTCGATGGGACGCATGATCCGATTGCAGCGATGAGATGGGTCTCTGATATTGAGGGATGTTTCTATACTTGCTCATGTCCGGAGCACTTGAGGGTTCGGTTTGCGCTGAACCAGCTTCGCCTAGGGGCGAAGGACTGGTGGAAGTTCGCGACAGCACACTATTCTCCAGTAGAGCTTGCTGCGGTGACCTGGGAGAGGTTCACCACCATGTTTCGTGATGAGTACATTCCCTCAGTGGAACGAGATCAGTTGGCACAGGAGTTTTTGACCCTTAAGCAGGGTACGGAGTCTGTTACGGCTATTACCAGGATGTTTCATGAGAGGGCAATGTTCTGCCCTGAGCACGTGTCTACTGAGCAGGCACGAATGAGCCGTTACTTGAGTATTTTGAGGAGAGACATTCGGGAGTTCGTGACGAACTCCTCATACCAGACATTTACCGAGCTTTAGGAAAATGCTCGGAAGAGGGAGATCGAGCTGGAGACTCAAGAGAGGGAGGAGGCGGAGTGTCAGGGGAGCTGGCATAGTCTCAGCCGGCAGCCAAGCGGGCCAAGCCCGCTGATTCCAGAGCAGGGAGCCAGAAGGGTCGCCCTCATAGGAAGTGCGGCAAGGGTCATGATGGAGTTTGTAGAGCGGGATCTTGCTATAAGTGTGGCAAGGAGGGGCATATGGCCAAGGACTGCCCAAAGGGGTTTGCAGTATGTTTTCACTACAACCAGACCGGACACCGGAAGGCAGAGTGTCCACTGTTGCGAGGGACTACCCAGGGAGCATCACAGGGATCTGCCCTTGCTGCTATCAGAGCTACTCAGAGCCAGCCAGTGAAGGCCGAGGTACCGAAGGTGCGAGGAAGAGCCTTCCAGTTAACCGCGGAGGAAGTCT
Organism: Lactuca saligna; assembly: GCF_052625555.1. Taxonomy (NCBI): domain Eukaryota; kingdom Viridiplantae; phylum Streptophyta; class Magnoliopsida; order Asterales; family Asteraceae; genus Lactuca; species Lactuca saligna. The sequence continues at coordinate 184,249,811 of NC_136423.1, forward strand.
GCGCGGCGCCCGATGTTGTGGCTGGTATGTACTCTTTCATGTAATTATTTAATGTTTAAAATTTTATTCTTATGTTATGATATGTGTAGGTACTTTTTCTTGTGAATTATGTACGTGCTTTGGTGTTATTTGACTCGGGTGCGAGTCGATCTTTTACATCGTTGATTTTCAGTCAGCACATCAGCATTAGTCGAGAGTCGTTGAGTTAACCTCTGAGAGTTTCCATCGCCGACGAGAGAGAGATATATGCCAAGGAGGTGATTCAAGGGTGTGTACTCGAGATTTATAGAGTTTCCTATTGATTTGGTCCCGATTGCGATGGGGGTGTCTGTGTCATCATAGACATGGATTGGTTGAGCAGATTTGGAGCAGTTATCGACTGCGAGCGATAGATGGTGACTATACAAGACCCAATTGGGGGAGTTCTTACTATGTACGGCGAGGTTACCCATCCCGATTCAACGTTTTGTTCGGCTGCTAGAGCGAGGCAAAGTCTAAAGCAGGGTTGTAGTGGTTTTTTAGCGTATGTGTTGGATACGAGGGTTGGTGCAGGGAGACCGAGTACAGTTGAGGAGGTCCCGATAGTGTGTGAATTCCCAGATGTTTTCCCTGAAGAGTTACCGGGTGTGCCTCCCAAGAGGCAGGTGGAGTTTCGCATTGATTTGATTCCGAGGGCAGCACCTATCGCCAAGGCGCCCTATCGCGTTGCACCTCCAGAGATGCAGTAGTTATCCTCACAGCTTCAGGAGCTGCTGGGGAAGGGGTTTACACGGCCGAGCAGCTCGCCGTGGGGAGCACCGATCCTGTTTGTGAAGAAAAAGGATGGTTCGCACCGAATGTGCATAGATTATCGAGAGCTGAATAAGTTAACGGTCAAGAACCGTTATCCTTTGCCAAGGATCGATGATTCGTTCGATCAGCTTTAGGGAGCATCTTGGTTTTCCAAGATCGATCTGAGATCTGGATATCATCAGATGAGGGTGCGCGAGGAGGATATTCAGAAGACTGCATTCAGGACTCGTTATGGGCATTACGAGTTCGTGGTGATGCCATTCGGGCTCACCAATGCGTCTGCAGCATTCATGGATCTCATGAAAAGGGTATGCAGACCGATGTTGGATCGTTCAGTGATTGTATTCATTGACGACATTTTGATGTATTCAAAGTCCCGGGATCAGCATGAGGAGCATTTGTGGGAGATCCTCAGCGTGCTGAGATAGGAGAGGCTTTACGCGAAATTCTCCAAGTGCGATTTTTGGTTACGAGAGGTGCAGTTCCTTGGTCACCTTGTTAACCAAGAGGAGATTTTGGTTGATCCGGCCAATATCGAGGCGGTAATGAGTTGGGAGGTGCCGAAATCTCCTTCTGAGATCAGGAGTTTTCTAAGGTTGGCCGGCTATTATTGGAGGTTCATCAGGGAATTCTCCAAGATTGCTGTTCCTCTCACCAAATTGACCCGGAAGGGTGTGGTGTTCAGCTGGGGCCCAGAGCAGCAGGCCTCATTTGAGAATCTTCGCTAGAGATTATGCGAAGCCCCGGTGTTGACTCTTCCAGAGGGGTTGGAGGACTTCGTGGTGTATTGTGACGCATCGATATCTGGGCTGGGCGCGGTGTTGATGCAGAGGGGGCATGTGATCGCATACACATCGAGGCAGTTGAAGCCCCATGAGGCAAGATATCCCACCCACGATCTAGAGTTGGGGGCTGTGGTGTTCGCCCTCAAGATTTGGCGCCATTACCTGTATGGGGTTCGGTGTAAGATATACACGGATCACAAGAGTTTGAAGTATTTGATGGATCACCAAAATCTGAACATGCGTTAGAGGAGATAGTTGAACGTGGTAAAGGATTATGATTACGAGATCCTCTACCACCCGGGCAAGGCTAATGTGGTGGCCGACACCCTGAGTCATAGATTAGAGCCCGATTCGGGATATTTATTTGAGATTGACAGTGATGATTCCGGTATTGGACACCATCGGAGGGGCTCAGGCTGAGGCAGTGAGACCGGAGAACCGCAAGAGAGAGCGAGTTATCGGGAAGGTGATAGAGTTCGTGACTGATAGCAGAGGGCTTATGACATTCCAGGGTTGGATTTGGGTACCGTTTGTTGGAGGAACGCGTACCATCTTGATGGAGGAGGCACACAAATCGAGATTCTCGATCCATCCCGGAGCCACTAAGATGTTTCTAGATCTTAAAAAGGAGTGTTGGTGGCCCTGTATGAAGAAAGATGTAGCATGGTTCGTTGAGAGGTGCTTAAGTTGTCGCAAGGTTAAGGCTGAGCACCAGCATCAACATGGAAAGTTGCAGCCATTGGAGGTTCCCGAGTGGAAGTGGGAACATATCACCAAGTTATCGAGAACTGCTAGGGGTGTCGATGCAATTTGGGTGATTATGGACAGGTTGACGAAGAGCGCTCACTTCCTTGCCATCAGTTAGAGCTCTTCTGCTGAGAGGTTGGTAGAATTGTACGTAAGTGAGGTGGTATCGCGACATGGGGTGCCAATCTTGATTGTTTCAGATCGAGATGTGCGTTTCACTTCTAGATTTTGGAAGAAATTTCACGAGGAGTTGGGTACGAGGTTGCATTTTAGTACCGCATACCACCCGCAGACTGACGGACAGAGTGAGTGGACGATTCAGACGCTCGAGGACATGCTTCGAGCATGTGTGCTAGATTTCGGCGGAAGCTGGGACACGTATTTGCCCTTAGCAGAGTTTTCCTACAACAACAGCCATCATTCGAGCATTGGTATGCCGCCCTTTGAGCTGTTGTATGGGAGGAGGTGTCGGACCCCCATTTGTTGGGGAGAGTTCGGGCAGCGTGTTATGGGTAGTACGTAGATTGCGCTGCATACGACGGAGCAGATACAACAGGTCAGGTAGAGATTGTTGACCGCTCAAAACCGCCAGAAGAGTTATGCGGATAGGCGACGATCTGAGCTTGAGTTCCAGGTCGGTAACTATGTTCTCCTGAAGGTATCTCCTTGGAAAGGAGTGATTCGATTCAGGAAGAGGGGCAAGCTAGGGACCTAGTATATCGGGCCATTCAGAGTGATTGCGAGGGTGGGCAAGGTAGCGTATCGCCTGGAGCTACCTGCGGAATTGGAGTGGATTCATAATACCTTCCATGTGTCTTAGTTGAGGAAGTGTATAGCCGACGAGTCGGAGGTAGTTCCGTTAGAGGAAATTCAGGTGGATGCGAGCCTGAACTACGCGGAAAGACCAGTTGTGATTGTGGATCGGAAGATCAAGGTTCTGAGGAACAAGGAGGTGCCTCTGGTACAGGTTCAGTGGTAACATCGGAAAGGATCCGAGTTAACCTGGGAGCCAGAACGTGAGATGCGGGAACAACATCCGTAGCTATTTCAGGGATGAGACTTCGAGGGCGAAGTCAGAATCAAGTGGGGGAGAATTGTAACATCTGTAATTTCAGGTATTATATTTATTCATTTTATTTTGAGTTTTGTGGAAGAAATCAGCGAGTTGGTGCGTAGACTCGCCGAGTAGAGACGCGATTTCTCATCCGGATTAATGACCGGACTCGACAAGTCGCATTGGTGGACTCGGCAAGTCCGTGTTGTTTAATGAAACCCTAATTTCTCGGGTTTGGGGCCTATTTAAAGGGCCTTATGGCCGTCATTTGTGCTCACCAGCCCCCAGAGCGAAACCCTACTGCACTTGAGCGTTTGGAGTGAGAGAAGGAGCCATTTTAAATCTTGGAGGTGTTGTCTAGCAAGGGAAAGGAAGCTTTAGCCAAGAGGAAGCAAGAGGGTTAACTTCCTGAAGATCTGAGGTCCAGAACATCACATTTGAGGTACTATTTTCGAACCATTTTCTATTGACGTGATGTTCATGTTGATTTAGGGCTTATTGAGCCCTTTTGTGGCTAGATCTAGTGCGCCTTTGGTCCCTTAATCGAGTTAGGTTCTGGATCTGGACCCTTGGAGGTACAGAGTGTCCCTTTGTCCACGCTTTTTATGAGTCCATGGAGGTTTTGGTTTGGGATCTTTGTGCTTGAGGTCAAAACACCATTTATGAGTCATTAGGTGTGATATGAGCGCCAAGACATGAACTTTACGTGATAAATAAGCTTGGAAGGACTGGATCTATGAGTTAATGGAACAGATCTGACCTTAGAAGGTCGTTTGGGGTTGTGCATGGGATGCACTCGCCGAGTCCATTGGCAGACTCGACGAGTTGGTGCAGGTTGTTCAGGGATTTCGAACCAGGGGCTGAGTAACCGAGTTGGGTGAGTGACTCGGTGAGTTGGAAGGGACTCAGAGGAATCGGGTCCCCATAGAGACTCGGCGAGTTGGGTTGACCGTTGACCATTGACCAGAGTTGACTGGTGTTGACTTGATAGGGTTAGTAAACCTTAGTTGGGAAAATGTTAATTAGAGATGTATTGTATTATAGGAGGACTATAGCTCGGGGGATCGAGCACTAGTGATTTCAGGGATTTACGAGTTACCGAGATACGCAAGGTGAGTCTTCTCACTATACTTTACCTTGAGTAGGTAAATAGAGTTATGTGATACAGTGTTTTATAGATATTGTTTATTGCATTGCATTCTTCTATGTGATTTATGTTGTGCATGCTTCCAGAGTTAGAACCTAAGGGTTCACAGAGTTTGGGTGCACGGACCCACAGAGTTATAGCCTTGAGTGGCTAATATGAGTTATATGTCGTATTTTGGGGAACTCACTAAGCTTTGTGCTTACAGTGTTTTGTGTTATGTGTTTCAGGTACTAGTGAGGATCGCGGGAAGGCGCCGGCTTGATCAGTACACACACGGGATTTTTATGATATGAGATCGTGGGATTTTTATATGTTATAAATTGAGAATCAAATAATGATGTTTTTATGATTTACAAATGAATTATGTTTTATAAATGCAAAAAATTGTTTTGGAAATTTACGGTGTTACACTTCAGAAATCGGCTACCCCTTATTCTAAGAGTACTTGAGCTGATTTCAATATCCTCCAACCTCTGTCCAAGCTCATCCTCTTGCTTGTGGTATTTGTAAGTCATTAGAGGAGTGACATTTGTGAATCTAAGCTCCAATGACAATAAGATTCAAGATTTGAAGAAGAGGTAATCATCTAGATCTATTTTGTTATGTCAATTAAGAAATTATATATACTAGATCTAGGGTTTGCAAGCATTGGATGAATAGCATGTACAATAGAGAAGCCTAGATCCAAACATTAGGGTTTGCATGAGCACATAGGATGTTATTTTGTGTAAAACCCATTAGTGGTATCAGAGCCTTGATTGGCTTCTATTGTATTTCATGCTTTGTGTTTCATTATTGCTAGAAAGTCGAGTTTTTGTGTGATCTTCCTGGCAGACTCGACAAGTCCCAATGTGGGCTCGACGAGTAGGATGAACTCGATGAGTCCATAAGGGGACTCAGTGAGTCGGAGCGTCTGGCAGAGGGATTTTCGGGATTTCTTGCTGTTTTACTTAAGTATAATTGCCTAACTCGTTTTTATCTAATAAAATTCAAATTTTATTGTTAGTTTATGATTATCCTTGTCAAAACTAAAGATAATTACCAGTTGTTTGAATAAAAAATTTCTTATTTGATAATATTAGATTATTTAAACTAATTGTTGAATTATCTTGTAAATAAAATTGATTATGTCAAATTTAGATAATCATTAAATTAAATGTTTTATTTTATATTATTTGCTATCTGATCCTATGTATTTTGAAAAGTTCAAAAAACTTTCCCTCAAGTTTTGAAATTTAAAATTTTGCTTAAAAGTTTAATTTGAATTATTTAAATTTCAAACCCTGGAATTTTACAAGTTTAAAAATTCACCTTATACTATTATAATATTACAATATTAATATATATATATATATATATATATATATATATATATATATATATATATATATATATATATATATATATATATATATATATATATATATATATAACTTAAAATGTTAGTCTTACCGTTAGTAGATCTCATTCACGAAACTGATCTATAAGGGGGTATAAGGTTATGGCCTATAAAATGGCCGTTTAATGGGTGTCCGCTCTCACCCACCACTTCCTTGATTGGTGGAGGTTCGTTAGCCGAACCGCTAGGATAGGGAAACCCTTTCCTCATTAATAAGTATAATGAATTTTAAAAGTAACTAAATTTTTTTCAAAAATTTCCAATCTTAGTTACTTTAGGCAAAAGTGAATTTGATGTAATTCCATGAAATTATTCTTTGTACCCATGTTAAGACATTAGTGGAGCTTGTGTGGTTAACTGACACACTAATTAGGCTCTAAGAAAAGGTGGCAAAGGGTGACTCATTGTTTGTCAGTTTGATAGAGCGTGTGTGGATAACTGACACATCGAATAGGTGACTATAACAATGAGGGCACCATGTACATTTGCCTGGTTATTCACACATGTTTTGTGATCCTCGACATCCGAGTCACAATCTAGGAGATTTTAATACATTTAAAACTTAATCTCTTTTTTGTTTTTCATGGTGGAGATTTAGTGAATCGTCATTCACTTACCTTCAAATTATTTGCATGTTAGATTACGGCATCCCACTTCTAATTTGTAAATAATGTTGTTGGATCCTAGCCCTAATTTCTCATTTGGGTGTTTAATTGGGGATTCATTTCTAATCAAACTTTGTCCTTTTCTGTTTCAGATGTCGAATGTCAACAACAATGCTTCCGGCTCGAACTCCTCTGACTCATTCTCACTCATGAACTTATGTGGGAGAGTGATCTTTGATGGGTCCAATTTCAATGATTGGATCCGAAACATCTGAATGGTCACTCGTTATGAAGAAAAAGAGTATGTCCTAGATGAAAAGCTGAAGGAGATCAACCTAAACACTACCACTGCTGAAGAGATCGTTTCCTTTGAGTCCCACGAGCGTGATGCCACGAATGTCCATTGCATCATGCTAGCGACCATGACTGCAGAACTCCAAAAGTCCTATGAGGACATGTATCCCTTTGAAATGCATCAAGACTTGTTGGACCGGTACCGCCAAAACGCTAGGCAAGAAAGGTACTAGATTATCAGTTTCGATGATCACTGCCAAAATGGGTAATGGAGAGTCCCTTATCACTCATTTGCAAAAGATGCAGAGATATGTTGATCGCCTACTGAAGTTAAATGTTAACTTCGATGAAGAGCTGGAAATTGACATCATCCTTCACTCATTGCCTCCCTGCTACAACCAGTTCCGTATGACCTACCACATGAATAAGGAAGAGGTCACCTTGAACAAGCTTCAAGGCTTGTTGAGGACTGTTGAGAGCAATCTCAAGGATAAGTCTGTTGCACCGACTCCTACTCCTACTACTACCCCTGTCTTGGAAATAGGGCAAGGGAAGGGTAAGAAGACGAAGGCTCCCTCAAAGGCCAACCACAAGGGAAAGTCCTAATATGGTACCTCTTCTAGTGGAACCAAGGCTGGTTCTGCTAAACCCAACTCTAACCCTAAGGAGGCAGAGTCCCACCATTACCACAAGATAAGGCATTGGAAAAGAAGCTGTCCAGAATATCTACAAGCTATCAAAGATGGGAAGATCAAGCCGTCCTTTGCAGGTATTTACACTATTAAATCTAATGATTCATTGCATGCTATTTCTTGGGTTCTTGATACAGGATGTGCTTTTCACATATGTTCTGATTTGTAGGGACTAAGAAGAAATAGGGATGTGGAGCGTGGAAGGATAAACCTAATCATGGGAAACAGAAGATCGTTGCCTATCATCAAGATTGGAGTTTATTCCCTAGTTCTTAGTAATGGATTAGGTTTAGATTTAAATAATTGCTGCTATTAGCCAGATATGGCAAGAAACATCATTTCATTTCATGGTTTATCTAGACAAGGATTTAGATATTCATTTGATAATGAAAGAGTTCTATTTATGCTTATCTTAATAGTGTTATATATTTTGAAGCATTGCCTTGCAATGGAATATAGGAGACTGTGATGGTTGTAGATAACTTAGGAAATGATGTGTCGTGTGTTGATTCTTCCAATAGTATGGATAAAGCATGCTTGTGGCACTGTCGTCTTGGACATGTCAACATGAAACGCATAGCCAATCTCCAAAAGGATGGAGTGTTTGATTCATTCGACCTTAGGGATGATGATGTGTGTGAGTCTTGTTTACTTGGAAAGATGACTAAGTCACCCTTCATTAGTACATGAGAAAGGGGTGAGGGTTTATTGGATCTCATACACACCAATGTATGTGGGCCCTTTAGATCCACCATAAAGGATGCAAACCACTTCTATGTGACTTTCACAGATTATTATAGCAGATATATCTACTTAATCAAGCACAAGTCAGAAACCTTTGAAAAGTTCAAAGAGTTTAAACAACAAGTGGAGAATCAGTTGGGCAGGAAAGTCAAGATGCTTCGATCCGATCAAGGAGGAGAGTACCTAAGTCTTGAATTCCACGACTACCTCAAGGAATGTGGAATTGTTTCACAATTGACGCCATCTAGAACACCGCAGTTCAATAGCGTTGCTGAGAGGTGTAATCGAACCTTGCTAGACATGGTTCATTCCATGATGAGTCATGCTTCACTACCTATCTCATTCTGAGGGTATGCCTTAGAGACTGCCACCCATATGCTTAACTTAGTCCCTATGAAGAAGTTTGCCAAAAAAATCTAACGAGATGTGGATACAGAAGGCTCCCTCATTAGCACATATCAAGGTTTGGGATTGCGAGGCTTTTGTAAGACAATAGACTCACAAAAAGCTCGAACCTCGAAGTGAGCGGTGTATTTTCATCAGCTACCCGCAAAACTCCTTTAAATATCTCTTCTATAGACCGAGTAACAATGTTGTCTTCATCGCCAGGAGAGTGACAATGTTGTCTTCGTCGTGAGGAGAGGGGTTTTCCGAGAACGATTACTTATAAGCCAAGGGGGAAGTGGGAGGCAAATCGATCTTGAAGAGATTCAAGAGTCGAGCAATGAAGGAACCTCTAACGTTGGCGCTCAACCCGAGGAGCAAACTACGGTTGAACCGATTGACGAGTCATTACCTTTTAAACGTTCCAGTAGAGTTAGTGTTCCACCTGTGTTGTATGATTTTCATATAACGAGTGACGGTGATATGTATATTAGTGATAGTACACTAATAAATTTGGACGAACCTACCACTATAAGGAAGCCATGGCATGCCCGGAGTCTGCAAAGTGGAAAGAGGCGATGGACAGTGAGATTAAGTCCATGTATGACAACCAAGTTTGGAATTTGGTTGATCATGTACCAGGTCATAAGACGGTCGGGTGCAAATGGATCTTCAAGAAGAAGACTGACATGGATGGGAATGTACATACTTATAAGGTGTGATTGGTTGTGAAGGGCTTTACTCAAACTCCCGGAGTTGACTATGATGAGACCTTCTCACCAGTTGCAAAGATAAAGTCTATTAGGGTGATGTTGGCCATTGCAACATTTCATGATTATGAAATCTGGCAAATGGATGTCAAAACCGCTTTCCTTAATGGGAAGTTAGCTAAGGATGTTTACATGGCTCAGCCAAAGGGTTTTGTCAATGTGAAGCATCCAAATAGAGTGTGTAATCTTGAGAAGTCCATTTATGGACTTAAGCAAGCGTCTCACATATGGAATCTTTGTTTCTATGAGAAAGTTAAAGAGTTTGGTTTTCTGCGAAGCGAAGATGAATCATGTGTATATGTCAAAGCCAGTACGAGTATAGTAAGCTTCCTTGTATTGTATGTTGATGACATACTACTCATAGGAAACGACATCCCAATAGTACAGGAAGTAAAGTCCTCACTTGGGAAGTGCTTTGCTATGAAGGACCTCGGAAAGGTTGCCTATATTTTGGGAATAAGGATAGTGAGAAACAGGAGTAAAATACAAACAGGACATAGTCTGAATACTTACTTGGACAATGTACTAAAGCGTTTTAGTATGGAGAATTCCAAGAAAGGGGGGTTACCAATCAAAAGTAATGCCAAGTTGAGTAAGACTCAAAGTCCAAGTACCGAAGTCGAGATAGCAGAGATAAGCCGAGTACCTTATGCTTCTGCAGTTGGCTCGATCATGTATGCTATGACTTGTACTCGCCCTGATGTGGCCTTTGCTTTGAGCATGGTCAACAGATATCAAGGGAACATTGGTAAAGCACATTGGATCGCAGTTAAGAATATTCTTAAGTACCTTCGGAGGACCAAGGAATGGTTCCTAGTCCTCGGTGGGAGTGATGACTTAAAGGTACGAGGGTACAGTGATGCCAATTTTCAGGCCGACAGGGACAACTACCGTTTTCCGTCGGGCTGGGTCTTTACCCTTAATGGAGGAGTAGTTACTTGGAAAAGTTCCAAGCAAGAGACCGTAGTTGATTCAATGTGCGAATCAGAGTACAATGCAACGAGCGAAGTGTCAAAGGAGGCGATATGGCTGAAGAATTTCATTGGAGATCTTGGAGTTGTGCCAGCCATACAGGAGCCTATGGAAATTGTATGTGATATCGAAGGAGCGGTTGCCTTGACCAAGGAACCAATGGATCATGGTAGATCTCGACACATCGACAGAAAATATCACTTTAATCGACATTGGGTAGAAGAAGGACTCCTCGTAGTGAAGAGGGTATTATCGGTGGATAACCCAACAGATCCGCTTAGGAAGAGACTGAGTAGGGTTAAGCACTTGTAGCACGCTAGGAGCATTGGGCTGAAGGACGATATTAGTTTAGATTAGATAGTTTAGAAATGTGTAATAGATAAATTGTAATTAACATTTGATGATTAAATAAATGAGTATTATTTATTAGTAAAGATACTGTCTTATGTTAATTGTTTAACTATTGTTTCATTTTGCATGTTTTGACTTCCTGAATAATTGAAATTATTCGAACGGTCCACACTCGTTCATATGGTGGAAGTAGGTATGAATGAAGACTGTCATGAATTGGTGTCTAAATTCTCTAAAGTGTATTAGACATAGCAAAAGTTTGCTACAACGTTCATGAGTGCTTATGAACAGGTTTTGAGCATTGGAATAAACCCAGGCTTGCTGGAATCACTTCATGGAATTAATCATGAGTGATTGTAAGATGATAATATCATATGGTCTTAAAATCTAGATATATGGTTTATTGTTTGCTAGTCGGTTATGCATTGATAATGTGAAAACGCATCAGTAACTTGATGTTAAGAAATGCATTGTTGTGTATGATTTGATTACTGAATGGTAAATGCATATAAGTCGAAGTTTATTTGTTCCTTTTATTCTAAGAGGATAAAAACGATATCAGGGCCCCTCGATGATTTGGTTTGACTTATGTGTCGGGCCCGGTCAGGACTAAATTGATGTGTTCAATTAAGTTCTATGTCAAACGAATATGAGATCGAGAAACAAACTGTTGGACAATAAGTATGACCTTGTTCCATGTATTTTTCCACACGATATCTAGAACAGAGGATTATACGATCCCTTATCTGAAGGACATGTTATTGATGAGATCAGAGTTTGACATCATCTATGAGAGCTACGATTGCTAATCGGAGTGTATTTGCATTTATAGTTACTAGACTTATCCAAGTGGGAGACCGTTAGATTAGTGTCTAAGCCCGTAACGATATTTGGTATGTATTTGATCCGGCTGTGCATGGTCCTTTTGGGTTTTCTTCACCAAAGCAACATGATAGAATGATTTATGAGTAAAGAGGTTATTATGATTTATTAATATGTTATATGAATAATATATTAAAAGAGAAATCATATAGTTTAATTAATATTAGACAACAATTAATTAAGAAATTAATTTTGTGGCTAAAAGAGAATAATTAAATAACAGTGTAACGACCCGTTTCCGGTATGTTAATTAATTTGATTTGGGCTAAGTTTTCAAGAGGGACTCGGCGAGTTCTAGCCTGACTCGCCGAGTCGGGTCGCGCATCTTGTGCACGCGGGAGCCGGCGACTCGGCGAGTCCATATCCTGGACTCGGCGAGTCCATATCCTGGACTCGGCGAGTCCGTCCGTCTGGGTGAAACCCTAACTCCCCGGGTTTGCTCACTATTTAAACCCCATTATAGCCTCCATCTCGTCACTTTTCCCCTGAGAGCACTGTGAGAAACCCTAAACCTTCCTCTTGTGAGCTTATAAGTGATCTTGTTCCATTTTGTGAAGGGGTGAAGAAGGAGAAGAAGAAGGAAGCAAGGAAACGAGTTCTAGTGCCAAGATCCAAGATCAAGTGTGAACTTATTGAGGTATTTTCGGAGTTCTCTTCTGGTTTCATGCTTAAACTTCCATTAGAGCTCTTTTAAGGGCTATTTGATGCTTGTTCCAAGCTTTATGCTTGCTTGAATGTGTTATTAAGCCGAAATACCTTTGGATTTGAGTGTTGGGATGTTGTAGAGTCCAGATCCACTGTCTTTTTGGAGTTACATTGCTTATTAGCCATGGATCTACCCTTATTGTGCATATTTTAGTCTTATTTCCCTCATTCATGTGGTTGTGCACGTAAAGTTGGAAACTTTACGTGGTAAAACAGCTTAATGGACCTAGATCTATCATTTGCATGTGTTGGATTCAAGAGAAATCGAGTAAAAATATGTTGCATGGCGGCGACTCGGCGAGTCGGAAGAACGACTCGACGAGTCAGGTCGCGAGTCCCGAGTTCTTCAGTTTCTTCAGTGTCGAGTGGACGAGGTGAGTTAGGGAGTGGACTCAGCGAGTTAAGAGTAGACTCAGTGATGGAGGGACTCGGCGAGTTTGTTCATACAACTCGGCGAGTCCAAGGCAATCTTCTTGAGGATCAAGAACAACTCGTCGAGTCTGTTCATCTGACTCGGCGAGTCGGATGAAGATCATCTGAGTTCTTGGATCCAGAGGGTACTCGTCGAGTCGATGCCACACTCGACGAGTAACAGCATGTAAGAGTTGAGCGGAGAGTCTAGGACTCGGCGAGTCAGCCCTGAGTAAGTCAACTTTGACCAAGGGTAAAAGAGTCATTTTACCCTGAGTGTAGTGCTAGTGATTGATTGAGTGTGTTTATGGATTTGTAGCCGAGGAGATTCAGGAGCAGCAGCCGTTAGCTTTCCGAGCCACACACTCATCCGCTAGCTTACGAGGTGAGTTTCCTTCCCATAGGGGCGGGTCTAAGGCCACAATGCCGGCCCGTCCAGTTAATAGTAGTTTCCGGACTTCGGTCCGATGTAGTAGTTAGTATGTTTGATGCCTTCGTGGTTCAGACATAATTCATGTGCTATGTGTTATGTGTTTTATGTTCCGGGTTGCGGCCCGATGCAGTATGCAGTATGTTGTTATGATATGCTATGCTATGCTTAGTTAGTTCCGGACTTTGGTCCGATGCAGGGGACAAGGTCCCAGTCAGTTCCGGACTTCGGTCCGATGCAGTCAGTTCCGGACTTCGGTCCGATGCAGCCAGTTCCGGACTTCGGTCCGATGCAGTTAGTTCCGGACTCCGGTCCGATGCAGTTAGTTCCGGACTTTGGTCCGATGCAGGGGACAAGGTCCCAGTCAGTTCCGGACTTCGGTCCGATGCAGTTTCCGGGCCCCGGCCCGATGCAGTGGGCAAGGCCCAATATGTGTTTATATGTTGTTGTATGGTATGTGGTAAGTTGGGGGAGCTCACTAAGCTTCGTGCTTACAGTTTCAGTTTTGGTTTCAGGTACTTCCGCAAGCAAAGGGAAGAGCTCTGGGTGACGGCATCGCACACACCACCGTTACAGCTTTAGTCTGGATTTGATTTAGTTGTTGTTTTTGGATATAGTATGTTACAGTTTCCGCACAGTACTTTATTATATTTTGGGGCATATCACGCATGGTTTATTTATATGATACTCTGATTATAGTTTGATGGTATTAAAAACGAAATTTTTGGGTCGTATTTTTGGGTCGTTTCAAACAGGGACTAGAACTATCAATTGTGTGATAATATATTGCAGAGATACATATGAGGATGTAGATGAAGAATTTAGTATTGTAGTTCCTCATAATGATAATATATTGTCACGTGTAGGCACACTTGACTTGCAGAAGGAAAATGATTATTTTCATACTGATTGTCATGGTATTCTTATACGGACGGTATGTGTTTCTTAATGTCATGATTTACATTTGTGGCAATAATATTTTTCCTTCTTTTAACATATTATTATCTTTATTTTTGTTTGTAGAAGTGAAAGGCCAAACCTTGATCCTGACATTATGTCGTGTAGGGATTCTAAGGAGTATCTTATTTTAAGGTATTTTCAAAACACATATGAAATGAGAGCTAGGGTTTCTCTGAGGTATAAGGGTGTTAGAGGCTATGTATGAACCCTATAAATAAATTAAAGTTGTTTAAATATGAAGCAAATCCTAAAAGAATCATCGGCTTGGGCCAGAACAGCTGCCACACCGTGACCTTCTTGGCCACACCGTGGTGGTCCAAATAAAACACACGCTTCATTTGATCATCGCCACATCGTGGGCATCCTTGTACCACGTTGTGGCATAGAGTTTCCTCCAAAACTCCATCTTTGGTCCTTGATAAAGTAAGTTTTAACCAATTTAGAACTCGGGTGTTACAATATACATCTTTTTTTACTAGAATTTCTATATGTAATTTCTAAGATAATAAGATAAAACCATAATTTTAAACACATAAATTACTAGTGGTTAACTAGACCATTAACTAATACGAAAGAAAGAGTTAACCCTAAGTTTTCCTTACATATTTTAGGGGGTGTTTTGGATTATCTTATTAGCTTATTTGTGGTAGGAAAAACAATAAGCAATAAGCAATGAAGGATGTTTATTAAAATTAGTTTATTTAACTTATTTCTAACACAATAAATTGATTTTTAAAGATTTTATCTAAACATTTAAACTTAACTTATTACGATGGAAATAAGCAATGAACAATAAACATCCTATTTTTTCCTATCCAAACACCCCTTAGTCTTATCATTTTTAATTATTAAGGAATACACATTAACCCATATATACTTCTATTTTTAAATTATGGCTATACTAGGGGTGTTATAATAATTAACGAAACATCCTTTTTAAAAATAAATTTCATATAATGCACAAACCATACGTATAATAGGAATTTAGTATATAAAGTAGGTTATATAGCTCAAATAAATTAAAAGAACAAAGTATATATAGAGAGATACTCTTGACAAACTCATCTTGAATTTTTATTTTTATTTTTATTTTTTAATTTTATTATTATTATTATTATTATTATTATTATTATTATTATTTTTTGTTGTTGTATTTTCTAATACTTTATTTGCTATCTAGAATGGTTTGAAAACGTAAGTGTCACCTATGAGTAACACAATTGTGTCAAAAATACATTAAGCAACTTATCAATCTCTTAAATCAAAAACCAATTTTTTTTTATTGTTTTAAAGCCTCCTTATGTTAATACAAGGATGTAGGCAAAAAGGGATTGATTTGGATACATGATATACAAGGACAAAACAAAGGAAAAGTCATAGACATGGGCTTAGCTCGACCGAGTTGAGTGTGTATAACACAAAAACATGTCGAAATGTCTTCCAAACTATCTATAATTTTACAAATATGTTTTATATATACCCAAATCTTTCACAAATGATTTAACTATGTTGTAACATATTCCTAACGTAATTATAACTAAATGTCACATTGGTTAAGTGCGACCCAACCATGCAATTTTACGTTCGTATGATTGACTTGTAGTAAAGGTTTCATTGAATAGAACTCTAGAAAATTGGTGTTCGCACTAATATGATTTAGACGGGTCTAACTTATGTCTTTCGGGTCAAGAAGCTCTTGAAAAGACATGATCCTTTTTTGAAAAACCACTAAATGCAAGATGGTTTTACCGTATAATGTTATAAGAGAAAGACATCGAATGACTCATATAATTCATATATGAAAATTTATGAAGTCTATAAACACATTTTCTTCACCAAAAACAAAACCCTAATTTACCCTAGGTATAATTATCAAAAGCAAAACAATAAGCAAAATTTGAAATATGTGTCTAAATGCACTCTCTTCCGTTTTGGTCTTCTTTTCCTAGTAACTCAGATTAAATACATATCGATATAACTATAACCATATCAAATTTGTCAAACGTGGCCCGGATAACGTTAATAGTTAATAGGATGAATCATTGTTATAATAACAGATTTTTAAATAACAATAATTCAATTAGAAAATAATATAAAAGTAATTATACCAAAAGGACTTTTGTTTAGCGGTATCAAGTGTTTTCCATTCTTTCTTGAAATCGTTTGTTCAAGTTTTATCTGAAAAATAGATAGATTAAGGGGTGGTTTAGGAATACATTATATATATATATATATATATATAAACAGAAATTAAGAATATATTTAAGGACAAAAATCGAAAAATCATCTCTTGACGGCGTTATTCCCGATTTGAGGAGTCTCATTAGTGTTCGAAGCAAGGTCGTCGAGTTATTGTGCATTTGTTTGAAAAATGGGATTTTCATCTGCTGCTACTTGTGTAGGTCTTCATAATTTGCCATGGAACTTCGACTCCCATCGTCAAAGGGTTTTCAAGATTGCTTGTTCGAGTGCTAAAGACACACATCAAAGTCCGATTACACTTGAGTTTTCAAACCCTAATAAAGCACTCAGGGCTTCGTCTTCCAAGATGGAAGCAATTCAATTTGATGAAAGAAGTAGCCCCTTTGAGGTACTCTCGATTTGGTATCACCATATGATAGACCGCTTCGGTTTTGTTAGGACTTGAATTTTGTGGTGTTGCTTGGAGTTGGAATGTTTGTGTTCCATGAAATCAAATTGGTTACTTAATAAATGAGAATGATGTTCTTATTTCTTTCATAAATTACATTCTTGGGTCGGAAATGTTGATTCATTAATGAATTGTTGAAATTGGTAAAAGTGTTTGAAGACACAATTCAATTCATGTATGAGGTGGTTGTGTTGTGTTGAATGAAGGTGAAGAATGAGATTGAAATGTGCTATGAGCTGATACGCAGACTTGGGAGAGGCGTGGTGTACTTGGGTTCTGCAAGGATGGGGCCGGGACATGAGCATTATATCCAAACACAGGAATTGGCAAGAGAGGCAAGTCCATATTTATATTTTTGTGTATTGTGTTTGAAAAGAGAATTGTAAAGTTATGATTTTGTTAAAGGTTGCAAAGCTGTTGGGATGCACTTCATGGTCAGGGGCTGGACCAGGGCTGATGGATGCTGCAACTCGGGGCGCTCTGGAAGCAGGAAAGCCGGTTGGTGGATTCAAGATTGCTAAAGAAGCAGGGGAATGGACAGCAACTAATTTTCATCCGTATCTTCCTTCTCATGCTTACCTTACATGCAGGTAGATAGATGATGATGTGGTTAGAATTATTATTAGATTATTTATACTGACTGAATCTGAATGCAGGTTTTTTTCTGCAAGAAAGCATGGGTTGGTGGATGCAGCGGTTAGAAGTAGTAAAGGGGAGAAGACGGGTGTGATTGTGTTGCCAGGTGGGATTGGTACTCTGGATGAGGCTTTTGAGATTCTTGCACTCATCCAGTTAGAGAGGATAGGTTCTGCACTCCCTGTCCCTTTTGTTTTGATGAATTATGACTCCTTTTATTCCAAGCTTTTACAGTTTCTGGATGTCTGTCAAGATTGGGGGACTGTTTCCAAAGGAGAGGTTTCCTCCCTTTGGAAAGTATGTAACAACAACTCCGAAGCACTTGCATATCTTGCACAATTTTATAATCAATGCTAAACAGGTGTAATTTTTATACTAATCAACCTCTCTCTATCTCTCTCTCTCTCTCTCTCTCTCTCTCTCTGTTTTTTACTCTATTCTGGTATGTATATTTCAAAGATGTGGGATCATTAACATTTCTTCTTCTTTCTCGGACATATCTATCCTCCTTTCATAGCCATCCATCCAAACTGGTTATCTTCTTCTCCTTGTAACCCTCCCTCGAGCTGGAACTTCTTCTCGAGTTTCATTTGGTGCATTTTATACCGACTCTAATATGGAAATTAAGCGGAAAAAAAAGGGTAAGAGGAAACATCACATCACATGTCTGATTCCAATTAACATAAGGAATTGAAACTTGCAAACCACACAGCCTACTGGAGCATGCTGTTATTCATCTTGAATTCAAATTTCTAGC
This sequence comes from Lactuca saligna, assembly GCF_052625555.1. Lineage (NCBI taxonomy): Eukaryota > Viridiplantae > Streptophyta > Magnoliopsida > Asterales > Asteraceae > Lactuca > Lactuca saligna. The sequence goes on from NC_136423.1 coordinate 184,267,978, forward strand.
ATACCAGGTGACTACCTTTAACATTCTTATACATTGAATTGATTCTTCTAGGAAACTTAAATCAACCATATTAGTGCATTTAGTAGTTGCTTCATTCTATATACTATACATATATGCAGCTTCCTATTACCAACTATAAATACAAAACAATTCATTAAGGGAGATTTAATCTCATAAAATTATATGTGGTTTCAAGACCAAGTTGCCTGGAATTTATAGACTAAAAGATAAAAACAGAATATTTGGAAACAAATAACCCAATCTCTTATTATGTATGTAAGTTTCCTATAAACATAAGAGTAATGACTGAATTTACCAACTTTTCCATGGAACCTACACAATTACTCATTATTGTTAATGTAGCAAACTGAAAAACATCTTCCTATACCTATCTCTTGAGGGAGTTTTGTTGTCACAAATTTAACACGTTCTTCTTCCTTTATTACAAACGTTTGTCGGATCCCCATTGTATATAACCCTGGCGTATTCATTAGGTACTTAAAGAGTTAACTGTAATATTCCTTTATGTTGTGATGAATATGTTCCTTCAGAAAATCCTATATTTTCTTAGTAAGAATATCATATTACCAGATCCTTCTATGACTACTTAGCTTACACTAGCTATATATAAACCAATATCGAACGAACAATTGATTGTGTGGATTTGCCCTAAGCCCACAACCAAACAAGGAACAGGGAATGAGGCAGAAACCACACATTCCACTGCCGATTGGATATTCTTCATACATAATTTGCATGCATAAACTAAGGAATTATATAAACTGAGGAATTATAGAATTAACCATAGTTATTCTTTAAGTTGAATGGTAAACAGTTTGCTTGTAAATTTTTCGTTTAAATAATACTAAGGTTATCAACGACCTATAATATATCATAAAATCGTACGTCATAAATCCCAAAAAGTTGTAATAAAGGTGTCATAACAAAAGAACTGTGACAATATATCATAGTATATGAAATAAACTCTTAGGATAAAAGCTGAAGCTGTGGTGTGTGCAATGCCATCATCCCGAGCCCTTCCCTTTGCTTGCGGAAGTACCTGAAACCAAAACTGAAACTGTAAGCACAAAGCTTAGTTAGCTCTCCCAGACTACCACATAACATACAATCATATAAACACATATTGGGCCTTGTTCACTGCATCGGACCGAAGTCCGGAAACTGCATCGGACCGAAGTCCGGAACTAACCAGGGCCTTGCCCTCTGCATCGGACCGAAGTCCGAAAACTGCATCGGATCGAAGTCCGGAACTGACTGGGACCTTGTCTCCTGCATCAGATTGAAGTTCGGAACTAACTGCATCGGATCGAAATCCGGAACTGACTCGGACCTTGTCCCCTGCATCGGATCGTAGTCCGGAAACTGACTGAGCATAACATAGCATAGCATAAACATATCAACTAGCATAAAAACTTATACTGCACACTGCATCAGACGGAAGTCCGGAACACATAACACAAAGACATGCTTGAATCACAAAGACATCAAGCACACTAAACTACTGTATCGGACCAAAGTCCGGAACTGGCTGCTAACTAGATGGGCCGATATTGTGGCCGTAGACCCGTTCCTACTGGAAGGAAAACTCACCTCGTAGTGTTGGCTGCTGTGATGCTAACTCTAAATTTGGCTGACCGTTGCTCCGGAACTGTCCGACTACAATTTCCAAAAACACTAGATCAGTTATTGGTAAATGCTTTTGGGGTCAAATAACTATATTACCCCTGGTCAAAGTCAACTACCAGTTGACCGGACTCGCTGAGTCCCTCCTTTACTAACTTTGCCTTTAACACAGCGAGCCCCTTTCCCACTCACTGATTCACTTTGAACTCACAACTCGAAGGGAAAAACGGGGACTCGCGACTCGACTCGTCGAGTCCGAAGAACAACTCACCAAGTCCGAACGCAGATTCCATGCAATCGAATTCTAATCCATTCCAGGGTGTAGATCTGAGCCCTTGGGACCATCTGAACACGTAAAGTTGCTGAGTTTACGTGTAACTACGAAGGAATGAAGTCATTTCACTCAAACGTTACTTTTCTCGGGAAAACTCATCCGACTCGCCGAGTTGTAGAACAACCCGTCGAGTCTAAGGTAATCTTCATCGGACTCGTCGAGTTGCTCATCCAACTCGTCGAGTCCAAGGCTATCTTCATATGACTCGCCGAGTCAAGCTTGTGACTTGTCGAGTCCATTCAATCCCTTTTCCATACAGGCCTGATATGAGCCATGCAGTGACTCTAAGTCATAGATCCATGCCTCTAGGGCATGCTGATCACGTAAAGTTGCAAACATTACGTGCATGCATGGCTTTAAAGGCTTTAAATGCCAACTCTAAGCTCTTAATCGGGTTTCAAGCTCAAGAGGGACTTCAATCACGACCTTAACTAAAACTTTACACTTCTAGAATTAAATAAGAGTCCAGATCTGAAGTTTTCATCCAAGGAGAGTCCATATCTCAAGTTTTGAATCATAAAAGGCTCCAAAGAAGGCATAACAAGCATAAATGAGGTTATAATGGAGGAATGCACAAGGTCATAACTTCATTACCTGAATGAAGAACAGATGTAAGCTAACTCCTGGATCTTCCTACCCTTCAATGGACCTTCTTTCCTTCCCAAAGCTTCCAAGGTATCACAAACACACTCAAACTCAACAATAGGGCTATGGTTTACAGGGGAAATGTTCTAAGAGTGATAGAGGTGAGGTTGGGGGCACATATGTGTTTAAATAGGGTGCAAACCCTTAAAATTAGGGCTCCCTCCAGACAGGCAGACTCGTCGAGTCCAGCGTATGGACTCGTAAAGTAGCTAGCTCAAAACGCGTGGTCATCCTGCCTCTACTCGACGAGTCGGGCTACAGACTCGTCGAGTACCCCTTCAGAAAAGAAAATACGTATTTGAATTACATACCAGAAATGGGGCGTTACAACTCTCCCCCACTTATCTTAGACTTTGGCCTCGAAGTCTGCTGCTGCTGAAAATAACTCTGGGTAATGCTCCCTCATCTCCCCCTCGGACTCCCACGTCCACTCTGAACCCTTTCAGTGTTGCCACTACACCTTCACTAGCTGAACCACCTTGTTCCTCAAGGTCTTCGTCTTCCGATCTAAGATCGCAACTGGTCTCTCGATATAATTCAGGCTGCTATCAACCTGAATATCCTCCAAGGGTACAACTGCTGACTCGTCCACCAAACACTTTTGCAACTGAGAAACATGGAAAGTTTTGTGGATCTGACTAAGCTCTGCCGGAAGATCCAACCGATAAGCAACCCGACCCACCCGGGCCAAAACCCTAAAAGGGCCAATGAACTTGGGACCCAGCTTGCCCCTCTTCCGAAACCTGATAACACCCTTCCAGGGTGATACCTTCAGGAGGACCATATCGCCCACCTGAAGCTCTAAGTCCGAACGCCTCCTGTTGGCGTAACTCTTCTGCCTACTCTGTGCAGTCTGTAGTATGCTACGAACCTGCTGGATCAACTCTGTGGTCTTGAGCACCACTTCAGTGCTCTTAATGACTCACTGACCGACCTCGCCCCAACAAATCGGGGTCCTGCACTTCCTTCTGTATAGCATCTCGAAAGGAGGACGGTCAATGCTAGCGTGGTAACTGTAGTTATAAGAAAATTCCGCTAGCAGAAGATACGTATCCCAACTGCATCGTCCTCTTGCTCTGCCCATCCATCTGAGGGTGGAAAGTGGTGCTAAAATGAAGTCAAACCCCCATCTCATCATGAAACCGCTTCCAAAATCTGGAAGTAAAACGGACATCTCGGTCTGACACTACCGATACAGGCACTCCATGTCGTGCCACAACCTCTCGCACAGAAATATCGGCTAGCTTCTCAGCCGATATGCTCTCCTGGATCGGTATAGAATGAGCAATCTTTGTCAACTGGTCCACAATAACCCAAATCGAATCCACTCCACGTGCGGTCCTGGGAAGCTTAGTGATAAAATCCATGGTGATATCCTCCCATTTTCACACTGGAATATCTAACGGCTGCATCTTGACGTGGGACCTCTGGTGCTCTACCTTGACCTTACTGCAAGTCAGGCATCTCTCCACATACCAGGCGACATCCCGCTTCATGCAGGGCCACCAATAATCGGGTCGAAGATCTCTATAAATCTTCGTCGCCTCTAGGTGGATGGAAAATCGAGACTTATGGGCCTCGTCCATAAACACCTGTTGTACTCCGCCCCATTACGGTACCCAAACTCTCCCATGAAGGGTCAACAATCCCTGGCTCTCATAATCAAAAGAAGCCACTCGGCCCACGATCCTCTCACACTTCTGCCTCTCCTCCTTGAGGCCCTCAACCTGTGCCTCCCTGATCCACTCCAACATCGGAGTAATCACTGTCATCCTCAAGCATATATCCCTGATCGGGACCACTACTGTCTTGCGGCTCAAGTCGTCGGCCACTACGTTGGCCTTCCCCGGGTGATAAAGGATCTCACAATCGTAATCCTTCACCACATCTAACCACCAACGCTGCCTTAAGTTAAGATTCGGCTGGTCCATGAGGTATCTGAGACTCTTGGGATCCGTGTAGATGGTACAACGGACCCCATAGAGGCAGTGTCTCCAAATCTTGAGGGCAAACACCACTGCCCCCAACTCCAAATCGTGCCTCGGATAGTTAGCCTCGTGAGGCTTCAACTATCAGGAGGCGTAAGCTATCACATGCCCCCGCTGCATCAACACTGCCCCCATACCTGAGACCGAGGCGTCACAGTAGACTACAAAATCATCCACTCCTTCTGGCAGGGTAAGAATCGGTGCCCCGCACAATCGTTGTCTGAGGGTCTCAAATGTTGCCTGCTGCTCAGGCCCCCAACGAAACACCACCGACTTCTTGGTTAATCGGGTGAGTGGATCTGCTATCTTGGAGAAATCCTAAATGAATCTCCTGTAGTATCCTGCCAAACCTAGGAAGCTCCGAATCTCTGATGGAGACTTCGGGACCTCCAGTGCATCACGACCTCTATCTTTGCCGGATCTACTAAAACACCCTTTCTGGTTGATGAGGTGACCAAGGAACTGCACTTAGCGCAACCAGAACTCACACTTGGAGAATTTCGCAAAAAGTCTCTCCCTCCTCAGTGTCTCTAGCACCTCTCTCAGGTGCTCCTCATGTTGCTCCCGAGTCTTGGAGTAAACCAAGATGTCGTCAATGAATACTATCACAGATCGATCCATCATCGGCCTGCACATGTGGTTCATGAGGTCCATGAACGCGACTGGAGTGTTGGTGAGCCCAAACGGCATCACCACAAACTCATAATAACCATAACGGGTCCTAAAAGCTGTCTTCTGAACATCCTCACCCCTGACCTGCATCTAATGATACCTGCAGCGCAGAACGATCTTGGAAAACCAAGATGCTCCCTGAAGCTGATCGAACAAATCATATATCCTCGGGAGGTGGTAACGGTTCTTCACCGTTACCTTGTTCAATTCCTGGTAGTCTATGCACATACGGTGCAACCCATCCTTCTTCTTCACAAACAACATCCGGGCTCCCCATGGCGAAGTACCCGGTCTAATGAAACCCTTGTGTAGCAGCTCCTACAGCTGCGTAGACAACTCCTGCATCTCTGGAGGAGCCAACCGATACGGTGCCTTGGCTATCGAAGCCACACTAGGAACTAGGTCAATCTTGAACTCAACCTGTCTATCCGGAGGTATCCCAGGCAATTCCTCCGGGAACATGTCCGGGTACTCTCACACCACTACTACATCATCTACTGTCAACGTACCCTTATCCCGAGTATCCATCACATATGCGACATAACCTGCACAAACCTACTGGAAATAGTGCCTCGTTCTCGCTGTTGAACAAAGAATCGGTCCGCGCTGTAGCCTCTCGCCCTGAATCACTAACTCTCCCCCGCTGGGAGTGTGAACCCTCACTAGCTGCAACTCGCAATCAATCACCGCCCCATTGGGGCTCAGCCAATCCATGCCTACTATGACCTTCTTCCCTCGCAAAGGAATAGTGTGACAACTCGAAATTTCTGTCTTATAACAATCCCTGCATTCAATCAAATTCAAACCCTTAATTTCTAAATTTTAGTAGTTTTGGAGTCAGTTGAGTGTTCTAAAGCCAAGTACTTCAAGAGCTAACTGAAGAGAGTATACTTTAGGGTAAAGTGTCCATCATTTAGGTTCCAAAACTCCAAGAAAAGGGATTTACGTCCCAAATGGTATTAGGGCCGTAAACCCCAAAGACTATATAAGTGGCACTTAGCCATTTTTGTCATTACTCACCATTTTCAAGCCTTAAACTCAAAATCCTCTCAAGTATCATCACTAGATCTTCAAACTTAGTAAGTTTTCCTTCCTTGATTAGTTGATTTATTTCATTATCTAGTGTTTGTGAATGATTTCATCCATGAAATCTCTTCATTTGATAGATAATCAAGTGTTCTTCAAGAACACCAAGAACACACACTAGTGTTCTTGAGCCTTAAGCACCCTTTCAAGCATGTACACTGTAAGTACTCTTGTCTAAGCTTGGTATATACTTGAATCAACTGTTTTACACTTAGAATTCAACAAGAAATCATAATCAAAAGGGAGTTTACGGCCAAGGAACCTTCTTGGGCCATAAACTCTATATAAGGGTCCAAATGAGCCCTAATCACCACTGAAGCCTTAGGATCAAGTCTAGAACACTTCTATTAAGCTAGGGACCTTAAACTTTGATTTGGTACATGATACCATGAGTTTACGGCCGTAAACTCATGGGTAAGTGGTCCTTAGGCCGTGAACACTAGTTAGTGGTTCATTGGTGCCACCTTTCCTTCCTATGCCTTAGGCTTGAGCATAGAACACTCCATATTGACTTATAAGACCTTAAATCACAACTTGACACTTACTACCATGAGTTTACGGCCGTAAACTCAAGAGGAAATGGTCTTTGGGCCGTAAACTCATGTGGTTCATACGATATGGACCATAAACTCCCAAATGAGGCCCTACACCCCTTATATGCAACCCTATGTGGTTTAACACTTTAGTACAAGTGTTTCCTAGTCCCTAAGGTGGTTCCATTACCTAATTAGTTGTTATAAACACTAATTGTAAGCATATATGTTTCGTTATATGTTAAATAGGATCCGTGTGTGCTCAAGTCCTCACTTGACACTTAGCATCCTTTACTGATCTTACATTTGCATCACTCACTTCAGGTGAGTTCATACCCCTTAATTAACCTTTTAAATGTTGTTAAATGTTGATAAATGCTTTTATGGGGGGGGGGGATACAATTTGAATCGTGATAGTTATTATATCAATCACATGTGATTAATGACTAGCATAGAAATGGATTTGCGATACTTATAGTTGTTTTACCAAACATATTACTTCAGATGACTTTCTCAAAACGTTTTTACATGTTAAAACTCTTTATCAAACTATCTTCCTTACTGTATGTTTCCTTTCAAACTTTGTTACAATTGTGTTTCAAACAAAGGTTTTTCTTATACCTAAAACTGTCTTATCGAACCAACTACTTTCAAATCGTTTTATAAACTGACATCAAGTCATGAACTCTTATTTGTTAAACTTTTCAAAGGTTTAACCAAAACTTATTTTATACTTTTATATTGTCAAATGCATGACCATATATGTATAGTTATATAAGTAATGTTTAAAGGACTTAGGACAGCTAGCTCGCTTTGTTTCCTTTTCCTCGTTGGGATGTGGTCTTAGGGCATCGGTTATTCGTGTGAATGTCGTCTAAATATTAGTTATATATCATGTATACATACATAGACATAAAATTCTATCAGTCAATTTAGTACCTTTGGGTAGCAAAGGCATACTTGCAGTTATTCACATACATTACTAGTAATTATAATAGGTCTAGTTAGGAGATACTATTTATTATTCCTAGTACAATTGTTAAAAGCATGTCTATATATGTATAGTTATATAAATAATGTTTGAAGGACTTAGAACTGCTAACTCGCCTTGTTTCCTTTTCCTCGTTGGGATGTGGCCTTAGGGTATCGGTTAGCTGTCCGAATGTCGTCTAAATATTAGTTATATATTATGTATACATGTAAAGATATAAAGGTTCTAATAAGTCAGTTTAGTACCTTTGGGTAGCAAAGGTATACATTCATATATTTCTAGTAAACTATTATAGGTATAGTTTTGGGTATTTATATATATATATATATATATATATATATATATATATATATATATATACTTACACACACACACACATATATATATATATATATATATATATATATATATATATATATATATATATGATTACGTAACATAAATGTGGATTTCGACCTAGTGATTCGTTACGGAAGTCACCTTTAGTCCCCAGAATCTCTTCTAAGGAGAACTTTTAGTTTGGGGACTATCAATAACATTATTAGTTATTACTTTCAGCGGGTCTCGTGAGAAGACTACTTACATACAACTGGTCTCATGAGAAGACTACTTACTTACAGTGGGTCTCGTGAGAAGACTACTTACTTACTTACTTACTTTCAGCGAGTCTCGTTACAAAACTATTTACTTACTTTCATTTGGGTCTTGGTAGAAGACTACTTTTTATACTAGTAGGAAATATGGGATTTTCTAGGGTTTTCATTCTTATACAAACTTTTCCTCAAAACAATTACAAGTCTTTTATTACAAGTTTTATTTACAAATAATGACATTAAATACTTATGAATTCACTAGCTTTATCGCTGATACTCACTTTCAAAATAACTTGTATTCTTAGGTCACCAATAGACAGGTACGATGACCAGGTTTTGTGAAGACGGAGCAGTCAAGACTCGTCTTTTATTTTGAAAATTCATTATATTGTTATTCTATGAAAGAACATACTTGTATTTAAAATTATACTATTAATGCAATGCATGATGTTCTTGCTTATTTACTACTTTGCATTTTTGTGATACTTTACATGACGTCCTCCGCCCCAGAACGTTTCCGCCGTTCTCGATTTTGGGGTGTGACAAATAGGGACCAGGTCCACCGAAAACTGCTCATCGAATAACAGCAGCAAGCATGCCTTATGCACCCTCGCGACCCTGACGATCCTATCATCAACTATCTCCACCTTGAGTGGACAATCCAGCTCCCCAGGAGCTCTGCTAAACCTCTTGCTAAGCGTAAGGGAGACAAACGATCTGGTAGCCCCCGAATCAAACAACACTGTAGCTGAAATGTCGTTCACTAGGAACGACCCTATACATAAACATATAACCTTAGAAATGATGAATAATAAATGCAGAGATAAAAGGAAAATACGTACCCGTTACCACGTCAGGAGTCGCTCGCGCCTCCTCTGCTGTCATCTGAAAAGCTCTACTCTTCACCAATGGTGCCTCGGCTCGACCCTGACGACCGTCTGTAATCCTCAATGTAGTAGGGCCAAGTGTTGACACCTTCCCTACTGCTGCTAAGCTCGGGCACTAGGACTTTTTATGTCCCCTCTGATTGCAATGGAAGCAAATGAGATCTGATGTTGCGGTGGCGGTGGTAGAAGCTGTACAATCTCTACTCATATGCCCAGTCTAACTGCACTTGTAGCAGCCGGAACTCCCTGCCTTGCACGCCCCATTGTGCTATCTCCCACATTTTCCACACCGATTGTGGCTCTACTGACCTATTGACCTATGATCTGAAACCTTCGGCTTCTTGCCCGAACTCCCTGTAACCGAAGCCGCCTCCGGCTTCCTCTTCTTATCCATCTCAAGATCAATCTCTCTCTCGATCCCTCGCAATCATATCATCCAAAATCTTGTAGCTGGATCGGCTCACAAATTGGCGGATATCACTCCGCAACATCTCATGATAACGGGCCTTCTTCATTTCCTCATCAGCTGCGTACTGAGGAACAACAAGGGACCTCTCCCTGAACTTGGCGGTAATCTCCGCTACTGTCTTTGTAGTTTGAGTAAGGTCCTGAAACTCTCTGGCTAACTGTTTCACCTCAATAACCGGTGCGAACTTGGCTCTGAACCTAGTGGTAAAATCAGCCCAAGTCATAGTATCAAGTGCTGTGTCATCCCCAATACCGTGCCCAACCTCCTCCCACCAGTCACGTGCCCTATCCTTCAGGAGACATGATGCTAATCTGACCTTGTCCCCCTCGGGACATCTGCTAGTGTGGAACACGCTGGCAACATCTGCCAACCACCTAGTACTCGCAATGGGGTCCCGCGCCCCATGGTAATCTGGAGCTCCACAAGCCCGAAACTCCCTGAAGGTGAGTGTGCGTGACCCCATTATGGCCGTCATCTCAGCACGAAATGTGCTCAACTTCTCCTCCATCAACTCCAAGATACCCTCCTTGATCGAACCAAAGATTACAGGAGTCTGCTCAAGTATGATATGGGTAACCTCTAAAGTGACAAATTCCCTAGTCTGCTCATCCAAATGCTCAGCCCCTAGCCTGATTCTGATCCCTCCCCGGCAACTGAACTGCCACCTGCTGGTCCAGGACGTAGAACCACCATTCTGAAAACACATCATGATAAACATCAGAAACACTAATATATCTTGAGGGATCGCTACTACTACAGGTTTCCCGGTCTCATCTCAGCCTTCATCGATTCAAGTATAGATCCTCTGCTTCCAGTAGTTTAGGCCCCTACTACTTTCCACATTTATCTGTACTTTCCTCAAGAACCGCCTCGACTCCACCAAGTCACTGCCACTACTGCTGATCTCTGCTACTTTCATCCTAGGCTCGCCCTAGGAAAATTTCTGACTCAACCAAAAACCAGTCCATGGTTGCTGAAGGCCTCCTTGTAATGCCAATTAGCCATCACCTGAATACCATCACATTTGACAAGGCTCAGATAATCCTTCAAGTAAAAGTCTCGTCCCCACAACGGTTAGACTTAAACAAGAGCTGCGCAATAGGGCCAAATCCAGCACTCTGAGATTATTCAACCCTGATCACATGTGAAGTGACATATTCACCTAATGGCTAACTCTCATCACTCAGAGTCCTACAAAGCCCAAAGCAAGCAACATTCGGATACAGGAACTACTCAAGCAACTCTTCTCATAAAAAGAAATTGTAATAGCATACAATGCTAAGCTCACAATATCAGGCATAACCTAATCAGGCTATGCTACTGTTGTCAACTCAATACTAGCATCCAATTCTTATAAAGTTGAAACACATATAGTAGGAACATAAGGCATCCTCCTAGATCCTTAGTCTTATTCTAGCATGTTGTTCTACTGAAACTAAAACTGATAATCATAACATAAACTTGTATGGGTAATTTGGGAGTACTTACTTGAGCTCGGATGATCGCATACACCACACCCTTTTTCTCGTTTTCAAAAACTCCTTTCTTTTTAAGTTTCTTTTTCAAAAATTCTTTTGAGACCATTTTTCTTTTGAAAACCTTTTACCATTTCCTTAGTTTGAGGTCAGTCATACCCATAAGTGTGCCTGAATCCCTCAAACTAAGGCTCTGATACCAACTTGTAACAACCCAAAATATGACCCATAATTTTTTGTTTAAATAATACTAAGGTTATCAACGACCTATAATATATCATAAAATCGTACGTCATAAATCCCAAAAAGTTATAATAAAGGTGTCATAACAAAAGAACTGTGACAACATATCATAGTATATGAAATAAACTCCCAGGACAAAAATTGAAGCTCTGGTGTGTGCAATGCTATCATCCCGACCCATTCCCTTTGCTTGCAGAAGTACTTGAAACCAAAACTGAAACTATAAGCACAAAGCTTAGTCAGCTCCCCTGGACTACCACATACCATACAATCATATAAACACATATTGGGCCTTGCCCAATGCATTGGACCAAAGTCCGGAACTAACCAGGGCCTTGCCCTCTGCATCGGACCGAAGTTCAAAAACTGCATCGGATAGAAGTCCGGAACTGACTGGGACCTTGTCCTCTGCATCTGACCGAAGTCCGGAACTAACTACATTGGATCGAAAACCAGAACTGACTGGGACCTTGTCCCCTGCATCCGATCGAAGTCCGGAAACTAACTGAGCATAACATAGCATAGCATAAACATATCAACTAGCATAAACACTTATACTGCACACTTCATCGGACGGAAGTCCGGAACACATAACACAAAGACATCCTTGAATCACAAAAATACATCAAGCACACTGAACTAATGCATCAGACCAAAGTCCGGAACTGACTGCTAACTAGATGGGCCGGCATTGTGGCCGTAGACCCGTTCTTACTGGAAGGAAAACTCACCTTGTAGTGCTGGCTGTTGTGATGCTAACTCTAAAAGTAGCTGATAGCCGCTCTAGAACTGTCCGGCTACAATTTCCAAAAACACTAGATCAATTATTGGTAAATGCTCTTGGGGTCAAATGACTATATTACCCTTGGTCAAAGAAAACTTCCAGTTTACCAGACTCGCCGAGTCAGGGCGCAAACTCACCGAGTCCCTCCTTTACTAACTCTACCTTTAACTCACCGAGCCCCTTTCCCACTCACTGATTCACTCTGAACCCACAACTCAAAGGGAAAAACGAGGACTCGCGACTCGACTCGTCGAGTCCGAAGAACAACTCGCCAAGTCCGAACGTAGATTCCATGCAATCGAATTCTAATCCATTCCAAGGCCTCTAACTCATAGATCTGATCCCTTGGGACCATCTGAACACGTAAAGTTGCTGACTTTATGTGTAACTACAAAGGAATGAAGTCATTTCACTCAAACACTACTTTTCTCGGGAAAACTCATCCGACTCGACGAGTTGTAGAACAACCCGTTGAGTCTAAGGCAATCTTCATCGGACTCGCCGAGTTGCTCATCCAACTCGTCGAGTCCAAGGCTATCTTCATATAACTCACCGAGTCAAGCTTGTAACTCATTGAGTCCATTCAGTCCCTTTTCCATACAGGCCTGATCTGAGCCATGCGGCGGCGCTAAGTCACAGATCCATGCTTCTAGGGCATGCTTATCACGTAAAGTTGCAAACTTTACGTGCATGCTTGGCTTTAAAGGCTTCAAATGCCAACCCTAAGCTCTTAATGGGGTTCCAAGCTCAAGATGGACTTCAATCACGACCTTAACTGAAACTTTACACTTCTAGAATGAAATAAGAGTGCAGATCTGAAGTTTTCATCCAAGGAGAGTCCATATCTCAAGTTTTGAATCATAAAAGGCTCCAAAGAAGGCATAACAAGCATAAAGGAGGTTATAATGGAGGAATGCACAAGGTTATAATTTCATTACCTGAATGAAGAATAGATGTAAGCTAACTCCTTCCCTTCAATGGACCTTCTTTCCTTCCCAAAGCTTCCAAGTTATCACAAACACACTCAAACTCAACAATGGGGCTAGGGTTTATAGGGGAAATGTTATGAGAGTGATAGAGGCAAGGTTGGGGGCACATAAGTGTGTTTAAATAGGGTGCAAACCCTTAAAGTTAGGGCTCCCTTCAGACAGGCGGACTCGCCGAGTCCAGCGTATGGACTCGACGAGTAGCCAACTCAAAACTCGTGATCGGTCCACATCTACTCGACGATTCGGGCTACAGACTCGTCGAGTACCCCTTCAGAAATGAAAATACTTATTTGAATTACATACCAGAAATAGGGCATTACAACCCTCCTGTGGTCACTTAGTACATACGAGTTATAGAAGCGTAGATTAAACAGACAGTCGATTGGGTGATTCTGCCCCAAGCCCACAACCAAACGAGGAACAAGAGATGAGGCAGAAGTCACACATCCTACTACATGTCGGATGTTAGTTTCATATAACCCTAATGTATATACTAAATAATCACATAGTTATTAACCCTGATGACTATTTGTTAAGTATATTATTACATGAACGAGTCATTGTTTTATCGATGTGATTTTTTATTACCATACTCATGGACATTAAACTCTACGACGTACTTCAGACATCGTAAATGTTAGTGACGTTTGTCACCCAGAACGATTGTAGCTAATAGTTAGGGTGCGGGATTATCAGTCCCGTATAGATCTATACACAAACTCACGATCTCCCTCCAGGAGACTCTGGTTCCTCAGGATAGACTTCCCTTGGTACTTTGATAAGTACTCGAAGACGTGTCTCACAAATTGGTTCCCTCAACGAATTCACAAATAATACAATGAAAAACCCTTTTTGTTAAAAACATGTAAATTTGTAGAAATAGTTCATTCGTTCCATAAACTATACTTAAAATAGTATATAAGTTTGTTTTTGTGTTAAAATTTGTGCTTGTAAAGTAGTTGTGTCTTAACATGTTTTTGTAAATTATCCGTAAGCCTAGTAGTAATAATGTTTGCCGTGTTTAATAAGTCTCATGTTCAAATGTTTGGGCTTAATGGAGTAATACGTTGGGCGTACAAGCCCTTAAGCTAGTACGCTTAACGTACGAGCTGAGTACACCCCGCATATTCATTAGGAATAGATTTAAGTGATTGGGCTTCGGTTGGGCCTTCTTTTGGTCTTAGTTGCTTTGGGCCCTATTGGGCCATCAAGTTTTGATCTAATATTTATTTATGGAGGCCCACTATGGGATTTGGGCTTAATTTGGAAAATTGGGCAATATTTGAGCCTTGGGTGTTTAATTGGAATTTGGGCTTTTGGATTGTTTGAATGGGCATTAGTTTTGGTCCAAGTTATGAAGAAGGTAAAATGCTCTTTTATCCTAGGATGGACACTTTGTATGGGTCGGATCTGATTATTGATGGATGATTAACTTTTGATTGATAACACGAGGATTCTAGCGGGCCAGCATTTTGAGATTAATCTGCAAGATTCATAAGTGAAAAGTGACTCTCCTACTATACTATTGGGTCGAAGGAGGAAATGTCGGTCTATTGGTTTAGGTATTATAGGAAGACCTGGAGGTGGCCCTTGACACTTGTATGAAAGACCAGGAGGTGGCTCCTGGAAAATCTGTATTCAAGACCGGAGTATGGACTTTGGTAGTTAAGTAGATAAGTAATTGTAGATTGTATGCTATTTGTCTTTGTTATGCTTGCATGGAAGACCAAGAGGTGGCTCCTAGAACTTGTCTATAAGACCCAGGGATTTGGTCCCCGACTTGGCAAGGAAAGACCATGATACGGCTCGTGGCATAATGGCAAGACTATGGTTGGCACATAACACCTCCTATTGAATGTTGGATATGTTTCATATATATGAACCCTATGTTATGTATGATATGTGGTATTTGGGGAACTCACTAAGCTTTGTGATTACAGATGTTGTTTATGGTTTTGAGGTACTTCCAGTTTGAAAGGGAAGGACCCGACTTGATCGCAGCGCATACACCTACATTTTCCAAAACCTTGAGATTTTAGGATTATACTCTGATCATTGTTTTTATTATAAAGTATATTTAAGGATTTGTTTAAATGATAAATGTAACACTCTAAAATTCTCAAATAAAATTTTCATTTTTAAAACCATACAAAACCGAGTTTCACATTTCTCAAACCCAAGTTTATAATTTGTTCAAAACACAAGACAGGAAAATGTTTAACAATATTTCAGAATCCTCAAAAGATAATCTCTAGTTGATGTGTACAATCAAGTCGACGCCTTTCCGCGATCCTGAGAGGTACTTCAAACACATTTCACACAACACTATAAGAACATAGCTTAGTGAGTTCTCCAAAATACCACACACAAATAAATAGCCTCTCATGGCTATAACTCGATAAGGACCCTCTGGTCATGTGTCTCAATGAAGACCCTCCGATCTCATAGCCCGGGTGGGACCCTCTAGTCCGATATCTTAGTGAAGACCCTCCGGTCTCACAACTTGGTTTGGACCCTCCGGTCCTAACTTAATAAGGCACAAAATAGTATATACAAAATAAATCACAAAGACAAAATTCATATTATCACATAATTCAGTATAACCATATAAGACCCTCCAATCAATAACTCAAATAAGAGCCTCCGGTCAATACTTAGAAAAGACCCTCGGGTCAATAGCTCAGATAAGACCCTCCGGTCACAAAATATTACCAATCAGTTAACTATAGTTATAAGACTCACCTTGTAGGTAAAGTAAGTATGTATCGTACTCAACCGTGGGCCTAGACTCCGCCTACATATATCATAATCATCTGTAAGTCACAATTTATATTAGCAGCTCTAAAGATCATAAGTTTAACCCTTTACTAAGTCTTGGAAAGGGTGAAAGACCATTTTACCGCTCCATAGTCTGCAAAGTCTACATCTTGACCAAACCCTAAAAGTCAACGAAAGTCAACGCTCAAGTCAACAGTCCATGTTGACCCAACTCGTCGAGTTCCTTCTGTTCTCACAAGACTCGGGAAAATCCAACTCAACTTGCCGAGTTGTCTCACCAACTCGTCGAGTTTTCATAATGTACAGCATAACGGGGAAAACCGTAACCAACTCATCGAGTTGGCTCATCAACTCGTCGAGTTCCCTCAAGACATTCTCTTATTCAGATGTTTTTAAGCAAGACTCAGGTCTCAAACTCTAGATCTAGCCTTCTAAGGCTGAAGTACCACGTAAAGCTGCAAGCTTTACATCCATGCATGGCATCTAGGACTAAATGTGCCAAAAACCAAGCTCCACAAAGGAGTTAAGGCATGGAGGTTGGCCAAAACTGAATAAAGCTCGAATCTTTAGGCTTGGAGGGCCTAATAACGTCCAGATCTAAAGTCTTAGCTCCAGCATAAGCTCAAAGCCAATAAGGACCCGAAGGAAATGCTAAAAATGGCCATAACTCTCACATGTTGAGTTCTAACAAACAATTGATCAAGTTAGTGGCTTTTTACCTCGAAATGGCCACTAACACTAAAAGAATGTTGGATCTAAGGACTCATTCTCGTTCCAAGCTTTTTGCTCCTCAAGCTCCTTCAAAGGATGCACCAAATCACACACTCTTAGCCTCTCTCTCTCTCTCTCTCTATCTATCTCTCATACACACACATACAAATGATACCATCTCGTTTAGGTTTTTTCTCAGGGTGCTAAAGTGACGAGGGAGGTGGAATGGATGTCTTAAGGTCCTATTAATAAGGTAAAAACCTTGAAAGTTAGGGTTTTCACACTTAGCTCCTACTCATCGAGTTGGGGTCCTCCAACTCATCGAGTAGATTTGTAAAATTTTGTGGCCTCCTTGGTTTCAACACGACGAGTTGGGACCTCCCAACTAGTCGAGTAGGTTCTTCAATAAGCTTAAAAACCCAAAATTCCATACCTACGAATCGGGATGCTACAATTCTCCCCCACTAGGATCAGACTTCTCCCTCAAGGTCATCCTTTGGATAAATCTCTGGGTACTGCTCGCGTATCTCAGGCCCCAACTCCCAAATCCACTCAGGTAGATCCACCCGATAAGCTCTAGTGTCCATTCACGCAATTTCTCTATAAATACAAATGTATCTAGGGAACAACTTGCCCCGCTTTCTTAATCAGATCACCCCTTTCCATGGGGATACCTCCAGTAGAACAATGTTATTGTCTTGGAACTTTAGCTCGGAACGCCTTTCGTCTGCGTAACTCTCCCGGCGACTCTGAACCGCCAACAACCTTTGTCTAATCTGTTGGGTAAGCTCTTTCGTTTTGAGCACTACCTAGGTGCTCCTTATCAAGACTCAGATCTAATCAAACACTCCAAGAAGTGCATCCAAAATAGTGGCACATAAAACAACTTTCCCAAATTCAACTCAAATCAATCGGAACCCTTAGTCTATAGAAGAGTGAACCCCTCTCCGTTGCAGAACCACTTCTGCCTCTCCAAATCCTGGAATCTATATCGGTCGTTTCCCCTCGACAGACCACCCATGGAAAATGTCACCATGCCAATCGCTCGTCGATTAGCCATCCTGACAAAGCACCTCCAACTATGATTAACTCAATGCAACTGATGGGATGCTTCATTGGCAAAAATCAGTTGTTGGACACTCATACTCGTCATATCCGTCGACACTGACCCACAACCTAAAAGGAACGGAGGGGTTATCTTGCACCAAAGGACAATCACTGATACTACTATCATAACTCATCTGGAGAGTGAACCTCAATACTCTATGATCATACGCTAAAGAATGACCTGATGGTCCACATGGAAACCAAAATTTTACACTAGGTCCGACCCCTCGTCAGACAGATCCACTCCACTACCAAATCCCGTACGATTCAGCTCCGACCCCAAGCTGAATGACCAAGATCGACCGGAACTACTCACTGATATCCGCAAAATAACTCCAACTATCTCCCAATACTGAACACCAGATCTGCATGTGTGATCGACTCTCAACCCAATAGTTGGACTGCCAATGCTACCCTAGCACATCCGACGATATGAATTTACCATCGTCCAATCAAATAGAGCTATATCAACTAATCACACTATACACATAATCACTATGTTCGCTTTACCCTAAGTGAATATTGCAACCGATCTATAGACACACATCTTCGACCTCTGTCGTCTATGATTTTGCAAATTCCATGCGTGTTGTGGTCCTCCCTAAGCCAACAAGCCGACCCACCCACGTCTAACACATTAGATGGAAAACATATTGAAATCCATTCTAAATGCCCAACCTACCTATCCTTTACATAGGTAGATTAGAGTCCAAACACAAGTGTTTGGTCTAACAACAAAATTTAGCCCACTCATATCCAATTTGATCCTCAACTCATTACCTGAGGTTTGCATCTCTACGCAAGCATCATGCTCCAATCATTTTGACTAGTGACAATCCCTCCCTAAATCAGGATATAAAGGTTCCCAACCTTTGTTGAGACCCCAGTCTCTCCCCTGGTCCGGCCACCAGACTCCCAAAGACTCAAGCAGCAAGGATACCTAAGCCTAAGATCCCCTTTTTGCATCACACAATAACTACTGAATGCTACGGATCCCCACAAATTTATAACACTCTCTCATAGAATCGTGAATGCTACGGCTCCCCATAGTCTTACAACTCTCTCTCACAAACTCGTAGATGCTACGGCTCCCCATAGTCATAAACACTCTCTCACTGACTCGTGGATTCCATGGCTCCCTGTAGACTCATAACACTTTTTCTCTGACTCGTGGATACTACGGCTCCTTGCAGTCTCACAACACTTTCTCACTGACTCGTGGATACTACGGCTCCCCGTAGTCTCACAACACTTTCTCACTGACTCGTAGATGCTATGGCTTCCCGCAGTCTCACAACACTCTTTCTCTAACTCGTGGATGCTACAGCTCCCCGTAGTCTCACATCAATTTAGGGAATCATACTCAGAAACCCCGATACACTATCCCAGAATCTCGCGATAGCTTGTCATGACCACTGACCTTTAACTATCGTTTAACCCTTGCAAACTACACCTACTGACTCTGAAGTTGATTGACAATGAACTATTTCCCCTTTTGAAGAATAGATAGCAACCCATACGTTGAGTTCACACATTTCTTAACAATCAAAACTTGACCTCAATGTCCAAACCTCCTTGAAACTCGAACGTTAGCGAACCCAAAAGAAACATTGGCCATAATAAGACCCTGTCCAATGGCTACCTATCGCAGAGACACTCCTCCTTTCTTGAGCACATACAACGTACATCATCTCGCTCCGTACCTAGCCTTGTCTACCACTAGATCCAAGCCTCATATTTTCGGACTGCAGATCCCCAAAACCAAATCCTTTTTAACAGCAACCTACACAAACTGTTGATCCTCCTAACAAAATACCCAATTCTCCCCCACTTAGGATTCAAACCATCGCTAATTTGTCATTCCTCACATGCCCTACTACAAACTGGCTCCCTAGATCTACCATGCCCAACTCTTGGAACATACCACGCAACACTTGTAAGTTATACTCCATATAAGCTCGATTATGGATTACCACACACTCACTCTCACAGTTGATACACAATGTAGTCAACTAGAGCCGCCGAATCGATATGCTCCTATGGATTACCTGGAACTGTTGCTGAAACATGCATTACTATACTCAACTAAGGAATATCCTTGTCCTCATCTGTCTCAGTCCCCACTGATGACTCTCTTACGATATAAGAAATACCTCGCAGCCAACATACTAAAAAAATACTCTGGTGAAAATATCACAATTATATGCTACCCCATGGGTTTTACCTCCAAACTTTAAAACTGGAAGCTCGCTATCCCTACTGCTCCACACAGAAAGTGGAGATAATGTAATTCTCGTCCCAGCTAATGGCATCACAATCATCGGCCGATCACTCTTATTCAGACTGAAATGGACCTCTGGCATACAACTCTAAAACTAGCACCTCCAAACAAATCCCTCGAGACCTAAACTCGATTCTTCTCGTAAGTTATACTCCATATAAGCTCGGCCGACATGGCCCTCGGGCCTTACAGCCAGATAAACGGTAAAGATGGAAACATACTCTGTTACGAATCAAGGTACTCGAACTATGTTATCTCCCCTCAACTTGCCACTTAGAACCTCAAAAATTCTCCTTGTTTCAAGTATGGGTCCTCTACTTTCAGTAGTATGGGCCCAATACTACCTTCCATATCTACCCATACTTTCCACAAAGATCGTCCTAGATCTCCTAAGTAGCGACTCAACCATTCCCTACCTACCAATCCCATTCCACATGCTCGCTCCCGAGCGAATACTCACCTCTAAGCAGTGCACTCCTCGAACTGCAATTACTCCATGGGCTCACCTAGGTTCCCAGACTCTCTGCCATCAGCTGTCCAAGGACTCCTCACAATGTCAATTAGCTACTCTAGCTAATTCACATCACTTGTGAGTTCCACAAAGCACAAATCAATCATTATTTGGGCATCGAGTAACATCCGCCATGACATAAAACCACTCTAGCATACAACTCCACTTGCTCTATCCATAAATCGAAAGGCATCACCGAACTCAGGAAATCCTACCTCTCATGGGTATATAACTACTCTTAGTAGATCACTCAATGCACATCTAGGTATCTCTTCTAGATTACTCATCGACTAAAAAAACTCTCTAAAAAGGTTCCTGCTAAGTACCCCTACTCAGCACACACACAGAGCAAATAATAGATAGTGTCAAAAACTAGCATCCCCCTAGGCTAAGGCATCATGAATCAGGAAACTCTAGCTCTAAATTCCTGAAATACCTAGCTCTAATACTTCATAAATATCTCATCTCATAACATAAACAATAAGGGTATTTTGGGAAAATCACCGTTTGGTCTCTGACTGATTGTACACACTACTTCATCTCGTTTCCTCATAAAAACTTGTACTCGTTAACAAAAACAATTTCGTTTAGAAACATTTCTCTAATCCTCAGTTTGAGTCTAGACATACCTGGGAGTACATCTGAATCCCTCAAACCAAGGCTCAGATACCAAATTGTAACACTCTAAAATTCTCAAATAAAATTTTAATTTTTAATACCACACAAAACCTAGTTTCACATTTCTCAAACCCATGTTTATAATTTGTTCAAAACACAAGACAGTAAAATGTTTAACAATATCCCCAAATTCTTAAAATATAATCTCTAGCTGGTGTGTACAATCAAGCCAGCGCATTTCCGCAATCCTGAGAGGTATCTGAAACACATTTCACACAACACTGTAAGCACAAAGCTTAGTAAGTTCCCCAAAATACCACACACAAATAATTATCCTCTCATGGTTGTAACTCGATAAGGAACCTCCGGTCATGTGTCTCAATGAAGACCCTCCAATCTCATAGCTTGGGTTGGACCCTCCAGTCCGGTATCTTAATGAAGACCCTCCGGTCTCACAACTGGGTTTGGACCCTCCAGTCCTAAGTCAATAAGGCATAAAATAATATATACAACATAAATCACAAAGAAAAAATGTGTAATATCAAATAACTCAGTATAAGCACATAAGACCCTCCAGTCAACTACTCAGATAAGACCCTCCGGTCAATACTTAGATAAGACCCTCCGACCAATACTCAGATAAGACCCTCCAGTCAATAGCTCAAATAAGACCCTTTGTTTAGACAATATTACCACTCAGGTAAGTATAATGGGAAAACTCACCTCGTAGGTAAAGCAATTATGTCTCATACTCAATCGTTGACCTAGACTCTGCCTACATATATCTTAATCATCTCTGAGTCACAGTTTATAATATCAACTCTAAAGATGTTAAGTTTACCCCTTTACTAATTCTCAGAAAGGTTGAAAGAACAATTTACCCCTACATGGTCTCCAAAGTCCATATCTTTACCAAACCCTAAAAGTCAACGGAAGTCAAAGCTCAAGTCAACAATCCATGTTGACCTAAATCGCCGTGTGCATCTATGCTACTCGTCGAGTTCCTTCTGTTATCAAAAGACGTGGGAAAATCCAACTTAAATTGTTGAGTTGTCTCACCAACTCATCGAGTTTTCATAGTGTCTAGCATAATGTGGAAAACCCTAACCAACATGTTGAGTTGGCTTAATCCATTATCTCATTCAGACGTCTTTAAGCAAGACTCAAGTCCCAAACTCTAGAATAGCCTTCTAAGGATGAATTATCACGTAAAGCTGCAAGCTTTACGTCCATGCATGGCATCTAGGGCTTAATGTGCCAAAAACAAGCTCCACAAGGATGTAAGGCATGGAGGTTGGCCAAAACTGAATAAAGCTCGAATCTTTAGGCCTGGAGGGCCTAATAACATCCAGATCTGAAGTGTTAGCTCCAACATAAGCTCAAAGCCAATAAGGACCCAAAGGAAATGCTAAAAATGGCCATAACTCTCACATGTTGAGTTCTAAAAAATAGTTGATCAAGTTAGTGGCTTTTTACCTCCAAATGGCCACTAACAATGAAAGAATGTTGGATCTAAGGACTCCTTCTCGTTCTAGGCTTTTTGCTCATCAAGCTCCTTCAAAGGATGCACCAAATCACACACTATTAGCCCCTTTCTCTCACATATAGATGATACTAGCTCATTTAGTGTTTTTCACAGGGTACTAAAATGAAGAGGGAGGTGAAATGGATGACTTAAGGTCCTTTAAATATGTACAAACCCTGAAACTTAAGGGTCACACTCAGCTCCTACTCGTCGATTTCGGGTACTCCATCTCGTCGAGTAGATTTGTAAAAGTGTGTGGCCTACTTGGTTTCTACACGATGAGTCGGTACCTCCCAACTCGTCGAGTAGGTTCTTCAATAAGCATAAAACCCTAAAATTCCATACCTATAAATCAGGATGTTACAATAAATGGGTGTTTTGATTGTTTCAAAAAATGAAATTTTTACCTTGTTATTTTAGGATGTTGCATTTATGCTTAAGATCAATGATTCAAATGTGTCTCATATTCATCAAAATTTTGTTTTAAGTATTTGAATGTAAAACACACTAATACTTTCAAGTGGCTCTCTAAAAACTATTCTAAATGTCAATTCAGAAGAATAAAGAGGAAGAGAAGGGAATGACCAACTTTATAATGGAGCCCAAGGGGCCTATTATATGCTTTGGAAAAGCCCATGAGATGGTTTGACCAATCAGGAGTTGACACATCATCATGACTTATTCATCAGTTAACACATTTGCCCTACTTAACAGAGAATGGATGGAATATTCCAATTATATTAGTATTTCGTTAGGGTTCCATCCAAGTTTTGATTCTTCATATTTCTTGAGCCTTCTTGATCAACATTGAAATTATGATGAGTAGCATGTAGCATCATTTTGCTCCATTGTCTTCTAAGATGACATCAACTTCTAGAATTGTCGTCGATCAAGTAGAGTTGTTTCTTGAATGTTGAAATGCATCATGAATGTGAAGATGTACAACTACATATTCATGATGGACCATGAAGGAATTGCATGTGCCATTGAGTATTTAGACGTGATATAATTATACATGATGTGCCATTTTCAATCTTGTTGAGCCATCAACATGATCATGTTGATCCATTGAGTTAAGATGAGCCACCAAGTATTCATGTTGATCTTTCAACATATTGTTGAACCATAGAGTTGTGGATGTGCCAATAATGTTTCTGATGAGCCATCAATATTCCAGATGATCAACTAATATCTTCATGCTCCACATATAATTTAGACGTGTCATCTGAGATTGTGATGGTCCAACTTGCTTTCAGCAAGTGCTCTATTTAAGTTGCAAGTGATATATGTTCAGCAAGTACTCCATGTCAACTGCAAGTGCTCCATGTTCAGCAAGTGCTCCATGTCAACTTCAAGCATTGTATGTC
Source organism: Lactuca saligna (assembly GCF_052625555.1). Taxonomy (NCBI): domain Eukaryota; kingdom Viridiplantae; phylum Streptophyta; class Magnoliopsida; order Asterales; family Asteraceae; genus Lactuca; species Lactuca saligna. The sequence continues at coordinate 184,292,209 of NC_136423.1, forward strand.
AACTTTCAAGTGCTCGAAGTAGCCTTCAAGGGCTCTAATATCTGATTATTCAAAATATTGTTGAATATTCGGGATCTTCCCAACATGAAATATTCTAATAATGTTTGTTAGAGAGATATAGATATAGACTCAACTTATTTCAAGTAACAATCACATACAAATATTTTCCAACAATTTCCCCTTGTGATGGTTACTGAAATAAGGAGTTGTGAAACATATAATTGGTTAAGTATATAATAAGTAAAATGTGTTTTCTTGGCAATTAAGATAATGGAAATGTGTTTAAAGAGAAATATATATGACTTGTTTGAACTGAAGTTAACAAAACGTGCAAAACAAAAAATATCGATTTAATTTTTTTCCCTTCAGTTTCAATGGAATATTTGGTTGAAGCAGATACATTTAATAAAAACTAAAAAAAATGATTCAAGAGAATGTTTTCCTTGAAGTTGAAAGATTTTCTTAGAGAAATATAACTGTCAATATGAAAATTGTGAAGAAAAAAATTTGGAATTGATTATAAGAAGAAAAAAAATATATTTGAATTTGCGTAATCTTGACAAAAAAGACTTTTTCTCAAGATAGGAAAGTAAATTGACTGAGAGGAATAACTTGCAAATTCGTTTGTGTTTTATTTAGACCAGAAGTTTGACGAAAATATCATGTATTGAATAAGAAAGAAATACTGGATCTTTTTAGACAAAGTAAAAAATAAAAAAAAATTGATATTTTGTTAAATCATACAAAAAAATGGTGATACAACCTTGGAGATTCCCATGTGGAAGTGGGAACATATCACGATGGATTTTATCACCAAGCTGCTGAGAACGGCGAAGGGCTTTGATGCTATTTGGGTAATTGTGGATTGATTGACCAAGAGCACCCACTTCTTAGCAATAAGGGAGAGCTCATTGGCCGAGAAGCTTGCTGACTTACATATCCGTGAGATCATTTCCCGCCATGGGGCACCAGTATCTATTGTTTCAGATCGTCATGTTCGGTTCGCCTCCCGTTTCTGCCAGAAGTTCCACGAGGAACTGGGCACTCATTTGCACTTCAGTACAACTTACCATCTACAGACTGATGGCCAGAGTGAGCAGACCATACAGAATCTCGAGGACATGCTGAGAGCCTGCATTGGTGATTTCGGTGGTAGTTGGGACTCCTACCTACCTCTTGCAGTGTTCTCCTACAAAAACAACTTTCATTCCAGCATTGGCGCTTCACCTTATGAGCTGTTGTATGGACAGAGATGTCGCACCCCAGTTTGTTCGGGGGAGGTCAACTATAGGGTTATGTTGACAGATGCCGAACTAAGCTAGAGTTTCAGGTCGGTGACATGGTGCTCCTGAAGGTCTCACCTTGGAAGGGTTTGATCCGCTTCAGGAAGAGGGGGAAATTGGGTCCCCGAAACATCGGACCGTTCGGGATCATTGCTAAGGATGGCAAGGTGGCATATAGACTAGAGCTACTAGAGGAGCTTAGTCAGGTCTACATTACTTTCCATGTGTTACAGTTGCAAAAGTGCATATTAAATGAGTCGTCGGTAGTGTCCTTGGAGGACATACAGGTCGACGAGCACCTGAATTACATATATAGGACAGTGGTTGTACTGGAGAGGAAAGTGAAGGTTGTACGGAACAAGGAGGTGCATTTGGTAAAGGTACAATGGGAATACTAAAGAGGGTCTGAGTGGACTTGGGAGCCGGAGGCTGAGATACGGAGCATTATCTGGGTTTCTCACCACAGTGGACTTCAAGGACGAAGTCTAGTTCAAGTGGGGAGAATTGTAACACCCCGACTCTCAGGTATAAACCTTTTCAATTTTATATTTACATTTTTAAAAGTCGACTCGACGAGTTGGACGCCCTGACTTGTCTAGTAAGAACGGATTTGGCCGCATGTTTTAAGTGATCAACTCGACGAGTTGGAGGACACGACTCGATGAGTTGGAGCTGGAGGATGAAACCCTAATTTTTGCGATTTTACACCCTAGTTAAAGGGTCATTAGCCTACCTTATCCTCCCTTACAGCCCCCTTTGAGCTAAGAAACCCTAAATCATATTTTCTCTCCATATTTGTGTGTTTTTAAGCTTGGAAGGTGGATCTTGGTGAAAGAGCTTGAAGATCAAGAAGCTTGGAACAAGGAAAAGGTGAAGATCGGAACTCTACTCCATTTTAGCATCAGGTAACAAGTCGTTACCTTGAGCTCCTTTCTAGCTAGATCTCTTCATGTTGAGATTAGGGCTATTTTAGCATGATTGGTGATTCATTTAGGGTATTGAGCATGATTTGAAGTTGCAAATTCAGATCTAGGCTCATCATAAAGCTTCAGCCTTTAGCAATATAATGCCTTTCCCCACATATAACTTCTTCTTTTGCTTGATTTTTCGTCTTAACACCTTGCATATACGTAAAGTTAGCAACTTTATGTAGGAAGTATGCCTTAGGAGCTTAGATCTACAATTCGGAGCTTTGGGGTGGCTTAAAATCATCAGAATGGAGAAAGGACTGAAGCGACTCGACGAGTTGCATGGCCAACTTGGTGAATCCGATGAAGATTAGTCGTTCAAGGTTCTGCATGAACTCAACGAGCTAGGAAGATGACTCGACGAGTTAGTTAGGATTTCCTCAACTTGTGAACACGCATGGACTCGATGACTTGTTTGGAAACTCGACGAGTCAACTTGTGAACACGCATGGACTGTTGATGTAACGCCTGTGTTTCCAGGCTTTCCATTTTTAGCAATTTAATGGTCTAGGTTAACTTTTGTAACCCGTTTTGAAATAATAAGATTGTATTATTTGAGTATTATGTGTTTTGTGCTTAATTGCTTAATTATGTGGTTTGATTAATTAAGAATAAAAATAAGCGTCAAAATTTAAGTGTAAAATAAACTTTATATCTTTAGATAATGTTGTAGTAGTTGAAACAAGGTTTCCGAAGATATAAAGAATGTCGAAATCCGAGTTATAACGAGGAAGTTATGACCTGTCGAAGTTTCGCGACAGAACCGGCATGACACAACGCGACGTAAAAAGTGAATTTACGTTAGAGCGATATTTAGCCTTAGCAATCTAAATGAAATTCGTAGAGTACGTCAAACCATGAGCGTGCATAAAAAGAACGCCCAAATCTGACTTCGTATGAGGAAGTTATGATTTTTCGAAGTTTCGACTTAGCAGTATGCAGCTCGAATGCTCGATTTGAGACCGAGCGGTTTTTAGCCGAAACAATCTAAATGAGAATTTAATGTCTCATTAATTTTAGTAAAACGATAAAAAGATAGGCGAAAACGGACGTCGGATGAAGAAGTTATGATTTTATAACGGAGTTTTCCTGTCCCGGCCTACTAAAAATAAATAATAAAAAATAAAGTCAAAATTAGCAAACGGAGTCTAAACGAAAGTTGTAGATCGTAGTCTCACCTACGCGTGGATATAAAGAGCGTCGAAAACGGAGTTCGTATGAGGAAGATATGAATTTTTGAAGTTTATTTAATAAATTCGGTATTTAATTTAAATAAAAATTCGCTGATACCATGGGGGGGGGGGGGGAGTCACCGGCCTTGTCCCCGTTACGCCCCGCGTAAATCGCAGATCCAGCCCCTATAAAAGGCTTGCGAGGGCAGCCGAAAGTTTTGTTCATTTCTTCTCTTCACTCTCCCGTTTTGCATCGTTTTGCGTGCCAGAAATACCCCGAAGCCCCGATAATATTCCCGAGTCCCGAAGCGAGTCCCGAGATCCCGAAGATCCCGAGAAGTGCGGTTTCCGAGCCGAAGCTCTGCCCGCGAGAAGTTCGATTTTTGTGGAGATCTTCCAGATCTGCTGTGGATTACTACTTCTGCAAGTCGTAGTGTTGTCTGATCATCTTCTGATCAAGTGAGTGTATACTACCTTTCATAAACGCAATAATAATACAAGTATGGTTCGAGGGTATTAAGTTATTGTCGTTTATACGTGTGAATGCGTTGTTACTTTCTCATAACGTATAACTATGAAGTATTTTATACGAGATATGTGTTATGTGTATATTTTGTTGTTATGTGTGTGAATGTATATTCACTTTTTTCTATCTTACAGATATGATTATTTCTATATGAAATACGTGTTATGTGCGTGTGCCTCATCTGTTATATGGAAAATGTTTTGATCAAGCATGCTATACAGGTTTTGAAAATATGTATAAAATGTATGTTTTTTATCTACTAATATGTTGGGTAGAACATGGGTAGATAGTTGGTGTGTAATAAACAGATGAGAGGCCTCGTTGTTGTTTGATCCAGTCATCTAGCGGAATTTAGATGACGACCACGGACTTTTCTAGATAGTCATGTGGAACGCTAGCAGGCTCATAACCTGTAGGTGTTAATGAACTTGGGTGTTCATTCGCTGTATTCCATCCCCCTCATGGTTGCCTTATTTGACTTATATTGCTGAGGAAACCCCGCAGCATGTGTTGTCACCCCGATGAAAATATTCTTAGATTAGGTCCCTTGTGTTAGTTATTTTAGGGACGTAAAGTGAGAATAACGGGAATGGGTAACTGGGTTATTGTTGGTTGATAATAATTAATTTAATTATTTATTGTGGGTTGAAAACCCTATATGCTCACCAGGCTCCCAAGCCTGACCCACTCAGTTTTAATTGTATTACAGGAAGTGGCGCAAGTGCATAAGATGGATGAACCATCAAGTTGTTTTGTTTACAAGTCTGCATATGTTTATATTTGTTATATGACTTATAATGTATTCGTTTATGCTTATTGGTATGTATCGGAACATGACACCCCGAGTTTTGATTATAATGAAAATACATTTCTTTTATGAAATGTTTCGGTAAACATTGTTTTATCATGTTTTGTTTTTGGGAACAAATTCCGCAACTCTTTCAAATCAAAAGGATTTACTTTGAAAATATTTAAAAGCATAAATGAAAATCGGTCTTTTCTGGCCGAGATTTTGGGGATGTCTCAGTTGGTATCAGAGCATTAGTTTAAGCGAACTAGGAATTTGTAGGATTTCTAGACTTAAACTTAGAATGCTAAGTGGAATTTTGAGATGTGTGTCTGTTATGTTTTAGACACGAGCACTAGTTTATTTTAGGGAAGTTGCCTAAAATGCTTTATGTGCTAAATGTTATATGTTGCCATATATGATATTATTTGTTCGGATCTATGGTCTGTTGCCAACCGGATCTAGAAACCTTGTGTGTGTAGGATTCTAAGCGTACGTCTACGATATTAGAACTAGCATGTAAACATTTCGGAGTGATAAGGATGATTGGAATATCTATCGTGAATAAGGATCTAATTTCACCTTATTCGGTGTGTAGATCAAAATGGTGAGAACAAGAAGTGGAGTTAGAAATGCTGATGAAAACAGGAATCAACCACCAGTGATTGAACAAAGACCTGTTGTAGCAGCAGCACCTGAGCCAATAACCATGGCTGGTGTGCAATTGATGATTTAGACGATGTTGGATCGTCAGATGGATGAAACTAGACGGTTGCTTCAGCAGAATCGTGAAGAACTGTCAATTCGTGTGGAAGAGCCTGAATTAAATGAAGGGCACTCGGAAGGTGGAAACTTTAGTGGGTCTATTGCTCCAGCCAACCCACCGATAGTTAGACAAGACAACTGTGATGGAAGGAATGATGGAATGGGATGCAAGTACAAGGACTTTTTGACTTGCAAACCATCGACCTTCAATGGAAAGGAGGATCCGATTGGGGTTATGGATTGGATCTCCGAAATGGAGCTAGCCTTCATGACGTGTGGCTGCAGAGGTAAGTTGCAAACTATCTATGCCGTGCGTCAATTCCGAGGTGGAGCCGTTCGTTGGTGGAACACTCTAGGGAAGACTTTGAGCCCTAACGAGCCACTGCAATTGTCATGGGCAGAGTTCTTGGTGCAGTTTAAGCGCAAGTTCTGCTCGGCTCAAAATCTGTTGGAGTTGGAGAACAAGTTCCTGACATTGACTAAAGGCAGCATGTCAGTTGATGAATACACCAATAACTTCATCGATAAGATGGAGTTTTCCTTGCGTATCGTTCCAGACGAGCTGACTAAGGTGGATCGGTATGCGAAGGGACTTCCATGGGAGTACGAGGTGCCAGTACGCCAGACACTTATTCTAGAGGCAGCTATCTGGGCTGCCAAGTCTGTTGAGAACATGATCAAGGGGAGAACCACCAACAAGGTTGAGGTTGGTAAGAAGAGGAAGTTTGAGGGAACATCTGGTTCCGGTAAGAAAAGTAAATTTTCGAAATCTGATTCGAAAAGGTTTGGTGGGGGAAAAGGGGGAGAAGCGAAGTGGTGTGATAAGTGTAAGAAAAAGCACTTTGGGAAATGTAGCGAGGATGTGACCTGCTACAAGTGTGGAAAGGTTGGACATTTTGCCAATGAATGTCCGAACAACAAAAGGATGTGTTTTGGTTGTAATGAAGAGGGGCACATTTTGAAAGACTGTCCGAAGAAGAAGGAGGTAGCTAAGCCCAACATTCCACCAATGCCGAAGGCGAGAGCATTCCAGATGACACTGGAAGCTGCTAAGGATGAAGCTGATGTCGCTTCAGGTACCTTTCTCGTTAACAATTTTCCTGCCCAAATTTTATTTGATTCTGGAGCCAACTACTCCTTTATATCGCATGAATTTGGTAGAAAACTAGCTTTGCCTATTAATAGACTAGATAATGCTTTATTAGTCGAAGTTGCTAGTGGCAAGTTTGTACCTGTTAGGCATCGTATGAAAAACATCTTAATTGACTTGAATGGGAATAAGTTCTGCGAGGAATTATTGCCTATCGAACTTAACGGTTTCGACATCGTGTTGGGAATGGATTGGCTCAGCGCCAATGATGCCGAAATTTTATGCAAGAAGAAGATTGTTAAAGTAAACCCGCCTGGGAAGGAATCGTTTATGGTGTACGGGGACAAACGCCGAGTGAATTCTGGAATCATTTCCCTAATGAAAGCCAGAAAGTGTTTGACCAAGGGATGTACATCATATTTAGCATTCGTGATTGATGCTAAGAAGGAGAAGAAGGTGATGCAGAGTATTCCCGTGGTGTGTGATTATCTAGAAGTATTTCCCGAAGATCTTCCTAGATTACCACCTGATAGACAAGTAGAGTTCAGAATAAACTTGTTACCAGGAACCACGCCAATAGCAAAAGCACCTTATCGATTAGCACCGACGGAGATGAAGGAGCTGATGATGAAACTTCAGGAGTTGTTGGACAAAGGTTTCATTAGACCTAGTTCATCGCCCTGGGGAGCTCCGGTGTTATTCGTGAAGAAGAAAGATGGAAGTATGAGAATGTGCATTGATTACAGAGAGCTGAACAAGGCAACAATAAAGAATAGATATTCGTTGCCAAGGATTGATGACCTATTTGATCAATTGCAAGGTTCGAGCTATTTCTCGAAGATCGATCTTAGGTCAAGATATCATCAGCTGAAAGTAAGAGAGCAGGATATAAAGAAGACTGCGTTCAGAACTAGATATGGACACTACGAGTTCTTGGTTATGTCGTTTGGACTAACCAATGCTCCGGCAGCATTCATGGATTTAATGAATAGGGTTTGTAATCCGTTCCTTGATAAATCCGTGATAGTGTTCATCGACGACATTCTGATTTACTCAAAAAGCCAGGAGGTGCATGGCAGACACTTGCGAGAAGTGTTAGAAGTTTTGAAGAAGGAGAAGCTGTATGCTAAGTTCTCCAAATGTGATTTTTGGATTCGAGAAGTCCAATTTTTGGGTCACGTGGTCAACCAAGAAGGGATAATGGTTGATCCAGTGAAGATTGAAGTTGTGATGAAGTGGGAACAACCGAAAAGTCCCACGGAGATCCGAAGCTTTTTAGGATTAGCCGGATATTACCGAAGGTTTATCCAAGGCTTTTCTTCGATCGCTAGTCCGTTGACAGCTTTGACCCATAAAGGAGCTACTTATGCTTGGAGTGATAAGCATAAAGAAGCATTCAAGAAGTTAAAGAAGAAGCTATGCGAGGCACCGATACTTTCTCTACCCGATGGAGTTGAAGACTTCGCCGTTTATAGCGATGTGTCTGGGGTTGGATTGGGTTGTGTTTTGACCCAAAAAGAAAAGGTGATAGCATATGCGTCTCAACAGCTGAAAGAGCATGAAAGAACTACCCGACTCATGATTTGGAGTTGGCAGCGGTAGTTTTCGCTCTGAAGATATGGAGGCATTACCTCTATGGCACTAAGTGCAAACTTTTCACTGATCATAAGAGTCTCCAATATCTCTTTAATCAGAAGGAATTGAATATGAGGCAACGACGCTGGCTGGAATTACTCAAGGACTACGACTGTGAGATACTTTACCATCCTGGTAAAGCTAATGTTGTTGCTGATGCTCTCAGTCAGAAAGTCAATCTTGAAAGGAAAAGGCCAAGAGCGTTGACAATTGAAGTTGTCTCGACCATTGTGGAAAGTATAAAGAAAGCTCAAGAGGAAGCTTCTGAGAAAAATGACCGAAAGGAGGAACGTTTGGGTAAAACGTTGGTGTTTGGTACAAACGGTCATGGACTGAAGGTATTCCAAGATCGTATTTGGGTACCTAAGTCAGGAGGAATTAGAGATCTTCTGATGGAAGAAGCTCACAAGACCATGTATTCGATTCATCCCGGTAGCACTAAAATGTATAGGGACCTGAAACCCTACTACTGGTGGCCGACGATGAAGCTTGATGTTGCAAAGTATGTGGCCGAGTGTGTGACTTGTGCGAGAGTCAAGACACAACATCAGAAACCGTATGGGAGTTTAGAACCTTTACCTGTGCCTATGGGTAAGTGGGAAGACATTGCTATGGATTTTGTCACTAAACTACCCAGAACAAAGAATGGTCACGACATGATTTGGGTGGTCGTTGATCGATTCACTAAGAGTGCGTATTTCATAGCAGCCAGGGAGAAATGGTCTATGGAAAAGCTTGCGAATTCTTATGTGAAGGAAATTGTGAGACTTCACGGTGTTCCACTAACAATTGTTTCGGATCGTGATAGTCGTTTCATCTCAAGGTTTTGGAAATGTCTACAAGAGGAAATGGGTACCAAGTTATGTTTAAGTACAACTTACCATCCGCAGACTGATAGTCAGAGTGAAAGAACGATACAAACACTTGAAGATATGCTGAGAGCATGTACCTTGGAATTCCTAGGTAATTGGGATGAACATTTACCATTGGTAGAATTTTCCTATAACAATAGTTTTCACTCGAGCATTAAGATGGCACCTTACCAAGCTTTGTATGGACAAAAGTGTCGTACGCCGTCTTGTTGGCTTGAGGCTGGGGAAAAGCAGTTTATGGGACCGGAGATGGTTCATCAAACTGCTGAAAAGTTGAAAATAATTAGGGAAAGAATGTTAGTAGCTCAGGATCGTCAAAAGAGCTATGCTGACAAAAAGCGAAGACCGATAACTTTTGAGGTTGGGGATTCGGTTTTGCTTAAAGTCTCGCCGTGGAAGGGACTTATAAGATTTGGAAAAAAGGGAAAGTTGAGTCCAAGGTTTATTGGACCGTTTAAAGTTCTTTAGAGGATTGGGAACCAAGCTTACAAGCTCGAATTACCCGAAGAACTGAATGGAATTCACAACACTTTCCATGTGTGTTATTTGAGGAAGTTCACGGGAGAAGTTCCCGATATAATTCCAATTTCCGAATTGAGAATTGATGAGAACAAAAGGTTGATTGAAGAACCAGAGGCAATTGTTGACCGAAAGACTAAGAAGTTGCGACGCAAGATGGTCGAGTTAGTGCTTGTCTGATGGAAACACACGAATGGGCCGAATCTGACCTGGGAGACGGAGAGTGACATGAGGAGTCGCTATCCGCATTTGTTTGTTGATGTGTGATTCCGGGGACGAAATCATTCTAAGGTGGAGAGAATTGTAATGCCTGTGTTTCCAGGCTTGCCATTTTTAGCAATGTAATGGTCTAGGTTAACCTTTGTAACCCGTTTTGAAATAATAAGATTGTATTATTTGAGTATTATGTGTTTTGTGCTTAATTGCTTAATTATGTGGTTTGATTAATTAAGAATAAAAATAAGCGTCAAAATTTAAGTGTAAAATAAACTTTATATCTTTATATAATGTTGTAGTAGTTGAAACAAGGTTTCCGAAGATATAAAGAATGTCGAAATCCGAGTTATAACGAGGAAGTTATGACCTGTCGAAGTTTCGCGACAGAACCGGCACGACACAGCGCGACGTAAAAAGTGAATTTACGTTAGAGCGATATTTAGCCTTAGCAATCTAAATGAAATTCGTAGAGTACGTCAAACCATGAGCGTGCATAAAAAGAACGCCCAAATCTGACTTCGTAGGAGGAAGTTATGATTTTTCGAAGTTTCGACTTAGCAGTATGCAGCCCGAATGCTCGATTTGAGACCGAGCGGTTTTTAGCCGAAACAATCTAAATGAGAATTGAATATCTCATTAATTTTAGTAAAACGATAAAAAGATAGGCGAAAACGGACGTCGGATGAAGAAGTTATGATTTTATAACGGAGTTTTCCTGTCCCGGCCTACTAAAAATAAATTCAAAATTAGCCGACGGAGTCTAAACGAAAGTTGTAGATCGTAGTCTCACCTACGCGTGGATATAAAGAGCATCGAAAACGGAGTTCGTATGAGGAAGATATGAATTTTTGAAGTTTATTTAATAAATTCGGTATTTAATTTAAATAAAAATTCGCTGATATTATCCATGGGGGGGGGAGTCACCGGCCTTATCCCCGTTACGCCCCGTGTACATAAATTACGCCCCGCGTAAATCGCAGATCCAGCCCCTATAAAAGGCTTGCGAGGGCAGCTGAAAGTTTTGTTCATTTCTTCTCTTCTCTCTCCCGTTTTGCATCGTTTTGCGTGCCAGAAATACCTCGAAGCCCCGGTAATATTCCCGAGTCTCGAAGCGAGTCCCGAGATCCCGAGAAGTGCGGTTTCCGAGCCGAAGCTCTGCCCGCGAGAAGTTCGATTTTTGTGGAGATCTTCCAGATCTGCTGTGGATTACTACTTCTGCAAGTCGTAGTGCTGTCCGATCATCTTCTGATCAAGTGAGTGTATACTACCTTTCATAAACGCAATAATAATACAAGTATGGTTCGAGGGTATTAAATTATTGTCGTTTATATGTGTAAATGCGTTGTTACTTTCTCATAACGTATAACTATGAAGTATTTTATACGAGATATGTGTTATGTGTATATTTTGTTGTTATGTGTGTGAATGTATATTCACTTTCTTCTATCTTACAGATATGATTATTTCTATATGAAATACGTGTTATGTGCGTGTGCCTCATCTGTTATATGGAAAATGTTTTGATCAAGCATGCTATACAGGTTTTGAAAATATGTATAAAATGTATGTTTTTTTATCTACTAATATGTTGGGTAGAACATGGGTAGATAGTTGGTGTGTAATAAACAGATGAGAGGCCTCGTTGTTGTTTGATCCAGTCATCTAGCGGAATTTAGATGACGACCACGGACTTTTCTAGATAGTCATGTGGAACGCTAGCAGGCTCATAACCTGTAGGTGTTAATGAACTTGGGTGTTCATTCGCTGTATTCCATCCCCCTCATGGTTGCCTTATTTGACTTATATTGCTGAGGAAACCCCGCAGCATGTGTTGTCACCCCGATGAAAATATTCTTAGATTAGGTCCCTTGTATTAGTTATTTTAGGGACGTAAAGTGAGAATAACGAGAATGGGTAACTGGGTTATTGTTGGTTGATAATAATTAATTTAATTATTTATTGTGGGTTGAAAACCCTATATGCTCACCAGGCTCCCAAGCCTGACCCACTCAGTTTTAATTGTATTACAGGAAGTGGCGCAAGGGCGTAAGATGGATGAACCATCAAGTTGTTTTGTTTACAAGTCTGCATATGTTTATATTTGTTATATGACTTGTAATGTATTCGTTTATGCTTATTGGTCTGTATCGAAACATGACACCCCGAGTTTTGATTATAATGAAAATACATTTCTTTTATGAAATGCTTCGGTAAACATTGTTTTATCATGTTTTGTTTTTGGGAACAAATTCCGCAACTCTTTCAAATCAAAAGGATTTACTCTGAAAATATTTAAAAGCATAAATGAAAATCGGTCTTTTCTGGCCGAGATTTTGGGGATGTCTCAGTTGACCTTATCCGTTGAACTTGACTTTGACCAAGGGTTGACTAGTTTGACTTCTGGGGGTATTTTGGTAAATTGGATGTTTATGGAAATGGTCTTGTGGTAAATATAGGTGGTGGATTCGGTGGTTTTATTCTAGAGTTTGAGCTTATCACTTCAGTTTGACATTTGCGAGGTGAGTTGTCCTCTTTATACTTAAGGGTCAAAGGCACCAAGGTTGACCCTTTAGATTGTTATCCTGATATGTTATGCTCGTATGATCTGTTAGATCGGTATCCTGGTAGATAAGATGGTATATGCTATTATGATCTGTTAGATCAATATCTTGGTAGATAGGATGTTATTATGTTGCTATGATCCGATTAGATTGGTTTATCTATCTATAGACTATTATATGATTATTTATCATATGTGCACATGTTTGGTTGGTGGTTGAGGCTTGTATGCATTGTGCGAAAGCCAATAGGCCTGGGCATTCCAACCCGATGGTTGTGGGGCGTGAGTATTCCATCTCGAGGATGATTGGACTCGTAGTATGTGGGCATTCTAACCTGTTGGTTGTGGGCCTGGGGTATTCCATCCCGATGATAATTGGACCCATAGTATGTTGGCATTCCAACCTGATGGTTGCGTGTCTGGGGTATTCCAACCCGATGGATGAAAGGACCCATAGTATGTTGTTTGTGATTATATGTATATTGTTGTAGTATGGGTATTTTGGGGGAACTCGGTAAGCTTTGGGCTTACAGTTTCAGTTTTGTTTCAGGTACATCAGATGATTGTGGGAATGCCAAGGTGTGTACGTACAACTCCTCATATTTTTATGACCTTGTTTTTGGGATACTCTGATATTATATTATTTTTGAAAACAAATTTTATAATAACTGTTAGGTTCTAAATGTTCTAAAAAGTTTAAATTTGGCATGATTTTTATGGATGTTTCACCCTTCCTGGAAAGATTTTAAACATAATTTGAAACATAACAAAAATGAATTAGCTTTGACTCATCTTGGAATCCGTTTACGGATTGAAGAGTCCTTAAGGACTCAAAACTTGATAACAATCCTAAAGGCGAGAACCAAGCTGGTTCCTCTTCTGTGAACATGGTGGAAGGAGAAAGTTCAAAGAATCCCAAGAAGTCTAGTCGTAAAAGGAAGTTTAAAGGAGAGGATGAAAAGTCTTCCAACAAGAGGGATAAGTTGGTTTGTCAAAATTGTAACAAACTGAGTCACTTCAAGAAATATTGTTGTCTTCACAAAGTGAAACAGGATTGTGTTGGACCAAGTCGATCCAAGGATCCAGAAAAGCAACAAGGTCAGATATCAGTTTCCATGCATAATTCTAAATATGTTCATAATTATATTTTTGTGATTTATGAAGCATTTTATGTGCAAGATGATGATGTTGCATGGTGGGTTGATTTGGGAGCAATAGACCCTATATGTAAAGATCTTCTTTGGTTCAAGGAATATCAACCAATTGAAGATGGATATGTGGTGAAAATGGGAAATGTTGCAACTGAACAAGTAAAGGGTTTTGGATTTGTTTTACTTTACTTTACTTTTGGAAAGTTTTTGTGTTCGAACAATATTTTATATGTTCCATGGATTCGAGAGAATCTTGTGTCTGAAATTGTTTTAAATAATTGTGGTTACAAACAAGTATTAGAAAATGACAAGTATATTTTGTCAAGACATGGTTCTTTATAGGATTTGGATATATATATGCAATGGAATGATTAGACTTAATATTAATTATCCTTTTATTGATAATTCTGTTTTCGTGGCTTCTACTAGTACTAGCAATAATTTTAATAAATATGAATTATGACATGCTAGACTATGAGACATTCATTACGAGAGATTAAAAGACATGTCTAAAATGAGTGTAACTCCTGCTTTTGATTTGAAAAATAATGAAAAATGTAAAACATGCATGTTAACTAAAATTACAAGACAACCTTTCAGAGAAGTTGTTAGGGAAAGCTAAGTGTTGGAACTTATACATAGTGATTTATGTGATTTCCATACAACACCTTCCCTTGGAAACAAAAAGTATGTTGTTACTTTTATTGATGATGCATCTAGATATTGTTATGTCTATTTGCTACATTATAAGGATGAAGCACTTGATAAATTTAAAATTTATAAACAACAAGTTGAGCTTCATAAAAATGAACTAATAAAAGTCTTGCGTACTGATAGAGGTGGTGAGTATTATTATCTAGTTTTTTTTAATCAACTGGAATCTTAAATATTACTAAAAGAGAAACTTTATGACATCATCTTAAATAATCTGGACCATTGATTGTATTTCAATCTTATTATATGGAATGTATTTAATTCCAATAAATGATTTTAATCATCAATCAATAACTTACATTCGTTGAAATGGAATGTATTTAATTCCAATAAAAACTTTCCATATTTTACATCTTGAATTTTCAGTTATGAAGATTTTAATATGATCAATTTTAAAAATATATTACTAACAAATCATTTCAAATAAGGCCTTAATATCAACCATTAATATAAATCCATTTATATTAGTAAACCAGTAATATAAAATCTTTTTTTATTAGGAAATCATTTATACCGAAAAATCATATTCAAATCATTACATACATATACGATTCATCATTGAATCCGCGACTCACATTTATTTTCAATCGTTTCTTTTCTTCAAACATTCTCATACAACATCGTTAATATTGCTTATAACTTCCATCATCATTTTCTGCTATCAATATTCGCTCTTGTGTGTTAGAAGGTCAGTACCTTCTTTCGTTTTTTATATTTTTTTCGATCATTTTTTGCTCCTATATCAAATGTATGTATTCATATATTTCGATTTTCTTTGTCACAAATTACATGAAATCGGTTAACTACTTTTCTGAAACTTTTCAA
The DNA here is from genome assembly GCF_052625555.1 of Lactuca saligna. Taxonomy (NCBI): domain Eukaryota; kingdom Viridiplantae; phylum Streptophyta; class Magnoliopsida; order Asterales; family Asteraceae; genus Lactuca; species Lactuca saligna. Next base: position 184,307,292 of record NC_136423.1, read on the forward strand.
ATAAACATGAAAAGGTATTAGGTACCTTTAACAAAACAAAAATTAACTATCCTGGGAAGTGACATTAATTACGAAAATTTTACTTTTATATATTAGAGATGATTATGATTTTTTTTTAATTTTTATGTCATAAGAATCCGGTTAATTTTAGCATGATTTTAAAATATCATTGAAATTATTATGTTTTTATATATTATATCAACCTACTTTTTTATCTTCGTATAGTAACAATAAAATTTATTAATTTACACAACAAATATAGATATTTCAAATTTTGTAATATTATTATACCTTACAGAATACAACTCCTTCCAAAATAAATTTTTGTCAGTAACTTCATCCATAATTTCAACAAATTTAAATTTGTATTTTCTTTATATAATTTTTTTTAATGATCCTGATTTTTTTTTCTCCAAAAGTATATCAAACATTTACGTTTTAGATAATGCTGCCCTATTATAATTATTATTTTCCAAAAGTATATCCATTTAATGAGGAATTTGATATAATAAAGGAAGTGAATGTTAATTAAAATGAGATATATATTCCATAATTATTACATGAGTTTATTAAAAAATTAATATCAAGGTGTAAACATTAAACATTTTGAAAGTGAAATTTCAGAATACATACAAACGATAATGTTGTACAATGAAATATAAAACTGAATAGACTAAAAAAAACACTATTAAAGCAGTCAATCTTGAAAATAACATAGTTATGAAAAATTATAAAGTAAGATTAAAATTATAAGATATTAGGAGATTTGTAAATAGTACATTTAGTAAAAGCGTTACGGTTATTAGAAAAAATAAGAGCGTTAAGATTACTGAAAATACAATATATAAACTAAATTATCACAATAGTAATGAAATGTGATTATTTGATATTTCATATAATTGACAGATATATCAAATTAAATTAATATACTAAAATTATTAAAAGTTGCGCCAAAACTAATGCAAAATTTTTACGAACACTAAATAAATAAGAACAAACATAAAAGCTAGCATTTATATTTATAATCAATTTAAAATAAACCAATCATGATTTAGAAAAGAATCTCCATTGATGATATACTAAAATTAAATCTATATAACATTTAACATTTTATAAATTATATTACATAACTTTATTTGAATAAATGAAATAGTTGTTAATATTTAATGCAATAGAAAAAACGGTATATTGATTGTCAATATATGTTTAAATTAGTTAACATTATTATGCAATGAACGTCTAATTAAAATGTTTATAAATATATAAATATTATAACTATATAAGACGAGGAAAATCGTTCAACTAATAAAACAAAAAAATGATGTCTACAAAGAGATCTTTCAATGATTATATATATTTATCGTTTTCAATGTATTTTCTACATATTTCAATAATACCAATAACCATATATTTTTTAATAATCATTATACAATATCTATAAACGATTATATGTTTTTTTTATGTATTTCCCGCGTTTAACGCGGGCTATAATCTAGTAATACATCAAACCACAACTCCCTATACACTACAACAAAATGGTGTAGCAGAAAGGAACAATAGGACTTTGAAAGAAATGGTTAATTCCATGTTGTCCTATTTTGGATTAAGTAAAGGGTTTTGGGGTGGGGCAATGTTAACAGCATGTTACATCTTGAATAGAACTCCAAATAAAAGGAGTAAAATATTCCTTATGAAATTTGGTGTAAAAAGGTACCAAATTTGAGTTATCTCATAGTTTGGGGTTGTAGAGCAGTTGTAAGGCTCACTGAACATAAAAGAAAAACATTGGATGGGAGAGGTGTAGATTATATCTTTATTGGATATGTTGAGTGTTCCAAAGCATATAGATTCTATGTTTTAGAATCTAATGACTCTGTTATCTACTCAAGAATCAAAGAGGAGCAGGGTCAACATCTTCGTCAAGTGTTATAAACCCTGAGAACAGCGAGACCTTATGTGAAGTTATCAAAGTGTGAATTTTGATCACGAAGGTAGATTTCCTGGGCCATGTGGTTAGTCAAGAGGGAATTCATGTGGACCTGTTGGGTCAAAATATGGTTTATACTTTGCTTTTCTGGGCAAATGTATTTTTCTGTAATATTTTTGGAGTTTACGGTCATGTTTACGGTTGAGTTTACGGTCGTAAACCCATTTACGGCCCAAGTTCAGTTGGCCCATACTCCCAAGTATAAATATAGGTGTTAGGGTGTGAGGAACATATTGATGAACCCTAGAGATTGTACGGCCAAGAGAGAGAGGAAGAGAGAGCATATTGTGTGAGAGAATCTATTGTAAGGAATTTCATTCATATCATCAATACAATCAAGATTATTAATATTCTTCTTCTCCTTCTCTTCTTATTGTGATCTGGCATCATCCGTTTGATTGAGATTCCGCACCATCAAACGGATCTAATTGATACACAGGCAAATTAGGGACTTACAATTAGTATCAGAGCCAAGTTGTATCAGTCAATTTTGTCACATTTGGAGCATTATTTGATCTTATTTTCGAAATATTCTTGCGTTTTTCGATAGATCTCTGAAAAATAAAAGGGCTTTGTTCTTCGTGTTTTTCATAAAAAAAGGGGTTTTGATCGAGTTTTGGAGCTTCAAAGTCGAAAAATCGGTGTTTTCGATCGGAGTTTGCGGCCGGTGGCTAGGGTTTCGGAGTTCACGGCCGGAGTTTACCGCCGGAAACTATTCGCGGTCGCTGGAGGATTGCGGCCGGAAACGGATCTAATTGATACACAGGCAAATTAGGGACTTACAATTAGTATCAGAGCCAAGTTGTATCAGTCAATTTTGTCACATTTGGAGCATTATTTGATCTTATTTTCGAAATATTCTTGCGTTGTTCGATAGATCTCTGAAATATAAGGGGGGTTTGTTCTTCGTGTTTTTCATAAAAAAAGGTTTTTGATCGAGTTTTGGAGCTTCAAAGTCGAAAAATCGGTGTTTTTGATCGGAGTTTGCGGCCGGTGGCTAGGGTTTCGGAGTTCACGGCCGGAGTTTACCGCCGGAAACTATTCGCGGTCGCTGGAGGATTGCGGCCGGTTTTTCCGGTCAGAGGAGTTCACGGCATCGGTTTGCGGCCTCGGAGTTTACGGCCTCGCAAGAAGCAGCTTCGCCAAGCACCTCGTTCTCGCATACCTGGCCTCGCATAAACAAAATTACACGCGAATTTTGGAGATGCCGAGTTTCGAATCCGTGACCTCCAGTCAACAAGCCTACCCCTTACCCAACTCATCTAACCGCATCCATGTTTCTTTCATTCGAAATTTAAACTATAATCTGTTATTCTCGATTTGAACTTTCAAAATTTGACACTTTTAACCCAAAATTCAATTCCTTTTTAATTTTAAATTCCTTTTTTATCCAAAATTTGAAATAATAATAATAATAATAATAATAATAATAATAATAAAATAAAAATAATAATAATAATAATAATAAATAAATAAATATAATAATATATATATATATATATATATATATATATATATATATGAATTAAATTCAAATTAATAAATAAAATTATATTTTAATTTTTGACTTTTATTTTTAGCTTTTGACCTTAAATTTTGACTTTGACTTTAAACTTTGACTTTTTCGTTTAACTTTTAAACTTTCAAATTTAACTTTTCGGTTTGACTTTTAAGTTTGACCTTTCAAGTTTGACTTTTGAGTTTAACTTTTTAAATTTGAGTTTTAAGGTTGACTTTTATAATCAAAGGGTTTGACTTTTAAGTTTGATTTTGGCTTCTAGTTGTGTTTTTTAATTGATTTTAAGGTCTACGAGGGAGTTGAAACATGAAAGAGAGTCGTCAGGATATGTTAAGACAAAATTTCAACATTTTCGACTATATCCCTAGAGAAACCCTCGAAACTCAGTTGCAGCGATTTACTACACTTATTACCGAGATGAATATAGCTGGGATCTTATTGTCTAAATCTGAGATAAACAAAAAGCTATTGAATTCACTTCCAAAATCATGGGATATGGACGTGGCTATCATCAAGAAGACAAAAGATCTCAATCGTCTTAGTCTTGCTGATGTAATTGAAGAACTTGATGCTTTGAAGTGTGGAAATACAATGAGTTCTGCAAACATCTCGGTCAATGAAGTTCCAGGTTCTCAATCATGTGAAGTTTCATGTACACTATCTAGTGAAGATACGATTAAATTTCTTTGGGAACAAATTGATTTGCTAAAAAGGGAAGTCGAGGACCTAAAATATGAAGGATATCAACTTAGGAAACGACACAAACCCCTGAAGGCTGAATTAGAAGCAAAAACCAAGGACTTTAGGAAGCTTCAGGAAGAGTATAGCAACAAGTGTGAAAATTATGACTATATTAAGAAACAACTTGTTATTGTAACTAAAGAACTTGACACTTTGAAAATTAAGTGTGGAAAAACAGACGTTAGTTTCAACAATTATATTGCGTCAAGTCAGACAGTCGAGTCCTTGTTTGAAACCCAATTAAAATTCAAAGATAATCAAAACAAGGGTTTAGGGTATGATAGTGTTCCTCCACCTTTCAATCATAACTACACATCCATCCCTATGACACAGGAAGAAATTGATAGGGAGGCACATCTTAAATATGGAAAACCAGTTGGATTTGTGTCAGGAGGTATTCAGGTTGAAACTACTGATGTTTCTATTACATGTGCAGGTAAAGTAGCAGAAGATGAGAACGAGGAGAACAATATTGAACAAACCAATGACTCCTTGAACTCAAAATATGTTGCTTCGAATTCTGTTACTCCTAACAAACCTGTCGTTGAGAAATACAGGCCTCCAATTCCAGCGCATCAGAGTGCCTGTTGCAATTGTGCATGTGGGAACAACAAGATATAGGGCAAGGATACGCCAGCAGGGGCAGGAAGAAACAACTTCATAGTGAAGAAAAAGACATGTTTTCACTGTGGAACTCTTGGACACATTGCCCGAAACTGTCCAAATCGCGCATACGTTCCCTACTGCGCACAAGGATGGCAAAACGCGCCAAGTGGGAGATACTTCAAAAGAAACCCTTCTAGGTCACGTTCAGACAATGTTGATTGGAACGCACAGAAGGCAAAGAATCAAACCCACAAGGCCAACAATCTGAATGCCAAGGGCAAGAAGGTAGTGTCGGCCAAGAAGCCCAATCCTAGAGATGCTCCAGTGAAACAAAGACCGGCTAAGTCAAAGTCATCTCGAAGATCGGCTTCAAGTTCCAAAGCAAGTGCCGAGGCACCCATCAGATCGGACAAGAAATGGGTTAAACCCGAATATAGATGGCTACCAAAGGTGAAAACTCCCAAATCTCCTAATGCTTCTAACGTTTCTACATCTTCTGTTTGTGATAAGTAGGATATGTCATGGGAGAGAGTATCGTGCATTGATGGAAAAGGTCGACCCAGTTTCAAAATGGACTGGGTTCCAAAGACCAACTGATCCCGCTCTGTGTCGGAGCAGCTATGGAGGCATATCATCAGACTTCGGTTTGTTGGTAGTGGCTGCTCCTGGCATATGATTGCGGACATCTCTCAACTGTACAACACTCAAAACATTATTTGAGAGTATGTGTCCTTTGAGGGAAAGGAAGAAAGGAAGAGATCACAAATGGGGTTAGTACTTAACGATGTGAAGAATTTTTGGATATGTTCTGAGATTACGCGTGCTGTTCTCAGACCTTCTGGAGGCCAATTCAATCGGTAAATTACGGTTTGCATTTTCTTCTCTATACTTCCGAGTTTTTCTTAAGCTGATTCATTTTAAAGACTAATTTTTGCTTTAGGATAGTTTAAATTTGCGCATTTACTTTCGTTTCTCTCCTATGCACAAATTTAGGGGGAGAAGTAAACAAAAATCCAAAAACATCAAATAAACAAAAATCCAAAAACATTAGAAAATCAAAAAATCAAAAATAGGTCTGTAATGGAATGTGCTTGCAGGATATGTTTTGGGAAGTGATATTATCAAGTGATAACAGACAACCTGAGACTGTGTAACGTACCCACAGTTGAAGGGTCTATGCTCTAGTTTTATGCGTCAATAGGCACGAAAGATTCTAAATGGACTTGACTAGGCAGAGTTGAACTTAGGAAATCTATAGACTTGACAAATTTTGACCCAGTTAGATCCGTTCAGCCTGACAATACAACGCTCGGATAGGTTGAGCAGGGAGATATATATGGGAATCTACTGGTCACATTAATTTAACCCGTATCTGGAACCGTGGTTTAACTTTTCCTCCATGTGCGGATTATGTTCTTAATTTCGGTATTGATGGGGCAACTGGTAAATTCCGATAAATTAGGTTTGTAGAAAATCATTTTCTTTCTTTCTGTCTGTTAGTCATATGTTACCTCCTCTGCGTGATTGGAAGAGATCCTACCTGGACTGTAACATATGCAACTCTATTTCTCTGCATATTATACATATACAGAAATTCCTCTTATATGTTAGCCATATGCTGTCTCCTCTGCATGACTAACAATCCGACCTGGTACATAGCATATACACTAAATTATAACACTCTGAATCTATCTTCTCCCCTAATGATGGTCTACTCATCTGATGTAAGGAGTACTCTGGAAGTCCTTGATTACCGAGGCATATCTGGAAGCGGGAAACATGTTCCAGTACAATTAAAATTGAACACTCAAAGATTGTTTGTAGATCTCGCTGGTCGATTTAGGTGGACAACAATATCCCTGGTCGTCGTCAGCTGAATGGTCCTTAAGATATAGTATCTAAGAAATTAGGATCAGATATAATATCTAGGAACTTAAGTTCACCTTGTCTTCTAACAAATAGTATGTCCTAAATCTGTCATAATTTTTCGTGTTTAACTGGACCACAATACCAACGGTCGACAAGACAAAGACGTGAAGATAGAAGGTACCAACAAGTGGATAAAGGCTGTCTAAAAACTTTGATCCCAAATCACTCTTAAAGTTAGATATCATTTTTATTTTGTTAAATTTGTCATAGTTTCTTCTAATTTAAATATTAGGGGAGAATTAAAAATTAAAAAAAAATTAAAAAATAAAAAATAATAATAAAATCAGAAAAACTCAAAAATCAAAGAAAAATCGAAAAAATTAAAAATCCAAAAATATTTTTGTTTCTTTTTTTAATTTGTGTGCTAAGTTTTCTTTTAGTTTGTGTTGTCTTGAAAAGTGATTTCAGGTATAGATAAGACTCATGGAGTTTGTGTTGAAGATTTCTGAGCCAAAGTCTCGTCCGTGAGCATCGAAGAATTATCATTTGAAGGAGTAAGAAATAAAGATCATTCTTTCAACAATGAATCCTTCAACCCCAGAAGCAAGGTGAAGCAGAAATTGAAGATTATGTGACGGATTGCATTGAATCCTCCTCAATCAGTCTGCTATTATCGTTGTACCTGCTGAAGTGATCCAGAAAATTATTTCTCTCTGAAGTTCTCTCTGAAGATTCTCAAGCTGAAAGCATCATCTTTCAAGAATCAGTACATCAAACATCCTCACCCAATGTGCATTCAATTCCAAATCTTGAAGAATTGCCCAAGTGCTCAAGATGAAGTCATTCATTGAAGATAAATGCTGAAGCCAAGCTCTCATTGAAGATTGACAAGAAGATCCAGCTACTTTTTAGGGGGAGCTTGTTGGGCCATTAAGAAAAGAAAGCTATAAACCAAGGGGGAGATTTTTGGGTCAAAATATGGTTTATACTTTGCTTTTCTAGGCAAATGTATTTTTCTGTAATATTTTTTGAGTTTATGGTCATGTTTACAGTTGAATTTACGGCCGTAAACACCTTACGGCCGTAAACCCATTTACGGCCCAAGTTCAGTTGGCCCATACTCCCAAGTATAAATATATGTGTTAGGGTGTGAGGAACATATTGATGAACCCTAGAGATTGTACTGCCAAGAGAGAGAGGAAGAGAGAGCATATTGTCTAAGGGAATCTATTGTAAGGAATTTCATTCATATCATCAACACAATCAAGATTCTTAATATTCTTCTTCTCCTTCTCTTCTTATTGTGATATGACATCATCCGTTTGATTGGGATTCCGCACCATCAAACCGATCTAATTGATACATAGGAAAATTAGCGACTTACGGGACCCTTCCAAAATAAAGGAAATTAAGAACTGGTCAGCACCCAAAACACCTACAGAAATCAGACAATTCTTAGGTATTGCTGGCTACTATCGCAGATTTATCCAGAACTTCTCCCGAATTGCTAAACCGCTTACCACCCTGACACAAAAGGGTGTAACTTTTAGTTGGGGAGAGAAACAAGAAGCATCGTTCCAAACATTGAGGCGAGCCCTATGTATTGTGCCGATCTCGTCTCTTCCTGAAGGGACAGAAGATTTTGTAGTGTACTGTGATGCTTCTAACCGAGGGCTTGGATGTGTTCTTATGCAACGAGGAAATGTTATATCCTACGCCTCGAGACATCTCAAGACACATGAGGTGAACTATATAACACATGACCATGAACTAGGAGCAGTAGTATTTGCTCTGAAGATCTGGAGACATTACTTATATGGCACGAAATACACAATATTCACGGACCATAAAAGTCTTTAGCATATCTTCGACCAGAAGGAGCTGAACATGAGGCAACGATGGTGGGTGGAGCTGCTGAACGATTATGAATGTGAAATTCGTTATCACCCTGGTAAATCCAATATAGTTGCTAATGTCCTTATCAGAAAAGAATACTCGGGGCACCGAATAAAGTCATAGACCATGACAATCATTCACATCTCTCCATACAGATCAAAGAGGCTCAACTCGAGGCATTAAAACCCGAAAACATGACAAGTGAATCCCTGAGTGGAATTGATAAGAACTTCAAAGTTAGAAGCGATGGAGTCTATTGATTCATGATCCGGATCAGGACATTAAATTTTGGTGGTTACAGAGACGTGGTTATGAATGAAGCACACAAAACCCGATACTCCATTCATCTAGTTTCAGATAAGATGTATCTGGACTTTAAGAAACTTTACTGGTGGTCTAACATGAAGGCCGAGATAGCTACCTTTGTGGGTAAGTGCCTTACTTGTGCCAAAGTAAAGGTACAGTACCAGAAACCTTCACAAGATTACTATGGAAGAGTTGGTGAACATTGTTCAGACTCATAGCTCTATGATGACTAGCATCAATGAGCCAGCTTCAATGCAACAATCTGAAATCCCAGAATGGAAGTGGGATCAGATTATGATGGATTTCGTAACTAAGTTACCCAAGACAACAGGTGGTTATGATACTATTTGGGTAATTGTAGATAGATTGACCAAATACCTACACTTTTTAGCAATAAAGGAAACCGACAAGATGGAGAACCTAAAAAGAACCTACATCAGATAAATAGTTAGACTGCATGGTGTGCCAATATCTGTTATTTCTAACTGAGATAGTAGATTCACTTCTCGTTTCTGGCAGTCTTTACAAAACTCTCTGGGAATTAGGCTGGACATGAGTACAACTACCATCCAAAGACTGACGAACAATGTGAGAGTACGATTCAAACTCTAGAAGATAGGTTGCGAGCCTGCGTGATAGACTTTGGAAAGACATGGGATACTTATTTACCCATTGTCGAGTTCTCTTACAATAACAATTATCACACTAGCATAAAGGCTGCTCCATTCACTTTAGAAAGCCCTCTAGGGCCGCAAATGCAGATCACCTCTATACTGGGCTGAAGTGGGTGATACGCAACTAGCTAGAGGTGAAGTTCTAGATAGTACTCTTACTGGTCCGGAAATCATTCGAGAAACTATGGAGAAAATCGTACAAATTCGGTAGCGACTTAAAGTATACAGAGATAGACAGAAAAGCTATACTGACAAAAAGAGAAAACCCTTGGAGTTCTAGGTTGGTGACCGCATCTTGTTGAAGGTCTCTCCTAGAAGGGCATGATACACTTTGGAAAGCGTGAAAAACTAAATCCAAGGTACATAGGACCATTCAAGATTCTTGCCAAATCTGTCTTGTAGCTTACAAACTTTGACTACCCTAAGAACTAAGTAACATTCATCCTACCTTCCACGTATCTAACTTTAAAAAGTATCTATCCGATGAGACTCTTATGATCCCACCAGACGAGATCGAGTTAAATGAGAGTCTCAACTTTGTGGAAGAACCCGTAGAGATTCTAGACATGTAAGTTAAACAAGCCGTATCCCGATAGTGAAGGTTCGCTGGAATGCAAAACGGGGACCTGGATTCACTTAGGAGCGGGATGATCAAATGAAACAGAAGTATCCACATCTTTTCCCTAGTCTTCCTGTAACATTTTGGTCCTAATTTTGGGACGAAATTCTCTCTAACGGGGGGATAATGTAATCTTGTTATTTTTTCCTTATAAAGTCAACCCTAGTCAACCAAAGTCAAACTTGGGTCAACTAAAGCCTTCTTTATTGTTTTGGGTTTTTATTAAGGTTAAAATAATAAACTTTGTTTGTTAAAAATCCTTAAATAATTGTGTTTGGAATTAGAAGAGAAAAGCTTAAAAATTGAGGACTTTCGTACCTCTTCCTCTTCCTTCGCTTCGAATTGTGAACCGAGACCGTAAACTCTCTGACCACAAGTCGTGAACATATGAGTCGTGAAAAGGTGAGCCGTGAACCTCGGACTGTGGATACTTCAGCTGAGAACCCAAGGTCGCGAACATGTTAACCGCCTTGGGCCATGAACCGAGGCCGTGAACCCCTTGGGCTGAGAATCCTCGCATACATAAACATTTCAGGTGACTTTTCTTCACTTTTTACACATTCAAACACCATTCCAAGTCATTTTCTCTCAAGTATCATCAGTTGTGATAAAATGACATCAAGTCATCAAAAGTATTTCAAAATGTTAAACTCTTTTATAAACTTATATTTTTCCCCAAAAATCATATATATATATATATATATATATATATATATATATATATATATATATATATATATATATATATATATATAAGATTTAAAAGACATAGGACTAATAACTCACTTTATTTCCTTTTCCTTGTTTGGATGTGGATTTAGGGTATCAGTTATTTGTCCGACTGTCGTTTCATTTTAGTTATATATATATATATATATATATATATATATATATATATATATATATATATATAAGGTTATTTCATTCAGTTTCAAATACCCTTTGTAACATGTCGAGCAATGGGTTGCATTCATGAATAGTTAGTATCAATATAGAAAGTACATATAAATTATAATAGGTATAATTATGATTCAAGAACACTAACTCATGAGTCAAGCATGCTAGGGTACACTATTTTACAAGAACATGGGTTTACACTATTGTACAAAAACAAGGGTTTGATTCAAAACTAAACAAGGGCACACTACTACTGCATTTCAAGTATACTAAACAAGGAACATACTATTAATCATTTATTTCAAAATGATTAGGTTTTCATTATACACGTAACGTTTATATGCTTTTTATGAGACAATATGTTCAGGTTGTTTAATTCATTTAAACAACATAGTTAAAGTCCTGATATTATAACCAGAATCTCCAGCCAGGGATCGAAACAAGTGTGTATAGATGTATATTCAGATTGACAACCCCGCACATGGGCTGCTAGCTACAGTCCGGCATACACGCCTATGGGTGACAATTGTTATCAATAGTATAAACGCCTTCAAAGCGTTCGTTTCAGACCATCTAGTCATAGTATGGTTATAATAACTCATTAAAAAGATATTAACAATATGTTAGTGTATAATTAACTAAACATAAGTACATTTTCAAAGTACTAGTTTACAAAGATACAATTTACAGTATTACATTACAGTTTACAATAACAGCTAGCGGAGCCAGACACACTCACTTTTACAAGTTATACATTGGTTTAAAATAGAACGGTTTTATGGAATTAAAACTACTTTTCATACACAACAGAAAATATAGTATTTTTTGGAACAATTTACTATTCAGAGAATAGGAAACATACTTTTAAACATAAATACTTATGCACTCACTCAACTTTATTTTGATACTCTCTTTTCAAATTACTTGTATTCTCAGGGAATCAGTAGACAAGTACTCCCCATGCTATTGAGAAGATGGAGCTGTTTGGAGTCATATTTTCGGTCTTTTGCAATAACTATTTTGGTGTTAATATACAATGATTGAACACGTGTAAATATTTATACTTCTTAAATACAATGGTTTTTTGTACTTTGATTACTATGATGCATGTGTTGTGATACTACAAATGAAGTCATCCACCCCCGGATATTTTCGCCGTCTGGTTTGGGTGTGTGACACAACACATGCCCAAATTTCCAAATTGGGTTCATACCCTTCAAATGGGCCTTACCTAGCCCATCTAAATTTCGTAGTCCGTATACTTGTTATTAGAGGGCCCATGCAAAATCTAAACATCTAAGCCCAAGACAAAAGCCCAACTCAAAACCCAACACAATTACGGTTGTCACATAAAATGAAGTCTAGGGTTAATTAAAAATACTTAACTTATTAAGGACTTAATCCATTAAGCCCATCATTGTACTAGGTCAATCATACGGTATGGTCGGGCATAATTCATAATTCAATTCCAATGGTCCAAAGTGCGTGTCCCGACAACTCCAAAACTAGCATATCCAAATTTAGGGTTTTCTAAACCCTAATTAGGGTTTCCAACCAAATCTCGTGCCAATTATTCCAATGGTTAAACTATTAGGTTAATTATTGTTAAATAAGTTGGATACCACCCACTACCGCCTCGGGTAGTAGTGGTCAGCAGTGGTTCACGGCGGCAGCCACCACCTCACGGTGGTGGTGGTTATGAATTTAGGCCAAAACAGTGATAAACCATTCCAAACACTCGTCCAAACACATACACACACATATACACATAGCCAACCAAAGTGGCGGTTGGTGGCGGTAAACGATGGCTAAACGACGACATGAGGTTGTAGTCACCACCGACCCCAAAGTGGAGGCTGGTGGCAACAAATTAATGATGGCCAAACGGTGGTGGTGTTGGTTTTTCTTCAGTTTCCGGTCAAGCAACACCCAAAAACAACTTCAACTGAAATAAACACGCACATAACACCATTTTTACACACACATACGACCACCTCTCACGGTGGGTGGTGGCAGCAAAAGGAGTAGCATGGGCGGTATCCACTTTGGTTGGCTGCCATGGTGGTTTTCTTGTTCTCCGGCCAACAACACATACCCACGAAATGAAACAATCACACATGCATGAACAAAACACCCACCATGTCTGACTTCGGTCTTGGAGGAGGAGAACGACGAAGGAGGGGCGACGAACAGAGCTGCAGAACGATGTAACGACAACAACGATAGCGGCAACATCAATAGACGGCGTTAGCGGTGGCGACGTAGCCCAGCGGTGATCACCGCAACGTGATGGACAGCTCGGAGGAAAGAAGGGACGGAGATTGAGAAAACAACAACAATAACCACGATATCGGCCTTCAATCCTGTCGTCAGAGTCGCAAAGTCGGTTGTTCGGTGGTTCGCTATAGTGTCATGGAGGCGGCGACTGGGATGGGAGGGATAGGGTGGCAGCTGAGTTTTTAGGGTTAGGTTTTACGGCTCTAACATGAAGATGGGAAAACAAGGATGGGAGGTGATGGGTTTAATCCACCGTCCCCTCCAACTCAACTTTTGACCATATAACAACTTCAGTCACTCCTTCCTCATTCTTATTCAAACTAAGTCCATATTTTACTCTTTAGCCCCTGCTTCCCAAAAAGTTATTCAATACGGGTCCATATGATACCGTTTAACCCTCAACACCCAATAAATATAACTTCCTACTCGTATGGCAAACATTGAAGTTATTACGGATTAATAAAATAATATATAAAATACATCTTGGTGTTTTTAAGGTTATTTATTTTTATTTATTAAATTTTAAACGGAATGTTACACTAACAAACTATTTAGAAGCAACAACTGATCAAGATTGGCTGGAAGCAATGAAAAGAGAGCTTAACTCTATCGTTAAGAACCACACATGGAATCTAGCCACTCTCCCAAGGGGCCAAAAACCAATCAGAGTTAAAATGGGTGTATAAACTGAAACGTGATGCAGAAGGCAAAGTATTGAAGCACAATGGTCGTTTGATAGCAAAGGGGTACGTACAGTAGAAAGGCATAGATTTTGATGAGATCTTTGCCCCGGTAGCACGGTTGGAAACTATTCGACTATTACTAGCTTTGGCAGCGAAGGGGTGGAAGGTTCACCAGTTAGATGTAAAATTAGCCTTCCTGAATAGGGAACTACAATAAGAGGTATACGTTTCTCAACCTGATGGTTTTGTGATTACCAGAAAGAAACATATGGTTTATCGGTTGAACAAAGCCCTTTATGGGCTACGACAAGCTCCAAGGGCGTAGAATATACGTCTAGACAAAACACTTAAAGAATTTAGCTTTAGAAGGTGTCCTCAAGAACAGGGGGTGTACAAGCTTCAGAACACAATTCTTATTGATAGTCGGAATTTATGTCGATGACATGAGGTTCAAGTGAAGAAAATGTGGCTGAATCCAAGAAACAAATGCAAAACATGTTTGATGTGAGTGACCTAGGGAGATTATCTTACTATCTTGGCTTAGAAGTGCACCAATCCAAAGAAGTCATTGCAATTGTTCAAGCAGGGTATGCAAAAAAAATAGTAAAAATGGCTGGAATGATGGACTGTAATGGCTCAAGTACCCTATGGAACCAAAGTTATCCTTGACAAAAGATGAGAATGGAGAGTTAGTGAATGCTACAAAGTATCGGCGTCTCATTGGAAGCTTGCGATACCTGCTACATACAAGACCGGACCTTGCATATCCGATAGGAGTTGTTAGCAGGTACATGGAAACCCCAAGAGTAAGCCACCTCAAAGCAGTAAAACAGATTCTAAGGTGTCTGAAAAGCCCCATCAATCATGGCTTGATGTATAGACCAGGTGGAGATGGGAAGCTAATTGGGTATAGCGATAGCAGCTACAACATGGATCGGGATGATGTGAAAGGCACAACAGGAACAACATTTTATGTACCTTTCAGGTAACTTGATCACTTGGTGCTCGCAGAAACAACACATAGTAGCTCTATCTTCTTGTGAATCTGAATTTATGGCTGCAACTGCTGCGGTCTGCCAAGCATTGTGGCTTAGAGGTTTGTTGAAAGTATTAACCGGAGTGGAAGTTGGAAAAGTCAAGCGATTACCAGCTATTTAGGAGAAAGTGGACGTTGCTTTCTATTTTATTTTTGAGTAAAATAAGGGTTGTTTTTAGCCTTTAAATAGTAGTAGTATTTTGCATTTTATTTGCTTGGTTGTGATCAGGTCCTGTGAACGCTTGATTTCCAACAATCCCTACTTTACCTCGAACCTACGAAGGCACGAACCAAAATGAGATTGAGTGTTATATTGGCTTGAGTGCTTGACGAAGTTAGCTTGAAGCCAGGTAAACCTTGTATCAATCTCTGTTCTCTGATTATATTAACTTCATATTGTTTTGAGTGATTTTAGCATGAAATAATTGTAAGTTTAGTGAAGAGCTGGTGATTTAGGTTTATATATAATCTATGCCTATTGCTTTATTGTTATGGGCATCTGATGCTTTCTAATCACAATGTTATTTGTTGCGACTTGCACATTTTCAAAACAGATTTCTGTAAATTTTAGTTCAAGATGGCAAGAACAAAACTTCAAGACTATGATTGTTTGATCTTTGTTGCTCAAACCAAGAGTACTTTTTAAGTAACTATGCTCTTGATTCATCTCTTGAGAGGATTTTTTATAGTGTGTGGTCATGATGTTCATCAATTCAAGATACCGAGAGAAACTGGACCCAAGAATGGAAGGTGTGATCAGGTGCTTTTAGTTATTGTGATTTTTAGAACTGAAGTAGAAATTGGTTCGCATCTAGTGTGCAGATTCAGTCAGAAATCAAGAGAGAACTTAAGCTTAAAAGTTGCTAGAGTTATACTTCCTGCATTAAACCCTGTAGTTTCAAAAGCTCGAGAGGTGTTCTCGATGGCCCTTAAAGTAAATCCATATCACATAAATTTAACTTTACAACTGATCAATCATGGTGTTATATATTTCAGGTAGCACCATTGTTACTGCTTGGATCTGATTACGGGCATATGCATGGTAACATCCAAGAGGCTTTTTTGCAGTTGGTAGGATCATTTTCCAGATGAATTTTGATTCACGTATCAATGGTGAAAACTTAGGTTTTGTGTTTGTGTCTATTAAGATTCTTCATTGGGTTTACGGCTCAAAACTATATATACACATTGTATGCAATTCAAATACACAAGCAAAGTGAATGCGTGAAAGTGTGGATAATGAAAGCATGGGGAGGTTGTTCTCATAAGAAAATAGTTGCAGTGAAAGAGTTCTTTGCTAACTCTTTTCCTGGACCACCATGATCCAATTCAGATGACGACAAACCCTAGTTACTTTAATCTTTTTCCTCTTGTTGTTGTTGTTGAGGGAAGTGAAACCATGTTGTACAATAAACAGAAAAAGGGAGTCATAGAAATAGCATTATGTTGTAATCAATTGAGGGAATTAATAGGATTCCGTGGCATTGAGTTATTGGGAGAAAAACAAAACATCTGGTTTCTGTATATATACACTTGAGACTTGAGAGGTGTGTTTATATTAGCTAGCCCTCCTCCTTATCCTCTGCAACGGAATAAAGCACATGAGCAGCATCGTGTGTGTGTGGGTGTGGGGGGGTTGAGTCGGTGGAAGAAAAAGAAAAATCTTCCTGTGCCTCAACAACAACCCCAAGTATCGTCTCCAAAACCTCAGCCATGGAAGGTCTGTTCTCAGCAAAATGGGCAACACACTTTAAGGAAACATTCAGCAGAGGAAAAGCATACATTCCAACCTTTGCAATCTCCTTATCAAACACCTCCCCTGTCCACTCCTCTCTGACCATGGCCTTGACCCACTTTGGAAGGTCCAAGCCACCGCTGTAACTGTTCTCCACTATCTTCCCTGTCAGCAGTTCCAACAGAATCACCCCGAAGCTGAACACGTCCCCTTTTTCCGATGAACATTTCTCAGGGGCTGTGTAGCTGCCATAACCATTACTTGATCTCTGCAAGCTAGCACTCTTGGGATCAACCATATTCCAGTATCCGTATTCACTTATCAACGCCTCCTTGTTTTCATTCAACAAAATGTTGGATAGCTTCATGTTTCCATGGGGAATGCCCGGATCACTTTTGTATATGTGATCCAATCCCCTTGCTATTCCAACGGCTATAGACAACCGCACTTTCCATGGGAATTCACTCTTCCCCTCAATATACCCTGACAACAAAAATATTAATCGATACATTAGATGCATTGTTGCATGTGTTTTATGTGATCTAGATGTACGTCATATTAATTACGACTTACTTTCCATGAGTGCCAGGAGGCTCCCTTTGTTTTGATACTTGTAAATGAGAAGCTTCTCTTCACCCTGACAATTGTAGGCTACAAGGGGAAGAATGTTTGGATGATTCAACTTCCCAACCATTGCCATTGTGCGATCAAACTCCTCGCATGGTGCCTGTAATTTCTTTAATCGCTTCACTGCATAAGCAAAGCTGTTGTTGTTAAGCTGAACCTTGTAAAGGCTGCTGCAGTAGTTTTGGTTTTGCAGATCAGCTCCTGCATCCAGAAGGTTCTGCAAATTAAATTGCTCCTCTTGTTCTACAAAAAAAACAAGGCCTGGATCTGGATTTGTTTCGTCCACCTTTACTACTGACACTGGGGAGGATGTTTTAGTTCCAACAACAGGGGTGCTGGTGTTTTTCAGCTTTGTTTTTTCCTTCAATAATCTTATGATCACCACATTCACCACAAACCCAAGCATGACGATTAATGCTATCACAAGAACAAGTTCTGACCACAAGACTCCGTGCTGATGATGCTCTCTAGTCCCTTGGCCATTTTCTTCATAAAACCCAAACCCACCACCAATGTCCCCCGGTGGTGGCGCTGGAGCAGATGCATGCCATTCTTTTGACCCTGCTAAAAAGAAAAAATTATTTCATGAAATAAACCAAACAAGGATTCAGATTCACAAAACTCACCTCTACCTGTAGCGTCACTCACAGATAGACCAAATACTACTGTCAGGCAGCTTAACATCATCATCATCGAATTCTTCTAACACTTGTCTGATTGTCAATCTTCTTCTAAGTTCTTGAGATGAAAACAAGTTGTGCAGACATGACGCTGCATCTCTCTACTAATTTGTTATGGAATGTTGAATAAAGCCAAAAAAAAAAACCTTCGGACTTCCTGAAGCTCAACAAGAAGAATCTAAAATTCCATGCGACAGACTATTTCTACCTTGAAAATTCAGGCTGTTGTCCTTTATTCACATCACACTTTTTGGCTACTTTAACTTTTTATTTCACATCCCTAGTTATTGCTATCTGCTGAGGGCATAATTGGAAATAGAACCTTCCCAAATGCACCACGTAGGTAACCTTTGACTTTCTTCTGCATTGTTTTCTGTGATGACAGTTGCACAATGTTGGCTAAACCATATAGATGATAACAAGAAAATATATATATATATATATATATATATATATATATATATATATATATATATATATATATATATATATATATATATATATATATATATATATATAGCTAGGTTCAAATGTTTCTAGAAACTACTATGTGCATGTATCCACCAATAAGAATTCAGGAATTAATAAATCATTAAATAAATTAAAAAATGATATAATGGTAAACTTAGTATATCTAATTATGGTAAAAGAATAATTCAATTAATCTCTCCTTAATTAGTTAAACCCTACAAAACCAACATCGCTTTATCATTCAGTTGTCGATCATGTTCATTATCGCCTCCTCACCGCTGGTATTTCAGATTGGTTGTGTTCGAATCCGGCATGGTTCTCGGCCTCGGAACTGGCTCCACCGTCAAACACGCTATTGACCGTATCAGAGAGCTTTGAAAATGACCCATGAGTAGTCTTTATCTCTGCCTCTGTCGGATCTTAATAACCACCCACTTCTCAATTTGGCCATCGACGGAGCAGATAAACTTGTCCTAGATATGAATTTGGTTAAAGGGAGCGGGGGATTGTTGCAAGAAATTCGTCGTCATTGTCGATGAATCAAAACTAGTGGACTACGTCGGCGGGAGTGGGTTAGCCATGCCGGTTGAAATTGTTCCTTTTTGCTGGAAATTCACTGCACAAAAGCTTCAATTGTTGTTGATTTTATCGCCGCCACCATTGTTGGAACCCTAAATCGACACCATTTTCTGTCCGGTATGGTAAAACCCTCTTTCTTTCCCATATATTTTTTGTAAACCCTTGCGGGTTTTCCGTTTGTAGTAGCCTTGTTGTCAGTTTTAATGGGTGTTAAGCCCTCTTAATGCTAATCATGATTGGTAAGCCTTTTAACACTTCAGATCATGTGTAGGCGGCTAGAACCAAAGAAATTACCTAAAAAATACATGTGAACTCCCAAAACCGAACATATTGCGGATTTTCTATTTTGAGATCTTTGTTGTCAGGTTTTATGGGTTTAGATCTTCTTACTTGTCTCAAATGTTTTATTGTATGTTGTTTAACACTTTGGATCAAATGTGCTCAACTGAATCAAGAATATGACTTGTAATTCTTCCTTTGAATGCTATTGATTTACGATTATTCACATGGAATTTCCATTTGATTTATTCTCTAATTTTTGGTCCTTTGATTTCCGATTATCCTTCCTGTTGATTTCCGATTTCACTAGTATACCCGCTGTTGAATTTTCCATTTGATTTATGGCGTCAAAACTAATACAAATTCTTTAAGAATATTGAAAATCATTCTTGGAGAATTTTTACAGCATCATTCTTGCAGAATAAACATGTTTCTTGATAGCTATTAGACTCTAAGTAATATTCTGTTAGAATAATTCTTTAATTGGTGTATTTTATGTTTTGGATTATTTTTTTGATTAAAAATTAGTGGTTCGAGGATTACATTCTATCAAAATAGTTGAACAAGTTCACACTTCTTCATATAGTTTATATTAATGATTTATTTATCATTGGAGGGTCTTCTTCCTACTTATTGTTCCCTTACGAAGATGGTTTATATATTCTAATTGTTTTTTTTTTCTTAGTCACATTTTGTATTAACATGATCTTTTCATGAATTTATATTTCAAATGTTTTGTTCGTTGGATATATTCTTGATAATACAAAATCTTTAAGAATATTCAAAATCATTCTTCAAGAATACATTATTCTATAAGAATATTATTGTTGTATTTTGAAAGAATTATAGTTAATTATTTATATGTTTAATGTACAGTTGTTACAAGTGTATCACTACAAAATATTTGGCAATGAATTTGTGATAGAAATGGCTTTAACACCAGATGAGAAAGGCTTGAAGAATGAATTAAAGATTAATCACACTCACTGTTTAAGAATGTTGTTAATTTTTAAGAATTATATTTGTTATTCTTTCAGAATGTTGTTATTATTCAATGAATCACAATCATACAACGTAATTATTTGGTATATTATTAGTTCAAGAATCGAGTTTGTGTATTCTTTCAGAATGTATTTAGTAGTTTATGGTTGACATTCTGTCATTCTGACAGAATAAATCGAAAAATATATTTACTAGTTTACGGTTTGCATTTTATCATTGATGAGATTATTGCGCTATTAGATCGATAGATTCTAAATAGATTAACAGGAATAACAAAGTAAAGAACACGAGAATGGATCAAAAGGTGTCGAATGATTAATATCTCACACCTCAGAATAGCTCGATGAAGAACTTCGACGGTAGAGGTGTGTTTAGGGTTACAATGCAATCGCTATTAAAGAAACTGTTAACCTCAAAGCTATACACGCATGCATATTATATAAGCTAACACTAATGCTTAAACCATGGTTGGACAGGCCTAAACCGGGTAATCAAAATATTAACAAATAAGCCCATATGACGTAACACTCTAATCCCAACAATCTCCCCCTTTGTGTCAATAGAGGAGAGACCTTAGTTCGGTCGAGAAAGAGCAGACTTCTTCAACATCTTGAACACCTTCGGTATAATGGCCAAAAGAATATGACGAAAATGTATATACCACCAAAGCATGTCAGAAAAAAAAAGTTCTTGTCCGAATCACTATTGTATTTACATCTGTGAGTGATATCAAGTACATGCTCTAAGCAGGAAGTGGAGAACAAATGTTTGTCAACAAGAGCGAAAAGGAATTTTTCACCTTCGCCTCTTGTGAACATGGCAGTGAGATGCGTGGGATCAATCTTACCCATCTTCATCTTGTTTAGATCACTTGGTTTTCCAATAGGCTTTACAGTTGGTTTCTTCCTCAAAACATTTGCCACTTCCTGATCCATCTTAGCAACTTCATGGATATAGGAAGCCAACATTCTCTTTATGTGATCAAGGATTGGCTCATATTGTTCTTAACTAGTGAGCAGAATGTTGAACAACAAAATCCAGTCATGTGGATTTAGATTTGGAAGATCAACCAACGAGATCATATGCACCGAGTCATCAGAACCCCGGGTCACCCTAAACTTCACATTAGTTAATTTCCCAGCAACAGTTGGTTTAAATACCTTGACAGATGTTATCTTCTAAGCACTCCATGTCAAGTATTGAGGCTGAGCAAATTCAAGATAATAATCAACTAAATCTTGATCAACCTTCGGGTGAGGAGAATGGACTTCAACTGTAGGATCAAAACAATGGAACACAAATTCCCTACAAGTGATGGGTATATCATACTGTGAGTCCCTCGTATTGTCACAATCAAACGAGGCAACCAGCTCCAATCAGTGGATGCTAGGAGACTTAATCGCTTCTTTTATTAGTCTTTCCCTAGTCCAAGTGGGAAAGAGAACTTGTTTGCAAACCATAGCATCATGAGCTTCTTTCTTTTTTCGCTCTTTCTCTTCTTCCGCTCTAGCTATTCTCAAATTTTCATCAATTTCATTATCCATTTTCTTCCTTTTTTACGCCTCAGCAATCGTCTCTTCCTCCTCCTCCTCCTCATCATCATCATCATCATCATCATCATCATCATTCACAATACGTTTCAACTTTTCATGACCATAACCCAAAGCTACATTAACCTTCGGTTCGGTTTGGATAATGATTTTGGATAAAGTTGGAGGATTTATAGTTTCTCCCCCTTGTTGCAGATCGACCACCAGCTCCGTAACACCCTGAATCCGACTCAACATTTGAATAGCGGGAAGAAGTTTGGCAATCAAATGATTTCGAATAGTAAGGGTGAGCACAGGATCATGAGCATTCACAAGATTGCTCAGAATTGAAAGAACATCCCTAACACAAATTTTAAGAATTGCCCACTCAGTCTTAAGTGATGCAATCTCCTTTTGAGCATGAGCAAGATGAGCAGATTGGACTTCAAGTTAGGAAATCTTTTGAGCAAGGACATTCTTAATCTTGTTATCAATAGCCAGGTCTGTCTGAAGTTTCTCAAGGCGAGAGTTGATCGAGGTGAGAAGAGAATTGTGATCTGCTTGAAGTTCAGAATGAACTGAATCAAATTTGAGTTTCTCTTCTTGAAGTGACTTGGAGAGGTTATCAATAGAGGCATTAAATTTTGCTGCATTTGAATCAATGTGGCCCTTGAACGAGTCCAGAAAATTTTTGGATTCTTGAACAAGTTCTATCACTTATGATGTCACTTTCTTGCAAGAAGATGTGGAGGCTTTTACTGCATCGGTTGATTTGTCGATAGAGGAGCTATATTGCTGCAGAGCAGTATTAAGAAAATCCTTCAACACCACATCAGAGTAAGTGGATAGGGAAGCAAGCAATTTATCAAGTTTATCATGAAGACTCCGTAAATGTTGCCTTGTCACTGGAGCTTCATCACCATCTTCACTGGGAAGGTGATAAGGATTGTAATAAGTGGAGTCAAACTCAAAGTTTTTTTTGGATTAGTGTCTAAGTCCATAACTATTTTGGTACGTACTTGACCTGATGGTGCATGGTCCTTTTGGGTTGCCTTCACCAAAGCAACTTGATTGGAGAAATAAATAAAGAGAGAGAGGTTATTATGATTTATTAATATGTTGTAAGAATAATATATTAAAGGAGAAATCATATTTGCTTAATTAATATTGATCAATAATTAATTAGGAATTAATTTTGTGATCAAGTGTAATTAATTAAACTAGAGGGGCTGAATTGTAATTATGTGATAGTTACAAAATATGGTAATGGTTATCCTAAATATGGGTTGAACGAATTCAAGGAGATAAGGATCCTTGAAATCATCCAAAGGATAAAGGATAAGGGTTTTCAAGGCTTATCTTATGGTTGCTTTGTGGATAAGCAACTAGATAAGGATAATGACTGAAACCCTATCTCTGCACCTATATAAAGACCCTAAGGCCTTAGAATTCATGTACTTGTTCCCAAGAAGTCCTAAGGACGAATTCTAACCTCTTTCCTCTCTCTTTATACCTTCTCCATTTGCTCTTGGTGTTTGTAAGCCATTAGAGGAGTGACACTTGTGACTCTAAGCATTCCAAAGTCAATTCAAGGTGGAATTAGGATTGTTATTGCTACATAACAATCAAGGTAATATCTTAAACCTAATTATATGTTAATATTGATTTCCATATGTTAGAATTAGGGTTTATAGTCTTGGATTCGAAGCATGTACAATAGAGAAACCTAGATCCAAGCATTAGGGTTTGTATGAGCACATAGGATGTCTTATGACCAAAACCCATCAGTGGTATCAGAGCCATTGGTTTGGTTTCAATTGTATGAACTTGATATATTAGGGTTTATTGCCAATAAACCCTAAGAGGCAAGGGTTTTTCGAGATTAGGGTTTGCAAACCCTAATTTGCAAGAGTTTGAATAAGATCTTCAAATCCTTTCCTTAAACCCTTAAATTTCGAAATCTAGGGTTTGTTATAATCCCTTGATTTTCGAAATTTTCCTCCTCCCCAAGATAAGATCCTAATTTTTAGGGATTTGGATTATCCCATATCTTGTAATTATCCTCTAATTGTTATATATGGTAATTCAAGATCTTGCATTATCCATCCATATTTTCGAAATCTATATAGATATTTAAGGGATTAGGATAACTTAAATGTCTAAATGGTAATTATCCTCATTATTTAGATAATCCCTTATGATTTAATAATTAAATTAATAGTCTAATTCAAGATAATTATTATATCAAGAGTTTTAATATTTAAAATTTTAGTTTAAATGTCATAAATTCGAAATTTTAAGATAGATTAAAACTAAATTGTTTTGAAATGTTTCAAAACTTGCCCTCAAGTTTTGGAATTTAAAAGTTGATTAAAAAGGTTTAATTAGGAGTGTTAAATTCTAAAACCCTAGTATTGTTTTGAAAAGTTCAAATCACACCCTTATGGTTTTATTAATTAAATAAGGTGTATAATTAAAAGAGATTTAATAAATCCATAAAAGTTTTGGTTTGCAATTTAATTGAATTAAAGGTATAATTATTAAATTTGACCACATAGTATTTTGAAAGTATGAAATGCACCCTATATTATATATATATATATATATATATATATATATATATATATATATATATATATATATATATATATATATATATATATAACATTAAAAGTCTAACATTATATATATGTATGAGTAAAAGTCAGTCTTACCATTAGTAGACCTCATTCACGAAGCTGGTCTATAAGGGGTGTTTAAGGAAATTGCCTATAAAATGGCGATTGAATGGGTATCCACTCTTACCCACCGCACTCTTGACTAGTGGAGGGTCGTTAGCCGAACGGGTAGGATAGGATGAAACCTTTCATTATAAGTATAATGAAATACAAAGTAACTAAATGTTTTTCTAATTCCCAATCTTAGTTACTTAGGCAAAAGTGAATTGATGCAATTCCATGAAATTACACTTTGTGCCCTTGCGAAGACGTTAGTGGAGTGTGTGTGGTTTACCGGCACACTAAATGGTTCTAAGCAAAGGTTGCAAAGGGTGACTCAATGTTTGTCATAGTTCGGTGGAGCGTGTGTGGTTTACCGGCACGTCGAATGGGTGATTGTAACATGTGAGGGCACCATGTAAGTTTGCATGGTTATTCACACCCGCTTTGTGATCCTCGGCATCCCAGTCACAAACAAGAGGGGCATATCGAGATTTAAACATGCCATTGAAAGTTCAATGAATTTCAAAGGATCTAGGAGTTTTCATAGATTTAAAACTTAAATTTCTTTTTCGTTTTTCATGGTGGAAATTAGTGAATCGTCATTCACTTACCTTCAAATATTCTACAACTAGATTACGGCATCCCTTTTCTAGGTTGTAGCGTATTGTGTTGGGTCCTAGCCTTAGTATCTCATTTGGGGGATTTACTAAAGACTCAATCGATCAACTAACTTGAATTTGTTTTCTCCCGTTTTGTAGATGTCAAAGTTCGACAATCATGGTCTTCCCAAATCCCGTGGAACAAGCATTCCACATGAAAATGATATTCCACGATTCGATCGAGGAACAAGAAATCATGCTTCACTTCCTCCTCCTCCTCCAATTGTTCTCCCTAACCCATAAGATCAAAGAATTGAAAGGTTCAATATCACTAAAGCCCTATTAGAAATGAAACATGAAGATGGTAAATCCGTGTGTGCCCACATTCTAGGAATGAAATCACACATCGATAGGTTGATTATGTTGGGTGTGTCATTCCCAAATGAGTTGGCTGTAAATTAGGTTTTGCAGTCACTTCCTGAATCATATAATGAGTTCAAAAGAAAGTATTATATGAGGGATCATGACGACAACCTCATTGACCTAACCTACATGCTCATTGCTGTTGAATCAGAAATGATTTGGCGAAGCAATGGAGCGTATTGGTTGGGAGAGTCAACCGACCATGCTTCCGAGGACGTTCTAGGAGAACCGACCTGCGTTTGCTGCCAAGAGAAAGGGCGTTGGATAAAAGTCTTCCCCAAGAGCCTGAAAATTCCAAAGATGGGAGAGTCAAAGAGTATGACTGCGCTTCAGGTAAAATCCACTATCTAACTTCATTTAGTTCCTATTCATTGATTCAAATACATGATGTGATAAGATTGCATTTGAATGTTTTACAGGGGTGAAAAGAAAGGAAGCTTGATAAGAGAGCAAGATGAATCTAATCACAAGAGATGGATCTCGATCGCATGGACTTGAAGATTGGATTTTGAGCTTAGATAGTTATGATAGAGTTGTTAGAAATTTTCCTTTTACGTAGTTTTCAATAGATTTTGCATTGTAAGGACAAATGTTTTCCCGCTGCTTTTATAAATAAGATAAATTTTGTTTGACTTATTTATTTATTTGTTTACTTCCTTGCAATGAAATCATTATGAAAATTGATGTTTGCATATTTCTACAATGAATGGATATGATTCTTAGTTATGTTATTTATGGAAATGTCGAGAATTTACCAAATAGGGAGAGTTTCTCATCGCCCAAAGTTTCAATTAGACTGAAATTTGGAATCACGCAACTTGGTTGCATGGTGAATGAGAAATTTCATATTTGGAAATTAGACAAATTCGTTGACAAAGTGTCAAGTGAAGGACTAGGAGATCGAGTACACAAAGTTGTGTGTTGATCAAGTTCACCATAAGAGTAACAAATATATTTGTCATGATTTACTAATGGCTTAGTAAATATGATTACACTTACAAGATTAAGTGTAATTCTGAATTGATTAAAGGGTTTAGATCAATAGTAGAACGAACAAGAAGAATCAAGTAGGCAGAAAGATAAAAGTTTCTCCATTTTAAGAAGAATGGAGAGTAGCTTTTATGCTTTATAATGGGTCTTAATGATTAAGAACCATGTCTCAATTGATCCTCTAAGTAAGTCTTAGTACAATTGTATGTTTACGAAGAGGAATCAAGGATTGAAGAAATGGTTAAATCAAGAAGTCTATCATACTTCGTTCCAATAACAAGTCTTAAAATTAAGATTGTGGCAATGAGTGAAAAGTATTAAAGGTTTATAACATTCATAAAATGTGGAAAGTTGTGATGTCTTGAATAAGACAAAGACCAACTTGGACCAATTTATGAAGTGTTTTGATAAAAGCTACACTAACTCTTGAATATTTGGTTGTCAACAAATGTTTATTGACAAGAGAATCTTATATGTTAAGGAGTCAGTGGGAGTCTTAATGGTCTTGAAAAGTTTCAAGAACAAATCAAATAAACCTTATCGATCATCACTAGCACACGAGTTGAGTTTTACAACCTATCGTGTTGACGGTATTTTGATTCTGTGCTATTCCAATTGAGTTAATTATGCATGTGAGTCCTATGAGTACTCATTTTGAACGCATAAAAGGAAAAGCACCTTGATCAATGAAAGGTACATTGATAGGAAAACGGTGAGATGCTTAACTACTTGGAAGACGTGGTGGGCAGCTGTGCTACCATAAGGCAAGAAATCATGATTAAAAAAGGCTCGGTCCATATGAGTTTGAATTTGTTGTAAACTTTGGTTTTAACAAATTCACATGGATAGGAACAAATACACCATTTAAATCTAAGTGTCATAAGATTTCCTCCTTCATGAAAATGATTGTGAGGAAATGCTTTCACTAAGAAAGATTTTAAGAAGATAGTGATTGTAAAATTGCATTCTTGAATTCGATCATGGTTACGGTATCCCTTTCCATAATTTGAGTTGTGAGGTTTGGCAATTAGTCTTAATTGTTGAGACACACATATGAACTATCTAAAGGCAAAGGTGTATAAGTTCAAGAAGCCTTGATAAAAGATTATCAAAGCACTAAGTATTAGAAACATGGACTTAAGAAATTCAATAGGTATTGTCTTTCTGAAAGTTAAGATGTTTATGAATACATGTCGAAGCTAGTGGGAGCATAAGTGTTATGTTTTATAGTAATCATCATGATAGTGGGAGCATAAAAGTTATGATTGTATGATTATTATGGAAAGTATTGCAAGTTGGCAATATTAATTATAGAAAAACAAGAGTTATACCTTGCAAAGTCGTAAGGGTTGTAAAGTTGTTTTGCTATAATTAAGGGAGAGAATATTATGCTTCATTTCAAATATAAAGGATTAGGTTGAGAAATGTTGATAAATTTAGTCAAAGGTACATAGTGTGTTCTTAAAATTTCGATTCTGATTACGGCATTCCTCTTCACAATTCGAATTTTGAGAACATAGCAAATAAAACATTATGCGTCGTGTCCCATACGCTTCGGGTATAGGATCGATTGCAAATGCTTTAATGTTTGACCATTCTAAAATTTTCCAAATGTCTAGCGCATTTAGAGGGAAAAGGGACTAGAATTTGCCTTGACTAAAATAATTAAACAACTATCAAAGGACAATCCAAAGTTCGACGAGGATTGGTCGCTTGTGAGTAGTTGGAAGTATAGTATTGGAAAATATGGAAATGTTTCCATATTGGATGGATCATATCGACATCATTACAAATAGAAAAGATTCTATTAAGAATGAGTTGTCATGATGAAAATATGGAAGCGTGTTCATATTAGGAAGGAAATATTGAAAATCTATGTCTAGATTAGAAACTTTTATGCAAAAGGATGTTCAAAGGAATGTACTTTTAGTGAGAGACATCATATCTAAGGAATTGTCTTGTAACAATCTCGGTTAGAGAACTTTGCAATATCATTGGCAATAGTCTTTGTGACTTTGGTGCAATGACATTACGAAAGGATCGTTGCATAAAGTGTTAGAATCTAGTGTATTCTATAAGTAGCAAGAATTTGATATTCTTACGCTTAAGAAAATGGATTTGGAGTTGTAAAATGAGAATTATTGGAAATGTGTTCAATTTGTCTATTTCACAAAAGTAAGAACCATAGGTAAACATTGTGTGCATGCTAGGAGCATGGGACAAGTGTAATAATTCAAGTAAGAAGTTGATTACCCGAAACGACAAATAATGAGTAATCGATATGGTGATAAATAAAACGTGTTTTATTTATGCTCAAAGGGTTGAGGCCATATGGGATTAGTATTATTCTTGTGTTTCACTTTGCATGTTTTGACTTCCAGAATAATTGAGTTTTTTAAGAATAATCGAATTATTCAAACGGGCCACAGTCGTTCATATGTTGGAAGTAGATATGAATGAAGATTGTCGTGAATTGGTGTGTGGATTGTCTAAAAGAGTATTAGACATAAGCAACTGTTTGCTGCAACATTCATGAGTGCTTATGAATATGAATTTGAGCATTGGATTAAACCCGCGCTCACTTGGATCACTCCATGAATTGTATCACGAGTGATTGGTGAGACGATAACATCTTATATTCTTGAAACCGAGATGTGTGAGTTGTATCTTGCTAATCGGTTGCACATTGATAATATGAAAATGCACTAGTAACTTGGTGTTATAAAACATATTGTTGTGTGTTATTTGGTTAGTGAGTGCAAGCAAGCATTGTATCAAAGTTTATCCTTTCCTTTTATCCAAAGAAGGATAAAATCGATATCTTTTGGGCCCCTCGATGGTTTAGTGATGACAAACGTAAATGCTCGGCCGGGCTAGGGCTAATTTGATTTGTTCAATTAGTCTGTCGTCATAAATCGGAAATCGAGAAGTAGTACAAAGAGAATGATTTGAAATCATACGATATCTAGAATGGAGGAATATATGATCCCTTATCTAAGGACACACGTATCTGATAGGATCAGAGTTGACAGCGGCTTCGGAAAGCTATGATTGCAGATCAGGATCTGAAGTCATACGTAGAATAGTTATTAGACTTATCCAAGTGGGAGACTGTTGGATTAGTGTCTAAGTCCATAACTATTTTGGTACGTACTTGACCCGATGGTGCATGGTCCTTTTGGCTTGCCTTCACCAAAGCAACTTGATTGGAGAAATAAATAAAGAGAGAGAGGTTATTATGATTTATTAATATGGTGTAAGAATAATATATTAAAGGAGAAATCATATTTGCTTAATTAATATTGATCAATAATTAATTAGGAATTAATTTTGTGATCAAGTGTAATTAATTAAACTAGAGGGGCTGAATTGTAATTATGTGATAGTTACAAAATATGGTAATGGTTATCCTAAATATGGGTTGAACGAATTCAAGGAGATAAGGATCCTTGAAATCGTCCAAAGGATAAAGGATAAGGGTTTTCAAGGCTTATCTTATGGTTGCTTTGTGGATAAGCAACTAGATAAGGATAATGACTGAAACCCTATCTCTACCCCTATATAAATACCCTAAGGCCTTAGAATTCGTGTACTTGTTCCCAAGAAGTCCTAAGAAAGAATTCTAACCTCTCTCCTCTCTCTTTATACCTTCTCCATTTGCTCTTGGTGTTTGTAAGCCATTAGAGGAGTGACACTTGTGATCTAAGCATTCCAAAGTCAATTCAAGGAGGAATTAGGATTGTTATTGCTACATAACAATCAAGGTAATATCTTAAACCTAATTATATGTTAATATTGATTTCCATATGTTAGAATTAGGGTTTATAGTCTTGGATTCAAAGCATGTACAATAGAGAAACCTAGATCCAAGCATTAGAGTTTGTATGAGCACATAGGATGTCTTATGACCAAAACCCATCAATTTTCACCTCCTACAATAGGCTTAGAATCTGTCGAAGAAGATGGTCAGGGAGGTTTGGTGGTAACAGGGGTTGAAATACCAATGGTATGTGCCCCCTGTACCAGATACGTTAACACTCACTGAAGGTCCAGTTGTGGGGATTGTTGTTGTTGTTATTGTTGTTGCTTGAGAGAAGACTGGAGATGGTAATGGAGCGATAGAAATTGGTTGAGAAGAGACAGGAGGTGGAATTAGAGCAACTAAGATTGGAACTGTGGTTTCTTTTGGAGAAGGAGGATGAGAATGAACATCATCTTGTACCTGAGGAGTTGGTGTGACAACCCGACACTTTTACACTGTGAAATCAATCCATATATCTGTAATTCACTTGAGTTTAGCATCTTCTAGCAAAATGTTGGGTCTGCGCGAGTGTTTTAGGCTTAGTATATCATAGATGTGGGCCTTAGCCCTTAGGAAGGGTTAAGAAGGGTGTTGCATCACAAAATCCAGCCAAACACACCAAGAGAGGTGTGTGCGGCCGCACACCAGAGTGTGCGTCCATCCAGTCGCACACCCAACCGCAAACCCCCTCCAGTCTCACACTCAACCCTATATATAGTAAAGGACCCCTTTCCATTCACTTTTGGCTGCATCTTTCTCTCTCTATACTTTCTCTCTCTAGAAAGACCACCCAAGAACACTTAGAAGGCCTCCAAAACGTGAAGAACATCCTCTTTCAGCTTGTTATAGAGGTAAAACACTTTAATCCAAACCTAAAACTCATAGTGTTCTTCGTGTTCTTAACCCCTTGAAGGATTGCGGCCGCACACCTTCATCATGTGGTCGCACACATTCAAAACACCCTCCAAAGTGAGAGTATGGCCACACAATCGACACATAGGACTCAAACAAGGAGTGTACGGGCGCACACACACCCTATACGGCCGCACACTCTAGTGTGCAACCTCACACACAATTCTAGTCGTATTCCCCAGCTGCACACTCACTTTTATGGTTATGCACCTGCTCTAATACTCATATTTGGCCTTAAACTTGCATAGATCATTGAGTATAGAACATGGGACACTTAGTCCTAGTGATTCCAAGTCCTTAGGGTGGTTTCCCATCATTTTTAGTCACAAAATACCCTAGCTCTAACTTATATATGTGTCACCATATGTATAATAGGGGCTACTTACGTTCAGAACATCCGTTGACACTCGACACTCATATCGATAGCACACTTGAACCCTACGTCAAACGATGAGTTCATACCCCTAAATTAACCTTTCAAATGTTTTTAACTGGTTTTATGGGGGGAATACAAGTTGAATCCGATACATTAAAGTATGAATCACATGTGATTAAGACTTGTTATCAAAAGGATTTTCCATATTTTAAAGTATCTTGTCAGTAAAGTTATTTCAAATGTTTATCAACCTCATTTTCACGAAGCAATTGTCTCAAAACTGATTTTCAATGTTTTCAAACCTTAAATTAGTTCTAAATCATGTCTACGCCAATATATTTATATAAGTAAGTATTCAAGGACTTAGAACTGGTAACTGACCTTATTTCCTGTTCTTGTTTGATTGAGGACTTAGGGTGTTAGGTTATATGTCTGACTGTCGTTTAATACTTAGTTATATATCTTGTATATTTGTGTTAGATATAAATGTTTTCAGTCTAGTTCGATACTCCTACATATTGAAGACACTCAATTAAATACTCTATTTAACTATAATAGGTATAGTTAAGGATTACCGTTCATTACCGATGTTACTATGATACACACTATGGTCAGTACAATTACAAGACTATATGTACAATACACTATGTGAAAAGAACGCTATCTACTATACTATACTAAGGTAACACTATCCACTATATAAGAAAACACTCTAAACTACATCAAGAGAGCATTACATAGTACACTAAGAAAATACTATATACTATACGAGAGAAAATACTACAATGGAATGTGATGCACTATTTCTCTATACGACACTTTGCTATGCAACTGTCAGGTAACCATCGCTTCCTGTAGGGAGAGCGACCACTATGTGTATAGATCTATACGGGATGGATTTTCCCCCATCCTGACTGCCAGCTACAGTCCGAGCCTTTTTGGCCTAGGGATGACAAAGCACTACTACACTATTGGTGACCTGGAGGGTCAACCGCTATACTACTATTTCTCAGTATGATTACATACGAGCTCACATTGAAACCTTAATTAAACACACATCCCGAGGTGCATACAAAATTAATACTATCCGGAGTTTACAATTACTATTACATTTAACCGGCAGGGACGCTACTGGGGTGAAACTCTATTCCTTCTCTATCATGAACGAGTTTAAAACTGTATTTTCATTACTGATATTTTCACGAGAAGACTATTACATTTTCAAAGAAACGAACTTACAAATAACCCAGTCTTTGTAAAATACTACTTTTGCTGGAAAATATGGGATTTTCTAGGAATCAAACTACTTTCAAAATTTGATAACAGCCATTTCACTACATGATTGTAAACATTTTTATACAACCAACAACATTAAATACTTATGAACTCACCAGCTTTATGCTGATATTCGTTTTCAAAATAACTTGTATTCTCAGGTCAACAATAAACAAGTACTGATGCAGCTTTTGAGAAGATGGAGCACATATAAGAATCATCTTTTATTTTGATTATACTTTTGATGTCTATTGTACGGAACACACATGTATTACAAATATTATATTAATGAAATGGATGTTGTTGCTTGTCTTTACTATTATGCATTTTTATGATATTGTACATGACGTCCTCCACCCCAGAATGTATTCCGTCGTTCTAGGTTTTGGGGTGTGACAAATTGGTATCAGAGCATTGTTTATAGTGAATCAAATATATCAACCCATAAAAGATATACGAACTATAAACACTTCGGGACTAAAACACTCTGACCAAGAAAATATATTTTTAATACTTAATTATTTAACTAAGTATATATGTATGTGTGTGTGTATATATATATATACACACACATCCACGAGTATAAAGGGTCAGTATCATACTAGAACAGAACAAAAGTATTAAGATTGTTGAGCAGCACAGTTAGGCTTAGAGACATATAATCGCATCTAGATGGATGTAGCCTGATCAACTACATTTTTCTAGGAGTGACTAGCATGTGCTTAAGAGTAGTTGTGGTGCTACAACAAGTCTAAAACTTACCAACACTACCACAAGAACTCTAACACGAGAATACTATAGGAGTATTCTACATCACTATAATTTACATATGTGAGAACTAAAAATGTCATTATAGTTAGTTCGTCTAATAACTAATTCCTTACCCCAATTCTCGTGTAGATAACATGGCTGGACTCCATCCCCACGGTAACCCGTACCTTCCGAACAAAGGCAATGTTGGATGGTTTGGAGAAGAACCCGAGAATGATCATCCAATCCCTTTAAATGATCACCATGCTGAAGACCTTTCGAATGGTGATAACTCCGAACCTGAGGTTGAGAACCTACCCCCGGTAGCTCCCATTCTAAATCCTAACCTTCATCCAGCTTTTCATGGCCCGACGCCTCCTTGGGTAGAATGCTTGGAAACATGGAGCGAAGAGCAAGATCAATCTATGTCGTTTAATGGAGACTGAAGCTTCTACAACGTAAACAAAGGGAGCTCAACAAACAGAGTTCTACCAATCCTATTTCGTAGAGTTGCCAGAAACAAAATTCAGGGCATGATGGCTCTCCATAGTATCGAAGAGATTAATGCTAATGCAAGAATGCATACCATCCGCACTAATCGCCTTGACAACACACGTGAGAGATCTGAGAGAAACCATAAGACCCTGCTGCAAGCACTAACTGAAACTCGAGCCGAAGTCATAGAGCTCCGAGTACGCCAGAGGGTGTACGAAAGATACCTGCTTGATTTGGAACATCAACTAGCTGAACTAAGGGTTAACCATAGGGGTGACCATCACCAGTAGGAGATGCGTTACTTTCCTTCTTTGTTTTAAAGAACTGTGTTCATGTCTATGTTCCATGTAGCACTTTTCTATATGACTACCTTGTATTGTAAGTACTTTTAGTAGGCCTTTATACAGTCAAAGGCTTTTCTACTCCGAATATGATGTAAGACCTACTACAAGATCAATTTCCCGAAATTATTACATCTTAAACATCAATGATATTGACAGTCGGCTAATTTACGTATCACTCTTTGTTCAAATACTTTCATCATACTTTCATTGGAGTCTATCTGAAAACCCCATCTAGTCAAGTTATTGGACTATAATGATTTAACTCCGGAATCATTTCCAATCCTCTGTCAAAGGTTGGATCATGTTATCCACCAACCAATAATACCCTGGTTTGAACGACCAATGTCTTAAGACCATTCTGTAAACTTTCTACAAATCTGTACTAGGGATGCATCATATGGATGTAGGTCAAACCTCCGAGAACATACTTCTACTCTTTACATGAACGATCGAAATATATCTATGTTCAACCATAATAGCTCACAGACTTCTTTTCTTTCCGTATAACAGAATCATATCGCTGAAGAAAAGTAATCAACCCATCAACCAAACACCAACTCTTCAGATTGATGCAACTACCATTCAAGCTGTAGTCTCAGCTGTCGTGACAGCTGTTTTGACTCACCTTAACGCTAGCAACGCAAATGTTAGCGGGATTGTTAGCAATAATTCCAATCAAAGTGACGATCAATTACCTCAACAAGTAACGAACTACCACGACACCCCAAATCTCAAACCCAAGAGTAACAAACGAAAGTTATGGGCTAAATTTAAAGGCAAATCACCCTAAGGGGCGAGCAAAAGACAACAACCTGTGGCAACCTTCGTACCCATGAAATCTGTACCTCCTGCTACCATCCCTTCTGGTATCCCAATTGCCATATCCTAGCCAGACAGTATGCTGGAAACCTACCGAAGTGTAATAAGTGCAGCTTCCATCATCTAGGTAGTTGTCATCAGTTACACTGCTATAACTGCAACAAGAACGGGCATACTACCCGTTTCTGCAGGACTCGGATTCAACACATTACTTCAACCACCAATGTCGAAATTTCTCGGATATGCCGTCTATGTGGCGTGATGGGAAACTTCAAGAGGGACTGCCCAACAGAGAAGAACGATGGTGGAATAGGAGGAGTTTGACCTCAGAGTGGAAAAAGGCAACGAAGGACCCTACTGTAGTATAGGTTCACTTCAAATCGTCAGTATTAAGTATGCTTTTAAACTGTTGTAAAACTAGTGCAACTCGAGTCTTATCTTTTGTGAGATCCCGTCAGTAAAGGGACCCTCGTGCTGCGTATACTTGCCTTTTGTACTATACTATGTTCGTAGCAGTATTCTTGTAGTTACTCTAAAGTACTGTAACTCTGTTAAAAGTTGCACGGTTGTGTTTTGTTTGTAACGCCTTTATGTTCAAATCTAATGTCTTTACTTCCAAGTGAGTCTGATATTATCTTTCAACTTGAGTCAATTCAATCCTCACTATACCAGTTTTGTACGTAAACCTCTTTCTCTGAAATCGCCTTTCTAGCGAAGCCGTCATTCCAGAACTCCGAGGTACTCATGCGTAGAGTACCTCATGTTTCTTATCCTTTCCGAAGAAAACTCAGCACACCTCCCCGAAGTACTAGTCGTACAGTACGTCAAGTTCAAACCAAGGACCCTTACGGTTGATCTTTCGCTGAAGAATGTATATACAAGGGTGGTTGTAACAATCCAAAATACGACCCAAAATTTTTTTGTTTAATAACTACTAAAAACATCATGTCAATATTATAAGATAAAACCCATACGTCAATATCTCAAAACCATAGCAAAATATCACGAGAAAACTGTCTCAAGACTGTATCAAATCACATCTATGAAAACCTAAAACAATTCCTAGGACAAACTGAAGCTGTGGTGTGTACGATGCCATCAACCCGAGCTCTTCCCTTTACTTGCAGAAGTACCTGAAACCAAAACTGAAACTGTAAGCACAAAGCTTAGTGAGCTCCCCCAAACTACCACATACCATACAATAACATATAACTCATACTGTGCCTTGCCCACTGCATCGGATCGACTTCTGGAAACTGCATTGGACCGAAGTCCAGAACTAACCATGGCCTTGCCCTCTGCATCGGACCAAAGTTCAGGAATAACTGCATCGGACTGAAGTCCGGAATTGACTGGGACCTTGTCCCATGCATCTGACCGAAGTTCGGAACTAACTGCATCGGACCGAAGTCCGGAAACTAACTGAGCATAACATAGCATAGCATAAACATATCAACTAGCATGAACACATAAACTACATACTGCATCGGGTCGTAGCCCGGAACACATAACACATAAATATTGTCTAAGCCACGAAGGCATCAAACATTATAACTACTGCATCGGATCGAGGTCTGGAAACTACTACTAATTAAACGAGCCAGCATTGTGGCCTTAGACCCATTCCTACTGGGAGGAAAACTCACATCGTGATGCTGACTGCTGAACTGCTGAATGAGAAATCCCTAACTGTTGCTCCGGCTGCTTCCTAGCTATCATGGGAAATAAAATACTAAATCAGAACAGGGATTCCTTTATGGGTAAAATGAAAATTTTAACCCTACTATGGTGTGGTTCACAAACATGGGCCAAATCCTTAATTCCTTCTAAGTCCATCCATGGCCCCACTATAGGCCCACTAATGGCCCAATTTGCTATATTGGGCCTAGAACCCTTTTATTAGGCCATACTCAAGGCCAATACTAAATCCTTGGTCCTTAGCAGCTGAATTCTGATGGGCCATAAAGGCCCAAGGACCCTAAGCATGAAACCCAGCCCACCCTGAGGCCCAACACTCGAAGCCCAAATTGGCAGCATACGCGGGGCGTACACCAAGGTACGCTGAGCGTACCGGCTGTTAGCTTGTACGCGGCGCGTACTACCATGTATGCCCAGTGTACAGCTTAGTTAAGCCAATATCTCATTAAGTGCTTAATAATCCGATCCATAAGCTACAAATCCAGATCCTAAGCTTATTCCATGACTTAAGCCATAACGTTGCTTACTTGATGGCTTACAAGTCTCATAAAGGCTCAAACTTCCACAAATAACATTCTACTTCCATAAAGCTAACTAAATTTCATGCATGGTTCCATATAAGCCACAAAGATCGAAACTTTACTGCTATGGGGACACTTAAGCTTCAAGGATAGCAATCCCAAGCTCCAAAAACGAAGTTGCAAGATAAAGGTCCTTCCTTTGGACCTAAAAGGTCCAAACTTCCAAAAACTGCTAGATCTAAACTTACAAGAGAAAAGTTGGAAGCCTTATACCTCTTTTGAATGCCAAATGAAGGAATGATCCCAGATCTATGAGCTCAAGGTGCTCAAGTTCTTCTTCTTCCACTTCTCTTCTTCTCCTTCTTCACAAAAATAAGCTCAAAGATCAAACACACACAAGCAAGGAGCAAAGGGGACAAACTAGGGCTTCTCTGGAATGAATGATAAGTAAGGAGGCCAAATGGGAGGCTATAATGGGGTTTAAATACGCCTCAACCCCTAAAATTAGGGTTTGCCATCTGGTCGTGTACGTTGGGCGTACCATAAGGTACGTTGCGTGTACGCTCAGCCTCACCCCATTTCATTTAAGCAGTACGCCCAGCGAACAAGGGGTTACGCCCCACATACGGCTTATGGGTTGCTTACACTTCGGCCCAAAATAAAGGTCCACTCTCAAGAACAATTAAATTATAGCCCAAAATAAACTGAAGAATTAAATAAATTTATACCTCGGAAACGATCGTTACAAATCTCCCCCACTTGAATCAGACTTTGTCCTCGAAGTCTGCTACTACTGAATCTGAAAATAACTCCGGGTAATGCTCCTGCATCTCCTCCTTTGATTCCCACGTCCACTCTGAACCCTTCTCGTGCTGCCACTGCAACTTCACTAGTTGAATTACCTTGTTCCTCAAGGTCCTTGCCTTCCGGTCCAGAATTGCGACCGGCCTCTCAATATAATTTAGGTTGCTATCAACCTGAATGTCCTCTAAGGGAACAACTGCTGACTCATCCATGAAACACTTCCTCAATTGGAAAACATGGAAAGTATTGTGGATCTGGCTAAGCTCTACTGGAAGATCCAACCGATAAGTAACCCGACCCACCCAGGCCAAAACCCTAAAAGGACCAATGAACCTGGGGCCCAGCTTGCCCCTCTTCCAAAACCTAATGACACCCTTCCAGGGTGATACCTTCAGGAGGACCATGTCGCTTTCTTGAAACTCCAAGTCTGATCGCCTCCTGTCGGCGTAACTCTTATGCTGACTCTACGCAGTCTGCAGCCTACTGCGTACCTGTTGGATCAAATTTTTCATCTTGAGCACCACTTCCGTGCTCCTAATGACACGCTGACCGACCTCACCCCACCAAATCGAGGTCCTACACTTCCTCCCATAGAGCATCTCGAAGGGAGGTCGGTCAATACTCGCATGGTAACTGTTGTTATACGAAAATTCCGCTAACAGAAGATACGTATCCCAACTGCCACCGAAATCTAGGACACATGCCCAAAGCATGTCCTCAAGGGTATGAATCGTCCTCTCGCTCTGTCCGTCCGTCTGAGGGTGGAAAGTGGTGCTCAAATGGAGACGAGTACCCATCTAGTCATGAAACTGCTTCAAAGATTTGGAAGTAAAACAAACATCTCGGTCTGACACCACTGAAACAGGCACCCCATGCCATGCCAGCACCTCTCGTACATAAATATCGGCTAGCTTCTCAATCGATATGCTCGCCTGGATCGGTATAAAATGAGCACTCTTCGTCAACCGATCCACTATAACCCAAATCACGTCCACCCCTCGTGCGGTCCTGGGAAGCTTAGTGATAAAATCCATGGTGATATCCTCCCATTTCCACACAGGAATGTCTAACGGTTGCATCTTGTCGTGAGGTCTCTGGTGCTCCGCCTTAACCTTCCTACAGGTCAAGCATCTTTCCACATACCAGGCCACATCCCGCTTCATGTAGGGCCACCAATAATTGGTTCTAAGATCTCTATACATCTTTGTTGCCCCTGGATGGATGGAGAATTGAGACTTATGAGCCTCATCGATCAGCACTTGCCGTACTCCGCCCCAGTACGGCACCCAGACCCTCCCATGAAGGGTCAACAATCCTCAACTATCATAGTCAAAGGAAGCTACTCGGCCCACGATCCTCTCACACTCATGCCTCTCCTCCTTAAGGCCCTCGGCCTGCCCCTCTTTAATTTGATCCAGCAATGGAGTAATCACTTTCATCCTCAAACAAATGTCTCTGAACGGGGCTGCTGCTGCCTTGCGGCTCAGGGCGTCGGCCACTACGTTGGCTTTCCATGTGTGATAAAGGATCTCACAGTCGTAATCCTTCAGCACATCTAGCCATCGCCTCTGCCTCATGTTCAGATTCGGCTGGTCCATGAGGTACCTCAAGCTCTTGTGATCCGTGTAAATGGCACAATGGACCCCATAGAGGTAATGTCTCCAAATCTTGAAGGCAAACACCACTACCCCCAGCTCTAAATCATGCGTACGATAGTAAGCCTCGTCAGGCTTCAACTCTCTCGAGGTGTAAGCTATCACACGGCCTCGCTACATCAACACTGCTTCGATACCTACGATTGAAGCATCACAGTAGACTCCAAAATCCTCAACTCCCTCTGGTAGGGTAAGAATCGGTGCCTCGCACAATTTATGCCTGAGGGTCTTGAATGTTTCCTGCTGCTCTGGCCCCCAGCAAAACACCACCGACTTCTTAGTCAGTCGGGTGAGAGGTACAACTATCTTGGAGAAATCCTAAATGAATCTCTTGTAGTACCGTGCAAAACCTAGGAAGCTCCTAATCTCAGATGGAGATCTCGGGACTTCCCACTACATCACAACCTCTATCTAGGCCGGATCTACCACAATACCCTTTTGGTTGACAAGATGTCCAAGGAAATGTACCTCGCGCAACCAGAACTCGCACTTGGAGAACTTTGCGAAAAGTCTCTCCCTCCTCAAAATCTCTAGCACCTCTGTCAGGTGCTCCTCGTGCTGCTCCTAAGTCTTGGAATACACCAAGATATCATCCATGAATACTATCACATACCGATCCAGCATCGGCCTGTTAGGTTTTGAGCATTCTAACACTTCCTAAGTGTACATGCAACCCTAATAACCTTGAATCTATGTTTTCTCTATATACATGCAAATTTCTTTTTCAAGGTTATTTCCTAACTAGCATGGCATGGGGATTACATAAAACATAAAAAGTAGTAGAAACACATACCTTGTTGTTGCCTTCAAGACTTTGTGAGCCTAGCACCCCAAATGTTGTGCCTCAAATGCTTCACACAACACTACAACCTTGGAGAACTAGAGAGAATACTTCTACACTTCAAAATTGGCTATGCCCTCACAAGAATACCCTAGTGCCAATTTTGCATGCTATAGGGTTTCTTTTATAGTGTGTCATAATTAGGAGTTACAAATGTAAACCCTAATTTTCATGACTCTTCATTTCTCATGACCCATGGGTTTGTAACTCCCATGGACTATCCATGGAGCTCCATATGGTTATAACCAAACCCATAAACCATGGATCATTAATCCACCATAAAAGAATTGATGATTGTCATAATCAACCCTGTATATTTAATTAGTCTCACTTTGATCACCAAGTTAATACTAGATTAATACTTGATCAAATACTAATTAAATAATACTATTATTAATATATTAGAACTTATAACATATTAATAATCGTAAGTGCCTTATTCTCTCATTTTGTCTATCCAAGTATTGCAATGTCATGCAACCCAAATGGACCATGTCGGGTCGGGTCAAGTTCATACCAAATAAAGTTATGGACTTAGACACTATATCCAACACGGCCTGCATACGCGGTTCATGAGATCCATGAACGCGGATGGAGCGTTGGTGAGCCCAAACGGCATCACCACAAACTCATAATGACCATACCAGGTCCTAAAAGCAGTCTTCTGCATATCCTCGCATCTGATGATACCCGGAGCGTAAATCAATCTTCGAAAACCAAGACGCTCCCTGCAGCTGATCAAACAAATCATCTATCCTCGGAAGTGGGTAACGGTTCTTCACCGTTACCTTATTCAGCTCCCGACAATCTATACACATACAGTGCGACCCGTCCTTTTTCTTCACAAACAAAATCGGTCCACCCCAAGGCGAACTGCTCGGCCTGATAAAACCCTTGTCGAGCAGCTCTTACAGCTACGTAGATAACTCCTGCATCTCTGGGGGAGCCAACCGATACGATGCCTTGGCTATCGGAGCCGCACCAGGGATCAGGTCAATCCTAAACTCGACTTGCCTCTCGGGAGGTATTCCAGGAAATTCCTCTGGAAATACATCCGGGTAGTCTCGCACTACCAGAACATCATCAACCGTCATCCTGCCCTTCTCCCGAGCATCTATAACATAGGCAACATAACCGACGCAACCCTATTGGAAATAGCGCCTTGCTTTCGCCGTTGAATGTAAAACTGGTCCACAATGTGGTCTCTCGCACTGAATCACTAACTCTCCCCCACTGGGAGTCCGAACCCTCACCAACTGCAGCTCACAATCTATCACCGCACCATTGGGGCTCAGCCAATCCATGCCCACTATGACATTATTCCCTCGCAGGGGAATAGGGACCAAGTCCACCGCAAACTGCTCATCGAACAACTGTAGAGAACATCCTCTGTGAACTCTTTCCACCCTAACGGTCCTGTTGGCTGCTATCTCAACCTCAAGTGGACAATCTAGCTCCCCCGGAGCTCTACTAAACCTCTTGCTAAGCGCAAGTGAAACAAACGATCGGGTAGCCCCCGAATCGAACAATATTGTAGCTAATATGTCGTTCACTGAGAACGACCCTATACAAAACATATAACCATAAGAAACAATCAATAATAAATGCAGATGTAAGGAGAAAAATACATACCCATCACCACGTCGGGAGTTGCTCGCGCCTCCTCTGCTGTCAGCTGAAAAGCCCTACTCTTTGCCACTGGCGTCTCAGCTCAGCCCTGACGGCTATCTATAATCCTCAAAGTAGCAAGAGCATGTGCTGACACCTTTCCTGAAGCATCTAAACTTGGACACTAGGATTTTTATGACCCCTCTGATTGCAATGGAAGCAAATCAAATCTGATGCCGCAACGTCGGTAATAGTGACTGTACAATCTCTGCTCATATGCCCTGACCGACCGCACTTGTAGCAGCCGGCACTCCCTTCCTTGCACGCCCCATCATGCAATCTCCCACACTTGCCACACTGATCGTGGCTCTACTGACTCCTAGCTCTGTGATCTGAACCCTTGGGCTTTTTTCCCGCACTCCCTGTACTTGGATCCGCCTCCGGCTTCCTCTTTCTCTCTATCTCAAGGTCAATCTCTCTCTCTCTCTCTCTCTCCCTAGCAATCATGTCATCCAACGTTTTACAGCTAGACCGGCTCACAAACTGGCGGATATCACTCCACAGCATATCATGATAACGAGCCTTCTTCATTTCCTCATTAGCCATGTACTGAGGAACAAGAATGGCCCTCTCCCTGAACTTGGCGGTAATCTGTGCCACTGTCTCAGTAGTCTGGGTAAGATCCTGAAACTCTCTGGCTAACTGCTTCACCTCAATGATCGGTAGGAACTCAGCTCTAAGCCTGGTAGTAAAATCAGTCCAGGTCATAGCATCCAAAGCTGTGTCATCTCCAATGGCATGACCAACCTCCTCCCACCAATCTCGTGCCCTGGCCTTCAGAAGATAGGACGCCACTCTAACCTTGTCCCCCTCGGGACATCTGCTAGTGTGGAAAGTGGTGGCCACATCTGCCAACCATCTGGTACTCGCTATGGGGTCCTGCACCCCGTGATAATCCGGAGCTCCTCATGCACGAAACTCCCTAAAAGTAAGCGTGCGCGACCCCATCATGGCCGCCACCTCAGCACGGAAGGTGCTCAACCTCTCGTCCATCAACTCTAAGATACCCTCCTTGATCGAACCAAAGATCACATGAGTCTTCTCAAGTATGGTGAGAGTAATCTATGAAGAGAGAAACTCCCTAGTCTGCTCATCCAACTGCCCGGCCTCCGGGCCTGGTCCTGATCCCCCTCCGGCACCTGAACTGCTGACTGCTGGTCTAGGGTGTAATACCACCATTCTGAAACACAACATAATAAACATCAGGAACACTGATATATCTCGAGGAATCACTACTACCACAAGTTTCCTGG
Organism: Lactuca saligna; assembly: GCF_052625555.1. NCBI lineage: Eukaryota > Viridiplantae > Streptophyta > Magnoliopsida > Asterales > Asteraceae > Lactuca > Lactuca saligna. The sequence goes on from NC_136423.1 coordinate 184,351,249, forward strand.
TCTCATCTCAGCTTTCCTCGATTCGATTACGGATCCTCTGCTTTCAGTAGTACGGGCCGATACTACCATCCACATCTATCTGTACTTTCTTCAAGTATTGCCTTGACTCCACCAAGTCACTATTACTGCTAACAATCTCTGCTACTCCCATCCTAGGCTTACCCTAGGGAAATCTCTGACTCTACCCTATCCAGTCCTCAGCTGCTGAAATCCTCCTTATGATGCCATATATCCATCACTTGAGTACCATCACATGCGGTGAGGCTCAAATAATCCTTCCAGTAAAAGACTCGTCCCTACAACGGTAAGACTCAAACAAGAGCTGCGCAATATGGCCAAATATAGCACTCTGAGATATTCAACCCTATTCACATGTGACGTGACGTATTCACCTAATGGCTAACTCCCATCACTCATAGTCCCACAAAGCACAAAGCAAGCAACATTCAAACACAAGAGACTACTCAAACAATTCTATCATGTTAAGAAGAAATTGTAGTAGCATACAATGTTAAGCTCATACTATCAGGCATAACCTAAACGGGCTATCATTCTGCTGTATACTTGAAACTAGCATGCAATTTCTCAAAAAGCTTAAACACATATAGCAGGCACATAAGGCATCCTCCTAGATCCTTAGTCCTATTCTAGCATGCTGTTCTACTGAAACTGAAATAGATAATCATAATATAACTTGAATGGTAATTTGGGAGTACTTACTTGAGCTCGACTGATCGCATGCACCACACCCTTTTCCTTTTATTAAAACTCTTCTTCTTTCTAAGTTCTTTTTCAAAAATCCTTTTAAAAACATTTTTCTTTGAAAATCTTTACCGTCTCCTTAGTTTGAGTTCAGATACACCCGGAAGTGTGTCCGAATCCCTCAAACCAAGACTCTGATACCAACTTGTAACATCCCAAAATACGACCAAAAAATTTTTTGCTTAATAATTACTAAAAACATCATGTCAATATCATAAGATAAAACCCATACATCAATATCTCAAAACCATAGCAAAATATCATGAGAAAACTGTATCAAGACTGTATCAAATCACATCTATGAAAAGCTAAAACAATTCCCAGGATAAACTGAAGCTGTGGTGTGTACGATGCCATCAACCCGAGCTCTTCCCTTTACTTGTGGAAGTACCTAAAACCAAAACTGAAACTGTAAGCACAAAGCTTAGTGAGCTCCCCCAAACTGCCACATATCATACAATAACATATAACACATATTGGGCCTTTCCCACTGCATCGGATCGAAGTCCAGAAACTGCATCGGACCGAAGTCCGGAACTAACTAGGGCCTTCCCTCTGCATCGGACCAAAGTCTGGGACTAACTGCATCGGACCGAAGTCCGGAACTGACTGGGATCTTGTCCCCTGCATCAGACCGAAGTTTGGAACTAACTGCATCGGATCGAAGTCCGGAAACTAACTGAGCATAACATAGCATAGCATAAACATATAAACTATCATGAACACATAAACTGCATACTGCATCGGGTCGTAGCCCGGAACACATAACACATAAATATTATCTAAGCCACGAAGGCATCAAACATTCTAACTACTGCATCGGACCGAGGTCTGGAAACTACTACTAATTAAACAGGCCATCATTATGGCCTTACACCCGTTCCTACTAGGAGGAAAACTCACCTCCTGATGCTGACTGCTGAACTCCTGAATGAGAAATCCATGACTTCTGCTCCGGCTGCTTCCCAGCTATCATGGGAAATAAAATACTAAATCAGAATAGGGATTCCTTTATGGGTAAAATGACCATTTTACCCCTACTATGGTGTGGGTCACAAACATGTCCCAAATCCTTAATTCCTTCTAAGTCTATCCATAGCCCCACTATAAGCCCATTAATGGCCCAATTTGCTATATTAGGCCTAGAACCCTCTTATTGAGCCTTACTCAAGCCCAATACTAAATCCTTGGTCCATAGCAACTGAATTATGATGGGCCATAAAGGCCCAAGGACCCTAAGCCTGAAACCCAGCCCACCCCGAGGCCCAACACTCAAAGCCCAAACTGGAAGCGTACGCGGGGCGTACACCAAGGTACGCTGAGCGTACCGGTTGCTGGCTTGTACGCAGCGCGTATTACCTTGTACGTCCAGCGTACAACTCTGTTAAGCCAACATCTCGTTAAGTACTTAATAATCTGATCCAGAAGCTACAAATCCAGATCCTAAGCTGATTTCATGATTTAAGCCATAAAGTTGCTTACTTGATGGCTTACAAGTCTCATAAAGGCTCAAACTTCCACAAATAAAATTCTACTTCCATAAAGCTAACTATATCTCGTGCATGGTTCCATATAAGCAACAAAGATCGATACTTTACTGCTATGGGGACACTTGAGCTTCAAGGATAGCAATCCCAAGCTCCAAAAACGAAGTTGCAAGATAAAGGTCCTTCCTTTGGACCTAAAAGGTCCAAACTTCCAAAAACTCCTAGATCTAAACTTACAAGAGGAAAGTTGGAAGTTGTATACCTCTTTTGAATGCCAAATGAAGGAATGATCCCAGATCTATGAGCTAAAGGTGCTCAAGTTCTTCTTCTTCCACTTCTCTTCTTCTCCTTCACAATAATAAGCTAAAAGATCAAACACACACAAGCAAGGAGCAAAGGGGATGAACTAGGGTTTCTCTGGAGTGAATGATAAGTGAGGAGGCCAAATGGGAGGCTATAATCGGGTTTAAATACGCCTCAACCCCTAAAATTAGGGTTTGCCACCTGGTCGCGTACACTGGGCGTACCATAAGGTACGCTGCACTTACGCTCAGCCTCACCCCATTTCATTTAAGCAGTACGCCCAGCGAACAAGGGGTTACGCCCCACATACGGCTTATGGGTTGCTTACACTTCGGCCCAAAATAAAGGTCCACTCTCAAGAACAATTCAATTATAGCCCAAAATAAACTGAAGAATTAAATAAATTTATACCTCAAAAACGATCGTTACAGTGGTATATAATCAAGGTTCTACAGATTTAGAATTGATGATTCCACTTTAACTTCTTTTCCTCGTTTGGATGTGAGCTTAAAGAAGAATCATTTATTCGACTACTTTTTCGATCTTAATTATATACGACTCGTATACACGAGACTGTGATTGATGAAAAATGTATGACTTATAATATGAACTTCAGGACGGAGACTGCCCAAGACTACGAGTAATCGCATCGTCATGCGAACAAACTTAGAATCCAATCAAAGGATACTCTTGTAACCAAATCGCCGTACAGTCTAACACCTACGAAGACACAAGAACCGTCCGGAAAACTTAATGAACTCCTCAGAAGGGGATTCTTTAGGACAAGCTTCTCACCTTAGGGAGCACCGGACTTGTTAGTAAACAAGAAAGAGTGTTCCAAACACCGAAGTAAGCCTGGTGCACCGCACCGATATTATCCCTCCCAAAAGGGATAGAAGATTTTGTGGTGTAATTCGATGCATCCAACCAAGGGCTTGTTTGTGTTCTTATGCAAGAGGAAAGGTCACTGTCTATACCTCGTGACAACTTAAGACGCAGGAAGTTAACTATACAACACATGATCTTGAGTCAGGAGCAGTGGTAATTGCTCTGAAGAGCTGGATATACTACTTGTAGGGTACACGGTGTAATATTTTCACAGACCACAAAAACACTCAACCCACATCCGACCAAGAAGAGTTATCATACCAGTAAAGTGAAACGAAAGAAGCAAAGTCGTATCCCGATACTGAAAGGTTCGATGGAATGCCAAGCGAGGACCTGAGTTCACCTGGCAATGTGAGCATCAAATAAAACTTCTATCTGTAGCAAAGTTATCAATTCTTCTTAAACTCTAATTTCGGGATGAAATTCCCTCTAACGGGGGGATGATGTGACAACTCGATATTTCAAGAAAATGTAATGTAACACCAGTCAAATTTAGGTGAAAATTTAACTTTCCTAATATCTTATTAGGGTTAAATAAAGTGGTAGGAATCGTATCAAGGTTTTCGTACATATAAAGAACACTAAAATCCGAGTTATAACAAAGAAGTTATGACCAATCTAAGATTCGCAGCAAAAACCGGTAACACTGATAGATGTAAAACGCGAAGTTTCAATACAATAATTTTTAGCTTTAGGTATCTAAATGAAAGTTTTAGACATCATTAAACCATAAACGTACGTAAAAAGAACATCCAAATTAGACTTCATATGAGAAAGTTATGATTTTTCCAAGATCTGGATATAGCATTAGACAACTAAAAACTCGATATAGAGATCGAGAGACTTTTGGCCGAAACAACCTAAATGAGAATCAAAGGTCTCAACAATAGTAGCGCAACGGTAAAAAGTCTGACGAAGACGGACACTGGATGAAGAAGCTATAGATTTTTAACGGACTTTTCCTGTCTCGGTCTGTTAAAAATATAATATTAAAAATAAAATCAAAATTAGCACACGGAATTAAAATGAGAGTTGTAGAGTATAATCTCACCTATGCGTGGATATAAATAACATCGAAAACGGAGCTCGTATGCGAAAGATATGAATTTCTGAAGTTCTAGGCACGAGTTTCGACACTGAGTCAGACTTGTCTGAGTTCACGACGTGAACACTAAAGCTCACGACGTGAACTATCTGACTGGCCATTTTAGAGCCACTTAACAGATGAAGCATGCCATGAAGATTCAGGACAAACTCACAACGTGAATTGATAAAACTCACGACGTGAACTTCGATTTTTAGCCTATATATAGAAATTGAAGCCTTCCGAGTTTGGCTGCTCATTTCTATCCTCTCTCCCACTTCCACTCTGTGGTAAGCATCCTAAGACCACCCCGAAGCCCTAGTAACACCTCCAACACACGACGCAAGTTCCGAAGTCCCAAGAATTCCGAGAAATCGACTTCTTTCCAGTCGAAGTTCTGCCCGACTTTCGTCTCACCTTCTTCAATCTATCAAGTGAGTTCATACCCCTTAATCAACCTTTGAAATGTTTTGAAATGTTTATAAATGCTTTTATGGGGGGGGGGATACAAGTTGAATCATGCTAGTTATTATATCAATCACATGCGATTAATAACTAGCATACAAATGGATTTACTACACGTTTAGTTGTTTTACCAAACATATCACTTCAAATGACTTTCTCAAACATTTTTACATGCTTAAAACTCTTTATCAAACTGTCTTATCAAACAAACTACTTTCAAATCATTTTATAAACTGACATCAAGTCATCATTTTCTTAGTTATCAAACTTTTCAAAGGTTTTACAAAACTTCTTTTAAACTTTTATATTGTCAAATGCATGCCTATATATGTATAGTTATATAAGTAATGTTTAAAGGACTTAGGATGGCTAGCTCACTTTATTTCCTTTTCCTCGTTGGGATGTGGCCTTAGAGCACCGGTTATTCTTCCGAATGTCATCTAAATATTAGTTATATATCATGTATACATATATAGACATAAAATTTCCATCAGTCAGTTCAGTAACTTTGGGTAGCAAAGGCATACTTTCGGTTATACACGAACATTAATAGTAACTATAATAGGTATAGTTAGGAGATACTACTTACTATTCCAAGTACAAGGAATCACACAAGAGTCAGTTCATTCATGAGTCTATGCTAATACATTACATACTATATGAAGAGATACGATTACATACAATTACATAGATACGTTTACACGAATACGTTTACATAAATACGTTTACATAGATATGTTTACATAGATACGTTTACATAGATACGTTTACATAGATACGTTTACATAAATATGTTTACATTGATACGTTTAAATAGATACTATTACATAGAATCTATTACATACGTTTCGGGACTTACCATTCCACACCCAAGGCTGTTAGCTACAGTAGGGAAAATGCTCATCGACGGGTGTCTACGGTTGTACTGTTCGGCGAGTTTCCACGCCGTGAATATCCTAGTACAAAAGGATACAGTTTTAGTTATTATATTATTTTCCTTCCTACCTTTACTTTGTGACACATTCACATGAACGACGAGGTAGGATATATTTGATATAGATAGACTATTTTCCTTATGACCTTTATATTGTGACTCATACACATAAACGATGAGGTAGACTATAGTTATATAATAATAGTTATACAGGGGAAAAAACGTCACATTTATAGTGATGCTTACTTACAAAACAATGGGGTCTTGGTAGAAGGCTACTTTCAAAACAGTCGGGTCTTGGTAGAAGGCTACTTTCAAAACAGTTGGGTCTTGGTAGAAGACTACATTTTATACTAGTAGGAAATATGGGATTTTCTAGGGTTGTCAAATGCTTATAATTACTTACAAATATGTTCATGATACAAACTTTTCTTCAAACATTTACAAGTCTTTCTTTACAGTTTTACAAATCAAATACACATTAATACTTATGAATTCACCAGCTTTATTGCTGATACTCGCTTTCAAAATAACTTGTATTCTCAGGTCACAAATAGATAGGTACGACGACCAGGTTTTGCGAAGACGGAGCAGTCAAGACTCGTCTTTTATTTTGAACATTCATTTTGTTGTTTTATACTATGAAAGAACACTCATGTATTTAAAATTATACTATTAATGCAATGGATGATGTTGTTTCTTGTTTACTACTTTGCATTGTTATGATACATTACATGACGTCCTCCACCCCAGAATGTTTCTACCGTTTTCGGTTTTGGGGTGTGACAGAGCTGAAGGTGCATCTTTATTAGCCTTACGCTTTTTTGGAGATGAGGGACCTTCGGTCCTGGTTTTCTTACATTCTGGTTTCTTCCCTGTCTTGGCTGGTTTATCAGCAGCATCCAAGGCACTCTGCATCTCAAGAGTAAGTTGGCGTGGACTCGAAGGTGTCAACTTCTTGTAATCAGCCATGACTTTGCTTTCTCTTGATACACAACAACTCATCGATTCCGGAATAGAACCGACATACAAAAACTTTGTTCGATCAGAGAAAATGATTTTCGTTGTGTGAAACGTAACAACCGAAGACAGAAGAGCATCCGCCATAACTAGAATTTGAAAATTCTCAATTGCCCTGCATGTGATAATTGTCAAGAAACTATCGCATGATATCTCAGAATGTTTAGATGAGGATTTGAGGCTCTGCACCAGCTGTGACCAGATTAAAGATCCATAATCCAAATGGATTCCATTATAGAGACCATAAAGAATGGTCATGAAGCCTTTACTCGCCCCATAAGATCCTGCAACCCTTTCTTCTAACCCCTTGTATATCAGTGAAAACAAACCATTCCATTGTAGAGGTAAACACGACTTCTTGAATTTCGTCACGGTAGTAAGAACGTCTATGTATCCCATTTCATAGAACATCGAAAATAGTTGAGATGTTGTGATAAAATTTGGAGAGATTATAGAGGCATTAGTAGCAAGCCCTAGAAGAGAACAAAAGTGTGTCTTGGATACAGAGGTTTTGTGATTAAAGATATCAAAGAAGAGCAGTTCTTTGTTTTTGTCGTATGAAACTGTTGAATAGACCTGAGAAAGAAGGGACATGGGTACTAACTCGACCTGTGTGAGAGCGATCACCAATGGAGAATACTTGAGACATTCTACCACGTGAAGCATGTACGAATCATAAACAAAAGCGTTCAGTTGAATAATCTGATTGGGTTTTATCGAAAGCAAAGTGGATTAAGTTGTTTGTTCTTGAAGAGAGGATGATTCCGCCATTGTTGCAGTGAAGAAGAAGATGAACAGTTGTATTCGAGAGAGAGGTAAAAGAATGTGAGAAGGTACAGTACGTGTGAGACACCTTTTATACCGTTTCCTGGAGAGAGAGAGAGAGAGAGAGAGAGAGAGAGAGAGAGAAATGATCCACTGTGATGATGATACGATCTCTGAAACGGCACCTGAAAAAGCACGATTTGACAGCTTGGAATTCCTAGATTTACGTCAGCAGGCGTGGGTATAGGAAACATTTCAAATTCACGCGCCCAGATCTTATCCCATGTGGAATTCTTATCCAATTTCTGTCTCCTCAATTCCTCAAAGTCCAGTACAACCAGCTGTAAACGGGACTTAGTCATTCTCTTCATAGTAAACAACTTTCGCTCCTCCATAAGAAAGTAAACCACCTTAGCCTTTAGAACCGAAAACACAAATCTGAAAAGTGTCGTTAGTACCACAAACAAGAGTTTGGAAAATCATAAATATCTTTGTGCAAGAGTGTGCCAAAGAAAAAGAAATAAAGCAAGACGTGTGTGGGATAAATGTGATGTCTTTGAAGACATAAACTGAATGATCCCGGGCACGAATCTATTCCTTCAAAGTCAAGAGAGACTGAGAAGTGTGTGTGTGGTTTCCCGTGAATACGATCAAATGTTTGTAAAGAAACATTGAAAGACCTTTTTTCATGTATAGGCCTTAGTGGGTGATTTATCTTCAACCGGACTTTGATGCTTAAAATAAGAACATAAGTAGGATGAAGTACTTGTGAGACCGATGAGGCCTGTTGAACAAGTAGGTTTGATAAAATTTAAAGTGACTAGGTGATTGTTTTAAAAATAAAACGAGTTTTATCGTTTAAAACTAGCTAATGGTAAATTTCACGATTAGAACTTTATAAGTTTAAAATTGAGCTTTTTGAGACTTATCAAAGTCCAAAATTTATTTTATAAAAAGAAATTTTATTAAAAGGTAAATAAATATTCTTTAACGTTCAAACGTCCAAATTTAATACTGGTTATTAAATTTAAAATTTGATCGCGTTAATTAAACTAGCTACTGGTAAATTTCACAATTAGAAATGTATAAGTTTAAATTTGAGATTTTAAAGACTTATCAAAAACCAAACTTTATTTTATAACATAAAATTTTATTAAAAGTTAAATAAATGTTCTTTAACGAGCAAACATCCAAACTTAATAATAGTTATTAAATTTTAAATTTTGTGGCTATAAAATTTGGATCTTATAAAAGAACACTGTTAAAATATGATTTTAAATAAAAATATGCAATTGCTTATTGAATGAATGCAATAGTTATGATATAATATGTTTTTTAAACTAGAAATATAAAAACCTCAAATACTCATTATTAAACTCAAATATATACAATCATATTTTAATAGCACCCACATGTCATTTGTATAAGCTAGTGGGATAAAAGATATCTAACCGTTAATATTATCTTTTAATGACCGGAGGTGTATTCCCGATTTCTATAACGTAGTTATAAGATGATTACACAAATTCTTCAAATTGAATGATTTGATCGGAATTTTTTTGTGACTAAGGATACGTAAGGTAGCAAGATCTGAAACATAAATTGAATCAATCATGACTATTAAATCTTGTTATTAACGATGATATAACGCTAGAAATTAATATAACTAATTCACTCGATATCTAACTTGTTGAATTCAATGAACGACATAAATTATATATAGTCATTTATTTGTTTTGCAATTGGATTGTGAACAAAATCAAGAGTTAATTATCTTCTTGAATAATTTTTTCTTAAAAAGAATAATATCAATATAGCCCAAAATCTATGTACAAAATATGGATCTCACGAGGAAAAACTCCCTAGTAGTGATATTTACCAAATCCTATTACAATTCACAAACTTTAGAAACACAATCAACGCCCATCTCACCGGAATAACACACTAAAAGAATTACAAACATTCAACACACCAAAAATATTGTAAACATACAACACGACATTACCATGTGAGGATGACTTGTGCAAGAAGTAAGTCGGTTTCAGTTTTCGTCATCATCATTATGAGAAATATCATGGAAGAAGGAATCATGGAGGAGGTCGGCAGCAGAAGGCCTGTCCCTTGGATGAGCCAAACACTTCTCAATAAAGGCCTTCACCTCTGGATCTTTTAGCTTGTTCATGGCATCTGGCCTTACTCCAGATGTCACCTTCTTGTAAATTCTGGCAATATTATCACATTCGCTGTAAGGCAGTTCAAGGGTCACCATCTCAAGCAAACACATGCCAAAAGAATATATATCCACCAGTTCCGTGTATTCCTCCTCGTACAGCTCAGGAGCCATGAATTCAGGTGTCCCCAGAATTGAATGTGCACAATGGCTCTTACCAACTATTGCAGCCAAACCCAAATCGCCAATTTTTACCTAATATGTATGTATATATATATTCATTCATTATATATTTATTATTAAAAAATAAAAATCTTTAAAACCAAGCCTTTGGATCAATATTTGTACCTCGCCGATATTGCCATTGATGAAGACGTTGCTGCAATTGAGATCTCTGTGAATAATACAGGGTTCATGCCTGTGTAGATAATCCAAGCCTTTCAATATTTGCCATGACCACTTCTTCAAGGCCTGCATCGAAACCTGTTTATGTTTCTTCCGGTAATCTCTAAGGTTGCCGGAGGTACAAACTTCGGTGATGAAGTTTAAGGTGTTCCGCTCCGTGTCTCTCCATTCCCGGAACAGAGTAATTATGTTGTTATTCTTCAACGACGTCAATAGCTTCACTTCGGAGTAAAGCCGTTCCATCATGGATTGATCATGGCAAAAGTTCCTTAATTTTACTTGATTCCAAGCCACCTCGATCCCTTCCTCCTGGTCAAACGCTCTGTAAACTCTCTTCACTGCTCCTGAACCCAGTAGCTCGCTGTAGCGTCCGTACCTGCCGCTCGGATCCACCTCCACAAACGCCTCCGAATCCAATTCCATTGCCGGCATCACAGGCTGTTTCAGGTTATATAAGGAATCAACTACTCAACTGATTTTAAATTTTTATTAAAAAAAAAAAAAAAAAAGAAGAAGATAAAAGTAAAGAGACAGAAAAGAAACAGCGTATGATGGTGAAGTAGTACCATGAAGAGCTCGGAGGAAATGTGTCGGCCACCGGAGTTTCTTAATTCAGAAGCAGTCAGCAGAGACGGGGGAAAAGGTAAAAGGCGTGTCAAAGGAACGAGGGTTTATAGTCTTATAGCCGTGGCCGTTTGCCGTTTGGTGAGGGGTGGGGTTCCGTTAAAAGACTTTTAACAATGGTCAAGTGTCAATGGGTTGGTGGCCGTTTGCTTTTAGGCAACTGGTGGGATTTTCTTAATCTTTTCAATTTGATTTAAGACTTTTGTAAAATATTTTTTTATACACCTAAATATAGTAACCATCAATATAAACACTTCAAAAGAAAGTTGTTAACAATTAAAGGACGATATATATATATATATATATATATATATATATATATATATATATATATATATATATATATATATATATATATATATATATATATATATATATATATATATATATATGTTAAATTCCAAACTTTAGTTTTCAAAAAATGTTACAAAAGTCAACACATAATATTCATTTATATAAATAAGTAAATTATAGAAATGGTTGTTATATCTTGGTCAAATCTGTAGTTTTGGTCTCTCTCTCTCTCTCTCTCTCTCTCTCTCTCTCTATATATATATATATATATATATATATATATATATATATATATATATATATATATATATATATACTATTTTTATGATTTTTAAATTTCGATAAATAATCTATTTAAAAAATTAGAGATAATATCATCTTGGCACAATGAAGTAGGGGTGTGCAAAAAACCGCACAAACCGCCCGCACCGCACCGCATAATGCGGTTTAAAATTTCGTGGTGCGGTTTGCGGTTCGTCATTTTATCAAACTGCACTATGCGGTGTGGTTTGCGGTTTTTATTTATAAAATCACGGTTCAAACCGCACCGCACCGCATGTTATATATATATATATATATATATATATATATATATATATATATATATATATATATATATATATATATATATATATATATATATTCTTTACTTTGTTATAACTTCAAATCACGATTTAGAAACGATGTATTTAAATATATTTCTTACAATAACCAAATATCTATAACGTAACATTAAATCACTATTAGATCAAGATCCGACAGTTTACAAGAATATAGCAACTATAACGGCAATATAAAGCAATAACAGCAACACCTACAAAACTATAGTAGCATGAATCACAATTTATTAAAAACGATTTAACTTGAAAATTGTATTTGTTTTTATAAAATAAAAGCAATCATTTTTTTTAACCGGGTCAGTTTTTTGGTTTTTTGATAGATTTAATGTTGAACAACTCATCAAACCGCACAAACCGCAACCGCACCGCATAAACCGCCCGCATCAAACCGCACCGCATAACGCGATTTTGAACATTTGTGGTGCGGTTTGCGGTTTCTAGAATATTCAAACCGCATATGTAGTGCGGTTTGCGGTTTTGACTCTAAACCGCACCAAACCGCACCGCGCACACCCCTACAATGAAGATATGGGTTTTGTCCTATTTGACCATTTTATGTTTTTTTTTTTTTTTTTTTTTTTTTTTTTGTTCTCTAAATTTTACTGTACATATCAATTAAATTATTATCATTAATCTTTAACCATTTCTACATTAATCAGTTATTCTAAATTACAAGAATGCCCTTATAGTTAAAATTTTATTTGTAGTTGGTTCCTTAACAGCTACAATTTAAATTATACGACCAAAACTGTCACATTTCTAAAACTTTGGGGACGAAAGTGTAAATTTTTTATCTTCTTCCCCTTTAATTGATATTTTTGCTTTTGGCATCTTCAAATCGTCAAAAAATTCAAAAAAATGTTTAGCAAATAAGAAAGTCCTTTTGAAAATAACTTTTTGTGAAGAACAAAATGGTTGGTTTTCAAAAGTTAGGAAACCTATCTTTTTGTGACTTTTAGCCATTTAAAGGATAAATTAGATTCAAAAGTTATAAATAAATAAATAAAACAATTTTTAAAATCAACTATTGGTTTTTGCTCCTCTAAAAGTTAAAACCAAAAAAGACTTTTACAAAAAGGATTTTTGAGCACTTAAAAGTAATCCTAAACACCCCTAAATTGCCTTATGATCCCGAATCAAATTCTCTTTTCTTAATTTGTGTTTGAAACCAAATAGTTATTTTAATATAGTAGCCAACGCACCCCCGCCCCACTCACATCCTCATTGTCTCCGCCTCTTTGCCCCTATGTCACTAGATTTCATATATACATTCTTTCTTACGTCTCCAAGTTACCAAAAAACAATTTTTTTGATGACACCATAACCACTACCTACTGCCACCAACCACTCATACCCTCCATTGTTTTTTTCTCATCCTCTCCATCTCAATATACACATAGTGTGTTTTATTCAAATACGATTATCCCTATAATCATATCCTTATTTCTTTTACCTTCAACTAAATTTGCACCACCATCAGTATAGCAAAACCATATCCTTTCATCACACATCCTCAGTATATATTAAAAAACCGAACTTCATATGCCACTTATACTCTACGTCACTATCATTTTAATTTATCTTGACCATCAGTTGACTTTACCGGTGGCAACACTTGTGATGACGTTACACCAAATTGACGTTGGTTGAAGTATGTATTATAAGACTCATGTCTTCTTTGATACCTTCATTAATAACTTCGGCTTATACATTCAAGACCGAACACTCCAACATATATTTCTTGTTGTTATCTATATATATGTGATACATTTCTATTTGCAAATTTTAGTTGTTTCCACTTTTTTGTTTTTTTGATCTAGTAGGTTGATTCATAAACTAAACAAGGCTTATTTGGCAATATAGCTATAACTCTTAGATTGCTAGATTAACTTCTTAGATTGGGGAAGATAGCTATAACTCATATGTGTATGGAATAAGACTATTGGATTTAGAATAGACCTTAATCATGTTAAGGGTTTGTGGGTTGGATGATTAGACTAGGGCAAAGTTATAAGAGTGGAGAAAGAAAATGAAGGTGTTGGGAGTGAGGAGGAGAAGTGGTAGTGGTGGTCAGAAGGAGGCTTGTGCTCCTTCCACATGATTATTGTAATGAAAATAGTGGTGAAAGAGGGAGATAACAATGATAAGGCGTGGTTAGGGGTAGGTTGGGATGGGTTGAGGTGTGGTGAGGTTAACCTTTTGTATTTTTATACTTTTAAAGTTATAAATGTGTAAAAAGCAAAAAACTGATAAAAATCATAAGATTTTGAAACCATAGGGATGAACCTACCAACTTTTCAAAAGTTAGACAAAAATGTAAATTTGACTAAACTATAAGGATCATTTATGTTTACTTAAGTAGTCATGTTTAATGTTTAATTCTTATCATATAGTTAGATGGATGGAATTGCAATGTTTGTACGGTGTCTCATACCAGAATTGGCATGAAAGCTTAGACCAAAATAAAAAATTATAATACATATATACAACATCAAACATGTGAATTGCTTAATGGAACAAAATGAGAAATTAAATATCCTTCTAATTTTGTTCCAGCAAATGTTCATACCCAATTAAATTATGACATGTATCATATTAGTATATTAAAATGTCATTAAATATGTATTAAATGTTACACATATCACTATTTAATTGGGTAGCAGAATTTGTAGGAATAAAAAATATAATGATATTTAATTTCTCGAAATGATAAGGAACTCTGTTATCTACAATTTAACGGAAATTGAGAGCTAATTAAACTTTTATTTGGTCATAGATGCTTTCTATTTACGTGAAAGAGTCATCTTAAATAAGAATAGATAGAGAGCATCAAGGGAAGTATTTCGGAAAGAATATATTTTATGTTATTATTCGATTGTGTTTTATATGCTAATTAAAGCAAGATATTCTCAATTACGAATTGTATACCATCTACAAAAATCAACACATAATTTGCATTTATTGGGTTATAATCTCTATCTTTTGACCACAATTTTGAATATCTTTTGTATTGCAATCACAAGAGTGCCATAAACTATTTTGTAGGTCGCATTTATTGATTAGAATGTCAAGATTAATTTGAAGTTGGTACATCAGAAACTTTTTCATCGCAATTTTTTTTTTGGAAATTCTCTTTTAATAAATTAATTGGTTAGATCATAACTGTAGATGATTTCATACGTGCTTTAGTTTTTTAATTTGATAAAAACTTCTTTTGTCCATTCTAAAAAACATACTCTCATATCATGGTTATAAAAACAAATTATCAAACAATACACGCTTGATAATCTCTTCTATAGTGTGACATGTTTTTCTGTGTAACGATCATGTTTTGACCTTTTCGGCTTATACATTCTAATAAATGATAATAAGAAGAGAGATTTGACAAAAAAATCATATTAGATACATCATCATTCCATCTCCTAATGTGTTTTAGGGGCCATGTAGATTGATGGGCAACTCTAGCTTACACACCATGAAAAAGAATTAAAAATACAAAAGGAATTCGGGAAGGTGTATTATAAAACATGACATACTGGTAAATAGGGATGAACAAACCGTTTTTTTTTTCAAACCGAATTGGTTCAGAAAACCGGTTCGGTTCCGATTCATGAATAGTAAAACTGGTTCATCCTTAAACCGGTTCCATCATTATTAAACTCGAACCTATCTAAACTGGTTACAAACCGGTTCAATCGGTTCTAAACCGGTTTGATCGGTTTGACTACCGGTTTTAAACCGATTCACGGTTATTAAACCGGTTTCAATGTCTAAAATCTCAAACGGGTTCAAACCGGTGGTTCAGTTCTTGAATCGGTTCGGTTCATAGTGGACCGGTTCATGGTGAACCGGTTTACCGGTTCAGTGACCGGTTCGGATCCTGAACCGGTTTTTTTGTGCAAGCTTACCGGTAAATGCAATGGCTATCTTCATCACAACCGTTTTGGCATCTATGACTTCCAGGGCCGGCCCAAAGGGGGTTCAGGGTGTACGACCACACAAGGCCCGAAAAAAAAAAGCTTTGAATATATATATATATATATATATATATATATATATATATATATATATATATATATATATATATATATATATATATATATATATATATATATCAAAAACATCAAGCTATTTCACTTATATACTTAAAAGTACTTTTATGCATTTATAACCTTTTTCTACTTTTTTTAATAGTATAATACTTAAATTAATTTAATTTGCTTTTTTAACCTAACACAAAAAGGAAATAATTAAATACCCAACCCCAACTCCAATAGCCATAAAAAGCTCCACCCTCCATCAATTGTGTGACAAACCGAAATTTTTATTTTATAAGCTCAGTCAGTCAACTCAACTAAGTGTCAAAATCATTAGTACAAAGTTCTAGCCTTGTTACAGGTCATTCTAAGGAGTTTTGAGCCTAATACACTTAAGAAATAAGTGTTAGAAAGTACCCGCTAAAACCACAGTGTAGAAAAACGAACCCTAACCTCATCTAAGTGAGTTCACGGCCACAAGACCATGAGTTTACGGCCGTAAACTCATTGGGCCGTAAACTCAAGAGCATACGTAAGGCAGATGGTCATTTAGAGTCATTTCTCTCATTCCCTAGCCAATTCTCCTTGGTTCTCTCTCAACTATCATAACAACAATCACCCTAGATCTTCAAAACTAGTGAGTATTATATCCCTTGATTAGTTAATACATCTTATTAACTAGCTTCTTACATTGATTTTATCCATGAAAATCATGTTTATTTAGATACTCAAGAAAAACCAAGAACACACACTGGTGTTCTTGGTAAAATCGACTAGTTCAAGCTCCTGTATCGTAAGCACTCTTCTTCTAACTTGTTATACACTAGATTACACATGTTTAGACCTTAAAAACACTAAGAAACAAGGGTTAGAAGAGAGTTCATGGCCAAGGATGTTCTTGGGCAGTGAACTCCCTTTTATGGTGCCAAGATGCCCCAAATTCCTTCCTTAAGCCAAGAGACTAGCCTAGCACTTTACCTTGACGTGTTTAGGACTCAAAAAAATCAAAATACCATCACCCATAGGTGATTACGGCCGCAAACACAAGCCAAAATGGTCCACGGGCCGAAAATTCAAGTTAGGGGTGTTTTGATGCCACAAGCACTTCCTAAGGCTTAGACTTGAATTTAGGATGCTTCATTATGACCTTTAGGACCTTAAACAACCCTCATAAACATAAATGGCCATGAATTTACGGTTGTAAACTCATTAGGGCCGTGAACACCTCAAAAACTCCAAAGAAAGTGGTCTTCCTCATCCTAGGGTAGAGCTAAGGTCCCTAAATCATCCCCTAGCCTTCAAACTTGCACTTACACATGAGTAACCATGAGTTTACGGTCGTAAACTCCCTTGGGCCGAAAACCCATGGTAGTAAACTCATGTGAGTGCCATTTTACCTTCCTTTGTTGAATCACATGTGATTCTAACACTTGGTCAAGGTCTTTCCTAGTCCCGGAAGGTGTTTCCTTTCATATAGTTGTTATAAACACTATATTCATGCCAATATGTGTCATTATATATATCATTTAGGACTTATTGTGTCTCAGGACTTCATTCGTGGAATTTCTCATCCGTATGCACATACCCGTTTAAATCACCCACATCAGGTGAGTTCATACCCAGTAATGAATCTTTTAACTATTTTAACTGTTTTAAGAGGGGGGGGGGGAATACAGGTTGAACACAATGATAATTGTGTAAATGTTTGTTGTTAAACATCTTTCAAAATGTTACTTATGTTATTTATAAGTTGTCAAAACATTTCAAAACTCTTTTAAAAATTATGTTACTTTATAGTTATACAAAACGCTATTTTTTTAAAGTACAAGCATGACTTATTAGATAAACTAATATTTTCAGTAACAGTCCAGGTAGAACATTAGTAAACTATTATAGGTATAGTTTAGGAGAATGCTATTCATTACTTCTAGTACAATGAAGCACACAAAGAATCAATACCATAACAGAACAAACAGTGAAGAGAATCAAACAATACCAGAACAGAACATAACAAACAGGTTAAGTTGCTATAGTATGAGAGCACACAAACAGGATCTAATTATATCAATGAATCACTAACGCATTAGTGATAGTTATATTGGGTATAGATGATCATATAACTTTAATGTGAATTACACGGCTTGCAAGAAATTGATGGGGTCGCATTTGGTTCCCTAAATCTCTTTACATTGAGAGCGTTTAGTAGGGGTTCTAGCTTTCACATTATGACCGTAATAAAACAAATATGTTTTTAGGTTATTATAACATCCGCATGTCATTATAAACGACATATGTGTACTTACTTTTCCCATTACTTTCATAAAGTGTCAGTACCACTTGAAAGTTGATCTATTTTCTAGTCAAGATAGTTATAAACTAAGGAGAATATACTGTTACATTTGACAAAGGAACAATCGGGTTTAACACAGATCAGAAGATGCCTAGGTAGAAGGCTACGATTAAAAGTTAGGATCATAATGCTAGCTTTATGATTCCTTAATGTATACACTATAGGATACATATATGCAAATAGATTCCGACAGCTAATAGGATGTGTGCTCTTCACTTCACTTCCTGTTCTCGTTGGATGTGGGCTTGGAATGAGGTCACTCAATCTATTATCTACCCGAATCTATATATATATATATATATATATATATATATATATATATATATATATATATATATGCTTAGTATCCATTAAGTCATCATAAGGGTACCAGGTATGGATCAGGTTATAGGACACAGAGTCAACGCACAGCTTTTCTAGTACAAAACATACTTTTCAAAGTCAGTACTTTTGGTATACAAAACTAGAGATTTCCTAGATAAGGGATTAATCAATTTTATTAAGCCAATACAGTTTTAGAGACTTTAGGTGAGTAAATCTATAACACCTTAGTTTATACACCATGTTAAATATAAAACTAATACCTAATAGATAGTTAACGATGTGTTTTCTGCCTTACTTCCTGTTCCCGTTGGATTGTGAGCGTAGGGCAGATTCACTCAATTAACTTTCTACCCAGTATCAGATTATATATAGCAGTATAAACAAAGCTATTATAAAAGTAGTCACCGTAGTCATTATTTTACTATAAGTGTAACGCCCGCAGATTCGGGCTAGTCAATTTATAGGCAATAGGGGGTCGAAAACGAATTTTCAACAAAATATTATTTAGAATAAATAATATTAACAAAGTTTTAGAATATGTCACAAGGTTTCCGTACATATAAAGAACGCCAAAATCCGAGTTATAACGAAGAAGTTATGACTCGTCGAAGTTTCGCGACGTAACCGGCACGGTACCGGGAAGCGTAAATAGTGAATTTATGATAAAGCAAGTTTTAGCATTAGCGGTAAACGAAAGTCATAGAGTATGTTAAACTAAGAACATCGATAAAAAGATCGCCCAAATCTGACTTCGTATGAAGAAGTTATGATTTTTCGAAGTTTCGGATTAACAGTGTACAGCCCGAAATTCGAATATTAGCCCGAGTGATTTTTAGCCAACACGACCTAAACGAGAATCGAAAATCTCATTAAGAGTAGTGTAACGAGAAAAAAGATGAGCGAAAATGGACGTCGGATGAAGAAGTTATGAGAATTTAACGGACCAATCTTGTCCCGGCCTGTTAATAATATAAAATTTAAAATCCACTCAAAATTAGCCGACGGAGTCTAAACGAAAGTTGTAGAGTGCGTTCCCACCTTCGCGTGGATATAAAGAACGTCAAAAATGGAGATCGTATGCGAAAGATACGAATTTTTAAATTTTAGACTCAAAGTTGCGAAACCTGTTGCTCGATCGATGACGTGGCGCAATCTGGACCCTCCATTGCTGACTCAGTACCCGCCTCGGATAAGTGACACGTCGCCCCTCGCTACGCCCAGCGTCCGAGCTCAGAACGCGCCGCGTACGAAGGGTCTTCATGTGGTCTGAGAACAGGTCGCGTTGCACCATGCGAAGCTTGCCACCTGGAGGTCTAATCCAAAGCTACGCCCCGCGTAGCTGCTGAACGCCCAACGTACCACCGAGGCTTCGCGCCTATAAAAGGCATGCGAAGTTGCCCGGATTTCACACACCTTTCCACCTTCTTTCTCTAATTAGTTTCTCTCTCTAGCTCCTCTAAACCCCCTTAAACCCTAGATAAACCCCTTAGCTCCTGAGGGAAGCCCCGGGGCTCCCGGAGTCCCGAGAAAAAGAGCCTTTCGGTTTCGAAACGCTGCTCCAAATAAGTTCCGGTTTTCGATAAAATTCGTTGTAAGTGTGCTACGCTTACGCAATTTTTATAAAGCTTTCAAATAATTATAGGAATGTTATTAGGTCCTTAAAATAATTATTTGGGCTATTATTATAAATTATATTGAGTGTTATTTAAAACTTATATGATAATAATAATAGTCAGACTATTAATTTGTCGCTGTTATCGTTAGACTAAACCCTAGTGGTATTGATACTAGGTTTTATCGAAGGAAATTGTTTTGAGAGTATCGAAGCGCTGTCTGAGTGCTGAGTCACCACCTTTCAGGTGAGTGCATAGTTACTTTCAGCTTACACATAGATATGAAGTATTTTATATAAATTATGTGCTATGTGTTCATATTATCCGAATACTTGCTATCTATGCTGGGTGAACGATTTTATACATGTTTTAAATTATTTAAATTGTATATGTATTTTATATCTACAAATATGTTAGGTTAAAACATGGGTAGATGAAATAGTTTCTGTGTGACAAAAACAAAATGAGGAAGAGGTAACTGTGACATCCCCAAAATCACGGGCAGAAAAGACCGGTTTGTTTATGCTTTGTTTAAAAATCAGAGTAACATTTTAAATAAAGGTGTTGCATAATTTGTCCCAAAACAAAATATTATGATAAAGATTTATCAAAAGCATTTCCATAGAAATGTATTTCATTAAAAGACTTGGGATGTCATGTTCGTACTGATCAAAAGCATAAACAGTACAATATAAGCCTTACTGCATTATTTCGTATCTACAAGCCTATATCCGTAATCCCTCGTCCAAACATCATATCTATGCTCAGGCGCCACTACCTGTAATACATAAAACTGAGTGGGTCAGGCTTGGGAGCTTGGTGAGCACATAGGGTTTTCAACCGACAATAAATAAGTTTATTAATTCCATCAATCAACAATAACCCGATTACATGTTCCCATTATCCTCACATTACGTCCCTAAACACCTATCATAAGGGACCTATCCTAAGGATCATCATCAGGATGGACACTACTGCTAAGGGGGTTCCTCAGCAATAAATATCCTAAAGGCAACCATGTGGGGGATGAAGTACACCGGTGAACACATCGTTCACAAACACCTACAGGTTGCAAGCCTACCAGCGTTCCACTGGACTGTCTAGAAGAGTCCGTGGTCGTCATCTATACTCCGCTAGATGACTGGATCAACAACAACAACATCGAGGCCTCTCATCATTTTATCACACATCACCTATTACATCTACCCATGTTTTACCCCAACATTTTCGTAGATATAAAATACATATACAGTTTAAATCATTGAAAACATGTATAAAAACGTTCATCCAGCATAGATAGCAAGTATTCAGATAATATGCACACACATAGCACGTAATTTATATAAAATACTTCATATCTATGTGTAAGTTGGAAGTAACTATACACTCACCTGAAAGGTGGTGACTCAGCACTCGGACAGCGCTTCGATACTCTCACGACGATTTTCCTTCGATAAAACCTAGTATCGATACCACTAGGGTTTAGTCTAATGATAACCGCGACAAATTAATTGTCTGACTATTATTATTATTATATAAGCATTAATAACACTCAATATAACTCATAATAATAGCCCAAATAATTATTTTAAGGACCTAATAACATTCCTATAATTATTTGAAATATATATAAAAATTGCGTAAGCGTAGCACACTTACAGCGAATTTTATCGGAAACCGGAACTTAATTGGAGCAGCATTTCGAAACCGAAAAACTCCTTTTTCTCGGGACTCCGGGAGCCTCGGGGCTTCCCTAGGGTGCTAGGGGTTTAACTAGGGCATAGGGGGTTTAGAAACCCTAGAGAGAGAAAGGAAATGGTGTGTGAATTTTGGAGGAGTTCGGACCCCCTTTTATAGGCGCCAGACTTCGGTCATTATGCTGGGCGTAGGGAGGCTACGCTGGGCGTAGTCTCGGATAGGATTGCCAGCTTCGCACAGCTGGCTCGCACCTTCCCCGGATGGATAAGACACGAAGGTACGCGGGGTGTACTCTCCTCGGACGCGGGGCGTAAAGCGAAGGCTACGTGGCATGATCCGAAGCACGTTTCTTCATCAGCAATGGGCGGCCCAGATGCTGCCACATCACCAGCTCCTCACCAAGCTTCGCAAATTCAACTGAAATCTTTAAAAATTCATAACTTTCTCATACGAACTCCGTTTTTCACGTTCTTTATATCCACGCGAAGGTGAGAACGTAATCTACAACTTTTGTTTAGACTCCGTCAGCTAATTTTGACTCTATTTTAAATTTTATATTGTTAACGTGCCGGGACAGGATTGGTCCGTTAAATCCCCATAACTTCTTCATCCGACATCCGTTTTCGCCCATCTTTTTCTCATTACGCTACTCTCAATGAGATATTTGATTCTCGTTTAGGTCGTTTTGGCTAAAAATCACTCAATCTAATATTCGAATTTCGGGTTGTACACTGCTATTCCAAAACTTCGAAAAATCATAACTTCTTCGTTATAACTCGGATTTCGGCATTCCTTATATCCCCGGAATCCTAGTTTCCACCACTACAACTTTTTATAAAGATATCAGGATTATCTCACACTTTAATTTTAACGCTTATTTTTATTCTTTATTAATTATACATTTATAATTAAATAGTAAGCACATAAACACACCTAATTCACATAATACTCAAATATTTCATCTTTATTACTTCAAAAAAGAGTTACAAGAGTTGACCTAAACTATTACATTGACAAATATGTTTAGCCCTGAAACCCGGGCGTTATAATTCTCTCCCCCTTAGGATGATTCTGTCCCGGAATCATGCATCAGCAAACAGATGTGGATAGCGACTCATCATGTCATCCTCTGTTTCCCAAGTGAGATTCAGACCATTCGAATGTTTCCATCGGACTAGCACTAAGTCGACCATCTAGCGTCGTAACTTCTTAGTCTTACGGTCAACAGTTACCTCGGGCTCTTCGATCAGTCTTTTGTTCTCATCCATCCTTAACTCTGAGATTGGAATTATTTCGGGAACATCTCCTGTGAATTTCCTCAAATAACACACATGGAAGGTGTTATGAATACCATTGATGTAGCACCTGGTTCCTGGTACGTGAGTTTTGCCTTAAGTATTTGTGTTTTTGGCCGTGGACTCGACGAGTTGGAGGCCCGACTCGCCGAGTAGAGATGAGACTCTAGGGCGTGGATAAGATGGCGACCCGACGAGTCCATATTAGGGACTCGGTGAGTCTGCGCTGTTTGATGAAACCCTAATTTCCAAGGGTTTGCACCCTATTTAAACATCCATTTGCGCCCCAACTCCGCCCCATTCACCCCCAGAACCTCTCCATACGTCCTAGCTCTTGTTCTTGTGAGTTTGAGGCATCTTAGGGTGTATTCTTGAAGATTTTGTGAAGGAATTGGAGTAGATCAAGAGGAAGGGAAGGAAGCCAAGCATCTTAGTGTCCTCTCAATGATTTCCTTGAGGTAAAACTCGTTTTCCCCCTGTCTATATGCTTATAACTCCATTAAAGTCTTCCTTGAGCCCTTCCCCAAGCTTGTATGTGCATCATATTTCGTAATACGTTGATTGGCCTCTAGATCCAGACTTGGTTGAGCTCCAGGAGCTCAGATCTACTACCTTTATGGACCCATATTGCATGAAGACCTTAGATCTACTCTTTTGGTGCATTTTGAACCCTAAAACCCTCATGGAGGAATATCTACACGTAAAGTTGGAAACTTTACGTGTTATTCATGCTCTAGGAACCCAGATCTATGAATGGAATGGACTAGATTCAAGCAAAATCGTGTATATGGCTCTTGCATGGAGCAGAATCGGCGAGTCGCTCATCTGACTCGACGAGTCTAGTCGCGAGTCTCCGAGATTGTCCCCTTTTTGCTGTGACGAGTTGCGTAGTGAGTCCAGGGTGGACTCGGTCTGTTGGAAGCTAAAACTCACCCATAATGGAACTCGACGAGTCGACGCTCAGACTCGGCGAGTTCAAGGCAATCTCCTTAGATCAAGATCAGACTCGGCGAGTTGTTCATACAACTCGGCGAGTAGGATGAAGGACTTGAACATCAGTTTGGAAGGAGAACTCGTCGAGTCAACGCCTAACTCGGCGAGTAGAAACAGAATTCAGGTCAGTCGTTTGGACATGGACTCGGCGAGTTGGCGAGCCAACTCGGCGAGTCGGGTCAACTGGAAGTTGACTCTGACTTTGACTTAGGGAATGATCAGGGGTAAAATGGTCATTTTACCCAAAGGTCAGTTAGCAGTTTTTAACTAAGTGTTTGGTGGGAATTACAGCCGGAGGATTTCCAGAGCAGCAGCAGTCAGACTATTCCCACGCAGATCATCAGCTACTCCGAGGTGAGTTACCTTTCAGTAGCGGTGGGTCTAAGGCCACAATGCCGGCCCACAAGTAGGAGTTGTATGTTAGATGATTGTCTTTGTGATATCATATAGGTTTGCTACTACCGATATGTTATATGTTGGCATGATATGTTGTACGTGATAGTAGTAAAGTTTGGTTGTTAGGACCGAACGGTAGTCAGGCACCCCAAATACGTTTGATATTATGTTTGTGCTATGATATATGTGATGGTAGTAGTAGGGGGTGAAATAGTCCCCGAGGTTCGGTTGTTAGGACCGAAGGGTAGTCAGCACCCCAGAATAGCTTGACATGGGTAGTTCAGCACCCCAGAATGGCTTGACACGGGTAAGACGGCACCCCAAAATGGCCACACGGGTAGTCGGCACCCCAGAACGGCCGTACCGGGTAGTCAGGCACCCCAGAATAGCCTGGCAGTATGTATGTTATGTATTGTATCTTATGTGGTACGATGGGGGAACTAACTAAGCTTTGTGCTTACAGTTTTACAGTTTTGGTTTCAAGTACCTCTTCATCGAAAGGGAAAGAGCTGGCACGGTAGCGGCACATCATGCACACACACTGGTTTCCGCATCTGTTAGACTCCTCTGGGATTTATACTCTGATATTTCGATTGGTTGTATGACTTGACTTATGAACATGGTTTATGTTGTGATGTAGTTTGATCAAGCAATGTTTTTATTTATTAACGTTTTCTAAAGTAATGTTTTATAAACGAAATTTTTTTTGGACGTGAAAATTGGGTCGTTACAATTGAGTTCTTCGGGCAATTCCAGCTTGTAAGCTTGGTTCCCAATCTACTGAAGAACTTTGAACGGTCCAATCAACCTTGGACTCAACTTTCTCGTTTCCCAAATCGTATAAGTCCCTTCCACGGTGAGACTTTAAGCAAAACGGAATCCCCAGCTTCGAAGGTTATCGGTCGTCTTTTCTTGTTAGCATAGCTCTTCTGACGATCCTGGGCTGCTAACATTCTTTTCCTAATCACCTTCAACTTCTCAGCAGTCTCATGGACTATCTCGGGGCCTATAAACTGCTTCTCTCCGGCTTCAAGCCAACCAGACGGCGTACAAGACTTCTATCCATACAAGGCTTGATAAGGTGCCATCTTGATGCTCGAGTGGAAACTATTGTTGTAGGAGAATTCTACCAGAGGTATGTGCTCGTCCCAATTCCCTTGGAATTCGAGGGTACGTGTTCTCAGCATATCTTCCAGTGTCTGAATCGTTCTTTCGCTCTGACCATCGGTTTGCGGATGGTAAGTCGTACTCAAACATAATTTCGTACCCAATTCCTCTTGCAGACTCCTCCAAAACCTCGACGTGAAACGACTATCACGATCAGATACAACTGTAAGAGGGACACCGTGAAGTCTTACAATTTCCTTCACATAAGCATTTGCGAGCTTATCCATAGACCACTTCTTGTTGGTTGCTATAAAGTGTGCACTCTTGGTGAAACGATCCACGACTACCCAAATCATGTTGTGTCCACTCTTCGTCCTGGGCAGTTTAGTCACAAAATCCATGGTGATGTCTTCCCATTTACCCATGGGTACAGGTAAAGGTTCAAAACTCTCATACAGTTTCTGATGTTGTGCCTTAACTCTCGCACATGTTACACACTCGGCCACATACTTCGCAATATCGAGCTTCATCGTCGGCCACCAGTAGTAGGGTTTTAGGTCCCTATACATTTTACTAGTGTTACCAGGATGAATCAAGTACATGGTCTTGTGTGCTTCTTCCATCAGAAGGTCTCTTATTCCTCCCGTCTTAAGTACCCAAATCCGATCTTGGAATACCTTTAGTCCTCGACTGTTTGTACCGAACGCTAACGTTCTTCCCAAATGTTCTTCCTTTCGGTCATTCTTCTCTAAGGCTTCTTCTTGAGCTTTCCTGATACTTTCCACAATCATCGAGACGACTTCAATATTTGCTTTACGTGGGTGGTAAAGTATCTCACAGTCGTAGTCCTTGAGTAGTTCTAGCCAGCGTCGTTGCCTCATGTTCAACTCCTTCTGATTAAAGAGATACTGGAGACTCTTATGATCAGTGAAGAGCTTGCACTTCGTGCTGTAGAGGTAGTGCCTCCATATCTTTAGGGAAAATACTACCGCTGCCAACTCCAGATCATGGGTGGGGTAGTTCTTTTCGTGCTCTTTCAATTGTCGAGATGCGTATGCTATCACCTTTTCTCTTTGGGTCAGAACAAAACCCAGCCCGACTCCAGATGCATCACTATAAACTGTGAAATCTTCAACTCCATCGGGTAGAGAAAGTATCGGTGCTTCACATAACTTCTTCTTTAGTTTCTCGAATGCCGTATCGTGCTTCTCACTCCACGTATACGTAGCTCCTTTATGAGTCAAAGCTGTTAATGGAGCAGCTATCGAAGAAAAGCCTTGGATAAACTGTCGATAATATCCACTTAATCCTAGAAAGCTTTGAATCTCTGTGGGACTCTTTGGACGTTCCCACTTCATTATAGCTTCGATTTTTGCTGGGTCAACCATTATTCCCTCCTGGTTAACAACATGACCCAAGAATTGGACTTCCCGTATCCAAAATTCGCATTTGGAGAACTTTGCAAAAAGCTTCTCATTCTTTAACACTTCTAATACTTCCCGTAGATGCTTGCCATGCTCCTCTTGGCTTTTCGAGTAGATCAGAATGTCGTCGATGAACACTATCACAGATTTATCAAGGAATGGTTTACAAACCCTGTTCATCAAATCCATGAATGCTGCAGGAGCATTAGTTAGTCCAAACGACATAACCAAGAACCCATAGTGTCCATATCGAGTTCTGAAGGTAGTCTTCTCAATATCATGTTCCCTCACCTTCAGCTGATGATATCCCGACCTAAGATCGATCTTTGAGAAGTAGCTCGAACCTTGCAGATGATCGAATAGGTCGTCAATCCTCGGCAATGGATACTTGTTCTTCACCGTTTCCTTGTTCAGCTCTCGATAGTCTATACACATTCTCATGCTTCTGTCCTTCTTCTTTACGAATAACACCGGAGCTCCCTAGGGTGATGAACTAGGTCGAATGAAACCGTTGTCCAACAGCTCCTGAAGTTGTGTCATGAGCTCCTTCATCTCCGTCGGTGCTAATCGGTAAGGTGCCTTTGCTATCGATGTTGTACCTGGTAACAAGTCTATCTGAAACTCCACTTTCCTATCAGGTGGTAATCCGAGAAGATCTTCGGGAAAGACTTCCGGATAATCGCACACAACCGGTATATTCTGCACCTCTTTCTTTTCCTTCTTAGCATCGATTACGAATGCCAAGTATGATGCACATCCTTTGGACAAACATTTCTGGCTTTCATCAGGGAGATGATTCCAGAATTCACTCTGCGTTTATCCCCGTACACCATATATGATTCCTTTCCGGGTGGGTTTACCCTTACTATCTTCTTTCGGCATTAAATCTCAGCATCGTTGGCGCTAAGCCAATCCATACCCAAAACGATGTCGAAACCGTTTAACTCTATGGGTAATAGCTCCTCATGGAATTCGTTTCCGTTTAGGTCAATGACGATGTTCCTAATATGATTACTAACAGGTACGAATTTCCCACTGGAAACTTCTACAATTAGGGCGTTATCAATTTTTTCTACATGTAATGCTAATTTCCCACTAAATTTATGCGACACAAAGGAGTAGTTGGCTACGGAATCAAATAGTATATTTGCAGGCAAACCATTTACAAGAAAGGTACCTGAAGCGACGTCTGTTGCCTCCTTCGCAGCCTCGAACATCATCTGGAAGGCTCTCGCCTTCGGCTTCGGTGGTATGTTGGGTCTTCCTGCCTCCTTCTTCTTTGGGAAATCCTTTGAAATGTGCCCCTCCTCGTTGCACTCATAGCAGACCTTCTTAGTGAACGTGCATTCGTTGGCGTAGTGGCTAGGCTTTCCGCATTTGAAACAAGTGACCCCTCCGTCACACTTCCCAGAGTGCTTTTTCTTGCACTTTTCACACCACTTTGCTTCTGATCCTCCTCCTCTTGAACCAGACTTCGAGAATCTACCTTTCTTACCGGACCTCGAGAATCCGTCAAATTTCCTTTTCTCTCCCACTTCTGCTCTCTCCGGGCCCTTTTCTCGTATCTGGGTCTCCACATTCTTAGCAGCCCAGATGGCGGCTTTCAGTTTGGTAGTTTGCTTGACCATTGGACCGAAGTCCGCTGGTAATCCGAGGGCAAATTTGTTAACCTTAGAGAGTTTAGTTTGGACGAGGTGAGGAACAAGCTTCATTTTCTGAGTAAAGCTTGCAGCGTATTCAGTAACGCTCATTCTTCCCTACTTCAGATTCTGGAACTCGTTGTTGATCTCTAGAAGATCCTGCTCAGAGCAGTATTGCATCTTCAACTATACCAAAAAATCCTCCCACGACATCTTGCTTGCTTCACCTTTGGGCATCGAATCAGCTAATAGCTTCCACCAGCTTAGTACTCCAGATTTCAACAGAGGAACTGCGAGAGTGGTCTTCTGCCAACTGCTACACTCACAACTCTCAAACATCGTCTCCATCTCAGAGATCCAGTTCATGACTTCCACTGGCGTCGGGCTTCCAGATAGACTCGGTGGCTTGGATGCCATGAAATCCTTGTATTTTCATCCACGCCCATCATTTCCTCTATCCTGGTGGTTTTGCCTAACTATCGGTGGGTTGGCTTGACCAACAGTCCCACTGTAGTTTCCTTCCTCAGTCTGCCCTTCATTCAACTCGGGCTGTTCGATCTGTATAGTTGCTTCCTCTCGATTTTGCTGGAGCAAACGCCTGGTTTCCTCCATTTGATGATCCAACATTGCCTGGATCATCGCTTGCACTCCGGCCATCGTTATTGGCTCGGCAGCGGCTTCCACAACTGGTATTTGCTCGATCACTGGGGGTTGGTTTCTGTTCCCATTTGCGTTCACGTTTCCGCTACGGTTCCTTCCTATCTTGATCTATACACCGAATAAGGTGAATTTAGATCTTTATTTAGGACTGATGTTCAAATCATCCTTATCTCTCCAAAACGTTTACATGCTAGTTCTAATATCGTACTCGTACGTTTAGAATCCTAAACACATAAAGTTTCCAGATCTGGTCGGCAACAGACCATAGATCCGAACAATTAACAGCATATTAGGCACAAAGCATTTAGCACATAAAAGCATTTTAGGCATAACTCCTAAAGTAAGCTAGTGCTCACACCTCACAATCATTGCTTAGCATTCTAAGTTTAAGTCTAGAAATCCTATAAATTCCTAGTTCGCTTAAACTAATGCTCTAACACCAACTGTGACATCTCCAAAATCACGGCCAGAAAAGACCGGTTTGTTTATGCTTTGTTTAAAAATTAGAGTAACATTTTAGATAAAGGTGTTGCGGAATTTGTCCCAAAACAAAATATTATGATAAAGATTTATCAAAAGAATTTCCATAGAAATGTATTTCATTAAAAGACTTGGGATGTCATGTTCGTACAGATCAAAAGCATAAACAGTACAATATAAGCCTTACTACATTATTTCATATCTACAGGCCTATATCCGTAATCCCTCGTCCAAACATCATATCTATGCTCAGGCGCCACTACCTGTAATACATAAAACTGAGTGGTTCAGGCCTGTGAGCCTGGTGAGAACATAGCGGTTTCAAACCACAATAAATAAGTTTATTAATTCCATCAATCAACAATAACCCGATTACCTGTTCCCGTTATCCTCACATTACGTCCCTAAACACCTATCATAAGGATCATCATCGGGATGGACACTACTGCTAAGGGGGTTCCTCAGCAATAAATGTCCTAAAGGCAACCATGTGGGGGATGAAGTACACCGGTGAACACATCGTTCACAAACACCTACAAGTTGCAAGCCTGCCAGCGTTCCACTGGACTGTCTAGAAGAGTCCGTGGTCGTCATCTATACTCCGCTATATGACTGGATCAACAACAACAACAACATCGAGGCCTCTCATCATTTTATAACACATCACCTATTACATCTACCCATGTTTTACCCTAACATTTCCGTAGATATAAAATACATATACAGTTTAAATCATTGAAAACATGTATAAAAACGTTCATCCAGCATAGATAGCAAGTATTCAGATAATATGCACACACATAGCACGTAATTTATATAAAATACTTCATATCTATGTGTAAGCTGGAAGTAACTATACACTCACCTGAAAGGTGGTGACTCAGCACTCGGACAGCGCTTCGATACTCTCACAACGATTTTCCTTCGATAAAACCTAGTATCGATACCACTAGGGTTTAGTCTAATGATAACCGCGGCAAATTAATTGTCTGACTATTATTATTATTATTATTATTATTATTATTATTATTATTATTATTATTATTATTATTATTATATAAGCATTAATAACACTCAATATAACTCATAATAATAGCCCAAATAATTATTTTAAGGACCTAATAACATTCCTATAATTATTTGAAAACTATATAAAAATTGCGTAACCGTAGCACACTTACAGCGAATTTTATCGAAAACTGGAACTTAATTGTAGCAGCGTTTCGAAACCGAAAAACTCCTTTTTCTCGGGACTCCGGGAGCCTCAGGGCTTCCCTAGGGTGCTAGGGGTTTAACTAGGGCTTAGGGGGTTTAGAAACCCTAGAGAGAGAAAGAAATCTAGAGAGAGAAAGGAAATGGTGTGTGAATTTCGGAGGAGTTTGGACCTACCCCCTTTTATAGGCGCCAGACTTCGGTCATTATGCTGGGTGTAGGGAGGCTACGCTGGGCGTAGTCTCGGATAGGATTGCCAGCTTCCCACAGCTGGCTCGCACCTTCCACGGATGGATAAGACACGAAGGTACGCGGGGCGTAAAGCGAAGGCTACGTGGCATGATCTGAAGCACGTTTCTTCATCAGCAATGGGCGGCCCAGATGCTGCCACATCACCAGCTCCTCACCAAGCTTCGCAAATTCAACTGAAATCTTTAAAAATTCGTAACTTTCTCATACGAACTCCGTTTTTGACGTTCTTTATATCCACGCGAAGGTGGGAACATAATCTACAACTTTTGTTTAGACTCCATCAGCTAATTTTGACTCTATTTTAAATTTTATATTGTTAACGTGCCGGGACAGGATTGGTCCGTTAAATCCCCATAACTTCTTCATCCGACATCCGTTTTCGCCCATATTTTTCTCGTTATGCTACTCTCAATGAGATCTTCGATTCTCGTTTAGGTCGTGTTGGTGAAAAATCACTTGATCTAATATTCGAATTTCGGGTTGTACACTGCTATTCCAAAACTTCGAAAAATCATAACTTCTTCGTTATAACTCGGATTTTGGCGTTCCTTATATCCCCGAAATCCTTGTTTCGACCACTACAAATTTTTATAAAGATATCGGGCTTATCTCACACTTTAATTTTAACGCTTATTTTTATTCTTTATTAATTATACATTTATAATTAAATAGTAAGCACATAAACACACCTAATTCACATAATACTCAAATATTTCATCTTTATTACTTCAAAAAAGAGTTACAAGAGTTGACCTACACTATTACATTGACAAATATGCTTAGCCTTGAAACTCGGGCGTTACAGTAATATAGACCATGAGGTAAGGGTGAGAGGTGAACCACGAGAGGAGCCTTTTTCCAAATTGATGGCCCCGTCATCCAGCAGAGTATGGGTGACAACCACGGAATATTTTAGACAGTCTAGTGGACACTAGCAGGCTCGCAACCTGTAGGTGTTTTGAACTGTGTATTCACCAGGTGTACTCTAAAAACCCATCGACGTGTATTGCGAGTAGAGTCTCGGAAACGATATCGTCGATAAACGAGATAAAACCCATTGACCTGTATTGCGAGAGGAGTCTCGGAAACGATACTGTCAATAAACGAGATAAACCGTGGGAACTATGGATTTAGTGCCCGTTAAGTAAACCTTGGTAATGATGGATTTCGTGCCTATTCCTTAGGATAACCCTTAGGAATAAATAAATGAGGAATAGCTGAATTCTTAGAGTAGAATAAAGAAGAGAATGGGGATGGGTAATTGGATTGATTGCTTAAATATTTAAACATAATAATTTATATTATTGTGGGTTGAAAACCCTATGTACTCACCAGGTTTCCCAACCTGACCCACTCAGTTTATTTACATCATAGGTATTGATATGAAGTCACATTACACTGAGAGATTAGAGAGATGTAGATCACTAGTGTAAATAAATGGAAGTTCCGTTTATGCTTATGTTTCTGTATTGACGATGACATCCCAAACGTTTAACATAAATAAAAATACGTTTCTTCGAAAATGTTTTGATAACGTGTTTATCGTATTTTTCTGGGAACAAATTCTGCAACATTCTTATGAAAAGAAGTACTCTGATTTTTATAAAGCATAAACAAAATCGGTCTTTTCTGGCCGTGAAAATGGGGATGTCATAGTTGGTATCAGAGCATTAGTTTAAGCGAACTAGGAATATGGATTTATTTCTATACTTAAACTTAGAATGCTTAGCGATGATTGTGAGGTGTGAGCACTAGCTTATTTTAGGAATTATGCCTAAAATGCTTTTATGTGCTAAATGCTTTGTGCCTGACATGCTATTATTTGTTCGGATCTATGGTCTGTTGCCGACTGGATCTGGAAACCTTATGTGTTTAGGATTCTAGGCGTTTAACTACGATATTAGAACTAGCATATAAACATGTTGGAGTGATAAGGATAATTTAAATGTCAATCCTAAATAAAGATCTAGATTCACCTTATTCGGTGTATAGATCAAGATGGCAAGGACCCGTAGCGGAAACGTGAACGCAAATGGGAATAGAAACCAACCCCCAGTGATTGAGCAGATACCGGTTGTGGTAGCTGTTGCTGAGCCAATAACGATGGCCGGAGTGCAAGCGATGATCCAGGTGATGTTGGATCGTCAAATGGAGGAAACAAGGAGTTTACTTCAACAAGCTCGAGAGGAACTTACGATGCCTATTGAGCAGCCTAAGCTGAATGACGGGAAGTCTGAAGAAGGGAACGATAGCAGGACCGTTGGTCAAGCTGATCCACCGGTGATTAGAAGGAACAATCAAGATGACGAAGTCGAGAGGAATGGATGCAAGTACAAGGATTTTCAGACCTGCAAGCCATCGACTTTCACTGGAAAGGAAGATCCGATCGGGGTCATGGATTGGATCTCGGAGATGGAGTTAGCTTTCATGACGTGTGGTTGCAGAGGCAAACTACAAACAACGTTTGTGGTACGCCAGTTTAGAGGAGGCGCGGTTCGTTGGTGGAACACTCTGGGGAAGACTCTAAGCCCCAATAAGCCCCTGCAACTGACATGGGTAGAGTTTTTGGTGCGGTTCAAACGTAAGTACTGCTCAGCCCAAAATTTGCTTGAGCTAGAAAACCAATTCCTTACCTTGAAGAAAGGAAGCATGTCTATTGATGAATACACCAACAACTTCACAGAGAAGATGGAGTTCGCCTTGCGTCTTATTCCGGATGAGCTGACGAAAATCGACAAGTACACAAAAGGACTTCCATGGGAGTACGCGGTGCCAGTGCATCAAGCACCTACTCTGGAGGCAGCTATCTGGGCTGCCAAGTCTGTTGAGGATATGATGAAGGGAAGAGCCGCCAGCAAGATGGAGGTTAGCGAGAAGAGAAAGTCTGAAGGATCTTCAAGGTCCAGCGAGAAGAGAAAATTCTCGAAGTCTGAAGAAGGAATGCGATGGTGTGACAAGTGCAGAAAGAAGCACATCGAGATATGCTCTAAAGAGATGACCTGCTTTAAATGCGGGAAGACTGGTCATTACGCCAACGAATGCACAACCAAGAGAGAAGTCTGCTTTAAGTGTGGTGAAGAAGGACACTTCAAGCAAGACTGCCCAAAGAGAGAAGGTGCTACAAAACCAAACATTCCGCCAAAACCAAAGGCAAGAGCATTCCATATGATCCTAGACGAAGCAGCTGATGATGAAAGGAATCAGGAGTGAGGATGGATACATAGAGATCAAGTTATGAAGAAGCCATGTAGATAGTGTCATATGGTGTAGCCTATTAGAAGCATAATCTAGGGTGAACTTGAGCACCCATGTAATCGTTTCAAGGAATAATATAAAACCTTCGTCTTGATATGTTAAGTTTTTGTGTGATTTTCTTGTATAGTGACTTGGAGACTGCAAGACAATACTTGAGACGAGTATGAGTAGGTGTGAATGGTAGTAGAGGCCTATACTACCGGAAGCACAGGACTCACACTTGGATCAGGGAAAGTCACAAGGTTACCAAGAAGCTAGTAACTGATTTCGTTTTATTCAAGTATGTCGTTACCATTGTTTCGGTAATGACTAAGAAGATTGTTGTTATCCTGACCCTAGTGGTCATATCACATTGAGTCAGACTACGATGAGTAGGTTACGTGGTTCAAAGAACCAAGTTTGATGTAGCATCCGACTTAAACCAAACGATTAAAATCAAAAGCGATCAATAGAAGTATCGTGCTCGTTGTTAAAGAAGTTGGTAGCTAGAAATACTACATGTTAAAATGTGATTATATAACATTAGACGATGAAGGAAGGCATATTTCATTCCGGAATTTGACTCTAAGAGACTTGAGTCTAAGCGTTGCTATATACGAAGATAGGTCATTAGAATATGACACATCGGTCAACTGTAGTAATCAAATTAACTTATCCTAAGTTTGTTAAGAAGAAAAAGGAGTCTCTGATAAAGAATGAGGTTGACACAAAGGTCATGATTGAAATTATAATGAGCAAGTGCAAGATCGAGCACCGCCTGCAGTCAACGAGTCTAAGAGATAGATACTCATTCGAAGAAACGAGGAAGTTATGATTATTACCTAGGATGAAGAGATAATGTATGGAGTCATTATACTATCATGTTTCGTTGATGATTCCGGGATGTAATCATCCTAAGGAGGAGATAACTGTAACGCCCGCAGATCCGAGCTAGTCAATTTATAGGCAATAGGGGGTCAAAAACGACTTTTCGACAAAAGATTATTTAGAATATGTCACAAGGTTTTCGACAAAAGAATAAATAATCTTAACCAAGTTGTAGAATATGTCACAAGGTTTCCGTACATATAAAGAACGCCAAAATCCGAATTATAACGAAGAAGTTATGACTCGTCGAAGTTTCGCGACGTAACCGGCACGGTACCGGGAAGCGTAAATAGTGAATTTACGATAAAGCGAGTTTTAGCAGTAGCGGTATAAATGAAATCGTAGAGTATGTTAAACTAAGAACATCAATAAAAAGATCGCCCAAATCTGACTTCATATGGAGAAGTTATGATTTTTCGAAGTTTCGGATTAATAGTGTACAACCCGAAATTCGAATATTAGACTGAGTGATTTTTAGCCAACACGACCTAAACGAGAATCGAAAATCTCGTTAAGAGTAGTGTAACGAGAAAAAAGATGAGCGAAAATGGACGTCGGATGAAGAAGTTATGAGAATTTAACGGACCAATCTTCTCCCGGCCTGTTAATAATATAAAATTTAAAATCCACTCAAAATTAGCCGACGGAGTCTAAATGAAAGTTGTAGAGTACGTTCCCACCTTCGCGTGGATATAAAGAACGTCAAAAACGGAGATCGTATGTGAAAGATACGAATTTTTAAATTTTAGACTCAAAGTTGCGAAACCTGTTGCTCGATCGATGACGTGACGCGTCGCCCCTCGCTACGCCCAGTGTCCGAGCTCAGAACGCGCCACGTACGAAGGGTCTTCATGTGGTCCAAGAACAGGCTGCGTTGCACCATGCGAAGGTTGCCACCTGGAGGTCTGATCCGAAGCTACACCCCGCGTAGCTGCTGAACGCCCAACGTACCACCGAGGCTTCGCGCCTATAAAAGGCATGCGAAGTTGCCCGGATTTCACACACCTTTCCACCTTCTTTCTCTAATTAGTTTCTCTCTCTAGTTCCTCTAAACCCCCTTAAGCCCTAGATAAACACCTTAGCTCCCGAGGGAAGCCCCGGGGCTCCTGGAGTCCCGAGAAAAAGAGCCTTTCGGTTTCGAAACGCTGCTCCAAATAAGTTCCGGTTTTCGATAAAATTCGCTGTAAGTGTGTTACGCTTACGCAATTTTTAGTATAGCTTTCAAATAATGATAGGAATGTTATTAGGTCCTTAAAATAATTATTTGAGCTATTATTATGAATTATATTGAGTGTTATTTAACACTTATATGATAATAATAATAGTCAGACTATTAATTTGTCGCGGTTATCGTTAGACTAAACCCTAGTGGTATTGATACTAGGTTTTATTGAAGGAAATTGTTTTGAGAGTATCGAAGCGTTGTCTGAGTGCTGAGTCACCACCTTTCAGGTGAGTGCATAGTTACTTTCAGCTTACACATAGATATGAAGTATTTTATATAAATTATGTGCTATGTGTGCATATTATCCGAATACTTGCTATTTATGCTGGGTGAACGATTTTATACATGTTCTAAATGATTTAAACTGTATATGTATTTTATATCTACAAATATGTTGGGATAAAACATGGGTAGATGAAATAGTTTATGTGTGACAAAAATAAAATGAGGAATAGGTAATATAGACCATGAGGTAAGGGTGAGAGGTGAACCACGAGAGAAGCCTTTTCCAAATTGATGGCCCCGTCATCCAGCAGAGTATGGGTGATTGTAACGCCGTAAATTTCAAAACAATTTTTCATTTAAACATAATGGTTTAATTGTTAAAAACACTTTTCTTAAAATCTCATTCATAATCAAATTACAAAACATAACTCCGTTTTCACTTGCATGATAAACAAGGATCCTCAAAATATGACTCTTTCGTTGTTGTGTACAATCAAGCCGGTGCCGTTCCGTGATCCTGAAAGAAACCTGAAACACATGACACAAAACACTGTAAGCACGAAGCTTAGTGAGTTTCCCAAAATACCATACATAACACATATTAGCCACTCGAGGCTATAACTTTGTGGGTCTGTGCACCCAAACTCTGTGAACCCTCAGGTTCTAACTCTGGGAACCTTCCGGTTCTAACTTTGTAAACATGCACAACATAAATCACATAGAAATAATGCAGTACAACACATAACATACATAGCATACAAATACTCTGTCACATAACTCTGGTTACCTACTCAAGGTAAAGTATAGTGAGAAGACTCACCTGGCAAGCAGGAAGCAGATATCCTCACGCTTGCATCTCGAACTCGCCACCATCTATCACATAAGGCAAATGCTCTCATGAACATAACTCTCGAGACTAGACTCTATCCTCTCCTGGCATCCTCTCAAGGGTAAAATACCATTTTACCCCCTTCTTGGCCCAAAGGCCACATTGTTGACCAACCCTAAAAGTCAACAAAAGTCAACGGTCAAACTTTGACCCAACTCGCCGAGTGCACTTCGGTGACTCGGCGAGTACACACATGTCCACTAACTCTTTGGGATCCTCTCTCGACACGTCGAGTGTTTTCCTAACTCGAAGGGTTCCACCTGGCATGAGTCGCGGGGCCACCACGACCCAACTCGCCGAGTCTCAAGAACAACTTGGCGAGTTCCAGCTTGACTCAGCCCACCCGTCAACCCTCTCTGACTCTCCCTGACTCACTGAGTCAACCCCTTAGCTCGGCAAGACCACTCGCTGAGTGGTTATGGACAATCTTCATGCTACTCGCCGAGTCTGTTCTTCAGACTCGGCAAGTCTATGCCATGCATCAAATCAAACTCACTCCTAAGGTCAGATGCATTCCAATAACTCATAGATCCAGTCCTTCCAAGCTCATACATCACGTAAAGTTACTATTTTGGTGCTCATGCAAAGGTTCAAAGGCCTTATTTGAAGATATGGTCTCTAGAATGCTACTCTAAGCTTATGGCCTCCATTAACACTCATAAAGCTTGAGGGAAAAGGGTCTCTGGACCTCTTTGGGTCTAGATCTAAAGCATCAACATGAGAAGAGGCCATTTACTCCATGGATCATTCCAAAAAGGCCACAAAGAAACCCTATCTCTAAGATATACACCAAGGACTGAGAAAGGAATGAATGATTACCACAAATGAAGTCGCTGAGCTCAGAAATCACTGGATTAGCTCCTTCTTTGGTCTCCTCTTGCCTTGGTCCTCTTCTATAAGCAAAACACCCACAAATAATCAAGGATCTTCCTCTTCTCTCTCACAAAACGCTCAAAGACTCTTTAGGGTTTCTCTCTGGGGTTGGTGGCCGCAAATGACGGACATAAGCCCCTTTAAATAAGTATCATACCCTAGAAATTAGGGTTTCATTAAACAGTGTGGACTCGCTGAGTCCACTTTTGGACTCGCCGAGTCCGGATGCGAACCCGCGCCCATCAACACGAGAAGAGTCCATTTACTCCATGGATCATTCGAAAAAGGCCACAAAGAAACCCTATCTCTAAGATTTACACCAAGGACTGAGAAAGGAATGAATGATTACCTCAAATGAAGTCTCTGAGCTCAGAAATCACTGGATTTGCTCCTTCTTTGGTCTCCTCTTTCCTTGGTCCTCTTCTATAAGCAAAACACCCACAAATAATCAAGGATCTTCCTCTTCTCTCTCACAAAACGCTCAAAGACTCTTTAGGGTTCTCTCTCTGGGGTTGGTGGCCGCAAATGACGGCCATAAGCCCCTTTAAATAAGTCTCATACCCTAGAAATTAGGGTTTCATTAAAGAGTATGGACTCGCCGAGTCCACTTTTGGACTCGCCAAGTCCGGACGCGAACCCACGCCCATAACCACGATCATACTCGGCGAGTTTGGACTCCAACTCGCCGAGTCTCCTCACAAATCACCAACAAAATACAAAATAACTAATACCTGGGAACCCGGGCTGTTACAGTGACAACCACGGACTATTCTAGACAGTCCAGTGGACACTAGCAGGCTCGCAACTTGTAGGTGTTTTGAACTGTGTATTCACCATGTGTACTCTAAAAACCCATCGACGTGTATTGCGAGTAGAGTCTCAGAAACGATATCGTCGATAAACGAGATAAAACCCATTGACCTGTATTGCGAGAGGAGTCTCAGAAACGATACTGTCAATAAACGAGATAAACCTTGGGAACTATGGATTTAATGTCTGTTAAGTAAACCTTGGCAACGATGGATTTCGTGCCTATTCCTTAGGATAACCCTTAGGAATAAATAAATGAGGAATAACTGAATTCTTAGAGTAGAATAAAGAAGAGAATGGGGATAGTTAATTGGATTGATTGCTTAAATATTTAAACATAATAATTTATATTATTGTGGGTTGAAAACCCTATGTACTCACCAGGTTTCCCAACCTGACCCACTCAGTTTATTTACATCACATATATTGATATGAAGTCACATTACACTGACAGTTGAAAGAGATGTAGATCACTAGTGTAAATAAATGTAAGTTCCGTTTATGCTTATGTTTCTATATTGATGATGACATCCCAAATGTTTTAACATAAATAAAAATATGTTTCTTCGAAAATGTTTTGATAACGTGTTTATCGTAGTTTTCTGGGAACAAATTCCACAACATTTTTATGAAAAGAAGTACTCTGATTTTTATAAAGCATAAACAAAATCGGTCTTTTCTGGCCGTGAAAATGAGGATGTCACAATAAGAAATATAGGTTTTATTAAAGAACTTTTCATCAGATATAAAGGAACCATTACAAATAACTCCATGAGTAACAAGTGAATACACCAGGGTTATATATGAGTAATAGTGAAGTTCTGCTGGAACGCCAAGCGAGGATCTGAATTCCCTTGAGGACAAGGAGATTAAACATAACATAAGTGCCCACCTC
This sequence comes from Lactuca saligna, assembly GCF_052625555.1. NCBI lineage: Eukaryota > Viridiplantae > Streptophyta > Magnoliopsida > Asterales > Asteraceae > Lactuca > Lactuca saligna. The sequence goes on from NC_136423.1 coordinate 184,391,590, forward strand.
TTTTCCTAGTTCCTAAGTAACCACTGTAGAATGAATTTCGGGACAAAATTCCCTCTAACAGGGGGACTATGTAACAACCCGAAAATTTTAGATCCAACAAGTCTAAACCCTAACCATGTATAAGTGAAACTACATTACAATCCTTGTTTCATTGTATCATCTATAGCCTTAGGGGCATATTTATAAACTAGTAACTGAATATGGATTAAAACCTAAGTTAATTTAGGTTAGTATAAAACAACATAAGGCGAAAGGTTAAACTTAAATCATGGAATAACACCCCACATTGGATTTTTCGGTCTAAGAATCAAGAAAGTAATTGTTTTCAGTCCAAAGGTTCTAGAAACATAGAGTTTTCGGCAATGAGAATCTAATTCAAATGAGTTTTCGGTTGCATGAATCTAGAACAAATGGGTTTTAGGTTGTGTACGACTGAAATCACCCCATTTGTGGCTGAAATCCCTTGTAAAGTCCATTATGGACCGAAAACCCAAGGCCTAAGGCCCATTATGAACCATAAACTACTCTTATATATATATATATATATATATATATATATATATATATATATATATATATATATATATATAGTTTCAACCGTGAACCTAATTCATTTCTCCATTTCCCAACTGTAAACACTTCTTATTTTGCTCTCAAGTATCATCTGTAAACCCCATATCTTCAAGAGATTTCTACCTATATCTTCTTATTTTCACCAAGAACACCAAGAACATTCATCAATATCTACAAATTTTCAAACCTCCAATCGAAAACACCCAAACACACACCGACAACGTCTAGAATTATTTCAAATAATTACCAATAATTTTTGTAAGTATTCCTTATATTATTAAGTGTTGTCTAACACTTCAATTTATTATTTATTATTTAAATTAATATCTTATTAATTTAAATACGTATGTGTTTAAATATTATTAGGGTAACGCTATTTTCACGTATGCTAGCCCGAGAATCGTCTGTACAGTTTCGCTATCCAAACTCGAACACAAACTAGAGGTGAGTTCATAGCCCTACGTTTTCACTATATTTCAATGTTTTTAGGGGGGAATACAAGTAAAACACAAGGACTCTTGTGTTAACATTTAAACGATTTCAAAACCGTTTCAAACCATTTGCAAAGTTTTAAACTGATTTAATATCTACATTTTATTAAATATATATATATATATATATATATATATATATATATATATATATATATATATATATATATATAATAAGGTTCAACAGACTTAGAATTGACGATTCCGTCATAAATCTTGTTCCTTGTCTGGTTGTGGGTTTGTGATAGAATTATTTATTTGATTGTCTTTTCATTCTTAATTATATATGTTATGAATATAAAATATTGTGCGTTAAATGAATAACCCTTTTGTAACATGTCGAGCAAGAGGGTACTTTTCACAAATCTCTTACTACCGCTTTATACACACTGTTAAATTGCAAAGGCTTTCAGTTCATTACAGAGCATACATTTAAACTATAATAGGTATAGTTTGTGAATCACTACACTATTTTACTAAGTTCAAGAAACGATACAAGAACATACTTTTAAACTATAATAGGTATAGTTTAGGGAACACTACTATATTTTACCAATTCAAGGATACACTACCAAATAATTATTTAAGTATAATTATTTTAAATTACAACGTACACTAGTACAAGGTAATACATACAGTTTCAAGTACAAGAGAACGCTATAACACTACACGTAAACTAGTTAATACATGGTTGTGAGACAATACTTCATTGTACCCATCTAGGTACAAGTTCAAGTTAGATAAATTATAACCAGAGTCTCCTGGAGGGAGAGCGTGAATTTGTGTATATATCTATACGGGACTAACAACCCCGCACATGAGTTGCTTGCAATAGCTAGGCGGGCAGGCCTGGGGTGACAAATGTCATAATATTCCGACGCCTGAAGAACGTCATAGAGGCCACTAGGTCATATTAGCATGGTTATATGAAATTCACTATAGTATCAACTAAAGATTGTTTACGGGATTAACATTACTTCAAAGGTTTTATTTTAATAATAAGATTACACAACTTTTCTAGTAACAATAACATGCAATTTACAAGGGACCTAGAATGCTACTTCTATGATTCCTTAGTTTATATGTTAGGGTTATATATAAATAGGATCCGATAGGCAGTAGAATGGGTGATTGCCGCTTAATTTCATATTCCTTGTTTGGTTGTGGGCTTAGAGCAGATCCATACAGTCTATTATCCATTCGATCTCAGCTATATATGAGTTGTATACCCTAAGTAATAATAAGGGGAAACAGGTATGGGTTAGGTCACTATATACAAATACAATACACTATTTTCTAGTATAGAGCTCATAGTTTTGGGGAAAACATATATTAATATAGTTTTATCAAGTAATAAAACTACAAGTATACAAACTTAGTGTACATTAACATGCATACATTTTGGTCTAACGGTTTAAGACTACATCTCAATTATACTAAGAAAATATTGGATTTTCTGAAAGGATACACTCACATTTCAAAAAGGACCATTACAGCTAACTCTGTAAGTATCTAGTGAATACGTTAGGGTGCAATGACGATCCAACATGCAGTGGAATGTGTCGTTTCCGCCTCATTTCTTGTTCCTTGTTTGGTTAGGGGCTTAGGGCAGAACCACACAATCGATTTTCTGTTTCGATCCAGATTGTATATAATTTTTATACACTATGTACTCGTAGAAGGAACTAGTTTAGGTCACATTTCTTACATTTCATTATATCATAACATATAGGATTTTCTATAGGAACACACTAAGGTTTTCAAGGAACAGAGAACATACTTTTTAAAACAAAATGCTTATGAACTCATTAACTCTAATGTTGACACTTTCAAAACCACTCGTATTATCAGGACACTAGTAGACAAGTACTCGCACAGGTTTCGAGAAGACGGAGTATAGTAGGTTCAAGTCTTTATTTTGCTATTTACTTTTGGAGTCAATCATATGTGATTCGAATACAATGTAAACACTATGTTATCAATACAATGGTTGTTGTTACTTTGATTACTATTATTCAATTATATGTTAGGGTTATATATAATTAGGATCCGATAGGCAGTAAAATGGGTGGTTTCCGCTTTATTTCATATTCCTTGTTTGGTTGTGGGCTTAGAGCAAATCCATATAGTCTACTATCCATTCGATCTCGGCTATATATAAGTTGTATACCCTAAGTGATAATAAGGGGAAACAGGTATGGGTTAGGTCACTATATACAAATACAATACACTATTTTCTAGTATAGAGCTCATAGTTCTGGGGAAAACATATATTAATATAGTTTTATCAAGTAATAAAACTACAAGTATACAAACATAGCGTACATTAACATGCATACATGTTGGTCTAACAGTTTAAGACTACATCTCAATTATACTAAGAAAATATTGGATTTTCTGAAAGGGCACACTCACATTTCAAAAAGGACCATTACAGTTAACTCTGTAAGTATCTAGTGAATACGTTAGGGTTATATACAATGAAGATCCGACAGGCAGTGGAATGTGTTGTTTCCACCTCATTTCTTATTCCTTGTTTAATTGGGGGCTTAGGGCAGAACCACACAATCGATTGTCTGTTCGATCCGGATTGTAGAGAATTTGTATACACTAAGTACTTGTAGAAGGAATTAGTTTGGGTCACATTTCTTACATTTCATTACATCATAAAATATATGATTTTCTGGAGGAACACACTATGGTTTTCAAGGAACAGAGAACATACTTTCTAAAACAAAATGCTTATGAACTCACCAACTCTAATGTTGACACTTTCAAAACCACTTGTATTTTTAGGACACTAGTAGACATGTACTCGCACATGTTTCGAGAAGACAAAGCATAGTAGCTTCAAGTCTTTATTTTGTTATTTACTTTTGGAGTTAATCATATGTGATTCGAATGCAATGTAAACACTATATTATCAATACAATGGTTGTTGTTCTTTGATTACTATTATTCAATTGTTGTGATACTGTACATGACGTCCTCCGCCGCCGAACGTTTCCATCGTCTCGGTTTGGGGGTGTGACAACAGTAATGATGTCAATTTCATGTAAGGAAATCCCTAGGCAATCAGGCTTCATATGATCAGGCAATTCTATCATGCAATTCCTGAAGATCCCTACCTTATTACTAGCATGTCATTCAAACATATCACAATATCTAATAAAAGTGTAGTAATTTAGGGTCTACTCACTGGCTCCAGCTGACCGTACACATCGCATACTCTCTTAATTATTTTGAAAACAATTTTGAAAATCACTTTTTTAAAACCTTTTCGTTTCCTTAGTTTGATATTGGATTCACACGAGTGTTCCTCCAATTCACTCAAACCAAATCTCTGATACCAACTTGCAACGTCCCAAAAATCACAACAATTTAAAACTTTCGAAAGCAACCCAAAGTCATAAAATGTTTACAAAATCATTGTTTTCAGTTTGTTTATCCATATCATAGTATCCCAAAATCATAAGCCATAAACAGAGGATATGTATGGTCATGCCTTCGCCTTTCCACGATCATCAAAAGTACTTGAAGCAATAAACTAAAACCGTAAGCCAAAGCTTAGTGAGTTCCCATAAAGTACCAACTTACAAACAGATAACATATACAATAACATGTCAGGTCCAATTAACCATCAGGTTGGAATACCCCAGGCCCAGTCAACCTTTGGGTCCAATCATCATCGTGATGGAATACCCCAGGATGGAATGCCAATATACGATGAGTCCCTTTAGTCATCGAAATGGAATACCCTCGGGCCCTCAGTATGAGTCTAGCATGTCAAACGTCCCTTAACTCGTATCTAGAATGCCCCCGAGCCCTTAATATGAGTTTGGCATGCCGACCGAACCTCAGCTTATATTTGGAATGCTCAAGGGTTTGTTTACTACAACATAGAGCAGTACAACCTCAACTCTACACATATGTCGACATACAGCAAATAACAAACATATTCGACAGACAAATAATCATGCATACGGAAATCACATGTAGTCTTACAGATCTACCAGTCTATACATATCATCAACTAGCATATAATCATGCTGATCCAACCCAGACTCACCATATCAATTTATAACAGATATCAAGCTAATAGGTCGGCCTTGGTACCTTAGACCTATGAGTACAATGATGAAAACTCACCTCTCAATCTGGAAAATAGCTGATAAGGTCCCAATTATGAATCTCAGCTGTAACCGTCACCTTATCAACCAAATGACCAATTCTCAAACACAATCCAAAATGCCCAAAATACCCTTAAGTCAAACTTGGTCAACCTTGTTCAAGGTCAAAGTCAAAGTTAATTGCCCTTAATGACAAATTTCTTTCCTCACGTCGTGATCAGGCCTTAGTCACGTTGTGACAGTCCACTCGTCCGATTCCCAATCACCTCGAGCCAACCTAGTCAACTCAATAAAAGAAACCACCTAAACTGGCATCACGATGTGAGCACCCATTCTCACCTCGTGAGCTCCAAGGATTCTAAAAGAAGATGGGGATTCTTCGAATCTCACGTTGTGAGTGAGTCTGAAGCTAAAAGTTGCCATTTTAAGCCCTTATTCCACTAAGACCTCGAATCCATTTGATCCAGAAGTTAAAGGGGACACTTAGGGTCCATAAAAATGTTTCCTTTATGGGCCATGCATGCACCAATATAATCCAACCCCTTTCAAGGTCAAGAATGAAGAAATATGCTTTAAACTTTCATGCATGCCTCATATACCTCACCAACTTTCAAATCTGAGCAATATGATAGTCAATGAACTCTTGGAATCCATAAATTTGCTAACTTTATGGATTTACCTCACTCAGTTATGTAATAACATGAATAACATGGACAAAACCCTAGATCTACCCATAATATGTAATAATGTTGGAACCTTTGATACTTACAAAGGTCTAAAATCAGGAAGGGATGATGATGACGATGATGATACTTTGCCCACTTTACCTCTGGAGTACTTTTTTCTCCAGCAGTTCCAAGCTTACCTAGGATTTTTCCGATGAGTTTGTTTTCTGATGAGTTTGATGGAGTTTAAAATCAGTCTTAGAGGTTTTCAAGGTGGCAAAAAGAAGACTGGATTGGGATGAGAAGTTCCTCGGTTGAGAGAGAGAGAGAGAGGGAGAGAGAGAGAGAGAGAGAGAGAGAAAGAAAGAGAGAGAGAGAGAGAGAGAGAGAGAGAGAGAGAGATGTAAGTGGGTGGGGATTATTTTTTGTCTTTTTATTTTTATATTAAAATAGTATTTTAATAATTATAAAAATACAAAAAGGAAAATAAAAAGACATAATGTCTTTTCAAGGTTTTTTTTAAAAAAAAAAAAAATCAAAAACACATAAAAACTTTGATTTTAGAACTTCTAAGCAAATAGAAACCTTTTTGGATTCATTCTAAATTTTTTTAAATATCTTGTAGTTTTTCTAATATATATATATATATATATATATATATATATATATATATATATATATATATATATATATATAGGGTTAGGTTCATGTGAGACAATAGTATTTTGTGTGACAATGGGACCAAATCTTGACCAATTATCTTGAATAATCTATGGCTAAAATAAAATCATATTACACAATAAGGAAGCACAAGGAGACGGTGGCATTTTTGCAATTAAATGGAACTTCAGGATTAGAATAAGGGTGCAGAGGGGTAGTAAGGGGATTTTACTGTCTATTTCGTTCAGGTCATAAAATTTTTTTATCCTCTTCAATCTTCTTCATTCTGATCTGCAAAACCCTTAGTAACCTCGATACGAACAACAAAATTCGTCTTATTCAATCTCGATCAATAACATCTTCTACTTCGTTCTGATTCGGAGTTTCAACATTGTTATTTTGATTCTAAAATCGGATCAAGTTCTCGAGCATCAACATTCCTGAATCAAATGAAATCGAAGCTTAGTTTTACAACAAATAGATCATTCTACAGAATCAGATTCATATTTTGCATCAAGAGTTAATCCAGGTGACGTATAATACTATAATTTCTTCTTGATTTTATATGTGTGTGTGATTTTAAGTTAAAATATTCTAATTCTCGATTTTATAATATGTATGTGATTATGAGTTGATGTATTCATCTGTGAGATTTCTTCTCATTCTGATTCTACTTTGCACCAATCTTCCAAAAACCCCAATAAAACCCTAAAAATCATTTTTGATTCACTGTCATTTTGATTCTAAACGTTTTTATTCATATTCTGCTCTTGAATCATGTTTCTGCCAATCCTGCAACTGCTACTTCTTCTCATAATTCTTAGTTGAGGAAGGATTCTTCTCATCAGGTAATGAAAGATTCCATCAACTCATTTTTGGCTGCTAACAATTTCAGTGTAAATAAATCTACAATCCAAGCTATGTTATTATGCATAAATGAAGTTATTCACAAAATCTGTAGAGATATTCTTGGAATTTGAATTATAATTTGATTCAAGATCTTAGTTTGTTTGCTTTATCTTATTAGTTTCATACTTCTAGTGTCAGTTAGGTGTTTGGTAAATTTAGTGATCGCTCGCTAGGTGTTCAAGATAATGCACTGTGTATTGATTTCATATTTTCTGCAAGAAAATTGTTATTGAAAATAATAGAATGTTATGCAAACACAACTTGCTTCCTAAATTGATTTTAGATGTTATTTTGCTTGAGTAATTGGATTATCTAGTAAATATTTAGTGAAATGTTGTTGGATAATTTGATATTCTAAGTTTTCTAGTTTGATAAGTAATATGGTACTTCTTAATTTGATTCAGATGTTACTTTGTTTGATAAGTTGGATGATCTAGTAAAAATATTAGTAAAATAGTCTTTAGTAACTTAATATTCTAGGTATTATGATTTGTAAAGTTTGGTGTCACCTCATAAATTTGATTTAAGATGTTATTTTATTGATTAACCAAATGTTACTGTTTACTTTGATAAGTCAAAGCTAAAATTTTGAAAATTTGTTATTTTATCCTGACATAACTGAATTCATCTCTTTATGTTTTAGTTCAATAATATTAGATTCAAATTTAGATTCTACATAATGTAGATTCTAAATCATCTCTTGTAATAGGCTTCAAGAAGTTGTTAAAAAATTTATTCTAAATTAGGAATTATTTTTCTGAAATTTATATTGTAGCTATGGTTAGTGTGTCTTGATTCACTATAGCTTGGGCTAGAAATAAACTTCTTTATTGTAGTTTCGGTTAAATATTTTTGAAATTATTTACTGTAGCTCGGATTAGTGTTTGATACACATTGAAAGCTAATGAAATTTATTCTGATGTGTTCTTAATGCGACAGATGGAAATTTATTCTGGAATAGTAAGTGGAAATGTGAAATATTGACTTTAGTAAAGAAGGTTTTTTGCAGAATAAGAAGCATACAAAATAGTTATGCTTTGACCAATCAGATTCCAATTCCATAAGAAAGTAACTGACGAAGCAAAGGAATAGGGAAAGGTTGATAAGGATGGTCATTAAAAATGATGCTGGAATGGATCGATGCAAGAAACATACTGGAAGGACGCGAATAATTTTTTAAAATATTTGAAAGTCTTTGATTATGAATGACATGGTAGTGTTTTGTTTGTTTGAATATTGGTTATCTTTTTTAGTTTTGAAAAATAGGTATGGTTGTTTTAATGGCCAGTGAATGTTTCATAGAATAATAGTCATGGTTAAAAAATAGTTATGCTTTGACCAATTTGAAATATCATGTTTTTATGATCAAATGTTTTCTGTACATATATAATAATCTATTAGAATAATGTTAAATGTTGTTTTTTTATAGATTTATATATAATGACTTTTTTATAGTAGTATTTTAGAATTTATAGATATATGTAATGTTAATAAAACATACTTATTGTGTATATGAGGAATATTCTAATAGAATAATTTTATAGGTTGTATGCTTATGTATAATAATTTTATTTGAATAATGATATATGTTTTAGAATATTAGAATATTACATTTATTATATTTTTATGAACATTGAAATAATAGAATATTTCACTAGAGAAAAATGGTCTAATGATTTTAAGGTCTCAAAAAAATTGACATTTAGAACATTCTATTAGAATAGTGTTAAATTTTGTTGGTTTTTATAGATTTATATGTAATGACCTTTTTACAAAAAACAAAAAATGAATTTATAGTTATATGTAATGTTAATAAGACTTATTTACTATGGATATGTAAAATATTCTGATAGAATAATTTTACAGGTTTTATGTTCATGTATAATAATTCTTTTGGAATAATGTTATATGTTTTAGAACATTAGAATATTATATATATATATATATATATATATATATTATATTTTTATGAATACTAAAATATTAAAATATTTCACTAGAGAAATATGGTCTCATGGTCTCATAGCCTCATAATATTAAGATCATCTCATTTGAATCTACGCATGATGTATGATGTTGATAATCTAATTGAATAATTTTATAGGTTTCTTGTTAAATAATTTCATTTATTAAATAAAAATAATATGTATATGTAGAATATCCAAATAGAATAATGTTATGTGTTATTCGTTTTCATAAATGTACATGTAGAATATTCTAATAGAATTATGTTATAGGTTTTTAAATATATAAATTAATTTATTACATGAAAATAATGTGTAGTATATGTAGAACATTCTATTATAATAGTGTTATATGTTGTTACTTTTCAGAGGTTTATACATAATGAGCTTTTTAAAATATAACACTACTTGATTATATCAACAACAAATATCAATGTAGAATATAACACATAACAATAATCAAATCTAGAATATTAGTCATAGTAAGAAAACACATTCAACTACGTCATCATTGATAAACGTGTATTAGAATATTACACTTATAAATTATTAAAAATAGAATTATACACTTCAATAAGATATTAGTATCATCAATATAGAACATATAATAATAAACTATATTATTAAATATGTGCACTTTATCATGTATCATATTCTAAACGAAATGTGGAATTAATTGAGTAGTTCAACAAATAACAATCAAAGTAGACTATAAAATTACATGTATGTACATGTAGAATATCCAAAATCCAAACTAAATAATCATTAGTTGAAACGAGTTCATTGCTTGAGTGTGATTTTTCAGCACCGTCATTAATTTGACCTACAAAAAAGTATTCCATTAATATTAATTATTATATAAATATTTACAAAGTATTCTAAACTTAAATTTCTGAGTATAAAAGGACATATGAGTAATGTTTTTCAATTATTCTAATCTGAATAGTATACTATTTACTATGTAATGTAATAAAAAATATGATGAAATGCGACCAAATACGACTTATGCTTTATACTAAACTGGTACAAATTTATCTTTTACTTCACATGCTATTAACAAGGAGGATAGTAACTAACCTAAACCTTTCACTCATATAATCAAAATAATAAAAACAATGAGGAAACATCTTTCAAGCTTCAAGCTTCAAGCTTCAAGCATCAACATACTCTGAGATTTCCCTATAATGATTACACCAATCTTTCATATATGCACCATTTAGTGTACTTGTCTAAATATGATGGAAAAAGAACAACATTTATATCAACAAGAATATGATTTAATCATTTAGAGGCAAACCAATAATAAAACATGTTCCAAGCTCCAAGCATCAACATGGTAAGATATTTCCCTACGATGCAAGCACCAATCTTTCAAAATCTTTCAAACATGCATAAATATACATCATGATACTTCAAATAAAACATAAAACATACTATTATTCTAATCATAATAATATACAATTCTATCAAGATTTAAACAAAATTATGCTAAAATCAATCTCTAGTCTTTTGTGTTTGAAAAAAAAAATCAACAAAACTGTAGTGAAGCTAATATGAGAAGCAAACATTATATCATTTTTCACCAATTGTGACTCATATTTTGTAAGTATATACATATTCTTAAAGAGGACTTAAGCCGTAGGAAGGAGGGAGTGATACATTAGACTCATTATTCATTCAGAACTTTCATCAAACATGTAGAGTGCATTTTTAGTTTAATGGAATTTGCTCAATAATAATAATAATTTTTTGTACATACCTCATTAATTTATAGAAAGAATGCATATTAGCTCAAAGATTCGTTATTGTTGCTTGCTTTTCTTTACGTAATATGTGCTCGAATGCGCAGGAAAAAAATACATCTTGAAACAAATTATTAATAGCTGAAATCAAAGCCTCTAACTGTGAATACATCTAAGATGATGATGAATTGCTGAAATCACATATTTGATTGTGAAAAAATCAAAGCTTGAAAACTGTTGGAAATCGATATCAATTGATGATCGATGTGCTGATGATGATGATCTGATGAAAATCATTGAATAGACTAACAATCGAAATTTGAAGTTCTTGAATATCATAATTTTAGTTGCGATTTCATCAGGTGAAAGAGATAACTTTCTGCGGAGGATTTGATCGATTTGGTTGCGATTGAGAAATTCATCACATGAATGAGACGACATCTTGTTACGTTAAATGATAAATAGAAGATAAAACATGATTAGTTATTATTATTAAAACATTGACTAAACTGCCCCTGAAAACTTAATTAGGCACCTTAATCTGGGTTATTTTTTAGCCACAAGATCAATTTTGATCAAAGGTTAAGATTTGATCCTCATGTCTCACAAAATATAGGTGGTTTCAAATGAACCTCTACCTACCTATATATATATATATATATATATATATATATATATATATATATATATATATATATATATATATATATATATATATATATATATATATATATATATATATATATATAGTCAAGATCAAATAAGAAGAAAATTTTTGGTAGGAAGGTAAGAAGTTTTTTTTCTACATATTTTTTTCGCGAACAAACAAAATGAATCATTAGATGATTCATTTGTAAGATGATTCACAAGAAAAAATTCTCAAAAAAACATGTCGATGATTCATTTATACAATGATTTTGTTGTTATTCACTAAAATTATCATAAAAATGAATTTTTTCTTAATTTACTTAAAAATGAATCATATAGATGTTTTTTGGGAATTTTTTCTTGTGAATCATCTTAGAAATGAATCATCTAGTGATTCATTTATTTTCTTCGTCAAAAAAATATGTAGAAAAAAAACTTCTTACCTTCCTACCAAAAAAAATTTCTTACCGGATCTATATATATATATATATATATATATATATATATATATATATATATATATATATATATATATATATATATATATATATATATATATATATATATATATATATATATAGGGAAAAGTGAATATACCCTTAAGGGTATATAAGCTTAGGTACCCAAACACACCATAATACGTCGTTTTGCTTGATATATTCATTATAATATTCTTAAACTTCAACCCCTAACTTGATTTACTTTCAAGATTTTCGAAATTTCAGTATTACCGTCCTCTTACATCACATATTTTTGCCGACCACCTACTAGGCTATATATATTGTAGTTGAAAATGAAAATTATGTAAGAGGAAGATAAATGTATAATTTATAAAAATAATGGAAGTAAATCAAGATAGAAGTTAAATTATAAGAACATTGGACAATTAGAATATATTATATGATACAAAACAACATGGTATGGTGAATTTGGATACCTAAGTTTATATACCCTTAAGGGTATATTCACTTTTCCCATATATATATATATATATATATATATATATATATATATATATATATATATATATATATATATATATATATATATATATATATATATATATAAAAGCAGTTTTGTCAATAAACAAATAAACAAAATGGTTATCGGAGGAAGCACTAGCAGTCGCAGCATCAATTTGTACGTGTCGTCTCCGTTAAGTGTGTGAAATGTCCGAAAACGCCGTTTACTCTTCGTCCACTGAATCTGAAAGTGAAAGGGTTCTTCCTTGTTGGTGCTGTTGCTGCTCTCAGCTGACCTAGAATCGGATCGTATCCTTCAGTCATGGAAGACCAAGACGCCTGCAACTCCTCCACAAACACAAACATTGGTGTTGGGGGTGCTAGGTATAAGCTCATGTCGCCAGCTAAACTTCCCATCTCAAGGTCCGCCTGCATCACCATCCCTCCAGGTCTCAGCCCTACCTCCTTCCTCGAATCCCCCGTCCTCCTCACCAACGTTAAGGTAACATTCAAGTTCTTATCTTTGATTTGATATGGATCCGGATTATTCTTAGATTTCTTTTGGTTTGCTACTCCCTGTTCCAGATAGTTTGGGACCTCCCTTTGTACCATACAAAGTAATTTTGTGCAAAGTTTATGCCTTTATGGGATAATTTATCCGACTAGTAAGTATGTTATTACAGAAATGAACTCCATGATCATTCATGAAAGCAACGAGCTTCTCCCGAAGCCTTTCTAGATTATGTTTTCATCCATTGTCGTTGCAAGCTTCATTTGTTATTGTCTCTGTTGTTTCATTTCTTTTGCTTATTGTGCACTATTGTTTAGTGTGATTTGTAGAAACAGGTAATGTGTATACTTGAAGCTTTTTGATGATTAGTACGTGTTTATGTAGGCAGAGCCTTCTCCAACCACTGGTTCTTTTTTTAAGCCTCAACCAGTGCAAAGATTAACTAGCTGTGCAGCTTTCTCCTTGAATGGCAACTATTCCGGTAGCAAGTCCTTGGATGACAGTAACTACAGCTTCTTTGAGTTTAAGCCGCACACTGCATCGTCTTGTGCAGGACTTGAGGTATATTCACTTTGGTGCACTTATTTATTGATTGGTAAGATATTATCTGAGGATGTGGTTTTAGGTGATTTTGGTGTTTGTAAAAGAGTCAGAGTGATTGATTTATAAATTATAAATTATAAATTATAAATTATAATACTGGTTAGATGAAAGGTTTCTGCAGGTTTCAACATCCAGAGAAGTAGTGTACCAGATAAAAACGGAAGTGAGTATCAGTCATATGCAGCACCAAAAGAAGAAGAAACATTAGCAAATGGGGTGGATGGAGGAGAGGGGCATAAGATTGCAGGTGATGATCATGATGGATATAATTGGCGAAAGTATGGTCAGAAAGTGGTGAAAGGAAGTGAATTTCCTAGAAGCTATTACAAGTGTACTCATCCCAACTGTGAAGTGAAGAAGATCTTTGAACGTTCTTGTTATACTGGGAAAATCACAGAGATTGTGTATAAGGGTACACATGATCATCCCAAACCTCAGCCTACCCGTCGCCTCAATCCATCATCAATACTTATACAAGAGGAGGATCATCATAATGCTACTCATAAAGTATCATCTATGGCCATAACTGGTCAACCTCAACCAGGTAACCAGATGAGTAACTTTTGCATTTTCTTCTTTCTTCATATCCAATGTGGATGCTGCTTCCTTTCCTCCTGAATCCTGATTAGACCTTTATTGTTGAAGGCCTTTCAGCAAAAGCAAATAATAATAATAATAATAGCCAGACTCCCAACACGGACACCAGTGGAACTCAAGTGGATGAGAACAACAGTCGTGATGAGGATGATGAAGATGATGATCCGAATCCAAAAAGGAGGTAATAACATTGTGACTTGTGAGTATATTGGTTGAAATAATTAATATACATCAAGTGATTTTGTATCGATTCTCAGGCGAATGGATTATGATGTAACCCCGGTGGTTAAGCCTATCCGTGAGCCACGTGTGGTTGTCCAAACCATAAGCGAGGTTGACATATTGGATGATGGGTACCGTTGGCGTAAATATGGCCAAAAAGTTGTGCGGGGTAATCCTAATCCCAGGTGTGTGTGTGTGTGTTTTGCGGTTGTTTCATGTTGCTTGGTTGATAACTTATATATATATATATATATATATATATATATATATATATATATATATATATATATATTTTTATGTTAGGAGTTACTACAAGTGCACGAGCGGTGGATGTCAGGTCAGGAAACATGTAGAAAGGGCATCCCATGACCCGAAAGCAGTGATCACCACATATGAAGGGAAACATGATCATGATGTGCCTATTGCAAGGAATGGAAGTCACGATGTTGTTGGGAATCTAAGGAGTACTAGAGCAGAGGAGGATGTTGGTATTGGTGTATCCCTTGATCTTATGGTTAATTCTACTGATTACAAACCTCAATTGGCATGCTATGCCTTTGATGGTGGTGTCTATCGATCCAATGAGAATGAGGTTGAACCCCATCCCCATCATGATAATTATGATTCTTCTAATTCATATCCGCACAACATTGGGAGAATACTGCTGGGACCATGACACTTGCCTTGGCTGCTTTTTTGCTTTTTTCAATGTGGCACTGTATATCCAACTCACTCTGACTCTCACTCTCACACGTGATTTTAGAGGATATATATATATATATATATATATATATATATATATATATATATATATATATATATATATATATATATATATCAAGGAGCCTTACCTTGTGTCTATGGTTGGGAATTGAAGGCAACAATTAACCATAAGCAGATATTTATAATGTATCTATGTATTCCAGGAACTAAATGATTTAGTTTTGTAAACACTCACTAGTATACTTATTAGGTTAATTCTCCATATTTTTTGGACTCTTTATTTGTTTGTGGTTTAAGTTTTGTTACAATGAATGAACCTTTATTACCACAAAACGTACTTTGACAGTGTGTGTGATATACCACTACCACTACCACTACCACTAGTCCACTACCAAACTAAAGTACCAAACAAAACACATAGATTAGAAAGAATAGATGATCTAAAACTTGCATTTCCATGCACAAGAGGAGACCAAGTCTCGATTCATCCATCCAAGAAAGAGGGCCCCATCTCGCTCCTGGAGTCTATACTTGTCACAGTAGTTGTCTAGCAAGGTCTTTATGGTGGCATTGACATAAGAGCTGAGAGGATACGGAGTGAATCCAGCCATAGCAAAACGTGACCTCCATTTCCCAAGAAGCTCATGTCGCTCCTCCCTTTCAGCCCCCTCACACGCGATTATGTTAACTATCTCACCAGCAAGACAATGCTGTTCCACATTGATTCGGTCTTTATGATCCCTGGGAACAGTCACATCAATCGACTCAAACATAGCCGAGTAGTAGCTCAACGCCTCTTGGAACCTGTGCAAGAATGGGGCAGTGTTCACATTAGCTTCTTGCTCAACAAGAGTCACCACTTTTGGGGACAAACCCTTGATCAGCCTCAACATCCTGTCCCTGTGATTCTGAGGATCCACGCTCTCATCCGGCAAATGGTGCAACACAAACGCACAGTTAACAGCCAATGCCTCCCCCGGGTCGATCCTGAAATGTCGAGCCTCGATCTCGGAACCGGAAACAGGCAATCCATGGAATTCAAACGGAAGTTTACATGCCTCGGCCAGCTTTGTTAGTCTCTGTCCAACCACTTCCAATCCTCCGCCCCTTGCATATGCGTTTCTGGAATCATCGATTCCGGTGATTCTTAGCCTTGGGGGACCTGGCAGAGCTGCAAGAGCTTGGATAAGAGTAGCCCACTGTCCCCCCTGTGCAATCTGAAAGTCGATTATATGGATTCTGTCCTCATTCTTCATGGCTTCTGCAATGGCTCCGTTTGCAGACAAATAACCAAACTTGAAGTAAGGACATGCTTCGTATAACATGTGCATGTAAGAGAAGAGCTCAGGCCCCGTTGGCTCTTTGCACCTCAGAGATTTGTAGATAAAGCTGCCTGAAGCAGATAGTCTCGCCACCAGCCCTTCCATCAGGTAAGCTCCTAATCTCTGTGTGGGCTCCCCGGAAACAGACACCAAAGGACGTGCCATCGATATCAGCCACTCCGCAGTTATCAACTCATTTTCTGCTATTGCTTTAGCACAAGCAAGAAGCACTTGTTTCAGGTCTCCTCTATCGATCATTTCTTTCATCGTCCTGCAATCATCATCACGCCAGGTAGTAGCACTAGTCAAAGCAGAAGAAACATCAAATAAGTCTTGAAAATCCTCATCGGTTCCCAGCATAGCAGTTTCCAGTTCTCTGAGCCTCAACTGCAAATCGTCGACGTCCTGAGAGTTATAGTCGGTGTCTGGATGAGAATCTTGCAGTGATACCGATACGGGGCTGCCATTTGTGGAGAAGCTGACTGAAGAAGTAGAATTGTTGGAAAACTGGCTACCTTGGCTTACATCACCCGAGTACAGACTTAGGTTCTGCGTAGGCCTCCAGTAATGGTGTTGATTAGATGATGCCTCCATCCAAGCTCCAGCTGTTAGATATCTTCAGATCCGATTTGATTCATACCTGCATACAACTTAGATCAATGAGTATAAGATAACACAAGCCGGATCCATACACTGCAACTACAATAAGATGATAACACTCTTTAATTGGTGACTCACAACAACCCTAGCCTACACAGAAATATACAACTCCTTCAATTACTATACAGAAACAAACGCATCAGACTCATTTTGTGAGTGAAGGAGAGGATAAAAACCCTAAAATAAAGAAACCCCTAATTAGAAACTAATCGGAGGTTTCTAAATAAGAAAAAGGTAAATTGACAATTAGAGATGAAAGGTTGAACTGAAATTGGATACCTTTTGTTGAAAGTGGAGATGTGATGGATGTGATTTTGAAGGCGAAGGAAACATAATCCAACGAATGAGTTGAGCTGAGTTGCATTTATAGAGGGAAAAGAAAACGAACGAAGGAAGAAGGTTCTGCGTGTCCACGGTCCACGTAGTAGATCGGACGAGAGCATGTGGTTTACTTTAGACAACTACTCCACCCCGGCACCCCCACCCGTACGTATAAACATATTAGAATATCAATGTACTTTAACATATATGCACACCATGTGCTTTCTTGGTTTCGTGATTTTCATTTGTTTTTCTATTTCCATATATTTTTTTAAACTTAACTTCTTTAAAAATAAAAATGGTGCCTATCCCACCGCCTTATAATAAACATATCTCGTGGGAACTATGATTATAAAATTAATTAAATTTTAATAGTATAACTCAAAATTATTAATCACTTATTTTATCATTGATTTAAATAAATATATAAAATTATATCACTTTGTAATTTATATTAACTTTATTTAATGTAATTAGAGTGATGAATTTAAAATTTGAAATTTGAAATAGAGAATCAATAGGTTGACAAGTAACATGTATTAATTAGGAGAAATAATAGAGTGACACATGACAAAAAAATATATATATTAATATGATGACACATGTCAAAAGAAGAATAAAATTGTTCTTTTATTATAATATGGATATATCTTCTTTTCTTTTAATTCCTTTTTCTTTCTCCTCTCTTGATGATAACAAATGCTCGTCGACCATGCTTTTAGCGACGACGACGACCTGCATCCCATGCTTATCTTGAAAAAAGGCGGGAGATGGGTCGAAAGTGATGCTTTCGTCAAAACTTTGTAAACGGCCAACCAGTGAAGAATACAAGATTCAAACTCATATGTGTTGAATTTAAATGAAATATTTTATAATCAAATCTTATTGCCGAAAATATATTATAACATATATATAGTCCGAAGTTAACATTAAAATAATAAAATAATAAATGTTTGTTAACAAAATAAAAATAAAAGCTTCTTTACTCTCCCTGAGCAAGATGCTCGCTTGAAAAACTTTAGGCGGCATTCTACGACTTGAAAATCATGTATCATTCAAATTTTTTTGAAATCTTGTTCCACATTTTTTCTCACTTTCTTCTAGCCTTTTCCCAATGGCTTCCCTCAACGACGATGACAACCCACCATCTTTTTTGCTAGATTTCTCGACAACATTAAGCTTTATCACTGTTTCCCTCTTCATTTCTCTATTTAGGTTATGATCTCTACCATTGTCACCATCGGAACGCCACAAAGCATAGATCCATGAACACGTAGTAAAAAATCACTGATTTGTTCTTTTCTCCCGCCTTCAGGGATCATCTGCGTCGTCGTGATCTTCATTTGTCGATCTTTTCCTTCAACACAAATCTCTTATCCATATACACATTGTTCTCTCTGGAAGACCCTAACCATTGTCATCCGCCACCACACCACGCTCATTATTCTCTCTAAAAAAACCCTATGGTTTCTCAATCGGGGATGAAGATTATGGAAGGTGCTAGAATGGACGTGGATTATTGAAAATCGAAGGGATAATGTTTCTTCTTCTTATTTGACTTGGGTGAAGATTATAGGAAGGTGCAAGTCCATCAAACTCGATGTAAGATCATTTCTTCTTATTATTCTTTAATCTATGGTACGTCCTTTCCCACCACTAAATACAAATTTTCTGGGAAATTGATTAATTGGTTTTTTGTTTGATTTCTATTTTCAGATCATCTGGACTTTCACCATTGAACACAAGAAACATCACTGCATAATAAGAGAAAACCATAGACACTGTTCTAAATATATATTTTTTTCTAAAAAGCTTAGACCCAGATTTACGCATACAAACGATTTAGGTATATTTCTTCATCTTTGTCTAAAATATAATATATGTGAGTATGCCCCCTTTTTGATGTATTTTAATGCATGTGAAATGGATTTTGAATTATTTTAGTTCTTACATTTTGTTAAGTTACATTTCCAGGAATTAGATGTGGTTCAAAGAAGATAGAACCAACTAGACTCACACTCTCTTTCCATCACACTTCTTCTATCAATTCTACGACCAAAATGAACCACCAACAGTGCACCACCTCTATCTCTCCCAAATGTTCATTTATCGATTGGAAAGTCATTATCTCTGATGCCAGTGCTTCAAATTACTTTAAGGTAACTTTTATGTGTTTAGCAATTTAAATTTTAGAAGTTGTGCCCGAAATAAGTTTTTTTTATATGTTTGCATCTGTTTGTGAAGGTTTTGAACAAATCGATAAGAAGAACATGGTAAGATTCTCCTAATTTTGTGTTTATATGTTTGCATCTTGAGTTACGTTTCAATTGCATATTTTATTTAATTATTTGGAATGGAAGAAAGCGATGGTTTAGTTCTTTACAGTACTAAATTTTCTTCAACTTATTGCCTTTTTTTTTTAGGGATTTATTTTTTGTAAAATAACCAAAATAAGATTTGTTTGAATTTTCTTGAGCTACATGCACAAAGTTTGTTGATAAAATTGCTAAAACTTTTGGGGATATAAATGTAGGTCCCACCAACATCAATGGAATGTTTTTCCTCCAACAACAAGCTATTAGAATGGGTCTATTTCAACATATTGACCAATTTGGAGAATCATTTATGCCCATGTTATTGATGAGCAAGTAAGAATCAAGTACTTGATTGTTTATGACTAGTTTACCCCTATTCTCACAATTTATTGTACTCTTTAATACCATCTTTAGCCTCATACTTTATCTTACAATGATCTATTTTAGTGACAAATATATCTTGAACGAACCAAATTAAAGTCAAAATGAAAATCCTTTTCTTGGTTTCCAAAAAGATCATGATTGACTTTCGAATTTTGGAAAGTAATACTATTTTCACTGTATTATGGAATCATTTACTCTTACAAAATTGTATTTGTAACATAATTTGAGCATACATATGTAACTTGGCTAAAAGATGTTGATTTTGTTTTTACTTTTCACAGAAAATTGAATTCTCTAATAGCATGATGGACTTGGACATGGTAGATATTATGTTGGATTGATGATTTATCTTCGTTCAAGGTAAAAATCTGTACTGAGTTCTATTAAGAGTCATCTTGGTTTTTAAGTTAATTTTTGTTCACGTAAATGAATGATTTTGACTTTTGTGTCCCTATAAAAGAGATAAAGGTTCATTAAACCTTTCAATAGTATGATCATCTAAATGATAAAGAACCAAAGAGGATCAAAGATAGTGGTGTGCCCTTTATCCTTATTTGTTCCAAGCCTTTAAATCATAGTTCAAGGTTTTACATAAAAAATATTCGCCTATTAACATCATATATAGATTTTTTGATATGTAATTATTAAATTGTAGATAAGCACTTGAGGATAACCGACGATTTCAAGCAAACATGTTGAGAAAGGAAAGGAACAAAGAAAAGAAAGAAGAAAAATAGCATGAAAGTAATATAAAGCTATGAACGGAATAATGACAATGTACTTACATTCATATTTTTGGCTTTCAAGTTGGGGAATTATGTTAGAATTTTCATTTGCAGCTTTATCAGATTCCGGTCAAGTTAATCCTACAGCTCTGGTATAATTTTATATATTTTGAGAATACTTTCTACAAAATCAGAAATTTTTTTATTTTATTTTAGGAGTAAGATGCAATATGCAAAAATCAGCAAATTTTTTTTTTTGTGTATTTTATTAGTTTTGTCCCACCTGGCATCTGGAAATGTTTCAGGCTAAATATGATTGTATTTGAAAGTACATTGGTATTTGTTGCCACCCATTTATAGCAATGTACGTTCAAAGTATTATGGTTTAATACAAAAAAAAATAAAATTAAAATATATTTTATTTGTGGTTGAAATGAGAGTAAGACGCTCTACATAAGACAAACCAAGGAAAGTCCATTGCCTTAATAAAAGGAAAGTCTATATTGGTTAAAAGAATAATGTATATTTCTATTTCCTGTAGTTTGTAATAAGTCCTTTTCCCTTTTCTTGCATTCTTTGTCATGATTGTATGATATTTTAGCTGATGATAGCTGATGGGTGGAAGTCTTGATATACTTATTTTGTCAAATATCGGACACTTGATGTGTGTTGTTTTTTGTACAGATAATCAAAAGACCCATCTGGAAGAGTAATGGATCTCCCCTGTTGAAGCGTGGGATGCAAATCTATTTCCAGGAAGCTTAAACAATAGGGCATAAGAAAGGCATTGAGATTCTGAACATGAGAATTAATGTTTTGGTTTGCATTAATATCATTATATATATATATATATATATATATATATATATATATATATATATATGTATATTCTTTTACAACTTTCATATTTTTATTCTACAGATAATCAAAAGACCCATCTCGAAGAGTAATGGATCTCCCCTGTTGAAGCGTGAGATGCAAATCTATTTCCAGGAAGCTTAAACAATAGGGCATAAGAAAGACATTGAGATTCTGAACATGAGAATTAATGTTTTGGTTTGCATTAATATCATTATATATATATATATATATATATATATATATATATATATATATATATAGGTTCAGGTTCATTTGAGACCATTCTAATTTTGTGAGACTGTGAGACCAAATCTAAAAATAATTTTAAAATGCAAAATAAATAGAAAAATCCAAAAATTCTTTTTTTAAATATTATTTTTGGAACTTGAATTAACTAAAAAAAATTAAAAAATGCGTCTCACGGTCTCACAAAATTAAGCCGTCTCACGTGAACCTAACCCTATATATATATATATATATATATATATATATATATATATATATATATATATATATATATATATATATATATATATATATATATTCTTTTACAACTTTCATATTTTTATTCCTTTATTTTTAAGTTTCGTTATAATTTTATATTTATTTAAGAGGACAAGTACATGTTATAAGGTATTAAGTACAACTGTGAAATTTATAGACTTTTTAAATCCAAAAGGGTAGTAAATTGAAACCCAAATTCTCCGACGCTTAGCTAATTTGATAGGATAACATGAATTAAGGAAACATACATATATTAAAATTATAGTATACTATGAAATATGGAAATGTAGAAAAAAAAAAAGATGTGATCACATTATCTTTTTTATGTATTATGTATTTGACAATCGAAAAGAAACAAAATATGTTAAAATAGATAATACAACCGAAAAGAAACAAAATCTGTTAAAAATTTAAAGTTGTACAAAAGTTTGAGGTGTAGTATTGTAAACCAAAGAAAAGCTTCAATAAAAGAAAAATGAAAGATAGCATGTAGCTTTGGTTTTGCTACCATGAAAAAAATTGATGAATTTAGATCCTTTAATTGTTAAAAAAACATCAAAAACCATTATGTTGTCAAAGGTGGAATAAATTAATCTAAATGACTAGAATTTCCAAACTGAATGATAATGATAGTCGTAGATATTTTGACAGATATAAAACATATCATTATACATATTTTATAACTAACTATAAAAACATAAACGACACTAAAACTATTTAGATTTGTTTTATGTTTGGTACAATTCTGTTTTGTCCTAAAATCGTATATAGTCTATAAAGTAAAATTTCAAATTTCTAAACTTAATTTCATAGTCTTTCCAATAAAAAATTTATAAAATTTGATTAATTTCACATTTTAAAAGTCGTCAAACCTAAAGTTCAAAAAAACTTAAAATCATATATGTACCAAATTATTTAACTATGACTGTATCATTTTTTATAATTCAGTTTATAAGATACGTAAATAAAAGCATCACTCGCAAAACAAAAAATAAAATACATAAAAGGAATTTTATATTTCAAGAATATATAAGATTATTAAATAAAATAACTATCACTGCGACCTACATTGCCGATTTAGCGATTCGAGTAACTTTTTTGTTAACACTACCTGTTGATCAGATTTTAATCGTATTAAAATTTTTTTTTTGATAGAAAAGAGAAACACATGCTTTTTTACCCAAAATAGTAGTGTATATATATTCTTCACCAAAAATAGCAATGTACAAGCAGTGATTGAAAGAATACTATTTGAAACACGTCGAAAGGAATCTAATTGTTGTCACGAACCTATTCATGTAAAAGGCAGTGATTGAAAGAAAACTATTTGAAACACGTCGAAAGGAATCTAATTGTTGTCACGAACCTATTCATGTAAAAGAAAATAAACCCCAACTAAATACTTTCATTTAAACCTTAAAAAACAACAAACTTAGACCTTTGATAAAAAACAACAATGACTAGAGAAACGAAACGTTTTCCAATCACCGCTTAGAAACTATTTTTTAAAACGAAACAAATCACCGCCGCCCCATTGCGTGGGTCCACTACTAGTATATATATATATATATATATATATATATATATATATATATATATATATATATATATATATATATATATATCGAGTAAAATTTTTATTTTTAAATAAGTCAAAACTATTTATTCATTATCCCAAATGACGCTCAGACTAAAAGTATTCTTAAAACATCCGAGTATTATCATAAACAATTATTGCAAAATAAATCTTCAGGAGATGCAGAGCAATCAACTCTGACTCTTCCTTTTGAAACTAGACGTACCTAAAAATGTTTAAACCATCAAACCGTAAGAACAAAGCTTAATGAGTTCCCCAAAATACCACATACTATAAATAAATAGCCATAAGCTACCTCTATAATCTTGCATACAAGTGTCATGGTTTATCCCCATGGTCTTTTCCCTGGAATGTCAAGGCTACCCCTAGGTTCTTACAAGCAAGTGCCATGAGCTACCCCTATGGTATTTCCTTAAAATGTCATGGGCTACCCTATGGTCTAACATCTAAGTGCCATTGTTTAACCCCATGGTCTGACATCCAAGTGCCATTGTTTAACCCCATGGTCTTTCATGCAATTTCCATGGGCTACTAGATGGATTTTCATACAAATGCAAGCCCCCCCCCCCCCCCCCCCCCCCCCCCCCCCGAGGTCTTCCATGTAAGTATCATAAAGACAACTAGAATTTGATATACCTCAATCCAATAGGACGAAATTGGTACCTTCGACCCATGAGTACAGTGAGAAGATTCACCTGAACTATTCAACAGAAGCCCAACAACTACCTCAACAACATAACATCCAATCCAAGCTTCCTAAAGCCAAACGGTGTAACATATCAAAAAACACAACAAATCTAAAATTTTCAAAACAACACATTTACTAAAAAGAAGTCTTTACAAAAACCAGTATTTCCAAAACATCATTTAACATAACACCAATGATGTGTATGGTCACACCTTCGCCTTTGCCACGAACCTATGAATTACCTGAAACAAAACTAAAACTATAAGCCAACACTTAGCAAGTTCCTCCAAAGTACCACCACATAAACATAACAAACAACAACATGCATACAGAGTCTTCAACATGACTGGACCACCTCATTGGGCCTTTAACCTATCTGGACCGCTCTACGGGCCTTTAACCTGATTGGTACGACTCACATGCCTTCAGTCTATCCAGACAGCCCAGGGTATCTTGGCCTTCAGCACAAAGCAGGACTGCCTCAACCCGATACACCATCACATATCAACATATACCATAACAATCAATAGCTAGCATATACAAGTGGTCATACAGATCTAACAGATCACTACAGCATAACAACATCCTATATACCAGGATACAGATCAAACGGATCACTACAACATAACAACATATGTTAAAACTAGGATATCAATCCAATGGGTCGGCCTTGGTTCCTTTGACCCGTAAGTATAGTGATGAAAGCTCAGCATGTAGTCTGAATAACTCTCAGCTCCAACAACCGGATCAATAAAAATCCTAAATATCCAAATGTTTCCAATTAATAATTTTTTACATAAAATACACTTGGTGAAACTTGGTCAAAATCAACAAATCAACAAAGTCAACACAGCTGAGTCAACTCAGCCAAGTTAACTCAACCGATTCTACTTAGGCTTCGTACGCGGGGAGTACTCCGGAGGTACGCGGGGCTTACAAATTGTCCAAGGTGTTGGGGATAGATCCGTGTACGCGCAGCGTACGTAACAGTCCCTACTTAACCCATTAAGTGCTTATTTCTCCAACTTAACACTTCCAATTGGAGACCCAAGGCTAAAATACTATCAAGAGTCATAAATTTTCTAACTTTATGACTTTGCATGTCCGTTAAGTGTTTAATACCCAAAATCTCAACATCTTAAAAATGCCTTATACAGCTTGCATGGAGTAAAACTAATCATCAAGACCACATTTTTATGACTCAAGACCCCTCATAAGGTCTAAAAGAATGACTTAAGGGGTTAAGAGCATTTCATACTTAAGAATCACCATCTTTGGGACCAAAAATGCCCTAAATGATGAAATAACGACATCTACAAGAGAGAGTGACCAAGTTATGAACTTTTTACCTTTAGGAGGTTGCTAGCAAGTGGGGAATCCTAGATCTAAGTTGCTTCCAAGATTTAAGGTCCTTTCACCAACTTCTCATTCTTCAGGAACACCAAAAAGGAATTCAAATAAGCTCAAAACACTCTATGTTTTAAGAATACTGTTACGTTTGCGTACGAGGTGTATTCCCACCATACTAGGGTCCACCATAGTATGCTCAGCGTACACAACGTATGCCCAGTGTACTAGCCCATTGGCCAAAATCACAAAAATACCACAATGGGCCATTTTGCACTCTTTCATATACTCGGGGACTAAAGTGCAATATTTATTCATACATAGGGTTAAAATTGAAAAAAATACCTCAACATCGGGATGTTACAAACGAAAAAAAAAATCCTAAGCAAAATTCTTAATTCTACTAAAGTTTGACAAAAAGTCAAACTGGTCCAAAAGCCAACAGTCAAAAGCTAAGGTCAAAATTGCCAACAACAGCCCTCCACATTCCTAACCTTCCATGGCCACATTGTGGGCACAAAATGCCAAAATTGTCAATGATTCCCCAGTCGCCATGCAGCCCGAGGCCACACTGTGGGGACTGGCTTGAACAACTCAAACGAGCTTAATCCATAAAGACCAAACTCATAACATCAGATCTAGTTCCTAGTAGTTTTATAATGGATAAAGTTTCCAACTTTATCTAAATAGATGGTCCAAAGAAACAAGATCTAGTCTTTATGTCACAAAGGGACCAAAAATGCATCTTTCGTAACTTAATCCATTAAGTCCAAGTATCCAACCTTCAGATCTGGATCAACATGATGTTTAAATTGATAAAGTTTCCAACTTTATCCATAATAATGCCACAAACTTTCAAGATCTAAACTTTAATACACCAAAATGACCTAAATAACCAAGATATCTTGCATGGTTAAAATGGAAGGCAAAATATCATAACTTTTATAGTCCATGAGGTCCATGAAGAATTCTAAACTGATCAAAAGATGTTGGAGTTCATTCAACTCCAATATCACCTTTAAAATGGACCAAAAGTGACAAAACCCACAAATGAAGAGATCTAAAGAACTAAAGAGCAAGATTAGAACTTTATACCTACAATAGTACAAAAATATAGTGTATTTGATGGATCTAAACTTGAAGAATCATTCCTTGAAACCAAAAGATCCTTTTTGATCTTTAAACTTCATCAAAATATCATAAAAAGCACATAAAAGAGGAGAAAGGAGAGAGGAGAAGCTCAAATCTTGAAGGTGGAGGCTAGGGTTCTCCCAAAGGGTTGTAGAGGTGATGGAGGCTGATAAAATGCCAAAAAAAAATGTAGAACCTTATGCTTATATACATTGAAAACCCTAAAAATCATGGGCTTGGGCCTGACAAACTACGATGTCGTGGGATCTGATCCCCACTCCGTGGCCAAGACTTTTCATCAAAATCCATTCCAGCTTCAAACAACCATGACTTCTTCTCGTTTCAACTCAGTTTTTGACGATTCTTATATCCAATGAAAGGTATTGACGAGCCCTGCACTTTTATCTAGTTAATTTTGGCTTAACACATGTCGAAGTAAAAACCATAATCCATGAAAGAAGCCTAACATATAACATTTCCCATTCTACCCCTTCGCTCCAAAACACAAACCAAGGGCTTAGATCACATAACCAATATTATCAATGTCTGCTATGGTCTAGACCCTATTCCTTTGAAGCCCAGGGCCTTTAATTGATCCATTCATTTCCTAGAATCTTGAAAGAAGAAACTTCTCAAAACATGATGTTACAACTCTCCCCCACTTAAACTAAATTTTATCCTCAAAATCCATCTTGATTAGAATATTTGAAATCAACGTCAACATATTCGACAAGCTCCTACTAAGCACTTCGAAATCAAGGCATCTATACAGAGAAGTCAAGAGATCACTCAGAAAACCACAACTTTCAACAAACAACCCAATAACTTGAAAATACTCAACTGCAACCACCATTATCGTCTCCCTAACTATAAGACCCAACTTCCAGTTAAAATCACTCAACCCAGAAAACTTCTCCAAAACTAGAACTACAACTAACCCCATTAATAAACTCCCATAACCAGGAACCCATCAGTCAAAACTCCATAAACCATACTCTATGACTGATGGTCATCTATTTTTCGTACCTACCCCTACTCCTTGACTAGGAACACCACCAAACCTTGCATAAAGAATAATTTAAACATTTTGATCGTTGATTTCAACCAATCCCAAATCCAAAAGCCATGCCTAAAAACATTAAATACATACTTGACTTCGTGACAAGTCACCACTAACCTACTATTCCCACGAGCATAATTATGATCCACTAAGAATTTCACATTGCATCCAAAATCCTTATTAGCTAAGGTGTACATCCACTTGTCAAATCACTCGACACATCTACAACAAACTTTATGACTCGAGATTTCAGAAACAATACCCAACATTGGTAACCAAACCCATAATAAACCAACCTCAAGAAAATGGAGTCCACAATTTCAAACATTCATCAAGCGACTTCCGATGCACAACTAATATATCCACAAAAACAAACTTATATTATCCTTAAGATCCAAGCTAGGTGGTAGTTAAGCCTCCCGACTCTCTGAAATGCACTAACACTCAACCATGCCAATAAGACTAACGATACAAGACCTAATAGTCTCAATCAAATGACTACCAGGTTCCACTCACATGAATCATGCAACCAGTGGTTCACGATACATCATGACACCCTCTAGACATTAGAAATATAAGCTCATGGTATCATGCTGTTCTTGTCGTCATTCTAATATTGTCCTAAAGACTCACGACCAACACCACAAGGGCCTATAGGTACTCAACTATCATCCCACTGACTTGTAGTATCCCAATCAATATCCTTCTCGACACAATACGAGCCAAAACTTCTATAATGCATAATTCATTTCATAGAATAGGCTCCTGCCAACTAAAAATCATACAAAAACATGGTCACACTGTAACATCCCAAAATTGAAGGACAAAAATTTCATTTTTAAATAAGTTATTATAAAACCAACCGTATAAAAAAAACATCTATAATATTATGTCATGTTAAAACCAAAGTAGAAATAATCAAAACATGTTATCATAAACAATATCGGAGTGTAATCCCAAAGATCTCATGTGCAGAATACCATAGTGTGATGCGCTGTGATCGAGTCGACTCCTTTCCTTTGAAATGAAGTACCTGAAACCAAAACTGAAAACCGTAACCACGATGCTTAGTGAGTTCCCTCATCATACCACATACCATACATAACGCATGCTGGAAGACATATCTAGGTGCCTGATCTACCCCTTCTGTCATCTCAACCGGTAACCTTGCCTAGCATACCTAGGTGCTGGCCTACCCCTTCAGTCCTCTCGACCGGTAACCTAGCCTAGCATATATGGGTGCTAGCCTACCCCTTCGGTCCTCTCGACCGGTCATTGGGGACTATTTCACCCCTCCTATTAGTACTATATAATATCATAGCACATATCATAAGTTGTCTAACATAAATGGGTACTAACTACCCCTTCGGTCCTTTCGACCGGTACTGGGGTCTAACCTACCCCCTATCATATATCACATAACATCATGGCATACAAACACATAATCATAATAGATAACACATACCAGAAAATCATCTTAACCATAATTCATACTAGTGGGCTGGCCTTGGTGCCTTAGACCCATTTCTACTGGAAGGCAACTCACCTCACACTACTGAAGTCCCACAGACCGAACCCCAATTACTGGATGACAGGTTCCCGAACTGCCAACATCAAAACAATACCCAATTAATAATTGGGTTCTAATACATAACCATAAGTCCATGCTTGGGGTAAAAGACTGCTTTACCCCAATCTTAGCTTGATCCAAGCCTAAGGCCCAATCCAAGGGCCCAAAAGTCAACTATGGGTCATAGCCCACCACATGGCCTAATTTTCCAAATTGGGTCCAAAACTTTATAAGGTCTTACCATAAGGCCCCACCATTTAGTCAAGTCCAACATTCAACATTCTAATGGCCCAATAGTACAATATCACCCGATGAGTAATTGGGTCCCAAACCATAATCCATAATCCATATCTGGGGTGAAGCGACCGTTTCACCCTTGATTCATCGAGATCCATACTATAATATACGTGAAGGCCCACTAATGGCCCATGTTTAAAACCAATCAAGCCCAAAGTTCCAAAATTCATACAAGTCCACTAATGGCCTACTAATGGCCCAATTTTCCAAATTGGGCCCAAACCTTTACATGGGACTCACCTTAAGCCCAAAAACTTATTTCCAACCCAAACATACATCATTAGCTAGACCAACAATCCATAACCCAAATAATAGTGCAAACCTAAAATGGCCCACAAGGCTGAATGAACGGCTCTAACTTCCATTTAGGCCCAATCCCTTCTCATGGGCCTTAGATAAAGGCCCAATAATGGTTCTTTAGTCCAAAATTTCAATTCCAGATGGCCCACTAAGGACCAAAGTAGTTAAGTCCAAAGAATGGCCCAAACCGAGGCCCATTAGTGCGGAACCCACTTTGACTGAGTACACGGGGCGTACTCATATGTACGAGGGGCGTACTGGGCTTGTGATTTGTACGCTGCACGTACCAGCCCCTTTCTCCTATTAAGCACTTAATCACTTCATCCCTTGCCCCAACTCTCCAGTCTGACTTCTATGGGTGACTTTTCAAGTAAAGTTGGCAACCTTTCTAACATGCATGACTTAATGGGACTCTAGAGCTCAAAAGAGCTTAATAGACAGTCTTAACTCATGCTTGGACTCAAACACTTCACAAATCTTGCACCTTTATGAGAGAGAGGACCTTAGAATGTCCAGATCTACAAGTTTGAGTCCCCAAAACGACCCTAGCTCACAAAGACCAAGAAGAAGTCTAAGAATGGCCAAAACTAACTCAAAAGAGGATCTATGAAATGGAAGGTGAAGATCAGAGCTTTTTAACTCCAATGGGTTGGCAAATAGGAGAACTTTCTAGATCTACAAGCTCCCTTCCAAGATCAACACTTGAACACCACCTTCTCTTCTTGCACACACACTAAAAGTCTTCTTTCAAGCTCCAAGCTTCATCTAAGGTCATTTAGGGTTTCATGGTCGTGAAAAGGGGTGGAAGCTGATCTGAAATGACCTAGGGAAGGATATAATGAGGCTTATATAGGGCATAAGTAGATGAATTAGGGTTTTGGGAACTCTGAACGTACGCTGGGCGTACACCTCTCCACACCCATGACCATGTGACTTAATACGTTAGGCGTAACCCAACTTATGTTGGGGATACCCAGCTAAACACACGCATGCATTCGATGTTTGCTTGGGTTTTCTTTGTCAAAAAACTCCATTTGGGATCAGTTCTGCCAACAACTTCATAGTATTATAACTTCTTCTTTCTAAGTCCATTTCCGAAGAACTTTATATCCACAAAAAGGTGGCGAGAAGCCCTACACTCATACCATCACACCTGAGCCTTAAAACCTTCAGAATAAAGCTTAAAATGCATAACAGGCCGAGATATCAATTTACAGTCGTACCCTTGGCTCCCAAAGATACAATTGAAAACATGGTCACTTGAATCATAGCAACTACATTCGAGATGGGCTAAATCATTTCTTTCCTATAGCTCTAATCCCCATGACAACTAATGATTGAGCTGTAGTCCCTGATAATAAGGTAAATCTGAAACCGGGTGTTACACACACAACCAGAGAATGAGATAGGCTATTGTACTCTTGTTCCAATTCAAGGGCTACAAACTACTAAAGAACCATGCGAATAACTTGAGCCAAGTGTTCTCATGCTCTCATAGTCAGTCTACATGCATTCTGTAATGACCCAATTTTCAAGTCCGAAAATTTCATTTTAAAATATTACTTCAGAAAAACATTAATAAATAAAAACATTGTTTGATCACACCATAACACATCGCAACCATGTTTTAAAAAGTCAACCATACATCCCATCAAAATATCAGAGTATAATCCCAATGAATCTCGTAAATGCGGAACCCAGAGTGTGTGCAGGATGTGCCGCTACCGCGCCGGCTCCTTCCCCTTCGGTGAAGAGGTACCTGAAAACAAGACTGTAAACGTAAGCACAAAGCTTAGTGAGTTCCCCCAACGTACCACATACCATACAAACACATAACATACGTACTGCCAGGCTATTCTGGGGTGCCTGACTACCCGGTACGGCCATTTTGGGGTGCCGACCTACCCATACGGCCATTCTGGGGTGCCATCCTACCTGTGTCAAGCCATTCTGGGGTGCTGACTACCCATGTCAAGCCATTCTGGGGTGCTGACTACCCATCGGTCCTAACAACCGATCCTCGGGGACTGGTCCCCTCCCGCTACCTCTATCGCATAACATAACAGGCCAACATACAAACATATCATCACATACTGTCAGACGTTTCTGGGGTGTCTGACTACCCTGCGGTCCTAACAACCGAACTCTACTACTATCGCATATAACGTATCATGATAGCATATACATATCAGGTAATAGCAAACCTAGATGATATCACAAAGACAATCATCTATCATACGTCTCCTACTGGTGGGCCGGCATTGTGGCCTTAGACCCACCACTACTGGAAGGTAAATCACCTCAAAGTAGCTGCTAAACTGATCGGGAACTAACTGACTGCTGCTGCTCCGAAAATCCTCCGGCTGCAATTCCCACAACATACTCAATCAAACACTGCTAACTGTCCTTTGGGTAAAATGACCATTTTACCCCTGGTCTAGCTCTAAGTCAAAGTCAGAGTCAACTTTCAGTTGACCCGACTCGCCGAGTTGGCTCTCCAACTCGTCGAGTCCCTATCAGACGATTGTACTGAGTCCCTGTTTCTACTCGTCGAGTTAGGCTATGACTCGACAAGTTCATCTTGTAGACTGACGTTCAACCTCTTCATCCTACTCGCCGAGTTGTATGAACAACTCGTCGAGTTCATCTTCATCCGAAGAACACTTATGCTAAGACTCGCCGAGTTGTATGAACAACTCGCCGAGTCTGTTCTTGATCTATGAAGATTGCCTTGGACTCGCCGAGTCAGGGCATTGACTCGCCGAGTCCTATCATGGGTGAGTTCAGCTTCCAACTCACCGAGTCACCCCCTGTGACTCACGGCTCAACTCGATACATCATAAAGGGACCAATTCAGTGACTCGCGACCAGACTCGTCGAGTCACATATACGACTCGCCGAGTCGCAGCCATGCATCCATCAAATACACCGATTTGCTCGATTCCAGTCCATGCCATTCACAGATCTGGGCTTCTAGGACACAAATCACACGTAAAGTTTCCAACTTTACGTGTAGATATTCACCAATATGGATTTTAAGGCTCAAAGTGCACCAAAAGAGGTAGATCTAGGGCTTTCATGCAATATGACCCCATAAAGGCATTAGATCCAAGCTCCAGGGACTAAATCATGCCTAGATCTAAAGGCTAACAACTTATTACAACCCACAAAGCACAAACAAGCTTGGGGAAGAGCCCAAGAAGGACTCCTATGAAGCTAAAAGAGATTACAAGCTTGAAAACAGAGGGGAAACGAGCTATACCTCAAGGAAAACGTTGAGATGACACAAAGATGCCTGGTCTCCTTCTCCTCTTCTTGATCTACTCTTCTTTCTCCTCAAAATCTTCAAGAAAACTCCAAAACACTTCAATCTCTCAAGGAAATAAGGGTATAAACGATGTTGGGAGTTCTGGGGGTGAATGGGGACGATTTTGGGGCGGAATGAGGGTTTAAATAGGGTGCAAACCCTTGAAATTTAGGGTTTCATCCAGCAGCGGTGACTCGCCGAGTCCGGGATATGGACTCGCCGAGTCGCCAACTTAAACGTGTCCTGAGTCTTGTCCCTACTCGGCGAGTCGGACCTATGACTCGCCGAGTCCAAGGCTAAAATAGGGAAATACTCAAATAAAATTCACATACCGGAAACCAGGTGCTACAAATCTCCCCCACTTATTTTAGACTTCATCCTCGAAGTCTGCTGCTCGATCCTGAAACAGCTCGGGGTAATGTTCCATCATCTCGTCCATCGGCTCCCAAGTCCATTCCGAACCCTTGCGGTGCTGCCATTGCACCTTCACTAGTTCTACCCTCTTGTTCCGCAAAGCCTTTGACTTCCTGTCGAGTATTGCGACTGGGCGCTCAATGTAATTCAAGCTGTCATCAACCTGAATATCCTCCAACGGTATTACCGCTGAATCGTCCACCAGGCACTTCCGCAGTTGCAAAACATGGAAAGTGTTGTGGATCTGACTGAGCTTGGCTGGCAGATCCAGCCTATACGCCACCTTGCCCACCCGGGCTACAACCCTGAACGGCCCGATGAATCTTGGGCCCAACTTACCCCGCTTCCTGAATCGAATGACACCTTTCCAAGGCGACACTTTCAGGAGAACCATATCCCCGACTTGGAACTCCAAGTCGGATCGACGCTTATCGGCGTAACTTTTCTGCCGACTTTGAGCAGTCTGAAGTCTGCTCCAAACCTGCTGGATCCTATCGGTCGTCTCTAGCACCACCTCGGTGCTTCCCATGACTCTCTGGCCAACTTCACCCCAACATATCGGGGTTCTGCACCTCCGCCCGTACAACCTCTCGAACGGTGGTCGGTCAATACTCGCGTGATAGCTGTTGTTGTAGGAGAACTCAGCCAAGGGAAGATAGGTATCCCATCTACCACCGAAATCCAACACACACGCCCGCAACATGTCCTCCAAAGTCTGGATGTTCCGCTCACTCTGACCATCTGTCTACGGGTGAAAGGCGGTGCTAAAATGCAATCGAGTGCCCAACTCGTCATGAAACTTCTTCCAAAATCTGGAAGTGAAACGTACATCCCTATCCGAGATCACCGATACTGGCACCCCGTGCCGCTCCACGATTTCCCTGATATAGATATCGGCCAACTTCTCGGCCGATATGCTCTCCTGAATCGGAATAAAGTGAGCACTCTTGGTCAGTCGGTCCACGATGACCCAAATCGAATCCACTCCATGCGCGGTTTTGGGAAGCTTTGTAATAAAATCCATGGTGATATCTTCCCATTTCCACAGTAGAATGTCCAACGGCTGCATCTTACCATGCGGTCTCTAATGTTCGGCCTTGACCTTCCTGCAGGTTAAGCACCGCTCTACGTACCATGCCACATCCCGCTTCATGCAGGGCCACCAATAGTTCAGATGAAGATCCCTATACATCTTCGTCGCCCCGGGATGGATAGAGAATCGGGACTTGTGCGCCTCATCCATCAAAATCTGGCGGACGCCCCCGTGATACGGCACCCACACCCTATGGTGTAGTGTCAATAGACCCCGGCTATCATAATCAAAAGAGGATACCTAACCCACCACGCGCTCGCTCTTCCGATGCTCCTCCTTGATAGCCTCCTGTTGAGCCTCCTGAATTTGCTCCAATAGGGGAGTCACTACGGTCATCCTCAGGCATACGTCCCTGATCGGTGCCGCCTTGTGGCTAAGCGCATCGGCCACCACGTTGGCCTTCCCCGGGTGGTAAAGGATCTCGCAATCATAATCCTTCACCACATCCAACCACCGACGCTGCCTCATGTTCAGATTCGGCTGGTCCATGAGATACCTCAGACTCTTGTGGTCCGTGTAGATGGTACAACGAACCCCGTAGAGGTAATGTCGCCAAATCTTGAGAGCGAAGACCACGGCCCCCAACTCCAAATCGTGCGTCGGGTAGTTCGCCTCATGGGGCTTGAGGTGCCTCGAAGCGTAGGCAATGACATGCCCCCTCTGCATCAGAACTGCGCCCAACCCCGAAATGGACGCATCACAATAAACCACAAAATCCTCTACGCCCTCAGGCAGGGCTAGGATCGGCGCCTCACACAATTTCTGTCTCAGCATCTCAAACGCAGCCTGCTGCTCGGGTCCCCACCAAAAGACCACGGCTTTCTTCGTCAGTCGTGTCAGG
The DNA here is from genome assembly GCF_052625555.1 of Lactuca saligna. Lineage (NCBI taxonomy): Eukaryota > Viridiplantae > Streptophyta > Magnoliopsida > Asterales > Asteraceae > Lactuca > Lactuca saligna. Next base: position 184,427,727 of record NC_136423.1, read on the forward strand.
GGTACGACTATCTTGGAGAAATCTTGGATAAATCTCCGATAGTAGCCCGCTAATCCTAGGAAACTCCGAATCTCAGATGGAGACTTCAGAACCTCCCATCTCATCACGGCCTCAACCTTGGCCGGATCGACCAGAATCCCGTTCTGGTTGACGAGGTGCCCAAGAAACTGCACCTCGCGCAGCCAGAACTCGCACTTGGAGAACTTGGCATACAAGCTCTCCCTCCTCAGGGTCTCCAACACCTCCCTCAGATGCTCCTCATGCTCCTCTTGGGACTTGGAATAAACCAGGATGTCATCGATAAAGACTATCACAGACCGATCCAGCATCGGTCTGCAAACGAGGTTCATGAGATCCATGAACGCGGCAGGAGCATTGGTGAGCCCAAACGGCATCACCACAAACTCATAGTGGCCGTAACGTGTCCGAAACGCGGTCTTCTGCGTATCCTCCTCCCTGACCCTCATCTGATGATAACCCGAACGCAAGTCAATCTTGGAGAACCAAGATGCTCCTTGAAGCTGGTCAAAGAGGTCATCAATCCTCGGGAGTGGGTAACGGTTCTTCACCGTCACCTTATTCAACTCCCGGTAATCTATACACATCCGATGCGACCCATCCTTCTTCTTCACAAATAGAATCGGGGCTCCTCAAGGAGAACTGCTCGGACGAATAAATCCCTTGTCCAGCAGCTCCTGCAGCTGCGTAGACAACTCCTGCATCTCGGGAGGGGCCAGCCGATACGGTGCTTTGGCTATCGGAGCCGCACCGGGAATAAGATCAATCCTGAACTCTACCTGTCGCTCCGGAGGTATCCCAGGTAGTTCCTCCGGGAAAACATCTGCAAAATCTCGAACCACCGGGACCTCGCTCACGGTCGCCTTACCCACCTCCCGGGTATCCATCACATACGCGACATATCCCGCGTATCCCTGCTGAAGATAACGCCTAGCCCTCGCTGCTGAACGTACAGTGGGTCCACACTGTGGCCGTTCGCCATGAATCACTAACTCTCCCCCGCTTGGGGTCCTGACTCGCACTAGCTGCTGCGCGCAATCTATCACTGCCCCATTAGGGCTCAACCAATCCATGCCAATAATCACCTTGTTCCCACGCAATGGAATGGGAACCAAGTCTACCAGGTAACACTCCTAAAACAGTCGCAGAACGCAATCTCGAAACACCATCGATGCTTGCACCGATCGATCGTCAGCAATCTCTACCTCTAACGGGCAATCTAACTCGCCTGAAGTCTCATGAAACCTCTTGCTAAGCGCAAGAGAAACGAACGATCGGGATGCACCCGAGTCGAACAATACCTGAACTGGGATGCCGTTCACATGGAACAATCCTAATACATATATATACACACGGAGCACATATCAATATCATAACAACATAAAATGAAAGATAGAAGGAAAGAATCATACCCGTTACCACATCGGGCGCGGCGCGTGCCTCCTCTGTAGTCAGCTGGAATGCTCGGCTCCTCACCACCGGAGCCTCTGCCTTGCCCTGACGGCCATCCGTGATCCGCAGGGTCGCTGGAGCTGGCGCCTTCACTGGTGCTGAAACTGTCAACATGGGGCAATTGGCCTTCTTGTGGCCCTTCTGGTTGTAGTGGAAACACAGCAACTCCGATGTCTGAATAACTGTCGCAGGAGCAGTGCAATACCTGCCGATGTGCCCAAACTTGCCGCACTTGTAGCAGCCTGACAATCCCATCCTGCACGCCCCCTCGTGCGGCCTGCCGCACTTCCTGCAGCGGCTCGGTCCTGACTGGCCTTTCGGCCTCCCATCTGATCCCTTGGGCTTCTTCCCCGAAGCCCCTCCTGCCTGTCCCTCCTCAGATTTCTGTTTCCGGATGTGCTCCAAATCTATCTCCCTCTCCCTTGCCCTGGCGATCATAGAGTCCAAGGTAGGGCAAGCCAAAAAGCTAACATGCTCCCGGATGTCAGCTCGAAGCATATCGTGATAACGAGTCCTCCTCATATCCTCGTCACCAGTATACTGGGGCACCAACAAAGCCCTCTCCCGGAACTTGGCGGTGATCTCCGCCACAGTCTCCGTCGTCTGTCTCATATCCAGAAACTCCCTGGCCAGCTGCTGAAGCTCGACAGCTGGCGTAAACTCTGCCCTGAACCTGGTCACAAAGTCCGACCAGGTCATAGCCTTGATAGCTGAGGCTCCCAACGAGTCACCCACTGACTCCTACCAATCCCGGGCTCGGTCCCGTAAACACCCCGCTGCGTATCTCACCTTCGACCCCTCGGGGCAGAAGCTAGTCAGTTGTGCAGACTCGATGTCTGCAATCCATCGCCTGGTAGCAATGGGGTCCTTTACCCCATGGAAATCCGGCACACCACTACCCCTGAAGTCCTTGAAGGACAGTGTGCTTGACCCCGACTGGCCAGTTGCCAAATCACTCCTGAATGCCTGCAGGCGATCCTCCATCAACTCCATGATCCCTTCCTTGATCGACCCGAAGATAATGGGAGTCGACTCAAGGATACCCCTGGTGATCTCTGACGTGATGAACTCGCGTAGTCCCTCATCTATCGGCTCGGACCCTGATCCCGAACCTGACCCCTCTCCAGAACCGCCGTCCACCGGCCTCGATCGAAGTACCACCATTCTGCAATACATCACAACAATCATTAGATATACTGGTGCTCCCTGAGGAATCATAGCTACTTACAAGTTCCCTGGTCTTGTCTTGGCCTTCCTTGGTTCGGGTATGGATCCTCTGCTTTCAATAGTACGGGCCCATACTACCTTCCACATCTATCCGTACCTTCTTCAAGGACTGCCTCAACTCCACCAGATCCCTTACACTAAGGCTAGTTACTACTATACTCATTCCCGGCTCGCCTTAGGGAAACCTCCGGCTCTACTCGATTCAATCCTCAGCTGCTGCAGGCCTCCTTGTAATGCCAATTAGCCATCACACGAACACCATCACATGCGGCGAGACTCAGATAATCCTTCGAGTACCCGAATCGTCCCTACAACGGTTGGACTTAAACAAGAGCTGCGCAGTAGGATTAAATCCGGTACTCTAAGATCATTCAACTCTGATCACATGTGGTGTGACGTATTCGCCTAATGGCTAATTCCCATTATTTGGAGTCCCACGTAGCACGAAGCAAGCAGCATTCGAACAAGGGAAAACGACTTCAAACAATTCCACTCTCATAGAGAGGAACTGAACTAGCACACCGTGTTAGCTTATACTACCAGGAAAACCCTAACAGGCTACCCTACCGCTGTCTACACTATACAAGCATGCAATTCACATATAGGTGGAACACATAAGGCAGACACATAAGGCATCATTCCTAGATCCTTAGCCATATTCTAGCATGCTGTTCTACAAAAGCTGATAAACATAACATAAACTGGTATGGGTACTTTGGGGAGTACTTACTTGAGCTCGGCCGGTCGCGCACATCACACACACTTTTGTTCTTTCTTAAACTCTTTTCTCATTGTTCGAAATCATTTTCTAAAAAAAATTCTTTAAATCCCTAGATTTGCGTTCAGACACCCCCGAAGGTGAGTCCGAATCCCTCAAACCAGGGCTTTGATACCAACTTGTAACGACCCAATTTTCAAGTCCGAAAATTTCATTTTAAAATATTACTTTAGAAAAACATTAATAAATAAAAACATTGTTTGATCACACCATAACACATCGCAACCATGTTTTAAAAAGTCAACCATACATCCCATCAAAATATCAGAGTACAATCCCAGTGAATCTCGTAAATGCGGAACCCAGAGTGTGTGCAGGATGTGCCGCTACCACGCCGGCTCCTTCCCCTTCGGTGAAGAGGTACCTGAAAACAAGACTGTAAACGTAAGCACAAAGCTTAGTGAGTTCCCCTAACGTACCACATACCATACAAACGCATAACATACGTACTGCCAGGCTATTCTGGGGTGCCTGACTACCCGGTACGGCCATTCTGGGGTGCCGACCTACCCATACGGGCATTCTGGGGTTCCGTCCTACCCGTGTCAAGCCATTCTGGGGTGCTGACTACCCATGTCAAGCCATTCTGGGGTGCTGACTACCCATCGGTCCTAACAACCGATCCTCGGGGACTGGTCCCCTCCCGCTACCTCTATCGCATAACATAACAGGCCAACATACAAACATATCATCACATACTGTCAGACATTTCTGGGGTGTCTGACTACCCTGCGGTCCTAACAACCGAACTCTACTACTATCGCATATAACGTATCATGATAGCATATACATATCAGGTAATAGCAAACCTAGATGATATCACAAAGACAATCATCTATCATACGTCTCCTACTGGTGGGCCGACATTGTGGCCTTAGACCCACCACTACTGGAAGGTAACTCACCTCAAAGTAGCTGTTGAACTGATCGGGAACTAACTGACTGCTGCTGCTCCGGAAATCCTCCGGCTGCAATTCCCACAACATACTCAATCAAACATTGCTAACTGTCCTTTGGGTAAAATGACCATTTTACCCCTGGTCTAGCTCTAAGTTAAAGTCAGAGTCAACTTTCAGTTGACCCGACTCGCCGAGTTGGCTCTCCAACTCGTCGAGTCCCTATCAGACGATTGTCCTGAGTCCCTGTTTCTACTCGTCGAGTTAGGCTATGACTCGACGAGTTCATCTTCTATACTGACATTCAACCTCTTCATCCTACTCACCGAGTTGTATGAACAACTCGTCGAGTTCATCTTCATCTGAAGAACACTTATGCTAAGACTCACCGAGTTGTATGAACAACTCGCCGAGTCTGTTCTTGATCTATGAAGATTGCCTTGGACTCGCCGAGTCAGGGCATTGACTCACCGAGTCCTATCATGGGTGAGTTCAGCTTCCAACTCACCGAGTCACCCCCTGTGACTCACAGCTCAACTCGATACATCATAAAGGGACCAATTCAGTGACTCGCGACCAGACTCGTCGAGTCACATATACGACTCGCCGAGTCGCAGCCATGCATCCATCAAATACACCGATTTGCTCGATTCCAGTCCATGCCATTCACAGATCTGGGCTTCTAGGACACAAATCACACGTAAAGTTTCCAACTTTACGTGTAGATGTTCACCAATATGGATTTTAAGGCTCAAAGTGCACCAAAAGAGGTAGATCTAGGGCTTTCATGCAATATGACCCCATAAAGGCATTAGATCCAAGCTCCAGGGACTAAATCATGCCTAGATCTAAAGGCTAACAACTTATTACAACCCACAAAGCACAAACAAGCTTGGGGAAGAGCCCAAGAAGGACTCCTATGAAGCTAAAAGAGATTACAAGCTTGAAAACAGAGGGGAAACGAGCTATACCTCAAGGAAAACATTGAGATGACACAAAGATGCCTGGTCTCCTTCTCCTCTTCTTGATCTACTCTTCTTTCTCCTCAAAATCTTCAAGAACACTCCAAAACACTTCAATCTCTCAAGGAAATAAGGGTATAAACGATGTTGGGAGTTCTGGGGGTGAATGGGGACGAGTTTGGGGCGGAATGAGGGTTTAAATAGGGTGCAAACCCTTGAAATTTAGGGTTTCATCTAGCGGCGGTGACTTGCCGAGTCCAGGATATGGACTCGCCGAGTCGCCAACTTAAACGTGTCCTGAGTCTCGTCCCTACTAGGCGAGTCGGACCTATGACTCGCCGAGTCCAAGGGTAAAATAGGGAAATACTCAAATAAAATTCACATACCGGAAACCAGGTGCTACACATTCCTCATGACAATATCTAATGAAGTTACCACAACAAACATCCTAAAGGGAACCATAAACAATCGTGGATCTACTACATTCCTATTCCTCTCGACCTTACCCAATGGTTGAAGTACCAGTATCGCTAACGAAACAATAAATCTTAATCGTCAATAGAAACATCCTCATGTATGGTTGAAACTAGATCCTACAACTTGATTTAAACTGAACAGATTCCACTAATACACAACTAACTCGACAATACTTCCAAAGTTATCCAAAAATGCTGCTAAAACCCTGGTTGGATTAATCAAAATACTAAACCTGCCGACATGACATGACAAAATTAAATTATACATAGATCCGAAGTCACACTTTTAAAACTAAACAACACCGCTCCGGCTTCCGAACTTCCAATAACCAAGGACAACTACCAAACCTGATCCCGTTATGAACAAAACTTCCATACCCAATAATTGAGGGTACAAATACCCAGAAACCACAATATAAAATGTATAGATCTTGACGATAGGTTGATGCATCCATTGAACTTTAATTTATAATGCTTGAAACTATAGACAATGAACAAAATGACGAACGATCAAGAAAGCGTTGACAATTAATCCCATGACCTAATACACTACTAAAGAAAACCCATGTGGAACTAAAGATACCAAACCTTGAAGATGATTTACCCATCAATAACTGCCCAACCTAGACTATAGATAACACTCTATACAACGCGCTAGCAAATCCATTAACAACCGATACCCAACCTGAGCGTCCTAACCACCTCTTAATCTATTCATCGACATCCCGAAAGGAACCACTGGCCTTAATGATCTCCTTGACCAACAACTTATTAACATGAAGATAACTCATGCATTCCTGAGCACATACATCTAATGGAAACTTGTTGTGCACCCCCGACTTAACCAAATTTTGAACCAAAATCTCGCATACCCAAACCACATATCCATGTGAACCATTCTTCTGGAACCATAAAATCAAATAGATCGATGATCCTCCGAGTAGAATACCCAGTTCTCCACCCCTTAGGGTTCGAACTACCACCAATTAACATGGTAAATGGACCAAATCTCAAGCTGGCTCAACCAGATCCATAACATTCCTGGCCCTTGGAATGTAGAAGACAACGTAGGATGACCTTCTAAATAGGGAACAATAAAACTTAAAGAGCTTTCGAATCTTAGATGAATACCTCGAAAACTCCCAATCATAACCGCCTCTAACATCAGGAATCCTATGTAGATGCACAAGCAATAACTTTGACATTCTATTCATAGTACTGATTCTCTATCTAGAAACATATGGACTACCACTTACCTTGTCCACAAATCTCCAAACATCAATTCATCGAGAGGATCATTCATATATACAAGAGACATCACTCTCATATTCGGGATACATCAGAGACAACAAAATTTGTCACTCCCGATTCTCCTCCTTTTATTACTTGAAGCTATCAACTAGTGCCTGACCTAACTAAATTCAAAGAAAGCAGACCATTAATCTCATCTCAAGGCAACCATACCACAAGAATGCTCTTGTGCATTCCCACACTGCCATACTTGCCTCCAAAAACTACAACCATATTTCCCTATGCTGGGTCTACATCCCAACTTTGAAAATAACATGTCTGCTCTCTCTTTCCTCTAAACACAGAAAGATAGAAGAATATAACCCCCGTTGTAGGTAATGACATCCCAATCCATCTACCAATTACTCAACCTTCGGCTGCAATCTTCGAGCAGTTCATCAAAATCCATTGCTTTTTTAATCTCGCAACTCAACTGGTACTACCTTTATCAAGGCCATCAAGACCACAAAATCAACTAAATGACCTAGGTCTGCACCATTCAAATCCAAATTGACATGACTGCTAAGGCCCAAACAATCACTAGAACTATCATCAGTCCGAACAACCATAACCGATAGACTGAACATGGAAACATATTGCAACGAATTATGGTGCCAAACTATACACTCTACCCTCACTTAGATCCTTATAATCCCTAGAATTTTCCTTGATTCGAGTACATGTCATATGCTTTTAGTAGTACTGGCCCAATACTACCTTCCACACATATTCATACTTTTGTAACATCCCAAAATCACAATAAAATTTTTCATTCTTAGTTAAAGACAAATTACAGTTTTTCAATCATCCCAAATCATAAGAACCCAAGATCAAATACAAATGTTCCAAAATCAATGTAGCATAACATCTCCAGAACATGTCACCAAAGGATGTATATGATCACATCTTTACTTTTCCCCGATCATCTAATGTACCTGAAACATAAAACTTAAATTGTAAGCCAAATCTCAGTGAGTTCTTCAAAATACCACCATACAAACACACAACAACATATATAATGGGCCCACAAACATCGGGCTGGATTACCCTGAGCCAACAACATGAGTTTGGATTGCCTTCATTTCCCATAACTCATGTCTGGAGTGCTCCTGAGCCCACAACATAAGCCTGGCTTGCCTTTCTAACCTATAACTTATGTGTGGCTTGCTCCTGGGTTTGTTGGCTTCAACACAAAGAAATATTGCATCAAGCTAATTGCACTATGTCGATATATGCAACAGATAAACATATAACCATCAAAGTGATAATCATACAAATCTAACCGATCACTACAACATATCAACATCCTATATAACAACATTCAAAACCGAATGGGTCGGCATTGGTGCCTTCGCCCATGATTATAGTGAGGAAACCCACCTCAAAATTTGAAAAGATAGCAAAAAAGAATGCTTCTCCAAGTGTTAACTCTATAGGTTACCTATGCAAAAAATTATGACCTGAACTCAAACTACAACTAAAAAATACCCTAAATACCCATGAGTCAAACTTGGTAAAAATCATGGTTAATGGTCAAAAGTCAAAAACTCAATGAGTCTACTCAAATTGAGTGCGTTCGATGTAATAAGCCTCTACGCCCATCGTAGTGCACTCTTGGCATGATTACAAGGTCTCGACTAGGTACACGCAACGTATCATCAAGTACGGATATGTGCATATTGAATCAAATATTTCATATAATATCTTAATACTTTTTGGCTTCTATTGTCTTGATTTATGAACAAAAGTTACTTAATTATGTTAAAATTACATTTTCAACTTTAAAGACATGCTCAGATAAAAAAGTAAGTGGAACTAGAAATTGGAAGCTTGGAAATTAAAGTTTAAAGAGAGAAGGCTTAAAAGAAGAAAAACTCGACGATTTGGTCAGAAGGTTCGTGATTCAACAATGTCTTGTTGTACATGCGTATTAAGTGAAAAATTCATCGAGTTAGGTCTAAAAACTCAACAAGTTGGTGCGAAATTTTGGAATCTCTATATAAATTGTTTATTCCCAAAACCCTAAGATATTCTGGAGAATTTTTGGCGACTATTGAAGATCAGAAGGGTTCTTGGAGCTTTGGTTTTCGAGAATTCGACCAAGAAGTCAATTTTAAAGATATCAAATGGAACAAACATTACTCTTTTCTTAATCTTTTGTGTGAACAATGTTTGAATCATTAGATTTTGATTTTAGGATGCTATTTGTGGTAGATATGAGCTAAAAGTTTTTTTTTACTTCTATTTAGACTAGATAATCTTATGAATATGGTTTGATTGAATGGCTTGGATTAATTTGATTTGGTGAATTATCTTGTTAAGCTTGTCAAAGACCCTTATGTGTTAATGATAATTATTTTCTGTTAATAATCAAGTTTTTTGAGTTGCATGGACATCTTCTTAATTGCTTGAATCATATAGTTTTGTGAAAACAATATTGTATGCCTAGTGTTAGTGAATATGAGCCTAGTGTTAGCTATAAAAAAAATAAGTTAATGTGTAAGCATGTGTGATGAACAACCACATATGAGTTGGTTGAATTGACATATTTAGTTAACTAATATTACAGGTCTTACTTGATCCGAACTGAACACTAGGAAACTTTTTAGCTTAATCAATTGGCCACTGTTTGAATTAACTTGTTTGCTAAAGGGTTAGTAATAGTAAACATAACCCTAATCATATTAGAAATCAATAGCCATTGGTATATTAATCCATTGCATTTGCCATGAAATCAACCATAGGAATAAGTGAATCGAATCTGAACAAAAGTCTCTTTTATCATTGAATCTAGTTATCTTTTTTTTTTCTCTTTAGTTTTTAATTCTCTTTGTTTGAGTGATATTTGATTACTTAAGTTTCTAGTCTTGCAAAACTAGAGAAAACCCTCTTTTATTGTTGGTTTTTTTAGGTAATTATAGTAGTTATTTTAATTGTTATTGTTCCTTGTGTTCGATACCCTACTTGCTTGAACTATATTGCTAATTGATACGTACACTACCTTTTGTTGTTTATTTTGTGTTTAAATTAGTAGGATTAAAACTATTTCACATGTACCAAGTTTTTGGTGTCATCGCTCTGAACGGTTCTAAGAGTTAGTTTTAATTGCTAGTGTTATTGATCCTTTGTGTGAAATTTATCTTGCATAAAGTTATTAGTTTTTTTCTGTTCTAATTTTTGTTTTCATTTTTCTATTTTGTGTTGAACTCATCAAGTACATTACTGAAGTCGACGAGTTGGTCGCACTTTCAGTTTGGTTTTTTTGTTTTGTTTTGTTCGTTTTACGCATGTTTTTCTGTTTTATTTCATGAAATTTATAATCAGAAGCTCCAACTCTACACTAGTGCCACCCTTGTAAGATCCAAAATCGATTATTCACAAATAAAGGTAAAGGCAATTGAAGAATCAAGATGTAAGGACGAAAAGATGTCAGATTTCGGGCAAGAAATACCCAAATTTGAAGAAGAAGGTGAACCCGAACCAAAAGAAGAAATGGCCGACATCGCAGACATACCTGTGGACGAATACAAGAGAAGGATGCTGAAGATACTGGGCCAGGACTCGTGCAACCCGCGATTCCAACAATTTCTTACTTTGAGTTGAAAGGTCACATACTCACCCAACTCAAGGACATTCCATTCTATGGGAAAGATCACGAAGATGCATACAAGCGTATCGACGAGGTCAACAACATAGCTGACTACTTCAACATTCCTAATGTACCTCGCGAGACTGTTTTACTTCGTATTGTAGCGCACCGACTCTCAGTGTGATAAATTTATGGCTTTAATTTTCATAATTTCAAGGTCTACTCTACAAGTTGGATGCCCTAACTCATCGAGTAAAAGCAGATTGGGCCACGTGTTTAAGTGACCTACTCGCTGACTCCAAGATAGGACTCGACGAGTAGGAGATGGAGGATGAAACCGTAATTTCCAGGGTTTTGCACCCAATTTAAAGGATCATAAGCCTCATTTAGCCCCTCACAGCCTCTTGAGAGTCCAATAAACCCTAATCTGTATGTGTGCTACGTTCTTGTGTGTTTTAAGCTTTGGAAGGTGGATCTTAGTGAGAAGATCTTAGATAGCAAGTGGCTAGAAGCAAAGAACATGTGGGGATCTGATATCTACCTCATTTAGCATCTTTTGGAAGGTAGAAAGTCATTAGCTTGACCTCATTTCGTTCTAGATCTCATTTGGTTAAAGAATAGGGCGTTTCTAGCATATTATGAAGCTATTCTTGGGTATGAGCTAAGATCTTAAGTTGTAACTTCAGATATGAACTCTCTTTGGTGTCTAAGTTCATAAAGCTTTCAGATTTAGCAAGTATGAACCTCTCCTTAAGTGTAAAAATCCATTATAACCCTGGTTTTGATATTATAAGACTTTAGAGCCTTGCATGCACGTAAAGTTTGCAACTTTACGTGATAAACATGCCTTGGGAAGCTGGATCCGCAATATGGAACCTTAACATGGCTTAATAAGAATCTGAATAGATAATAGACTAAAAGGACTCAACGATTTGCATGGTCAACTCGGCGAGTCCGATGAAGATTGTCGTGCATGGACTTCTGCATGGACTCGACGAGACAGTGGGGTGACTCAGCGAGTCAACTGGGGTTTCCTGACTTTTAGACATGCATGGACTCAGCGAGTTGCATGGAAAACTGGACGAGTCAGTGTGGGGATTTCATGTCTACTCGAGTTCTGAAAGGACTCGATGAGTAAGTGACTGCACTCGAAGAGTCGGGTCAACATGGACTGTTGACCTTGACCGTTGACTTTAACTTTGACTAAGTGTTGACTATTTGACTTCTGGGGCATTTTAAGAAATTGTAAATTTACAAGTATTGTTCTATGGTGAATATAGGTGGTGGAGTTTGTGGCAGTGATCCGAGAGTTTGAGCTTATCTTTCGAGTCGACAGTTGCGAGGTGAGTTATCCTCACTATACTAAGGGGACTAAGACACCAAGGCTAGCCCATTAGATATGATATCCTAGCAGTTGGTATTATGTTGAGTATGTGTTAGTGTTTCATGTTAGTTGCTATTCCAATTAGGTAGATCTGTAGGAATACCTGTAGAATTATATGATCATCTGTATGTGCATTAGTTGTGTTATATGTTGATATATTATGTGGGATGGGTTGAGGTGATACTACTCCATGTGGAACCAACAAACCCGGGAGCATTCTAGATACAAGCTGAGGGAGACTCGTACTGTGGGCTCGATAGCAATCCAAATGTGAGCTTTGGGTCCGGAAGGCATTCCAGACTCACACTGTGGGCCTAGGGGTAGTTCAGTCTGTAAAGCTGTGGACCAGTACATGCTGCTATTTATATATGTGTTATGTGCAGTGTTTCGGTATTTTGGAGGAACTCAGTAAGCTTTCAGGCTTACAGATTTTAGTTTATTGTTTCAGGTACATCAAGGGATCACGGCAAGGCAAAGCCGTGATCGTACTGCTCCTCATGTTTTGTTTATGTGTCTTGGAAAACTATGATATTATAAATTTTGAAAACAAGTTTGTAATGATTTAATGGTTTTGAAATGTTTTTAAAAGTTCAAATTTTTCATAATTTTATTGTTTCACATACATCAGGGGATCACGACAAGGCAAAGCCGTGATCGTACTGCTCCTCATGTTTTGTTTATGTGTCTAGGAAAACTATGATATTATACATTTTGAAAATAAGTTTGTAATGATTTAATGGTTTTGAAATGTTTTTAAAAGTTCAAATTTGTCATGATTTTATGGGTGTTACAAGTTGGTATCAGAGCCTTGGTTTGAGTGAATTGGAGGAACATTTGTGTGAATCCAGTCTCAAACCAAGGAAGGATTTTCAAAATAGTTTTAAAATGGTTTTTAAAATGAGAAAAGGAGGATGCAGGGTGTTTCACTACTAGCTATGGGCACTGGCAATCAAGTTGTGTTTAACGAAGAAGGCAGTATTATTTCGAAGATTGAAACAAATGAAGTCTTGCTAAAATCAAAACGATATGGCGATATGTTTACTCTTGATATCAAACAGATTGTTGGGAAACCATCGATTTGTTTACTTTCAAAAGCTACATCTGATGTTAGTTGGTTATGGCATCGTTAGTTATTTCATTTAAAATTTTGAAATTTAAATAAGTTGGTAAGTGAAGATCTTTTTAGAGGCTTACTGGTTTTAAAATTTGATAATGTACTTTATGTGCAGCTTGCGAACAAGGGAAACAAGATCGAAAAGGACATCCAGTTGTGATAGATTCGAAAATTGTAGAACCGTTGGAACTTCTTCATGTTGACCTATGTGGACCATCAACTGTTGAAACTCCCAACAAGAAACGATACATTTTGGTTATTGTTGATGATTTTTCTACGATTTACATGGGTGTATTTTCTCAGGTTAAAATTTGAATTCGATCAGATGATGATTGAATTTATCAAACATATTAAGAAATGTCTAAAGAAGAGTGTTCAAAAGATCAAAAGTGATAATGGGTCTGAGTTTAAGAACAAATTGCTTGATTCATTCATAATTGAAAAAGGAATTTCACATAATTTTTCATCACCATATACACTACAACAAAATGGTGTAGTTGAACGAAGAAATAGGTCACTTTGTGAAGCAGCCAGAACAATGTTGACATATGCAAATCTTCCTCAATATTTTTGGGCCGAAGCAATGTCAACCGCGTGTTTTACTCAAAATCGTTCTTTTATTCATCGACGTTTCATTATCACTTCATATGAAATAATCAATAATCGAAAACCAAATGTTAAATTTTTCCATGTGTTTGGTTGTAGGTGATTTATCATGAATCTCAAGGATAATCTTTCGAAGTTTCAAGCTAAGGCTGACAAAGGAGTAATTTTGGGATATTCGCACAGTTCGGTTGCATATAGAGTGTTAAATAAATGAGCACGAAAAGTCGAAGAAACATTCAATCTTACTTTGGATGACTATTATGTTAAACAAGTTGACAAACTCTTTGAACAAAAGCCAATCGTTAATGAATCAAATGATGAAACGGAAATTGTAACTTCATCTGATTTTGATTATGATTTAATTTTTGGTGTTCCTGATAGGGCTGTGAATGCTGAAGTTCATGTGAATGATAACAATTAATATGAATCTTCGAAGCACTTTGATGTGTCAGATCTTACACAAATTCTTGATGACAATAATTCAAAATCGAATTCCCCAAGAATTGGTGAAAGTATGCTAAATAATCCAGTCAAATACTCAAATTGAGGGGGAGCACTTGGATTCAAATACTCAAATTGAGGGGGAGAAATCTTTCGAGGGGGGGGGGGGGAATAGGAGAATAAATGAAGATGTTGAGAGGCAGCATCTAGTTGAGGGAGAGCAACAAAATCAAAATAATAGTGATACGGTAAGTCTTGATCTAAATGATGAATTTCACGAAATTAATGATAATCTTTCTGTTACAGGATCAGAAAATGAAGATTATACGAAGATGTACATTTGGATTTTGATCCAACATATTCACCAATCAAAAAATGGACAAAAGATCATCCGAAAGAACAAGTAATTGGGAATCCAGAAGATGGAGTTTTAACGAGAGCTCAACTTCGTGCAAATAATGAGGTATTAAATACTCATCAAGAATTTTGCATGTTCAATGTTTTCAATTCAAAAATCGAACCAATGATAGTTAAGGATGCAACAGAACACTCAAATTAGGTTGCTGTAATGCAATCTGAATTGGCTGAATTTGAACGAAATAAGGTTTGGAGATTAATTCCTAAACCTAAAAATATTTTGATTGTCGGGTCAAAATGGATTTTCAAAAATAAAACCGCTAAAAATGGAAACATTATTTGAAACAACGCTAGACTTGTTGTAAAAGGTTATTCACAACAAGAAGGAATTGACTATGAAGAAACTTTCGTCCCTATCGTAAGACTCAAGGCTGTTCGTATATTTCTAGCCTATGCAGCTCATAAAGATTTCGATGTATATCAAATGGACATGAAGTGTGCATTTTTGAATGGAGAACTCGAAGAAACTGTATATGTGGAACAACCTCTAGGTTTTCTCAATAAAGATCATCCTGAATATTTTTATATTTTAGATAGAAAGTTTATGGGTTAAAACAAGCACCAAGAGCCCGGTATGCAACTCTTACCTCTTTCTTAAAACAATCGAAATTTAAACAAGGATCAATTGACCGCACATTATTTCGAAAGAAAGTTGGGAATCATCTTATGATTGTTTAAATTTCTGGATATGATATTCTTTTTGGCTTTACTGACCCTGCTTTGTCTAATGATTTTGAAAATATGATGAAAAGCAAATTTGAAATAAGCATGATGGGAAAAATTAATAATTTTCTTGGTCTAAATATTCTGCAAAGTAGAGAAGGAATTTTTATCAACCAAGAAAAGTATACGAAGAATTTTGCTTGAAGAGATTGGATCGACGAATAACACAAAATTACGAGTACCAATGACAACTAGAATGAGGATGGCACCTTCATTAGATAAACCAACAATTGACTTAACTCTTTATCAATGCATGATAGGTTCTTTACTTTATCTCACAACAAGTATACCTGAAATCATGTTTTCTGTGTGTAATTGTGCTAGGTACCAGTCAAATCCAAGAGAGCAACATCTCACTGCAGTCAAGAATATTTTTCGTTATCTCAAAGGCTCGATTTCGTTAGGATTATGGTATCCTTCGAAAACAAGTTTCTTTATTCAAGCTTTGTCAGATGCTGATTTGGGAAGTTGCAATCTTGATAGAAAAAGCACAAGTGGAGGATGTCAATTACTTGATGGAAAATTGGTGAGCTGGCAATCCAAGAAGCAAACATGTGTTTCCATTTCGACTGCTGAAGCAAAATATGTTGCTGCTGCTGCTTGCACATCAAAGATAATTTGGATTCAAAGTCAATTGTGTGATCATGCATATAAACATGAAGAGAATTATGTTATATTGTGATTCTCAAAGTGCAATTCGTATTTGTCATAATCCTGTGCAGGATTCGAAGATTAAGTATATTGCTCTTCGTTAGCATTTTATAAAAGATCATGTAGAGTATGGTAATATTGAATTGCATTTCGTGAAAACCACTGATCAATTGGCTGATATTTTCACAAAACCGTTAGATGAAAAATATTTTGTGAGAGTTTTAGGTGGACTTGGAATGGTCGAAGGGGGCTCTGTTTCGAAAGAATAGAAATGATTGGACATCTGTCAGAGTCAAAGGTTACTGTTCATAGTCAACGCTTCAATACCCTTCGTCTTCGTAAATTGGAGCTGAAAAATTCGTGTCTGGTAAATTTTAAATATTTTTGTTAAGTTGATTTTTTTTTCGAAAAATACAAAAACAAGAATTTTTTTTTCATTTGTTTTGTCATTTCCTTTCGAAAAACACAAAAACAACAAACAGATTTTTATTTGTTTTCTCTTTTATTTTCGAAAAATCAAAAATCACAAAAGTATTTTGTTTTGTCTTAGTGGATTTCATTAAATGCATATCCCGCTTCAAATTCAAACCTCAGGGATACATATAAAAGGGGATTCAAGGGCTCTTGATCAGTTTACGCTTTCAAAAGAAAAAAATTCCCAAATTCTCTCTGCAATATTGATTTGTTCTTCAGAAAATTCCAAAACCCTACTTATGGCTACTCACGCCAATTTCGATGCACCACCTTAAACAACAGAAGACGTTACATCTCAACCGATCATGAAGATACAAGGAACCAACTATCAAGTCGAAACAGATGTATCTCTTTATCCTGATGATTTGAAGATGTTGGTTGTTGCTTTAGAGTTCTGTTATTTCCACTACGATGTTTAATTCTTTTGCTGTTCCTCTTTCCTGGCTCTCGATAGTAGGATCAACTGCAACTTACAACAAGGACCTAGATGTTATTACCTTTAATCTGGTAAATGACAAGAAGGTTAGATTGACGAAGAAGTTGTTTTGTCAAATTCTGGAAATTTGAAACACACCACCATTCACTGCTCTTTCGTTTGAACAAGTCAATTACATGTTCAACGAGATGGGTCATCAACCTCCACTCACCAAGATAAGCGATTTTAAGAAGTCTAGTCTTCCGACAGTCTGGAACTTTCTTTTTAGAATCATTTTACGATGTTTGACTGGTCGTAGTGTGGGTCTTGACAAAGGGAGGATGGAGGTTTATGCCATGGTTGCAGGAGTTTATGATGATATTCTAGTCGACTACTCAACGCAGTTATGGAAGGAGTTTCAAAAAAGTGTAGAAAACACTAATGTCGTGCAAGGTATTTCATGTGCATGGTATTGGAGTCTTATTCTGAGGTATTTTTATGATAAAGAAGGGATTCCAGTATCTGATGAAGAGGAAACTGTTATGTTTATGAAATATCATTTTCCGATGGAGGTTTCAGATGATGCTGTAATTTTCACACATGTTGCATGAATTCCTGATGCCATGTTGAAAAGAGTTGATCCAACAAATGCTGTGCTTATCGAATATTTGACAACTATTGATCCCAAAGTTGAAACCGAGAAGTTGTTAACGAAAGAAGATGGAGGTCCTTCGAAGAAATCCAGGACAACAAAGAAGATTGAGATCATAACTCCTGAGCCAAATGTTCAAGAAACGAAGAAATCGAAGTCTCCTAAGAATACCATGAAGCAAGATGAGCAAGTTTCACAAGTTGTGGTAAAGCCAGTTGCACCCATTGAGCCTGTTGTTTCATAACCAACTTTAGTTACCATTCCTTCCAAGACTGGAGTTTTTTGCAGACTAAAGCTGAAGTATGGTGGTTCTCCAATTTCAAGCGTGGTTCGTAAGCCTCACGTTACTCATCAAGGGGTCATTATGCGTGAAGTACCAGCTCATGTTTATCCTCTATCAAAGAAACGAAGAGTTGAAGATATGGCTAAGCAAATTTCGAAGAAAAAGAAGAGACAACTTGTTTTTCCAACGTAATCTTCCAAAGAAGAAGATGTGCCTGAAACACCCGAATCTATTTCTATTATTGAGCCTACATCTCCTGAGCAGACTATTGTCATACCACCCGAAGTTCCGTATGCTAAATCATTTCATGAGGAGGAACGAACTTCAGACATCAGTACAAACATATCTGATACGGATGTAAATGTTACCATGGGTGAAGGAGATCTATCTAAGGAAACTACACAAGCTCAACAAGGTACTCTAGTTGCTATTTCTGTTGAACCTATTATCAATACTTTTGTCTCTTTACCTCCATATATTATCCGTACCACTTCCACTACTGAATCACCAACCTTTGAAAACATCATCAATCAACCCTTTACATCAAATTTTTCATCACAATCCACTTATCAGCAAACACAATGGATTTTTCTAAAAATGATGAAGGTGGCTTTGGAGGCACGTTCGAAGACATGACATTTGAGATGAAAAATAAGATTTCCCTGACGATATGTTGATGTCCATGAAACAGTTCAAAATTCTGAATAAAAAGTTGAATTCCATTATTCAGTCACAAGCAGATAGGGGGGGGGGGGTGAGTTCAGTCTCTACTTTGAAATTGATGGATTGATGAAGGCTTTCGAAGCACAAATGGTGAGCAAAATTTCAGGTATGATTAAAGATACCGAGTCCAAAATCTTAGAGAAGGTTGATCAATCTGATCACACCACTGAGTTAAGGATAAATTCTTTTAATTCAAAGTATGTGGGCGCTGTCAAGGAGTTCACAAATGTCCAAAAAGAAAGACATACATTGTTTGTTATGGATGTGAAGAAGGTGAGAGAAGATGCCAAATTGAAGCTACAAGAGCTTCATGATGATATGGTGAAAGAATTTGTTGCTGTTCAGCATGATTATGCAACTCTACATAAAAAGGTTGATATCATTTGTGATGCTGTAATGAAATATGTTAAGTTGTACGAAATCTTGAGTCCTCAAATTACTCAACTTTCTACAACTGACAATCAACAGTTTGGGGAGCTTATTTCGATGCTAAAGGATTTAAAAGAATCTATGCTCAAGCCTGCTTCATCTTTGATAATCACTCCAAAGTTCCTCTCTTTGAAATTTTCACAATTCGAAGCAATTGGCTCCGTTATCTACCATTTCGAATCTTCTGCCAATCGGTGCCCCACCTGTTCGAACAAGGGTGAAAGGAGGAAAGAAAAGAGTTGGAGAAGCTTCTCATGCGAAGGCTGGAGGTGAAGCTTTGCATGGATAGGTTAAAGTTTTTGTCAAAAATTTTCCTTCAAAACTTCCATCATCTAAGCCAACAATTTTGAGTGCTGAGCTAGTTACCTCAACAATTGTGACATCAATGCCAATCGTGAAGCCAATCTCGAAGGGAGTTGTAATTGGTTTATCTACTGATCAAGGCAATGCTTCTAAAACAAAGATGTAATAGAAAAATCAACAAAAAAGGCACGCTGATTGTTGTTGAAAAATCAAAGGAGGAGAAGAAACCAGAAGCCGAAGCTGAGATTGAAAAGTTGAGAGTAGTACAAAGCATAATGAGGCAAAGGGTGAGTGATTCTCCTAGTTTGAATAAAGGAGATCCTGCCAAACATTATAACTACAAGACAATTGAAGCGAAGGTGGCATTCAATCACATGTATGCATTCAAGAAGAAACCAAAATAGAGTTATGTGGTTTCGAATGCAGACACGAGCCAGCTTGACTTCCCAATTAATGAGATGATGTTTATGATGCTACAGTTCAAAGTTTCAGATAAATTCAAGAGTGAAGATGACTACAACTACATGAAGCTTCGTTTTCATGCTGTTCTTACAAAAGCTCCAGAAGAAATTTGGTCATTGATCAAAATCACGAATGTGATTAGCATAAAAATGGATGTTTTATTTAAAGATATGATGCAGAATGTGAGATTTTTTGTTGAAAGGGAGAATGGTCAGAGTTGTGATTTTATAGTTGTGGATTTTCCTCTCATGAACTTGTATGACCTTATACAAGTTTCTCTTCTCTTAAAAGAAATAATTCTTCATACCTTTGAGAAACTGATCCTGGAGTTTTTCGACTGGGAGTTGCACACATCAAGATCTTCTTGGAGAATTATTATGAGTGTTTGGAACTTACAGATGTGGAACTAGCAACGGTGAAAGGATTAGAAGTTAAAGTACCCATGGAACCAACCAAGTCTCAACAAGAGTTGAAGAAATATGCTGATGGGCAAATTTGTTTAAAACCATTCAGAATGATATTTGCTAGAAAGTGAAAGCTGGAAAGACTAAGAGATTTTTGTTCCAAGCCTGTGAAATCGAAAGATATACAACGTCCCAATATACGAGCTTCATTATTCGTATGAATAATTGTAAGAAAAATAATGAAGGGGATAAGAAGGAGCTTAAGAAGATTATATCTTGGTACACAGAAGTTCAAAGGGTAATGATGTATACCATCCAGATTCTCACAACCCGAGAAGTTGACTTCATTCCAAAGGGGGAGATTGTAAGGGTCAGAGAAATTTTGTAATGAGTCGAAGCCTATACCCTTAATGTAGTTTGTAATGTATTTACTAAGGCGTCTATATGTTCAAAGCTTAAATGTCAATGTCTTAGTATTTTTTGTATACTTTCATGTTACCTATAAATAAGGGCTTTACTTAGAGCTACGTAATAGTCTTTTACAGAACTTGTCTTTTTACTCTCTGTAAAAACATTTGAAGTATAATAGAACTGAAACAAGATCATATTTACATCGTGTTCATTTCATATCATTTTTACTCTGATTTGATCTCGTTACTCGATTATCACTTCTTCAATGATCAGCCGGAGCCAGTAAGTAGACCCTATAATAGCATACGGTTATTTGATATTGTGATATGTTAGAACAACATGCTAGTACTACACTAGGGATCTTCAGGAATGCATGATAGAATTTCCTGATTACATGATGCCTCCTAGCTTAGGGTTTTCCTTTATATGAGATTGACATCATTACTATAGTTACTTGTGTATGTATCACGGCTGTACATAATTAAGATCTTATAGCCCGGAAATGTTTGATTTGGCCTTATGTTATGTTCTTTTTGATTAGGGACTTAGGGTAGGATTAGATATTCGAAAGTCTATAGGGTCCAGCGTTATCTATGGCGAGCATACACTAGTGCTGCATGGTTAGTGGAAGTTTCATGGATGAGTGTGTTATGTGAGGTCGATAGGTCGATGTGAGGCAGTTACCTTTCCTCTAGTAGTGAGGATTGAGAGACCACCATGTGAATGTATATTGTTAGGGTGTTGTGATGATACCCAAGACAAATATGGGTAGGTGTGGAAGGTAGTATGGGCCTGTACTACTGAAAGCATATGACCCATATGCATAGCAAGGAAGTCACAACCCCTAGGGTTTAGTCAGGAGTTGCTTCCCTGTTATTTATGTGAATTATATGATATCATTTGGTATATTTTGAGAATGGTGATGAAGAGATGCTTTGTGATTGGATCCAGGTAAGGATTAGGATCAGTAGACGGAGGCCAGGAGGGGCCAACAACACTCGAGATTGTGGTGCAGATGGGGACAGATGAGCTAGACGCCAGGATTCGAGAGATCCTGCATGATGAGGTTGCCACTTTGTTCCGGACACAACTTCCAGAGATGTTTGGGTCTATTAAAACTGCCATGGTCAAGTATTTCGACGACCATTATGCAGCACTTGTAGAGACAACTGCCGCTGCAGCCGCATCGGCTGTTACAACGGCTGGGGGAGGAGGAGCCAGTCGGGGCTTCCAGTATAGGGACTTCAATAACATGAAGCCTCCTACTTTTGATGGGACTCAGGAACCTATCAAGGCTATGAGTTGGGTTTCTGATGTGGATGGGTTCTTCTTTAGTTACTTGTGTCCTACTGACCAGAAGGTAAGGTGTTCCTTGAACCTGATGAGGTCCGAGGCAAAGGAATGGTGGAGATTGACGACAGGGTCGTACACTGATGATCAAATAGCTGCTGTTACTTGGGAGCAGTTCAGGGATATGTTCCACGCTTGTGAGAACCCGAAATTTTCATTCGTACAAACCCTACAGTCAAGCACTTCAATTAAAAGTTAAACACTTTCTGCTAATTTTTAGCCAGTTTATAGTCCGTTTGAGTATTTTTAATAATTATTCTTCAAATGAACGGATAAAAGGAAGTAATTTTTAGGATATCGGGGTAAAAATGGAACAATCAACACCTTGGTTACGTGTTCACGGCCAAACATAGAGGGTTTGGGCCGTGAACTCCCTTAAGGCCGCAAACTCATGCCTAAGGCATGAGTTTACTCTCAACTCTTTCATTCCTCAACTTTCCACCTGAAGAACTTCTACCATTCTCTCTCAAGTATCATCCCAATCTTCTTCCGATCTTCCGAAAACGTAAGTGTTTCTTCACTTGATTTGTTGTTATAACCTTACATCTAGTTGTTATAGATCATTTCATCCATACATTCTTGATTTTCACTTAGATCTTCAAGTGTTCTTCAAAGCACCAAGAACACCAAGAACACATACTAGTGTTCTTGGACCTTAAACACCCATTTAAGCTTCTATCTTGTAAGTACACTTGTCGTAGCTTGTTATGTACTTGAATGAACTTGTTTACACTTAGAAAACACCAAGAAAACATAAGATCTAAGGTGTTTACGGCCAAAGCATGTTCTTGGGCCGTAAACCCTTATAAGTAGGGCAAAGTGCACCCTAGTCCCTTCCTTGGCCTTGGATACTAGTCTAGATCACTTCCTTGAAGTGTTTAGGACCTTAAACATCAAAGAAACCAAGTCCACATAGAGTTTATGGCTGTAAACTCATAAGGAAATGGTCCTTAGGCCGTAAAGTCTATAAAGAGGAGATATTGTGCCCTAATGCTTCCTAAGGCTTGGACTTGATCAATAGATGCTCACTCTTGACTTATAAGACCTCAAAACACTCAATGGCATTAGTACCATGAGTTTACGGCTGTAAACTCATATAAGGAAATGACCTTACACCGTAAACTCCATAAGGAGTGGTCCTTGGGCCATAAACTCCAATGCCATGCCATGCAACCTTTAGATGCAACCCTTTGGTACCTATAGCACTTAAATCAAAGTGTTTTCATGTCCTAGGGTGTCTTAACTTAGTTAATTAGTTGTTAAATGACTAATTGGATACACACACACATATATATATATATATATATATATATATATATATATATATATATATATATATGTTATTATATGTATATAGGATCATTGTGTGTGTTCAAGTCTTCACTTTATAGCTAACACCTTGTCCAACACTTCCGTACAACCCACTCACTATAGGTGAGTTCATACCCCTTAACCAACCTTGTAAATGATTTTGCATGCTTTTAAATGCTTTTATGGGGGGGGGGGGGGGGGGGGGGGATAAAAGTTAAATATCATAGTTATATTATCAATCAAATGTGATTTATAACTATCAAACATATGGAATTGCTATGCTTTCAAACTGTCTTATCAATCAAACTACTTTTAAATCATTCTATAAACTGACATCAAGTCATGATTATTTGTTGTTTCAAACCCTTTAAATGTATTACAAAACCTCTTTTCCACTTATGTATTGTTAAAAACCATATCTATACACTTATGTAGTAAGTATATATATATATATATATATATATATATATATATATATATATATATATATATATATATATATATATATATATATATTGATAAGATAGCTGTGACTTCGGCTCCAACACTTTGTGTAGCAAAAGTGTATAAACATACATGGACACTTCAAACAACATTACTAGTAAACTATAATAGGTATAGTTTAGGAGATACTACTTGCTATTCCTAGTACAATTAGAACATACAAGTGTCAGTTCATTCATGAGTCTATACAAATATACCACATACTATATGAAGAGATACTATTACATACTATATGAAGAGATAGTATTACATACTATATGAAGAGATACTACTACATACTATACGGGACTACCCATTCCACACCCGGCTGTTAGCTACAGTGGGAAACTGCACATCGATGGATGTCTACGGTTGTATTGTTCGGCGAGTTACCACGCCGTGTTTATCATAAGACAAAAGGATACGATTTCAATGATAATATAATTTTCCATTTTACTTTTATCTTATGACACATTCACATAAACGATGAGGTAGACTATATTTTGATAATAATAGTTGTACATGGGGAAAAACCTTCATTCATACGGAGAAAAAAATCTCCAAAACTGTCGGGTCTTGGTAGAAGACTACATTTTATACTAGTAGGAAATATAGGATTTTCTAGGGTTTTCATACTTATACAAACTTTTTCATTAAACATTTACAAGTCTTTTCTTTACAGTTTTACAAATCAAAGACACAAATACTTATGAATTCACCAGCTTAAATGTTAAATATCATAGTTATATTATCAATCACATGTGATTTATAACTATCAGACATATGGAATTGCTATGCTTTCAAACTGTCTTATCAATCAAACTACTTTTAAATCGTTTTATAAACTGACATCAAGTCATGATTATTTGTTGTTTCAAACCCTTTAAATGTATTACAAAACCTCTTTCCCACTTATGTATTGTTAAAAACCATATCTATACACTTATGTAGTAAGTATATATATATATATATATATATATATATATATATATATATATATATATATATATTGATAAGATAGTTGTGACTTCGGCTCCAACACTTTGTGTAGCAAATAGCTGTGACTTCGGCTCCAACACTTTGTGTAGCAAAAGTGTATAAACATACATGGACACTTCAAACAACATTACTAGTAAACTATAATAGGTATAGTTTAGGAGACACTACTTGCTATTCCTAGTACAATTAGAACATACAAGTGTCAGTTCATTCATGAGTCTATACAAATATACCACATACTATATGAAGAGATACTATTACATACTATATGAAGAGATAGTATTACATACTATATGAAGAGATACTACTACATACTATACGGGACTACCCATTCCACACCCGGCTGTTAGCTACAGTGGGAAACTGCACATCGATGGATGTCTACGGTTGTACTGTTCAGCGAGTTACCACGCCGTGTTTATCATAAGACAAAAGGATACGATTTCAATGATAATATAATTTTCCATTTTACTTTTATCTTATGACACATTCACATAAACGATGAGGTAGACTATATTTTGATAATAATAGCTGTACATGGGGAAAAACCTTCATTCATACGGAGAAGCAAATCTCCAAAACTATCGGGTCTTGGTAGAAGACTACATTTTATACTAGTAGGAAATATAGGATTTTCTAGGGTTTTCATACTTATACAAACTTTTTCATTAAACATTTACAAGTATTTTCTTTACAGTTTTACAAATCAAAGACACAAATACTTATGAAATCACCAGCTTAAATGTTGATCTACGCTTTCAGAATAACTTGTATTCTCAGGTCATCAGTAGACAGGTATCGGTGACATGTTTTGAGAAGACGGAGCACAGACAAGACTCGTCTTTTATTTTGAATCATTCATTTTTGGTGTCTATTACATTACAAAGAACACATATGTATTAAAACTTTACTATTAATGCAATGGATGATGTTGTTGCTTGTTTACTACTTTGCATTGCTATGATACTTTACATGACGTCCTCCGCCCCAGAACGTTTCTGCCGTTCTCAGTTTTGGGGTGTGATAGACTGATATCAGAGCATTGTTTATAGTGAATTGAGTATATCAACCCATAAAATATATACTAACTATAAACACAATGGGATTAAAACACTCTGACCAAGAGTTTATAGTTTTAAATAATAAAATATTTAACTAAGTATACATACCTACATTCATACTAAAACCAGTGTCACTAGGACAAAATAAAAGTATTACGATTGTTGAATATCACAAATAGGCTTGGGGGTGTATGGTCAGTTCTGGGGGTGGCATAGCCTGATCAACTATGCTGGTCCGAGAAGTGATTAGCATATGCCCAAGAATGGTTGTGGTATGACAATAAGTCTAAAAGCTTACCAACACTACTACAATGAGAACTTTAGAGCAAAACATAACTTAAAATACTATAGGAGTATTTCGTGTTACTATAATGATCTTAGTTAATACATTTCTTAAACTGATTCTTTTACCCCTACTTCTCGTGTAGATAACATGGCTGGATTTGATATTCCTGGAGAACCGTACATCCCAAATCAGGGCGATGTTGGATGGCTAGATGGAGAGCTAGAAGATGACCATCCAATCCCTTTGGATGATCACCTTACAGAAGGATTTTCGGATGGTTCTGACTCTGAGCCAAAAGTCAACAACCTACCCCAAGAGGGTCAAGCTCCAAATCTCACCCCCGACCTGCTTTTCAAGGTCCCACACCCTTGTAGGCAACAAACTTAAATCGTTGGAGTGATGAATAGGGTCAACCCCTACCCTTCAATGGATACCAAAGCTTTTACAACCTCAGCGAAGGAGGCTCGACTGACTGAGTCCTACCCATTGTTGTCTGCAGGATTGCTCGGAATGTTGAGCAAGGTCGAGCCACCTCAACCGAATCATGGAAATTGATGTCAACTATGTTGTCAACACGGTCCGCATTCACCGTCTTGAAGAAGATATGGAAAGGATCAGGAGAACCAATAGACTCTGCAGCAACAACTAGCTGCTTCCCGAGCTGAAGTCATAGAACTTCGAGTTTGCCAGAGGGCTCATGAGAGACACCTTCAAGAAGTGGTTCGTCAACTGGCAGATCTGAAGGTTCGCCCGAGGAATTCCCATCGCCGTTAGAAGATGTTTAGTACATATTTTCTTTTGAATCAAGGAATAGCTTTTTTTACTTATGCTCTAAGTAGCACTTGTCTATAAATTATTCATGTCCTTCAAGTACTTTATTAGACTTCTAAACTGCCAAATTTTTTCTCTATGGTATGATGTAAGACCCTTAGTTAGGTCATTTTCCCGAACTTATTTACATCTTTTATACCAGTAATTTTGGCATGTTATCTAATCTATTCAGAAACTCATACTATCATTTGTTGTTGAACTATGGCAATTTAGTTCATGAGACATATTCATTTTCTATACTATTGAATTCTTATAATTGTCTTTATATTTTCAACTTATAGTTGAACAATGCCGCCTCGTAGAAATCCAAGGCGTCAAAATGGTAAGGACGCACTAATACCACCACCACCTCCACCTCCTCAGTTCGACGCTGCTAAGTTCAAAGCGGCTGTCATGGCGGCAGTAGCGGCTGCCATGTCACACATCAATACTCCTGTCCTTAGTGGATTAGGAATGACACACCTCTTTCCAACCAAGGCGAGAGTCATGGGCACCCCAGAGAGTGCACCTACAAGGATTTTACGAATGCCAAACCCCAAAATTTCAATGGAACTGGAGGGGTGATGATTTTAAGACAATGGATTGAAAAGACAGAAGCAGTCTTTGAAATCTGCGCCTGCCAAGAGAACAACAAGGTCAAGTTTGCTACTTTTACCTTTTCTGATAGGGCTTTAACTTGGTGGAATGGCCACGTTAAGTCACTGGCTCTAATTGTGGCAAATTCGATAAGCTGGGAGAACTTGAAAGCCATCCTGATGAGAGAGTACTGTCCTCGAGGGGAAATTCAAAAACTTGAGTAGGAACTCAGGGGTCTTATTATGGTTGATTATGATGTGTCAACCTATTCTAATAATGTGACATCCTCAAAATCACGGCCAGAAAAGACCGATTTCATTTATGCTTTTTAAAATAATTTTCAAATTAATCATTTTAATTTTAAAAGAGATGCGGAATTTGTTCCCGAAAACAAAACATGATAAAATAGATATTTATCAAACATTTCATAAAGAAATATGATTTCATTTCATAATCAAAAGTCGAGATGTCATGTTCCGATATAGATTATAAAGCATAAACGATAGCATTACAAGTCATTCAACAAATATATACATATACAGACTTGTAAACAAAACAACTTGATGATTCTTCCATCTTAAGCTCTTGCGCCACTTCCTGTAATACAAATAAACTGAGTGGGTCAGGCTTGGGAGCCTGGTGAGCATGTAGGGTTTTCAACTCACAATAAATAATTATATTTAATTCAACAATCAACAATAAAACCGATTACCCATTCCCGTTATCCTCACTTTACATCCCTAAAAATAACATCTATTATAAGGAACCTAATTCAGGATTTTCATCGTGACGGACATTACTGTAGAGGGGGTTCCTCAACAATAAGTGTCCTGAAGGCAACCATTTGGGGGATGGAGTACACCAGTGAACACGTCGTTCACAACACCTACATGTAATGAGCCTGCTAGTGTTCCACAGACAGTCTAGAATAGTCCGTGGTCATCATCCATACTCTGCTGAATGACTAGAATAACACCAATAACCCCGAGGCCTCTCATCTGTTTATTACACACCAATTATCTACCCATGTTCTACCCGACATATTAGTAGATAAAAATATACATTTTTATACATTGTTTAAAAACCTGTATAACATGCTTTAATCAATACATATTCCACATAACAGATGAGGCACACACATATAACACATATTTCATAGAAAATAAATCAGATCTATAAGATAGCAAAGAGTGAATATACATTCACACACATAACAACAACATATATACACATAACACGTATTTTATATAAAATACTTCATAATATTGCGTTGGAATGAAAATAACTACACACTCACTTGATTAGAAGATGATCGGGCAGCACTACGGCTTGCAGAAGAGGTGTTTCTTCGTAGATCTGGAAGATCTTCACAAAACCGGGCTCCTCACGGTCAGGGTTTCGGCTCGGGAATAACGCTCTTCGGGATCCTCAGGGCTTCGGATCTTACTTCGAGGCTCGGGGATATTACCGGGGATTCGGGGTACAAATGGTACGCAAATCGAGGAAAATATATAGAGAGAGAAGGAAGAAATTGTAAAAACAAAAGAGTTGCCTTCGTATGCCTTTTTATTGGGTTGATCCTCGCGCGTATGCTGGGCGTACGAGGGTTACGCGGGGCGTAATCCTCCGGTTGGCATCATCCCTTGCATCATCGGCATTATACGTCATCGCTTACGACTCCGAGTACTCGAGTGGTACGCTGGGCGTACTTCGGGCGAGTCCGGTGACTCCCTTCTGGATAATATCGAAATTTTAAATTAAAATTAAATATTAAATATTTAATAAATTTCAAAAAAATCATATCTCTCTCATACGAACTCCGTTTTCGACGTTTTTTATATTCACGCGTAGGTGAGACTAGGCTCTACAACTTTCGTTTAGACTCCGTCGGCAAATTTTGAATTTATTTTTATTATTTATTTTTAGGAGGTCGGGACAGAAAAACTTCGTTATAAATTCATAACTTCTTCGTCCGGCATCCGTTCTCACCTAGCTTTTTATCGTTTCTCTACTAATAACGAGATCTTCAATTCTCGTTTAGATTGTTTCGGCTAAAAACCGCTCGATCTCAAATCGAGTATTCGGGCTGCATACTGCCTCGTCGAAACTTCAAAAAATCATAACTTCGTCATACCAAGTTAGATTTGGGCGTTATTTTTATCCACGCTCTCGGTTTAACGAACTCTACGACTTTCTTTTGGATTACTAAGGCTAAATATCGCTCTAACGTAAATTTCACTTTTTACGTCGTTCAGCGTTGCCGGTTCTGTCGCGAAACTTCGACAGGTCATAACTTCTTCGTTATAACTCGGATTTCAGCATTCTTTATATATTCAGAAACCTCATTTCAACTACTACAACATTATCCAAAGATATCAAGTTTATTTTACACTTAAATTTTGACACTCATTTTATTCTTAATTAATCATATCACATAATTAAGCAATTAAGCACGATACACATAATATTCAAATAACACGTTCTTATTATTTCAAATTGGGTATCAAAGGTTAACATAGACTATTACATTGCTAAAAATGGCAAGCCCAGACACACAGGCGTTACAAATAAATTCTGTGATCTGACAATTCTTTGCCCGGATATGGTTGCTCCCGAGAGCAAGAAAATAGAGCGATTTATTTGGCGATTGTCACCTCAGATACAGTCAAGTGTGCTAGCTTCAAGGCCGGTTACTTTTGACAATGCTAAAGAACTGACACAATCTATTATCGATCACGGAAACTACTAGAACACAACAATTTCTTCACCCAATCAACATAAGGGAAACACCAACAACAGGAAGAAAGGTTGGAACAAGATGAAAGGAGGGTCTTCACAAGAATCCTCAAAGAAACAACAACTAGTTACAATAAATGCTGCTATTGTACCTACTGCTGTTCCTACTAACCCATTCCCAGGAAATCCTTATGTGGGTAACCTTCCGAAGTGAAACAAATGCAACTTCCACCACAACGGACCTTGACGGAAAATGCAGTTCTCTAACTGAAACAGAAAGGGGCATACTGCCCGTTTCTGCAAGGCTCCCGCAAAGCCGAACACTCAAGTTCCCAATGCTAGTGTGGGCCTAACTTTCTATGGTTGTGGCGAGGTGGGTCACTTCAAAAGAAATTTCCCGAAGGCAGCAAATACCGACGGAGTGGGCCGAGTTTTGGCTATGGGCCACAAGGAAGCCGTAGCTGATCCTACAACAGTTACTGCTACGTTTCTCCTCGATAATTCATATGCATGCATACTATTCAATAGCGGAGTGGAGAAAAGCTTCGTAAGCCATAAATTTGTTCACTTGCTTAAACAAAAACCACGTACACTAGGGGAATCATTCACTGTAGAAATGGAAAACGGGAAAACGGAAAGTACTAATTGCATATACGTAGGTTGTACTCTAACTCTAGATGGTCATTCTTTTTAAATAGACCTCATACTGTTTTTAAATAAAAGTTTCGACATCATAATTGGTATAGATTGGTTAAGTCGTCTTCGCGCTGACATCATGTGCTTTGAGAAAGCAGTTCGTCTTAACCTCCCTAACAACGAAACCCTAGTTATCTACAACGAAAAATCTAGTACGAACCTTCGCATCATTTCGAGTATTCAAGCTCAAAAGTGATTACGAAAGGAAAATCATGCATTCCTTGCCCACATCGTAGATACGAGTCAAGAAGTAAAGGAAATCCAGAACATTCTAGAAGCACGCGACTTTCCCGACATCTTTCCAGAAGAGCTACCGGGATTACCACCGCAACGCCAAGTTGAGTTCAGAATCGACTTAGTGCCAGGGGCTATGCTAGTAGCCAAATCTCCTTATCGTCTGGCACCAGTGGAGATGCAGGTACTTTCCTGTCAGCTTAACGAACTTCTCAAGAAGAAATTCATTAGGCCAAGCTTCTCACCATGGGGAGCACCGGTCTTTTTCGTAATAAAGAAAGACGAATCGTTTCGTATGTGCATCGACTACAGGGAACTCAACAAGGTTACCATTAAAAATTGTTATCCTCTACCCCGAATTGATGACGTATTTGATCAACTTCAAGGAGCAAATTACTTCTCAAAGATAGATTCACGATCCGGGTATCACCAGTTGGGAGTGCTAGAGGAAGATGTCCCCAAGACAGCCTTCCAAACTCGTTATGGACAGTACGAGTTTGTAGTGATGCCATTCAGATTAAACTATGCACCAGCTATATTCATGGACCTGATGAATAGGGTGTGATGTCCTTACTTGCATCATTTCGTTATCGTGTTCATCGATGACATACTTATCTACTCTAGAAGTAAGGAGGAGCATAGTCAACACCTACGAATTTTTTTAGAAACATTACTATCGGAGAAGCTCTATGCAAAGTTATCCAAGTGCGAGTTTTGGATTCGAAGAGTTGAATTCTTAGGTCACATGGTTAGTGAAAAGGGAATACACATGGACCCTTCCAAAACTAAGGCTATTGAGAACTGGTCAACACCAAAGACACCTACATAAATTCATCAATTTCGAGGTCTCGCTGGCTACTATCGCAGGTTCATACAGAACTTCTCTAGTATCGCGAAACCACTTACTACACTGACCCAAAAAGGCATGGCCTTTGACTGGGAAGAGAAACAAGAGAAGGCATTCCAAATGCTGAAACGAGCCTTATGCACCGCACCAATACTTTCCCTCCCAGAAGGAATAAAAGACTTCGTGGTCTATTGCGATGCATCCAACCAAGGACTCGGATGTGTTCTGATGCAATGAGGTAAGGTCATTGCCTATGCCTCAAGACAACTAAAGACACACGAGGTCAATTACACCACACATGATCTTGAGTTAGGAGCATTTGTGTTTGCTTTGAAGATCTTGAGACACTATCTGTACAATACGAAAAGAACTATCTTTACAGACCACAAAAGCCTCCAGCACATCTTTGACCAGAAGGAGATCAACATGAGACAATGACGGTGGGTCGAGCTACTCAATGACTATGAATGCAAAATTTGTTATCATCCTGGCAAGGCAAACGTAGTAGCTAACGCCCTCAGTCAGAAAGAATACTTTGGTTGTATAGTCAAATCATTGACTATGACTATCCATTCACACTTGTCCACACAAATTAAGGAGGCTCAACTCGATGCTTTGAAACCTGAAAATGTGGCAAGCGAATCCCTGAGAGGAATGTATAAGAACTTAGAAAGCAAGGGTAGCAGAGCGTTATATCTCATGGACCAAATCTGGACACCGAATCATGGTGGCTTCAGAGACGTGGTCATGACCGAGGCACACAACACTCAGTATTCCGTTCACCCGGGTTCAGATAAGATGTATCTGGATCTTAAAAGATTATACTGGTGGCCTAACATGAAATCAGAGATTGCTACCTTCGTAAGTAAATGCCTTACTTGCGCAAAGGTTAAGGTCTAATACCAGAAACCATCGGGTTTACTTCAGCAACCAGAGATACCTGAATGGAAATGGGAGCGGATTACTATGGACTTTAACCAAGTTGCCCAAGACAATGGGTGGACTTGATACCATTTAGGTCATCGTCAACAGATTTCCCAAATCCGTGCATTTCCTACCAATCAAAGAGACTGAAAAAATGGAGAAACTAACAAGAACATACCTTAGGGAGATTGTACGACTGCATGGTGTTCCCATATCCATTATCTCCGATAGAGATAGCAGATTCACTTTGAGGTTCTGGCAGTCGCTACAAAGTTCCCTAGGAACGAGGCTGAACATGAGTACAACCTACCATCCACAGACCGACGGGAAGAGTGAGAGGACTATCCAAACCTTGGAAGATATGCTGAGAGCCTGTGTGATCGACTTTGGGAAGGCATGGGATACTCATTTACCCCTTGTCAAATTTTCCTACAACAACAGTTACCACACGAGCATAAAGGCTGCTCCATTTGAAGCCCTCTATGGCAGAAAGTGTAGATCCCCTCTATGCTGGGCTGAAGTGGGTGACACCTAATTAGCTAGAAGACAAGTTCCTGGCAACACTCTCACATGTCCAGAAATCATATGGGAAACGACCGAGAAGATCATTTAGATTTGTCAACGATTGAAAGCCTCTAGAGACCGTTAAAAAAGCTATGCAGACAAGACAAGGAAGCCTTTGGAATTCCAGGTGGGATACTAAGTCCTTTTGAAAGTCTCACCCTGGAAGGGCTTGATACGATTCAGTAAGCGTGGAAAGCTAAATCCAAGATACATAGGGCCTTTCGAGATTCTTGCTAGGATCGGCCCTGTATCTTACAAACTCAATCTACCGCGTGAACTCAATAACGTACATTCTACTTTCCACGTCTCAAATTTGAAAAAGTATCTGCCCAACGAGACTCTTGTAATCCCACTCGACGAGATCGAGATCAACGAGAGCTTCAACTTTGTGGAAGAACCTGTAGAGATCATGGACCGTGAGGTCAAGCAGACGAAGCAAGGTCGCATCCTAATAGTGAAGGTTCGCTGGAACACCAAGCGAGGACCAAAATTCACATGGGAGTGCGAGGATCAAATGAAATTGAAATATCCTCATCTATTCACTTAGTTATTTGTAACTACTTTATTTGCTTAAACTCTAATTCCGGGACAAAATTCCCTCTAACGGGGGGATGATGTTACAACCCGAAATTTTCATTCGTACAAACCCTACAGTCAAGAACTCCAACTAGAAGTTAAATACTTTTCTGCTAATTTTTAGCTGGTTTAAAGTCCGTTTGAGTATTATTAATAATTATTCTTGAAACAAACAGATAAAAGGAAGTAATTTCTAGGATATCGAGGTAATAATGGAACAATCAACACCTTGGTTAGGTGTTCAAGGCCAAACAAAGAGGATTTGGGCCGTGAACTCCCTTAAGGCTGGAAACTCATGCCTAAGGCTTGAGTTTACTCTCCATTCTTTCATTCCCCAACTTTCCACCAAAAGAACTTCTACCATTCTCTCTCAAGTATCTTCCCGCTGTTCTTCCGATCTTCCGAAAACGTAAGTTTTTATTCACTTCATTTGTTGTTATAGCCTTACATCTAGTTGTTATACATCATTTCACCCATACATTCTTGATTTTCACTTAGATCTTCAAGTGTTCTTCAAAACACCAAAAACACACACTAGTGGTCTTGGACCTTAAACACCCATTCCAGTATCTATCTTGTAAGTACACTTATCCTAGCTTGTTATGTACTTGAATGAATTTTTTTACACTTCGAAAACACCAAGAAAACATAAGATCAAAGGTGTTTATGGCTAAAGGATGTTCTTGGGCCATAAACCCTTATAAGTGGGGAAAAGTGCACCCTAGTCCCTTCCTTGGCCTTGGATACTAGTCTAGATCACTTTCTTGAAGTGTTTAGGACCTTAAACATCAAAGAAACCAAGTCCACATAGAGTTTACGACCGTAAACTCATAAGGAAATGGTCCTTAGGCCGTAAACTCTATAAAGAGGTGATATTATGCCCCTAATGCTTCCTAAGGCTTGGACCTGATCAATGGATGCTCAATGTTGACTTATAAGACCTCAAAACACCCAATGTCACTTAGTACCATGAGTTTACAGCCGTAAAATCCATAAGGAGTAGTCCTTGGGCCATAAAATCCAATGCCATGCCATGCAACCTTTAGATGCAACCCTTTGGTACCTATAGCACTTAAATCAAAGTGTTTTCATGTCCTAGGGTGTCTTAACTTAGTTGTTAAATGACTAATTGGATACATATATATATATATATATATATATATATATTATATATATATATATATATATATATATATATATATATATATATATATATATATATATGTTATTATATGTATATAGGATCATTGTGTGTGTTCAAGTCTTCACTTG
Source organism: Lactuca saligna (assembly GCF_052625555.1). Taxonomy (NCBI): domain Eukaryota; kingdom Viridiplantae; phylum Streptophyta; class Magnoliopsida; order Asterales; family Asteraceae; genus Lactuca; species Lactuca saligna. The sequence goes on from NC_136423.1 coordinate 184,463,053, forward strand.
ACAGCTAACACCTTGTCCAACACTTTCGTACAACCCACTCACTACAGGTGAGTTCATACCCCTTAACCAACCTTTTAAATACTTTTTCATGCTTTTAAATGCTTTTATGGGTGGGGAATAAAAGTTAAATATCATAGTTATATTATCAATCACATGTGATTTATAACTATCAAACATATGGAATTGCTATGCTTTCAAACTATCTTATCAATCAAACTACTTTTAAATCGTTTTATAAACTGACATCAAGTTATGATTATTTATTGTTTCAATCCCTTTAAATGTATTACAAAACCTCTTTTCCACTTATTTATTGTTAAAAATCATATCTATACACTTCTGTAGTAAGTATATATATATATATATATATATATATATATATATATATATATGTATGTATGTATGCATGTATTGAAAGGATAGCTGTGACTTCGGCTCCAACACTTTGTGTAGCAAAAGTGTATAAACATATGTGGACACTTCAAACTACAATACTAGTAAACTATAATTGTGACAACCCGAAAGTTTTATCCTGTGAAATTGATGCATGAATCAATATTTAACTCAAATTTATCATCTTTTAGTGAAATCATGGATCCATATGAGTGCTTTAGACTTAGTATAACCTAGAAATGAGTCTTAAGGAAGATTAGAAAGTGTGTATGTTGGGTATTTGGTGTTGCATCTTGGGCTCGCCTCTTAGCCCCATTTTGTATCCGGTATGGGCCTGTCCATCCGTGACTTGTTTGTTAGGGTTTGTGTATTAATAGATGCTTGCATGCATCTTTTTCATAACTGATAGATCGTTTTTACGTGTGATTTAGAAGATCTCTTTTGTAACCCTAAAATTCTCTACAGCGGAAGTTCTTAATCGAGCTCTGCTGAGGATTGAACATTCTAATCATTCGACTCATTCAGATCCATTCTTGAGTATTGTTTCACTGTTTTACTTTCATTATCTACCTATTACAAAGATCTAATCGATCAAAGAGTTTATAAATCTCATCAATTGGTATCAGAGCAGGAGGCTGTGTAATTCATACACATCTCTTCTATGAAATAGGTTATTAGGGTTTATTCCGCATTAACTGATATTTATTGAGCCGTCACTCCATAATTGATGTATCTCATTACTTATTCGTTTTTCCCTAATATTATATATTACAAGTCTGATCTTTCAAACAGGTTAAACGATCAAGCATGGACGATTCTCAATCTAATCCTATCAACATCTCAAACAGTATTGGATCAACAACAAAGATTCCTATTCTTTACGCTCAAGATTACGAAGTTTGGGCGCATCACTTTGACGACTACGTCATCGGATCAGAAGACAATGGGTATCTTGTATGGGAAGCTATTGTGTCAGGACCATTCGCTCACTCAGGAACATCCAGAATTATTAAAACTCAGAAAGAGTATAATGATTTGCTAAAAGATGTTAAAGATGTGGCACAAGACGAAAAGGAAAAGTTTCAGTGCAACATTAAAGCTTTGAGACTGATTCGATTCGCTCTTCAATCTGATACATTTAGATTGGTAAGTTCCTGCAGTACCGCTAAAGAAATCTGGGATAGGCTGCGAGAGCTATATTCCACAGATGAAGATTTGGAGCATTCTATTCAGACCTTGCTCTTGTTTGAGTTTGGTGAATTTAAGCAGAATTCTGATGAAAGTGTTACTCAGATGTTCAATCGCTTCAATCATCTTCTTAGCAAGATGATGAAACATGATATAGAAAGGAATCTGATTGAACAGAAAGTCACCTTTCTGAATGGCTTAAGATCTGAATGGAGATCTGTTGTGTCTACGGTCAAAGCTCACGAGCAGTTCAAGTCTTATTTGCTAGCAAAGCTGGTGGGAATCTTGAAATCCCAAGAAAAGATTGTCATGCAAGAGACGAATCTAGTCTCAAGTTTGGGATCCTTGGCCCTCCTATCTAAAATAAAAAATGTGGTTGAAGATGAAGATCTGGACCTAGAAGACTATAATCTTACCTATGAAGATTATGCAATGATGGTGTCTAATCCAAAGAGATTTATCAAGAAGAGATTCCCTACTAATAAGAACCGAAACTGGCAGGGAAGCTACAGTTCTGAAAAGGTAAGGGAAGAGCCAAAGACAGAGGAACCAAAGAAAGAGGCGAAAGTTTCAGGAGATTCAGGTGTGAGTTGCTATTACTATGGAGGAAAGAATCACTATGCCCAAGATTGCGTTCTAAAGAAAATAATAGGGAAGGATGAGGAAAAAGATGAAGAGTCCTTGTTAATGAAAAGGCTGGAAGAGATCAAGAGAAAGAAAGCTACTGCTAACCCTTTAATGAATGCTTTAATTGTGTAGGGCTCGACAGCAGATGATGAGTTCAGTGGCGTGCAGGTCTGGTCATCCGACTCGGAAGATGATGAAGTCAAGAAACCATCTCATGGAGAGGCATACGTTGCAAGAGGTGAAGGAAGCAGTGGGAAGTGTTTGATGGTGACAGATGTATCTCAAATGAGGGGATACAATACGGATGGTGGGAATGAAGACTCCAAGGAGCGAAAGGATCTATGCTTCACAACAAAACCTCTTAGCGTGCAGATCAATGAGCTAGATGAATTGATCAAGAAGGTACAATCTGTTTTTGTTTCGTTTAAAGTCCCACAAAATTCGTATGAAAAATAATTAAAAAGCTTAAATTCAAGAATCTTAAATCTAGATAGTAGCTTAACTCAAACACGGGTCACCAATTCTAACCTAACTGACCAAATAAGCAGGGTGTCTTCCAAGAGTGAAGAACGGAGGATGTGGATAGAGCTGAAGGAGTCGGAGCTGATTAAATCCAAAGATGAAAACATTTATTTGCAAAGAGACAATTTAAAACTTTTGAAACAGAGAAATGTTTTTTGTTTAATTGCTAAACGTCTTTATGCTAATATCACTCAACTTCATCTGAACTGTGAAATAGGGCAGAAAATTCATCGCATGATTTTGCCCTTCCTTGAGTTTAAGGAAGATAAAATCGATGCTGAAGCATATAATTGCGAAAGTGTTGTATCGTTTGATGATGTGAATCCCACTTACATGTATGGCCTGGACAAAATAGAATCTTTTATAAAGTCCAAGGACCATAAGGACATGTTGAAAAATCTTTTGGATGAAAACGATAGACTGAAACTAAGGACCGAAACCATACAAAAATTTGACTCTTTGAATGCCAATTTAAGTTCGGAAAATAAATTTGATGTTGAAAATGCATCCGAACTTAATGAGGATGATGATATGAGTGTAATTTCTGTAGAAGATGAAGTCGATTGTTCCGAGTTTGTAAAAAGCGAACACGAAAACCACAAAAATCTTATTTTCGAAAATTCTGTGGAGTTCGCTCGTCTGTCACAAAATAAGTCCCCGATTCTTAAGGAAAAGGCTGTTGTGTACCAAAAGGTGAGAACAACACCAAATCAGGTATATAAAGTCAAAGGAGTATCTGAACATTAAACAGTCGAACTCACTACCATTGTAAACGAAGATAACGCAGATGGCTGCGATGAGTTCTTCTGGTCTGCTCCTATCAATAATGCCGATGAAACAGTTGGTTTATCAGAGCGAACATCCTGGAAAACAAAAGGAAGATATATACCAGAGTCGCTGAACAAGCCTGATAACTTTGACGTGCCAAGTACCATTGGCACTAAAGAAATTCCATTAGAAGAAGTCACCTCCACAACCGAAACCTCATCTATAACAAGCGAACCTGTTGTTCAAAAGCCAAAACAAAAGGCGAATATTCACAGGCAACCCAAACAGGTGAAAAACCAAAAGCAACAGAGAAATCTGAGATACAAGAAGAATCTCTCAGAGCGAAAACAGTTCTGGCAATCTCAAAATGCTCGTTTTTCTGATCATGACAGGAAGTCAGAGAAAAGGGAAGTCAGACCGCAAGAAGGCTTTAACAACCGAAAGCATAGGTTCGGCTCAGAGCACACAAGCAACGAAAAGCATAGGTTCGGCTCAGAGCACACAAGCTACCGAAAGCATAGGTTTGGTTCAGAGCACACAAGCTACCGAAAGCATAGGTTCAGTTCCGAGAGCACAGGTTACCAAGGTTCAATGTTCGGTCTCTCCCATGACCACCAACAAAAGGGTCACCTTGAATCTCGAGTCAAGAAAACTTCTCAATCTAAATTCTCTCATTCTAATTCTTCTTAACCCCATTCTAAATCCAATTCTGTTCAAACTCAAAATCCAAAATCTTCAACAAATTTGAAAGGAAAATCGAAGGTTTCCTCGGTCAAGAGTGATCAAAAGAATTCCAAAGTCCAAACACCTGAACCTGAATTCAAAAAAACTGTAACAAATCCCAATAAAATTAAAGTTTACACTATTAAGAAGAAAGATGAAACAACGCTAATAAAAAGAACATATCTCGTTGATATTTCTCTCGCTATTCCTGTTCCTGTGAAAGGCTCACGTGGACCCAAAAAACTTTGGGTTCCTAAATCTGCTTAATTTTTGCAGGTTATCAGTGACGAGCAGTTCGACGAAGAATGGTACATTGACAGTGGCTGGTCGCGTCACATGACAGGAAGGAAAGAAGAGCTGATGGAATTTCAATCACTTTCAAATGGTAGGAATGTCAAGTTCGGGAACAACTCTTATGGAACGATTAAAGGTTATGGGATGATAACGAATGGAGACTTCACGATTAGAAAGGTTGCATACGTTGAAGGACTACAGCACAATCTCATCAGTGTGTCTCAGCTTGTTGGAGGTACCGGTCTTAAAATTTCGTTTGATGATGAGGGTTCGGAAATAATAGAGATGAAAACAAAAAGGGTAATTCTCAAATCGGAGCGCAAAGGCGAAATGTTTCCTCTCAATCTCAAACCTATCAAAGGAAACCCAACTATTTGTCTGTTATCCAAAGCACATTCTGATGAAAGCTAGTTGTGGCACCGAAGGCTCTCCCATCTCAATTTCAAGGATATTAATAAAATCGTCACAGGAGGTCATGTTAGGGGTCTTCCATTGCTCAAGTTTGATCGAGAACATTTGTGTGCTACATGTGAAATGGGGAAGCAAAGTCGTCAAAGTCACCCATCCATCATAAACACAAAGGTTGTTGAACCACTTGCGTTAATTCACATTGACTTGTGTGGTCCATCTTCTATTGAAAGCATAGGTGGTAGCAAGTATATTCTTGTTGTTGTCGATGACTTTTCACATTTTACATGGGTGTTCTTTCTGAAGCACAAATCTGAGGCAAGTTTCAAGCTGAAGCTGTTTATCAAGTAAGTTGAAGTGCAACTGAGGAAAGTTGTACGCAACATCAGAAGCGACAATGGGCTGGAATTCAAAAATAAAGAATTTGAAGACTTTTTAGCGGAAAAAGGAACCAGTCACAACTTCTCAGCTCCCTACACCCCTCAACAAAACGGAATTGTCGAAAGACGAAACCGATGTTTGTGTGAGGCGGCCAGAACCATGTTAAGTTTCGCTTCTTTACCGTTATATTTCTGGGATGATGCTATTTCTGCAGCATGTTTTACGCATAACAGGTCCTATCTCAATAAGCGTTTCACTCTCACCCCTTATGAGATCATCAACAACAGCAAACCAAATGTCAAATTCTTCCACGTGTTCGGCTCACGATGCTTTATCTTCAATTCTAAAGAACATCGTAACAAGTTCGACGTAAAAGCCGATGAAGGGATTTTTCTGGGATACTCTCTAACTTCAAAATCATATCGGGTCTTAAATATGCGTTCAAGGAAGATTGAAGAGACATATTATGTGACTTTCGATGACAGCTTCGTCAAAAGGATAAAGGCTACTGAAGAAGCAATCGGAGAAATTTTCACTCAAACAGTTCATGTCACGGCCTCGATTGCTAATTTGTTTGAGCTGTTTGGGGAATTATTCGATGAACCTGAGGAAGCTACTCTCTCGGAAGCCAAGGCAGGAAACAACAAAATCAACCATCTGAAGCAAATCGTCGATGAAGCTGCCAAACGACTGGGTGACGGAGAATCCGCTCCAAATAAAACTTCTCAGCACAATGCATCAGTTGATGGGGGAGGATGCATCTTCTTCAAAACAGTCAAGCTTACCAGTTGAGGGGGAGCACTCTAGTCCTGGAGCACCCGAACGCTCCAATGCACCCGAAGGTACTGTAGCACCCGAACGCTCCAATGCACCCAAAGGTACTGTAGCACCCTGCACCCGAACGCTCCACACACCCGATGGTACTGTAGCACCCGAACGCTCCACAGCACCCGAAGGTACTGTTGCACCCGAACGCTCCACAGCACCCGAAAGTACTGTAGCAACCGAAAACTCAAAACTGTCATAGAACTTTACACCGTCAGAGAGCACAACCACACCCGAATGTCATACTACACCAGAAAGCTCATCATTCGAGGGGGAGAATATCGATACGTTTTATGACGAAGTCAGTCAATCTGAATTAGAAGAGATGGTGAACGCTAAATTGGATCCTTCCTATGATCCAAATTACCCTCCTCTTGTCAAATGGACTAGAGATCATCCTGTTTCACAGGTTGTGGGTAATGTCTCTGAAAAGGTGTTGACCCGATCTCAACTGAAGGCAAAGCAAACTTCTTTATTTTCTAAAGTAGAGTTCTGCATGTTTAACTCTTTCGTCTCAAAGGTTGAACCAAAGACATTAAACACCACTCTTGATCACTCTGATTGGGTTCAAGCTATGCAAGACAAACTTAATGAGTTCGAAAGAAATAATGTTTGGTGTCTCATTCCAGCTCCTCAAGATGCCTCGGTTGTTGGTCTTAAATGGGTCTTTAGAAATAAAATGGACAAAGAAGGCAATGTAATAAGAAACAAAGCTCGTCTAGTGGTGAAAGGATACTGCCAAGAAAAAGAAATTGACTATGAAGAGACTTTCGCTCCAGTTGCAAGGATGGAATATGTTCGAATATTTCTTGCCTATGTTGCGCACAAAAACTTCGAGGTCTACCAAATGGATGTAAAATGCGCTTTTCTGAATGGAGAACTTGAAGAAACAGTCTACGTGGAGCAACCTCCTGGGTTTGTCAATGACAATTACCCAAATCACTGTTATATTCTGGACAAGGCAATTTACGGCCTGAAACAAGCACCCAGGGCCTGGTATGAAACGCTAACTAAGTTTTTAAAGATGTCCAAATTCAAACAAGGTTCGGTTGACCCAACCTTCTTTCGTAAGAAGGAAGGTAAGCACCTTATGATTGTACAAATCTATGTCGATGATACATCTTTGGCTCAACGAATCCCAGCTTAACAGCTGAATTCAGAAAGCTGATGGAGACTAAATTTGAAATGAGCTCAATGGGTCCGATTAACTTTTTCCTTGGTTTAAATATTAGACAGGGACCTGAAGGCATCTTTATCAACCAGGAAGCATACACCAAAACTCTTCTTTCCAAATTTGGTATGATGGGAGACTCAAAGGTCAAAGTTCCAATGGCATTTGGCACCAAAGTCACACCTTCCCTGGAAAAACCGGCAGTTGACATTACGCTATACCGCCAGATGATTGGGTCCTTAATGTATCTTACTGCTAGCAGGCATGATATAATGTTTTCTGTATGTTATTGTGCTAGGTTTCAGGCGAATCCTCGTGAACCACATATGCTTGTAGTGAAAAATATACTCCGGTATCTGAAACGAACCACCTCTCTCAGTCTATGGTATCCATCAAACTCAGACTTCTTTGTTCAAGCCTTCACAAATGCAGACCTTGGAGGATGGGGTTTAGACAGGAAAAGCACCACAGGAGGTTGCCAATTCCTTGATGGGAAGTTGGTCAGCTGGCAGTCAAAGAAGCAAACTTGTGTTTCTCTTTCTACAGCCGAAGCAGAGTACATCGCAGCCGCCTCTTGTACATCTCAAGTCATTTGGATCCAAAGCCAGCTCAGAGATTATGGACTCAACATGAAAAAGATCCCACTATATTGCAATTCAGAAAGTGTAATTAGGATCTGTCATAACCCAGTGCAACACTCTAAGACCAAGCATATAGCACTGAGGTATCACTTCATTAAGGATCATGTGGAGGATGGAAATGTTGAAATTCACTTTGTTCGAACCACTGATCAACTGGACGATATCTTCACCAAATCCCTACCTGAAGCAAGTTTCAATAAAATCCTTCAAGGTCTAGGAATGATGGAATCAGAATCGGTACCAAAAACACCATCTCAAAGTTAAAAGTTGGAAGCGAAATGAACCAAACGCTCGGTCTATTTCAGGTTCGGTTCACATGGGAAACGAAATGAACCAAATGCTCGGTCTATTTCGGGTTCGGTCCCATTGCACATATTTTCGCTCAATCTCAAAAAGGCGTTGTCTATGGTTGTATACTTTTGTAAAGTTGTTTTCCAAAACTCCAAAAATATTTTTTTTAGGAACCGAAATGAACCGAGCGTTCGGTCCATTTCGGGTTCGGTTCAATTTTTTTTTATTATTTATTTTGTTTTGTTTGGTTTTTCTCTTTTCAAAAATTTAAAATCTCCAAAAATATTTTCTTACTTTTTCTTCCATTCTTGTTTAAATATCGATGGGACAGGTTTCGTTTTCACACTTTATACTAGTTAAGCGTCCCTAGAAGCATGCTGCTGAATGTTGTCCAAAGCCTCAACTGATTTTGAATAAAGCCTTAATGACTAGGTATATACAAACCTTATCTTCCCAATAAGGTTGCTACATTTATTCTAATCCTGAGCTACCTTACTCTTTTCACATATGGGTTAAGAGTTTACTGCTTGGTCACTATTTTCAGCAGAGGTACTTTAGTTTCTTTTCACTACCTAAATATTTTTCTCCATCATATTTCGGTCCCATATCGTAACCCTTGAGACTCTAAAAAATAACCACTAAGTTTTATGGTTACACAATCTCTGTGTTTATGATCTTAGACTCGTGTCACTACGTGCTAAGTGAACCCTAAATTCAATACTTAACATGAATTAACGGTAAACATGAAATCTCTTTCCGTTGTGAGATTCTTATGAAATTGTTATTTACCATAACATTTCTTCCCTTAGAATCCAGTTTTATTTATTTTTTGAGATTTCACAAACACACATCTTCAATGAGTCACTATATACATATTCCAACCTACTTGTTCAAGAAACCACATCGGTCTCACAGGTACTTCATTTAGTCTCGGTCTTATGTCAAGGTCCGGGATTCTAAACTGAAGCGAAAGCCATCCTTTTAAGCCTTATCAAAAGATGCCTTTCAACACTTCTTAACAAGTGATTGATCGTAATTCAACGGGAATCCATACAGCCACTTTAAAGTCTCTCTTGACTTTGAAGAAAGTGATTCGTGCTCGGGATCAATTGTTTCGTGTCTATATTGACATCACAAATTCCCACATCAATATCGCTTTATTTCCTTATCTTTGACACTCTATTCACGAAAATCTTTGATTTTCCAAAAGTCTAGTTCGGTTCCATCATTATCATTTGTTTGGATGACAGCTATTTAACAGATAAGGTGCTGACTCTGCCGACAGAGTAACGGCTTCAATAGTGAGTTGACGGGCATGCGTGCAATACGGAACGGTTTTTCTCTCTCATGCGTAATCATCGGGGTTGCCAACCATCGCGATTCTGTCACATCCGAAACTGTTTCATGTATCAAGAAGATTTGGGGGATGATTCTTCTCTCTCCTCTACCCACAGTATAAAAGAAACACTCCTGATTCATTCCACAATTACAGCAATCAAAAATTAATCGAGCAAAATTAGGTGATTTACTCTCTACTGTTCATCATCTTCAACATTGCATTCAACAATGGTGAACTCTTCCTCAGTTCAGGAAACCTCTTCTCGCACCAACATTCTTCCCATTCGCGCTCAACAAAGCCTGGTGATCGATCTAAACCCTAAAGTCTACGAGAATTATATGTATCCCATGGTGGAGTGTCTCAAATACTCTCCACTGGTACTAGCCCTTTCAAAGGTAGAGATTGTGCCCATGGTCTGTCTTTCCCAGGTCTTCTCCACTGCTCATTATGATAAATCAGTGGATCAAATCTACTTCGACCTCCTTTCTCACAAGACATCCATCTCCAAGCAACGATTATGCTGGCTCCTAGGATTTGAACCTGATGAATCTAGGGTTAATCCCGACTCCATCACTATGGGACAGTTATTCTCGATGTTCTACAACATGGGCTACACAGAAATACTCACGACTGTTACCAAGTTCAAAAAGTCGTGTCTTCCTCCTCCATGGAATGGCTTCTTCACCATTCTCTTCAAGGGGCTATCTGAGCGAAGTTCTGGTTCTGATGGGGCCAGTAAATTGTTCATGACCATTCTCTATGGTCTATACAATGGCATCAACCTCGACTACGGCTCGGTTCTCTGGCAACAACTCATTCAGAGCCTTGCCTCCTCCTCTCGCCATACTGAAGTGTCCTATGCTAGATTTTGGACACTGATCACCAAGTGGGCAATGGATAAGCTTCATGTTCCTACTATTGCCAATTCCCTCCTCTCCTCCATCAGTGTCTTCCACACCACCAAGATCACCGTCACTGATCCGACCAAGTTCTCCTTCATCGGATCCATTCCGGATTCCATGTCCGCTGGTGTGTCCAAGGAGAGTGTGATCATGAAGACCTACAAGGACTTTCGTCCTTCGGGCCCATGGGAACTTTCTGCGGAAATGGTTCAGTCTATCAATGATGCAGATAAACCAGCTACTCGAGGGAACAAACCCGAGAAAGGGAATATTAAGAAAGCAACAAAGGGAGCAAAGAGTCCTTCTCCTAAGAAGCGAAAACCCTCAAAGACAGATCTTTCTCCCCCAGCGAAGAAGAAGAAAACACAACCGAAGAGGAAACTTATTCTCTCTTCTTCATCAAGCGATTCAGAGGATAACCAATCTGACTCAGACGAGTCAGCTAGAGGCGATACTCCTCCTCACTCGCCTGCTCATGAGGTACCAGTTTCATCAAAACCTCCTTCTCCTTCTCCTATCCCCATGCCCTCCATTCCCACCGTAACCTCCTCCATTTCCATTCCCTCCATATCTAACCCTATTTCTATTCCCCCCATAACTACCTCTACTACCATTCCACCCACAACCACTTCCATACTACCACCAATCTTCACTGAAGCCACCAAAACCACCACCAGTAAGATTCCAACCAATGTATCTGATACGGGGGTTTGAACTTCACAACCCGAACCTACTACCGTACCCGAACCCACTTCCACTATCGAACCATCCACCACACCTTTATCTCCCACTCCCTCTGCTGAAACCGAAACCTTTTTGGAAGGGGAGGATATGATCTTTGATTCCATCTACTACAGCCCCTACCAACTCCAAAGTGATGATGATGATGATGCTCCAGTTACCAAAAAGCACATCAAGGAACTCCACGAGAAGATTGATAATCTTGTGGCTTCTTCCTCTACCTCAAAATCTCACTTTTCGGAGGCTGCCATTCAGGGGATGGTGGAATCTCTCTCCAAAGCACTTGAAGCCTCCATTAGCTCAGCTGTTGCTGCTGCTATTGACAAATCAACAAAGCTAGTGCTGCAGCGACCGAAAAAGTCGAAAAACTATTTCAAGATGCCCAGATTTGGCTGGAGTCTTTGCATGCGGCATCCGAAACCAATACCAAGAAGATTCGCACCGTTGTGGAGAAGCTGGTCCATTCTCTCGAAACAGAAAAAGACCACTTTGCCAGCTTCCATGAGAACCTCAAAGAAGATAATCAGTCTTTTCAATCTTCGGTTGCGGATCGTCTTCTCACCTTTTAAGCAACTCTTGCCGCCGAGTCTACTACAAAGGACGAGCTTTCTTGTAAATCTTTCGAGCTTAATCTTGAAACTCATCAGCTCTCCCAAGCCGAGAAGGAGATCAATTCTCTTCAGTCTGAGAAAGCTGTGGTTAGGAGTTGTGTTTCGGATGTTCATGGGGCTCTATCCAACATCATCGAAGCCCGTGATCTGATTCTTAACTACTCGGTGAGGCGCACTCTTGCAGAGAAGCTCGCTCCTGCCCTTGCCTTGCTAAGCCGCATTGAAGGGATTCCTGAGTAGGAGGAACATCCAAAACAATGGGGAGAAGGGAAGCCCACAGCTCAATCAAAACCCCCTCCGATTTCCAAAGCTCAATCACTCCCAGTTTCATCACCAGTTCCTCCGAAAGCACCCAAACCAACAACTGTTCCTGCATCAGGTTTGAGTGCTCAAAGAAAAGACAAACAAATCATCGATGATAGTGATGAAAGTGAGGATCAAGAACCAATTGCCAGCCTACTGAGGAAACGGGCCAGAGAGGAGGAGCTTGATGAAAATGCTCGCATTGCTAGAGAGGCTGAAGCCAAGGAGAGGAAGATAAAGGAGGCTCATGATCTCCTTGAAAGCAGAAAAACTCTATTTCCTCCTTGGACTCTTGAAGAGCTTGTCAAAGAAGCTATCGAGTCCCCTTGCACTCTTTGGCTTGAACCAGTGACCTTGGACCGGGTTAATTCGGTGGATTCCCAATTTGACACGCCCCTGACCAGAAAAGCTTTTATCTTCCATGCATTTTCCCACATAGCTGAAGTTCCTCATCCTCACCCGAAGGTTGATAGGGAGCTTGTAGACTTCTATCTGAGGATAGCTCAACCATAGTATCAGACGTGGAGCGCACAGAAGATCATCAACGTTCGGGTTCTCAAACCTGTTCGGGAGGGTAACTTCACAAATGTCAGATTCAAGGTCTTAAGGGGATCCGACAAAACCGAGCATTCAATCTCTCTAGCTGATCTTCCCAACTTAAACCCTCATGACTGGATAATCTTGCACAACATTCTTCTTGTTAATGAAGTGGAATATGGTCCGATTATAGATCATTTCAAGAGAATGTTGGTGTGTTATATTTTGGAGGTTGCTAAGCTGGATCAAGAAGTGGCAAATGTTCTTAGGAAGAAGCCCACTATCACTCCAGTCGGTTCTACAAGCGATGTAAACAGAATGCGGATAGGAAAGATTGATCCAAAACGAAACTCGGTCATGTTTACCAGGGCAGAAGGTCAGAAATGCTTATTTGCTTTGGCTGACAAACATCTTTACACCACTTCCAGCTTGGAGCATGTTCTGGGTATCTGTTGGGTTATGAGCATTCTAATACTCCTAAGTGTACATGCAACCCTAAATACCTTGGATCTATGTTTTCTCTATTATACATGCAAATATGAACATCCAAGGTATTATCCTAATCTAGCATACAAAACTATCAATGTAACAAGATAGAATACATACCTCTTTGATGTAGAATGTCTTCATGAAGCTTGAGTGCCTAGTGCCCCAAGTGTGACACCTCAAATGGTTCACACAACACCAAATACACTTGGAATAACTTGAGAGAATTCTACACTTCATGAAAATCAGCTAGCCCTCTCTAGAATAATACTAGTGGCCGATTTTGATCAAGAATAAGATGCTTATATAGTGTTACAATTAGGGTAAACCCTAATTGTCATGACTTTCCATTTCCTTGGATCCATGGGTTCAAATACACCATGGAGCATCCATGGACCATCCTATGGGTTTTAGCCCGACTTGATTATCCATGGAGCATTAGCCCACTATACAAGTATGGATGATTTACACAATCAACCCATATATTTAATTAGTCTTCTTTTGATCACTTAATTAATCCTAGATTAATTCTTGATCAATACTAATTAAATAATATCATTATTCTTATTATTAATATACTAGAACTTATAATATATTAATAACCATAAGTGTCTTATTTCTCTCATTATAGTCTATCCAAGTGCACGATGCCATGCAACCCAAATGGACCATGCCGGGTCGGGTCAAGTCTTACCAATTATAGTTATGGACTTAGACATTAATCCAACAGTCTCCCACTTGGATAAGTCTAAGACTATTATTGCGTATGACTTCAGGAACCAACTGGCAATTGTAGCTCTCAAAAGCTTCTGTCGAACTCTGACCTTGTCGATAAACGCTGACCTTTGTCAATGACTTGTCCATTAGATAAGGGATCATATATTCCTCCATTCTAGATATCATATGGACTGAGACATGGATTATAATTAGTCTCTCTGTCCATTTGTTGTTTCCCGATTTCCGATTTATGACGACTGACTAATTGAACAAATCAAATCAGTCCTGGCCCGGTCGAGCACTTCCATTTGTCATCATCAAATCATCGAGGGGCCCACAGATATCACTTTTATCCTGAAGGTAAAAGGAATGGATAAACTTCGACTCATATGGATTGTTCTACTACTTGTTGAATCATACAAAGGCACGTTTTATAGCACCGAGTTACCAAATGCGGTTTCGTGCAATCAATGTACAACCAACTCATAGTAACAACTCATATCTCAAGGTTTGAAGAATATAAGATATTATCGTCTCATGATCACTCGTGATAAAATCCATAAAGTGATTCCAATGAGTGCGGGTTGAATCTAATACTCCGAACTTATGTGTACTCATGAGTGTTGTAGCCCTTTGTCCAACATCTTAGACCTCTACAAGCCAACCCATGACAGTCTTAATTCATATCTACTTCCATCATATGACCGACTGTGGATGGTTTGAATAACTTAGTCATTCCGGAAGAATAACCTAGTTTATCCGGGAAGTCAAAAAACATGCAAAGTGAAAAACAATAATAATTGAATCCAATATGGTATCAAACCTATGAACATAAATAAAACACCTTTTATTTATCAACATATGATTACACATTATTCATTGTATATTATTTCAGCTATCAAATTTATTCTTGAATTTAAAACAATAGTTGTCCCATGCTCCAAGCATGTACACTATGTTTTCTAAACACTAGTCACGCCATACACCAAGTATGCATACTATGTTTGTCTATGATCTTTACTTTGTGAACTAGATCAATTGAACATAACTTCAATGATCCTCTTTTCACACTCCCAAATCCTTACAGCAAATACAAGAATTCCAAATTCATGTCATTTACTGAAATCTGTTAGATTCTAAACTTATATGCATTGATCCTCTTGTAACGATTATGCACAAATTCACAAAGACTTGGCAACACTCATTACAGAGTATTCCAAAGGAGATCAGCTCCTTGGATACAACCTTCTTGCATTAAGTTTCCTAATCTTAAACAGATTGAAAAATCCTAA
Organism: Lactuca saligna; assembly: GCF_052625555.1. Classification (NCBI taxonomy): domain Eukaryota; kingdom Viridiplantae; phylum Streptophyta; class Magnoliopsida; order Asterales; family Asteraceae; genus Lactuca; species Lactuca saligna. The sequence goes on from NC_136423.1 coordinate 184,478,213, forward strand.
CTTTGAAACATTCCCAGATTCCATTTTGACCATCACTTCTGAACAAGAGTTGCCTTCTTCCAGATTATGTCAATATGGTCCTTCCAGAATTATCACTATACTTCCAACTGTCCTTGAGCAACCAATCTTTGGTAAACCTTAGATTTTCCTCGACAATTGTTTAATCCTTTTAGTCATATCCAGTTCTAAACCTTTTCCCTTCTTAATGCCCCAGGCATTTGGAAACTTTTAGAACGGATAACTATAGCACATGTAATCGATCCTATATCCGAAGCATATGGGACACGATTAATGATGTCTCACATAAAGACTAAACCAATCTTTTGCTATAACATTTCCATTTCTATTTGCCAAGTTCTCATAATTCAGATTATGAAAAGGGATGCCGTAATCATAATCGAATTTTAGAACGCAAATAATGGACCCATATACAGAATTTCCTTATGTTGAGCCATTCCAACATGAAATTCATATATATCCTTGACTAAATGATTAAAACCTCACGATCTAAGCTTATAGATTTGAGATGAAGTATAATTTCCTCTCCCTTAATTATAGCAGAACAACTTTTTCCCAATTGAAACCTTTTGTTTTCTATAATTAACATTGCTAACTTGCAATACGTATCATAATTATCATGCTCCCACTAACATGATGATTATTAGCATAACACCTATGCTCCTACTAGCTTTGACATGTACTCAGAAATCAACTGGACTTCCAGAAATCAATACTTTATTGACTTTCTTACCAAAGTTCAGATTTCTGATACTAGATTGTTTTGATAAAACTTTATCAAAATCATACACCTTCCCTTAGATAGCACACTTGTGTGTCTAAACAATTATGAAGAGGGATGCCGTAATCATAATGGTTAGACCTTTTTGCCACTTCTCACAAGTCCAGGTTAGTGTGCCGGTAAACCACACACGCTCCACTAACGATTTTGAGAATGCAAATATCACAATTGCTATCTAACTAAAATCTGCTTAGTGAAAGTGTTTCCTCGCCATCATTTTCATGAATCGGAGAGAAACCTTATGACACTTAGATTTAATGGTGTATGTGTTCTTATCCATGTGAATTGTTAAAACCATAGTCACAAGACAAGGATAATGACAAATCCAAACTCATATGGACTGAACTCAATCTTAACTTCTTGCCACCTGGCAGCTCAAGGGCCTGCCATTGCTTCCAAGTTGTTGTGCAACCAATTGAGAACTCTAAGAAATCATATGCAAAGCCAACTTTGATTGGAATGGGCACAGAATATGTCAACATGATAGGCTATAAACCTTAAGGCGTGTGCTAGTGAAGAACTTCAGGTTTTATTCTTGATTAGTTCTTGAGACTTTCAAGACTTTTAAGACTCCCACTGTCCTCTTGACCTATAAGACTCCCTTGTCAAACATCCAAGAGATAGTGCAGATTCTTAATCAAGACAAACACTTCATCCAATTGGCCTAAGTTGGTCTTTGTTTTTATCCAAAACATCACAACTTACCAATTTCAAATGTACAAGAGTAGAAAACTTTTACTCTTACATTTGACACGTGTTTTAATCCTTCTTAAAGACATGTCACTCAAATTACAATCTTGGAGTATGACTCTAAGACTTGTATTGGAACGAAGTATGACTCATCTTCTTGATTTAACCATTTCAACAATTCAAGATCCCTTCTTCTTAGTCATAAGAATGCACTAAGACTTCCTTAGAGAACTAATTTTGATATGGTTTCTTAATCATTAAGATGATCACAAAACTGATACTATAGTACTCTCCCATCTTTTCAGACTTGAGAAACTTTTATCCTTCTGCCAAATTTGATTCTTCTTATTCGCTCTGCCTTACATTGGAACCTTTTCCAATGTCTTAGAGTTACACTTAAGCTTGTAAGTATAATCATATTTACTGAGCTTTAGTAAACTATGACGAATAGCCTTATATATTTTGTGGTGGACTTAATCAGTGCACAGGACTATGTACTCGATCCCTTAGTCCATTACTTGACTCACACATCCATGTGAACAAGTAATTAGTCTTAATTTTTCCAATACTTGAAAGTTCTCATTCATCATGCTATAGAACTTGCATGATTCCAAGTCCCGGTCCAATTGAGACTTTGGATGATGAGAATCTTTCCTTATTTGGTAAATTTAGACATTACCACAAATGAAGGAATCAATTTCATATTTCCACTCTTGCTATTAATGGAATCATATAAGCAACAATTTTTCCTCAAATGCCATTGTAAGGATATTTTAAAATAAATAAAATCAAAAAATTTCCTTTTATTTTAAAATTATGCGGAAAAACTTATCCTTACAATCCATATGAAAACTTGTTGTTATCTATTCCTAAGCAATACCTCATAACTCCTAAGAAGTAGCTCAAGAATCCGATCTTCAAACTACGCGATAGAAATCCATCTATGCGATCAGATTCAGCATATTCTTTCTTTAAGTTCCTTCACTTTTTCTTTGATTCTTAAAACATCAACATGTGACCCAGTCACATCATGTAATAAGAATCTCATAATAGAAACTTAGCAGAGTTAGATAGTGGACTTTACCTGAAGTAGAGTCAAACTTATTGACTTTAACATCCATAGGTAAATTTGGCAGCTTCGCAACTAATGACCCTTTCTTTGGCAATATAAACATATGGAACCTTTGATAATGGTACACGGGACTATCACAGACTTAGCTTTTCTCTTTACCATTTGTTCAACCGAGTTGACTATGGCCGATCCCTTTCCATTGGGAAGAGAATGTTTTTCTGGATTTCCTGTGTCACTATTGTCAATGTCCATCAAGCTTTGAGGAAGTTGATCTTAACAAATAGATAAAATCATTAAGGGTCTTGTCATAGTCTGTTTCATAGATGTTCCAAAAGAACTCACTATGTGACTTAGAAAGTGATTGAACCACCAACTTTCTCAAGACTTTGACACCCAACTCTCCCGGCTTGTCAATATGTGACTACATCTCCAAGATGTGATCACACCTAGACCTTGCCTTGCCAATAGGGCTTGAGTGACCTTAACCTTTTCAAGAACTTGTGGGTTAGGGAGAATAATTGGAGGAGGTGAAAGAAGTATGATTTCCATTGGAACATCATCTTCATTTAGGAAAGCTTGTTTCAAGAGATTTGGGAAGATCATAAATGTCTAAACCAAACATGTTTTGGGGGATATTCAAGATAGTTGATCTTAAAGTCCTTAATATGACACCCAATATGAAATATTAAGGCTAGGACCCAACAAACTATTTTATAACTTAGAAGAGGTATGCCGTAATCCAAGCTATAAAACAATTTGAAGGTAGGTGAATGACGATTCACCAATTTCCACCAAGATAAACGAAATGTATTATTAGGTTTTAATTGGATTTGAAACTCCTAGATCTTTGAGATTCATTGAAATGTTCAATGGCATGTTTCAATCTCGAATGTGCCCTTCAGGTTTTGTGACTGGGATGCCGAGGATCACAAAACAAGGTGTGAAGTAACCACGCAAATTACTTGGTACCCTTAAGTGTTTACCCCTCAATCGGTGTGCCGGTTAACCACACGCGCTCCATCGATACTATGATAAACATTAAGTTACCCTTTTCCTACCTTGTTAAATACGAGTTAGTGTGCCGGTTAACCACACGCGCTCCACTAACCGACTCAAACAAAGTGCAAAGTGTAATTTCATGGATTAGCACCTAATTCACATTTTCCTAAGTAACTAAGATTGGGTATTATTAAGAGTTTAGTTACTTAGTATTTATCATTAATACTTTTAATGAAGGGAGAATTATAGTCCTGTCAAACCCGTTCGGCTAACGACCCTCCACCGGTCAAGCAAGCGGTGGGTGAAAGTGGACACCCATTAAGTTGCCATTTTATAGGCAACAACCTTATACCCACCTTATAGACAGGCTTCGTGAATGAGGCGTACTAGCGGTAAGACCGACTTTACTCTTATACATATATATATATTATTTACTTATAATATTATAAAGTATAAGGGTTGAATTTTAACTTTTAAAATTCTAAGGGCTAACTTGGAATTAAAGTATTCATAAGAGAAAACTTTACAAATTCCAAAACTTGAGGGCAAGTTTTGAAACTATTCAAAACTAATTAATTCCATAACTTATGTGTTTAAAGTAGTTTTAATCCAAAAACTCTTCAAGTTCCATAACTTATGGAAGACTTTAAACTAATAAAAGAATTAACTTTTCTTTATTTTTATAACTTATGGAATTAATTAAGGTTACATTATTTTTTTTTATTTATTTAATGAAGAGACTCTTGGTCCTCCATAACTTGAGGACAAATTATGGAGTCATAACTCCAATTAATTAGAACTAGACTCTTCATTTTTGTAACCTTTGCCAATTTTATGAGTTTTATGAGTCTTTAATGTGACTCTTCATGTAACTTGAGGACAAGTTACACAAACACATTTTATACTCAACTCTTAGATTAAAATGGATTGAAAACAACTATTTCAATTAACTTTTCTATTAATCTAAGCAACTCATAAGAACAAGATAATTCAAATCAAACTTTTTCATGTAATTAGTCTAACCTTTAAACTAATACAAAACATGAATCTATTGACAATTATCTTTGAAAATGGATTAGCATGAACATTACCACATTAAAAAACAAGTTTACAAGTTCAAAAACAACTTAGGTTAATGTTCCTAGTCCATTTCTAGCCAAAAACCTCGAAGATATGTTGTCTGGGGTCCAACTCGTCGAGTGCATGAACAAAACTCGGCGAGTTGGATGCATTTTGCCTTGGACTCGTCGAGTCCCTTCATGGACTCGGCGAGTCTGCTGGGCTGACAGCATCAAAACTCGATTTTTCAGCTCCATTTGCAAGTATAACAAGAAAACAAGCCTAGTCTCTGATACCACTGTTGGGTTATGAGCATTCTAACACTCCTAACTGTACATGCAACCCTAAATACCTTGGATCTATGTTTTATCTATTATACATGCAAATATGAACATCCAAGGTATTATCCTAATCTAGCATACAAAACTATCAATGTAACAAGATAGAATACATACCTCTTTGATGTAGAATGTCTTCATGAAGCTTGAGTGCCTAGTGCCCCAAGTGTGACACCTCAAATGGTTCACACAACACCAAATACACTTGGAATAACTTGAGAGAATTCTACACTTCATGAAAATCGGCTAGCCCTCTCTAGAATAATACTAGTGGCCGATTTTGATCAAGAATAAGATGTTTATATATTGTTACAATTAGGGTAAACCCTAATTGTCATGACTTTCCATTTCCTTGGATCCATGGGTTCAAATACACCATGGAGCATCCATGGACCATCCTATGGGTTTTAGCCCGACTTGATTATCCATGGAGCATTAGCCCACTATACAAGTATGGATGATTTACACAATCAACCCATATATTTAATTAGTCTTCTTTTGATCACTTAATTAATCCTAGATTAATTCTTGATCAATACTAATTAAATAATATCATTATTCTTATTATTAATATACTAGAACTTATAATATATTAATAACCATAAGTGTCTTATTTCTCTCATTATAGTCTATCCAAGTGCATGATGCCATGCAACCCAAATGGACCATGCCGGGTCGGGTCAAGTCTTACCAATTATAGTTATGGACTTAGACATTAATCCAATAGTATCATCAATCGATGCAAACAGAACTTGGAGAGTGATAAGAAGTACTTCAACAATATGATCAATTGGTACATTCACTTCCGACAAACACTTCTTGCTATAATTCCCTGCCTATTCAAAACTGCGAAGAAAGCCAGTGTCGCAGGAGTAAGCAAGCTGGAGTGAGGTCTCGCCCCTATTGGCGCAAAGGGGGAGATTGTTGGGTATTTGGTGTTGCGTCTTGGGCTCGCCTCTTAGCCCCATTTTGTATCCGGTATGGGCTTGTCCATCGGTGACTTGTTTGTTAGGGTTTGTGTATTAATAGATGCTTGCATGCATCTTTTTCATAACTGATAGATCGTTTTTACGTGTGATTTAGAAGATCTCTTTTGTAACCCTAAAATTCTCTACAGCGGAAGTTCTTAATCGAGCTCTGCTGAGGATTGAACGTTCTAATCATTCGACTCATTCAGATCCATTCTTGAGTATTGTTTCATTGTTTTACTTTCATTATCTACCTGTTACAAAGATCTAATCGATCAAAGAGTTTATAAATCTCATCAGTGTAGAATCACAAAGTCGAGCCACTCACACCAAAGTAGGTATGTGTGCGGCCAGCCAGCCGCACACACACCCGCAACCACACACTCGACCCTATATAGAGGAGAGGACCCCCTTTCATTCACTTTTTCTTCTTTCGTTGCACTCTACTTTCTTTCTCTAAATATATTATCCAAGAACACTCAAAGTACCTCAAAAATGTGATTAACACCATCATCTAGCTTGTTATACAGGTAAAACACCTAAATCTAGGCCTAAAACTCTGCATGTTCTTCGTATTCTTCATCATTTGAAGGAATGCGGCCGCACACCTTCATAAGGTGGCTGCACACACTCAAATACCCTCCAAAGTGAGAGTTTGGCCCCTATATTCGAATTAAGACTTGGTTTGGAACTTGAAACACCTCAACAATCGACCATTCGGGCTCAAAAAAGGAGTGTAAGGCGGCACACTCCTGTGTACGGCCGCACACACCCTCTGTACAGCCGCACACTCCTGTGTGCAGCCGCACACACAGTCTGGCCGCACACCCTGGTTGCACAGTCACCTTTATGGCCAGACACCACTCTAATTCTCATATTTAGCCTAAACTTGTAAAGATCACTAAGTATGGGATAGAGAAAACTTAGTTCTAGTGATTCCAAGTCATTAGGGTGGTGTTCCATCATGGTATGTCATGGAATGCTCAATCTAATACATATATGTGCAATATATGTTAATAGGGTCCACTTGCATACAAAACATCGGTTGACACTCAGTGATCATAACCAATCGAACATTCGGATCCTACGATAAATTGTGAGTTCATACCCTTACAATTTTTCGAGTTTTTGATGTTTTCAGGGGGGGGGGGGGGGATACAAGTTTCATAACTTAAAAACTAATGCAATTACAATTGTTTTCTATCTAACATTTAGATAAAATTATCCCTTTTGTAATATGCGGAGCATAAGGGATGTTTTCTAATCATAATTGCATAGTTTTCAAAACCATACACGAACGTAACAACCATTCAAACTATAATAGGTATAGTTTGGGATTTCAGTACCAGTCTTACAGATTCAACTTTATGCAAAGTCGAATATATAAACTATGTTAGATTTAGTTTATCCATTACTACGAATACAAAACTAGAGTATCATGCTAAATAATTATTTTATGTATAATTATTTATGCTCTACACCGTTACAAACGATTTCGAACTCGAGAAAAACCGAACAAACACGTAAACTAGTTAATATAGGATTGTGAGACTATCTTCATTTTTCCCCTCGGGGTACCAATAAATCCTCACCGGTAGTATAACCAGAGTCTCCTGGAGGGAGAGCGTGAAACTTGTGGATAGATCTATTCGGTACCGATAATCCCACACCTGAACTGTTAGCTACAGTTAGGCGGGCACGCCTAGGGTGACAAATTTTGTAATCGTACGACGCCTGAAGAACGTCAAAGAGGTCACATGTCAAATTAGTATGGTTACACGACTTACAATAAGTATAAACTAATCATTGTTTACGGGATTTATTTCTTCTATAGTTTTAGTTTAAGTAATAAAACTACTTATTTACTTGTTGGAGGGTATTCCAAGGATAAAATCTATAGTTTTACTTTAAGTAATAAAACTACTATACATATTGGTGGTAACCAGGGTTTCCAAACTATCATACATTACATACTGGTGGTAGCCAGAGTTTTCAAACCGAACATACCTTTCATATAGAAAACAACAAACATGTTAGAAAATAATGGATTTTTCTTGGGAAACATGTGTACATATTTCAGAATATGGTAACAATGGCTTTCGATATAAAATGATATTTACTTTTAATGGAAAGAAACTATTTATACAAACTCAGTGACTAGTTTTCAATACAAAAACATGCTTATGAACTCACCAGCTTTATGCTGATACGTTTTCAAAACCGCTTGTATTCTCAGGGCAACAATAGACAGGTACCTTACCAGTTTTTGGAGAAGATGGAGCATTTTTGGAGTCTCACCTTTATCTTTTTCTATATATGTGATGTACAAAATATATTTTCAAACAAATGTAAATATTCATATTGTAATGTAATGGTTGTGTTTACTTTGATTACTATGATACAATTGTTGTGATACTACGTATGATGTCGCCGCCCCCGGATGTTTTCGCCGTTGTTTTTCTGACGTTTCGGGGGTGTGACGGATTGGTATTAGAGCTATTGTTTATAGTGAACTAAGTATACCGAACCTTACATGGTATACAACTATAAACACTAAGGGGCCAAAGTGCTCTGAACTAAAAGTATACTTTAAAAATATAAGTATTTTTACTCCAAGTATACAAGCATACCTACATACTAGAAGCAGTATTGTGAAAAAAAGAAAACAAGAGTATTTGAATGTTGAACATTGTGGTTAAACCTAGGCAGTTATGTAATCATGTCTAGGGTCAATATAGCCTGATCAACTATATTCATTCGAGACATGACCAACGTGTGCTTAGGAGTGACTGCGGTGTTGCAACAGGCCTAAAACTTAACAAGTATTGCTATCCAAAAGAAATCGATAGAACAAAACCTTAAACATAAAATACTATATGAGTATTTTATTCAGATCAAGATACATTGTAGAAATTCATTCCAAGTGTTTCTACTCATTCTTTCCTAGTGATAGTTTACTTGCTTTAGTAACTCCTTCCTTATTATTGCTTAGTAGAACACTTTATCTATCATATAGAGATACATCTTGTTTAATATCTCTTGATTCAATTCAGTGGACTTACCATCCTCTCCTTCCCGATCATTTTTGAACGAGATGCCTCCAAAGAAAAGACCCAGATCAAAGAAAATAAATCCGCCACCACCACCTCCCCATTCGATCCCGCTATGTTCCAGACAGCTGTTACTACCGCTGTGGCTGCCGCAATGTCACAGATGAACCCTGGCGGCTCTGGCAGGCCAGGAGGTGGTACCTATGCCCAAAATCAGGAATTTGGTCAGCGACACCAAAAGGAGTGTTCCTATAAAGACTTCATGTACGCAAAACCCACATCTTTCGACGACACTGGAGGTGTCATTGCCTTGACTCGATGGTTCGAGAAGATCGAGTCTATCTTCGAAATCTGTTCCTGTTCGGAAGCCAACAAGGTGAAATTTGCTGCGTGCACCTTCACCAACAGAGCATTGACCTGGAGGAATAGTCGGGTGAAATCCCTAACCCTACTAGTAGAAAATGCTATGGGTTGGGAGAGCTTGAAAGAGTTCATGCTTGCTGAGTACTACTCATGGGGCGAAATGTAGAAACTGGAGCACGAACTCTGGAACCTAAAGATGAAGGGTTCCGATATTGCTTCCTACACTTCTAGGTTTGAAGACCTAGCACATCTTTACCTGGAAATGGTCACCTTGGAAAGCAAGAAGATAGAGAGATACATTTGGGGATTGACGCCCCCAACTCAAGGGAATGTCTTGGCTGCCAGGCCAAACAATTTTGATAACGCCTAGTGCTTGGCGCAGACTCTCATAGATCATGGGGTTGATCTGGCTAAAATAACAGCCACTCCCGAACTAGCGAAAGAAAGTGGCAAGAAAAGAAAATTTTGTAAGCATCGAAAGGACCAGTTTTCGCAAGAGTCATCCAAGAAACAACATATCGTGGTAGTCCATGCTGCCACAACGCCTGCAGCTGCTCCTACAACTCAAGCACCTACCAGTGGATATACTAGAACCCTCCCTTGGTGCAACAAGTGCAATTATCATCACAGTATTCCCGACCCATGTCGTGATATGCTCTGCAACAACTGTGGCAAGAAGGGTCATATTGCTCGAAACTGCAGAAAACCAGCCCAAGCAACCAATCACGCATCTAGAGCAGGTGTCGGTAAGGCCTGCTATGGTTGCGGCGAGGTCGGGCACTACAAGAGAAATTTCCCCAAGGTGGCAACAACTGGCAACACTGTGAGAGTTCTAGCAATGGGACAAAAGGAGGTAGTTGTTGATCCTACCGTTGTCACGGGTACGTTCCTCCTTGACAACTTTTATGCATGCATTCTTTTCGATTCTGGTGCAGAGAGAGGTTTTGTCATTCATGCATTCAAACATATTCTCAAACATAAACCTAAATTTTTAACCGAAGCATTTACTGTCGAAATGGCTAACGGTGAGAAAGAGAGCACTAACACTATATTTCGTGGCTGTACCCTTACCCTAAACGATCATTCCTTTCCCATCGATCTTATGCCAGTTTCCAAAAAGAGCTTTGATGTCATCATTTGCGTGGATTGGTTGATCCCCAATCATGCTGATATCCTTTGTTTCGAAAAAGCTATCCGTCTCAATCTTCCCTCTGGAGAATCACTCGTTATCTATGGTGATAAACTCAGTTCAAACCTTTGCATTATTTCGTGCATCAAAGCTGAAAAACTTCTGCGAATAGAGTGTCATGTATTATTATCCCATATTATAAACGAGAAACAGGAGGTTGAAGCCCTCGAGAGCATCCCCGAAGTCTACAACTTTCTTGATGTCTTTCCCGAAGAGCTTCCAGGAATTCCTCCTGAGCGCCATGGCGAGTTTCGCATCGACGTAATCCCTGGAGCTACCCCCATAGCTAAGTCCCCATATCGCCTAGCGCCAGCAGAAATGCAAGAGTTGTCCAGTCAACTCAATGATCTGCTCAACAAAGGATTCATCAGACCGAGTTCCTCGCCTTGGGGAGCCCCAGTTTTATTTGTGAAAAAGAAGGATGGATCTTTTTGGATGTGTATTGACTACCGCGAACTGAATAAACTCACCATCAAAAACCGATATCGTCTTCCTCGGATCGATGACCTCTTCGACCAACTTCAAGGAGCCAGCTATTTCACCAAGATAGACCTCAGATCAGGGTACCATCAGCTACGAGTCCACGAGGGTGATGTTCCTAAAACTACATTTCGGACTTGATATGGTCACTACAAATTTGTGGTAATGCCCTTCTGTCTAACCAACGCACCGACAGTGTTCATGGACCTGATGAATCGGGTGTGTCATCCTTTCATGGACAAGTTTGTTATCGTGTTCATAGACGATATACTTATGTACACCAGAAGCGAAGGAGATCACAAACAACACTTGAGATTAGTGTTGGAAACTCTAAGAACAGAAAAGCTATACGCAAAATTCTCCAAGTGTGAATTCTAGATTCGGAAAGTAACTTTCTTGGGTCACATGGTAAGTGAGGAAAGCATACATGTGGACCCGTCCAAAATCAAAGCGATAGAGAATTGGTCAGCACCGAAGACACCAACGGAAATCCATCAATTCTTGGGTCTTGCTTGCTATTATCGTAGATTCATCCAGAATTTCTACAGAATTACCAAACCCCTAACCACTCTGACGTAGAAAGGTGTACCCCTTTGTTGGAGTGAAAAGCAAGACATTGCATTCCAAAAATTGAAGCGAGCCTTGTGCAGCGCACCTATCCTGTCTCTTCGCGAAGGGACAGAGGACTTCATTGTCTATTACGATGCATCCAACGAGTGCGCAGGTTGTGTGCTTATGCAACGAGGAAAGGTTATTGCTTATGCCTTGAGACAATTGAAAGCACATGAAATCAATTATACAACTCACAACCTGGAGTTGGGAGCAGTTGTCTTCACATTGAAGATTTGGAGACATTACCTCTACGAAACAAAGTGCACGATCTTCACTGACCATAAAATCCTGCAACACATCTTCGACCAAAAAGACTTAAACATGAGACAACGGCGATGGGTAGAACTACTCTGTGATTATGAGTGTGAAATACGCTACCATCCCGGCAAGGCCAATGTGGTAGCAGATGCCCTCAGCTGAAAAGAGTACTCAGGTCGCAGTGTGAAAGCACTTACCATGACCATCCATTCCCATCTACCCGCATAAATTAGAGAAGCGTAGTTGGAAGCCGTGAAACCATAGAACGTGGCGGAGGAAGCCTTGAGAGGAATGGAAAAGAACTTAGAGATCAAGGAAGACGGAGTCTACTATTTCATGGATCGGATCTGTACCCCAAAGTTCGGTGGTTACAGAGGGGTCGTCATGAACAAAGCTCACATGACTAGATACTCCGTCCACCCAGGATCGGATAAGATGTACCTCGATCTCAAGAAGTTATATTGGTGGCCAAACATGAAAGCAGAAATTGCTACCTTCGTGGGCAAGTGTCTGACTTGTGCCAAGGTGAAGCTCGAATATCAGAAGCCCTCAGGTCTACTTCATCATCCAGAAATACTTGAGTTGAAATAGGAGAGGATTACCATGGATTTCATTACCAAATTACCCAAATCTTCGAGTGGGTACGATACCATCTGGGTAATAGTCGACCGATTGACGAAATCCGCTCACTTCCTGCCAATCAAAGAAACTTTCAAGTTTGAAAGACTCACACGAATATACATCCAAGAGGTAGTTCGACTGCACGGAGTGCCCGTATCTATCATCTCCGATTGTGACAGAAGGCTCACATCGAGATTTTGGCAGTCCCTACAGAAAGCTCTTGGAAATAAGCTGGATATGAGTACAAATTATCATCCTCATACAAATGGACAGAGTGAGAGAACCATCCAGACCTTGGAAGACATGTTGAGAGCAAGTGTCATCAACTTCGGTAAGTCGTGGGATACCCATTTGCCCTTGGTTGAATTATCCTACAACAATAGTTATCATACTAGTATTAAGGCTGCATCTTTCAAAGCCCTCTATGGCCGCAAGTGTAGATCCCCTCTGTGCTGGGCTGAGGTGGGCGACACGCAGCTAGCCAAGGGACAAGTCCCAGATAGTACTCTCACTGGTCTAGAAATCATTCGTGAAACCACCGAAAAGATCATACAAATTCGGGAATGACTAAAAGCTTCACGAGATCGACAAAAGAGCTACGCCGATAAACAACGAAAGCCTTTGGAATTCTAGGTCGGTGACCGTGTTCTGCTGAAGGTCTCGCCTTGGAAAGGCATGAAACGCTTCGGAAAACGTGGAAAGCTAAACCCAAGGTACATAGGACCACTCGAAATCCTTGCAAGGATTGGTCCTATAGCCTACAAACTTCGTTTACCGCATGAACTCAGTAACATTCACCCTGTCTTCCATGTCTTAAATCATAAGAAATGCGTGTCCAATGAAACCCATGCAGTTCCTCTCGATGAGATTGAAATCAATGAAAACCAGAACTTCGTGGAAGAACCAGTCGAAATCATGGATAGAGATGTCAAACAAACAAAGAAAAGTCGCATCCCGATAGTGAAGGTTCGCTGGAACTCCAAGAGGGGACCTGGATTCACTTGGGAGCGTGAGGATTCAATGAAACAAAAGTACCCTCATCTCTTTCCAAATCCATGATCTGTATCTTTATGGCCATACACCCACTCTAATGCTTATATTTGGCCTTAAACTTGTAAACATCACTAAGTATGGGATAGAGAACACTTAGTTCTAGTGATTTCAAGTCTTTACGGTGGTGTTCCATCATGGTATGTCATGGAATACTCAATCTAATACATATATGTGCAATATATGTTAATAGGGTCCACTCGCATACAAAACATCGGTTAACACTCGGGCTCGTAACCAATCGAATATTCGGATCCTATGATAAATTGTGAGTTCATACCCCAACGCTTTTTTGAGTTTTTCATGTTTTTGGGGGGGGGGGGGGGTGGGGGGGATACAAGCTAAACATAAAGGTTCTCATAACTTAAAAACTGATGCAATTACAACTATTTTCTATCCAACATTTAGATACAATTATTCCTTTTGTAATATGCGGAGCATAAGGGATGTTTTGTAATCATAATTGCATAGTTTTCAAATCCATACACGAACGTAACAACCATTCAAACTATAATAGGTATAGTTTGGGATTTTAGTATCAGTCTTACAGATTCAACTTCATGCAAAGTCAAATATATAAACTATGTCAGATATAGTTTATCCATTACTACGAATACAAAACTAGAGTAGCATGCTAAATAATTATTTTATGTATAATTATTTATACTCTACACCATTACAAACGATTTCAAACTCGAGAAGAACCGAACAAACACGTAAACTAGTTAATACAGTATTGTGAGACTATCTTTGTTTTGCCCCTCGGGGTACCAATAAATCCTCACCGGCAATATAACCAGAGTCACCTGGAGGGAGAGCATGAAATTTGTGGATAGATCTATTCGGGACCGACAATCCCACACCTGAACTGTTAGCTACAGTTAGGCGAGCACACCTGGGGTGACAAATTTTGTAATCGTACGACGCCTGAAGAACGTCAAGGAGGTCACCGGTCAAATTAGTATGGTTATACAACTCACAATAAGTATAAACTAATCATGGTTTACGGGATTTCTTTCTTCTATAGTTTTAGTTTAAGTAATAAAACTACTTATATACTTACTGGAGGGTATTCCAGGGACAAAATCTATAGTTTTATTTTAATTAATAAAGCTACTATACATACTGGTGATAACCAGGGTTTCCAAACGATCATACTTTATATACTGGAGGTAGCCAGGGTTTTCAAATAGCACGTACCTTTCATACAAAAAACAACAAACATGTTAGAAAATATTGGATTTTTCTTGGTAAACATGCGTACATATTTCAAATTTATAGTGAATTGAGTATATCAACCCATAAAAGATATACTAACTATAAACCCATTTGGGATTAAAACACTCTGACCAAGAGTCTATACTTTAAATATTAAAATATTTACATAAGTATACTAGTCTGCATTCATACTAAAATCAGTGTCACTAGGACAATACAAAAGAATTACGATTGTTGGACAACGCAAGTGGGCTTAGAGACATGTGGTCAAAACTGGGAAGATATAGCCTGATTACCTATATTATCCGAGGGTTGACTAGCATGTGCCTAAGTTTAATTGTGTGGTTGCAACAATGCTAAAATCTTACCAACCCTACCACAATGAGAGCAGTAGAACATAACATTAAACTTAAAATACTATAGGAGTATTTGGTGTTACTATAAGTACTTCATACTAAAGAACTAAAACGGAATCTTCATTACTAAGTTGATAGTTGCTAAGCGGATACACTAAGGCTATATGTAAGTAGGATGTTATAGACTTAGAATCTGTAAAAATTTTACTTTACCCCTATTCTGTGTGAATTTGGAGTTAAGGTCACTTATTCGAAGGCCTATCCTGTTTTGATTACATATAACCGGTATGCACTTCACAAATAGCGACGTAACTAATGAAGATTTTTCTAAATAATTATCTAGATATTTCGTCTAATAATTATTTTCTTACCCCAATTCTCGTGTAGATAACATGGCTGGACTCCATCCCCACGGCAACCTGTTCCTTCCGAACGAAGTTATTGCTGGATGGTTTGGAGAAGAACCAGATAATGATCATCCGATCCCTCTGAATGATCACCATGCTGAAGACCTTTCGGATGGTGCTAACTTCGAACCCGAGG
The DNA here is from genome assembly GCF_052625555.1 of Lactuca saligna. Lineage (NCBI taxonomy): Eukaryota > Viridiplantae > Streptophyta > Magnoliopsida > Asterales > Asteraceae > Lactuca > Lactuca saligna. Next base: position 184,493,878 of record NC_136423.1, read on the forward strand.
TTGACGATCTACCTCAGGCAGCTCCCGTTCCAATTCCTAACCCTCGTCCGGCTTTTCATGGCCCGATGCCTCTATGGGTGGAATGTTTGGAAACATGGAGTGAAGGTCAAGATCAACCTATGTCGTTTAATGGAGACCGGAGCTTCTACAACGTAAGCAAAGGGAGCACAGCAGATAGAGTTCTACCAATACTGATCCATAGAGTTGCCCGAAACGAGATTCAGGGCATAACAACCCTGCAACGTATCGCAGAAGTTGATACAAGTGGAGGAATGCATATGCTTCGCACCAGTCGGCTTGAACATGCTCGTGAGAGGTCTGAGAGAGACCATGAGACCTTACTGCAAGCACTAGCTGAAACTCGAGCCGAAGTTATAGAGCTCCGAGTACGCCAGAGAGTTTACGAAAGAAACCTTCTCGATGTGGAACGACAACTGGCTGAACTGAGAGTTCACCAGAGGGATGACCGTTGCCAGGAGTAGATGCTTTACTCTATTTTCATGGTTAAAGGAAATCTTTTTTCTGTCTATGCCCAATGTGGCATTTTCTATGAAACTATCTTGTACTGTAAGTACTTTTGTTTGGGTCTTTATACTGTCAGGAACTATCTTCTGTGGATAGATTTAAGACCTTTACAATGTCATTTTCCTGAATCTTTACGTCATGAATATAAAAGATATTGACAGTCGACTAACTTCTGTGTCATTCCTTATTCAAGTACTCTCATCATACTTTCATTGGAGTCTATCTGAAACATGCTTTAGTCAAGTCATGGGACTATAGTAATTTAGCTCCGGAGACATTTCCAAGTCTCTTTCAGTGGTTGGATCATGTTATTCACCAACCTGCGATACCTCGGCTTGAACGACAAACGTCTTCAGACCATTCTATGAACTTACTTCTACCTATTGTTAGGACTGCATCATAGGGATGTAGGTCAAACCTTCGCGAACATACTTCCAATCTGTGCTAGGACTGCATCATAGGGATGTAGGTCAAACTTTCTAGAACATAATCTTACTCTTTGATTGAACAATCGAAGTACATCTAGGGTCAACCAGAATCGCTCACAAAAATCCTTATCTTTCGTATTACATAATCATGTCGTCGACCGGAAACAATCAGCCGAGCAACAAAAACCCTATCCTCCATATCGACGCAGCTACGTTACAAGCAGCAGTAGCAGCTGCTGTGAAAACTTTCCTTTCACACATCAACTCCGGTAACACAAGCCAGACTGACAATGAAGTCGAGAGTACCGATGGTAGTACCAAACCGGGAAACCAACAAATGACAATAGTCATGGATTTGCGAAACCAAAAGACTGAAAGGATGAGACGATATCGTAAAGCACTAAAGGAGCGCAAGAGAGCCCAAAGACTTGCCATGCCACAGCCACAAGTGGCAACTCCTACAGAACGCTTTAGGAAGCAATTTCCAAGGTGGAGTAACGAGGAAGGCACTCATGTCCACATAACACTATCTAAACACCGCACTCCCATCACCAATGCAAGTACTAGCCAGTCATGCCACCAATGCGGTGAAATTGGACACCTCAAGAAAGACTGCTCGATAGCAAAGAACTCGGGTGCAGATGGGAAGATCCTCAGGATCACAGCCGCAGGAGATCCTACTCCGGAACCCTCGTTAATGTAATTTAGGCATTTCATTGTAACAGACTTATAAACTATCCGAAACTAGTGCAACTAGAGTCTTACCTTTTGCGAGATCCTGTCTATATAAGGATTCTCGTGCTGCGTATACTTGTCTTTTGTAGTATACCTTATTCGCAACAATAGTCTTGTAGTTATCCTATGATACTGCAACTCTGTTCATGGTTCTACGGTTGTGTTTTGTCTGTAAACGCCTTATGTTCAAATCTAATGTCTTTAAGTTTCTGTATGATTCTGACATTATCATACGACCCGATTCAATTTGATCCTCACAAAAAAAAGCTTTATACATACATCCCTTTGTCAGTGAATGTCATTTTAGCAAAGCCGGCATATCAGAACACCGAAGTACTCATGCATGGAGTACCCCATAGCTCTTTTCTTTTCCGAAGAAATCCCTGAAGTACCACTCGTACAGTACGTCAAGTTTAACCTAGGGATTCATGCGGTTGATCTATCACCAAGGAATGTATGCATAAGAGTGATATATAATCAAGGTTCTACAGGTTTATAATTAATGGTTCCACTTTAAATTCTTTTTCCTCGATGGGATGTGAGCTTAGAGAAGAATCAGTTATTCGACTACCTTTTCAATCTTAATTATATACGACTCGTATACACGAGATTGTGGTTGTGAAACCATGTATGAATTCAATATGAACTTTAGGACGTAGAACTGCTTAAGTCTACGAGTAATCGCATCGTCATGTGAAAAAACTTAGAACCTAGTATGACTCCCGTAAACGGATCGCCCTACAGTCTAAACACTCCGGAGATACAGGAACAGTACAGACAACTTAGTGAACTACACAGAAATAGAATTAGAAGACCAGGCTTCTCACCCTGGAGAACCCCGGTCATATTCTTCCAGAGATCGACGGATTGCATCGTATGTACCTCGAATATCGAGGACTCTGTCAATATTTTTCATTAGAAATCATTATCTCTGCCTCACATAGATGAAATTGGTTGAGTAAACGCAAGGAAAGCGTTACTTTCATAAATGGAAATGTGATCCGAATATCACCAGTTCGAGTGTTAGGGAAGGATGTCCGGAAGACTATCTTCCAAACTCGATGCAGACACTTCGAGTCTGTAGTGATACCCTTTGAATAGGACCAATACGCCCATAGTTTTCATGAGCTAATTAGGTAGGGTACGTCTTTCTTACTTGGATCAGTTCGTCATTTCTCCATGTAATGACTTACTTATCTACCCTCGTAGTAAGAAGAAACCCATGGAAACATTACCTTCAGAGGTACTTTTCGCGAAGTTCTCTAGGAACGAGTTTTGAAATTGAAGAGTCAAATTTCTATGACACATTGTTAGTGATTTGGGAAATTTGGAGTACTCTTTCAATTTGTCAAAACTGTTGAGAATTTGTCGACACCAGAGAGCTGACAGAAATTTGCCAGATTCTAGGTCTTACAGACCTACTGTCATAGTTCATCCAGAACTCCTCGCAAATCAGAGAAACCCGTACGACTTCGACCCAGCAAGGGGTGGGCTTTGACTGGGAAATTAAACAAGGGAAGGAACCTTTGGAATTCCAAGTGAGAGACCAAGTTCCTTAGGAAGTCTCACTCTAGGAATGGCTTAATACGCTTCGTAAAGTGTGGAAAGCTAAATCCAAGATAGATAGGACCTCCGAGATTCTTACCAGAATCGGTCTTGTGACTCACACAAACTAGACCTACTCCGCGAACTCAGTAACCTACGTTTACTCTTCGCATCTCGATCGTGAAACCATACCTTTCCGTTAGGACTCTTGTAAGTCCACTCGTCGAGATCCTCACCTTCGTATTAGAACCGTAGTGACCCTCGACCGAGAGGTCAAGCGGACGAAGCAACGTCATCACCCGTTAGTGAAGGTTCGTTCGGATACCAACCGAAAACCTGAGTTCACTTAGGAGCGTTAGAAACAATCGTTTACAAAGTTTCCTCCTCATGACTCGATCATCCGTACCTACTTCCTTGCCTAAATTCTAATTTCGGGACGAAATTCCCTTTAACAGGGGGATGATGTGACAACCCAAAATTCCCATTCCATACAAACCATATCAAGCCAATAGAAGTTAGAACAGTTACATTGAAATTCCAGACATCGGGTTTAAGTTTGGCAGTTTTTCAGGTTTACACTTAAGGAGATATCAGGAGAGTGGACACACTAGGGTTTAGTGCAACACTGTTATTCCAATACTCTAGGATATTAAAGTTCATTCCAGGAATAAAAATATTTTCTGCCAAAAATCCCAGGACTATAAATAGAATTTTGAACCAAATTCATTCATTATTCGCATTTCCAACTAGAGAAAAGCCATTTTCTCTCTCACGGATCTTCGGGTTTTCATCCCAAATCGTGAGTACACTTATCTAGTTGTCTTATAATGCTTATTATGTGCTTAATAACTTAGATTACATAGCATATCTGTGAGATTTGGGAGTTTACCGCCCAAGAACGTTCTTGGAGAGTAAACTCCTATATGAGGCTTAAATGTTACCTAGTCATTTCCCCATGATATGTAACAAACTTAGGCTTATTTATAAATGTATTTAAGACTAGAAAACAATAAAAAAACACCAAGACCTAGGTGTTCACGGCCCAAGAAATTCTTGGACCGTGAACTCCAAAATTAAGGGCCTAAGAGTGTTTTAATCACTCCTAAAGCCTTCGACATTAACCTCTATTTAATCCTAGCTAATTTGTGGACTTTAAAACATCAAAGACACCTCCCAAAGTGAGTTTACGGCCATAGTAATATTCTTGGGCTGTGAACATCAATCAAGGGCACCAAAGTGTGCCTAAGGCCCTCATTAGCCTTAAAACAAATGCCTAGAAACTATCCTAGATGTGCTTGGGACTTGAAAGCATAAAAACACACATTCCATGAGATTTTATGGCAGTAAACTCCAAAGGAAATGGCCTTTGGGCCGAAAACTCCTAAAAGGAGTGTATTAATGCCCTAAACCACCCAAAGGATTAAACCACCAAGTAGAACTTATTCTAGAAATCAAGTAACACTTCGAAACAAAAATGTCAACATATTTGAGAGCTTACAGCTGTAAACTCAAGGGTTTACGACCGTAAACTCCTTTTGTGGAGTTTAATGAGGAGTAAACACATATATAAGGTCCTTGGGAACTTTAAACCCCTTTAGCCTTGTCCCACAACAACTTAGATGCAACCCTTAAGACTTATAACACCTATACAAGGTGTTTACATGTTCAAGAGGGTCCCAATTTACTCTATTAGTTATTGTTTGGCTAATTATTTATATATATGTTCATTATATGATAACTAGGCTTGTGCGTGTGTACAAGTCTCTGTTTGCCACCTAACACAATATCTGACACTCCAATCCAATCCACTCACCACAAGTGAGTTCATACCCCTTAATCAATGTTTTAAATGTTTTTAAATGTTTTACGGGGGGGGGGGGGGGGGGGGGGGGGATACAAGTAGAATCATGATACTTATTATATCAAATCACATGTGATTAATAAGCAGCATTTAAATGATTTACTACTCATTAGCCGTTTTACCAAACAGTTTCCTTCAAATGATTTCCATAAACATTTTATATGTTCTAAAACTCCTTATTACACTCTACATTTTACTCTGTATGTTTTATTTCCAACTTATTTACAATTGTGATTCAAACAAATGTTTCTTTATACTAAATTGTTTTATCAAACCCATGCCTTCAAACCGTTTTATAGATTGACATCAAGTCGATCTTTTCTTAAGATAATAATTATGTTCAAAGGTTTTACAAAACTTATTTATGCTTTTATATTATAAATTGCATGCCTCTATATGTATAGTTATATAAGAAATGTTTAAAAGACTTATGAAGGCTATCCACCCTATTTCCTTTTCGCGCTTGAGATGTGGTCTGGTGGGATATCGGGTACTCGTCTGAAGGTTGTTTAAATATTAGTTATATAACATATGTACATATATAGTCATAAAGGCCCTTCCAGTTCATCCCATGCCCTTGGGTAGCAAGGGTATACATCCATGTCCATACGTACCAGTTAGATTACTAGTAAACTACCATATGGGTAGTTTAGGAAGATACTAAAACTATTACTAGAACGCGATATCATACCATGAGTCAGTTCATTCATGAGTCAAAATATACTAGAAAGATAACATATACAACTATACTAGGAGAGAACATATACAACTATACTAGAAAGAGAACATATACAACTATACTAGAAAGAGAACATATACAACTATACTAGAAAGAGACCATATACAACGATACTAGAAGGAGTACATTACTATACTTGCTAGGTAGAGAGCACGTACATTATAGCTAGAACAGTTCATTACATTACATATATATATATATATATATATATATATATATATATATATATATATGAATACGTTAAGTATTGTGATATGTATCGGAGCATGCCTTAAATGTCATGGCCCGAGTTGTAGCCAGAGTCTCTTGGAGGGAGAGCGTGAGTTTGCGTATAGATCTATACTTGATTGACTATCCTACACCTTGCTGCTAGCTACAGCCGAACCTGCAGGTCTACGGGTGCCAAACATCATACCTTTTTACGACCATTCTTATGTCGTTGTTACCAGTCAATAGTATGGTACAATAAATCACATGATGCCTTAATATAAATCCGGTTTAAGGTAGTTAGTATAGCAGTAGTTCTTATAGCGCTACATTTTAGTACTACGTTAATTTTCCCTGTACATATATTTAGTGATCTATTCACTTAAACTATAAATGTAAAAACTATATTTTGTTAATGATAGTTACACTTGGGAAAATTACACACTTTTACATAAAATGAACATTTAGAATAGTTAAGTCTTGGTAGAAGACTACATTTAGAACAGTTAGGTCTTGGTAGAAGACACCCTTATATAATAGTAGGAATCATAGGGATTTCTAGAGTTTTTCAAACGTTTACAGTTGTTTTACAAACATTTTTATACTTACAGTTCATAAACTTACAAATTCTTACATACAAATTAATACACTAAAATACTTACGATCTCACCAGCTTCAAAGCTGATACTCGCTTTCAAAATTACTTGTATCCTCAGGTCATTATAGATAGGTACGACTCATTACCAACTAAATTCAATAGTAAAGAGGACTTCTGTTTAGGTACGACTCATTTATTCCCATGGATGATTTTAATGTATCAGATTAATTCTTCATTGGCTACCGATTAAGATAGTTAGGTTCATGTTCGCTATTCCTAATTCTTAGAAAACAAATTAACTCAAGCAATGTCCAGTTGTCTAAATTAACGGGTTTCCTAGATTATTGATTCGGGTTAAGTAAGACTTGTAGTGGTTAACTAAATTGGCCCTTCAATTAACCTCTTCTCGATGTTCATCCAACAAGCTTACACATTAACTTACCTATCTTCTAGTTAATTCTAGTTTCACGTTCGTTATTCCTAGACATACAACTATGTGGTCACAATAAATCATATGAAATTAATAACTAAGAGATGTTCATACAACTTAATTACTGATTTATTAATAGAAGAATAGTTATTGTCAACACATAAGGTTCTTTAACAAGCTTAACAAAACATAATTACCAATCAAAATTAATCCTACTCAAATAATCAATCCATGTTCACAAAATTGTCTACCCTAACAGAAGAATAAGTTTTTAGCTCATGATTGCAGTAAACATAAACTCAAAAACGAAATCAAAGTATGTAAACATGATTCAAATCAAAAAGTTACTAAGAATAAACCAAAATTGTCTTGATTCTCTTCACAATTGAATGTAGGGTTGATTCTTTTGTTCCTCACAACCTAGCAGCACTTCCAATCGTTTCTCAGCCTCCTAGGGTTTCTCTCCATGCTATGATATCGATCTGAAAGTCCCTTTATATAGATTTTCACAAAATAGAGGCTACTCGGCGAGTCCAGTGACCTACTCGGTGAGTCCGTCACTTAAAACCCGTGCACGGCAAGTCAACGCGTCCAGAATCGCGAAAGTTCGATACAACTCGCCGAATAATCTACCCTACTCGCCGAGTACGTTTCGAATCAGCATTTTCTCAAAACACAAAAGTCGTCCGAAATTGTGTCTACTTTTCAGAACATTTTGAATCTCGTCAATCAGAGTTACGGTTCATGAGATATGGCCAAAACACTGACGAGGGGTCAAGCTGTCCAGCAACATCCTTCTTTATTCAAAATCCAAGATCCAAGCTTCCAATAGCTAGTTCCGCTTCATTTTCCTTTCGAGCATGTCTTTGTTGCTGAAAAAGAAATATTTAATCTAATTAAGCACCTTTTGTTCATTAAATGAGACAAAATCAACATAAAGTATTAAGATCATGCATGAATTTTATAACTAAATATGCCCATATCAGCGACCTTGACGTTGGCCATTTGTAGAACTATTTACTCCCCTACCAGAACCATTGTTGCTTATTTGAACCATTCCTGCTATTACTGCAGCTATTACCGCAGCTATCAATGCGACATTTTCTGTTGTAGGAGGGGGTGATGGTGGAGGTGGTGCGTTGTTGACACGGCGTGTAGATCTACCGGGCGGCATTGTGATGATAAAGAAATAGAATGAAGAATATAAGTTTTTAGTGTGTTAATAAATTTGTCATTTTTATCAATTTATAAATTCTATTGAACTACCCATGGTTTAGAGTTTGCCTCATAATAAAAGTTTGCACACTTTTAGATAACTTATGAATTTGAGTGGTAGTCAAAGAATTTATACACAACGGAATTTCTTCATATATATTAAACACATGTCGAGTTACATTTGGAGTTAGGAAAAGTTTCGACCCTTCTAAGGATCTCCGATACAGAAGTTAAAGAAAAGTAAGACTTTTAGTCGAGTTCCTAATCTATAACAAAATTTTGGGATTTAGCAAGCACTACTTGCGACGTAGGTTGCGCTTGGAGCTTGACTTCGCGTCTGGTTGCTTTGCTTCCATAATCCGCCTATCGAAGGCGGCTTGCTGTTCCCTCATCTTTGTGCTTGGAATGCGTCGGCGCAGAGATGGGTGTCATCCTACAACCTATCCAGTCGACGGATGTCGGAAGTGTGAACTTGTACTTCCACGTTGACTTGGCGAAGTCGATTTGCTTGGACCCTAGATTGATAGGACTGGTTGGCCAGTTTGCCCACCATGACTGGGAGTGCTCAGTCGACTAAACCTCCATCCCTGATGTCGTAGAAGTTCTGACACATACCGTAGGGAGGACGTATCCCTTGTTGTTGGCTCCAATGGTGGAGATGACTTCCCCAAACGTGATTCGGTCCCTGGAAGTTCCTCCTAATGGCTGGAGGGTCGACTACTTCTGGTTCTGAGTCCGTACCAGAGTCATCCCCTTCATCCAACTCGCTAGGTTCTTCATCCTCTTCAGGATCCTCCTCTACGCATCCTCCATTTCCCTGGTTCGGGTAGTAGGGGTCCCCTGGTGGGTGGAATCCAGCCATTTGACTATACGAGAATAGGGGTATAAGAATTGAACAAAATTTGAAAACATGTAACACTAAACATGTCGATTAAGCTATTACATGCACCAAATACTCCTATAGTGTTTAAATTTGTATATTTGATACTAGTGTTTATTTTGGTAAGTTTTGACTTGTTGCTCACTACGACGATTCCTCGACATACATTAGTTCAATCTCGGATAAATATAGTTGATCAGGCTATATTCGTCCCAAATTCGATTACATATATCGAGAACTAATCGTAGTGTCCAACTCGTCTTAATACTTCGTGTATAGTTCTAACCATGAAAATATATCGTTGTATGCATGTATTTTGTACTTTTACGACCCAAAATAATCTTTTTAAATGAAACGAGGTTTTAGGTGTAAAAACGTTTTGTCAGAGACTTTGACTCCCTAAGCATTTATAGTTTGTATATCTTATGTGGTTCGATATACTTAGTTCACTATAAACAATGCTATGATACCAATCTGTCACACCCCCAAACAAGAACGACGGAATCGTTCGAGGGTGGATGACTTCATGTAGTATCGTAACAATTGAATACATAGTAAAGAAAGCAATACAACCATCACATATATAATTTAAAAGTTTACATTGTTGAAAGGTACTTGTTTCAAAAGAAATTACAACATGATGTTTCAAATGAAATTAAACTAACGCCGCAGCGTCCCTTCTTCAAAAGCTGTAGTTTACCTGTATTACTGAATCCCTGAGAAATATAAGTAGTTTTGAAAGAGTAGGTCAGCATTTAAGTTAGTGAGTTCATAAGTATTTAGTGACAATGTTTATATGAAAAAAGAATGAAAAGGGTTTGTTCACGTTAAATGTTCCAAGAAAATCCCATATTTTCTACATAGTAGATGGTAGTTTGATTTTTTCCAAAACTGTAATGCAATAGTGCTTTTCATGCCTAAAATAGTAGTTTTATGTGTAAATCGTTAAGGCATTTGAAAAACCCCGTAAATCAATGTGTTTTTAATACTCCATGTGAGTCTTATAATCATTCTTTTTTACTAGGATGCCTATATCAACGTTCTTCTGGTGTTGGAAAGTTATGACGTTTGTCACCCAAGGCCTGCCGGTCTAGCTGTAGCTAACAGCTTAGGTGTGGGATTGTCAATCTCGTATAGATCTATACACAAGTATCATGCTCCCCCTACAAGGGATTATGGTATATAATACAGGACTTAAAATGCATACTCGAAATTACGTGAAATGTCTCACAAAGTTTAGTATAAATAGATTTACGTATGAAAATGTCCATTTGTTCTTGTATATGAAAATATCTTCTTTGATGTAGTGTACCTAGTATGTAAATGTTCATGATTTCCTCGTAAACTATATCTATTATAGTTTTTCAAAGTGTGTTTCGTTCATATAGTAAACCTAGTGTAATGCTCACTCCTTACGTAAAGTATAACACGTAAAGTGATTTAACTGTTCACATATACCTAATGTAAAATGGAGCATTTAATTTGTATATATATATATATATATATATAAACACGTTTTATGTCCACGAGACAAGGTGTTATTGAAAATATATATTTCATACAAGAATACTCATATAGTAGTTTATGAATCACATATGATTACTTAGATAAAAAAAAATTATATACTGAATCGTTAAGTTACACACGATAATAACCGCGTGTTTTACTTGCATTCCCCCCCCCCCCTTAATATTGTATAAAAAGGACTTTGACTCGAGAAAGCGGATTTTCTCGGGATTCTTGGGAATCTTGGGAGCACAAACGACCTTCGGGGCTTAAGTATGGACACCGGGGCTTCGGGATATCTCGTGCACGGAAAACGAGGCAAAAACGCAAGAAAGATGAGAGAAAATGAGTAATTCCCTGGAACCCTTGCATCCCTTTTATAGGGGCTGGGAACCGCCTCGGTACGTTGGGCGTACGCGATTACGTTCGGCGTACGCGTGCGTCATGCGTGACCGCATCCTCGACTGCCTCGGAGCTCGGATGGGATGGGGCATAGCATCGCATAGTGGGCGACGTGGACGATCCGAGGCCTAGTCCTCGCATACGCTGGGCGTACGCTGTTACACCGGGCGTAACTTGGATTGGGCTGGTGACTCCCCCTTCGCATAATACCGAATTTTGTTTTAAATATATATTTTTTTATTATTTAGTAAACTTCAAAAATTCATATCTTCTTCATACGAACTCCGTTTTCGACCTTCTTTATATCCACGCGTAGGAGAGACTACGCTCTACAACTTTTGTTTAGACTTCGTTGGCAAATTTTGAAATTATTTTTATTATTTATTTTTTAAAAGGTCGGGGTAAGAAAAGTTCGTTAGAAATCCATAACTCCTTTATCCGATGTCTGTTTTTGCCAGACTTTTTACCGTTGAAATACCATTGTTGAGACCTTAGATTCTCATTTAGGTCATTCCGGCAAAAAGTCGCTCGATCTCTATTTCGATTTTTTAGCTGTCTACCGCTATACCGAACTTGGAAAAATTATAACTTCCTCATATGAGGTCAGATTTGGACGTTCTTTTTATGTACGCTCACGGTTTAGTGACATCTAACATAGTAGGTAAACAAAATAGAGACTTTTGTACATTTTATTTTTAAAGTTAACTTCATTATTTTCAAAAGTGGTTAGAATACTTGACTTTTTAAGTCATTACATAGAACCGAAATATCGGGTTATCACACAATGGCATTTGTAACAAAATAATAAAAACATTGAAAGGGGGAGTCAGCGATCCTATCCAGGTTACGCCCAACGTACCTAGATTTACGCCCAACGTAAATCGAGGATCCAGACCCTATAAAAGGAAGTCGAGTACAGCCGATTCTTTTGCTCAATTTCTTTCCTTCTCTCATGTTTTTACCTCGTTTTTCGTGCAAGAATTATCCCGAAGCCCCAGTATCATTCCCGAGACCCGAAGCAAGTCCCGAAGCCTCGAAGCTCCCGAGAAGTAAGATTCCCGAGCCAAAGCTCTGCCCGCGAGGAGTCCCGTTTTTGTGAAGATCTTCCAGATCTACAGAAGAATACTACTTCTACAAGTCGTAGTGTTGTTCGATCACCTTCTGATCAAGTGAGTGTGTAGTTACCTTCTTCTAACGCATAATTATGAAGTATTTTATATGAAATACGTGTTATCTGTATATTTTGTTGTTATATGTGTGAATGTATATTCACTTTCTTCTATCTCATAGATATGATTTATCTCTATGAAATACGTGTTATGTGTATGTGTCTCATATGTTGTTTGGAATATTTATTGAATGAGAATGTTATAAAGGTTTTAAACTATGTATAAAAATATATATTTTTATCTACTAATATGTCGGGTAGAACATGGGTAGATAGTTGTGTGATAAACAAATGAGAGGCCTCGATGTTGTTTTTGATTCAGTCATCTAGCGGAGTTTAGATGACGACCACAAACTTTTCTAGACAGTCCTTTGGAACGCTAGCAGGTTCGTCACCTGTAGGTGTTAATGAACTTGGGTGTTCATTCGATGTACTCCATCCCCCTCATGGTTGCCTTATTTGACATATATTGATGGGAAACCCCTGAATGCATGTGTTGTCGCCCCCAATGAAATATTCTAAGACTAGGTCCCTTGTGTTAGTTATTTTAGGGACGTAAAGTGAGAATAACGGGAATGAGTAACTGGGTTATTGTTGGTTGGTGGAATAAAATATAATTATTTATTGTGGGTTGAAAACCCTATATGCTCACCAGGCTCCCAAGTCTGACCCACTCAGTTTTTCTTTGTATTACAGGTAGTGGCGTCAGAATATAAGTTGGATGATTTGTCAGAATATTTTGGATTATAGACCTGTTGTTGTAAATAACTGTTGTAAGGTCTGTATTGAAATGTTTATGCTTTTGGTCTATTTATCGGAACATGACATCCCAAGTATTGTAATATAATGAAAAATACATTTCTTTAAGAAATGCTTTGGTAAATCTTATTTTTATCATATTTTGTTTTGGGAACAAATTCCGCAACTCTTTTAATTAAAGCATTACTCTGAAATCATTTTAAAAACATAAATTAAACCGGTCTTTTCTGACCGTGATCTTGAGGATGTCACAGACAGCTCAATCCATTATAAATAAGTATTTAAATACAAAACATTTGACACAACACTTTTAATAACCCCACTCTTATGGCATGATTTGGAGCTTATGGAAGTCTCGTAATGACCGTATTTTCAAGTAGGTGAGAACATTCTTAATCAAAATTGTTGACAACATTCAAGCGTTGGTGTTTCTTTGGCTAAAACAAAGGGGTGGAGTGGGGTCTCGTATGTGGAGCGATTTATGTTCATTCCCTTTCGCCGTCTTTTATTTGTTCTTTTATATACATCTGAAACTTCACTGTTCATAAGTCTTTGGGATTTAATTATATACATAATTATTCGCCATTAAAAAAAATTGTGTTATTCACAATCCAACAACATAAACAAACATTTTAGAAATATGTATTTTGCACTTTTTAATTTAGTTATTTCATGAGTTTAAATCTCTAATACACCAATGATGTAATTGAGTTTTATTAGAATTTCTGGTATTTGTTAAATGCAAATACAATCTGTATTTGTATTATTTGTTTATCTACAAACAGTGGACGTACAATAAAAATTAACACTAAACCTTGTATTTGACAACGAAGGAATAAGTAGTTGGTGGTGTATAAATTATTAGTCTTAGCAGAAGAATATAATTGATTAATTAATGGTTTTCTAAAGAGTGAAGTTATGTGATGATTGAAGGAAGATTCTACACTCTATACTCTATAGCTTGCGATTATGTTCTGGGGCACGTGTGGTGAGAACCGACGACCGATGTTTAGACGGTCAACACGGTTTAACCCAAAAACCCAAATTGACGACTCATGTCCTCTCCCTATCTTTACTTTTGCTAATAGTCATCTTCCACTCGACCTCTTCAATAATTATCTAAATACCCTTCCATATTATATAATTCCACATGTATTATTAAAAACGTCGATCTTTTTTAATGCTTCAGTACAACTAATCGGCATGCTTAGAAAAAAAAAATACTTATAATAACAGATAAATTATGTCGCATACCGATTTTATGATAGACAGTTTTATTTCCCACCAATCATGTCAAACTTTTTATAAAATATTAATTATTTACGACATTTTATATTTTGAAGTTATAGATAGCAAAGGTTTCTAACCCAACGATATTCAGTATTATCCTCCGTTGTTGAGGTTGATGGTTCAAGTCTCATTAATATATATTTATATTTGTCTTTAAAAACAAATTAATTTAGGATATTGATACATATCGTATATTTAAATTAACTCCTATAGTTTGTTTTTTAAAAACAATATCTTATGAAAACATTTTAAAAGGACAAAAAAAAAATATTAATACTAGCACTTTGTTATTTGAAATTATGGTATTGATAATAAAAAGTTAATCATTATTTATCGGAAGTATCAAAATATCAATAAACAAATAAATTGCTCTAATAAAAAGAAGCCTATATGCATTAATTCCTTCCGATTTTTTAACTTTTACAAATCTAGAAAAAATAAATATATAAATAGATAAAAACTAAAAGTGAACAAAAAAACCCAAAGTATGCCTTTCTCGCATCCGTTCGCCGCTTGATTGTCTTTCTCGCATCCGTTCGCCACTATAGAATTGATATCGGATACGACCGAAGACTCTCACTTTCCGTTCGCCGTTTTATCAATGAATTAATAATTAACTAGTTTTTCTTTAAAGTTTTAGTCGATTATAGTTTATCAATGATTATAGTTTTAGTCGATTCTACTCCATTCTATTGAGAAATTAATTGTAATTTTTTATGTGGATAAAAACTCATGGTGATTATAGTATTATGTGATTAATATGTGAATCACATATGATTTACATGTGAATCACATGTGATTCACATGTAAATAACATATAAATATATGAATAACATCCAAATTAATACAATGGATATTATATACAACAAAAAAGATAACAATTGAGACTATACACCTGGAATCCAAATTAATGTGAGGGGATCCAAATACAATTCATAAAACATCTATAGGAGAAGATAAAACTTGTTCATAAAAATCATTAAAAAACTCATAGTGATTGTTATTTTTTCTGTGGAAAAAAACTCACAGTGATTATAGTTTATGATGATATGATTATAGTTTCAGTCGATTCTACTCCATTCTACTGAGAAATTAATTGTAATTTTTTCTGTGGAAAAAAACTCACAGTGATTATAGTGTTGTCGGTGTATTCGATAGAAGTGGCGGTGGTGGCCCAAAAAACAGATATAGTGGCCTTTTTCAGATCTGGTGAAACGAGATTGGGAAAATGGTGATCTTCTGCTTCAGATCTGGTAGAAACCTGCTCTTGTTATCAATGAAATGATATCGGGAAAGCTTTCAAAGAATGTCACAATAGAGCTTGTTTCTAATGGTTGAAGGAGTAGAGACGAAGGGGTATGCTAAAAACCCGGGGAAAGTGGAGACGCAACGACAGATGATTCCGATGGCGTTCTGGTGACTCCGACGATGATCTGATTACTCTGACGACGGTGGTCTGGTGACTCCGGTAGTGGTGGTTCGGTGGTCAATGGTTGTCCAACTTCCATTGTGAAAAGAGGTGCTGGTGGGAGTAGGGCACATATAGATGTAGGTGGATTTGGTGTATTTTTATTTGTAAAAAATGTTCTCATTGGAACATAACTCTCTCTCTCTCTCTCTCTCTCTCTCTCTCTCTCTATATATATATATATATATATATATATATATATATATATATATATATATATATATATATATGGGAAAAGTGAATATACCCTTAAGGGTATATAAGCTTAGGTACCCAAACTCACTATATTACGCCGTTTTGTGTCATATATATAAATTGTAATTGTTCAATGTTCTTAGAATTCAACTTCTAAGTTGATTTACTTCGAAATTTTTTATAAATTTCACATTTATTGTCCTCTTACATATTTTTCACTTTTAACTATAATATATATAGCTTAATAGTGTTTGACAAAAATATGTGATGTAAGAGGAAGATAATAGTGAAATTTTGGAAATGTTGAAAGTAAATCAAGTTAGGGGTTGAAGTTTAAGAACATTATAATGAATATATCAAACAAAACATTGTATTATAGTGGGTTTGGGTACCTAAGTTTATATACCCTTAAGGGTATATTCACTTTTCCATATATATATATATATATATATATATATATATATATATATATATATATATATATATATATATATATATATATATATATGGTATAATGGATATAATATACATTAAGAACCATGTACATATGTACAATGAACTAAATTAAATAAGCTATACATAATATTCGCTTGACATACCCTTCACAATCCATGTTGTAGGTTCCTAAATACTCAGAACACACATAAACTTGAAAAATAGTTGCTTACCGCCATTGCGAAAATACACTTTTTCGTTGATTTCTTGACACAATTGTTATAATCATGCCATGATTTTTTGTTCAGAAAGTATTTTTTTTGTTCGCCTTGGTTATTGTTCAAAATTTAGTTTGTTTGGTTATTGCCAATATTTGTTGATTTGTCGATTTTGTTATTCTTTTCGATAATTTTTTTTCATGATCGAGTTAAGGGGTTGATTTGTTCGTTTATTATTGCTTTATGATTATTGTTTGATTGTTTACTGTCAATATGGCTCCAGAAAATAGACCAGTTCGGAAAGTTTGTAATACCTGTTCCAGGTATCGTTTAATTTTCTAAGTTTTAGGGTTTTGTGCTAGGACTCGACGAGTTGGGGAGCTCCAACTAGTCGAGTAAGATCACTTATGAGGACGCGGGACTTCGGATCTACTCGATGAGTTGGAAGGCCCCAACTCGACGAGTAGACTAGACACTGTAAAGAGAAACCCTAATTTTTAGAGATTTGTACCCTATTTAAAGAACTTGTGGCTTATTTGTAGCCTCTTTCATCATTCTTACAACCCAAAGAAACCCTAGATCAAGCCTTTCACCTTCTTGAGTGAGAGAGAGAGAGAGAGAGAGTGATTTTGAGAGTGATTTTGGTGTGGTTGTGCAGGATTTTGAAGCTTGAAGAAGAAGGAGCAAAGAGAGAAGCAGTAAATCCGACATGTACTCTTTATTGGCGACCATCTTGAGGTATAAAGTCTTTATTTTGACCTTTAGTTGCTTAGATCTCATTTCATGGAAGTAAATGGTCACCTTTGATACATAATGGTGTCACTTTTTAGATTGGACCTTGTTATGAGGATAGGGTTCAGATCTGGACATTCCTAGATCTCTATAGACATAAAGTTGCTCACTTTATCCAGCCTTAGCCTTTCTTCATGCCTTAAACTTGGTATAAACCTTAGTTATGAGTGTTTTAGCCTCTTAAGGCCTTGCATGCACGTAAAGTTGGCAACTTTACGTGATAACTACACTAGAAGGGGTTGGATCTGTAATTTGGAGCCTTGGATTCCACTGGAATGGACTGAACACAAAAAGAGCTGAAGGGACTCAGCGAGTTGCTTAGCCAACTCAACGAGTCAGGGAGGGTTTTTCTTTCTTCGGGATCTTGAGAGATTTCGGTAAGCTGATTAAGGGATGTAGGTCAAGAGATTTCGGTTTAGAGTTTTCGGCTCTTGGACATGAAGGAAATTTACGAGTTACTCAGGTGACTCGACAAGTTCACTCGGGATTTCAGTTGTATGGACTCTGAAGGAACCTGATGAGTTGTTGGATGAACTCGATGGGTTGGGGTCAACATGGACTATTGAGGGTATTAATGGTATTTCAGGATTATGACAAGCTAATCACATGATGATTATATGCATTTGAGTTGGAGTTGTGCATTGGGATTTATCTGATCTTATCTTGTCAGTTCAGCATTCATGATAGATGAGTCTCCTCACCATATCAATAGGTCGAAGGCTCCAAGGCCAATCTATTTTGTGATATGTGGGTGGTGATCGTGTTAGTTAGTGGGTTTTTTAAGTATTTGAAACTAGTTTTTGATTTATATGAATATTATTTTATAACTTTAATTAAAAAATTATGTGGTTCAAATTTGTTCTCAAATATTCTCGCAATAAGAAATGTTCACGATTGAACGATCCCATATATATATATATATATGGAAAAGTGAATATATATTACAGCCCTACCTAAGCTTAGGTACTAAACCTCATGAAAATATGTTGTTTTACTATATAAAGATTGCGGTTAGGGAATTCACGATTAACAATTGAAGATGTAGATTCAAGATCAATGCAATAGTTATGATAAGGAAGCAAGAATATTAATTATCTTAGATCTTCCTAACAGTGGAAAAACTTATATTCACTGGGGTCAAGTAATAAACGATAATGAAGGAAAGAAAATATGGACGGTAAAACAATGATGGACGAAAGAAATGTTATTGATGATGATATATTTACCAAGTGAAAACCAAATTGAGTATATTTACTAAGTTAAAACAACATTTTTTTTATAGGTTTAGTACCTAAGCTTAGGTAGGGCTGTAATATATATATATATATATATATATATATATATATATATATATATATATATATATATATATATATATATATATATATATATATATATATATATTGTAACGCCCGCAGATCCGGGCTAGTCAATTTAGAGGCAATAGGGGTCAAAAATGACTTTTCGACAAAAGATTATTTAGAATGAATAGTCTTAACCAAGTTTTGGAATATGTCACAAGGTTTCCGTACATATAAAGAACGCCGAAATCCAATTTATAACGAAGAAGTTATGGCCCGCCGAAGTTTTACGGCAAAACCGGCACGGCACCGGAAGACGTAAATAGTGAATTTACGATAGAAGACTTTTTATCCTTAGCAATCTAAACAAAAGTCGTAGAATATGTTAAACTAAGAGCGTCGATAAAAAGAACGCCCAAATATGACTTTGTATGAGGAAGTTATGATTTTTCTAAGATTCGGCTTAGCAGTGTACAGCCCGAAACTCGAATTTTAGTTCGAGCGGTTTTTGGCTTACGTGAAATAAATGAAAGTTGAAGATCTCATTAATAGGAACTCAACGGTAAAAATACAGACGAAAACGGAGTCCGTATGAAGGAGTTACGAATTCTTCGCGGTCATTTAACAGTCTAAACGCCTCGTACTGTTAAATTTAAGATCGGTCGAGAATTAGCCGACGGAGTCAAAATGAAAGTTGTAGATATTATTTTTACCTACGCGTGGATATAAAGAACGTCAAAAACGGAGGTCGTATGTGAAAGTTACGGATTTTAGAAGTCGGAAGTGTGTTGTGCGAAAATGGGTGATGTGGCACAATCTTGGCCATTGCTTTCTCCCCAAGTCTTGCCACTAGATGGTGACATGTGGCACCAAGTTCAGCCATTTTCACCCTATAAATACCACCTCTCCCACCCTCATTTTCTTCACACCTTTCCCATTCTTTCTTCTCTTTACTCTCTCTCTAGAACCTCTCTCTAGCCCCGAAATCCCCCGAAAAGCCTAGGGAACCTCCCTAGCACGAGGCGGAAGCCCCGGAGTGCTCGACGGCTCCGATAAGAAGAGCTTTTCGGCTCGGAAACGCTGCTCCAAGCAAAGCCTGGTTTTCTATAAAACCCGCTGTAAGTGAGCTACGCCTACACTATTTTTAATATAGTTTTTATTTAATTATATTAACGTTATTAAGGACATATAATAAATACTTGGGCTATTATTATGGGTTATATAAGTATTTTTTTTAACGCTTATATAATAGTAATAATAGCTAGACTATTAATTAGTCTCGGCGAATAATAGACTAAAATCTATTGGTGATAATACTAGGTTTCGTCGAAGGAAATTATTTTAAAGTAAACGAAGCGCTGTCCGAGTACCGAGTCACCACCTTCTCAGGTGAGTGCATAGTCCCTTTCATTAACATGATTTTAATACAAGTATTGATTGAAATATTAATTATATGTTTATGTGCGAGTTAATTGATGTTGCTTGAAATTCGTGTTAAAGAACATACCTGATTATATTTGATAATTTAGGATAAAGAGTAGACCTAAATTAAATATGAGGAATATTGGGTAGTATATTCTCACGAGTACAAGTGAGTTAAACTCAGAGAATAGAAGTTAGTATATGTCACTTATCCGGGAGTATGGATTAGACATAGTCATTGTCCCTAGTCCAAGAATATGGATTAGGCATAATCATTCGTTAATCCGAGAGTATGGATTAGCTATTGTCCCTAGTCCGAGAGTATGGATTAGGCATAATCATTCATCTTTAATCCGAGAGTATGGATTAGTCATTCGTCCCTAGTCCGAGAGTATGGATTTGGTAAATTCGTTCATTTCTGATCCGAGAGTATAGAGTAGGTGAAACGACTACTCTTAGGTCCGAGAGTATGGATAGCCTCGTTGCGAGGATCGACGGGGTGGGATAAGAGTTGTTTATATATATGTATGGTGAAATTGTATATTTTGTGAATTTTAAACTATATATATGGTATAACATTGTGGGATTGAAATCCCTATGTGCTCACCAGGTTTCCCAACCTGACCCACTCAGTTTATTTATATCACAGGTGTTGATATGAAGTGACATTACACTGAGAGATTTAAAGAGATGTAGACTACTAGTGTGAATAATTGTAAGTTCTGTTTATGCTTATGTTCCTGTATTAACGATGACATCCCAAACGTTTTAAAATGAAATAAATACGTTTCTTCGAAAATGTTTTAATAACGTATTTACCATGTTTTTCTGGGAACAAATTCCGCAACCTTTTTATAAAATGAAGTACTCTGATTTTTATAAAGCATAAACAAAATCGGTCTTTTCTGGCCGTGATTTTGGGGATGTCACAGTTGGTATCAGAGCATTAGTTTAAGCGAACTAGGAATATGGATTTATTTTTAGACTTAAACTTAGAATGCTAAGCGATGATTGTGAGGTGTAAGCACTAGCTTATTTTAGGAATTATGCCTAAAATGCTTTTATGTGCTAAATACTTGTGCCTGATATGCTGTTAGTTGTTCGGATCTATGGTTTGTTGCTGACCGGATCTGGAAACCTTATGTGTTTAGGATTCTAAACGTACGACTACGATATTAGAACTAGCATATAAACGTTTCGGAGTGATAAGGATGATTTAACCGTCAATCCTAAGTAAAGATCTAGATTCACCTTATTTGGTGTATAGATCAAGATGGCAAGACCCGTAGCGGAAACGTGAATGCAAATGGGAACAGAAACCAACCCCCAGTGATTGAGCAAATACCGGTGATGGAAGCCGCCGCTGAGCCAGTCATAATGGCCGAAGTGCAAGCGATGATCTAAGCGATGTTGGATCGTCAAATGGAGGAAACTAGACGTTTGCTCCAGCAAAATCGTGAGGAAGCCACTATTCAGATCGAACAGCCCGAGTTGAACGAAGGGCAGACTGAGGAAGGAAACTACAGTGGGACTGTGGGTCAAGTCAACCCACCAATAATTCGACAAAACAACCAAGATGACGAGGTCGAGAGGAATGGATGCAAGTACAAGGATTTTCTGACTTGCAAGCCATCGACTTTCACTGGAAAGGAGGATCCAATTGGGGTCATGGATTGGATCTCGGAGATGGAGTTAGCCTTCATGACATGCGGTTGTAGAGGGAAGCTACAGACCACATTTGCAGTGCATCAGTTTCGAGGAGGCGCTGTACGTTGGTGGAATACCTTGGGGAAGACTCTGAGCCCTAATGAGCCTCTGCAACTGACATGGGCAGAATTTTTGGTGCAATTCAAACGAAAGTACTGCTCAGCTCAAAACCTGCTTGAGCTAGAGAACTAGTTTCTAACCTTGAAGAAGGGAAGCATGTCAATCGATGAATACACCAACAACTTCACAGAGAAGATGGAGTTCGCCTTGCGTCTTGTTCCGGATGAGCTGACGAAAATCGACAAGTACGCAACAGGACTTCCATGGGAGTATGCGGTGCCAGTGCGTCAAGCACCTACTCTAGAGGCAGCTATCTGGGCTGCCAAGTCTGTCGAAGATATGATCAAGGGAAGAACCTCCAGCAAGATGGAGGTTGGCGAGAAGAGAAAGTTTGAAGGATCTTCAAGGTCCAGCGAGAAGAGAAAATTCTCGAAGTTTGAAGAAGGAACGCAATGGTGTGACAAGTGTAGAAAGAAGCACATCGGGAAATGCTCTAAATATACGACATGCTTTAAATGCGGGAAGACTGGTCATTACGCCAGCGAATGCACAACCAAGAGAGAAGTCTGCTTTAAGTGTGGAGAAGAAGGACACTTCAAACAAGACTGCCCAAAGAGAGAAGGGGCTACAAAGCCAAATGTGCCACCAAAGCCAAAGGCGAGAGCATTTCAAATGATCCTTGACGAAGCAGATGACAATGCAAGGATTCAAGAGTGAAGGCTTGACATCCGAGGATCGAGTTATGGAGTAATCGTGTAGATAGTACCTCACGATGTAGCCCGTTAGAGGCATAGTCTAGGGTGAACTTGAACACCTATGTAACAGTTTCAAGAAATAATATAAAACCTTTGTTTTGTTATCTGATGTGTTAAGTTGTTGTATGGTTTTCTTGTATGGTGACTTGGAAAAAACTGCGGGACAATACTTGGGACGAGTATGAGTAGGTGTGAATGGTAGTAGAGGCCTATACTACCGGAAGCACAGGACTCACACTTGGATCAGGGAAAGTCACAAGGTTACCAAGAAGCCAGTAATTGATTTCGTTTTATTCAAGAATGTCGTTACCATTGTTTCGGTAATGACTAAGAAGATTGTTGTTATCCCGACCCTAGTGGTCATATCACCTTGAGTCCGACTACGATGAGTAGGTTACGTGGTTCAGAGAACCAAGTTTGATATAGCGTCTGACTTAAACCAAACGCTTAAAAATCAAAGCGATCCATAGAAGTATCGCGCTCGTTGGTAGCTAGAAATGCTACATGTTAAAGTATGATTATATCACATTAGAACATGAAGGAAGGCTTAGTCTGTTTTAGAATTTAAGAGACCTGAGTCTAAACGTACATCACATGATGATAGGTCATAATTTGGAGTCTAATATGAGGTAGAGATCAGGTGCACGATCAAGTACTGCTTACAGTCAATAAGTCTAAGAGATAGACTTGAAGGAATAAAGAAGTTATAATTATTACCTAGGATGAAGAGATGACTTATGGAGTCATTATACAATCCTTATTTCATTGATGATTCCGGGACGTAATCATCCTAAGGGGGAGATAATTGTAACGCCCGCAGATCCGGGCTAGTCAATTTAGAGACAATAGGGGTCAAAAATGACTTTTCGACAAAAGATTATTTAGAATGAATAGTCTTATCCAAGTTTTAGAATATGTCACAAGGTTTCCGTACATATAAAGAACGCCGAAATCCAAGTTATAACGAAGAAGTTATGGCCCGCCGAAGTTTTACGGCAAAACCGGCACGGCACCGGAAGACGTAAATAGTGAATTTACGATAGAAGACTTTTTATCCTTAGCAATCTAAACAAAAGTCGTAGAATATGTTAAACTAAGAGCGTCGATAAAAAGAACGCCCAAATCTGACTTCGTATGAGGAAGTTATGATTTTTCTAAGATTCGGCTTAGCAGTGTACAACCCGAAACTCGAATTTTAGTTCGAGTGGTTTTTGGCTTACGTGAAATAAATGAAAGTTGAAGATCTCATTAATAGGAACTCAACGGTAAAAAGACAGACGAAAACGGAGTCCGTATGAAGGAGTTACGAATTCTTCGCGGTCATTTAACAGTCTAAACGCCTCGTACTGTTAAATTTAAGATCGGTCGAGAATTAGCCGACGGAGTCAAAATGAAAGTTGTAGATATTATTTTTACCTACGCGTGGATATAAATAACGTCAAAAACGGAGGTCGTATGTGAAAGTTACGGATTTTAGAAGTCGGAAGTGTGTTGTGCGAAAATGGGTGATGTGGCACAATCTTGGCCATTGCTTTCTCCCCAAGTCTTGCCACTAGATGGTGACATGTGGCACCAAGTTCAGCCATTTTCACCCTATAAATACCACCTCTACCACCCTCATTTTCTTCACACCTTTCCCATTCTTTCTTCTCTTTACTCTCTCTCTAGAACCTCTCTCTAGCCCCGAAATCCCCCGAAAAGCCTAGGGAACCTCCCTAGCACGAGGCGGAAGCCCCGGAGTGCTCGACGGCTCCGATAAGAAGAGCTTTTCGGCTCGGAAACGCTGCTCCAAGCAAAGCCTGGTTTTCTATAAAACCCGCTGTAAGTGAGCTACGCCTACACTATTTTTAATATAGTTTTATTTAATTATATTAACGTTATTAAGGACATATAATAAATACTTGGGCTATTATTATGGGTTATATAAGTATTTTTTTTAACGCTTATATAATAGTAATAATAGCTAGACTATTAATTAGTCTCGGCGAATAATAGACTAAAATCTATTGGTGATAATACTAGGTTTCGTCGAAGGAAATTATTTTAAAGTAAACGAAGCGCTGTCCGAGTACCGAGTCACCACCTTCTCAGGTGAGTGCATAGTCCCTTTCATGAACATGATTTTAATACAAGTATTGATTGAAATATTAATTATATGTTTATGTGCGAGTTAATTGATGTTGCTTGAAATTCGTGTTAAAGAACATACCTGATTATATTTGATAATTTAGGATAAAGAGTAGACCTAAATTAAATATGAGGAATATTGGGTAGTATATTCTCACGAGTACAAGTGAGTTAAACTCAGAGAATAGAAGTCAGTATATTTCACTTATCCGGGAGTATGGATTAGACATAGTCATTGTCCCTAGTCCAAGAATATGGATTAGGCATAATCATTCGTTAATCCGAGAGTATGGATTAGCTATTGTCCCTAGTCCGAGAGTATGGATTAGGCATAATCATTCATCTTTAATCCGAGAGTATGGATTAGTCATTCGTCCCTAGTCCGAGAGTATGGATTTGGTAAATTCGTTCATTTCTGATCCGAGAGTATAGAGTAGGTAAAACGACTAATCTTAGGTACGAGAGTATGGATAGCCTCGTTGCGAGGATCGACGGGGTGGGATAAGAGTTGTTTATATATATGTATGGTGAAATTGTATATTTTGTGAATTTTAAACTATATATATGGTATAACATTGTGGGATTGAAATCCCTATGTGCTCACCAGGTTTCCCAACCTGACCCACTCAGTTTATTTATATCACAGGTGTTGATATGAAGTGACATTACACTGAGAGATTTAAACAGATGTAGACCACTAGTGTGAATAATTGTAAGTTCTGTTTATGCTTATGTTCCTGTATTAACGATGACATCCCAAACGTTTTAAAATGAAATAAATACATTTCTTCGAAAATGTTTTAATAACGTATTTACCATGTTTTTCTGGGAACAAATTCCGCAACCTTTTTATAAAATGAAGTACTCTGATTTTTATAAAGCATAAACAAAATCGGTCTTTTCTAGCCGTGATTTTGGAGATGTCACATATATATATATATATATATATATATATATATATATATATATATATATATATATATATATATATATATATATATATATATATATATATATATATATATATATGGGAGGGTTCAATTGAGAAAAAAAAAGGTTGAGAATGGGGAATCATTCTCAGCCAATCATTTATTTTTGCTGCAAAAAGCTCCAAAGTACCGGCGGAAATGGGAAACGAATGCACATGTGTTTTCCAACATAACATATTTCCTTAAACTATGCTAATCATTATCTTAATATATACAAAAACATAGTTTTTGTTTGTTTTTTTTTTTAATTTTTATAAGCTTTTTTTTATCAAAAAATGATTTTAAATATACCAAAATTCATGATTTTTTATTCTCTACAAATAGACATCCATATTGATATAGTTTTAAGATAAAATAAAAAAAAAAATTATATTTCCAGCTATCGTTATTCTTAAATGAATAACAATGCATCAGGTTTTATTACAGTACATTTATTATTAATTTATGAATAAAAAATATATATTTTTTTTTACAATTTAAGTATCATTCATATATGAATCCATACTTAATAAAAACCTCTCCTAAGTGCCATGTGTCCATCTTTTAGATTAACCTTCTTCCACGTGTCCCATTTTTAGAGCCTAGCCTTTGATTTTTCCCGCTCATCTTCTATTTCAACGTCAAAATTGAGAAAATTATAAAAACATTTGAAATTTAATCCCTTTAAATTAGCCACCAAATCATAACTGCATCTTCTCCAATTTCTCCTATATGTTTTAGAAACAAAATCATTGATTCAAAATTTAAAATATGCAAGATCAGGAATAATTGATCTTCATTGATCTTTAACCTAATCTTAGCAGATCATGATTAAAATCTGCGACCATCTCCTTATTATCTTTGTTTTCATCTTCCAATACACCCCCGACTCCCCTGCTTCACCCATCGGTTTTACTCTTTCCCTGTCTCCATGAACACCCTTGAAATTTTAATGAACAACCTTAACTCCACGGCTACACCCTACCATCGCTTATGCTAATCTAAACCAATACCCAAAACACGATATCTAAACCCACCGCATCTCTTCCACCATCGCATGACTTCCATCACTACCCAATTTCTGTTGTGTTGTATTATGTGCCACTTCCTTCTCAGTCTATTTTACTTCCGACTTGCTTTCTTTCTCAAACATCTAACGGCTACTAAAAAAGATACAAAAGAAGAAACAAATCAACGAGTTTGAAGGTAAGTCGTGTATGTTTCTAACTCCTAATGGCCTTTCAGATTGTGAATCGTTCTTTCTTTTCTTTTTATTATTTCAACATTTTCAAAAAAAAAGAGTGGGTGATAAAAGAGAGTGTAATTGAGGGGAATTTGAGATAGAATGGGTTTTGTCTCTTAGGAACTATAATCCTCTCTCTCTCTCTCATTATTGTTGTATGTTTTTAGCTTTGTAAGTAGTATTTATGGAAGTTCTTTGATAAAATGGTGAGTAACTGGTAAGCACACCATGTGTTTGTGAAAATGTCTCACATATAGTGATGTCGTGGGAAGACATGGTACTTAATTTGATAGCAATTCTTTGTATCCAGGTTTGTCTGCATTGTTCTACTAATCCTAAACCTAACCCTAATCATATTAGTTTCTCAAATCATTCATCCTATTTGATATTCTATTACAAAAAAATTAAAAGATTTTCTAGCTGCAATGAAGTCTAAATGTAGGTACACTACTGTAGCTCAACAGAGTAATGAAGCCAGATTAGTTTTTCAAACAGGTGAATATTTCAAGTTGAAGAACACTCGATATTATTGCTCTAAATAATGGAATGATACATGTTCATATCTTTATATCTTTTCATTTGCACTCTTTCTCTCAATAAAATATATATAATTATTCTAATTTATTGTTCATTCCAATAAGTTTATAATACAAATATGTAATATAGGATCCTTTAGAAGTTCAGTTAAAACAACTGTCAAGAAAAATCAAATCAAGTAATAGCAGCGGGTATTATTCAAAACCAATTGTTTGTTTCTTTTTTTTATTTAATTTCAATGAATAATTAATTAAATTATGTTAGTTCCTTGTGTCTCAAGGCACATTGTTGTTGGGTTTCATCTACTATTCTCCAATCAAAGTTTGAATCAAACACAAGCAAAATGAAACAATCCTATGCTACAAATGTTAATGAATCATGGAGTGGTAATCTCTTCTCACATGTTTTTTTGTTGTAAATTTATAAAAATAAAAAAAATTTCCAACTTTTGTCAAATTCCTAAAATACCCTTCAAGAAAAAACGAAAAAATGTTAAAGAAATCTTTTATCCTTGAATCAAGAACATTAACTTTTTTCTCTGTAATGATACTAAATAGAACTCAGGCTTTTTAAATAAAAAAATCTTTTTGTAAAAATAAATGTTTAGTGAAAAAAAATCAAAACATCATGCTTCATATATATTTTTAGGATGCTTATTTAAGTGGATACTGATATGATAATGAAGCTCATATCAAAGGACCTTATTTAAAAACCATAAGCCAAGGATAACTTCCTTCCAGGTAAGTAAATGCAATGTTTTTTTCTTTTTAATATTTAAATATAAAAGAATGATTGAAAAATATTTCTATTACAACATCTCAGTTTATATATAAAAGTGGAAACTTATGTTTTGTGCAGTGTAATATCAAATATGTTCCTTCTTCACAAAGTGACCCCCCTTGAAATTGTGAGCTCTTATCTTTCTTTTAAAAAAATTATTTACATTGTTATAATTGGTTAGATATTTTTTTTATTCAAAAGTAAATATTCAACATAAGAAATTTTAGAATTATAGCTTCTTGATTCAACATTAAAGAATTTAGCTTTTTTTATTTAAATGTGAATATAAATCTTTATAATTATAATACTTATTCATCTTCAACATATTTAACAGGTAACATATGGTGTTAGTTTTAGAGGGGATATTGTTCATGAATCTATATTTATACAAAAGGGAAGGCAGGTTATGTAATTGGTAAAATCATATGATGTAGTTGTGAAATCTTATCATTATTAGTGCAGATTCTTGATTTCTTGTGGTATTTTCAAGATTTTTTTTTTAATTATGAACTCTTTAGTTAACAATTCGATTTTCTTGAGTCATCTTATGAACATATGAGCTTAAACATTAAATCAACTGAGAAGTTTATTAGTTAATACAGAACAAAATACAATACTAAATCAACTGTGTAATACATTAGTTAAAATGGTTAAAGGTTTCTTTAATACATAATAAAATAAATAATCAAAAAAGTAAAAAATTATTATGAATGGCAAAATAGTCATTTTCAGTTTGTAGGGGCCACAAATGCAACAAAACCAAACTATAATGGATTATCCAAGTAAAAAAAATAGTTAGAGACTAAAGGCACGGATTACCTCAAATCATAGGAACCATTCATCTAATTCACTACTTTCTTTTTAAAGCATTTTATTTTGAAATTTTCAACTAAATTATTAGGTTTATAGCATCTCACTTTCATTTATTTTAACATTGATATTGTATTTTTCAAGTGGGTAGCTTTCTTAAAGCATAATGTTCTAATATGAAGTAACATCACAATATGAATTAGTTAAACTGTCAATAATCAACATATGTATGTTTTTTGTTATCATCTATTTTATCTTAATTTTTCAACATGCCTTGGTTTTAAACATTATTTATATATATAATAATTGTAAATATATTGACCGTGGTTTCCACGGGTTATAACCTAGTATAACATATAATAAACATAGTATATTCATATTTTAATATTGGACGATGAATTCACTTGTGAATATTAACATAATATATTCACTTGTAAATATTAGATGGTATATCCACTTATGAGTATTCAATGATATTTCATATGTGAATATTACATAGTATTACATGGTATATCACATGTGAATATTACAGAGTATATTCACTTGTGAATATTAGATGATATATTCACTTATGAATATTACACAGTATATTCACATATGAATATTACAAGGTATATTCACTTATGAATATTGAAGGTATTTTGACAAATATATATAATTTTTATATGTTATTCACATATGAATAACATATAGACTTGAATACTTATTTTGTGTTTTTAATAATCATATACTGATTCAGAGAAAACATATTCATATGTGAATATAACGTGGTAATTTAGTTTATGCATTTCATCAAACAGTTGGAGTGCAAACAAGTTAACTATTTTAAAAATGCTAAAAACATCAAGTTATCAATTCCAAATCATCATATACTTCCGATTTTGACTTCAGATGCGACATCCTATCTCTGATCGATTTCTCAATTTGATTTTGATTTCCGAAAATCTGATTGGGAACCTGTAAGTACCGATTCTAAATCCCTCAATGTCGATTGTGATTGCGAGTCCAGAACTCCTATTCCAATTTCATGAACAGCGAAGAAATTCCGGTTTAGTTGAAGAAATCTGGATGATTATTGAAGGTTGGAGGAAAAATTTTGATGATGAACGAACAGTTATCAAATTCTCTATAGTTACGTATTTGAGATTGAAGGTTATTACGATATTTACAAGTTTGCCACCATGTCTTTTATGCTTACATTAAATGAGTGGCTAGAATGATTCCCCCATTCTCAACCTTTTTTATTTTCTCAATTGAATCCACCTATATATATATATATATATATATATATATATATATATATATATATATATATATATATATATATATATATATATATATATATACACATACATATATATATATACATACATATATATATATATATATATATATATATATATATATATATATATATATCAAGGTTCTAAATAACGTAAGGCGTCACTTAGCGGCAATGTCAGACCTTAAGCTTTTTTAAGCCTTGACGAGCCACGTCGTTTATAAGGCGTAACTTAAGGCGGCAATTTTGTATATATTTAATATTTTTATATGTATTTTCAACTATTTTTCTATATTATACACATATATGAGTTAAGGCAGCGTTTTGGTAAAGCTTGACAGCAGGTACAAGCCTTGGAATTATGGCGTGCTATGACAAGCTTTTTAGAACCTTCATATATATAGTGATGTGATGCACACACACGTAAAGGGTTTCCTATATTTGTTATAAGAATAAGATGAGCAACCATAATGGTGGGAGTAAGTCCACATGAAAAGAAGTCCTAGGTTCCATGACTGGAAGTAGATCTCCCACGGTACTGGTACTCGGTAACAAGCTTTGCAAAGGAAGAAGATCTATTTTCCAATAACTTTAATGGTGAATCATATTCCTGAATGAGGCCTGCAAGAGAAAGGAGGCAGAAAGTCAAAGAGAAAAAGATAAGAATTAAAAGGACGATTCTTCAGAATTCAGACCTTTTTCCAAGACTAGAACCATGTGGCCATTGAGAACAGACGTGATTCTATGTGCAATGGTGATGATAGTTGAGTCAGAAAAGTGTTGTCCTAGTGCTTGTTGTATTGTATGATCGGCCGACACATCCATCGATGCAGTAGCCTCGTCAAGCACCAAGATCTTGGTTTTCTTGAGTAACACTCGACCAAGACACAACAGTTGCCTTTCACCCATGCTCCAATTCTCTCCATTCTCACTGACTGCGAATAGATAAGAATGAATCATAATGCATGGCTGTCCACACAATTTTAAATTTCATGTTGAAGGGAGTGATTAACAAAAACCTGTAGAATCAAGCTTGTCTTCCTTCCTCCTAACTTCATCTCCCAACTGGCACTTATCTAGAGCCTAAAATATATATATATATATATATATATATATATATATATATATATATATATATATATATATGTTAACAAGAAGCTATTCCAGAAACTACAACAGAAGTTATCCATCCTACCTCCCAGATCTGTTCATCAGTGTAATGTTCAAGTGGATCCAGATTGCTTCGTACACTCCCATGGAACATGGGTGGATCTTGAGGGATTATGCTCAATCTTGAGCGTAAATCATGAAGCCCAATAGAGGATATATTGATCTCATCTATGAAAATTTCTCCCCCAGTAGGTTCAACCATGCGAAAGAGTGCTTGTATAAGAGTCGATTTACCACTTCCTGTTCTTCCTACGATTCCAGTCTTTGTGCCACCATGAAAATTGCATGTAACTCCTCTTAACACAAGTGGCAAGTGTGGGGCATACCTTACCTACACACACCACCAAGTTCAAGTTTCTAGAGCTTTTGATCATATGATAAATTGGCATTTTGAAGGTGAAAGTCATTACCTGCAGGTTGAGTACCTCTACTTCTCCAAATGATGGCCACAAATGGTTTGGCCTGGTTGATTCTACAACAAGAGGTCCTTCCTCAGGGATAGACATGTATTGAAGTATTCTTTCAACTGATATAATGCTATTCTCCATGCTGCATAGTTTCCATATTGCTGAAGCTTGTAGGATGTTTATATTGAGCCCATACGTGACTGCTAACCCCGCAATACCTTCAAGATCATTTTATTTTTTTATTTTCTTTTTTTAAATAATAACGTGGCTAGGCTTAGAAAGTATGAAAAAGGATTCACAAGAACCAAGTTTTGCTTACTTGGATCGATGGTCCCATTTGGGACAATGAGTAAGAATATTAAGAATAAACCAAACATAACAGAGGACAACAACTCCACTCGGAATGATAGCCACTCTATACAAGCAACACTATAAAACTTTGGTCGCGAATATCCATCAATCAGCTTCATATTCATGTCTTCAAATCTGTGTTGTTGATGAAAGCTCCTGATGGTTGTTAAACCTGACAAGGTTTCTGAGAAATGCTGTATGATCGGGGCTTTGCAAACTCCCACCAGTCGTGCTAACTCTCGTGCTGAAGACACGTAATATTGCTACCAAAAATAAATAAAATTTAACATAGTTAATATATATATATATATATATATATATATATGGTTATTGTCAGTAGAAAAACATGACATACCTGCAACCATACACAAATAGCAATAACTGGAATGAAAACCAGGAGCACCTGCCAAGAAATCTGAGACATGATTGCAATGACAGCTAGAATTTGTACAACTGCAAACACAAAAACGCCAACTGCATTTGAAATTGTCAGGTCCACTGCAGTTTGATCTGTGGATGCCTGTATATTTACCATTTAATTAAGTTAAGCCAAGATTGAGTACTTTTATATTTTAACAATTACATAAAACACAAACAAGATACTTACTCTATTTAGAATGCGCCCACTGGGGGTAGCATCAAAGAACGACATGGGAGCATGATAAATGCATGAATGCATTTTATTGAAGAGTAGATTGGCTGTCTTATACCCGGCTGTTGTAAGACACATGGCTCTTATAAATATGCAAAAAGTGCTTCCAAATGCCAAACTTATATAAACAATTATAAGTGTAGATCCTCCAACCGGAGGTTTCTCCCCTTGTGACACAGGTGATGCCCAAGCCAACCAGTAATTGCTTAACAATTGAAGTAATTCATAAACAGTTGCTGCTACAAGTATACAGGGCACAAGTGCTCCTCCATAAGCAGTTGTAATGTATTTCCAGTATACAAAAAAACCAACGCTTTCTTTCTCTCTTTCTTCTTTCTGAACCTGTTGTTGTCTTTTTGTTCCTTCCGACTCAACTTCAACCCTATCTTCCTCCATAACTTTTGTTTCGTGAGATCCAAAGCTAGCCTTTATCGAATCAATCACTGATAAAGCTTGGTTACGAGCATTGACAAGTTCCATAAACTCACTTCCTGAATTCAATAAGTCATCATACCTTCCAGCTTGTTTGATCCTCCCACCTTTCAAGACCTTGAAAAAATTGAGTACAAATTGAAGATGACTTAGTGCTTTCATGTAGTTGTATGTACAAATGGAATAAAGAAAAAATCTCAATAATTCACCAAGACAAGATCAGCAGCCGGCAAGAACTCCACTTGATGGGTGACATAAATAACTGTTTTTGAGTTGAGAAATTCCAGTAAACATTCCTGCCAAGAAAGTTTGAACAGAATGAATGAACAAGGAAAGCAATTAATTTTCAGAATGGAAATAATGTGTTACTCACTTTAAAGAGATGGCTTCCTGTATGAGCATCAACTGCACTAAATGGATCATCAAAAAGATAGATGTCAGCGTCTTGATATAAAGCACGTGCTATCTGTAATCTCTGCTTCTGACCACCACTTAGATTGATTCCCCTCTCACCTATGAATGTTTGATCACCAAAAGGCAGAACTTGAATGTCTTTCTTCAAGGCACATGCTTCAAGAACCTTATCATACCTTATCCGGTCCATATCTTTACCAAATAGGATGATCTCTTCTATCTTTCCACTCTGTATCCATGGAGACTGAGCAACAAAAGCTTTGCTACCACTAAGCTTTACACTTCCTGACAGCTTGGGCACTTCTCCCAGGATACATGAAAGTAAACTTGACTTTCCTGACCCAACTGTACCACATACAGCAACCTTGATGCCATGAGCAACTTTGATATTTATATCCTTTAGTACTGGATCACAAGATGAAACATCCCATGAAAAACTTCCATTGGTTATCTCGATTGCAATATCACTATCACCTCGGGGGAATATCTCTACAAGGCCTGAATCTAAGTTATCAAGACAAAGGTATGAGGCAATTCGATCTAACGAGACTTTAGTTTGGGCTATCATTGATACTGTATCAGGAAGATTGTAGATTGGCTGTTGAAGTATTTTAAATGTTGCAACTGCAGACAATATCTTCCCTGATTGAAGAGGGATCCCGAAAAGCATACATGTTCCAAAAGTGACCACAGCTACAAAAGTAGGCGCAACCCAGAATATGGATATGATTGTCGATGAAGTGGATAAAAACTTTTTCAACCACCCTGTCTCATGACTCCTAAGATCCATAATTTTGGACAAAAACTTCATCTCCCATCCCTGAAGTTTAAGTATCCTCATATTCCTCAGAGTTTCAGATGTGATTTTCATCCTCTTATCTTTAGATTTCATTAACTCGTCTTGAAACGTGTGTTGTAGTCTCCCGAGAGGAATATTAGCCAACATGACGATACTGATGGATACTAATGCAGCAAGTGAGGCAAACCCAAGATTGAGATATAAAATTGTTAATGCCAAACCAACCTGCATGATTACAAGCCATGGATCATGTATATACCAACCAAAGTCTCCAATTCTTTCGGCGTCAACGGCAATGAGATTAGTAATCTCACCGCTGGAATGGGAATTCCCCGTACTAGAAAGATTCAAACCCTTTTGGTAAATCATAGCAACAAGAGCTGCCCTAGCCCTAATTCCACCTTGTTGGAGCTTGAAGAACCAATGTCTTTGTGATATAGACTCCACGAGTTTGGCAAAGAAGAAGATGAGAATAAAAAGATAACCCTCATGTTTTGAATCTTGTCTTGTGTTGAGGAATTGAACAAATGCATCTATGAGGTAAGGACCAACATAAGAAGCCAGTGTGTAAATAACAGCGAGGATTGCTGTAACTATGATGTCCTTCCATGTGGTATGGATCAAGGCCTTGACGAGGTCGAAAGTAGTAGTGAGTTTTTTATCATCACTCTCCAAATCCAACTTCTTTTTTAAAATGGGAAACGATCCTCTTACACTATCGATACCGAAAAGTTGAGGAACATCCTCTAGGTCTAATGGTTTTCTGTGACCAAGTGCAACCAATGGGCTCAACCAAGAGAAAGTGAGAAGGCTAAAGATACCACACACATACTTTGATCTTGCTCTACTACTACTACTTACAGGACCAATATTGACGTTGCTTAAGAGCGGTTGTTGAAGATCGTTAACCGAAATATCTCGATTGGCTCCGACTCCCAGCATAATTATTGCATTTTCTAGGTATTATGATAAATCAGACATCCTTATATTCAACAAAGGCTTCTAGCCTCCCTGAGGATTCAAGAGTAAATTATAATATTTGTATTTACGGATTAAAAAAAAAAAAAAAATCCTTATATTCTTTTTAAGGACCATATCTAGATAAAGACGTATCCAAATTAAGAAAAGACCAAATTACACGAACGGTCCTATGCTGTGGGGTAATTTGCCGTTTGAGTAATTTGTATTGTTGGTCTCTAATTTATTTTTTTAACTTGGAAGGTCTTATTATTTGCTTTTGTTACGCGTTTGGTCCCTACTGTTTATTTTTTGTTAAACGTTTGGTCCATGTCTTACCCAAAAATACTATTTTTTAAATAGATAAAAAATAGGGGTAGATAAGGTAAGGTGAGAGGGTAGGGTTGGGGTGTGTATATTTATATAAATTAAAAAATCAAGGGCAAAAAAGTTTTTGTAGAAAAGACAGGAACCAAGTGGGTAACAAAAACAAACAGTAGGGACCTTCCGAGTTAAAAAAATAAGTTAGGGACCAAACACACAAATTACCCTGAACCATAGGGACCATTCGTGTAATTTACTCTTAAGAAAAAGAATTTAAAGAATTCAAAAATATCATTATTTTATATGATTTCTGGAAAAAAAAAAAAGCAATAAAAATATTTAATTTCTCAAAAAAAAAAAAAAAAAAAAAAAAAACCAATATCAACTTAAAAAGACCGTGTATTTTGTTGTATCAGAATAGCATGTAAAAGAAAAGGGAGCTAAGCTGATATACATCCACATAACTTTAAAGTAAATTGACATTTTTGCCCCTACCCACTTATCTCCCTTTCCCCTCATCTTTGACCAGCCGGGGTAAAAGGTAACTGATTTCATTTTGTCACCTGAGAGAGCTCCTAAACTTCCTACGATAATAACAAAACGGGAGAAACCAACTTCAAGAAACACATAATCATTCAACCATGTGCGTGTATCAACTATCAAACACAAAGTAGCATTGAGCAAAAGACAAAGAAAGAAAGCTTTGCGGTTGTGCTCTATAAAGAAGATGGGGAGTAGGAGGTGAGGTAAGGGTGTAAGTTGGGTCCCATCAAAACAATTAGAGTACAAATGGTCCTTGTGGTTTGCTCAAAATTGTCATTTTGGTCCAAAAAAGTTTGAACTAGCACCATAAGTCAAAAGTTTTCATTTTGTTGCGAATTTTGTCAAAAACACTTTAAAAGTTCTTAAAACGACGGATTTTCCCCTTTCTATTTGTTTTTCCCTTTTCTTTTTTTACTTTACTATTATTTTAATATTTAATTACAAATGGGTCTCTCTCTCTCTCTCTCTCTCTCTCTCTCTCTCTCTCTCTCTCTCTCTCTCTCTCTCTCTCTCTCTCTCTCTCTCTCTCTCTCAAAGAACTTCACCATTTTTCTCTCTTCCTTGAAATAGGTATATGCAAAAAAAAAAAAAAAAGGAATTAAGTTTCGAAAAGTGCCGAAGGGATAAGAGAAAGACAATCAAAGGTGACCACTTGTTGTAGGAGATAACGACATTAAGGTAAGTAGAACAACATGATTGGCCAACTTTTTTCATGAATCGATTTCATGTGAGAAGCGATTGGTTCCTGAAATAGATTGGTTTGAATATCGGAGGGAAGTTCTTACAAGCATGGCGACCAACGGCAAGATTGCTTCGAGCAATATGAAAGTCATAATAGCATAGGAATCTTCCTTCGCTAATCTTCTGCCACCCCTAATAAAAAAAACCCTAGACACACAGATAAAGTGCCAATTTCTGCAAATTTGTTCTCCGATTTACCAATTTGTGTCGCAGCAAGTGATGGTGGCAATAGGTACAATTTACTTGAAGAACCTTCTTCATCTTACCTATACTTCATCATTCTTCATCTTACCATCAAACCATGAATAAAGAAACCCAAATGCACTCTACCACATTTTGGTGAAGTTGATAGGAAAGGCAATGAACTAATAGCCAAGTTTAGAGATTAGTTAGAGAGCATATTAGGCTCCAACAAGTGGCATCGCTAGAAGATTAATTCTTATATGAGATTATTTCAACTCTTCAACATCTGGACCCAGTCGATTCAACATCGCTGTCGCCCCATCTTGATTCGTTGCTGCTCCAACATCAGCGGGATTACGCCTCACATGAATCTTTTCTTTAGTGGCAGGGAAAGGATGAGATTGTGTTTTCCAATTGGGCTTCGTGATTGGAATGATGACGGAAAATGATTGTTTTCTACGATGAAAGGGGGCATTTCTCATACGATATCATAAGAGAAGAGAAACAGAGACCTATTTGTAATTAAATAATAAAATAATAGTAAAGTAAAAAAGGAAAAGGAAAAACAAATAGAGATTGATAAATTCGTCATTTAAAGAATTTTTGAAGTGTTTTGGACCAAACTCGCAACAAAATGAAAACTTTGAACCTGTGGTGCTAGTCTAAACTTTTTTGAACCAAAGTGACAACTTTGAGCAAACCACATGAACCATTTGTGTAGTTTAATCAAACAAATATTTAAAAATTATTTTATTTTATAATAGTTTAAGTAATAAAAAAGAATGAACAAAATAATTATTAAGGGTAAAATAGTCTTTTTAGGTATGTGAACAAACGTGCAACAAAATACATTTTAGGACCGTCCGAGTTGAGAAAAATAATTAAGGAAAACTAAATGGTTTTTTTATACACCATGAGAATGAACAAAATAATTATAGATCATTAAGGGTAAAATAGTCTTTTTTGGTATGTGAACAAACGTGTAACAAAATACATTTTAGGGACCGTCCAAGTTAAGAAAAATAATTAAGGAGAGCTAAATGGGTTTTTTTTATACACCATGTCTACTTTTGTTAGGCATGGAAATAACGTCACACTTACCATAATCCACCTAACCATTAATTAGGATTTGTCATGCTATCTCAACTTATTGTCATTTCTAATGTGTAGGTTTTCATTCTTGTCACGTTCATTTTTTTTAAATTATTTAAAATTATATTTTAAATTCTTAAACATACTATTTTTATAAAACCTTAGGATTTATTAAACTGGAAAATAAACTTACCACAAATAAAAAAACAAACATAAAATCTATTTTAAAAACACAAGACTAGAAATTAAAAAACATCACAAGACCACTAGAAATTAAAAAACGGTCACACTAGAAACTTAAACACATATCACACTAGAAATTAGAAGACAATGAGTTCAAATTTGAACAAATTTTAGGAATTGCTTCATAATTTATGTAACGCCCGTATTTCTAGGCTTGCCATTTTTAGCAATGTAATAGTCTAGGTTAACCTTGTAACTCAACTTGAAATAATAAGAATGTATTATTTGTGAATTATTTGAATTATTGATTTATGTGTGTATTTTCTTAATTTTTATAATTTAATAAATTAAGAATAAAATAAGCGTCAAAATTTAAGTGTGAGATAAGCCCGACATCTTTGCATAAAGTTGTAGTGGTCGAAACAAGGATTCCGGAGATATAAGGAATGCCAAAATCCGAGTTATAACGAAGAAGTTATGACCTGTCGAAGTTTCGCGACAGAACCGACACGACGCCGAGTGACGTAAAATATGAATTTAAGATAGAGCGATATTTAGCCTTAGCAATCTAAACGAAAGTCGTAGATTTCGTTAAACCGAGAGCGTGCATAAAAGGAACGCCCAAATCTGACTTCGTATGAGGAAGTTATGATTTTATGAAGTTTCGACTTAGCAGTATACAACCCGAATACTCGATTTGAGATCGAGCGGTTTTTAGCCGAAACAATCTAAATGAGAATCGAAGATCTTGTTGTTAGTAGCGAAGCAACGAAAAGTTAGGCGAGAACGGACATCAGACGAAGAAGTTATGAATTTATAACGAAGTTTTTCTGTCCCGGCCTTCTAAAAATAAATAATAAAAATAAAAGTCAAAATTTGCCGACGGAGTCTAAATGAAAGTTGTAGAGTATGGTCTGACCTTCGCGTGGATATAAAGAACGTCGAAAACGGAGCTCGTATGCGAAAGTTACGCAATTTAGAAGTTTGACAATTCAATTACGCCCCGCGTAATTTGAGTACGCCCCGCGTACTCAGTCGGATGCAACTTGTCTGACCAATACTCGAGTGCCACCAGTCGACGCACGCAGTGACGTCAAAGTACGTCCCGCGTAACCCGGGTACGCCCCGCGTAATTTGAGTACGCCCCGCGTAATCCCAGACCCAGCAGCCTATAAATAGAACTCGAATTCAGCCATTTTCTCTTGTTCAAACTCTTCCCTCTCTCTAAGTTTTGCCTCGTTTTGCGTGTCGTTTATACCCCAAAGCCCCGGTAATATTCCCGAGCCCCAAAGTAAGATCCGAAGCCCCGAGGATCCCGAAGAGCGTTATTCCCGAGCCGAAACGTTGCCCGCGAGGAGCCCGGTTTTGTGAAGATCTTCCAGATCTACGGAGAAACACCTCTTCTGCAAGCCGTAGTGCTGCCCGATCATCTTTTGATCAAGTGAGTGTGTAGTTATTTTCATTCCAACGCAATATTATGAAGTATTTCCTATAAAATACGTGTTATGTGTATATACTTGGTTGTTATACGTGTGAGTGTATATTCACTCTCTTCTATCTTATAGATCTGATGTATTCTCTATGAAATACGTGTTATGTGTGTATGTCTCATCTGTTATGTGGAATATGTATTGATTAAAACATGTTATACAGGTTTTTAAACTATGTATAAAAATGTATATTTTTATCTACTAATATGTTGGGTAGAACATGGGTAGATAATTGGTGTGTAATAAACAGATGAGAGGCCTCGGTGTTATTGGT
The DNA here is from genome assembly GCF_052625555.1 of Lactuca saligna. Lineage (NCBI taxonomy): Eukaryota > Viridiplantae > Streptophyta > Magnoliopsida > Asterales > Asteraceae > Lactuca > Lactuca saligna. Next base: position 184,534,278 of record NC_136423.1, read on the forward strand.
GTTATTCTAGTCATTCAGCAGAGTATGGATGACGACCACGGACTATTCTAGACTGTCCTGTGGAACACTAGCAGGCTCATTACCTGTAGGTGTTGTGAACGACGTGTTCACCGGTGTACTCTATCCCCCACATGGTTGCCTTTAGGACACTTATTGTTGAGGAAGCCCCTCTGCAGTAATGTCCGTCCCGACGAAAAATCCTGAAATAGGTTCCTTATAATAGACGTTATTTTTAGGAACGTAAGGTGAGGATAACGGGAATGGGTAATCGGGTTTATTGTTGACTGTTGAAATTAAATATAATTATTGTGGGTTGAAAACCCTATATGCTCACCAGGCTCCCAAGCCTGACCCACTCAGTTGATTTATTTTACAGGAAGTGGCGCAAGAGCTTAAGATGGGAGAACATCAAGTTGTTTTGTTTACAAGTCTGTATATGTATATATTTGTTGAATGACTTGTAATGCTATCGTTTATGCTTTATGATCTGTATCGGAACATGACATCCCGTCTTTTGATTATGAAATGAAATCATATTTCTTTATGAAATGTTTTGATAAATATCTATTTTATCATGTTTTGTTTTTGGGAACAAATTCCGCACCTCTTTTAAAATTAAAAGGATTTACTCTGAAAATTATTTTAAAAAGCATAAATGAAATCAGACTTTTCTGGCCGAGATTTTGGGGATGTCACAATTTACCAAACTCAACAACCTAAAAATCGTTGTTATTTTCAACACAGTAAGCCTGAATAACATTCTGTAGCAAAATATTTTTCATTTCACCATTTCCGACTTCATGCATCACCCTACGAAACACGTTGTTAAACCGAGTTACAAGTGCGCTTGTTCACCTCCATTTGGCATACATTTCTTCTATACGTCGAGGTACATGAGCTTGACGGTTGTATATGTCGGTGACTCGCCTCCAAAAAGTAGTCGGAGGGGTGTCATTATGGATTTGATCTTTTGTTATATCAACCCATGAACGATCGAGTAACATCTCTTCTTCTTCAGGAGACCAAACACGAGCCATTTTTAGTGATGAGGTTTAGAAGAAGATGGAAAATAAGAAAGTTAAGGATAATGGTATTTATATTTTTTTCATTTGAAAAAGAAATTTGAGTAATAAATGGGTAAAACAAAAAAATAAAAAAATACCAATGTTCACTCTCTCTCTCATCAGTAAACCATCGTCGAGTTGTCGAGCCGAGCTCGACATGTCGATGCCTCAGCCCAATGTTCACAAAGGTCGTCAAATTCTTTCTCAAGTCTACACCGAACAGCCTTATACACCGTAGTCTATACTTACACTACTTTTCATTGGCCAAAAGATATCTTGTAATATGTGTGAAGACTTGATTAAGAGCATTAGGTATGGGTTGGTGTTATAACATCATCTTACATGCCACATCAACCTTAACATCACCATAACACCATGTAGGAAATGGTGTTCCAATGTAAAGAAGGAAGAAAAATGATTTTGATTGGTTCTTATTCCCGTTTCAATAAGTTGTGACGAGCACGAGAAGTGTTGTAACAAGAAGAAACAAGAAGAGGGGGGGGGGGGGGGGGTCCTCCCATCACGACGGCGTTTTCGTGTGCCACATCATCCGGTTGCTTCTCGTTGTTGACCCATGCCGCATCGTCTAATGTGTCAAAATCCAAACTCACATTGAGCCCTTTTGTTATTTATTTCTTTAATAATTGTATTTAATTGTTTGTTTTAGTTTATTATAATGGTTGTGACGTTGATTATTATAATAATTAACTAATTTTAAAACTTATAATATTATGATTATAAATATTATCATTAATATATTTCATTTTGTGGTCCTAAAACATGGTTGTGACGTTGATTATTTAACAGTTAAAAAAATAAAAAAAAATAAATAAAAAGGAAATCTAATGGTTATATATATAGTTAATTGCAGTTTTATTAGATTTAAGAATTATAAAATGAACCTATAAAAGACAAAAATACAAGTAAAAAACTGCAGTGGATACGTTTTCCTATTATATCACAAATTATTATTTTTTTAATATATATATATATATATATATATATACCCTAATAAATGAAAATGTTATTGCCACTTGTCATTCTCTCATTTATTTGGCCACATGTCATTTTGTCATAATTTTAAAATATATTTATTTTCCACTTGTCAATTACTTCATTATTCATTTCCACTATATCATTAATTTAGTTTCCATAAATTAAATCTACTATAATAACTATTAATTTCAAATTTTAAATTTCAAATTTCAATAAATTAAATCTACTATAATAACTTTAATTAATTTATTTTTTGCATGTTTTTTTATTTTATAATTTTCGCTTATTTCATATTTCAAATTCAAATAAACTTTTCATTTAATCCCTGCTGTTTAACATTATGTTTTAATTAACCCGTATAATATACGGGTTTCACAACTAGTATATATATATATATATATATATATATATATATATATATATATATATATATATATATATATATATATTCATATTAGTCGTTTATTCGCACTATACAACGGATATGAATAGTTTTTTCAAAAAATTAATTTTTAGAGTTGATTAGTTCTTTTGTGTAAATAGTTTATTACATCTAAATAATTATCGATAAAATTCATGTTAGAAAAACGAAATCAATAATAATTAAAAATGAAAAGTTCTAATTCTTTACAAATGTATATCTAAACCGGACCCGATGTGAGTGGTTCCGGTTCCTGCAGTTTGGAACGAATAGGTTTCGACTCTGGTTCTGATTTTTTTTTTTTTTGGAACAGTTACTCGATTGGTACCCGGTGAGCCGATGATTAAGAAATTGCTATCAGCGGTTCAATTCTTAAATCTAAGGATTCACTAGTTCTAATTTCAAAATTCTATGAACTATCGGTTTCAGTTCGAAACATTTAAGGGGTATCAGCCTACACCCACCCATTATTTCTATTCATTTGATTTTAATTGGCGCCTTTAAAAATAGAGCCAAATTCACTACTAGAGTTTTAAAAAAAAAAGTTATATTAATTGCCATTAACCTTTTGTAAATTGGATCATTTCAACTTATTTATATAGATATTACGTCAAATATAAAATAACTATAGCATGTCACATTGAAATGTTTATAACCGATTATAACCTTTATTTAAAAACCATTTGGTGACTGTATTGACAATGATAGCTTTTTATAATGGTTAATTGCCGCAAAATTCTTTCACCATTATATTACTATAATTAAATCATTTTCATCCATCTACATAAAGACAATGGTTGATATGTGGGTCAAATATTTCATCAATTTTTATTTATACCTTTTTTTATATTTTATGTAAATTAGTTTGTTTGAATTTAAACCAGATCAACTAAATAGCATAAACTCAATATGATTGAACTATAAAACCAAACTTCTACACCAAAAAGATAAAAGAATGCAAATAATACATCATAATTTATTTTTATAAGTTGTTGTATGGAAGAAAAACTAAAAACAATCATATACATTCCCAACTCAGTCATATATATTCCCGTGGGGCAATTTGACTTTGTTATCGATGTCTTTGTAGGCTTTGTAATAAATATATTTTATTCTCTTCTCGTTTTTAATTCTTCTTAGTCTCTTACCTACATTGGGTTTTGATAAAAAAAAAAAGATTTATGTAACTAACTAAAATGTTAGGAATTTTTTAGTTATCTAAAGTGAAAACATGACAAACAAAATAAATATGATATTTCAATAACTTAAAGATGTTTAATACAAACTTCTACCAAATACAAAGAATAAAATGTAACATGATTATATGATTATACAAATTCAGTAAATATTGTGTTGCATGCTATGCACTCTACATTAGAAAACAAATTTGATTTCTGATAATTTGGTAGGTATAAATTACCCCCCCCCCCCCCCCCCCCCCTCCTCCCCCTTTTTTTTCTTTTCATGTTTGTCAGATATAAAAAGATTATTCCGTATTTACATTTAACAATGACAGTATGGTAATTACATACCAATCTTTCGTTTTTAGTTGCTTTTATCTATGTTTATACACATATCCTTAAAAATCCTATAAAAATAATCTTTTGGTTAGACAACTGGCTATTATTTACAAGGTCGGTCCAAAGATACAATGGGCCCAGGGCGAAAAGAAAAAATTGCCTCCCAAAGTTATAAATATAATAAAAATTATTCAAAATACACAAACTGCTATAAAATTCACAAAATTCATTATTAATATTAAAAATACACAAATATGTCCACAACATTACAAAAACAAATAATTTAAAGAAAAAAAAAAATACTCCTCTTAGCTTTTTAGATGCAAAATCACTAATAATACTATCAATATCAATTGTATATTGCATATATTTTTCTATACATAATATTGTCAAACCGTTTAACATTTCTTGCGACATTGACGATCTTAAATAATTCTTCATAACTTCAACTTTGAAAAACCTTTCTCTCTGTAGATGCAACAGTGACATGAATGGTTAACGAAATACTATATGCAATAAATGTATTTGGGTAACAATCAACAACTTTAACAAATTCCAAAATTTCAATAGCAAAAACTACATTATTAGGTAAAGTCATTTTCAACATTTTTAATTCTACAAAAAATTCATTTGAATCCACATCGAAAAAGTGGAAGCCTTATCAGTTATCAAACTCAAAACAAGTTGTAAAAACAGGTAACAAAAATTATAAAGATAATAACTAAAAAAAATTGCAAGTCTAATAACCAATAAATCAGATACAATGTTACTTTGTAGTGGGATATCTAATACTCTAGTAATAGTTTGAAGGTTTGAACTATGAAATTAAAATTTTGTTATTCTTAAAGAAATAAGTCGGAACTCATAATCAAAACATTATACAATATAAATCTAATATACATTCAAAGAAAAAAAAAAAAACAAAAATTTGATATACAAATAAATTTCTTAAACAAAATTATAATATACAAAATACCTGATATACAAAGAAAAGAAACAAAAATCAGAAATCTGATATACAAAGAAAAGAAACAAAAATCTGATATACAAAGAAAAGAAACAAAAATCAGAAACTAAAATATCTAAATAGCAAACCAAATGGACACCCATGAAACAGAGTAATTATGACAATTTTACCCTCAAATATCACTTGTGCAGGACTTTTTGTCATCATCTGGTGTTCAAGACTTTTCATGATGTTATAACAAGCATCGAAATCAAATCAAAAACTCAAGTCTAATCTAAATAAAAAAGCTTTTAGGTATGAAATTAAAAAATATTTATATTCAAGAAAAAAGGAAAAACAATTTTGAAATGAAAACACCATAAACCCTTTCTTATCAGGCCACTACACCAATCACATAAACTTCGAATTTCCCAAGTGTTCGTGGATAATACATGGAACCTACCAAATAGAAAAAGTCCAACTAACCCAATAAAATAAAGAATTTGTGAGAGTCTTATTCTATAAACCAAGTTGAAAACCATTTAGCTTACTTCCAATAACATTTAATCAACTCCTATCTTTCCTTTTTCTTTTGTAATTTGTTTTGTACTTTGTAAGTAAAATTCGGAAACTTTCTACATCCCAGTCCTTTGTTTTTCTCTATTTCTCTTGTGTTTCCATTGAAGCAAAAAGTCATTTTTTTGCTCAATTAATCCAAGAAGTGTCTTTAAAGAGTTAAGAGGCTGAAAAGTTAAAATGTTACCACCTCACTTTGTTCACTAGCAACAACTATGTGAAAAGCAATAGTATGTTGAATGAGAGATGGATCTCACTCAAGAAGACACTTCACACGAAATTTGTGGGTATATTATTCATGTTGTCCGTTTCCCTATATCAATGTTGTGTTTCATCATACATAGAATCAAGCATCAAACTTGCTTCATTTCTTACAACATGCATGTTAAAAGGAATAAACATCGGTTCTTCTTTAACCGAGTCTTTTACTTACCTGTTTGACCCATTGGGACAATAAAGATTAAAAAAATTAAGATTTAAATTTACATAGACACACACACACACACCTGGCAAAATATGAAGCTTGAATAAATTCACGTTTCAACTTCCCCCATTCTGATTTTTGAGTCTTTTTAGAAAATTTATCACACAAAATCGACACACACATACATTTATAGAGAAAAAGAGAGGGATGGACCATCGATTTTAGGGTTATTGATATGGGTGGTCAAGCAGTCACTCTAGAAAGAGAACACTAGAGATCACACACCTAGTAAGTCTCAATCAAATCAAACGATTTGCAACATATCCGTAATAATAGAAACCGTAAGTCTCAATTCAAATATGCAAAACCAAAACATATTCATAAGAGAAGAAAGCTCGATCAAAAAGTTGATGACTATAAATATAAATACACATTTGTAGATTTTTAATTATTATCTTTATTTAGGAAATCAAAAAACAAAAAGCAATGGAAAGGTAAAAAAATGAAGTTCCAACCAAGGAAATTAAAAACCAAAACATATGAGAAATAGAAAAATAAATAAAATGGAAAGATGGTTACAAGTTTAACTTTTGGTCTTCATTTGTAGGTATAGAATGGAATTGTTTGAATCAAATCTACAATAACTGGAAATGTTATTAATAAAACAAATAAGTCAAAAAAAAATTAAAATTAATTATAGAGATCTATAGGGTATCTTATAGAGAGGGGTTTCTTCACCAAAAATATCGAAACTAAGATATCAAAAATTCAATGTTTCCAAAAAGTGGAAGCCTAGATCCAGAAAATACTAATGAAATTAAGAAAAGCATACAAACCAGAACTTGATAAAGAAAAGAATAGAATAACAAATCAAACAAAATATTATTAGTCAAACCTTAGATCCAAAAAAAACTAACCTAACCTAAGGGAGCTCACCTTGTGGAGATTAGTCCCCAATATGGGGCAGTTGGTTTCATCGAGAGACCGGAGTAAGGGTACGTCGTGTTGCGATCGGCTAAAAGCTGGAGACAACCAAACACTTTTTCATTCTACCAGGAGGATCGATCAATTAAGAGATAGAAAGAGATTTGGGGGATGTGAATACCAAAATATCTAATTATAATAAAAGATAAACTATTCAAATCCAATATGCTAAAATCAAGCCATAGAAATATGTGACTTGTGGTATACGGGGGAGATAAAAGTCAAGATAATGATTTATAAATTTCAAAAAATGAATGTAAAGAGAAGATTTGTTCATATAGCTAGTGTTTGACCGACTCAATGAGCTAAATGTGAGCTGAGTCGGCTGAATATGAGGAATGTCAATTCAAAAAACCAACAAAAAAAAGTGAACGTGGAAGACCTGCAATGGGTAGAGTAAAGTTAAAAAGCTAAATTCAATGTCTTCCTCATCATCTCAGCCAATCGACTGCTTGTGGAAGAACTGCAATAGGTAGAGTAAAAAGAGAGTCAAGGAATGAAAAGATATTATTTTAAGCTATCCAAAATTTTTAAAACGTATGAAGCTTAGTGATGGCAGTAACCTGAAAAGAAAATCAGATTGTTGTAAAAATATCAAAATTTGATCCTGTGAACTAGTAAAAGTCATGTAACCAAAAATCGGAATCTAAACATGAATCAGTCACAACTCAAGACATTTCTAGGATGAATAGTGAAATACAAGTCTCGAATATTATCTTTTATAACCTTTCTTGGTCAGGAATAATTACAAATATAAAAAAGTATGAACTCATTAGCATACCAGCATACCTTGATGATGGTGGTAACTCGCCTTCTAGGGTTTTAAGAGAGAATGTTGAGTGGCAACAACGATTTCGGTGGGTAGATCAGGTTTCTACATATAGAATCAGAAGCGATGGTGGACGATTTTAGAAAGAGAGAAGAACCAGGTGATGCCCAATGATGGTGTAAGGGCACGGGGGTAACATTCATATGTAGGTGGTGAACAGTTGTGAAATTGTGGTAATAGAGGCCTGCAGAAGATTGAAGAGAGCAAGTAGAGAGACAAAAGAGATTTAGGAGAAACGATGGCTGATGGTATGCATATGATATTAGGGTTTTCCACATTTAGACAAAGGGAGATGGTACTAAACATTTTGCTATAGCTTAGGAGAAAGAGTATTTGAGTAAGCGAGGATGGTGATACTAGAAATACACTGGAAACTGAAGCGAGTTAGAAGAGAGGCGACAGAGGGGATGGGTTTGTGTAACGACCCAATTTTTCAAATAAAATTTTCATTTTTGAATAGTCAAATACATTCCCATGATTTAAGAAATCAAATCATAATTGTTTTTAAATCATATGTCAAATACAACTTTTATTCCAAACATCAGAGTATCCATAAAAATGCCTGGGAGAGAGTGCATGATGCACCATCACACCTTGCATTTGCCCTTGGGATCTAAAGTACCTAAAACAAATCCACAACCTCTAAGCTAGATGCTTAGTGAGTTTCCCAAATCATACCACACACAATATACATATCACATATCCCGTTAGCTATAAAAGCTACATATAACACATAAGCCATGCATACATAAAACTGTAAGGATGACATGGGCTCCCCTCAGGGTCTTACACCTTCGTATCATGGGCTACCCCACATGGTCTTTACCTAGGAATATTATGGGCCACCCCACATGATATTACATCCAATGTCACGGGCTCCCCCCGGGGTCTTCCATGCAATAACACACAATCACATAACATATCAATTCACAAAAATGACTAACACATAAGCCATAATCACATAATAGGCCGGCCTTGGTGCCTTAGACCCCTGGGTATTGTGAGAAGACTCACCTCCATACGAAGAATCTGAAACCGCTCTCCTAACTATCTATAACATCCCGGTTGAATAATAGAATTAACACATGTTAGGACATCACATAATCAAAGGGGAACCCAAACCCCAAGTCCTTCCATGAAGACCCAATTATCCTTTCTTTATTAATGGGCCAAAGTCCATGTCTGTGACATCCCCATTTTCACGGCTAGAAAAGACCGGTTTTATTTATGTTTTGTTTGAAAATCAAAGTAACATTTTAAATAAAAGTGTTGCAGAATTTGTTCCCAAAATAAAATATGATAAAGATTTATCAAAGCATTTCTGAAGAAATATATTTCATTAAAAACGTTGGTATGTCATGTTCGATACAAATCAAAAGCATAAACAGTACACTTTAAAAGTTCTTCAAATGACGGATTTTCCCCTTTCTATTTGTTTTTCCCTTTTCATTTTTTACTTTACTATTATTTTAATATTTAATTACAAATGGGTCTCTCTCTCTCTCTCTCTCTCTCTCTCTCTCTCTCTCTTTCTCAAAGAACTTCACCATTTTTCTCTCTTCCTTGAAATAGGTGTATGCAAAAAAAAAAGGAATTAAGTTTCGAAAAGTGCCGAAGGGATAAGAGAAAGACAATCAAAGGTGACCACTTGTTGTAGGAGATAACGACATTAAGGTAAGTAGAACAACATCGATTGGCCAACTTTTTTAATGAAACGATTTCATGTGAGAAGCGATTGGTTCCTGAAATACATTGGTTTGAATATCGGAGGGAAGTTCTTACAAGCATGGCGACCAACGGCAAGATTGCTTCGAGCAATGCTAAAGTCGTACTAGCATAGGAATCTTCCTTCGCTAATCTTCTGCCACCCCTAATAAAAAAACCCTAGACACACAGATAAAGTGCCAATTTCTGCAAATTTGTTCTCCGATTTACCAATTTGTGTCGCAGCAAGGGATGGTGGCAATAGGTACAATTACTTGAAGAACCTTCTTCATCTTACGTATAATTCATCATTCTTCATCTTACCATCAAACCATGAATAAAGAAACCCAAATGCACTCTACCACATTTTGGTGAAGTTGATAGGAAGGGCAATGAACTAATAGCCAAGTTTAGAGATTAGTTAGAGAGCATATTAGGCTCCAACAAGTGGCATCGCTAGAAGATTAATTCTTATATGAGATTATTTCAACTCTTCAACATCTAGACCCAGTCGATTCAATAAGAAAAGATTCATGTGAGGCGTAATCCCGCTGATGTTGGAGCAGCAACGAATCAAGATGGGGCGACAGCGATGTTGGTGGTTTTGTGGCAGGGAAAGGATGAGATTGTGTTTTCCAATTGGGCTTCGTGATTGGAATGATGACGGAAAATGATTGTTTTCTACGATGAAAGGGGGCATTTCTCATACGATATCATATGAGAAGAGAAACAGAGACCTATTTGTAATTAAATAATAAAATAATAGTAAAGTAAAAAAGGAAAAGGAAAAACAAATAGAGATTGATAAATTCGTCATTTAAAGAATTTTTGAAGTGTTTTGGACCAAACTCGCAACAAAATGAAAACTTTGGACCTGTGGTGCTAGTCTAAAATTTTTTGAACCAAAGTGACAACTTTGAGCAAACCACATGAACCATTTGTGTAGTTTAATCAAACAAATATTTAAAAATTATTTTATTTTATAATAGTTTAAGTAATAAAAAAGAATGAACAAAATAATTATTAAGGGTAAAATAGTCTTTTTAGGTATGTGAACAAACGTGCAACAAAATACATTTTAGGACCATCCGAGTTGAGAAAAATAATTAAGGAAAACTAAATGGTTTTTTTATACACCATGAGAATGAACAAAATAATTATAGATCATTAAGGGTAAAATAGTCTTTTTAGGTATGTGAACAAACGTGCAACAAAATACATTTTAGAGACCGTCCAAGTTGAGAAAAATAATTAAGGAGAGCTAAATGGGTTTTTTTTATACACCATGTCTACTTTTGTTAGGCATGGAAATAACGTCACACTTACCATAATCCACCTAACCATTAATTAGGATTTGTCATGCTATCTCAACTTATTGTCATTTCTAATGTGTGGGTTTTCATTCTTGTCACGTTCATTTTTTTTAAAATTATTTAAAATTATATTTTAAATTCTTAAACATACTATTTTTATAAAACCTTAGGATTTATTAAACTGGAAAATAAACTTACCACAAATAAAAAAACAAACATAAAATCTATTTTAAAAACACAAGACTAGAAATTAAAAAACATCACAAGACCACTAGAAATTAAAAAACGGTCACACTAGAAACTTAAACACATATCACACTAGAAATTAGAAGACAATGAGTTCAAATTTGAACAAATTTTACGAATTGCTTCATAATTTACCAAACTCAACAACCTAAAAATCGTTGTTATTTTCAACACAGTAAGCCTGAATAACATTCTGTAGCAAAATATTTTTCATTTCACCATTTCCGACTTCATGCATCACCCTACGAAACACGTTGTTAAACCGAGTTACAAGTGCGCTTGTTCACCTCCATTTGGCATACATTTCTTCTATACGTCGAGGTACATGAGCTTGACGGTTGTATATGTCGGTGACTCGCCTCCAAAAAGTAGTCGGAGGGGTGTCATTATGGATTTGATCTTTTGTTATATCAACCCATGAACGATCGAGTAACATCTCTTCTTCTTCAGGAGACCAAACACGAGCCATTTTTAGTGATGAGGTTTAGAAGAAGATGGAAAATAAGAAAGTTAAGGATAATGGTATTTATATTTTTTTCATTTGAAAAAGAAATTTGAGTAATAAATGGGTAAAACAAAAAAATAAAAAAATACCAATGTTCACTCTCTCTCTCATCAGTAAACCATCATCGAGTTGTCGAGCCGAGCTCGACATGTCGATGCCTCAGCCCAATGTTCACAAAGGTCGTCAAATTCTTTCTCAAGTCTACACCGAACAGCCTTATACACCTTAGTTTATACTTACACTACTTTTCATTGGCCAAAAGATATCTTGTAATATGTGTGAAGACTTGATTAAGAGCATTAGGTATGGGTTGGTGTTATAACGTCATCTTACATGCCACATCAACATTAACACCACCATAACACAATGTAGGAAATGGTGTTCCAATGTAAAGAAGGAAGAAAAATGATTTTGATTGGTTCTTATTCCCGTTTCAATAAGTTGTGACGAGCACGAGAAGTGTCGTAACAAGAAGAAACAAGAAGAGGGGGGGGGGGGGGGGGGGTCCTCCCGTCACGACGGCGTTTTCGTGTGCCACATCATCCGGTTGCTTCTCGTTGTTGACCCATACCGCATCGTCTAATGTGTCAAAATCCAAACTCACATTGAGCCCTTTTGTCATTTATTTCTTTAATAATTGTATTTAATTGTTTGTTTTAGTTTATTATAATGGTTGTGACGTTGATTATTATAATAATTAACTAATTTTAAAACTTATAATATTATGATTATAAATATTATCATTAATATATTTCATTTTGTGGTCCTAAAACATGGTTGTGACGTTGATTATTTAACAGTTAAAAAAATAAAAAAAAAATAAAAAGGAAATCTAATGGTTATATATATAGTTAATTGCAGTTTTATTAGATTTAAGAATTATAAAATGAACCTATAAAAGACAAAAATACAAGTAAAAAAACTGCAGTGGATACGTTTTTCTATTTTATCACAAATTATTTTCTTTTTAATATATATATATATATATATATATATATATATATATATATATATATATATATATATATATATATATATATATATATATATATATATATATATATATTCACATTAACCGTTTATTCGCGCTATACAACGGATATGAATAGTTTTTTCAAAAAATTAATTTTTAGAGTTGATTAGTTCTTTTGTGTAAATAGTTTACTACATCTAAATAATTATCGATAAAATTCATGTTAGAAAAACGAAATCAATAATAATTAAAAATGAAAAGTTCTAATTCTTTACAAATGTATATCTAAACCGGACCCGATGTGAGTGGTTCCGGTTCCTGCAGTTTGGAACGAATAGGTTTCGACTCTGGTTCTGATTTTTTTTTTTTTTGGAACAGTTACTCGATTGGTACCCGGTGAGCCGATGATTAAGGAATTGCTATCTGCGGTTCAATTCTTAAATCTAAGGATTCACTAGTTCTAATTTCAAAATTCTATGAACTATTGGTTTCAGTTCGAAACATTTAAGGGGTATCAGCCTACACCCACCCATTGTTTCTATTCATTTGATTTTAATTGGCACCTTTAAAAATAGAGCCAAATTCACTACTAGAGTTTTAAAAAAATAGTTATATTAATTGCCATTAACTTTTTATAAATTGGATCATTTCAACTTATTTATATAGATATTACGTCAAATATAAAATGACTATAGCATGTCACATTGAAATGTTTGTAACCAATTATAACTTTTATTTAAAAACCATTTGGTGACTGTATTGACAATGATAGCTTTTTATAATGGTTAATTGCCGCAAAATTCTTTCACCATTATATTACTATAATTAAATCATTTTTATCCATCTACATAAAGACAATGGTTGATATGTGGGTCAAGTATTTCATCAATTTTTATTTATACCTTTTTTTATATTTTATGTAAATTAGTTTGTTTGAATTTAAACTAGATCAACTAAATAGCATAAACTCAATATGATTGAACTATAAAACCAAACTTCTACACCAAAAGATAAAAGAATGCAAATAATACATCATAATTTATTTTTATAAGTTGTTGTATGGAAGAAAAACTAAAAACAATCATATACATTCCCAACTCAGTCATATATATTTCCGTGGGGCAATTTGACTTTGTTATCGATGTCTTTGTAGGCTTTGTAATAAATATATTTTATTCTCTTCTCGTTTTTAATTCTTCTTAGTCTCTTACCTACATTGGGTTTTGATAAAAAAAAAAGATTTATGTAACTAACTAAAATGTTAGGAATTTTTTTAGTTATCTAAAGTGAAAACATGACAAACAAAATAAATATGATATTTCAATAACTTAAAGATGTTTAATACAAACTTCTACCAAATACAAAGAATAAAATGTAACATGATTATATGATTATACAAATTCAGTAAATATTGTGTTGCATGCTATGCACTCTACATTAGAAAACAAATTTGATTTCTGATAATTTGGTAGGTATAAATTACCCCCCCCCCCCCCCCCCTCCTCCCCCTTTTTTTTCTTTTCATGTTTGTCAGATATAAAAAGATTATTCCGTATTTACATTTAACAATGACAGTATGGTAATTACATACCAATCTTTCGTTTTTAGTTGCTTTTATCTATGTTTATACACATATCCTTAAAAATCCTATAAAAATAATCTTTTGGTTAAACAACTGGCTATTATTTACAAGGTCGGTCCAAAGATACAATGGGCCCAGGGCGAAAAGAAAAAATTGCCTCCCAAAGTTATAAATATAATAAAAATTATTCAAAATACACAAACTGCTATAAAATTCACAAAATTCATTATTAATATTAAAAATACACAAATATGTCCACAACATTACAAAAACAAATAATTTAAAGAAAAAAAAAAAAATACTCCTCTTATCTTTTTAGATGCAAAATCACTAATAATACTATCAATATCAATTGTATATTGCATATACTTTTCTATACATAATATTGTCAAACCGTTTAACCTTTCTTGCGACATTGACGATCTTAAATAATTCTTCATAACTTCAACTTTGAAAAACCTTTCTCTCTGTAGATGCAACAGTGACATGAATGGTTAACGAAATACTATATGCAATAAATGTATTTGGGTAACAATCAACAACTTTAACAAATTCCAAAATTTCAATAGCAAAAACTACATTATTAGGTAAAATCATTTTCAACATTTTTAATTCTACAAAAAATTCATTTGAATCCACATCGAAAAAGTGGAAGCCTTATCAGTTATCAAACTCAAAACAAGTTGTAAAAACTGTTGGAATAGTGTCTAAGGCTGCAACTATATTAGGCAAGTATTTGATCCGGTTGTGCATGGTCCTTTTGGGTTGCCTTCACCATAGCAACTTGATGGATGATTTGTTAAAAGAGAGTAAATATTATAAGGAATAATATATGGTTATTTGATTAATATAAGTCATAGATTAATTGGAATTAATTTGGTGACTTAAAGAGATTAATTAAATTAGAGGGTATAAACTGTCAATTGTTTGATAGTTAAACTTTAGACTATAAATCCTTATCCTAGATAGGATGGATGATTTCTAGGGCTTGGATAAGCTAAAATCGTCCAAAGGTTTATCTATGGAATGGATTTGGATAGCCTTAAGAGAAGATTATCCAATTAGGGTTTAGGTTGTAACCCTTAAGGAGTCTGCAAGTATAAATAGACCCTAAGGGTGAGGGAATTCGACACACCATCTAAAGTAGAGATACTCTGGCCAAATTCCTACCCTCTCCTCTCTCCTAAATCATCTTGCTTGCTATTGGTGTTTGTAAGCCATTAGAGGAGTGACATTTGTGACTCTAGAAGCTCCAAGACAACAAGATCAACAAGGAACTCAAAGGTATGATTCTAGATCTGTTTCAATGTTGTTATTTAACCTAATTAGCCATTAGAAGTCTTGGATTCAAAGCATGTTTAATTAGAAAGCCTAGATCCAAGCATTAGGGTTTTGTATGCGCACATAGGAAAGTTCTTATGGATAAAACCCATCAGTGGTATCAGAGCCTAGCTTGGTTTTCTTTAAATTGTTGCTTGATTAACTGAAACAAACCTGCAAAATTCGATTTTGGGTTTATGAGTCATGTACTCGGCGAGTTCCAAAGTGGACTCGGCGAGTAGGCCTGTACTCGGCGAGTCCGAGTGTCTGGATTAGGCAAAACCGGGATTTTTTCATGTTTATCTTATGGAAACTTACCTTAATCATATTAGATCAACCCTAATTCGATTTTTTGATATATATGACTATTATCTTGATCTAATTAAAGATATTTATCATCTAATAAAATATTTAATTTCCTTATGTGATAAATGATTAATTATTTTGATAATTATCTTAAAAGAAATCTTGGATAAATCAAATAAAGATAATTAGGATATTAATTGTTAATTGGAATTATTTGTTATTTGATCCTTCATGTTTTAAATGTTTAAAACCTACCCTAAAGTTTTTGAAATTTATATTTGTGATTAAAAGTTTTAATTTAGACAACTTAAATTTCAAACCCTAGATTTTGAAAAAAGTTTTAAAATACAACCCTATACTAATATGATATTACTAGAATAATATATATATGTATAACTAAATGCTAGTCTTACCGTTAGTAGGCCTCATTCACGAAGCCGATCTATAAGGTGGGTATAAGGTTGCGGCCTATAAAATGGCGCTTAATGGGTGTACACTCACACCCACCGCTTGCTTGATAGGTGGAGGGTCGTTAGCCGAACGGGTAGGATAGGGCAACCTCATCTTCTCATTAAAAGTATAATAAGATATACAAAGTAACTACACGTTTTAAAAAATTCCCAATCTTAGTTACTTTAGGAAAAGTGAATTGATGCAATCCCATGAAATTACACTTTGCACCTTGCTAAGAAGTTAGTGGAGCATGTGTGGTTTACCGGCACACTAATTGGTTCTAAGCGAAGGTGGCAAAGGGTGATTCATTGTTTATCATAGTTCGATGGAGCGTGTGTGGTTTACCGGCACATCGAATAGATGATTGTTACAATGAAGGCACCATGTGAATTTGCATGGTAATTCACACCCGCTTTGTGATCCTCGACATCCCAGTCACAAACGAGAGGGGCATATCGAGATTTAAACATGCCATTGAATAGCTTCAATGAATCTCATCCGAACCTAGGAATTCTCAGAAACACTTAGGACTAATAGTTTAAGTTTTGTAATGGAGAATTAGTGAATCGTCATTCACTTACCTTCAATTTATTTGCATGTTAGATTACGGCATCCCTTTTCTAATATGTAAATGTTATTGGTGGATCCTAGCCCTAATTTTCTTATTGGGTGATAATTAGGGATTCTTATTCTAATCTATCTTTGTCCTTTCTATAGATGTCGAACGCAAACAACGCTGCTGCTAGTTCTTTCACGTTGATGAGCCTTTGCCAAAAGGTCACCTTCGATGGAACGAACTTTAGCGAATGGATAAGATACATTCGCACCATTGCTCGCTATGAGGATAAAGAGTATGTCCTCGATGAGAAGCTCGAGAAAATCAACCCTGAAGTTGCTACTCCCGAAGAAATCACCGCCTTTGAAACTCATGAGCGAGATGCAACAAAGGTACATTGCATCATGATCACCACTATGAACTCCGAATTCCAAAAGTCCTACGAGGACATGTATCCATACGAGATGCATCAATACTTGTTGGAGAGATACCACCAAAACGCGAGACAAGAGCGTTACGAGATTTTCACTAACATGATCTCCGCTAAGATGGGTCATGGAGAATCTCTTACCGTGCACCTGCAAAAGATGCAAAGGTATGTCGACCGCCTTCGCAAGTTAAATGTTGACTTCGGTGAAGACTTGGCGATCGATATGGTGCTTCACTCTTTGCCTCCAATGTACAACCAATTTAGGATGACCTACCACATGAACAAAGAAGAGGTCACCCTAAGCAAACTCCAAGGTTTCTTGAGGGTCGCTGAGAGCAACTTCAAGGACAAGTCTGTTGCACCAACTCCCAATCCGTCCGCTGCTCCTTTCTTGGCTATCGGTCAAGGGAAGGGAAAGAAGAGGAAAGCTTCATCGAATAACTATCGCAAGGTGAAAGCCCGAGATGGTGCCTCTTCTAGTGGGACCAAAGTTGATCCCTCTAAGCCCTGCTCCAACCCAAAGGAGGCAGAGTGCCACCACTGCCACAAGATAGGACATTGGAAGAGAAGTTGCCCGGATTACCTGCAAGCGATCAAAGAAGGAAAGATCAAGCCATCTTTCGCAGGTATATACACAATAAAATCTAACGATTCTAATCATGCTATTTCTTGGGTTCTTGATACCGGTTGTGGTTATCACATTTGTTCTAATGTGCAGGGACTAAGAAGAAGTAGGGATGTAGAGCAAGGAAGGATCAATCTAATCATGGGGAACAGAAGATCGTCGCCTGTGACCAAGATTGGAGTGTATTCTTTAGTGCTTAGGAATAGTTTGGTTTTAGATTTGAACAATTGTTGCTATTCGCCAGAAATGGCTAGAAACATCATTTCATTTCATGGTTTATATAGACAAGGATTTAGATTTTCTTTTAATAATGAGAATGGTTCTATTTTGGCTTATCTAAATGGTGTCTTTTACTTTGAAGCTATACCATGTAATGGAATATATGAAACTGTTATGATTGTTGATAACTTAGGAAATGATGTTTTGAATATTGATTCTTCCACTAGTATGGATAAAGCATCCTTGTGGCATTGTCATCTTGGACATGTCAACAAGAAACGCATAGAACAACTCAAAAAGGATGGAGTGTTGGAGTCATTCGACCTTAGGGAAGATGACACATGCGAGTCTTGTTTACTTGGAAAGATGACTAAGTCACCCTTCACGAGTACTTGTGAAAGGGGTGAGGGGCTATTGGACCTAATACATACCGATGTATGTGGACCCTTTAGATCAACCACGAAGGATGGGAACCACTTCTATGTGACTTTTACCGACCACTTCTATGTGACTTTTACCGATGACTATAGTAGATATGGGTATATCTACTTAATCAAGCAAAAGTCAGACACCTTTGAAAAGTTCAAAGAGTTCAAGAATGAAGTGGAGAATCAATTGGGCAGGAAAATCAAGATGCTTCGATCCGATCGAGGAGGAGAGTACCTAAGTCTTGAATTCCACGATTATCTCAAGGAGTGTGGAATAGTTTCGCAATTGACACCTCCTAGGACACCGCAGTTGAATGGTGTGGCAGAAAGGCGTAATCGAACCTTATTGGATATGGTTCGCTCTATGATGAGTCGTGCTTCACTACCTATCTTCTTTTGGGGGTATGCCTTAGAGACTGCCGCCCATATCCTTAACCGAGTCCCTACTAAGAAGGTTGCCAAAACACCTCACGAGATGTGGACAGGGAAAGCTCCCTCGTTGGCACATATCAAGGTTTGGGGTTGCGAGGCTTTCGTAAGACGAGATAATCATGACAAGCTTGAACCTCGAAGTGAGCGATGTATTTTCATCGGCTACCCGCAAACATCCTTTGGATATCTCTTCTATAGACCGAAAGACAATGTTGTCTTTGTTGCGAGGAGAGGAGTTTTCCGAGAGCGAGAATTCATAAGCCAAGGAGACAGTGGGAGGCAAATCGAACTTGAAGAGATTCAAGAGTCGATAGATGAAGGAACCTCTACCGCTGGCATTCAACCTGAGGAGGAAACTCCAGTTGAACCGATTGACGAATCCTTACCTCTCAGACGTTCCGATAGAGTTCAACCCCAGTTTTATGGCTTTCATATTACTACCGAAGGGGACACGTATATTAGTGATGGTACACTAGTAAATCTTGATGAACCTAATAGCTATAAGGAAGCCATGACAGGCCCGGAGTCTGAAAAATGGAAAGAGGCAATGGATAGCGAGATCCAATCCATGTACGATAACCAAGTTTGGAATTTGGTTGATTATGTGCCCGAACGTAAGACCGTTGGGTGCAAATGGATCTTCAAAAAGAAGACCAACGTGGATGGGAACGTACACACATATAAGGCGCGATTGGTCGCGAAGGGCTTTACTCAAACTCCCGGAGTTGACTATGATGAGACCTTCTCACCAGTTGCGAAGATTAAATCTATTAGAGTGATGCTAGCAATTTCCGCATTTCATGATTATGAGATTTGGCAAATGGATGTCAAGACCGCTTTCCTTAACGAAAAGTTGGCTGAGGATGTTTACATGGCTCAGCCAGAGGGGTTTGTGGATCCGAAGCATCCGAATAAAGTGTGTAAGCTTGAGAAGTCCATTTATGGACTTAAGCAAGCGTCTCGTAGATGGAATCTTTGCTTCGATGAGAAAGTCAAAGAGTTTGGATTTGTACGAAGCGAAGACGAATCTTGTGTATATGTCAAAGCCAGTGGGAGTATAGTAACCTTTCTCGTTCTATATGTCGATGACATATTACTCATAGGGAACGACATCCCGACTCTGCAGGAGGTTAAGTCCTGGCTCGGGAAGTGTTTCGCTATGAAGGACCTCGGAGAGGCTTCTTACATTTTGGGAATAAGGATAGTAAGAGAAAGAAGTAAGAGACTAATTGGACTTAGTCAGAATACTTACTTAGAGAAGGTACTAAAACGTTTTAGTATGGAAAACTCAAAGAAAGGAGAATTACCGATACAAGGAAATGCCAAGTTGAGTAAGACTCAAAGTCCGAGTACCGAAGCTGAGATAGCAGAAATGAGCCGAGTACCATACGCTTCCACAGTTGGCTCAATCATGTACGCTATGACTTGTACTCGCCCTGATGTAGCCTTCGCTTTTGAGCATGGTTAGCAGATACCAAGGGAGCCCTGGCAAAGCACATTGGATTGCGGTGAAGAACATCCTTAAGTACCTTCGGAGGACGAAAGAATGGTTCTTAGTCCTTGGAGGGAGTGATGACTTGAAGGTGCGAGGGTATAGTGATGCCAGCTTTCAGACCGAAAGGGACAACTATTGTTCGCAGTCGGGCTGGGTCTTTACCCTAAATGGAGGAGCAGTGACATGGAAGAGTTCCAAGCAGGAAACCGTAGCTGATTCAACGTGCGAATCAGAGTACATCGCAGCGAGCGAAGCGTCGAAGGAGGCAATATGGCTAAAGAACTTCATTGGTGATCTTGGAGTTGTGCCGGCCATAAAGGAGCCCATGGAGATTTTCTGTGATAACGAAGGTGCGATTGCCTTGACCAAGGAACCGAGGGATCATGGTAGATCTCGACATATCGACAGAAAATATCACTTCATTAGACATCGTGTAGAAGAAGGACAACTCGTAGTGAAGAGGATATCATCAGAAGATAACCCAGCAGATCCGCTTACGAAGGGACTGAGTAGGGTTAAGCACTTGCAGCATGCTAGGAGTATTGGGCTGAAGGATGATATTAGTATAGATTAGATAGTATTAGAAACGTATAATAGATAAATGTAATTAACATTTGATGATTAAATAAAGGAGTTTTATTTATGATTAAAGTTACTGTCACATGTTAATTGTTTAACTATTGTTTCACTTTGCATGTTTTGACTTCCAGAATAATTGAGTTTATTAGGAATAATCGAATTATTCAAATGGTCCACAATCGCTCATATGTTGGGAGTAGATATGAATGAAGATTGTCATGAATTGGTGTGTAGAATGTCTAAATGGTGTTAGACATAGCAAGGGTTGCTGCAACGTTCATGAGTGCTTATGAACTGGTTTTGAGCATTGGAATAAACCCGCGCTTGCTGGAATCACTTTATGGAATACGATATAAAAGGTGATCGCAAGACGATAATATCATATAGTCTTAAAACCTAGATATATGGTTTATTATTTGTTAATTGATTGTACATTGATAATGCGAAAACGCATCAGTAACTCGGTGTTATAAAACGCATTGTTGTGTATAGTTGGTTAATGAATAAGTAAATGCATATAAGTCGAAGTTTATCTGTAACTTTTATCTAAGAAGGTAAAAGCAATATCTCGGCCGCTCGATGATTTGATTTGACTTATGTGTCGGGCCCAGTCAGAACTGAATTAATGTGTTTGATTAAGTTCTATGTCAAATAAATCAGAGATCGAGAAATCTAAATGCTTGACTAACCATTCCATAGGATTGTCGGCATGATATCTAACAGAGGACTGTACAATCCCTTATCTAAAGGACAAGATTGATTAGATCAGAGTTGACAGCGTCTTTGAGAGCTACGATTGCAAACCGAATTGTACTTGTATAGTTACTAGACTTATCCAAGTGGGAGACTGTTGGAATAGTGTCTAAGGCTGCAACTATATTAGGCAAGTATTTGATCCGGTTGTGCATGGTCCTTTTGGGTTGCCTTCACCATAGCAACTTGATGGATGATTTGTTAAAAGAGAGTAAATATTATAAGGAATAATATATGGTTATTTGATTAATATAAGTCATAGATTAATTGGAATTAATTTGGTGACTTAAAGAGATTAATTAAATAAGAGGGTATAAACTGTCAATTGTTTGATAGTTAAACTTTAGACTATAAATCCTTATCCTAGATAGGATGGAAGATTTCTAGGGCTTAGATAAGCTAAAATCGTCCAAAGGTTTATCTATGGAATGGATTTGGATAGCCTTAAGAGAAGATTATCCAATTAGGGTTTAGGTTGTAACCCTTAAGGAGTCTGCAAGTATAAATAGACCCTAGGGGTGAGGGAATTCGACACACCATCTAAAGTAGAGATACTCTGGCCGAATTCCTCCCCTCTCCTCTCTCCTAAATCATCTTGCTTGCTATTGGTGTTTGTAAGCCATTAGAGGAGTGACATTTGTGACTCTAGAAGCTCCAAGACAACAAGATCAACAAGGAACTCAAAGGTATGATTCTAGATCTATTTTAATGTTGTTATTTAACCTAATTAGCAATTAGAAGTCTTGGATTCAAAGCATGTTTAATTAGAAAGCCTAGATCCAAGCATTAGGGTTTTGTATGCGCACATAGGAAAGTTCTTATGGATAAAACCCATCAAAAACAAGTAGCAAAAATTATAAATATAATAACTAAAAAAAATTGCAAGTCTAATAACCAATAAATCAGATACAATGTTACTTTGTAGTGGGATATCTAATACTCTAGTAATAGTTTGAAGGTTTGAACTATGAAATTAAAATTTTGTTATTCTTAAAGAAATAAGTCGGAACTCATAATCAAAACATTATACATTATAAATCTAATATACATTCAAAGAAAAAAAAACAAAAATTTGATATACAAATAAATTTCTTAAACAAAATTAGAATATACAAAATACCTGATATACAAAGAAAAGAAACAAAAATCTGATATACAAAGAAAAGAAACAAAAATCAGAAACTAAAATATCTAAATTGCAAACCAAATGGACACCCATGAAACAGAGTAATACAATTTTACCCTCAAATATCACTTGTGCAGGACTTTTTGTCATCATCTGGTGTTCAAGACTTTTCATGCTGTTATAACAAACATCGAAATCAAATTAAAAACTCAAGTCTAATCTAAATAAAAAAGCTTTTAGGTATGAAATTAAAAAATATTTATATTCAAGAAAAAAGGAAAAACAATTTTGAAATGAAAACACCATAAACCCTTTCTTATCAGGCCACTACACCAATCACATAAACTTTGAATTTCCCAAGTGTTCGTGGATAATACATGGAACCTACCAAATAGAAAAAGTCCAACTAACTCAATAAAATAAAGAATTTGTGAGAGTCTTATTCTATAAACCAGGTTGAAAACCATTTAGCTTACTTCCAATAACATTTAATCAACTCTTATCTTTCCTTTTTCTTTTGTAATTTGTTTTGTACTTTGTAAGTAAAATTCAGAAACTTTCTACATCCCAGTCCTTTGTTTTTCTCTATTTCTCTTGTGTTTCCATTGAAGCAAAAAGTCATTTTTTTGCTCAATTAATCCAAGAAGTGTCTTTAAAGAGTTAAGAGGCTGAAAAGTTAAAATGTTACCACCTCACTTTGTTCACTAGCAACAACTATGTGAAAAGCAATAGTATGTTGAATGAGAGATGGATCTCACTCAAGAAGACACTTCACACGAAATTTGTGGGTATATTATTCATGTTGTCCGTTTCCCTATATCAATGTTGTGTTTCATCATACATAGAATCAAGCATCAAACTTGCTTCATTTCTTACAACATGCATGTTAAAAGGAATAAACATCGGTTCTTCTTTAACCGAGTCTTTTACTTACCTGTTTGACCCATTGGGAAAATAAAGATTAAAAAAATTAAGATTTAAATTTACATAGACACACACACACACACATGGCAAAATATGAAGCTTGAATAAATTCACGTTTCAACTTCCCCCATTCTGATTTTTGAGTCTTTTTAGAAAATTTATCACACAAAATCGACACACACATACATTTATAGAGAAAAAGAGTGGGATGGACCATCGATTTTAGGGTTATTGATATGGGTGGTCAAGCAGTCACTCTAGAAAGAGAACACTAGAGATCACACACCTAGTAAGTCTCAATCAAATCAAACGATTTGCAACATATCCGTAATAATAGAAACAGTAAGTCTCAATTCAAATATGCAAAACCAAAACATATTCATAAGAGAAGAAAGCTTGATCAAAAATTTGATGACCTTAAATATAAAAACACGTTTGTAGATTTTTAATTATTATCTTTATTTAGGAAATCAAAAAACAAAAAGCAATGGAAAGGTAAAAAAATGAAGTTCCAACATTGGAAATTAAAAACCAAAACATATGAGAAATAGAAAAATAAATAAAAAGGAAAGATGGTTACAAGTTTAACTTTTGGTCTTCATTTGTAGGTATAGAATGGAATTGTTTGAATCAAATCTACAACAACTGGAAATGTTATTAATAAAACAAATAAGTCAAAAAAAAAAATTAATTATAGAGATCTATAGGGTATCTTATAGAGAGGGGTTTCTTCACCAAAAATATCGAAACTAAGATATCAAAAATTCAATGTTTCCAAAAAGTGGAAGCCTAGATCTAGAAAATACTAATGAAATTAAGAAAAGCATACAAACCAGAACTTGATAAAGAAAAGAGTAGAATAACAAATCAAACAAAATATTATTAGTCAAACCTTAGATCCAAAAAAACTAACCTAACCTAAGGGAGCTCACCTTGTGGAGATTAGTCCCCAATATGGGGCAGTTGGTTTCATCGAGAGACCGGAGTAAGGGTACGTCGTGTTGCGATCGGCCAAAAGCTGGAGACAACCAAACACTTTTTCATTTTACCAGGAGTGTCGATCAATTAAGAGATAGAAAGAGATTTGGGGGATGTGAATACCAAAATATCTAATTATAATAAAAGATAAACTATTCAAATCCAATATACTAAAATCAAGCCATAGAAATATGTGACTTGTGGTATACGGGGGAGATAAAAGTCAAGATAATGATTTATAAATTTCAAAAAATGAATGTAAAGAGAAGATTTGTTCATATAGCTAGTGTTTGACCGACTCAATGAGCTAAATGTGAGCTGAGTCGGCTGAATATGAGGAATGTCAATTCAAAAAACCAGCAAAAAAAAAGTGAACGTGGAAGACCTGCAATGGGTAGAGTAAAGTTAAAAAGCTAAATTCAATGTCTTCCTCATCATCTCAGCCAATCGACTGCTTGTGGAAGAACTGCAATAGGTAGAGTAAAAAGAGAGTCAAGGAATGAAAAGATATTATTTTAAGCTATCCAAAAACTTTAAAACGTATGAAGCTTAGTATGTGAATCCGATGGCAGTAACCTGAAAAGAAAATCAGATTGTTGTAAAAATATCAAAATTTGATCCTGTGAACTAGTAAAAGTCATGTAACCAAAAATCGGAATCTAAACATGAATCAGTCACAACTCAAGACATTTCTAGGATGAATAGTGAAATACAAGTCTCGAATATTATCTTTTATAACCTTTCTTGGTCAGAAATAATTACAAAAATAAAAAAGTATGAACTCATTAGCATACCAGCATACCTTGATGATGGTGGTAACTCGCCTTTTAGGGTTTTAAGAGAGAATGTTGAGTGGCAACAACGATTTCGGTGGGTAGATCAGGTTTCTACATATAGAATCAGAAGCGATGGTGGACGATTTTAGAAAGAGAGAAGAACCAGGTGATGCCCAATGATGGTGTAAGGGCACGGGGGTAACATTCATATGTAGGTGGTGAACAGTTGTGAAATTGTGGTAATAGAGGCCTGTAGAAGATTGAAGAGAGCAAGTAGTGAGACAAAAGAGATTTAGGAGAAACGATGGCTGATGGTATGCATATGATATTAGGGTTTTCCACATTTAGACAAAGGGAGAAGGTACTAAACATTTTGTTATAGCTTAGGAGAAAGAGTATTTGAGTAAGCGAGGATGGTGATACTAGAAATACACTGGAAACTGAAGCGAGTTAGAAGAGAGGCGACAGAGGGGATGGGTTTGTGTAACGACCCAATTTTTCAAATAAAATTTTCATTTTTGAATAGTCAAATACATTCCCATGATTTAAGAAATCAAATCATAATTGTTTTTAAAACATATGTCAAATACAAATTTTATTCCAAACATCAGAGTGTCCATAAAAATGCCTGGGAGAGAGTGCATGTTGCACCATCACACCTTGCATTTGCCCTTGGGATCTAAAGTACCTAAAACAAATCCACAACCTCTAAGCTAGATGCTTAGTGAGTTTCCCAAATCATACCACACACAATATACATATCACATATCCCGTTAGCTATAAAGGCTAAATATAACACATAAGCCATGCATACATAAAACTGTAAGGATGACATGGGCTCCCCTCAGGGTCTTACACCTTCGTGTCATGGGCTACCTCACATGGTCTTTACCTAGGAATATTATGGGCCACCCCACATGGTATTACATCCAATGTCACGGGCTCCCCCCGGGGTCTTCCATGCAATAACACACAATCACATAACATATCAATTCACAGAAATGACTAACACATAAGCCATAATCACATAATAGGCCGGCCTTGGTGCCTTAGACCCATGGGTATGGTGAGAAGACTCACCTCCATACGAAGAATCTGAAACCGTTCTCCTAACTGTCTATAACCTCCCGGTTGAATAATAGCATTAACACATGTTAGGACATCACATAATCAAAGGGGAACCCAAACCCCAAGTCCTTCCATGAAGACCCAATCATCCTTTCTTTATTAATGGGCCAAAGTCCATGTTTGTGACATCCCCATTTTCACGGCCAGAAAAGACCGGTTTTATTTATGTTTTGTTTGAAAATCAAAGTAACATTTTAAGTAAAAGTGTTGCAGAATTTGTTCCCAAAATAAAATATGATAAAGATTTATTAAAGCATTTCTGAAGAAATATATTTCATTAAAAACGTTGGTATGTCATGTTCGATACAGATCAAAAGCATAAACAGTACAATATAAGCCTTACAACATTTATTCATATCTACAGGCCTATAATCCATAATCTCTCATCCAAAACATCACATCTATGCTCGAGAGCCACTACCTATAATACAAGAAACTGAGTAGGTCAGGCTTGAGAACCTGGTTAGCACATAGGGTTTTCAACCTACAATAAATGAGTTTATTAATTTCATTAACCAACAATAACCTGATAACCCATTCCCGTTATCCTCACTTTATGTCCCTAATACACCTATCATAAGGGACCTAGCCTAAGGATCATCATCGGGATGGACATTACTGCTAAGGGTATTCCTCAACAATAAATTTCCTTAAGGCAACCATGAAGGGGATGTAGTACACCGGTGAACACATCATTCCCCAAACACCTACAGGTTACAAGTCTGCTAGCGTTCAGCTATTCTGTCTAGAAAAGTATGTGGTCGTCATCTATACTCTGTGTAACTCCCTTAGATCCGAGCTAGTCAAATTAGAGACGATAAGCATCAAAAATGACTTTTTGATGGAAGATTATTTATAAGGATTAATCTTAACCAAGTTGTAGCATATGTCACAAGGTTTCCATGCATATAAAGAATGCCAAAATCCGAGTTATAACAAAGAAGTTATGACCTGTCGAAGTTTCGCGACAGAACCGGCACGACACAACGTAACGTAAATAGTGAATTTACGTTAAGAGCGATATTTATCCAAAACAATCTAAATGATAATTGAAGATCTCATCGATAGTAGTCCAACGATAAAAAGATAGACGAAAACGGAGTTCAGATGAAGGAGTTATGAGTTTATAACGGAGTTTTCCTGTCCCGACCTACTAAAGATAATATATAAGTAATATACTTATAATATATTAAAAAATAATGTCCAAATTAGCCAATCGAGTCTAAACTAGAGTTGTAGAGCATAATCTCACCTTCGCGTCGATATAAAGAACGTCGAAAACGGAGTTCGTATGCGAAAGTTATGAATTTCTGAAGTTTGGGGCGCAAAACCCCAAAACTGTGAGAGACCACGACGTGGCAAGCAGTGCCACGATGTGGCAAGTCTCCTGACACCTCCGGGAGTCCCCCAGATGCAACTTGTGATGACGCATGCAGTGACGACCAAGCCCATGACGTGGAAAAGTCCAGTTTTGCCCTATAAATAGATTTGAAGGGCCAACCGAGTTTGGTTGCTCATTCTCTCATCTCTCTCCCATATTACATCAATTTACATGCAAAGAAGTACCCCCAAAGCCCCGGTATCAACCCAAGACCCAAATCAAGTCCCGAAGCCCGAAGATCCCGAGAAGAAAAGAGTTTTCGAGCCGAAGCTCTGCCCGCGAGAAACCCGGTGTGTGAAGTGATCCCGGTTTCACCGAAGAATACTACTTCTACAAGCCGTAGTGCTGTCCAATCATCTTCTGATCAAGTGAGTGTGTAGTCACTTTCATCTTACACATAGATACGAAGTATTTTATAAAATACGTGCTATGTGTATATATATTGTTGTTTATATGTGTGAGCGTGTGGCTACTTTCTTCTAACGCATAGATATGAAGTATTTGCTAAGAAATACGTGTTATATGTTTATACATTGTTTGATTATTTGAGATGAGTGTGGAATGGACGTTTTATATAGGTTTTAAATGAGTTAAACTGTATATGTATTTTATATCTGTGAATATGTTGGGTAGAACATGGGTAAATGAGATAGTTGGTATGTGATAAAATGAGGAGGTATGCAAGATGCTTAAGAATAATATCAGTAGATGCACCAAGTAGTGAATGTCGTAATCTTAGCAGATACGCTTATAGGATAATGTCGGCAGATGCGCCAAATAGAGAATGTCATAATACTAGCAGATGCACTTAAGAATAATATTGGTAGATGCACCAAATAGAGAATGTCATAATATTAGCAGATGCGCTTAAGAATAATATTGGTAGATACACCAAATAGAGATGTCATAATACTAGCAGATGCGCTTATAGGATAATCCTGGCAGATGTGCTTATAGGATAAGGTCGACAGATGCGCCTAATAGTGAATGTCCTAATCCTGGCAGAGACGCTTAAATGATAAAGTTGGTAGATGCGCCTTAAATAACAGTAGAATTTGTGTCTATTCCTTAAAGTCAAATTTTAGGAGTGAATGAATAAAGGATATGTGATTCTTAGGGTAAAACCTTAAGAAATAAAGAGGATAACGGGGATGGGTAATTGGGTTGATTGTTTCATGATTAAATATAATAATTATATTATTGTGGGTTGAAAACCCTATATGCTCACCAGGCTCCCAAGCTTGACCCACTCAGTTTAATTGTATCACAGGTATCGATACGAAGCTGCTTTGCACCGAGAGATTAAAGGAGATGTAAATCACTAGAGTAAATGAATGTATATTCTGTTTAGGCTTATGTGTCTATATCGGAACATGACATCCCGAGGTTTTATTATTTAATGAAAATACATTCTCTTTGAGAAATGTTTTGATAAGTTTTTATCATATCTTGTTTTGGGAACAAATTCCGCAACCGTTTTGTTTAAACGATTACTCTGATTTATAAAACAAAGCATAAACAAATCGGTCTTTTCTTGCCGAGAAATTAGGGATGTCACAGTTGGCATCAGAGCATTAGTTTAAGCGAACTAGGAATTTGTAGGAAATTTCTTGACTTAAACTTAGAATGCTAAGTAATGATTATGAGGAGTGTGTCTAAAATATGTTAGGTAGTACACCTAAATTGACACAAGCACTAGTTTATTTTAGGAATGATGCCTAAAATGCTTTCATGTGCTAATTGTTTTGTGTGATAGCTAAATTGATGCTATTATTTGTTCGGATCTATGGTCTGTTGCCGACCGGATCTGGAAACCTTATGTGTTTAGGATTCTAAGCGTACGACTACGAAATTAGAACTAGCATGTAAACATTTCGGGGTGATAAGGAGATTTATACGTTTATCGTAATTAAAAACTTTCTTATCTTAAAAGTTCTCGCTTGGTACACCAAATGTCTGCTTGGATGTGCAAGAGGTCATGGTGAAGACTCGTAGATAAATTGAGTAAATGGAGGAAATGAAGAAGGCTTATGATAGTGGATGACACCTATCAGGAGATATCGTAAGAGTGGTATCTTGCCTTTAGAGTATGTCTTATGAAATAACAGTACGTTTAGAGGAGCACGGTACATCTGAAGTACACCTTCGATTGGCAAGATGATGGAACGATTGGTGAAATTCTCGAAGTTGTCTCATCGTCTGGTATTTCCATCACCGATCAAGTTGAAGTAGAGTTGATGATTAAAGATTGAGCAATGAAAAGTCCTAGTAGATTTTAGGGAAATTGTTTATGATTATTTGGACACATTCGTATGTGTTAAATTGTTTTGTTATTTTCTTGTATGGTGACTTGGTCGACTGCGGGACAATACTTGGGACGAGTATGAGTATGTGTGAAAGATAGTAGATGCATATACTACAGGAAGCACTGGAATCGCACTTGGATCAGGGAAAGTCACAAGGTTACCAAGAACCTAGTAATTGATTCCGTTTTGTTCAAGTGTGTCATTACCCTTGTTTCAGTAGTGACTAGTAAGATGGTTGTTATTCCGACCCTAGTGGTCATATCAAATTGAGTCCGAATACGAGGAGTTTGTTACGTGGTTCATGGAACCAAGTTCGATGTAACATCTAAACGAAGTCAAAAGATTGAAATCAATGCGATCGATAGCATCGCACTCGTTGTTAAGTAAACTTGTAGCTAGAAATGCTACATGTAAAAATGTGATTATATCACGTTAGAATATGAAAGAAGGTATATTCCATTGTGGAATTTGACTCTAAGAGAAGTGAGTCTAAGCGTTGCATCATACGATGAGAGGTCATTAGAACACGACCTATCGGTCTGTTACAATAGATAAAGGAAAGTATTTATCCTGATAAGAAGAAGAAGGATTCCATAATAAGGACTTATTTTGTAACTTGGAAGTTATGATTGAAAGTACAACATAGTACGATAAGCAGATGCAAGATTGGGCATCGTCTGCGGTCAAGAAAACCATTGAGGTAAATACTCTATCGAGCAAACATAGAAGTTACGGTTATTACCTAGGATGAAGAGATAACGTGTGGAATCATTATGCAAGTCCTATTTCGTTGATGATTCTGGGACGTAATCATCCTCAGGGGGAGATAATTGTAACGCCCGTAGATCCGGGCTAGTCAAATTAGAGACGATAAGCATCAAAAATGACTTTTTGATGGAAGATTATTTAGAAGGATCAATCTTAACCAAGTTTTAGCATATGTCACAAGGTGTCCATGCATATAAAGAACGCCAAAATCCGAGTTATAACGAAGAAGTTATGGCCTGTCGAAGTTTTGCGACAGAACCGACAAGACACAACGTAACGTAAATAGTGAATTTATGTTAAGAGCGATATTTATCCAAAACAATCTAAATGAGAATTGAAGATCTCATCGATAGTAGTCCAACGATAAAAAGACAGATGAAAACGGAGTTCAGATGAAGGAGTTATGAGTTTATAACGGAGTTTTCCTATCCCGGCCTACTAAAGATAATATATAAGTAATATACTTATAATATATTAAAAAATAAACTCAAAATTAGCCAATGGAGTCTAAACGAGAGTTTTAGAGCATAATCTAACCTTCGCGTCGATATAAAGAACGTCGAAAACGGAGTTCGTATGCGAAAGTTATGAATTTCTGAAGTTTGGGGTGCGAAACCCCAAAACTGTGAGAGACCATGACGTGGCAAGTCTCCTGACACCTCCGGGAGTCCCCCAGATGCAACTTGCGATGACGCATGCAGTGACGACCAAGCCCACGACGTGGCAAAAGGTTCCACGACGTGGGAAAGGCCAGTTTTTCCCTATAAATAGATTTGAAGGGCCAGCCAAGTTTGGTTGCTCATTCTCTCATCTCTCTCCCATATTACATCGATTTACGTGCAAAGAAGTACCCCCGAAGCCCCGGTATCAACCCCAGGACCCAAATCAAGTCCCGAAGCCCGAAGATCCCGAGAAGAAAAGAGTTTCCGAGCCGAAGCTCTGCCCGCGAGAAACCCGGTGTGTGAAGTGATCCCGGTTTCACCGAAGAATACTACTTCTACAAGCCGTAGTGCTGTCCGATCATCTTCTGATCAAGTGAGTGTGTAGTCACTTTCATCTTACACATAGATACGAAGTATTTTATAAAATACGTGCTATGTGTATATATATTGTTGTTTATATGTGTGAGTGTGTGGTTACTTTCTTCTAACGCATAGATATGAAGTATTTGCTAAGAAATACGTGTTATGTGTTTATACATTGTTTGCTTATTTGAGATGAGTGTGGAATGGACGTTTTATATAGTTTTTAAATGAGTTAAACTGTATATGTAATTTATATCTGTGAATATGTTGGGTAGAACATGGGTAGATGAGATAGTTGGTATTTGATAAAATGAGGAGGTATGCAAGATGCTTAAGAATAATATCGGTAGATGCACCAAGTAGTGAATGTCGTAATCTTAGCAGATACGCTTATAGGATAATGTCGGCAGATGCGCCAAATAGAGAATGTCATAATACTAGCAGATGCGCTTAAGAATAATATTGGTAGATACACCAAATAGAAATACTAGCAGATGCGCTTAAGAATAATATTGGTAGATGCACCAAATAGAGAATGTCATAATACTAGCAGATGCGCTTATAGGATAATCCTGGCAGATGCGCTTATAGGATAAGGTCGACAGATGTGCCTAATAGTGAATGTCCTAATCCTGGCAGAGGCGCTTAAATGATAAAGTTGGTAGATGCGCCTTAAATAACAGTAGAATTTGTGTCTATTCCTTAAAGTCAAATTTTAGGAGTGAATGAATAAAGGATAGGTGATTCTTAGGGTAAAACCTTAAGAAATAAAGAGGATAACGAGGATGGGTAATTGGGTTGATTGTTTGATGATTAAATATAATAATTATATTATTGTGGGTTGAAAACCCTATATGCTCACCAGGCTCCCAAGCCTGACCCACTCAGTTTAATTGTATCACAGGTATCGATACGAAGCTGCTTTGCACTGAGAGATTAAAGGAGATGTAAATCACTAGAGTAAATGAATGTATATTCTGTTTATGCTTATGTGTCTGTATCGGAACATGACATCCCGAGGTTTTATTATTTAATGAAAATACATTATCTTTGAGAAATGTTTTGACAAGTTTTTATCATATCTTGTTTTGGGAACAAATTTCGCAACCGTTTTGTTTAAACGATTACTCTGATTTATAAAACAAAGCATAAACAACTCGGTCTTTTCTAGCCGAGAAATTGGGGATGTCACACTCTGCTAGATGACTGGAAACATCATCAACATCGAGGCCTCTCATCATTTTATTTCATCACCCCCAACTATTACATCTACCCATGTTTTTGATGGGTTTTAGCCATTAGAACATCCTATGTACTCATACAAACCCGAATGCTTGGATCTAGGTTTCTCTATTGTACATGCAAATCATCCAAGACTATAAACCCTAGATCTAGTATATGATAATCAATATAACACATGAATTAGGGTTTATATCATACCTTGGTTGTTATGTAGCAATAACAATCTCAAATCCTCCTTGTAAAGACTTTAGAAAGCTTAGAGTCACAAATGTCACTCCTCTAATGGTTCACAAACACCAAGAGCAACAGGATGAAGAGGAGAAGAGAAGAAACACCCAAAAACGTGTAAAAACCCTAGGGATTCAGTTGGCCACTTTTTTTGGAGCCCAAGGGGTCCTTAAATAGTGAGGCTATTAGGGTTATCTAACATGGAAACCCTAATTTGGATGCTTAATCCCTAAGCAACCCATGAACCCTTCTTTAACAAGCCTTGGACAATTTCTAATGGGTTTCCCATAGAATTCACCCAACCTTATATTATAAGGTAATCCATAGCTCAATTGCAATTATCTTATAATTACAATTCCAATTCCTTAAGTTTAATTAATCTCTTTTAGTCACAAAATTAATTATCAATTAATTCTTGACTAATATTAATCAAAAAATATGATTTCTCCTTTAATATGTTATTCTCATAATATATTAATAAATCATATTTAATCCTTTCTCTCCATAATTCATCCTATCAAGTTGCTTTGGTGAAGGCAACCCAAAAGGACCATGCACCATCGGGTCAAGTACATACCAAAATAGTTATGGACTTAGACACTAATCCAACAGTCTCCCACTTGGATAAGTCTAATAACTATTCTGCATATGACTTTAGATCCTGATCTACAATCGTAACTTTCCAAAGCCGTTGTCAACTCTGATCTTATAAGAAGTGCGTCCTTTAGATAAGGGATCATATATTCCTACATTCTATATATCGTATAGATATAAGACATGAATTCTAATCATTCTTTCCATATTATTTCCTGACTTCCTATTCATGACGACTGACAACAGACTGCAATTGAACACATCAAATTAGTCCCGGCTTGGCCAAGCGCTTAGGTGCCATCACTAAATCATCGAGGGGCCCAAAGATATCTCTTTTATCCTACCTTGGATAAAAGGAATGGATAAACTTTTACTCAATGCTCGCTTGCATTTACTTACCGAATCACACAACAATATGTTTTATAACACCAAGTTATTGGTGTGTTTACATATTATCAATGTGCAACCGACTCGCAAGATACAACTCACACATCTCGGTTTCAAGAATATAAGATGTTATCATCTCACCAATCACTCGTAATACAATTCATGAAGTGATCCAAGTGAGCGTGGGTTTAATCCATTGCTCAAATCGTATTCATAAGCACTCATGAACGTTGCAGCAAACATTTGCTTATGTCTAATACACTTTAGACAATCCACACACCAATTCATGACAGTCTTCATTCATATCTACTTCCAACATATGAACGACTATGGCCTGTTCGAATAATTCGACTGTTCTTAACCAATTAAATTATTCAGGAAGTCAAAACACGCAAAGTGAAACACAAGAATAATACTAATCCCATATGGCCTTAAACCTTTGAGTATAAATAAAACTCCTTTTATTTATCACCATATCGAATACTCATTATTTGTTGTTTCGGGTAATCAACTTCTTACTTGAATTATTACTACACTTGTCCCATGCTCCTAGCATGCACACAATGTTTACCTACGGTTCTTACTTTGTGAAATAGATCAAATGAGCACATTTCCAATCATACTTATTTCACAACTCCCAATCCTTTTCACAAGTGAAAGAATATCAAATTCTTGCCACTTATAGAATATGCTAGATTTTAACATTTTATGCAATGATTCTTTCGTAATGTCATAGCACAAAAGTCATAATGACTATTGCCACTGAAATTACAAAGTCCTCTATTCGAGATTGTTACAATACAATTCCATAGATGTATATATCTCACTCAAAGTACATTCCTTTGAACATCCTTTTCCATAAAATTTCTAATCTAGACATAAACTTTCAATATCCAACTCCCAATATGGAACCATTTCCATATTTGCCATATGACAACTCACTCTTAATAGAATCTTTTCTATAATGTTGATATGGTCCATCCAATACCATACTTCCAACTACTCACAAGCAACCAATCCTCAGCGAGCTTTGGATCGTCCTTTGATAGTTGTTTAATCATCTTAGTCAAAACAAATTCTTGTCCTTTTTCCCTCTAAATGCGCTTGACATTTGGAAAAAAAAATTTAGAATGGTCAAATATTATAGCACTTGCAATAGATCCTTTACCCAAAGCGTATGGGACACGATGCATAATGTCTTACATAAAGATATGATACTTTATCAATCTTCTGCCATAATATTTAATGTGTCACATTCTCATAATTCGAACTATGAAGAGGGATGCCATAATCATAATCAAAATTTGAGAACGCACTGTGTATCGTTGACTAAATTTATTAACATTCCACAACCTAAGCCTTTAGATTTTAAATGAAGCATAATATTCTCTCCCTTAATTATAGCAAAACAACTTTTCAACCCTTACGACTTTGTAAAGTATAACTCTTGTTTTTCTATAATTAATATTGCTAACTTGCAATACTAGCCTTAATAATCATACAAGCACAACATTTATGCTTCCACTATCATGATGATTATTATCATATAAGCATAACAATTATGCTCCCACTTGCTTTGACATGTATTTAGAAACCAACTTATCTTCCAGAAAAACAATACCTATCGAATTTCTTAAGTTCATGTTTCTAATACCTAATGTTTTGATAATACTTTATCTAAGCTTATACACCTTTGCCTTAGATAGCTCATATGTTTGTCTAAACAATTCAGACTAATTGCCAAATCTCACAATTCGAATCATGGAAAGGGATACCGTAACCATAATCGAATTCGAGAATCCAATTTTCACAATCACTATCTTCTTAAAATTTCTCTTAGTGAAAGCATTTCCTCATAGTCATTTTCATGAAGGACGGAATCTTATGACACTTAGATTTAATGGTGTATATGTTCCTATCCATGTGAATTTTTCAAAACCAAAGTTTACGACAAATTCAAACTCATATGGACCAAACTCTTAATCTTGATTTCTTGCCTTATGGTAACACCAGTGCCCACCATGTCTTCCAGGTAGTTAAGAAGCTCACCCTTCCCTATCAATTTACTTTCCATTTATCAAGGTGCTTGCCTTTTATGCATTCAAATGAGAACTCATAGAATTTTCATGCATAATTAACTTAATTGGAATGGCACAGAAACAAAAATAAGGTCAACACGATAGGTTATAAACCTCAAGTCGTGTGCTAGTGATGATTGATAAGGTTTATTCTTCATTTGTTCTTGAAACCTTTCAAGACCATTGAGACTCCCACTGACTCCTTGACATATAGGATTCTCTTGTCAATAAACATTTCTTGACAATCAAATATTCAAGAGTTAGTGTAGCTTTTATCAAGACAAAACACTTCATAAAATTGGTCCTAGTTGGTCTTTGTCTTATCCAAGACATCACAACTTTCCACATTTGATGAATGATATAAACCTTCTTAATACTTGTCACTCAATGTCACAATCTTAACTCTAAGACTTGTTGGAACGAAGTATGATTGACTTCTTGATTTAACCATTTCTTCAATTATTGATTCCTCTTCTCAGAAATACGATTGTGCTAAGACTCACTTAGAGGATCAATTGGGATATGGTTCTTAATCATTAAGACCTATCATAAAACATAATAAAAGGTACTCTCCCTTCTTCTTAGAATAGAGAGACTTTTATCTTTCTACCTACTTGATTCTTCTTATTCGTTCTGCTATTGATTTAAACTCTTTCAATCAATTCAGAATTACACTTAATCTTATAAGTATAATCATATTTACTAAACCTTTAGTAAATCATGACAAATATCTTTGTTACTTTTGTGGTGTACTTGATCAACACACAGCTGTGTACTTGATCTCTTAGTCCTTCACTTGACACTTTACAAATGAATTAGTCTAATTTCCAAATATGAAATTCCTCATTCATCATGCAATACTCGTTGCATGATTCCAAGTTTCTATCCTCTTGAAACTTAGGCGATGAGAAGCTCTCCCTATTTGGTAAATTCTTGACATTTCCACAAACAACATAATTTAGAATCACATCCATTCGTTGTAGAAATATGCAAACATCAATTTTTTTCATAACGATTTCATTGCAAGGAAATAAATAAATAAGTCAAACAAAATTTATTTTATTCATAAAAGCAGCGGGAAACATTTGTCCTTGCAATGAAAAATCAACTGAAAAACTATGTAATCAAATATTCCTAACAACTCTATCATAACTTTCTAAGCTCAAAATCTAATCTTCGAATCCATGTGATCGAGATCCATCTCTTCGTGATCAGACTCATCTTGCTTTTCCATCAGGCTTCCTCTCTTTTCACTGATCCTGCA
The DNA here is from genome assembly GCF_052625555.1 of Lactuca saligna. NCBI lineage: Eukaryota > Viridiplantae > Streptophyta > Magnoliopsida > Asterales > Asteraceae > Lactuca > Lactuca saligna. The sequence goes on from NC_136423.1 coordinate 184,572,162, forward strand.
AAACATTCAAATGCAATCTTATCACATTATGTATTAAGAATCAATGAATAGGAACTTAATGGAGTTAGATAGTGGATTTTACCTAAAGCACAGCCATACTCGTTGACACTCCCATCTTCTGGACTCTTCAGGCTCTTAGGGCAGACTTGTATCCAACGCCCTTTCACTTGGTAGCAAATGCAGATCGGTTCTCCTAGAACGTCCTTGGAAGCATGTTTGGTTGACTTTCCTAACAAATATGCTCCATTGCTTTGCCAAATCATTTCTTATTTAGCAGCAATGAGCATGTAAGTTAGGTCAATGAGGTTTTCGTCATGATCCATCATATAATACTTTCTTTTGAACTCATTATATGATTCAGGGAGTGACTGTTGAATCCAGTTCATAGCCAACTTATTAGGGAATGACGCACTGAACAGTATCAACCTATCAATGTGTAATTTCATTCCTAGAACGTGGGCACACACGGGTTTACCATCTTCATGTTTCATTTCCAATAGGGCTTTAGTGATATTGAACCTTTCAATTCTTCGATCTTATGTGTTAGGGAGAGTAATTGGAGGAGGTGGAGGAAGTGAAGCATGATTTCTTGTTCCTCAATCGAATCGTGGAACATCATCTTCATGTGGACTGCTTGTTCCACGGAATTTGGGAAGACCGTAGTTGTCATACTTTGACATCTACAAAACGGGAGAAAAAATAAATTCAACTTAGTTGATAGATTGAGTCCTTAATAAATTACCCAAATGAGATATAAAGGCTAGGACCCAACACAATACGCTACAACCTAGAAAAGGGATGTTGTAATCTAGTTGCAGAATATTTGAAGGTAAGTGAATGACGATTCACTAATTTTCCACCATGAAAAACGAAAAACCGATTAAGTTTTAAATGTTTTTTTTTTAAAAACTCCTAGATCCTTTGATATTCATTGAACTTTTCAATGGCATGTTTAAATCTCGATATGCCCTTCTAGTTTGTGACTGGGATACCGAGGATCACAAAGCGGGTGTCAATAACCATGCAAACTTAAATGGTGCCCCTATATGTTTCACCTATTCGATGTGCCGGTTAACCACACACGCTCCACCGAACTATGACAAACATTGAATCACCCTTTGCTACCTTTGCTTAGAACCATTTAGTGTGCCGGTTAACCACACACGCTCCACTAACATCTTCGCAAGGGCACAAAGTGTAATTTCATGGAATTGCATCAATTCACTTTTGCCTAAAGTAACTAAGATTGGGAATTTTGTAAAAGCATTTAGTTACTTTTGTACTTCATTATACTTATAATGGAAGGTTTCTATCCTATCCTACCCGTTCGGCTAACGACCCTCCACTAGTCAAGAATGCGGTGGGTAAGAGTGGATACCCATTCAATCGCCATTTTATAAGCAATTTCCTTAAACACCCCTTACAGACCAGCTTCGTGAATGAGGCCTACTAACGGTAAGACTGACTTTTACTCATACATATATATAATGTTAGACTTTTAATGTTATATATAGTATAGGGTGTATGTTACACTTTTAAAATACTAGGTGGTCAAATTTAACAATTATACTTTTACTTCAATTAAGATGTGAACCAAAACTTTATGGATTTATTAAATCTCTTTTAATTATACACCTTAATTAATTAATAAAACCATAAGGGTGTGATTTTAACTTTTCAAAACAATACTAGGGTTTTAGAATTTAACATTTCTAAATTAACTTTTAATCAACTTTTAAATTCCAAAATTTGAGGGCAAGTTTTTTTTGAAGCATTTCAAAACACTAGGGTTTAGAATTTAAATATTTCAAAATCAAACTTTTTAATCAAAATTTTAAATTCCAAGACTTGAGGGCAAGTTTGAAACTTTTCAAAACACTAGGGTTTCAACTATTTAAATTTCAAAACAAAACTTTTGAGTTCAAATTTAAACTATAAAACCTAAAGGGGATAATTGAAACCTTTTCATAACACAATGATCAAATAACAAATAATATAAATTAAACAATTAATTTTATCATTATCTATATTTGACTTAAAATCAATTTCTTGCAAGATAAGTTACCCAATTAATACAAATAATCAAACTTTAATCAAATAAGGAAGTTATTATCTAATCAATTGGTAATTATCTTTTGTTTAATCAAGGATACACTCAAAATATGATCAAAATTCGAATTTTAATGACCCAAAACATTTAAGGCAAGTATCCATGACCAAAACAGCAAGAAATCCCGAAACTGCCTCATTCTGATGCTCGAACTTGCCGAGTTCCTCTATGGACTCGCCGAGTCCACATTGGAACTCGCCAAGTTCAGCATGCAGGGGGGGGGGGGGGAAATCGATTTTACAGCTTGAACAAACATGCAAGGCATCAATACAATAGAAACCAATCAAGGCTCTGATACCACTGATGGGTTTTAGCCATAAGAACATCCTATGTACTCATACAAACCCTAATGCTTGGATCTAGGTTTCTGTATTGTACATGCAATTCATTCAAGACTATACACCCTAGATCTAGTATATGATAATCAATATAACACATGAATTAGGGTTTAGATCATACCTTGATTGTTATGTAGCAATAATAATCTCAAATCCTCCTTGTAAAGACTTTAGAAAGCTTAGAGTCACAAATGTCACTCCTCTAATGGTTCACAAACACCAAGAGCAAGAGGATGAAGAGGAGAAGAGAAGAAACACCCAAAAAAGTGTAGAAACCCTAGGGATTTAGTTGGCCATGTTTTTGGTGCCCAAGGGGTCCTTAAATAGTGAGGTTATTAGGGTTATCTAACATGGAAACCCTAATTTGGATGCTTAAGCCCTAAGCAACCCATGAACCCTTCTTTAACAAGCCTTGGACGATTTCTAATGGGTTTCCCATAGAATTTGTCCAACCTTATATTATAAGGTAATCCATAGCCCAATTGCAATTTTCTTATAATTACAATTCCAGTCCCTTAAGTTTAATTAATCTCTTTTAGTCACAAAATTAACTATCAATTAATTCTTGACTAATATTAATTAAACAATATGATTTATCCTTTAATATATTATTCTCATAATATATTAATAAATCATATTTAATCCTTTCTCTCCATAATTCATCCTATCAAGTTGCTTTGGTGAAGGCAACCCAAAAGGACCATGCACCATCAGGTCAAGTACATACCAAAATAGTTATGGACTTAGACACTAATCCAACAGTTTTACCTAACACATTTTGTAGATATAAAATACATATACAGTTAAAATAATTAAAAACATGTATAAAATCTTTCATCCATCATAGACAGCAAGTATTCGGACAATATGCACACATAGCACATAATTTATATAAAATACTTCATATCTATGTGGAAGATGAAAGTAACTATGCACTCACTTGTTACAGTGACGACTTGAAATTCGAGCAGCGCTTCGCTTCTTAATAATATGATTTCCTTCGACGAAAGCTAATATTATTACCACTGAATTCTAGTCTAATATTCATTGCGATTAATTATTAGTCTAGATTCATCATTAACTCAAAGTCTACTTCATGATCTCTCAAGTAAGGCACAACCAGGTAGGATTATATCGGAGGTAGGGTCCATTTGGTATACAAAGTATACTGTTTGGAAATCCCACTTTAAACACCCCACTAAATCACAGCCTAGACATCATTCCCGTAAGTAGATCAATTAGTATAACAACTTTGGATCACTGATAAATCTTATTTATATATTCGTAATAACGATATTATACTTATATATAAGCTATATTTAAAGTATGGTAGGCGTAGCTCACTTACAACGGGTTTTTTCAAAACCGGGCTCCGACGAAGTAAAGTTTATGAGCCGAAGGCTCTTCTTTTCGGATTCGTCAGGAACTTCAGGGCTTTCTGTTGGATTAGTGTCTAAATCCATAACTATTTTGGTATGTACTTGACCCGATGGTGCATGGTCCTGTTGGATTAATGTCTAAGTCCATAACTATAATTGGTAAGACTTGACCCGACCCGACATGGTCCATTTGGGTTGCATGGCATCATGCACTTGGATAGACTAAAATGAGAGAAATAACACTTAAGGTTTGTTAATATATTATAAGTTCTAATATATTAATAAGGTTATTTAATTAGTATTGATCAAGAATTAATTTGGAATTAATTAAGTGATCAAAAGGAGACTAATTAAATATATGGGTTGATTGTGTAAATCATTCATTCTTATATATGTGGGCTTGTGATCCAAGATTCCTTATGTTGGACTAAGTCCATGGGGTGACCCATGGATACTCCATGGAGGTTAAAATCCATGGAGCATAAGGAATGGGTAAAGTCATGAGTTACATGGTGTAACCCTAATAGCCACCATATAAAAGAAACCCATGGCTAAAGAAATCGGGACTATGTATGTGTATGTATGAGGGCTAGACGATTTCATGAAATGTTCTAATTTCTCTCTAAGTTATTCCAAGTGCTTATGGTGTTGTGTGAACCATTTGAGATGTCACACTTGGGGCACTAGGCACTCAAGCTTCATGAAGACAAGCACTATCAAAGAGGTATGTATTCTATCTTGTTATATCCATTATTTTGTATGCTAGATTAGGATAATACCTTGGATGTTCATATTTGCATGTATAATAGAGAAAACATAGATCCAAGGTATTTAGGGTTGCATGTACACTTAGGAGTGTTAGAATGCTCATAACCCAACAGTGGTATCAGAGCCTAGGCTTGTTTTCTTGTTATACCTGCAATAGAAGCTGAAAAAATCGAGTTTTGATGCTGTCAGCCCAGCTGACTCGCCGAGTCCATGAAGGGACTCGACGAGTCCAAGGCAAAATGCATCCAACTCGTCGATTTTTGTTCATGCACTCGACGAGTTGGACCCCAGAAAACATATCTTCGAGGTTTTTGGCTAGAAATGGACTAGGAACATTACCCTAAGTTGTTTTGAACTTATAAACTTGTTTTTTAATGTGGTAATGTTCATGCTAATCCATTTTCAAAGATAATTGTCAATAGATTCATGTTTTGTATTAGTTTAAAGGTTAAACTAATTACATGAAAAAGTTTGATTTTAATTATCTTGTTCTTATGAGTTGCTTAGATTAATAGAAAAGTTAATTGAAATAGTTGTTTTCAATCCATTTTAATCTAAGAGTTGAGTATAAAATGTGTTTGTGTAACTTATCCTCAAGTTACATGAAGAGTCACATTAAAGACTCATAAAACTCATAAAAGTTGGCAATGGTTACAAAAGATGAAGAGTCTTGTCCTTAAAGTTATGGAGGTTCAAGAGTCACTTCATTAATAAATAAATAAATAAAATATGTAACCTTAATTAATTCCATAAGTTATAAAATAAAGAAAAGGTTAATTCTTTATTAGTTTAAAGTCTTCCATAATTTGTCCACAAGTTATGGAACTTGAAGAGTTTTTGGATTAAAACTACTTTAAATACATAAGTTATGGAATTAATTAGTTTTGAATAGGTTCAAAACTTGCCCTCAAGTTTTGGAATTTGTAAAGTTTTCTCATATGAATACTTTAATTCCAAGTTAGCCCTTAGAATTTTAAAAGTTAAAATTCAACCCTTATACTTTATAATATTATAAGTTAATAATATTTATATGTATAAGAGTAAAGTCGGTCTTACCGCTAGTACGCCTCATTCACGAAGCCGGTCTATAAGGTGGGTATAAGGTTGTTGCCTATAAAATGGCAACTTAATGGGTGTCCACTCTCACCCACCGCTTGCTTGACTGGTGGAGGGTCGTTAGCCGAACGGGTTTGACATGACTATAATTCTCCCTTCATTAAAAGTATTAATGATAAATACTAAGTAACTAAACTCTTATAAATACCCAATCTTAGTTACTTAGGAAAAATGTTAATAAGGTTCTAATCCATGAAATTACACTTTGCACTTTTTTTAAGTCGGTTAGTGGAGCGTGTGTGGTTAACCGGCACACTAACTCGTATTTAACAAGGTAGGCAAAGGGTAACTTAATGTTTATCATAGTATCGATGGAGCGTGTGTGGTTAACCGGCACATCGATTGAGGGATAAACACTTAAGGGTACCCAGTAATTTGCATGGTTACTTCACACCTTGTTTTGTGATCTTCGGCATCCCAGTCACAAAACCTGAAGGGCACACTCGAGATTGAAACATGCCATTGAACAGTTCAATGAATCTCAAAAGATCTAGGAGTTTCAAAACCAATTAAAACCTAATAATACATTTCGTTTATCTTGGTGGAAATTGGTGAATCGTCATTCACCTACCTTCAAATTGTTTTATAGCTTGGATTACGACATACCTCTTCTAAGTTATAAAATAGTTTGTTGGGTCCTAGCCTTAATATTTCATATTGGGTGTCATATTAAGGACTTAAGATCAACTATCTTGAATATCTCCCAAAACATGTCTGGTTTAGACATTTATGATCTTCCCAAATCTCTTGAAACAAGCATTCCTAATGAAGATGATGTCCCATGGATATCATACTTCTTTCACCTCCTCCAATTATTCTCCCTACCCCACAAGTTCTTGAAAAGTTTAAGGTCACTCAAGCCTTATTGGCAAGGCAAGATCTAGGTGTGATCACATCTTGGAGATGTAGTCACATATTGACAAGCCGGGAGAGTTGGGTGTCAAAGTCTTGAGAAAGTTGTATGTTTAACTACTTTCTAACTCACATAGTGAGTTCTTTTGGAACACCTATGAAACAGACTATGACAAGACCCTTAATGATCTTATCTATTGTTAAGATCAACTTCCTGAAACTTTATGGACATTGACAATGGTGACACTGGAAATACAGAAAAAGCATTCTCTTCCCAATGGAAAGGGATCGGCCATAGTCAACTCGGTTGAACAAATGGTAAAGAGAAAGGCTAAGTCTGTAATAGTCCTGTGTACCATTATCAAAGGGTCCATATGTTTATATTGCCAAAGTAAGGGTTATTAGTTGCGAAGCTGCCAAATTTACCTAAGGATGTTAAAGTCAATAAGTTTGACTCGACTTTAGGTAAAGTCCACTATCTAACTCTGTTAAGTTTCTATTCTGAGACTCCTTATACATGATGTGACTGGGTCACATGGTGATGTTTTAAAAATCAAAGAAAAGTAAAGGAACTTAAAGAAAGAATATGCTGAATCTGATCGCGTAGATGGATTTCTATCGCGTAGTTTGAAGATCGGATTCTTGAGCTAATTCTTAGGAGTTATGAGATATTGCTTAGGAATAGATAACAACAAGTTTTCATATGGGTTGTAAGGATAAGTTTTTCCGCATAGTTTTAAAATAAAAGAAATTTTTGATTTTATTTATTTTAAATATCCTTACAATGGCATTTGAGGAAAAATTGTTGTTTATATGATTCCATTAATAGCAAGAGTGGAAATATGAAATTGATTCCTTCATTTGTGGTAATGTCTAAATTTACCAAATAAGGAAAGATTCTCATCATCCAAAGTCTCAATTGGACCGGGACTTGGAATCATGCAAGTTGTATAGCATGATGAATGAGAACTTTCAAGTATTGGAAAATTAAGACTAATTACTTATTCACATGGATGTGTGAGTCAAGTAATGGACTAAGGGATCGAGTACATAATCATGTGCACTGATTAAGTCCACCACAAAAGATATAAGGCTATTCGTCATAGTTTACTAAAGCTCAGTAAATATGATTATACTTACAAGCTTAAGTGTAACTCTGAGACATTGGAAAAGGTTTCAATGCATAGCAGAGCGGATAAGAAGAATCAAATTAGGCAGAAGGATAAAAGTTTCTCAAATCTGAAAAGATGGGAGAGTACTTTAGTATCAGTTTTGTGATCATCTTAATGATTAAGAAACCATATCAAAATTAGTTCTCTAAGGAAGTCTTAGTGCATTCTTATGACTAAGAAGAAGGGATCTTGAATTGTTGAAATGGTTAAATCAAGAAGATGAGTCATACTTCTTTACAATACAAGTCTTAGAGTCGTACTCCAAGATTGTAATTTGAGTGACATGTCTTAAAGAAGGTTTAAAACACTTATCAAATGTAAGAGTAAAAGTTTTCTACTCTTGTACATTTGAAATTGGGAAGTTGTGATGTTTTGGATAAAACAAAGACCAACTAAGGCCAATTGTGTGAAGTGTTTGTCTTGATTAGAATCCGCACTATCTCTTGGATGTTTGACAAGGGAGTCTTATAGGTCAAGAGGACAGTGGGAGTCTTAAAGGTCTTGAAATTCTCAAGAACTAATCAAGAATGAAACCTGAAGTTCTTCACTAGCACACGACTTGAGGTTTATAACCTATCGTGTTGACATATTTTGTGCCCATTCTAGTTAAAGTTGGCTTTGCATATGAGTTCTTAGAGTTCTCAATGTGTTGCACAACAACTTGGAAGCAATGGCAGGCCCTTGAGCTGCCAGGTGGCAAGAAATTAAGATTGAGTTCAGTCCATATGAGTTTGGATTTGTCATTATCCTTGTCTTGTGACTATGATTTTGACAATTCACATGGATAAGAACACATACACCATTAAATCTAAGTGTCATAAGGTTTCTCTCCGATTCATGAAAATGATGGTGAGGAAACACTTCCACTAAGTAGATTTTAGCTAGATAGCAATTGTGATCTCAAAGTCGTTAGTGGAGCGTGTGTGGTTTACCGGCACACTAACTTGGACTTGTGAGAAATGGCAAAGGTCAAAACGATCAAGACTATGATTACGGCATCCCTTTTCATAGTTCTTAAAATTGTTTTGACACACCCATAAGCTATCTAAGGAAGGTGTATGTTTTTGATAAAGTCTTATCAAAACAATCTAGTATCAGAAATCTGAACTTTGGTAAGAAAATCAATGAAGTATTGATTTCTAGAAGTCCAGCTGATTTCTGAGTACATGTCAAAGCTAGTGGGAGCATAAGTGTTATGCTAATGATCATCATGTTAGTGGGAGCTTGATAATTATGATAAGTATTGCAAGTTAGCAATGTTAATTATAGGAAAACAAAAGGTTTCAATTGGGAAAAAGTTGTTTTGCTATAATTAAGGGAGAGGAAATTATACTTCATCTCAAATCTATAAGCTTAGATCGTGAGGCTTTAATAATTTAGTCAAGAATATATATGAATTTCATGTTGGAATGGCTCAACATAAGGAAATTCTGTATATGGGTCCATTATTTGCGTTCTAAAATTCGATAATGATTACGGCATCCCTTTTCATAATCTGAATTATGAGAACTTGGCAAATAGAAATGGAAATGTTATAGCAAAAGACTAGTTTAGTCTTTATGTGAGACATCATGAATTGTGTCCCATATGCTTCGGATATAGGACCGATTACATGTGCTATGTTCATCCTTTCTAAAATTTTCCAAATGCCTAAGGCATTAAGAAGGGAAAAGGTTTAGAACTGGATATGACTAAAAGGATTAAACAATTGTCGAGAACAATCTAAGGTTTACCAAAGACTGGTTTCTCAAGGACAATTGGAAGTATAGTGATAATTCTGGAAGGACCATATTGACATAATCTGTAAGGAGGCAACTCTTGTTCAGAAGTGATAGTCAAAATGAATCCGGAAATGTTTCAAAGTCAGAGATTTCAATCTGTGTAAGATTAAGGAAACTTAATGAAAGAAGGATGTTTCCAAGGAGTTGATCTCCTTTGGAATGCTCTGTAATGATTGTTGTTAAGTCTTTCTGACTTTGTGCATAATCGTTACAAGAGGATCAATGCATATAAGTTTAGAATCTAACAGATTTCAGTAAATGGCATGAATTTGGAATTCTTGCATTTGCAGTAAGGATTTGGGAGTGTGAAAAGAGAATCATTGAAGTTATGTTCATTTGATCTAGTTCACAAAATAAAGATCATAGACAAACATATTATGCATACTTGGTGTATGGCATGACTAGTGTTTAGAAAACATAGTGTGCATGCTTGGAGCATGGGACAACTATTGTTTTAAATTCAAGAATAATGTTGATAGTTGAAACAGTATACAATGAATAATGTGTAATCATATGGTGATAAATAAAAAGTGTTTTATTTATATTCATAAGTTCTGAGACCATATTGGATTCAGTTATTATTGTGTTTCACTTTGCATGTTTTGACTTCCCGAATAAACTAGGTTATTCTTCCGGAATGACTAAGTTATTCAAACCATCCACAGTTGGTCATATGTTGGAAGTAGATATGAATTAAGACTGTCATGGGTTGGCTTGTAGAGGTCTAAGTTGTTGGACAAAGGGCTACAACACTCATGAGTGCTCATAAGTTCTGAGTATTGGATTCAACCCACGCTCATTGGAATCACTTCATGGATTTTATCACGAGTGATCATGAGACAATAATATCTTATATTCTTCAAACCTAGAGATATGAGTTGTTACTATGAGTTGATAGTACATTGATTACACGAAACGCATTGGTAACTCGATGTTATAAAACGTGTCTTTGGGTATGATTCAACAAGTAGTAGAACAAGCCATATGAGTCGAAGTTTATCCATTCCTTTTACCTTCGGGATAAAAGCGATATCTTTGGGCCCCTCGATGATTTGATGATGACAAATGGAAGTGCTCGGCCGGGCCAGGACTGATTTGATTTGTTCAATTAGTCAGTCGTCATAAATCGGAAATCGGGAAACAACAAATGGACAGAGAGAATGATTATAATCCATGTCTCAGTCTATATGATATCTAGAATGGAGGAATATATGATCCCTTATCTAATGGACAAGTCATTGACAAGATCAGAGTTCATCTACAAGGTCAGAGTTCGACAGAAGCTTTTGAGAGCTACGATTGCCAGTTGGTTCCTGAAGTCATACGCAATAATAGTTTTAGACTTATCCAAGTGGGAGACTATTGGATTAATGTCTAAGTCCATAACTATAATTGGTAAGACTTGACCCGACCCGACATGGTCCATTTGGGTTGCATGGCATCATGCACTTGGATAGACTAAAATGAGAGAAATAACACTTAAGGTTTGTTAATATATTATAAGTTCTAATATATTAATAAGGTTATTTAATTAGTATTGATCAAGAATTAATTTGGAATTAATTAAGTGATCAAAAGGAGACTAATTAAATATATGGGTTGATTGTGTAAATCATTCATTCTTATATATGTGGGCTTGTGATCCAAGATTCCTTATGTTGGACTAAGTCCATGGGGTGACCCATGGATACTCCATGGAGGTTAAAATCCATGGAGCATAAGGAATGGGTAAAGTCATGAGTTACATGGTGTAACCCTAATAGCCACCATATAAAAGAAACCCATGGCTAAAGAAATCGGGACTATGTATGTGTATGTATGAGGGCTAGACGATTTCATGAAGTGTTCTAATTTCTCTCTAAGTTATTCCAAGTGCTTATGGTGTTGTGTGAACCATTTGAGGTGTCACACTTGGGGCACTAGGCACTCAAGCTTCATGAAGACAAGCACTATCAAAGAGGTATGTATTCTATCTTGTTATATCCATTATTTTGTATGCTAGATTAGGATAATACCTTGGATGTTCATATTTGCATGTATAATAGAGAAAACATAGATCCAAGGTATTTAGGGTTGCATGTACACTTAGGAGTGTTAGAATGCTCATAACCCAACAGGTCCTTTTGGGTTGCCTTCACCAAAGCAACTTGATAGGATAATTATGGAGAGAGAAGATTAATTATGATTTATTAATATATTATGAGAATAATATATTAAAGGAGAAATCATATTGTTTAATTAATTTTAGTCAAGAATTAATTGATAGTTAATTTTGTGGCTAAAAGAGATTAATTAAACTTAAGGGACTGGAACTGTAATTATAAGATAATTGCATTTGGGCTATGGATTACATTGGAATAATAGGTTGGACGAATTCTATGGGGAAACCCATTAGAAATCGTCCAAGGGATATTCTAAAAGGTTCCATGGGCTGCTTAGGGCTTAAGCAGTCAAATTAGGGTTTCCTAGTTGAAAACCCTAATAGCCTACATGTATATATAGTACCCTTAAGCCCCAAAAACGTGGCTAAGAGTTCCACTAGGGTTTCTGGAAGTTTTGGGCAGCCTCCTCTCTCCTTATTCTTCATCCTCTTGCTCTTGGTGTTTGTGAACCATTAGAGGAGTGACACTTGTGACTCTAAGCTTTCTAAAGTCATTACAAGGAGGATTTGTGATTGTTATTGCTACATAACAATCAAGGTAAGATCTAAACCCCATTATTATGTTAATATGATTAATAGTATGCTAGATCTAGGGTTTAAAGTCTTGGATGAGTCGCATGTACAATAGAGAAACCTAGATCCAAGCATTAGGGTTGCATGAGCACATAGGATGTTCTTATGGCTAAAACACATAAGTGGTATCAGAGCCTAGATTGGTTTCTATTGTATTGATGCCTTGGTTATTTTTTCAAGCTTTAAAAATCGATTTTTTGATCCCATGTTTGATGAACTGGGCGAGTTCCAATGTGGACTTGGCGAGTTGCTCCTACTCGACGAGTCCATAGAGGAACTCGGCGAGTTCGAGCATCAGAAGGAGGTAGTTTCGAGATTTCTTGTTGTTTTGCTTGAGGATACTTGCCTTAATTGTTTTGGGTCTTTAATATTCGAATTTTATCTTATATTTGAGTAAATCCTTGATTAAACAAAAGATATTTACCAATTGATTAGATAATAACTTTCTTATATGATTAAAGATTGATTATTTGTATTAATTGGGTAACTTATCTTGCAAGAAATTGAAATTAGGTCAAATTTAGATAATCATTAAGTTAATTGTTTAATTTGAATTATTTGATATTTGATCCTTGATGTTTTGAAATGTTTCAAAACTTTCCCTCAAGTTTTGGAATTTAAAAGCTGATTAAAAGTTTAATTTATAAATGTTAAATTCTAAAACCCTAGTATTGTTTTGAAAATGTTCAATTCACACCCTTATGGTTTTATTAATTAATTAAAGTGTATAATTAAAAGAGCTTTAATAAATCCATAAAGTTTTGGTTTACAATTTAATTAAATTAAAAGTATAATTATTAAATTAAAAGTGTAAAATACACCCTTTACTATATATAACATTAAAAGTCTAACATTATATATATGTATGAGTAAAAGTCAGTCTTACTGTTAGTAGGCCTCATTCACGAAGCTGTTCTATAAGGGGTGTTTAAGGAAATTGCCTATAAAATGGCGATTGAATGGGTATCCACTCTTACCCACCGCACTATTGACTAGTGGAGGGTCATTAGCCGAACGGGTAGGATAGGACAAAAACCTTCCATTATAAGTATAATGAAGTACAAAAGTAACTAAATGCTTTTACAAATTCCCAATCTTAGTTACTTTAGGCAAAAGTGAATTGATGCAATTCCATGAAATTACACTTTGTGCCCTTGCGAAGACGTTAGTGGAGCGTGTGTGGTTAACCGGCACACTAAATGGTTCTAAGCAAAGGTAGAAAAGGGCGACTCAATGTTTGTCATAGTTCGGTGGAGCGTGTGTGGTTAACCGGCACATCGAATAGGTGACTGTAACATGTGGGGGCACCATGTAAATTTGCATGGTTATTCACACCCTGTTTTGTGATCCTCGGCATCCCAGTCACAAATTGAGGGGCATATCGAGATTTAAACATGCCATTGAAAAGTTCAATGAATCTCAAAAGATATAGGAATTTTCAATAGATTTAAAACTTAATTTTATTTCGTTTTTCATGGTGGAAATTAGTGAATCATCATTCACTTACCTTTAAATGTTTTGCAATTTGGGTTACGGTATCCCTCTCCCAAGTTGTAGAGTATTGGGTTGGGTCCTAGCCTTAATATCTCATTTGGGTGATTTATTAAGGACTCAATCAATCAAATAACTTGAATTTAATTTTTCTCCTGTTTTGTAGATGTCGAAGTATGACAACTATGGTCTTCCCAAATCTCGTGGAACAAGCTTTTCACATGAAGATGATATTCCACGATTCGATCGAGGAACACGAGATCATGCTTCACTTCCTCCACCTCCTCCTATTATTCTCCCTAACCCACAAGTTCAAAATATTGAAAAGTTCAAACTCACTCAAGCACTTTTGGCAAGTAAACATGAAGAAGGAAAGCCAGTGTGTGCACACATCCTAGAGATGAAGTTACACATTGATAGGTTAAGAATGTTGGGATCTATTGTCTCTGAGGAGCTGGTTGTTGATTGGGTTCTTTAGTCACTTCCTAACTCATATAGTGAGTTCGTAAGAGAGTACTATACAATGCGCCACGACGTAACCCTCATCGATCTCACTTATATGCTTATTGCTGTTGAATCAGCAATGATTTGGTGCACTAGAAAAACAAAGTTGATTGGTGGATCTGCCTTCCAGACCTCTATGGATGTAGGCAATGGCAACGAAGGGCATGCCATGATCGAAAAGTTTGATCATAAGAGAAAGGCAAAGTCAGAAGTAGTTCCATGTGTTGTTCCAAAAGAGTCAATTTGCTTTTATTGCCAAGAGAAGGGGCATTGGAGACGAAGCTGTCCTATTTACCTAAGAGATCTAAGAGATGGGAGAGTCAAAACATATGGCTCTACTTTAGGTAAATTCCATTAACTAACTCTTTTAAGTTCCTATTCTAGATTCTTAATACATGATGTGATAAGATTGCATTTCGATGTTTTGTAGGATCAAAGAAAAGAAAGGGAGCTTAAGGGAAGAAGTGAGCGGAATCTAATCGTGAAGAAATGGATTTCGATCGCATTACTTGAAGATTAGAATCTTGAGCTACTACTTGGAGTTAGAATAAGATTGCTAAGAAATATGTATTAACATAGTTTTTCAATTGAATTGCATTGTAAGGACAAATTTTTCCGCAATAAAATATTTTTTTTATATTATTTATATTTATCCTTGCAGTGGCATGTATGAAAAATTGATGTTTGAATGTTTCTATTATTAGCAGTAATGGATTTGTTTTCTTAGTTATGTTATTTGTGGAAATGTCAAGAATTTACCAAATAGGGAATGTTTCTCATCGCCCAAGTTTCAATTGGACAGAAACTTGGAATCATACAACTTGGTTGCATGATGAATGAGAAATTTCATATTTGAAAATTAGACTAATTCGTTGACAAAGTGTCAAGTGAAGGACTAGGAGATCGAGTACATAAGGTTGTGTGTTGATAAAGTCCACCACAAGAGTGACAAAGATATCCGTCATGATTTACTACAGGTTTAGTGGATATGATTATACTTATAAGATTAAGTGTAATTCCGAGTTGATTTGAAAGAGTTTAATTCAATAGCAGAACGAATAAGAAGAATCAAGTAGGCAGAAAAATAAAAGTTTCTCTATTCTAAGAAGAAGGGAGAGTACCTTTATTATGTTTTATGATAGGTCTTAATGATTAAGAACCATATCTCAATTGATCCTCTAAGTGAGTCTTAGTGCAATTGTATGTCTGAGAAGAGGAATCAAGAATTGAAGAAATGGTTAAATCAAGAAGTCAATCATACTTCGTTCCAAAACCAAGTCTTAGAGTTAAGATTGTGAAATTGAGAGACAAGTCTCAAGAAGGTTTATAACATTCATCAAATGTGGAGTTTGGAAAAGGTTTTCTTATTCTTTCACATTTGAAATTGGAAAGTTGTGATGTCTTGGATAAGACAAAGACCAACTAGGACCAATTTTGTGAAGTGTTTTGTCTTGATAAAAGCTACACTAACTCTTGAATATTTGTTTGTCAAGAAATGTTTATCGACAAGAGAATCTTATGTGTCAAGGAGTCAGTGGAAGTATCAATGGTCTTGAAAGGTTTCAAGAAAAAATCCAGAATAAACCTTATCGATCATCACTAGCACAAAACTTGAGGTTTACAACCTATAGTGTTGACATTATTTTATTTCTGTGCCATTTCAATTGAGTTGATTATGCATGTGAGTTCTATGAGTTCTCATTTGAACGCATAAAAGGGAAGCACCTTGATCAATGAAAAGTACATTGATAAGAAAGGGTGAGCTGCTTAACTACTTGGAAGACATGGTGGGCAGCCGTGTTATCATAAGGCAAGAGATCAAGATTGAGAAGGTTCGGTCCATATGAATTTGGATTTGTTGCAACCTTGGTTTTGACAATTCGCATGGATAGGAACACATACACCATTAAAATCTAAGTGTCATAAGATTTCCTCCTTCATGAAGATGACTGTGAGGAAATGCTTTCACTAAGAGAGATTTTAAGAAGATAGTGATTGTGAAATTGTATTCTCAAATTTGATTATGGTTACGGTATCCCTTTCCATGATTCGATTTGTGAGACTTGGCAATTAGTCTGAATTGTTTAGACACACATATGAGCTATCTGAGACAAAGGTGTATAAGTTTAAGAAGCTTAGATAAAGGATTATCATGTCAAAGCTAGTGGGAACATAAGTGTTATTCTTATATGATAATAATCATCATGATAGTGGGAGCATAAATGTTGTGCTTGTATGATTATTAAGGCAAGTATTGCAAGTTAGCAATATTAATTATAGAAAACAATAGTTATACTTTGCAAAGTCGTAAGGGTTGAAAAGTTGTTTTGCTATAATTAAGGGAGAGAATATTGTACTTAATTTCAAATCTAAAGGCTTAGGTTGTAGAATGTTAATAGATTTAGTCAAGGATACATAGTGCGTTCTCAAAATTTCGATTATGATTATGGCATCCATCTTCATAGTTTGAATTGTGAGAACGTGACACATTACGATAGAAGATTGATAAAGTATAATATCTTTATGTAAGACACTATGCATCGTGTCCCATACGCTTCGAGGATTGATTGCTAGTGATATTATATTTAACCATTCTAAAATTTTCCAAATGTCTAGCGCATTTAGAGGGAAAAAGGACTAGAATCGGTTTTGACTAAAATAATTAAACAACTATGAAAGGACAATCCAAAGCTCGTCGAGGATTGGTTGCTTGTGAGTAGTTGGAAGTATGGTATTGGATTGACCATATCGACATTATTATGAATAGATAAGATTCTATTAAGAATAAGTTGTCATATGGCAAAATTTGGAAATGTTTCCATATTGGGAGTTGGATATTGAGAATCTATGTCTAGATTAGAAACTTTTATGCAAGAAGGATGTTCAAATGAATGTACTTTGAGTGAGAGATATCATATCTATATAATTGTTTCTGATAGAGACTGGCTAAGTCTTGATGATTTTGAGCTATGACTTTACGAAAGAACCATTGCATAAAGTGTTAGAATCTAGCATAAGTAACAAGAATTTGATATTCTTATGATAAGGATTGGGAGTTGTGAAATGAGTATGATTGGAAATGTGTTCACAAGGTAAGGACCATAGGTAAACATTGTGTGCATGCTGAGAGCATGGGACAAGTGTAGTAATAATTCAAGTAAGAATTTTATTACCCGAAACAACAAATAATGAGTAATCAATATGGTGATTAAATACAATGTTTTATTTATACCCTGAGTTTGGGGCCATATGGGATTAGTATTATTCTTGTGTTTCACTTTGCATGTTTTAACTTCCTGAATAATTAAATTGGTTCAGAACAATCAAATTATTCGAACAAACCACAGTCGTTCATATGTTGGAAGTAGGTATGAATGAAGACTGTCGTGAATAGATGTGTAGATTGTCTAAAGTGTATTAGACATAAGCAAATGTTTGCTGCAACGTTCATGAGTGCTTATGAATATGAGTTTGAGCATTGGATTAAACCCACGCTCACTTTGATCACTTCATGGATTTTATCATGGGTGATTGGTGAGACGATAATATCTTATATTCTTGAAACCGAAATGTGTGAGTTGTATCTTGCGAGTCGGTTACACATTGATAATATGTAAACGCAACAGTAACTTGGTGTTATAAAACATATTGTTGTGTGTGATTCGGTAAGTGAGTGCAAGCAAGCATTAAATCAAAGTTTATATGTTCCTTTTATTCAAAGTAGGATGAAAGCGATATCTGTGGGCCCCTTGATGATTTAGTGATGACACATAAGCGCTTGTCCAAGCCGGGACTAATTTGATGTGTTCAATTGTAGTCTGTTGGCAGTCGTCATAAATAGGAAATCGGGAAACAACGCATAGACAAAGAGAATGATTTAAATCCAAGTCTCAGTCTATACGATATCTAAAATGGAGGAATATATGATCCCTTATCTAAAGGACACGTATCTGATAAGACCAGAGTTGACAACAGCTTTTGAAAGCTACGATTGCAGATCAGGATCTGAAGTCATACGCAGAATAGTTATTAGACTTATATAAGTGGGATACTGTTGGATTAGTGTCTAAGTCCATAACTATTTTGGTATGTACTTGACCCGATGCTGCATGGTCCTTTTCGGTTGCCTTCACCAAAGCAACTTGATAGGATGAATTATGGAGAGAGAAGATTAATTGTGATTTATTAATATATTATGAGAATAATATATTAAAGGAGAAATCATATTGTTTAATTAATATTAGTCAAGAATCAATTGATAATTAATTTTGTGGCTAAAAGAGATTAATTAAACTTAAGGGACTGGAACTGTAATTATAAGATAAATGCATTTGGGCTATGGATTACCTTGGAATAATAGGTTGGACGAATTCTATGGAAAAACTCATTAGAAATCGTCCAAGAGATATTCTAAAAGGGTCCATGGGCTGCTTAGGGATTAAGCAGTCAAATTAGGGTTTCCTAGTTGAAAACCCTAATAGCCTACATGTATATATAGTACCCTTAAGCCCCAAAAACGTGGCTAAGAGTTCCACTAGGGTTTATGGACGTTTTGGGCAGCCTCCTCTCTCCTTATTCTTCATCCTCTTGCTCTTGGTGTTTGTGAACCATTAGAGGAGTGACACTTGTGACTCTAAGCTTTCTAAAGTCATTACAAGGAGGATTTGTGATTGTTATTGCTACATAACAATCAAGGTAATATCTAAACCCCATTCTTATGTTAATATGATTAATAGTATGCTAGATCTAGGGTTTAAAGTCTTGGATGAGTTGTATGTGCAATAGAGAAACCTAGATCTAAGCATTAGGGTTGCATGAGCACATAGGATGTTCTAATGGCGAAAACCCATCACTTTCGCCTCATGCTAGGGAGTTACCCTAGGCTTTTGTGGCTTAGGGATGCTTAGAGAGAGTTTATAGAGAGAGAAAGAAGGGTTTGAAGGTGTGAGGAATAAGCATAACCCGACACCTTTATTTATAGGCTGCCTGGCAGCTCAACTCGTCGAGTAGGGGGACCTACTCGTCGATTCCATGGCTAGCTGTCACCATCTGGTGGCTTGCCTTGGGGAGAAAGCAACGGCCATGATTTCACCACGTCACCTGATTTCGCACATATCATTCCTAACTTAGAAAAACCATAACTCTCGAATACGAGCTCCATTTTTGATGTCTTTATATCCACGCGTAGGTAAAGACAAGATCTACAACTTTCCTTTTGACTCCGTCGGCTAATTCTTTACCGATTTTAAATTTAACAATATGAGAAGATTATAATGTTAAATGACTGCGTAAAATTCATTACTTCTACATACGGACTCCGTTTCCGTCTGTCTTTTTATCGTTGAGCTCCTATTAAATATATCTTCAATTATCATTTATGTCGTGTTGGTAAAAACCGCTCGATCTAAAATTCGAATTCCGGGTTGTGCACTGCTATACCAAATCTTAGAAAAATCATAACTTCCTCATACGAAGTCAAATTTGGGCGTTATTTTTATGCACGCTTTCGGTTTTATGTATGATACAATTTTCATTTAGATCTCTAAGGCTAAAAAGTAATTTTTATCAAAAACTACTTTTTACGATTCCCAGTGTCGTGCTGGTTTTGTCGTAAAACTTTAACAAGCCATAACTTCTTCGTTATAACTCGGATTTCGACGTTCTTTATATGTTCGGAATCCTTGTTTCGACCACTAAAACTTTATGTATAGATATTGGGTTTATCTCACACTTTAACTTTGAAGCTTATTTTTATCCTTTATTTGTTATACTTTTATAATTAAGTATAAAGCACATAAATTCACATAATACTCAAATAAGTCATCTTTATTATTTCAAAATGAGTTACATTGATGGAATTAGACTATTACTATTAGATAAGGTGTCTAAGTCCGTAACTATATCTGGTATGTACTTAACCCGGTTTGGCATGGTCCATTTGGGTTGCATGGCATCATGCATTTGGATAGACTAAAATGAGAGAAATAACACTTAAGGTTTATTAATATATTATAAGTTGTAATATATTAATAATATCATTTAATTAGTATTGATCAAGAATTAAATTGGAATTAATTAAATGATCAAAAGGAGACTAATTAAATATTTGAGTTGATTATGTAAATCATCCATACTTATATAATGGGCTAATGCTTCATGGATTATCAAGTTGGGCTAAAACCCATAGGATGCTCCATGGTGTTTATAGAACCCATGGGTCATGTAAATGAAAGGTCATGACAATTAGGGTTTACATGGTCTAACCATAATTGTAACACACTATATAAGCTTCATGTTGCTCACCAAAATCGGTCACTATATATACAAGTGAGGGCTAGCCGATTTCAAGAAGTGTTACATTTCTCTCTAAGTTATTCCAAGTGCATTTGGTGTTGTGTAAGACATTTGAGGCATCATTCCTGAGGTGCTAGGCTCACAAGGTTTTCAACGAATCCTAACTACTACAAGGTATGTATTTCTTACTAACTTTTAGGTTTAAAAGTTCCCCATGTATGTTAGATAGGTTATAAACCTTGGAAAAAACAATTTTTGCATGTATCATAGATAAAACATAGATCCAAGGTTTCTAGGGTTGCATGTACACCATAGAAGTGTTAGAATGCTCAAAACCCTTCAGTGGTATTAGAGCCTAGGCTTGTTTGCTTGATATTTTAATGCAAATTTGTGAAAATAAAAGCTAAAAATCTTGCTGTCTGGACAGGGGACTCATCGAGTAGGTTCTTGCACTCGACGAGTAGGAGCCTCTGACTGTAGATTTGCAACTTTTTCTGCTGGAAATGGACTAGAAACACTACCCTAAACTCTTTTGGTGTTTTAAAACTTGTTTTAGATGGTCTAATGGCTGTTCTAATCCATTTAAAATGGCTAATATCAAAATTCCAAGTTTTATATGGTTTATTTATGATTCTTGAAATTGTTGATATGCATGCTCATGAACTTATGAGTTTAGAAAATCATAGGAATAATTTGTAACTTGTTTGTTATTTTAATTCATGATCATTATGTGTTTTAATGGAATCCATAATTTGTCTCAAGTTATGGATTACCAAAAGTCTTTCTTTTAAAGTCCATTAAAGAAACACATATGTTATATAAAATGAAAAGTAACTCATTTTATTACATCATTAACTCATAAGTTATGAAAGATGAAAGGTTTTGTAAAGTTACAAAACTTACCCTCAAGTTTTGGAACATGTAAAGTCACTTTAAAAACTTTAGTTCCATCCCTTAGAATTTTAAAAGTTAAAATTCAATCCTTATATTTATAATATTATAAGTTAATTATATATATATATATATATATATATATATATATATATATATATATATATATATATATATATATATATGAACAAAAAGTCATTTTACCGTTAGTAGGCCTCATTCACGAAGCCGATCTATAAGGGGGTATAAGGTTGTTGCGTATAAAATGGCATCTTAATGGGTGTCCACTCTTACCCACCGCTTTCTTGACTGGTGGAGGGCTGTTAGCTGAATGGGTAGGACAATGACTTTAAATTCTCATTAAAAGTATAATGATACTAAAGTAACTAAATATTTTTATAAACTCTCAATCTTAGTTACTTTAGGAAAATGTGAATAAGGTGCTAACCCATGAAATTACACTTTGTACCTTGTTTAAGTCATTAGTGGAGCGTGTGTGGTTAACTGGCACACTAACTTGGACTTAACAAGGTAGGAAAATGGTAACTTAATGTTTATCATAGTATCGATGGAGCGCGTGTGGTTAACCGGCACATCGATTGAGGGGTAAATATTAAGGGTACCAAGTAATTTGCATGGTTACTTCACACCTTGTTTTGTGATCCTCGACATCCTAGTCACTAAACTTGAAGGGCACACTCGAGATTGAAACATGCCATTGAAAAGTTCAATGAATGTCAAAGACTCTAGGAGTTTGAAAAACAATTAAAACATAATACTTTATTTCGTTTTTCATGGTGGAAATTGGTGAAACGTCATTCACCTACCTTTAAATATCTTATAGCTTGGATTACGGAATCCCACTTCTAAGTTATAAAATATTGTGTTGGGTCCTAGCCTTAATATTACATTTGAGTTTTTTTTATTAAGGACTATCTTTATATCTAATTTAAACTTGTATTTCTTCTTTTTCAGATGTCTTTAAACAATGTTGCTTCTGGCTCAAACCCTACTGGCTCCTTCTCTCTCATGAACCTATGTGGGAGAGTCATCTTCGATGGTTCCAACTTTATGGATTGGATCCGGAACATCAGGAAGGTCACTCGCTACGAGGACAAGGAATATGTCCTCGACAAGGAGCTAAATGAAATTGATGAGTCCACTGCTACTCTCCAGGAGATCTCTGACTTTAGGACTCATGAGAGAGATGCCACCAAAGTGGCTTGCATCATGATGGCCATACTGACAGCTGAACTCCAGAAGTCCTATGAGGAGTATTACCCTTTTGATATGCACTAAGACTTGATGGACCGCTACCATCAAAGTGTTTACCAAGAGAGGTATGAACTCATCTGCTCCATGATAACAAGTCAAATGAAGGATAGTGAACCCATCACCAGCCACTTGCAGAAAATGTAAAGGTATGTGGACCGGTTGCTAAAGCTAAATGTGAACTTCCCCGAGGAGTTGGCAATCGACATCATTTTGCACTCCTTACATTCTTGTTTTGATCAATTCCAAATGACATACCACATGAACAAGTAGGAAGTTACACTCAGCAAACTTCAACGACTCTTGAATACCGCCGAAAGTGGTCTTAAGGGTAACTCGGTTGCTACCACTCCTACTCCTACCGTGGCCCCAGTATTGGCAATCGGGCAAGGAAAAGGGAAGAAGAGGAAGAGCCCTTTGAAGGGCGCCAAGGGAAAGTCCCTTGAAGGCTCCTATTCAAGTGGAACCAGGAAACGTTCTGTCACTCCTTCTGATAACCCTAAAGAGGTAGAATGCTTCTATTGCCACGAAAAGTCTCACTGGAAGCGAAACTGCCCTAAGTATCTGCAAGATGTGAAGGATGGGAAAGTGAAACCCAAACATGCATGTATTTACACTATATTGTCTAATAACTCACCACATTCTAACTCTTGGGTCCTTGATACCAGTTATAGTATTCATATTTATTATGACTTGTAGGGACTAAGAAGAAGTGAGGATGTGGAGCATGGGAAGATAAGCTTAATCATGGGGAATATGAAATCATCACATGTCACTAAGATTGGAGTTTATACTTTGTTGCTAAGTAGTGGGTTAACATTAGATTTGAATAAATGTTGTTTGTAACAACGTAAATTTCAAAACGATTTTTCATTTTCAAAACATAACATATCTCATGAAGTAATCTCAAAACATCAAATGTATCAAAGGTTATCTCAGTAGAAACATATCCCAGAATATCAAATACAATTGCATAATACTCTATCAGTGTGTACAAATCATGCAGGCGCATTCCCAAGATCCTGACTAGTACCTGAAACACATATCACATACACGGTAAGCATAAATGCTTAGTGAGTTCCCCAAAATACCACATACAACACATAAGCCACTCGAGGCTATAACTCGGTAAGACCCTCCGATCAAATTGTCTCAGTGGGACCCTCCAGTCCAGTAGCTCGTTGGAACCTCCGATCCAGTCTGTTTGAGGACCCTCTGGCCTCGTATGTCGTTGGACCCTACGGTCTGGTCTAATACCACATAGCATACATAAATCACATAGCACATAGCACATAATCTCAAGCAAGCACATAACACGTAAGACACTCCAGTATGCACATAGATGCCACTCTAGGTAATGTATAGTGAGAGGACTCACCTTGTAAGATGTCTAGAAAACTGTTTTGCTTGAATCCCCGCTCTAGCCTCCACCTATTAAAATGATAACATCTTTAATCAATATACTCCTTAGATCCTCCTCTATAAGAATGGGTAGAACACTATTCTACTCTCCTTGACGTCTTTTTAAATCAGTTTAACCAACCCTAAGGTCAACTAAAGTTAACTTACTCAACGGTCCAACTTTGACTAGACTCATCGAGTGCACTCGAGTGACTCGTCGAGTCCACGCGTGTCCTCTGAATTCTCCTAAGGCCTTACTCGACTCGTCAAGTTAACCTTTCACTCGACGAGTTACCACTGGCCACGAATCGCGGGGAAACCCGGTCCGACTCGTCGATTCCTCTTATGGACTCGACGATTTTCCTCCATGGCAACACTCATTTGACCTTCTGAGGTCAGATATGATTCTCTAACCTATAGATCTCACCTTCCAACCCCCAAAAGTCACGTAAACGTTCAATCTTTATGTCCATGCACCACACATCAAGCTCCATTTGATGAAATAACTCTTAAAATGACCACCTAGATTCAAAACTCCAATGGGACTACATAAAGCTAGATGATTGGGACTCTCTGGACCTAGAAGCATCCATATCTATAACACAAACTTGCAAGAGGGGTTTGAGGCATCCAAAAACACCCCAAAAAATGAAATGATTCAAGCCCTAACCCCCAAAATGGAATCTACACAATATGGAAGACAAGGGTTTAATTTGGTACCTCAGAATGAAGCTCTTTGCTTGATCAACTTAGAACCACAACCTCCTTTGGTCCTTCTTGCTGGAGCTCTTCTCCTCTCTTGCAAAATCACACCAAAAAGCTCAAGATGGCTCTTCCTCTCACTCTACACACTCAAACTCGTTAGGGTGGGTTATCTCTTCTGGGAAGGTAGCTGCAAATGAAGGACATAAGTGTTGGATAAGGTGTCTAAGTCCATAACTATTTCTGGTATGTACTTGACCCGACCCGACATGGTCCATTTGGGTTGCATGGCACCATGCAATTGGATAGACTAAATGAGAGAAATAACACTTGGAGATTATTAATATATTATAAGTTCTAATATATTAATAATATTATTTGATTAGTTTGATCAAGAATTAATTTAGAATTAATTATGTGATCAAAAGATAACTAATTAAATATATGGGTTGATTATGTAAATCATCCATATCTTGTATAGTGGGCTAAGAGGCTCCATGGATTATCAAGTTGGGTTCTACCCATAGGATGCTCCATGGATGCTCCATGGGAGTTACAAACCCATGGGTCATGGAAATGAAGAGTCATGACACATTAGCGTTTAACCCTAGATGTGTCAACACTATATAAGAAACATATTCTCCACCAAAATCGGCTACACTAAAGAAACAAGAGGGCATGGCCGATTTTTGAGAAGTGTGTGTTCTCTCATAAGTTCTTCCAAGAGCATTTGGTGTTGTGTGAAGCATTTGAGGCATCACACTTGGGGTGCTAGGCTCACAAGGTTTCAAGGAACACAAACAACAACAAGGTAAGTTATTCTATCTACTATTCTAGTTAAAATTGTTCCCCATATATGCTAGATAGGAATATAACCTTGGAATTCAACTTTGCATGATAATTAGACAAACATAGATCCAAGGTTATTAGGGTTGCATGTACACTTAGGAAGTGTTAGAATGCTCAAAACCCATCAGTGGTATCAGAGCCTAGGCTTGTTTGTTTTTTATTTGTGCTTAAAAGTTGAAAAAAAAGTCGAAAATCTTGCTGTCTGCGAGTGGACTCGTCGAGTCTATAGGGGGGACTCGTCGAGTTCATGTGTATCTTCAACCAACTTGGCGAGTGAGTTCATGCACTCGGCGAGTAGGGTTGACTGATTGCAGAATTTCGATTTAGTTGCTGGAAATGAATTAGAAACATTACCCTAAACTGTTTTGGTAATTGAAAACTTGTTTTTGGTGGTGTAATGTCTTTGCTAATTCATTTACAACAACTAGTTATCAAAATTACAAAGTTTTAAGTGTAATTTATGAATGTGTTCATATTCATGTTCTTGTTCTTATGATGTTTTAGATGATCATAGGAATTATTTGTAACCTATGTGGTAGATTAATTCTTGATCATAATGTGTTTTAATGGAGTCCATAACTTGTCCTCAAGTTATGGAAAACCAAGAGTCACACTTGAATTAAAACCATTAAAACAAACACAAGAGTTAGAAAAATGAAGAGTCTTCATTTTATTACTCTATTAAACTCATAAGTTACAAGAAATGAAAAGTTTTGAAAGTTACAAAACTTGCCCTCAAGTTTTGGAACAAGTAAAGTTAAGTTAAAACTTTAGTTCCAACCCCTAGAATTTTAAAAGTTAAAATTCAACCCTTATACTTATATTATGATGATTTAATAATTATATATATATATATGTATAAGAATAAAGTCGTCTTACCGCTAGTACGCCTCATTCACGAAGCCGGTCTATAAGGTGGGTATAAGGTTGTTGCCTATAAAATGGTGACTTAATGGGTGTCTACTCTCACCCACCGCTTGCTTGACTGGTGGAGGGTCATTAGCCAAACGGGTAAGACAAGGACTTATAAACTCTCATTCAAAGTATGATGAATATTATAAAGTAACTAAATGTTTTATTAAATTCCCAATCTTAGTTACTTTAGGAAAATGTGAATAAGGTGCTAATCCATGAAATTACACTTTACACTTTGTCTAAGTCGTTGGTGGAGCGTGTGTGGTTAACCGGCACACTAACTTGGACTTAACAAGGTAGGTAAAGGGTGACTTAAGGTTTATTATAGTATCGGTGGAGCGTGTGTGGTTTACCGGCACATCGATTGAGTGATAAACTTTAAGGGTACCAAGTGATTTGCATGGTTACTTCACACCTCGTTTTGTGATCCTCGGTATCCCAGTCACAAAACTTGGAGGGCACTCTCGAGATTGAAACATGCCTTTGAAAAGTTCATTGAATCTCAAAGAATCTAGGAATTTCTAAGAACCAATTATAAAACCTAATATCTAATATTTCGGTTTTCGTGGTGGAAATTGGTGAATCGTCATTCACCTACCTTTCAAATATGGTATAGCTTAGATTACAGCATACCTCTTCTAAGTTATATTATATTGTGATTGGATCCTAGCCTTAATATTACATTTGGGTGTTTTATTAAGGACTCTCTTAAATCTATACTAAACTTGTTCTCCTCTTTCAGATGTCTTCAAATAATGCTTTTGGCTCGAATCCTAATGGCTCCTTTACTCTTATGAGTTTGTGTGGGAAAGTCACCTTTGATGGATCCAACTTCAATGAATGGATCAGAAACATCAGGATGATTACCCGCTACGAGGACAAAGAATATGTCCTTGACAAGGAGCTTAAGGAGATTGATGAGACCACTGCAACTCCTCAGGAGATCGCTGACTTTCAGGCACATAAAAGGGATGCTACGAAAGTAGCATGCATCATGATGGCCACAATGACAGCAGAACTCCAAAAGTCCTATGAGGATTTCTACCCTTATGAAATGCACCAAGATTTGATGGAAAGATACCATCAAAGTGCACGACAAGAGAGGTACGAAATCATCTGCTCCATGATAACAACCATGATGAAGGGCGGGGATTCCATCACGAGCCACATGCAGAAAATGCAAAGATATGTGGATCGATTGCTGAAGCTTAATGTGAACTTCCCTGAGGAGCTTGCAATAGATATAATTTTGCGCTCCTTACCATCGTGCTATGATCAATTCCGCATGACATATCACATGAATAAGGAAGAGGTCACACTCAGCAAACTTCAGGGACTTCTCAAGACTGCAGAATCAGGTCTTAAGGGGAAGTCGGTTGCTATCACTCCTACTCCAAACTCAACTCCGGTTTTGGCAATCGGGAAAAGTCGAGGGAGGAAGAGAAAGAGATCTTCGAAGGGTACCAAGGCTCGGACCCTTGATGGCTCTTCTTCAAGTGGAACCAAGAAAGGTTTCATTGCTCCTTCTTCTGACCCAAAAGAGGCTGAATGCTTCTATTGCCATGAAAAAGCTCATTGGAAGCGGAACTGCCCAAAGTACCAGCAGGATGTGAAGGATGGGAAAGTCAAACCCAACCATGCAGGTATTTACACTATCATCTCTAATAACTCACCCCATTCTAATTCTTGGGTCCTTGATACCGGTTGTGGTATTCATATTTGTTGTAACTTGCAGGGACTAAGAAGAAGTGAGAATGTGGAGCAAGGAGGAATAAACTTGATCATGGGGAACAGGAAAGCTTCACCTGTCACCAAGATTGGAGTTTATACTTTATCGCTAA
Organism: Lactuca saligna; assembly: GCF_052625555.1. NCBI lineage: Eukaryota > Viridiplantae > Streptophyta > Magnoliopsida > Asterales > Asteraceae > Lactuca > Lactuca saligna. The sequence continues at coordinate 184,600,572 of NC_136423.1, forward strand.
GTAGTGGGTTTAGTTTAGATTTGAATAAGTGTTGTTACTCGCCAGGAATGGCAAGAAATATTATTTCCTTTCATGCTTTGTACAAACAAGGGTTTACCTTTTCGTTTAATAATAAAGTTGGTTCTATTGATGCTTTCTTTAATAATGTTCATTATTTTAGAGCATTACCTTGTGATGGTGTGTATGAAGCTGTATCTGTTGTAGATAACTCAGGAAATAATGTTTTGTGTATTGATTCTACTACTAATAATAACTTGGATAAAGCATCATTATGGCATTGTCGTCTTGGACATATAAGCAAGAAACGCATAGGCCAACTCCAAAAGGATGGAGTCTTGGAGTCGTTTGACCTAAAGTCAAATGATAGTTGTGAATCATGCTTACTTGGAAAAATTACAAAGTCACCCTTCACAGGCTCGTGTGAAAGGGGTGAAGGTTTGTTGGACCTTATACACACGGATGTGTGTGGGCCATTCAAACATGCCACAAGGGATGCTAATCGTTATTATTTGACTTTTACTGATGATTACAGTAGATATGGATATGTCTACTTAATCAAGCATAAGTCAGAGACTTTCGAGAAGTTTAAGGAATTTAAACAGGAAGTCGAGAATCAATTGGGCAGGAACATTAAGATGCTTCGATCCGATCGAGGTGGTGAGTATCTTAGTTCAGAGTTCCTCGACTATCTAAGGGAATGTGGGATTGTCGCACAATTGACACCTCCCAGGACACCGCAGTTGAATGGTGTGGCTGAGAGGCGTAATCGAACCTTGTTGGACATGGTTCATTCCATGATGAGTCAAGCTTTGCTACCAATCTCATTCTGGGGATATGCCTTAGAGACTGCCGCCCATATCCTTAATCTAGTCCCTACAAAGAAAGTTGCCAAAACTCTTCACGAGATGTGGACTGGTAAAGTACCTAAACTAGACCACATCAAGATTTGGGGTTGCGAGGCTTTCGTGAGATGCGAGACTCATGATAAGCTCGAACCCCGAAGCGAGAGGTGTATTTTCATCGGCTACCCACAGCAATCCTTTGGTTACCTCTTCTACAGACCTAGTGACAATGTGGTCTTTGTAGCAAGAAGAGGAGTCTTTCGAGAAAGAGAGTTTATAAGCCAAGGAGACAGTGGGAGGCAAATTGATCTTGAAGAAATTCAAGAGTCAAGTGGTGATGGAACTTCAAACTCTAGCCCTCAACTTGAGGAGGAAACTCCTGTTGAGCCAATTGACGAATCTGTACCTCTGAGGCGTTCCACAAGAGTTAGGAGTGCACCTGAGCATTACTATGGATTGCATATTACTGCAAAAGGTGAGACACTTATTAGTGATGGAACACTAGTAAGTCAAGATGACCCTAACAGCTACGAGGAAGCCATGGCAGGCCCCGAGTCTGCTAAATGGAAAGAGGCTATGGATAGCGAGATACAATCCATGCATGACAATCTGTAACAATGCAAATTTTCAAACAAAATTTTCATTTAAAATAAAGTGATTTTATTCAACTAAATATAATAATTCCAAGTTTCATATCAAAATACAATCATAAAATCCCCAAGATCTCAAAATAACAACAGTGTGTACACATCACGCCGGCGCCTTCCCACGGTCCTCGCTAGTACCTGAAACACATACATAACAACTGTAAGCATAAATTCTTAGTGAGTTCCCCAGTATACTACTTACACATATACGCCTTTCCAGGCCCTGACCTTCCGGTCTACAACACAATGCCTTCTGGCCCGTAACATAATCGCCTTCCGGCCCATAACATATTCGCCTTCTGGCCCATAACATATTGCCTTCCGGCCCATAACATATTGCCTTCCGGCCCATAAACATACACAGCACATAATACATTTATCCTAACACATATAGCACATATATCGTATATCATATCCGACCTTTCGGTCACATAACATATTGCCTTCCGGCCCATATAAACATACATAGCACGCATAGCAATTACCTTTCTATTTATAGCACTTATAACACATATCATATCCAACCTTCCGGTCACACAGTCAAACCCTTCCGGGTACAGTATAGTGAGAAGACTCACCTCATGGGTAATGAAAGCTAGCGACTCCTGAAATCACTCGCACTCGATCCGCTGAGCTACAGACTCCCTATAATATCATATATCCCTTATTAATAATTTTATCTTTCAAGACAACTGACCCTAAGAAATCACATGTAGGTCAACTCTGGTCAATGGTCAACGGTCAACGGTCAACTTGATCGGACTCGGCGAGTCTAGACGTCCTCACCAAATCCTGATGTTCCCTTTCTACTCGTCGAGTATCCCTCTTGACTCGACGAGTTCCTCGTGGAAGAATCGCGGGGCCACCCCGACTCCACTCGCCGAGTCTGAAGAACAGCTCGACGAGTCCTAGTTAATCTCCAAGCTACTCGCCGAGTCTGTTCATTGGACTCGGCGAGTCCATGCCATGCAGTCGATCAAACTGCTTCCTGAGATCAGTATTGTCCTGACCATTCATAGGTTTGGTCCTCCTAAGCTGGTACAACACTTAAGGCCTTCATTTAGGTGCTCATGCTACACCCCAAGGCTTATAATTTACATTTTGACCTAAGGCATAAGGATTCCAATCCAAAACCTCTCTTAATTCCCGAAATACACAGGCATGGGACATTCTGGACCTATAAAGGTCCTAATACAGGGTTATAATCGTTTGGGGAAACAAGGATAACAATCAATCTAGTCACAAAAGGGTTCCATAAACCCTAAACCCATGCACACATCAACATAGCAGATTATAATCCGAATTGTTACCTGAATAATGCACTCTCTGTGTCCCCAATCCTCAGAACTTGATTCCCTTGTTGTTCCTTTAGCCAAACCCTTCTCTTCCTTGCACAATAACTTCTTCAAGATCACCAATGGCCTTCAATCCTTGCTCCAGATGCACACAACCGATTAGGGTTCTTCTCAGTAGGCTAAAGACGGACAATGATGGCCTATAAGTTCATTATATACATTCCAAAACCAAACGGCTAGGGTTTCCGCTGAACAGCGCAGACTCGCCGAGTCCATAATGGACTCGTTGAGTCCAGTCGCGAACCCGCGACCAAGTCTGTGGTCCTACTCGGCAAGTCTGGCTCCAACTCGCCGAGTCCCCTCCTAAAACACCCCAAAAACAATATTATGACAATACCTGAAATTCCAGGCTGTTACAACTCTCCCCCACTAGGACTAGACTTCGCCCTCGAAGTCTCACTCTGCAAATAACTCCGGATGTTGCTCCCGCATCTCACGCTCCGACTCCCAAGTCATCTCCGATCCTTTCCGGTGTTGCCACTGAACCAACACCAGAGGTACCTCCTTGTTCCTCAGAACCTTGATCTTCCGATCCCTGATGGCTACTGGTCTCTCTGCGTAATTCAAGCTCACATCCACCTGAATATCCTCTAATGGAACCACTGCCAATTCATCGGCTATACACTTCCTCAACTGCGATACGTGAAAAGTATTGTGGATCTGTCCCAACTCTGCTGGCAACTCCAACCGATAAGCTACCCGGCCTACCCTTGCAATCACACGAAATGGGCCTATAAACCGGGGCCCCAACTTGCCCCTCAACCTGAACCGGATCACTCCTTTCCAAGGAGAAACCTTCAGGAGAACGAAGTCGCCAACCTGAAATTCAAGCTCGGACCGGCGTCTGTCCGCATAACTCTTCTGTCGGCTCTGGGCGGTCAATAACCTCTGTCTAACCTGCTGAATCTGCTCTGTCGTCTAAAGTACAATCTCCGTACTGCCCATCACTCTCTGTCCCACCTCTCCCCAGCAAATGGGGGTCCGACACCTCCTACCATACAACAACTCAAAAGGTGGCATACCAATGCTCGAATGATGGCTGTTGTTGTAGGAAAACTCTGCCAAGGGTAAATGCGCATCCCAGCTACCCCCGAAGTCTAACACACATGCTCGAAGCATGTCCTCCAATGTCTGAATCGTCCGCTCGCTCTGACCGTCGGTCTGGGGATGGTATGCGGTACTAAAATGCAGTTTAGTACCCAGATCCTCATGGAATTTCTTCCAGAACCTGGAAGTGAAGCGTACATCACGGTCCGAAACAATCGAGATCGGCACTCCATGCCGAGATACTACTTCCCTCACGTATATCTCCGCCAACTTCTCCGCTGATGAACTCTCGCTGATGGCAAGGAAATGTGCACTCTTCGTCAACCTATCCACAATCACCCAAATTGCATCGACTCCCCTGGCAGTTCTTGGCAATTTGGTGATGAAATCCATAGTAATCTGTTCCCACTTCCACTCAGGAATCTCCAAAGGCTGCAACTTGCCATGCGGTCTCTGGTGCTCGGCCTTAACCCTACGGCAGGTCAAACACCTCTCAACGAACCAGGCGACGTCTCTCTTCATACAAGGCCACCAGTATTCCTTCCTCAAGTCCAAATACATCTTTGTAGCACCGGGATGAATCGAAACTTTCGATCTGTGAGCCTCTTCCATCAAAGTAGCACGCGTACCGCCCACGAACGGTACCCAAATCCGACCCTGAAACGTCAGAAGTCCTCGTCCATCCTTAACGAACTCTGAGATTAACCCAATGACCCGCTCTTTCTTCTGCATCTTAGATCTCACAGCCTCGGCCTGCGCCCCACGAATAGCATCCAATACCGGAGTCATCACCGTCAGTCTCAGACATACATCTCGCAATGGAGTGCTCTCCGCCCTGCGGCTCAATGCATCGGCTACCACATTAGCCTTGCCCGGGTGGTATAGAATTTCACAGTCATAATCCTTGACCACGTCCAACCATCTCCTCTGACGCATATTTAGGTTGGGTTGATCCATCAAATACTTCAAACTCTTATGGTCCGTGTATATCGTACATCGAACCCCATACAGGTAGTGACGCCAAATCTTGAGAGCGAACACTAATGCCCCCAACTCTAGGTCATGCGTGGGATATCTCGCCTCGTGAGGCTTTAGCTGCCTCGATGCATAAGCTATCACATGACCTCTCTGCATCAACACTGCACCCAGTCCCAAAATCGATGCGTCGCAATATACGACAAAATCTTCCATCCCTTCCGGGAGAGCTAATACCGGGGCTTCGCACAATCTCTGGCGAAGTGTCTCGAAAGAAGTCTGTTGCTCGGGTCCCCAAGAGAATGCAACACCCTTCCGGGTCAATCTGGTGAGCGGTACTGCGATCTTGGAGAAGTCCCTAATAAACCTCTGATAGTACCCTGGCAACCCAAGGAAACTCCTGATCTCGGAAGGTGACTTCGGTACCTCCCAACTCATCACTGCCTCAACCTTGGCCGGATCGACCAATATCCCTGCCTGATTAACAACATGTCCAAGGAATTGGACCTCCCGCAACCAGAAGTCACATTTGGAGAATTTTGCATATAGCTTCTCCGACCTCAGTACCTCAAGGACCTCCCTCAAATGTCCCTCATGCTGCTCTCTAGATCGCGAATACACTAAGATGTCGTCGATAAATACAATCACTGACCGATCCAACATCAGCCTGCATACCCTGTTCATGAGGTCCATGAACACCGCCGGGGCATTAGTGAGCCCGAAAGGCATCACCACAAACTCGTAATGCCCATATCGCGTCCTAAATGCTGTCTTCTGGACGTCCTCATCCCGCACTCTTACCTGATGGTACCCTGACCTCAGATCGAACTTGGAGAACCAAGATGCCCCTTGCAACTGATCGAATAAATCATCGATCCTCGGTAACGGATAGCGGTTCTTGACCGTCACTTTGTTCAACTCCCGGTAATCAATGCACATCCGGTGTGAACCATCCTTCTTCTTGACGAACAGGATCGGTGCTCCCCACGGCGAGCTGCTCGGCCGAATAAATCCCTTCCCCAGCAACTCCTGGAGTTGCAAGGACAACTCTTGCATCTCTGGAGGTGCGAGACGATAAGGCACCTTCGCAATAGGCGCAGCCCCCAGAATCAGGTCGATACCAAACTCTAATTGCCTCGCAGGAGGTACTCCCGGCAGCTCCTCGGGAAAAACATCTGGAAACTCGCGCACCACTGGAACCTCTTCCACTGACCTTGGTCTCTCGGAAGCCTCCCGCGTATCCATCACATACACCACAAAACCCTTACATCCCTGCTGTAGACATTGCCTCGCCCTAGCGGCCGAACAAAAAGCTGATCCCGAACGGGTACCCTCGCCGTACACCGTAAGAACTCCCCCACTAGGGTCTCGTATAGTCACCAGCTGGCGCTCACAGTCGATGACAGCGCTGAATCGACTCAACCAGTCCATGCCCACGATGACACAGACATCACCCATCACAATAGGAATTAGGTCAATCGGAAACTCAACCCCGAAAATCTCTAGTACGCACCCCCGAAGAACCTCCGTGGCACAAATCACCTTCTCGGCCGCTATAGAAACGCTCAGAGGCCGACTTAACAGCTCACAACTACTGCTGATATGCTGACTAAAAGCTAAAGATACAAAGGACCTACTCGCACCCGAGTCAAATAACACTAGAGCAGGCATAGAGTTCACAAGAAAAGTACCTACACATATATTAACATAAACATAACACTAGAGCAGGCATAGAGTTCACAAGAAAAGTACCTACACATATATTAACATAAGCATAACATTTCGACTTTAAATAAATACATGAATTACAGCATACCTGCCACAACATCGGGCGCAGCACGGACCTCCTCCGCAGTCAGCTAAAAGGCTCTCCTGCGAGCCCTCGGGGCCTCGACCTTCGCCGCTCGAGTCTCAGTAGTCCTGGTAGTAGGTGTAGATCCCTGACGAAGCTGCGGGCACTCGGCCTTCCGATGGCCTGTCTGGTTGCAATGAAAACAAACCATAAACCCCTTAGGACAATCCCTGGCAATGTGTCCTTCCTTGCCACACTTGTAGCAACCACCAGCTCGGCACGCCCCCTCATGACCCTTGCCGCACTTTCCGCAAGTGCGGCCCTTCGGACCTCCCATCCTCAAATCAGCGGACTTGGTCCGCTTGGCTGCCGGCTGAGACTGAGCCGGCCGCCGGTCCACCTGCCGAGACTCGGCCTCCTCCCTGGCCTGGGTCTCCAATTCGACCTCGCGCTTCCTGGCATTCTCCTGAAGCTCAGTGAAAGTACGATAGGTGGAGTTTGACACAAACTCCCGGATATCCCTCCTCAAAACGCCTAAGTACCGGCTCATCCGTGACTGCTCTGTAGACACCAGCTCGGGGCAGAACATCGCCCTCTCGTGAAACTTCCGTGTGACCACCGCAACCGAATCAGTACCCTGCTTAAGGGTCAAGAACTCCTGAATCAATCGTTTCCTCTCTACTGGGGGAACGTACTCGTCCCTGAACATGTCAGTAAACCTCTCCCATGTCACTGCTGTAATCTCCGCCAGAGTGAAGTTCGCCGTCACGAACTTCCACCAATCCTTCGCTCCCAGACGGAGCTGGTTCAAAGCGAACCGTACCCTCAGGTGCTCCGGGCATGAGCAAGTGTAGAAGCACCCTTCAATGTCGGCGATCCACCTCATCACAACAATCGGATCCTACGTCCCATCGAACTCAGGGGGTTTCGTGTTGCTGAATTCCCGGAATAGCAACGAATCGCCCCCTTGCGGCCTGACAGCGGCCACGGCTGCGGTAGCGGCAGCGGCTGCAGCCTCAGTCAGTGCGGCGTACCGCTCTTCGACGTCTCCATCAGAGTGGTCTTAATAGACCCAAACATCTCCGGGATCTCAGCCCGGATCGCTGCAGCTACCTCCTCCTGAATCATCTGACGAATATCCTCGTCGCTCACACTGCTCGAACTCGCCCTGTGGCGTGTGGTAACCATGATGTCTCTGAAATACAACATAAAATTATCAGAGACCTCATCAAGTACAATTGTACTCGATAACGCAACCCTACTCAGTCTCCGATATCCAGGAATTCTTACTTGGGTCTTCCACCGACCCGGTGTCTTCGGTAGTACGGGCCCAATACTACCGACCACACCGTCTCAGCATTCGTCCCAAATCTTCCTCCCCAAACCCCGAATAGTGAGTACTCTACTTTTGATATGCACTATCTACCTGCACGCTACCAAATATCTCATATCGGCAAACTCCCTAGACTAAGGCATCACAAATCAGGCCACTCTAGTCCTATCATGAATACCTAGTCTTCTAGCATGCATAACAATTCATAATTCATTGCATAACATAACATTGTAAGGTATTCTGGGGATCTTTACCGTTCGGGCGCTGGCTGATCGTACACACTGCTTCTTTCTTGTTTACCACCTTACCATTTATAAAAGTTTATGCCTTTATTATTTTTAAAAGATTTTCCTCAAATCCTCGGTTTGAGTTCAGTTAAACCCGAAGGTACACCCGAATCCCTCAAACCAAGGCTCTGATACCAATTGTAACAACGCAAATTTTCAAACAAAATTTTCATTTAAAATAAAGTGATTTTATTCAACTAAATATAATTATTCCAAGTTTCATATCAAAATACAATCATAAAATCCCCAAGATCTGAAAATAACAACAGTGTGTACACATCACGCCGACGCCTTCCCACGGTCCTCGCTAGTACCTGAAACACATATACATAACAACTGTAAGCATAAATGCTTAGTGAGTTCCCCAGTATACTACTTACACATATACGCCTTTCCAGGCCCTGACCTTCCGGTCTACAACACAACGCCTTCCGGCCCGTAACATAATCGCCTTCCGGCCTATAACATATTCGCCTTCCGGCCCATAACATATTGCCTTCCGGCCCATAACATATTGCCTTCCGGCCCATAAACATACACAACACATAATACATTTATCCTAACACATATAGCACATATATCGTATATCATATCCAACCTTTCGGTCACATAACATATTACCTTCCGGCCCATATAAACATACATAGCACGCATAGCAATTACCTTTCTATTTATAGCACTTATAACACATATCATATCCGACCTTCCGGTCACACAGTCAAACCCTTCCGGGTACAGTATAGTGAGAAGACTCACCTCGTGGGTAATGAAAGCTAGCGACTCCTGAAATCACTCGCACTCGATCCGCCGAGCTACAGACTCCCTATAATATCATATATCCCTTATTAATAATTTTATCTTTCAAGACAACTGACCCTAAGAAATCACATGTAGGTCAACTCTGGTTAACGCTCAACGGTCAACGGTCAACTTTACCGGACTCGGCGAGTGCTAAGGCGACTCGGCGAGTCTAGACGCCCTCACCAAATCCTGATGTTCCCTTTCTACTCGTCGAGTATCCCTCTTGACTCGACGAGTTCCTCGTGCAAGAATCGCGGGGCCACCCCGACTCCACTCGCCGAGTCTGAAGAACAGCTCGATGAGTCCTAGTTAATCTCCAAGCGACTCGCCGAGTCTGTTCATTGGACTCGGCGAGTCCATGCCATGCAGTCGATCAAACTGCTTCCTGAGATCAGTATTGTCCCGACCATTCATAGGTTTGGTCCTCCTAAGCTGGTACAACACTTAAGGCCTTCATTTAGGTGCTCATGCTACACCCCAAGGCTTATAATTTACATTTTGACCTAAGGCATAAGGATTCCAATCCAAAACCTCTCTTAATTCCCGAAATACACAGGCATGGGACATTCTGGACCTATAAAGGTCCTAATACAGGGTTATAATCGTTTGGGGAAACAAGGATAACAATCAATCTAGTCACAAAAGGGTTCCATAAACCCTAAACCCATGCACACATCAACATAGCAGATTATAATCCGAATTGTTACCTAAATAATGCACTCTCTGTGTCCCCAATCCTCAGAACTTGATTCCCTTGCTGTTCCTTTAGCCAAACCCTTCTCTTCCTTGCATAATAACTTCTTCAAGATCACCAATGGCCTTCAATCCTTGCTCCAGATGCACACAACCGATTAGGGTTCTTCTCAGTAGGCTAAAGACGGACAATGACGGCCTATAAGTTCATTATATACGTTCCAAAACCAAACGGCTAGGGTTTCCGCTGAACAACGTAGACTCGCCGAGTCCATAATGGACTCGTCGAGTCCAGTCGCGAACCCGCGACCAAGTCTGTGGTCCTACTCGGCGAGTCTGGCTCCAACTCGCCGAGTCCCCTCTTAAAACACCCCAAAAACAATATTATGACAATACCTGAAATTCCAGGCTGTTACACAATCAAGTTTGGAACTTGGTTGAAAATGTACCAGGTCGTAAGACAGTGGGGTGCAAATGGGTCTTCAAGAAGAAGACCGACATGGATGGTAAAGTACACACTTATAAGGCTAGACTGGTTGCAAAGGGCTTCTCTCAAATTCCTGGAATGGATTATGATGAGACCTTTTCTCCGGTAGCCAAGATTAAGTCTATTCGGGTTCTGTTAGCCATAGCCGCATTTCATGACTATGAAATTTGGCAAATGGATGTCAAAACCGCTTTCCTTAATGGAAAGTTGGCTGAAGATGTTTACATGAGTTAGCCAGAGGGTTTTGTCAGCAACGAGTACCCTAATAGAGTGTGTAAGCTTGAGAAATCCATTTATGGATTAAAGCAAGCACCTCGCAGATGGAATCTTTACTTTGATGAAAAGGTCAAGGAATTTGGTTTTTCTAGGAGTGAAGATGAATCTTGTGTGTATGTCAAGGCTAGTGGGAGTATAGTTAGCTTCTTGGTATTGTATGTGGATGACATACTACTCATAGGAAACGACATTCCAACCCTGCAGGAAGTAAAGTCCTGGCTTGGAAAGTGTTTCGCTATGAAGGACCTTGATGAAGCTGCCTATATTTTAGGGATAAGGATCTTGAGAGATCGGAGTAAAAGACTAATTGGACTTAGTCAAAGTACCTACTTGGATAAGGTGCTGAAGAGATTCAGCATGCAAGACTCCAAGAAAGGAGAGTTGCCCATCCAGAGTAACGCCAAACTGAGTAAGACACAAAGCCCTAGCACTGAGGCTGAGATAGCACAAATGAGTTGAGTACCTTATGCTTCGGCTGTCGGATCGATCATGTATGCTATGACGTGTACTCGACCTGATGTAGCTTTTGCCCTGAGCATGGTTAGCAGGTTTCAGGGGAACCCTGGCAAGGCACACTGGACTGCGGTAAAGAATATTCTCAAGTACCTACGAAGGACTAAGGACTGGGTCCTTACCCTCGGTGGGCGTGATGACTTGAGAGTTGTAGGGTATAGTGATGCTAGCTTCCAGACTGATAGGGATAACTTCCGCTCTCAGTCGGGCTGGGTCTTTACCCTAAATGGAGGAGCAATTTCTTGGAAGAGTTCCAAGCAAGAGACAGTGGCAGATTCTACTTGTGAATCAGAGTATATTGCAGCTAGCGAGGCGGCCAAGGAGGCGTTATGGTTGAGGAACTTCATTGGAGACCTTGGAGTTGTACCAGCTATTAAAGAGCCAATGGAAATTTTCTGTGATAGTGAAAGTGCTGTTGCCTTAGCCAAGGAACCAAGGGATCACGGGAGATCCAGACTCATCGACAGAAAATACCATTTCATCAGACATCAGATCGAAGAAGGACTCCTCGTGGCAAAGAGGGTATCATCAGATGAGAATCCGGTAGATCCCCTCACGAAGGGACTGACTCGGGTTAAGCATCTCCAGCATGCTCGGAGCATAGGGCTGAAGGATGATATTAGATTTAGTAGTTAGATAACCTCGAAATTTGTAAAGTGTAATTGACATCTGATGATGAATAAAAGTGTTTTATTTATGAGTAAAGTGTTGCTATCTCTTGCTGATCGTTTACTATATTTCTTTTGCATGTTTTGACTTCCAGAATAATTTTTGTTTGGTATAACATATTATTCAAACCTCCACAGTTGGTCATATGTCGGAAGTAGGTATGAATCAAGACTGTCATGTTTGGTTGTAGAGGTCTTGGACAAGGCTACAGCAATCATGAGTGCTCATAAGTTCTGAGCATTGGACTCAACCCACGCTCACTGGAATCACTTCATGGAATTCTATCTCGAGTGATCATGAGATGGTAATATCGTATAAGTCTTCAAACCTAGAGATATGATTTGTTACTTACAAGTTGGTTATGCATTGATTGTATGAAAAACGCATTGGTAACTCGATGTTATAAATCGCGCTCTTGTGTGTAATTCAATGAGTGGTAGAACAAACATATGAGTCGAAGTTTATCTGTTCCTTCTTGGATTAGAAGCTGATATCTGGGCCCCTCGATGATTTTGTTTTGACCTATGTGTCGGGCCCGGTCAGAACTAAGTTGATGTGTTCAATGAAGTTCTTTGTCAAACAAATCGGAAATCAGGAAACAAACTGTTGGACAATAAGTAAGACGTTGTTCAATGTATTTGTCCGACTGATATCTAGAACAGAGGATTATATGATCACTTATCTTAAATGGCGTACCATCATCTTCTCAGTTCCGAGAAACCTTGTAAAGAGCTACGATTGCCGATCGGTTCCTGAAGTCATACTTGCAGTAATAGTTATTAGACTTATCCAAGTGGGAGACTGTTGGATAGGGTGTCTAAGTCCATAACTATTTCTGGTATGTACTTGACCCGACCCGGCATGGTCCATTTGGGTTGCATGGCACCATGCAATTGGATAGACTAAATGAGAGAAATAACACTTGGAGATTATTAATATATTATAAGTTCTAATATATTAATAATATTATTTGATTAGTTTGATCAAGAATTAATTTAGAATTAATTATGTGATCAAAAGATAACTAATTAAATATATGGGTTGATTATGTAAATCATCCATATCTTGTATAGTGGGCTAAGAGGCTCCATGGATTATCAAGTTGGGTTCTACCCATAGGATGCTCCATGGATGCTCCATGGGAGTTACAAACCCATGGGTCATGGAAATGAAGAGTCATGACACATTAGCGTTTAACCCTAGATGTGTCAACACTATATAAGAAACATATTCTCCACCAAAATCGGCTACACTAAAGAAACAAGAGGGCTTGGCCGATTTTTGAGAAGTGTGTGTTCTCTCATAAGTTCTTCCAAGAGCATTTGGTGTTGTGTGAAGCATTTGAGGCATCACACTTGGGGTGCTAGGCTCACAAGGTTTCAAGGAACACAAACAACAACAAGGTAAGTTATTCTATCTACTATTCTAGTTAAAATTGTACCCCATATATGCTAGATAGGAATATAACCTTGGAATTCAACTTTGCATGATAATTAGACAAACATAGATCCAAGGTTATTAGGGTTGCATGTACACTTAGGAAGTGTTAGAATGCTCAAAACCCATCAATAAGTGCCCTTAAATAGGGCTCAGGCCTAAAGATTTAGGGTTTCTATCAACAGCACAAACTCGTCGAGTCCATTTATTAACCTGAGTCATTAGTCGCGATCCTACTCGACGAGTTTAGGTGTCAACTTGTCGAGTCCCCCTTCTTAACTCAAAAGTAACACTTAAATTATGATACCTGGAAATCTGGATGCTACAATTCTCCCCTACTAGAATCAGACTTCGTCCTCGAATTCTCACTTTACAAACAAATATGGATGTTGCTTCCGCATCCCCGTCTCCGGCTCCCAAGTCAACTCGGACCCTCTCTGATGTTGCCACTGGACATGAACCATGGGCACCTCTTTGTTCCTCAGAACCTTGATCTTCCGATCCAAGATCAAGATCGGCCTCTCAATGTAATTCAGGCTTGCATCCACCTGAATATCCTCTAGCAGCATTACCACCATCTCATCGGATATACACTTCCTCAACTGGGATATGTGGATGGTATCATGGATCTGACCCAACTCCTCGGGTAGCTCTAAACGGTATGCAACGTTGCCTACTCTGGAAATCACCCTGAAAGGACCAATGTATCGGGGCCCCAGTTTACCCCTCTTCCTAAATCGGATCACTCCTTTCCAAGGAGATACCTTCAGGAGTACAAAGTCTCCAACCTGGAAGTCGAGCTCGGATCGCCGCCTATCCGTATAACTCTTCTGGCAGCTCTGGGCTGTCAGTAACCTCTGCCTGACTTGTTGTATCTGCTCAGTCATCTTAAGAACTATCTCAGTGCTACCCATCACTCGCTTCCCTACCTCTCCCCAACAGATGGGAGTCTGACACCTCCTCCCATATAAAAGCTCAAAGGGAGGCATACCAATAATCGAATGGTGGTTGTTGTCGTAAGAAAACTCAACCAATGGTAGGTACGTGTCCCAACTTCCCCCGAAATCCATAACACATGCTCGAAGCATGTCCTCAAGCATCTGTATCGTTCGTTTACTCTGGCCATTTGTTTGTGGATGGTAAGTAGTACTGAAATGCAATCTCGTACCCAACTCCTCATGGAACTTCTTTCAGAACCTGGAAGTGAAACGTACATCTCGGTCTTACACAATCGAGATTGTCACTCCATTCCGCGACACCACTTCTCTAACATATATATCTTCCAGCCTCTCCATAGAAGAGCTCTCACTGATAGCAAGGAAGTGAACGCTCTTCGTCAGCCGATCCACAATCACCCAAATTGCATCAACACCCCTTATGGTCCTCAACAATTTGGTGATGAAGTCCATAGAAATCTATTCCCAATTCTACTGGGGAACTTCTAGTGGCTACAACTTGCCATGTGAATGCTAGTGCTCTGCCTTAACTCGGCGACAGGTCAAGCACCTCTCTACTACCTACGCAACATCCCTCTTCATACACGGCCACCAATAATCTCTCTTCAGGTCCAAATACATCTTAGTGGCCCCGGGATGGATCAAGAATCTTGATCTGTGCGCCTCCTCCATCAGTATGCTACGTGTCCCGCCCATAAACGACACCCAAATCCGACCATGAAAGGTCATAAGCCCTCAAATATCGGTAACAAACTCGGATACCTGCCTAATCACCCGCTCTCTCTTGTGGTTCTCCGGTCTCACAGCCTCTGCATGGGCCTCTCGAATGGTATCCAACATCAGAGTCATTAACGTCATCCTCATGCATATATATCGAATTGGGGCACTTTTCGCCCTGCGGCTCAGAGCATCGGCTACCATGTTAGCCTTGCCCGGGTGGTACAGGATCTCACAATCATAATCCTTTACCACATCCAACCATCTCCTATGGTGCATATTCCGGTTAGGATGATTTATCAGGTACTTCAAACTCTTGTGATCCATGTATATGGTACACCGAACCCCATACAAATAATGTCACCATATCATTAGAGAGAACACCACTGCCCCCAACTCCAAATCGTGGGTGGGATACCATGTCTCATGAGGATTTAGCTGCCTCGATGTGTATGCTATCACGTGTCCTCTCTGCATAAGCACCACACCCAAACTCGATATAGACGCATCACAGTACACCATGAAATCCTCCATTCCCTCCGGAAGGGCTAACACCAGTGCTTCGCATAATCTCTGGCGAAGAGTGTCAAACGAGGTTTGCTGCTCGGGATCCCAAGTAAAAGCAACGCCCTTCCGGGTCAATCTGTTGAGGGGAACAATAAGCTTGGAGAAATCTCTGATAAATCTCTGATAGTAGCCGGCCAACCCCAGAAAGCTCCTGATCTTGTTGGGGGATCTCGGCACTTCCCAACTCATGACAGCTTCAATCTTGGCCGGATCGACCAATATCCCATTAGGATTAACAAGGTGCCCCAAGAACTGGACCTCTCATAACCAGAAATGACACTTGGAGAATTTAGCATAAAGCCTCTCCGATCTCAATACTCCAAGGATCTCCCTCAGATGCTCCTCATGATGCTCTTTGGATCTCGAATACACTAGAATGTCATCGATGAACACAATCACCGATCGATCCAACATCGGTCTGCACACTCGGTTCTTGAGATCCATGAATGTTGTTGGTGCATTGGTGAGCCCAAAAGGCATCACAACGAACTCGTAATGCACATAACGAGTCCTAAATGCTATCTTCGGGATATCCTCATCACGCACCCTCATCTGATGATATCCAAACCTCAAGTCTATCTTGGAGAACCAAGATGCACCCTGCAACTGGTAGAAAAAATTGTCGATCCTTGGTAGTGGATAACGGTTCTTGACCGTCAACTTGTTCAACTCCTGGTAATCAATGAACATCCGGTGTGAACCATCCTTTTTCTTGACAAAAACGATTGGCGCTCCCCACAGGGAGCTACTCAGTAGGATGAATCCCTTCCCCTGCAGCTCCTGAAGCTGTGAGGATAACTCCTGCATCTTTGGTGGCGTAACGCGATATGGTGCCTTGGCAATAGGCACTGCTCCTGGAACCAAATCAATATGGAACTCCACCTGCCTTTTCTGGAGGCACACCGAACAACTCCTCGGGAAAAATATCTGGGAACTCACGCCCTATTGGAACCTCATTGACAGAACTCAACCTCTGTGTGGCAACTTGCGCATCCATCACATAGGATACAAACCCTCGATAGCCATGCTATAGACTTTGTCTTGCCCTGGCAGCTGAGCAGAAGGCTGACCCAGCTTGGGTACCCTCTCCATAGACCGTAAGTACTACCCCACTAGGGTCTCGTATAGTCACCAACTGACACTCGCACTCAATAACAGCTCCAAATCGGCTCAACCAGCACATGCCCACAATGACACACATCCCCCATCGTAATCGGTACCAACTCTATTGGGAACTCAACATCGAAAATCTCAAGTACACATCCTTGAATCACATCAGTAGCAAAAACCGCTCATTCGTTAGCTATAGAAACTCTTAGAGGGCGACTCAACGCCTCCCCGTCGGATACTGATGTGATGGATAAATGCTAATGACACAAAAGATTGCCTCGCACCCAAGTCAAATAACACCAAAGCAGGTACAAAATTCACAAGAAAAGTACCTATGCATACCACCATATAAGCACAATATCTCAAACTCAGTAATAGTAAATAAAAGAACACATACCAATCACAACATCGGGCGCTGCGCAGACCTCCTCCACTGTCAACTGAAAGGCTCTCCCACAAGCCTTCAATGCCTCGGTGTTCGTTGGTCGGGCCTCGGTAGCTCTAGCAGCAGGTGCAGATCCCTATGTTGATCCCTGAGGTAGCTGTGGGCACTCGGCATTCTGATGGCCAGTTTGGTTGCAGTGAAAGCAAACTGCAAAACCCCTTGGGAAATCCCTCGCGAATGCCCCTCATTGCCACACTTGTAGCACACCCCTGCTCTTCATACTCCTTCATGGCTCTTGCCGCACTTCCCACAAGTGCGGCCCTTCTGTCCCCCAGACGTCGAATCAGCAGGCTTTTCCCTTTTGACTATCGGATGTGACTGCACCGGTCGCCTATCCCTCCTATGAGCCTCGGCCTCCTCCCTGGCCTGAGTCTCTAGCTCAATCTTCCTCTTCCGAGCATTTGCCTAGAGCTCGAAAAATGTCCGGTATGTCGAGTTCGCCACGAACTCACGAATATCTCTCCTCAGTATGCTCAGATACCGGCTCATACATGTCTGCTCGGTAGACACGTGCTCAGGGCAAAACAACGGCCTCTCATGAAACATGCTTGTAATCACAGTCACAGACTCCATCCCCTTCTTGAGGGACAAGAACTCCTACGCCAACTGTTCCCTCTCCACCAGGGGAACATACTCATCTCGTAACATGGTGGTAAACCTTTCCCTGGTCATTACTGTAATCTCTACTGAAGTGAAATCAACTGTTACAAATTTCCACCAGTCCTTCGCTCCTAAGCGAAACTGGTTCAAAGAGCCAGATGCTCCGGACAAGAGCAGGTGTATAAGCATCCCTTAATGTCAGAGATCCACCTCATCGTGGCTATCGGTTCATGAGTCCCATCAAACTCTGGTGGCTTCATGTTGCTGAACTCTCGGTACAGTAATGAGTCACCCCCTTATGGCCTCGTGGCAGCGACAGCTACAGTGGCTGCAGTAGCAGCCGCCTCAGTAACTGCATCATATCTCTCGTCAAACGTCTTAATAAGTGTGGTCTTGATAGACCCAAACATCTTCGTAATGGCCTCCCGGATCGCCGCGGTCACCTCATCATGAATCATGCAATGAATCTCCTCGTCGCTAACGTCGCTGCCCCCTGGTGTGTGGCATGTCACAACCATGATATCTCTGAAACACAACATATAAGAAATCAGAGACTCAGTCGAGTATACTAGCACTCGATACTCAACCCTACTTGTTCCTTAGTACCCTAAGGATTCTTACTTGGACTGGTTACTGATCCGGTATTTCCAGTAATACGGGCCCTATACTACCTTCGACACCGCATCAGTATTCACCCTAAGTCCTCCTCCTAGGATCCCATATCACAAGTACACTATCTCTCATTGAACACATGCTACCCTCTAGTAGACCACTCATAAGCTCCTCGCTGCTACCTACTCTCTCTCGAAGCAACTCATAGTATTAGTAATCTCCTAGGCTAAGGCATCACAAATCAAGCACTCTTGTCCTAGATATGAATACCTAGCCTACTCTAGCATGCATATCATATCACATAAAATCTCACAACACATAATGTAAGGGTAGTTTGGGAATTCACCATTCGGGCGTTGGCTGATATTACACACTGCTGCATTCTGCTTTTCTCAAATTCTTTTACTCTTTTAGAAAAATTGTTTCTTTTATGAAATTTTTTCTATAATCCTCAGTTTGAGTTTAGATACGCCCGAAGGTGCATCCGAATCCCTCAAACCAAGGCTCTGATACCAACTTGTAACAACGTAAATTTTCAAAACGATTTTTTCATTTTTAAAACATGACATATCTCATGAAATAATCTCAATACATCAAATGTGTCAAATGTTATCTCAGTAGAAACATATCCCAAAATCTGAAATACAATTGCATAATACTCTATCAGTATCTACAAATCATGCAGACGCATTCCCACGATCCTCGCTGGTACTTGAAACATATATCACATACACGGTAAGCATAAATTCTTAGTGAGTTCCCCAAAATACCACATACAACACATAAGCCACTAGAGGCTATAACTCGGTAAGACCCTCCGGTCAATATGTCTCAGCAGGACCCTCCAGTCCTATAGCTCGTTGGACCCTCTAGTCCCGTAGCTCGTTGGACCCTCCGGTCCAGTCTGGTTGAGGACCCTCTGGCCTCGTAAGTTGTTGGACCCTTCAGTCCACTCTAATATCACATAGCATACATAAATCACATAGCATATAATCTCAAGCAAGCACATAACACGTAAGACCCTTCGGTATGCACATAGATACCACTCTAGGTAGTGTATAGTGAGAAGACTCACCTCGTAAGATGTCTAGAAAACACTCGTGCTGGAATCCCCGCTCTAGCCTCCGCTTATCAAAATGATAACATCTCTAATAAATATACTCCTTACATCCTCCTCTTTAAGAATGGGTAGAAGACTATTCTACCCCTCCCTGGCCTCTCTTTAAATTAGTTTCACCAACCCTAAGGTCAACCAAAGTTAACTTACTCAACGGTACAACATTGACCAGACTCGTCGAGTGCACTCGAGTGACTCGGCGAGTCCACGTGTGTGCTCTGAATTCTCCTAAGGCCTTACTCTGAGTCACCCTTTCACTCGACGGGTTACCACTGATCACGAATCGCGGGGCAACCCGATCTTACTCGTCAAGTCCTCTTATGGACTCGGCGAGTTTCCTCCGTGGCAACACTCATTTAACCTTCTGAGGTCAGATATGATTCTCTAACCTATAGATCTGACCTTCCAACCCCCAAAAGTCACGTAAACATTCAATCTTTATGTCCATGCACCACACATCAAGCTCCATTTGATGAAATAACTCTTAAAATGACCACCTAGATTCAAAACTCCAATGGGACTACATAAAGCTAGATGATTGGGACTCTCTGGACCTATAAGGGTCCATATCTATAACACAAACTTGCAAGAGGGGTTTGAGGCATCCAAAACCCCCAAAAAACGAAATTATTCAAGCCCTAACCCCAAAAATGGAATCTACACAATATGGAAGACAAGGGTTTAATTTGGTACCTCAGAATGAAGCTCTTTTCTATATCAACTTAGAACCACAACCTCCTCTGGTCCTTTTTGCTGGAGCTCTTCTCCTCTCTTGCAAAATCACACCAAAAAGCTCAATATGGCTCTTCCTCTCACTCTACACACTCAAACTCGTTAGGGTTCTCTCTTCTGGGAAAGTAACCACAAATGAAGGCCATAAGTGTCCTTAAATAGGGTTCCTGCCGAAAGATTTAGGGTCTCTGTCAACAGCGCGTACTCGTCGAGTCCATTCATTAATCTGAGTCATTAGTCGCGATCCTACTCGATGAGTTTAGGTGTCAACTCGTCGATTCCCTGTTCTTAACTCAAAAGTACCACTTAAATTATGATACCTAGAAATCCGGATGTTACATTGTTACTCGTCTGAAATGGCGAGGAATATTATTTCTTTTCATGCTTTGTACAAACAAGGGTTTACCTTTTCTTTTGACCATGAATATGGTAGTATTAATGCTCTCTTCAATAATGTTCCTTATTTTAAATCATTACCTTATGATGGTGTGTATGAAGTTGTGTTTGTTGTAGATAACCTAGGAAATATTGTGTTGTGTACTGATTCCTCCACTAACTTGGAAAAAGCATCATTATGGCATTATCGTCTTGGACATGTAAGAAAGAAACGCATAGGCCAACTCCAGAAGGATGGAGTTTTGGAGTCATTTGACCTAAAATCGGGTGATAGTTGTGAATCTTGTCTACTTGGAAAAATGACAAAATCACCCTTCACTGGTTCTTGTGCTAGGGTGAAGGTTGGTTGGATCTGGTACACACTGATGTGTGTGGACCCTTCAGAACCGCCACAAGGGATGCTAACCGCTACTATGTGACTTTTACTGATGATTTTAGTGGATATGGATATGTATACTTAATCAAGCATAAGTCAGAAATCTTTGAAAAGTTTAAAGAGTTTAAGCAGGAAGTGGAGAATCAATTGGGCAGGAACATTAAGATGATTCGATCCGATCGAGGTGGTGAGTATCTTAGTACAGAGTTCCTTGACTATCTTAAGGAATGTGGGATTGTCTCAAAATTGACACCTCCTAGGACACCACAGCTTAATGGTGTGGCTGAAAGGGGTAATCGTACCTTGTTGGACATGGTTCGTTCCATGATGAGTCGAGCTTCACTACCAATCTCATTTTGGGGGTATGACTTAGAGACTTCCGCCCATATTCTTAATCTAGTCTCTACCAAAAAGGTTGCCAAAACACCTCATGAAATGTGGATTGGAAAAGTTCCAAATCTGGACCACATCAAGATTTAGGGTTGCGAGGCTTTCGTGAGGCGTGAGACTCTCGATAAGCTCAAACCCCTTCTACAGACTCAGTGATAATGTGGTTGCGATGTATTTGGGGTTGCGATGTATTTTCATCGGTTACCCACATAAATCCTTTGGTTACCTCTTCTACAGACTCAGTGATAATGTGGTCTTTGTAGCAATGAGGGGAGTCTTTTACGAGAGAGAGTTCATAAGCCAATGAAATAGTAGGAGGCAAATTGATCTTGAAGAAATTCAAGAGTCAAGTGGCGAAGGAACCTCAAACCCTAGCAATCAACCTGAGGAGGAAACTCCTGTTGATCCAACTAACAAGTCTGTACCTCTGAGGCGTTCCACGAGAGTTAGGAATGCACCTGAGCATTACTATGGTTTCCATATTACTACGGAAGGTGATACACTTATCAGTTATAACACACTGATTGGTCTGGATGAACCTAATAGCTACACGGAAGCCATGGCAGGCCCTGAAGTTGCTAAATGGAAAGAGGCTATGAACAGCGAGATACAGTCCATGTATGACAATCAAGTTTGGAACTTGGTTTATGATGTGCCCGGTCGTAAGACAGTTGGGTGCAAATGGATCTTCAAGAAGAAGACCGACATGGATGGTAATGTACACACTTATAAGGTGTGACTGGTTGCAAAGGGCTTTTCTCAAACTCCAGGAGTTGACTATGATGAGACCTTTTCACTTGCAGCAAAGATTAAGTCTATTAGGGTTATGTTAGCCATTGTTGCATTTCATGGCTATCAAATATGGCAAATGGATGTCAAAATTGCTTTCCTTAATGGAAAGTTGGTTGAGGATGTTTACATGAGTAAACCAGAGGGTTTTGTCAGCATAGAATACCCTAATAGAGTGTGTAAGCTTGAGAAATCCATCTATGGATTAAAACAAGCACCTCGCAGATGGAATCTTTGTTTCGATGAGAAAGTCAAAGAGTTTGGCTTTTTGAGTAGCGAAGATGATTATTGTGTATATGTCAAGGCTAGTGGGAGTATAGTTAGCTTTTTGGTACTGTATGTGGATGACATACTACTCATGGGAAATGACATCCCAACTTTGTAGGTGGTTAAGTCCTGGCTTGGGAAGTGTTTCGCTATGAAGTACCTTGGAGAAGCTGCCTATATCCCAGGGATAGGGATTTTGAGAGACAGGAGTAAAAGAATAATTGGACTTAGTGAGAGTACCTACTTGGATAAGGTGTTGAATAGGTTCAGCATGCAGAATTCCAAGAAAGGAGAGTTACCGATCCAGAGTAATGCCATACTAAGTAAGACTCAGAGTCTGAGTACAGAGGATGAGATAGACGAGATGAGTCGAGCTCCATATGCTTCTGTTGTAGGCTCGATCATGTATGTTATGACTTGTACTCGTCCTGATATGGCCTTCGCCTTGAGCATGGTCAGCGGATATCAGGGGAACCTTAGAAAGGCTCACTGGACTGCGGTAAAGAACATTCTCAAGTATCTTCGGAGGACTAAGGATTGGGTCCTTACCCTCGGTGGGAGTGATGAATTGAGAGTAGTAGGGTATAGTGATGCTAGCTTCCAAACTGATAGGGATAATTGCCGCTCTTATTCAGGTTGGGTCTTTACCTTAAACGGAAGAGAAATTACTTGGAAAACTTCCTAGCAGGAGACAGTGGCTGATTCAACTTGCGAATCAGAGTATATAGCGGCAAGTGAGGCATGATAGGAGGCTATATGGATAAAGAACATCATTGGAGACCTTGGAGTTGTACCAGCTATAAAGGAGCCTATGGAAATTTTATGTGATAGTGAAAGTGCAGTTGCCTTAGCCAAGGAACCAAGGGACCACGGGAGATCCATTTCATCAGACTTCGTATAGAAGAAGGACTCCTCATGGCAAAGAGGGTATCATCGGATGAGAACCTAGAAGATCCTCTCACGAAGGGACTGGGTAGGGTTAAGCATCTCCAACATGAGAGGCGCATAGGGCTGAAGGATCATATTAGTTTAAGTAGTTAGATAGCTTTGAAATTTTTAAAGTGTATTTTACATTTGATAATGAATAAAATTTGTTGTTTATTTATGAGTAAAGTGTTGCTATCTTTTGTCAATCATTTACTATAATTTCATTTTGCATGTTTTGACTTCCAGAATAATTATGTAATAGTATATCATATTATTCAAATTCTCCACAGTCAGTCATATGTTGGAAGTAGATATGTATCAAGACTATCATGAGTTGGCTTGTAGATGTCTAAGTTGTTGGACATAGCAAAGAGGTGCTATAACACTCATGAGTGCTCATAAGTTCAAAGTATTGGATTCAACCCACGCTCACTTGTATCACTTCATGGAATTTATCTCGAGTGATTGTGAGATGCTAATATCATATAAGTCTTCAAACCTAGAGATGTGACTTGTTGCCTATGATTTGGTTATGCATTGATTGTACAAAAACGCATTGGTAACTCGATGTTATAAAATGTGCCTTTGTGTATAATTCAACAAGTAGTAGAACAAGCATATGAGTCGAAGTTTATCTGTTCCTTCTTGGATTAAAAGCGATATCTGGGCCCCTCTATGATTGTGTTTTGACCTATGTATCGGGCCCGGTTAGAACTAAATTGATGTGTTTGATTAAGTTCTATGTCAAACAAATCAGAACTCTGAAAACAACTGTAGGACAAAAAGTAAGACGTAGTTCCATGTATTTGTCCAACTGATATCTGGAACAGAGGATTATATGATCACTTATCTTAAATGGCGTATCATCGTAATCTCAGTTCTGAGAGACCTTGAAAGAGCTACGATTGCTAATCGGTTCCTGAAGTGATACTTGCAGTTATGGTTATTAGACTCATCCAAGTGGGTGACTGTTGGAGAAGGTGTCTATAACTATATATGGTATGTACTTGACCCTGTTTGGCATGGTCCATTTGGGTTGCATGGCATCATGCATTTGGATAGACTAAAATGAGAGAAATAACACTTAAGGTTTATTAATATATTATAATTTCTAATATATTAATAATATTATTTAATTAGTATTGATCAATAATTAATTTGTGATTAATTAAGTGATCAAAAGGAGACAAATTAAATACATGCGGTGATTGTGTAAATAATCCATACTTATATAGTGGGCTAATGCTTCATGGATTATCAAGTTGGGCTAAAACCCATACGATGCTCCATGGTGTTTATAGAACCCATGGGTCATGGAAATGAAAGGTCATGACAATTAGGGTTTACATGGTGTAACCCTAATCGTAACACACTATATAAGCTTCATGTTGCTCACCAAAATCGGTCACTATATATACAAGTGAGGGCTAGCCGTTTTCAAGAAGTGTTCAATTTCCCTCTAATTTATTCCAAGTGCATTTGGTGTTGTGTGAGACATCTGAGGCATCACACTCGAGTTGCTAGGCTCTCAAGGTTATCAAGGAATCCTAACTACTACAAGGTATGTATATCTTACTAACTTTTATGTTTGAAAGTTCCCCATGTATGTTAGATAGGTTATAAACCTTGGAAAAAACAATTTTTCATGTATCATAGATAAAACATATATTCAAGGTTTCTAGGGTTGCATGTACACCATAGGAGTGTTAGAATGCTCAAAACCCTTCAATTACATCATCTACTAATGCTTAGCCCAGAAACACGGGCGTTACAATGCCCAAAATCAATAGTTGCCCACTTGGCCCAATAGGACCCTACCATAACTCCAATGTCCCAACACGGATAAAATGGCCCACTATTCTCAGAATGCAACCAAGTCCAATAACCAAATGAGGCCTAACAGATGAAAGGCCCAAAATAGATCCAATCCCATATGTGATGCGTACGCTTAGTGTACCACCCTGGTATGCGCAGCGTACTGGGGTTTGGGGACTTACGCGCAGCGTACTAATAGATTAAGCACTTTTTCCGTTAAGTGCTTAATACACAATTCTTTTACGTCCAAAAGTCAGATCTAAGCTTATTAAGACGACCTAGGGCATAAATTTAGCAACTTTATGCCTTTTCATGCTTCATATGCTCCCAACACCCCCATTAAGACCTTTCTAAGGTTCTAAACCCATGCATGAGGTCAAAACACTCACCAAAACTCCATTTTTATGTTGAAAAAAGACCAAGGGACCGTAGATCTGTCATTTTCATCCTCTGGAGTTGCTTGAATCACAAGAGGAGGTCCAAAATCAACCAAAGCGACAAAACTAGAAAACCCTAGCTAGATCTATTGATTAAGATGGAAAGTTACAAGCTTTACACCTCCAGAAGCTCCTCAAGGTTGACTATATTCAGATTCTTGAACCCAAAAGACAATCCAAGCTTCCTTGAAAACT
Source organism: Lactuca saligna (assembly GCF_052625555.1). Taxonomy (NCBI): domain Eukaryota; kingdom Viridiplantae; phylum Streptophyta; class Magnoliopsida; order Asterales; family Asteraceae; genus Lactuca; species Lactuca saligna. The sequence goes on from NC_136423.1 coordinate 184,626,174, forward strand.
TCTCCTTCCTGAATGAACTCTAAAAGGGCCATAAAACCCACTCCTTAAGCTCAAAAACTGTCTCACACAATATCTCAGTTGTAGGTGGACAGAATGAGGCTAAAGAGACTAATAGGGTTTTGTTCAAGAGGCTAAAAGGTGTTTAAATAGGGGTCAAGTCCGAGATTTAAGGTTTTGGCCCTCTGTTGCATATGCCCGGTGTACCCTTACGTATGCCCCGCGTACGCAAGGCTCTTTCGCGATCCTTCTCCATAGTATGCTAAGCGTACCCTTAGGTACGTCCAACGTACGAAAAGGACCATCTTTTCCAATTAATTCATTATGAATGGTTTCAAAGATGTACCTGATTTCGAGTGTTATAGTGTGACAGCGTAAAATTTTGTGTCGAGGAGGCTAGGGTTTAGTGTTTCCAAGATGTAGAGATAGATGTACGCTTTCAGTGTAAGCTTAATAAGATTGTACATTATGATGTAATAAGTATACCTCTTAAAGTTCAAGAAATATGTAATAGGTTTAATAATACACACACACACACACACACACATATATATATATATATATATATATATATATATATATATATATATATATATATATATATATATATATATATGGGTGAGATATGTTGAGAACCCATAGTTTCCCAAGAACCCGTTAACTAAAGGTGGCGAGTTAGATCAAAATTAACTCATTAAAAAGTAGATTGGCTGTCTTATACTCAACTATTGTAAGAGACATGGCTCTTATAAATATGCAAAAAGCGCTTCTAAATGCCAGATTTATATAAACAATCATAAGTGTAGATCCTCCAACTGCAGGTTTCTCCCCTTATGACACAGGTGATGCCCAAGCCAACCAGTAATTGGTTAACAATTGAATTAATTCATAAACAGTTGCTACTACAAGTATACAGGGCATAAGTGATCCTCCATAAGTAGTTGTAATGTATTTCTAGTTTACAAAACTTTCTCTCTTTCTTTTTTCTAAACCCGTTGTTGTCTTTTTGTTCCTTCCGACTCAACTTCAACCCTATCTTCCTCCATAAATTTTGTTTCGTGAGATCCAAAGCTAGCCTTTATCGAATCAATCACTGATAAAACTTGGTTACGAGCATTGACAAGTTCCATAAACTTACTTCCTGAATTCATTAAGTCATCATACCTTCCAGCTTGTTTGATCCTCCCACCTTTCAAGACCTTGAAAAAATTGAGTACAAATTGAAGATGACTTAGTGCTTTCATGTAGTTGTATGTACAAATGGAATAAAGAAAAAAAATCTCAATAATTCACCAAGACAAGATCAGCAGCCGACAAGAACTCCACTTGATGGGTGACACAAATAATTGTTTTTGAGTTGAGAAATTCCAGTAAACATTACTGCCTATAAAGTTTGAACAAAATGAACAAGGAAAACAATTAATTTTCATAATGGAAATAATGTGTTACTCACTTTAAAGAGATGGCTTCCTGTATGAGCATCAACTGCACTAAATGGATCATCAAAAAGATAGATGTCAGCATCTTGATATAAAGCACGTGCTATCTGTAATCTCTGCTTCTGACCACCACTTAGATTGATTCCCCTCTCACCTATGACTGTTTGATCACCAAAAGGCAGAACTTGAATGTCTTTCTTCAAGGCACATTCTTCAAGAACCTTATCATACCTTATTCGGTCCATATCTTTACCAAATAGGATGATCTCTTCTATCTTTCCACTCTGTATCCATGGAGACTAAGCAACAAAAGCTTTGCTACCACTAAGCTTTACACTTCCTGACAGCTTAGGCACTTCTCCCAGGATACATGAAAGTAAACTTGATTTTCCTGACCCAACTGTACCACATACAGCAACCTTGATGCCATGAGCAACTTTGATATTTATATCCTTTAGTGCGGGATCACAAGATGAAACATCCCATGAAAAACTTCCATTGGTTATCTTGATTGCAATATCACTATCACCTCGGGGGAATATCTCTGCAAGGCCTGAATCTAAGTTATCAAGACAATGGTATGAGGCAATTCGATCTAACGAGACTTTAGTTTGGGCTATCATTGATATTGTATCGGGAAGACTGTAGATTGGCTGTTGAAGTATTTTAAATGTTGTAACTGTAGACAATATCTTCCCTGATTGAAGAGGGATCCCGAAAAGCATACATGTTCTAAAAGTGACCACAACTACAAAAGTAGGCGCAACCCAGAATATGGATATGATTGTGGATGAAGTAGATAAAAAAATTTCAACCAACCTGTCTCATGACTCCTAAGATCAATAATTTTGTACAAAAACTTCATCTCTTATCCCTGAAGTTTAAGTATCCTCATATTCCTCAGAGTTTCATATCTGATTTTCATCCTCTTATCTTTAGATTTCATTATCTCGTCTTGAAACGTGTGTTGTAGTCACCCAATAGGAATATTAGACAACATGACGATATTGATGGATATTGTTGATATATGGTCCATTATCATGGCCTAGACAACTCTAGCGCGTCAGCGTCGCTTGGGGCTCCCTTGCCAGCCTTGTTGGGGACTCCCTTGCCAGCCTTGCTGGGGACTCTCCTGCTAGCCTGGCCTGGGGACTCCCTTGCCAACGTTGCTAGGGACTCTCATGTTGGCCCGACTTGGGGACTCCCTTGCTAGCCTTGCTAGGGACTCTCCTGCTGGTCCGGCCTCGCCCTGTGCCTCCCGGTGGCCTCGCCCATCTCCTTGCTAGTTAGGCCTGAATTAGGCTGGCCCAAGGCCTAACCTAATTCCCTTTAACCTAATTGTCCCCTATAAAGTGAACAATATCTCCTCATTAGGGGGGGGATCTTCCCATTTGCTCAGCCACCACCCTATACTCCGTTTAGGTGGCTCACCTGCCACCCACAGTCGTCAGCCACCATACACCACCAACACCACCAAGATGGTTCTCTCCAGCCATGGAGAACCATCTCAGATCTATCAGCTGATCTGACTTGATCATCGAAGTCCGCTCCCGGGGCACAGTCCCTAGGGCGGCTCTAATGGCCTTGTCTATTGTGACCTCACAGATCCGTCTCTGGCGTAGAAGCACATCCTCAGAGCGGGTGGTCGGAGCTGATGTCGCATCATTTGGCGCCATCCCGGACTCGAACGAGCAACTATCACCTTATTCTTGCCTAGATCTGTTCAGATCTGTTGCATTTCAACTCAGGTTTGCTCAGACCGGTTCATATTTAGCACCATTTGTTCAGTTTTGTTGGCTCTTGCCAAGATCTGTTTAGATATTATTAGCCACCCCTTTAATCTCTCGATCTGATGTGTTTTATTTTTCAGATCTCTTATCTGCTTACTGTTTTTGTCCAGATCTATGAATTTTGTTTTCATTTTTCAACTTAGATTTGTAGGTGCATTTCGTTTTAAGTCCAAATCTGAACGATTTATCATCATTTAAACATGTTTAAAGTTTGTAAAAAGCTTCACAGATCTATAGATTTGCTCTTGTTTTCATTCATTCAAACATCTTTCAAGATTACTAAAAACCCTATCAGATCCATTTTTTGTTTATATTTTGATGGATTCATCAGTAAGTTGGGTAGAAAAGAGGTTCTTATGAGTTTCTCCCCATCTTTGTTCATATTTCGAATTCTATTCAGCAAGATGAAGAAAAAACAATATTTTTACAACTCTTTACCTCTTTTGCTTGCTCATTCTCAAGAAAATCGGTTTTTCATTCCTGATTTTTTTTGTACAACTTCATTCAAGTTGTTTATTTGGTGCTTCCTCTAGAAGCATAGAGATGGAAAACAAAAGATTTTTAGATCTGTTGAGCAAGCTGAAGAGTAAAGAATGTTTAGTGAGAAAAAAACATTGTTAGATCCGTTTTTGTTTATATTTTGGGGTTTTCTCAGTAAGTTTAGAAGAAAAGAAGTGTAACATCCGGATTTTACCAGGTATCTTGTAAATCTAATATTGTCATATTGTGAGAGGGACTCGGCGAATTGGAGCTCAGACTCGCCGAGTAGAGACGCGGAATTGAACATTGGTGCGCGCCTGGACTCGGCGAGTCCAGGATATGGACTCGGCGAGTCTGCGCTGTGTAATGAAACCCTAAATCTCCGGGTTTGAGGCCTATTTAAAGGGCCTTATGGCCGTCATTTGTGCTCACCCAACCCTCAGTGAGTGACCCTTGTGTTCTTGAGCTATTTGTGAAGAGAAAGGAGCCATTCTTGATCTTGTGTGTGTTATTTAGCAAGAAGAAGGAGACCCTAGGCAAGAGGAAGCAAAGGAGGTTGCTATTTCGTGGATTTGGAGCTTAGATCATCACTCTAGAGGTATTATCTCGGACCATTTTCTGTTTAGTGAAGCATGATGCAATTTAGGGCTTGTGGTGGTCATTTATGGGATGATTTGATGCCCATTGGTTCCCTCTTTGAGTTGAGGCCATGGATCTGGATCCATAGAGGTCCAGAGAGCCTCACTCATCAAGCTTTATGAGTGATAATAGAGTCTTTGACCTTGTGTTGTAGTATTTGAGTCATAAACATCATATATGGTCATATAGAGGTTGTATGTGCACCAAGATTGTAACTTTACGTGCTAAATGAGCTTGGAGGGACTGGATCTATGGATTAATGAACTGGATCTGACCTTTAGAGCAAGATTGAGTCAGTGCATGGCATGGACTCGCCGAGTCCGAAGAACAGACTCGGCGAGTAGCATGAATGTTGCCCGACCACTCTGTGAGTGGCCTCGCCGAGTTGGGAAAGGTGGACTCAGTGAGTCAAGGGGGAGTCAGAATGGACAGGTGGACTGAGTCTAACTGGACTCGCCGAGTTGTTCTTGAGACTCGGCGAGTTGATTCGTGGTGGCCCCACAACTCGTGCCAGGTGGAACTCGTCGAGTTGAGGGAATGATCGACATGTCAAGGGAGGATTCCAGGGAAATTGGTGTATACGCCCAGACTCGCCGAGTCGCCTGGGTACTCGCCGAGTCCGGTCAAAGTTGACCGTTGACCGTTGACCAGCGTTGACCTAGATTGACTTGTTATAGTGTGGTCAACCCTAGTGGGGAAAGTGTTAATTAGAGGTGTATTGTGCTATAGGGGTTCGACAGGTCGACAGGTCGAGTGATTAGCGATTTCAGGTTTACGATTTACCGAGACACGCGAGGTGAGTCTTCTCACTATACTTTACCTTGAGTAGGTAACCAGAGTTATGTGATAGAGTATTTGTATGCTATGTATGTTATGTGTTGTATTGCATTACTTCTATGTGTTTGATGCTGTGCATGTTTACAGAGTTAGAACCGGAAGGTTCACAGAGTTAGAACCTGAGGGTTCACAGAGCTTGGGTGCACGGACCCACAGAGTTATAGCCTCGAGTGGCTAATATGTGTTATATGTAGTATTTTGGGGAACTCACTAAGCCTTGTGCTTACAGTGTTGATGTTATTGTTTCAGGTACTAGTGACGACCGCGGGAAGGCGCCGGTTTGATCCGTACACACACACATTCGGAGCTTGATATCATGATCTTGGGATTTTGTATTGTCTTGTTTGGATAATTAAAATGGTTGTTTAATGAATATCAATGGAATTATGTTTTATAAAAATTGAAAAATTTGTTTGAAAATTTTCGGTGTTACAAATTGGTATCAGAGCCTTGGTTTGAGGGATTCGGGTACACCTTCGGGGGTATTTGAACTCAAACTGAGGAATTGAAGAGATATTTCAAAATAAAACCAAAGTTTTCTAAGAGTAAAAGATTTTCCAGGAAGAAACGTGTGTACGATCAGCCAGTGCCCGAATGGTGAATTCCCAAAATACCTTTATATTATGTGATAATTATTATTAATGTGATGTATTTGCATGCTAGAGTAGGCTAGGTATTGCTAATAGGACTAGAGTGGCCTGTTTTGTGATGCCTTAGCCTAGGGAAGGGTGAGCTGCTATGAGATGCTGAGAGTAATTAGGTAGCAGCTAGGACTTTGTGTGAGACCTGTTACAGAGTGATTTAAGTATAATAGAGTACTTGGGGATTGGGATCCGAAGAGGAAGATTTGGGGTGTGTACTGAGACGGTGCGGACAGTAGTATTGGGCCCGTACTACTGAAAGCATCGGTGCGGTACACAGTCCAAATAAGAATCTTGGGATACCAAGAATCAAGGAGGGGTGGATTGTCGAATGTAAGAGTGTTCGAGTAAATTCTAATTATCGCATGTTGTATTTCAGAGGTTGATCATGGTGAGGACACGTCGCATGCCGGAGGATGCCGGAACTAGCGATGAGGAGATTCGACAGATCATTCATGAGGAGGTGGCTGCGGTCATCAGAGCTGCGTTACCAGAGATGTTCGGGTCCATTAAGACCGCGTTGATTGAGACATTTGACGAGCGCTATGCCGCTCTTTCTGAGGCTGCGGTTGCAGCGGCTACCGCAGCGATTGCTGCGGCAAGACCCCAAGGAGGTGATGCGACATTATTTAGGGAGTTCAGCAACACCAAGCCACCAGAGTTTGATGGTACGCAGGATCCGGTGGCAGCTATGAGGTGGATATCTGATATGGAGGGATGCTTCTTCACTTGCTCGTCCCCTGAGCATTTGAAGGTTCGGTTCGCGCTGAACCAGCTTCGCTTGGGAGCGAAGGACTGGTGGAAGTTTGTGACGGCACACTTCACACCGACTGAGCTTTCGGCAGTGACCTGGGAGAGGTTCACTACCATGTTCCGAGATGAGTACGCTCCTCAGGTGGAGAGGGAACGTCTGACACAGGAGTTTCTGACCCTCAAGCAGGGTACCGAGTCAGTCACAGCTATTACGAGGATGTTTCATGAAAGGGCGATGTTCTGCCCTGAGCACGTGTCCACCGAGCAGGCACGTATGAGCCGTTACTTAAGCATTCTGAGACGGGATATTCGGGAGTTCGCTGCGAACTCCTCGTATCGGATATTTGCTGAGCTTCAGGCAAATGCTCGGAAGAGGGAGATTGAGCTTGAGACTCAGGCCAGGGAGGAGGCGGAGTCTCTGGGGAGGGATCGGCGGCCGGCACAGTCCCAGCCGGCAGCCAAGCGGGCCAAGCCCGCTGATCCCCGACCTGGGAGCCAGAAGGGCCCCACTTGTGGAAAGTGCGGCAAAGGGTCACGATGGAGTCTGTCGAGCGGGGTCTTGCTACAAATGTGGCAAGGAGGGGCATATGGCCAAGGACTGCCCCAAGGGGTTTACAGTGTGCTTCCACTATAACCAGACCGGACACCGGAAGGCAGAGTGTCCGCTGCTACGCGGAGCATCTCAGGGGTCTGCTGCCGCCGCCATCAGAGCTACTGCTACAGAGAGTCGGCCCGTGAAGGCCGAGGCACCGAGGGCTCGGGGGAGAGCCTTTCAGCTGACTGCGGAAGAGGTCCGCGCTGCACCCGACGTTGTGGCTGGTACGCTTTCTTTTTATTATTTATTTATGGTGTCGAGATATTATGCTTATATTATGCTATGCATAGGTACCTTCCTTGTGAATTCTGTACCTGCTTTAGTGTTATTTGACTCGGGTGCGAGTCGATCTTTTGTATCTTTGGCATTTAGTCAGCATATCAGTGTTAGTCGTGGGGCACTGAGTCGGCCCCTGCGGGTTTCCATAGCCGCCGACAGAGTGATTTGTGCCACGGAGGTCCTCCGGGGATGTGTATTGGAGATTTTTGGGGTTGAGTTCCCGATCGACCTGATTCCTATTGCGATGGGTGATGTCTGTGTTATAGTGGGCATGGACTGGTTGAGCCGATTCGGCGCGGTTATCAATTGCGAGCGTCAGCTGGTGACTATACGAGATCCTAGTGGGGGAGTTCTTTCGGTTTACGGTGAGGGTACACGTTCTGGATCAGCCTTTTGTTTGGCTGCTAGGGCGAGGCAGTGTTTACAGCAGGGCTGTAAGGGTTTTGTGGCGTATGTGATGGATACGCAAGTGATCTCCGAGAGACCGAGTTCGGTGGATGAAGTTCCGGTGGTGCGTGAGTTTCCAGATGTCTTTCCCGAAGAATTACCAGGTGTGCCTCCCGTGAGGCAAGTGGAGTTTGGTATCGATTTGGTTCCGGGAGCCGCGCCTATCGCTAAGGTGCCGTATCGCCTTGCGCCTCCAGAAATGCAAGAGTTATCCTCGCAACTTCAGGAGTTGCTGGGGAAGGGGTTTATTCGGCCGAGTAGCTCGCCGTGGGGAGCACCCATCCTGTTTGTGAAGAAGAAAGATGGCTCGCATCGCATGTGTATTGATTATCGGGAACTGAATAAGTTGACGATCAAGAACCATTACCCGTTGCCGAGGATCGACGATTTATTCGATCAGTTACAGGGAGCATCTTGGTTCTCCAAGATTGATTTGAGGTCGGGCTATCATCAGGTGAGAGTACAAGACGAGGACGTCCAGAAGACAGCATTCAGGACGCCTTATGGGCATTATGAGTTTGTGGTGATGCCTTTTGGGCTCACCAATGCCCCGGCTGTATTCATGGACCTCATGAACAGGGTATGTCGGCCGATGTTGGATCGGTCGGTGATTGTGTTCATTGATGATATTCTGGTATATTCGAGATCTAGAGAGCAGCACGAGGAGCATTTGAGGGAGGTTATTGGAGTTTTGAGATCGGAGAAACTTTATGCAAAGTTTTCCAAGTGCGATTTTTGTTTGCGGGAGGTCTAGTTTCTGGGACATCTCGTTAACCAGAAGGGGATATTGGTCGATCCGGCCAAGGTTGACGCAGTGATGAGGTAGGAGGTGCCAAGGTCACCTTCTGAGATCCGGAGTTTCCTTGGGTTGGCGGGGTATTATTGGAGATTTATTAAGGATTTCTCCAAGATTGCGGTTCCACTCACCAGATTGAACCGGAAGGGTGTTACATTTCTATGGGGTCCCGAGCAGCAGACCTCCTTTGAGACGCTTCGCCAGAGGTTGTGTGAAGCTCCGGTATTAGCTCTTCCGGAAGGGATGGAGGGTTTTGTGGTATTCTGTGATGCATCGATTTTAGGACTGGGAGCGGTACTGATGCAGAAGGGACATGTGATAGCATATGCATCGAGGCAGTTGAAGCCTCACGAGACGAGGTACCCCACACATGATCTGGAGTTGGGGGCAGTGGTGTTCGCCCTCAAGATTTGGCGGCACTACTTGTATGGGGTTTGTTGTATGATTTACACGGACCATAAAAGCTTGAAGTACCTGATGGATCAGCCTAACCTAAACATGCGGCAAAGAAGGTGGTTAGATGTGGTCAAGGATTATGATTGCGAGATTTTGTACCACCCGGGAAAGGCTAATGTGGTAGCCGACGCATTGAGTTGCAGGGCGGAGAGTGCTCCACTGCGAGATGTATGTTTGCGACTGACTGTGATAGCTCCAGTTCTGGACGCCATTCGTGGGGCACAGGCCGAGGCTGTGCGTCCGGAGATGCAGAAAAGAGAGCGGGTCGTTGGGTTGGTTTCGGAGTTCGTATCGGATAGTCGAGGCCTTATGATTTATCAGGGCCGGATCTGGATACTGTTTGTAGGCGGTACACGTACTACATTGATGGAGGAGGCTCATAGATCGAAATTTTCGATCCATCCCGGGGCTTCAAAGATGTATTTGGACCTACGGAAGGAGTATTAGTGGCCTTGTATGAAGAGGGATGTCGCATGGTTTGTCGAGAGGTGTTTGACCTGTCGAAGGGTAAAGGCCGAACACCAGAGACCGCATGGCAAGTTGCAGCCATTGGAGGTTCCCGAATGGAAGTGGGAACAGATCACTATGGATTTCATCACCAAATTGCCGAGGACTGCCAGAGGAGTCGATGCAATTTGGGTGATTGTGGATAGGTTGACGAAGAGCCCTCACTTCCTTGCCATCAGTGAGAGTTCTTCGGCGGAGAAGTTGGCGGAGATTTATGTGAGGGAGGTTGTATCTCGGCATGGGGTGCTGATCTCGATCGTTTCAGACCGCGATGTGCGTTTCACCTCCCGCTTCTGGAAGAAATTTCATGAGGAGTTGGGTACTAAGCTGCATTTTAGTACCGCATACCACCCCCAGACCGACGGCCAGAGTGAGCGGACGATTCAGACACTTGAGGACATGCTTCAGGCATGTGTATTGGACTTTGGGGGTAGTTGGGATACGTATTTGCCTTTGGCGGAGTTTTCCTACAATAACAGCCATCATTCGAGCATCGGCATGCCGCCCTTTGAGCTGTTGTATGGTAGGAGGTGTCGGACTCCCATATGTTGGGGAGAGGTTGGGCAAAGGGTAATGGGCAGTACGGAGATCGTGAATCAGACGACAGAGCAGATACAGCTGGTCAGACAGAGGTTATTGACCGCTCAGAGCCGACAAAAGAGTTACGCGGATAGACGCCGGTCCGAGCTGGAATTTCAGGTCGGCGACTTTGTTCTCCTGAAGGTCTCTCCTTGGAAAGGAGTGATCCGGTTCAGGAAGAGGGGAAAATTGGGGCCCCAGTTTATAGGTCCGTTTCGTGTGATCGAAAGGGTAGGACGGGTAGCCTATCGGCTGGAGTTACCAGTAGAGTTGGGGCAGATTCACAACACTTTTCATGTATCACAGTTGAGGAAATGTATAGCCGACGAGTCGGCAGTGGTTCCATTGGAGGATATTCAGGTAGATGCAAGCCTGAATTATGCTGAGAGACCAGTGGCTATTAGGGATCGGAAGATCAAGATTTTGAGGAACAAGGAGGTACCTCTGGTATTGGTACAGTGGCAACATCGGAAGGGATCAGAAATGACCTGGGAGCCGGAGGGTATGATGCGGGAGCAGCATCCGGAGCTATTTTAGAGCGAGACTTCGAGGGCGAAGTCTAGTTCTAGTGGGGGAGAGTTGTAACATCCGGATTTTACCAGGTATCTTGTAAATCTAATATTGTCATATTGTGAGAAGGACTCGGCGAGTTGGAGCTCAGACTCGCCGAGTAGAGATGCTGAATTGAACATTGGTGCGCGCCTGGACTCGGCGAGTCCAGGATATGGACTCGGCGAGTCTGCGCTGTGTAATGAAACCCTAAATCTCCGGGTTTGAGGCCTATTTAAAGGGCCTTATGGCCGTCATTTGTGCTCACCCAACCCTCAGTGAGTGACCCTTGTGTTCTTGAGCTATTTGTGAAGAGAAAGGAGCCATTCTTGATCTTGTGTGTGTTATTTAGCAAGAAGAAGGAGACCCTAGGCAAGAGGAAGCAAAGGAGGTTGCTATTTCGTGGATTTGGATCTTAGATCATCACTCTAGAGGTATTATCTCGGACCATTTTCTGTTTAGTGAAGCATGATGCAATTTAGGGCTTGTGGTGGTCATTTATGGGATGATTTGATGCCCATTGGTTCCCTCTTTGAGTTGAGGCCATGGATCTGGATCCATAGAGGTCCAGAGAGCCTCACTCATCAAGCTTTATGAGTGATAATAGAGTCTTTGACCTTGTGTTGTAGTATTTGAGTCATAAACATCATATATGGTCATATAGAGGTTGTATGTGCACCAAGATTGTAACTTTACGTGCTAAATGAGCTTGGAGGGACTGGATCTATGGATTAATGAACTGGATCTGACCTTTAGAGCAAGATTGAGTCAGTGCATGGCATGGACTCGCCGAGTCCGAAGAACAGACTCGGCGAGTAGCATGAATGTTGCCCGACCACTCTGTGAGTGGCCTCGCCGAGTTGGGAAAGGTGGACTCAGTGAGTCAAGGGGGAGTCAGAATGGACAGGTGGACTGAGTCTAACTGGACTCGCCGAGTTGTTCTTGAGACTCGGCGAGTTGAGTCGTGGTGGCCCCACAACTCGTGCCAGGTGGAACTCGTCGAGTTGAGGGAATGCTCGACATGTCAAGGGAGGATTCCAGGGAAATTGGTGTATACGCCCAGACTCGCCGAGTCGCCTGGGTACTCGCCGAGTCCGGTCAAAGTTGACCGTTGACCGTTGACCAGCGTTGACCTAGATTGACTTGTTATAGTGTGGTCAACCCTAGTGGGGAAAGTGTTAATTAGAGGTGTATTGTGCTATAGGGGGACGACAGCTCGACAGGTCGAGTGATTAGCGATTTCAGGTTTACGATTTACCGAGACACGTGAGGTGAGTCTTCTCACTATACTTTACCTTGAGTAGGTAACCAGAGTTATGTGATAGAGTATTTGTATGCTATGTATGTTATGTGTTGTACTGCATTACTTCTATGTGTTTGATGCTGTGCATGTTTACAGAGTTAGAACCGGAAGGTTCACAGAGCTTGGGTGCACGGACCCACAGAGTTATAGCCTCGAGTGGCTAATATGTGTTATATGTAGTATTTTGGGGAACTCACTAAGCCTTGTGCTTACAGTGTTGATGTTATTGTTTCAGGTACTAGTGACGACCGCGGGAAGGCGCCGGCTTGATCCGTACACACACACATTCGGAGCTTGATATCATGATCTTGGGATTTTGTATTGTCTTGTTTGGATAATTAAAATGGTTGTTTAATGAATATCAATGGAATTATGTTTTATAAAAATTGAAAAATTTGTTTGAAAATTTTCGGTGTTACAAGAAGTTCTCTATGAGTTTTACCCCCTCATTTGTTCAGATATTGGTTTTTTCCAAGATCTATGGATCTACATGATTTTCTTTATTCAAATATTCCCCAAGTTTGTAAGAATTTTCTTAGATCCATTTTTCCTTTTTATATTTTGGGGTTTATTGGGATTTTCAGAAGAAAAAAAGTTTTGTGAGTTTCTACCCTTGTTTTCAGTTCATAAACCATTTTGTTTGTTGAAATTGAAAAGAAAATATATTTTTAGCTAAGGATTTTCGTGTGTTTTTACCAATTTTACAGCTATTTGTACTCACAACTGTGTGGTTTGTACATTTTATAAAACCTTCAAAAAAAAAAAAAAAGAGAAGAAGATTTGATGATTTTCTACCCCACTCTTTGTTCATATACTTTGAAATTTCATTTAGAATATGATTGTTTGTATGCTCAAGTTGCTTAAATGCTTGGAGAAGTAGAAAAAAAAAGACGGTGGGTTTTCACGAGTTCCTACCATATCTTTAATATTATTTTGGTGTTTTGAATAGAAAAGAAATTTTTATAAAATTTTGCCTCATCTCACACCCATACATAACCAGAAAATCTCTACAGATTGAGTTTTTTCAGCATACAAATTCACTCCCTGAAACGTTTGTTTGTACACACAATTATGTTACTTGTGCATCTCGCAAAATAGCCAATAAGAGAAAAATCGTTCCAAGATCATATCTCGACATTTTACCTCAGACATTTACCACACAAATTTACAATTCACTACTCAAATGGTAAATAATAATAATAATAATAATAATAATAATAATAATAATAATAATAATAATATATTGGGTTGTCACTCTAGAACCAACAAAAAGTAAAAAGAAAGAAAGAGAGATGTAATGGAGATGTTTTTGGTCAAAAAGATTATGTATTTGTCTGCTTTCAATCCAAAAAGGGGGTAAGGGTGCACAGTGCACTAGAGACGTCTTGTCAACAAAAATCAAAAACTCGTGTGGTACCTACATTGTCCAATCCTCAATGAATAGAAAAGACAAAAGAGTCGGGATCCGCCTGGTCAAAACACCTTCTTAGGCAGTCAAAGACCCCTGACCCTCCGTATTCCCTATTCACCGCTGGCACCTGAAACCAAAACACCACCAATCACCATCCAACAACCCCATTTTCTCAGTTCTTCAGCAACAAAACGAAGCCAAAGCGCCACCACCTAGTAGCAACCCTAGCGATAGTAGCTCCCGTCACCCATTCTCAGGCAAACACGACCTAGTGAACCAAGAACCTGCAAACCTATACGTATCTCCCGTTATAGCTTCACCATCGGTCTCCTCCTGCACAACGTCAACAATCATCGTCACCGCCAAATGTCCATTGCTACTCCATCACTTAGCACTTCAGACTCCGATGAGTAGAGAACAATCGCAACCTCCAGTCACTCCTAGCTAGTTGACCTCCTCGTCAAACCAAGCACCTCAACTAGATGCCACTGGGAATCGGAATCAGTTTCCAGCCAACCTCCAATCGCCAGAAGATACCATTGTCCTACAACCAAATGTTTCTAATCGCAACAAGTAGAACCTAGTTGTCATTCTTCATTGTCAACACTAGATGACGCGATTAATCAGCACCACCCATCATCCTCCTGCGACCATACGACTGGGGCTCAAGTTTCGATTACCTTGGCATCACCGAACCACCAAACCAACATCGCCATCGTCACCCGCTGCCCCAACATTATAGTAACCATTGGCAGCAAGTGAGGCTAAATCCTTGCTATTTTGATGATGTTTTCCGACCAACACACTCCAACGATGGCCACCCCCAATAGCGACATCATCTTTTAGTTAATCACTGACTTTTTCAGCAATCACAGGTCTACCATACCCACATACGACAGCTCCGACGAAAGAAAAAAACGGGGGAACGAGCCACCATCGTGAATCCCAGAACCTCCAAGCAGGGGCAGAACACAAGCGGTACAACAAGGGGGGCCGGAATCAACACTTCAGAATTAAATATATAAACAAATTTTATTTGGTTAAAATTTATGACATATCAAAAGTGTAAAAAAGAAAAACAATATAAATATTGTTACATCATTTATCAAAGTGGAACGCGACGATCTTTTGCATTTTTAAAGTCTTGTACAACTGTCTTTAAACTAATCTTTTCAGCAAGTTCCCGTTCGAAGTGCAAAACCAATGAGTCATTCAAAAACTCGTCTTCCATTTTATTACGTAACTTTGTTTTAATGAGGTTCATTGCTGAAAATGACCTCTCCGTTGTAGTAGTAGAAACTGGAAGAGTAAGTACAAGACTAGCTACTCAATAAATAAGATGAAAGTTCGTTATTCTTCTAGTCTTTATCAGCCATTGACACAATTCTGACACAAATGTCAATAGTTTATAATCTGCATGTTGAACGACATCAATCTCATAATGTTGAAGTTGTATCTTCAAAACTACTTTCTCTTGTTCATTGAAATCTTCAGGATAAAACTTCTCTACTAACTTAATTACATCACCACTACGAAAGGGCTCATTAACACTTTTAGGATCTAAAGTTGTTGAAAGTCGAAGCAATTCTGTTGATCTATCACTAAATCGATGATTTATTTCCATTAATTGACAATTAATTGCTTCATAAAATATATCCACTCGGTAATGATGTTCAAGTGTATGATCACTACCCTCGTTACGTGATCGAGCCCCTCTACTAAAGTATGGAGAAGACATATCGGGGATATCAATGTTGTGCTCCTGATAAAATGACATAACAAGAGAGAGTAAACCATCCCATCTTTCATCTTTCATTTTTTGCAATAACAATTTGGTGGATGCAACTAGCCTCAATGCATTACAAATATCTTGATATTGTCTTTGTAAAGATTGACAAAGCAAGTCAGTGATCTCCATTATTTCTTTCTCGAGATGAAGAACAAAAACGAACTCAAATGTAGTAATAGCCTCATATGCTAAATCTGCATCGCCTTTGATTGAACCGGTTCCATCCTTAATAATTTTAAGTAAAACCTCACAAGTTGGACTAAACATTTTGATTAAGCTTGAAACTGATTTGAGGTGAGAACTCCATCTAGTATAACCAGCTCGTTGTAATGTACCAATTTGATTAAGAACTCTACCTATGTCTAACTCGTCAATAGAAATCTTATATGCAATTTCCTCAGCTTGTGCATCTCTAAGTTGGTCGGTACGCTTGGAGGAAGCACCAACAACATTGATAACAAAAGATAATCGAGTAAAAAACTTTTGTAATGCAACAACTCCTTGTGAAGCAGCCGCTAATGCTAATTGTAATCGATGGGCAAAACAATGAACATAGTATGCATAAGGACAATCATTTGAAATCAATGCTTGCAAACCCTTGAAATTACCTCGCATATTACTTGTACCATCATACCCTTGACCACGAATTGACTTAAGATTAAGATTGTTACGTGACAATACAGAATAAATTGCATTCTTAAGAGTTTTTGATGTAGTGTCAGGTACATGAACAAGCCCAAAGAAACGCTCCATAATAAAGCCATCTTTATTAAAAAATCTCAAAACAATTGACATTTGTTCTTTATTAGACTGATCGCGTGCTTCATCAACAAGTAAACAAAATTTTCCACCATTAATCTCCTCACAAATCATCTTCCTCACCTTAGTTGATATAAGGTTTAAAATCTCTTTTTGAATTGATGGTGATGTATATAATGCATCTTTAGGAGCAGTACGAAACAATTCTTCCAACTCTGTGTTAAGTTTGTTGGGTTATGAGTATTCTAACACTCCTAAGTGTACATGCAACCCTAAATACCTTGGATCTATGTTTTCTCTATTATACATGCAAATATCAACTTTCCAAGGTATTATTCTATTCTAGCATACTAAACTTTGAATAACACAAGTTAGAATAACATACCTTTTGTTAGTGCTTGTCTTCATGAAGCTTGAGTGCCTAGTGCCCCAAGTGTGACACCTCAAATGGTTCACACAACACCATAAGCACTTGGAATAACTTGAGAGAAGTCTACACTTCATGAAAATCGACTAGCCCTTTTCTAGAATGATACTAGTGCCGATTTTGTCAAGAATAAGATCTTTATATAGTGTTACAATTAGGGTAAACCCTAATTGTCATGACTTTCCATTTCCTTGGATCCATGGGTTCAAATACACCATGGAGCATCATATGGGTTTTGGCCCAACTAGATAATCCATGGAGCATTAGCCCACTATACAAGTATGGATGATTAACACAATCAACCCATATATTTAATTAGTCTTCTTTTGATCACTTAATTAATCCTAGATTAATTCTTGATCAATACTAATTAAATAATCTTATTATTCTTATTATTAATATACTAGAACTTATAATATATTAATAACCATAAGTATCTTATTTCTCTCATTATAGTCTATCCAAGTGCATGATGCCATGCAACCCAAATGGACCATGCCGGGTTGGGTTAAGTCTTACCAATTATAGTTATGGACTTAGACATTAATCCAACAGTCTCCCACTTGGATAAGTCTAAAACTATTATTGCGTATGACTTCAGGAACCAACTGGCAATCGTAGCTCTCAAAAGCTTCTGTCGAACTTTAACCTTGTAGATGAACTCTGACCTTTGTCAATGACTTGTCCATTAGATAAGGGATCATATATTCCTCCATTCTAGATATCATATGGACTGAGACATGGATTATAATCATTCTCTCTGTCCATTTGTTGTTTCCCGATTTCCGATTTATGACGACTGACTAATTGAACAAATCAAATCAGTCCTGGCCCGGCCGAGCACTTCCATTTATCATCATCAAATCATCAAGGGGCCCACAGATATCGCTTTTATCCCGAAGGTAAAAGGAATGGATAAACTTCGACTCATATGGCTTGTTCTACTACTTGTTGAATTATACACAAAGGCACGTTTTATAGCACCGGGTTACCAAATGCGGTTTCGTGCAATCAATGTACAACCAACTAATAGTAACAACTCATATCTCTAGGTTTGAAGAATATAAGATATTATCGTCTCATGATCACTCGTGATAAAATCCATGAAGTGATTCCAATGAGCACGGGTTGAATCAATACTCAGAACTTATGAGCACTCATGAGTGTTGTAGCCCTTTGTCCAACACCTTAGACCTCTACAAGTCAACCCATGACAGTCTTAATTCATATCTACTTCCAACATATAACCGACTGCGGATGGTTTGAATAACTTAGTCATTCCGGAAGAATAACCTACTTTATTCGGGAAGTCAAAACATGCAAAGTGAAACACAATAATAATTGAATCCAATATGGTATCAAAAACTATGAACATAAATAAAACACCTTTTATTTGTCACCATATGATTACATATTATTCATTGTATACTGTTTCAGCTATCAACTTTATTCTTGAATTTAAAACAATAGTTGTCCCATGCTCCAAGCATGTACACTATGTTTTTCTAAACACTAGTCATGCCACACACCAAGTATGCATACCATGTTTGCCTATGATCTTTAATTTGTGAACTAGATCAATTGAACATAACTTCAATGATTCTCTTTTCACACTCCCAAATCCTTACTGCAAATGCAAGAATTCCAAATTCATGCCATTTACTGAAATCTGTTAGATTCTAAACTTATATGCATTGATCCTCTTATAACGATTATGCACAAATTCACAAAGACTTGGCAACAATCATTACAGAGTATTCCAAAGGAGATCAACTCCTTGGAAACATCCTTCTTGCATTAAGTTTCCTTAATCTTACACAGACTGAAATTCTAACTTCGAAACATTTCCAGATTCCATTTTGACTATCATTTCTGAACAAGAGTTGTCTCCTTACAGATTATGTCAATATGGTCCTTCCAGAATTATTACTATACTTCCAACTGTCCTTGAGCAACCAATCTTTGGTAAACCTTAGATTGTCCTCGACAATTTTTTAATCCTTTTAGTCATATCCAGTTCTAAACCTTTTCCCTTCTTAATGCCCCAGGCATTTGGAAAATTTTAGAAAGGATGAATATAGCACATGTAATCGATCCTATATCCGAAGCATATGGGACACGATTCATGATGTCTCACATAAACACTAAACCAGTCTTTTGCTATAACATTTCCATTTCTATTTGCCAAGTTCTCATAATTCAGATTATGAAAACGGATGCCGTAATCATAATCAAATTTTAGAACGCAAATAATGGATCCATATATAAAATTTTCTTATGTTGAGCCATTCCAGATTATGTCAATATGGTCCTTCCAGAATTATTACTATACTTCCAACTGTCCTTGAGCAACCAATCTTTGGTAAACCTTAGATTGTCCTCGACAATTGTTTAATCCTTTTAGTCATATCCAGTTCTAAACCTTTTCCCTTCTTAATGCCCCAGGCAATTGGAAACTTTTAGAACGGATAACTATAGCACATGTAATCGATCCTATATCCGAAGCATATGGGACACGATTCATGATGTCTCACATAAAGACTAAACCAGTCTTTTGCTATAACATTTCCATTTCTATTTGCCAAGTTCTCATAATTCAGATTATGAAAACGGATGTCGTAATCATAATTGAATTTTAGAATGCAAATAATGGATCCATATATAAAATTTTCTTATGTTGAGCCATTCCAACATGAAATTCATATATATTTTCTTGACTAAATACGATTAAAACCTCAATCTAAACTTTTAGATTTGAGATGAAGTATAATTTCCTCTCCCTTAATTATAGCAAAACAACTTTTCCAACCCCTGCAACCTCACGAATTCAAACTTTTGTTTTCTATAATTAACATTGCTAACTTGCAATACTTATCATAATTATCATGCTCCCACTAACATGATGATTATTAGCATAACACTTATGCTCCCACTAGCTTTGACATGTACTCGGAAAGCTCGACTTCTAGAAATCAATACTTTATTGACTTTCTTACCAAAGTTCAGATTTCTGATACTAGATTGTTTTGATAAAACTTTATCAAAATCATACACCTTACCTTAGATAGCACACTTGTGTGTCTAAACAATTATGAAGAGGTATGCCATAATCAACCTTTTTGCCACTTCTCACAAGTCCAGGTTAGTGTGCCGGTAAACCACACACGCTTCACTAATGACTCTGAGAATGCAAATATCACAATTGCTATCTAGCTAAAATCTACTTAGTGAAAGTGTTTCCTCACCATCATTTTCATGAATCGGAGAGAAACCTTATGACACTTAGATTTAATGGTGTATGTGTTCTTATCCATGTGAATTGCCAAAATCATAGTCACAAGACAAGGATAATGACAAAACCAAACTCATATGGACTGAACTCAATCTTAATTTCTTGCCACCTGGCAGCTCAAGGGCCTACCATTGCTTCCAAGTTGTTGTGCAACCAATTGAGAACTTTAAGAACTCATATGCAAAGCCAACTTTGATTGGAATGGGCACAAAATATGTCAACACGATAGGCTATAAACCTTAAGTCGTGTGCTAGTGAAGAACTTCAGGTTTTATTCTTGATTAGTTCTTGAGACTTTCAAGACCTTTAAGCCTCCCACTATCCTCTTGACCTATAAGACTCCATTGTCAATCATCCAAGAGATAGTGCGGATTCTAATCAAGACAAACACTTCACACAATTGGCGTTAGTTGGTCTTTGTTTTATCCAAAACATCACAACTTACCAATGTCAAATGTACAAGAGTAGGAAACTTTTACTCTTGCATTTGATAAGTGTTTTTAAACCTTCTTTAAGACATGTCACTCAAATTACAATCTTGTAGTATGACTCTAAGACTTGTATTGGAACGAAGTATGACTCATCTTCTTGATTTAACCACTTCAACAATTCAAGATCCCTTCTTCTTAGTCATAAGAATGCACTAAGACTTCCGTAGAGAACTAATTTTGATATGGTTTCTTAATCATTGAGATGATCACAAAACGGATACTAAAGTACTCTCCCATCTTTTCAGATTTGAGAAACTTTTATCCTTCTGCCTAATTTGATTCTTCTTATCCGCTCTGCCATGCATTGAAACCTTTTCCAATGTCTCAGAGTTACACTTAAGCTTGTAAGTATAATCATATTTACTGAGCTTTAGTAAACTATGACGAACAGCCTTATATCTTTTGTGGTGGACTTAATCAGTGCACATGACTATGTACTCAATCCCTTAGTCCATTACTTGACTCACACATCCATGTGAATAAGTAATTAGTCTTAATTTTCCAATACTTGAAAGTTCTCATTCATCATGCTATACAACTTGCATGATTCCAAGTTCCGGTCCAATTGAGACTTGGGTGATGAGAGTCTTTCCTTATTTGGTAAATTTAGACATAACCACAAATGAAGGAATCAATTTCATATTTCCACTCTTGCTATTAATGGAATCATATAGGCAACAATTTTTCCTCAAATGCCATTGTAAGGATATTTTAAAATAACTAAAAGCAAAAATTTTCTTTTATTTAAAACTATGCGGAAAACTTATCTTTACAATCCATATGAAAACTTGTTGTTATCTATTCCTAAGCAATATCTCATAACTCCTAAGAAGTAGCTCAAGAATCCGATTTTCAACCTACGCGATAGAAATCCATCTATGCGATCAGATTCAGCATATTCTTTCTTTGAGTTCCTTTACTTTTCTTTGATTCTTAAAACATTACCATGTGACCCAGTCACATCATGTATCAAGAATCTCATAAGAGAAACTTAACTGAGTTAGATAGTGGAAGTTACCTGAAGTAGAGTCAAACTTATTGACTTTAACATCCTTAGGTAAATTTGGCAGCTTCACAACTAATGACCCTTCCTTTGGCAATATAAACATATGGACCCTTTGATAATGGTACACGGGACTATTACAGACTTAGCCTTTTCTCTTTACCATTTGGTCAACCTAGTTGACTATGGTCAATCCCTTTCCATTGGGAAGAGAATGCTTTTCTGTATTTCATATGTCACTATTGTCAATGTCCATCAAGTTTTGAGGAAGTTGATCTTAACAAATAGATAAGATCATTAAGGGTCTTGTCATAGTCTGTTTCATAGGTGTTCCGAAAGAACTCACTATGTGACTTAGAAAGTGATTGAACCACCAACTTTCTCAAGACTTTGACACCCAACTCTCCCGGCTTGTCAATATGTGACTACATCTCCAAGATGTGACCACACCTAGACCTTCACTTGCCAATAGGGTTCGAGTGACCTTAAACTTTTCAAGAACTTGTGGGGTAAGGAGAATAATTGGAGGAGGTGAAAGAAGTATGATTTCCATTGGAACATCATCTTCATTTAGAAAAGCTTGTTTCAAGAGATTTTGGAAGATCATAAATGTCTAAACCAGACATGTTTTGGGAGATATTCAAGATAGTTGATCTTAAAGTCCTTAATATGACACCCAATATGAAATATTAAGGCTAGGACCCAACAGACTATTTTATAACTTAGAAGAGGTATGCCGTAATCCAAGCTATAAAACAATTTGAAGGTAGGTGAATGACGATTCACCAATTTCCACCAAGATAAACGAAATGTATTATTAGGTTTTAATTAGATTTGAAACTCCTAGATCTTTGAGATTCATTGAACTGTTCAATGGCATGTTTCAATCTCGAGTGTGCCCTTCAGGTTTTGTGACTGGGATGCCGAGGATCACAAAACAAGGTGTGAAGTAACCATGCAAATTACTTGGTACCCTTAAGTGTTTACCCCTCAATCGATGTGCCGGTTAACCACACACGCTCCATCGATACTATGATAAACATTAAGTTACCCTTTGCCTACCTTGTTAAATACGAGTTAGTGTGCCGGTTAACCACACATGCTCCACTAACCGACTTAAACAAAGCGCAAAGTGTAATTTCATGGATTAGCACCTTATTCACATTTTCCTAAGTAACTAAGATTGGGTATTATTAAGAGTTTAGTTACTTAGTATTTATCATTAATACTTTTAATGAAGGGAGAATTATAGTCCTGTCAAACCCGTTCGGCTAACGACCCTCCACCAGTCAAGCAAGCGGTGGGTGAGAGTGGACACCCATTAAGTTGTCATTTTATAGGCAACAACCTTATACCCACCTTATAGACCGGCTTCGTGAATGAGGCGTACTAGCGGTAAGACT
Organism: Lactuca saligna; assembly: GCF_052625555.1. Classification (NCBI taxonomy): domain Eukaryota; kingdom Viridiplantae; phylum Streptophyta; class Magnoliopsida; order Asterales; family Asteraceae; genus Lactuca; species Lactuca saligna. The sequence continues at coordinate 184,648,836 of NC_136423.1, forward strand.
GACTTTACTCTTATACATATATATATATATATATATATATATATATATATATATATATATATATATATATATATATATATATATATATATTATTAACTTATAATATTATAAAGTATAAGGGTTGAATTTTAACTTTTAAAATTCTAAGGGCTAACTTGGAATTAAAGTATTCATAAGAAAAAACTTTACAAATTCCAAAACTTGAGGGCAAGTTTTGAAACTATTCAAAACTAATTAATTCCATAACTTATGTATTTAAAGTAGTTTTAATCCAAAAACTCTTCAAGTTCCATAACTTGAGGGCAAGTTATGGAAGACTTTAAACTAATAAAAGAATTAACTTTTCTTTATTTTATAGCTTATGGAATTAATTAAGGTTACATTTTTTTTTATTTATTTATTTAATGAAGAGACTCTTGGTCCTCCATAACTTGAAGACAAATTATGGAGTCATAACTCCAATTAATTAGAACTAGACTCTTCATTTTTTTTTGTAACCTTTGCCAACTTTTATGAGTTTTATGAAACTTAAATGTGACTTTTCATATAACTTGAGGACAAGTTACAAAAACACATTTTAGAATCAACTCTTAGATTAATTTGGATTGAAAACGACTATTTCATTCAACTTTTCTATTAATCTAAGCAACTCATAAGAACAAGATAATTCAAATCAAAAATTTTCATGTAATTAGTCTAACCTTTAAACTAATACAAAACATGAATCTATTGACAATTATCTTTGAAATTGGATTAGCATGAACATTACCACATCAAAAACAAGTTTATAAGTTCAAAAACAACTTAGGGTAATGTTCCTAGTCCATTTCTAGCCAAAAACCTCGAACATATGCTATCTGGGGGTCCAACTCGTCGAGTGCATGAACCGACTCGGCGAGTTGGATCATTTTGATCATTTTTTAGGCATGGACTCGCCGAGTCTGATGATCAGACAGCAACAAATTCGTTTTTTCAGCTTCTATTGCATGTATAACAAGAAAACAAGTCTAGGCTCTGATACTACTGTTGGGTTATGAGTATTCTAACACTCCTAAGTGTACATGCAACCCTAAATACCTTGGATCTATGTTTTCTCTATTATACATGGAAATATCAACTTTCCAAGGTATTGTTCTATTCTAGCATACTAAACTTTGGATAACACAAGTTAGAATAACATACCTTTTGTTAGTGCTTGTCTTCATGAAGCTTGAGTGCCTAGTGCCCCAAGTGTGACACCTCAAATGGTTTACACAACACAATAAGCGCTTGGAATAACTTGAGAGAAGTCTACACTTCATGAAAATCGACTATCCCTTTTCTAGAATGATACTAGTGCCGATTTTGTCAAGAATAAGATCTTTATATAGTGTTACAATTAGGGTAAACCCTAATTGTCATGACTTTCCATTTCCTTGGATCCATGGGTTCAAATACACCATGGAGCATCCATGGAGCATCATATGGGTTTTGGCCCAACTAGATAATCCATGGAGCATTAGCCCACTATACAAGTATGGATGATTTACACAATCAACCCATATATTTAATTAGTCTTCTTTTGATCACTTAATTAATCATAGATTAATTGTTAATCAATACTAATTAAATAATCTTATTATTCTTATTATTAATATACTAGAACTTATAATATATTAATAACCATAAGTGTCTTATTTCTCTCATTATAGTCTATCCAAGTGCATGATGCCATGCAACCCAAATGGACCATGTCGGGTCGGGTTAAGTCTTACCAATTATAGTTATGGACTTAGACATTAATCAAACAAAAATCACCAAGTGCCTTCAATATCTCACAAAATTTTCCTTTGTTTATAGAATCTTGTCCTTCATCGTGGCCTCTATATGCAATTCCTTGAAAGGCACACAAACGGACTGTATAAATAGTAGCATTCAATCTTAATCTATTATTTTTACGCTCTTCTTCTGTAAATGTCTCAAACACATTCCGTATATCTTGCGCCTCATTTAACAAATCATCACATGATTTTTGTACAACATTGTGAAAAGATGTACACTCAGAGCCCATGTGCTGCAAAAAGGCACAACTTTTTCCACCAACTTTCTTCCAGTTCTGAAATCCATCTATAGTAAATGCTCGTTGGCCGTAGTGTCCCATTCCAGAAGGTTTGTTGAATAGAAAACACGGAAAACAAAATGCAGCATCTAAGCTCTTCGAATATTCAAACCAAGGAAATAACTTAAACCAAGAAACTTGAAAACTACGTTTATGGGTTTCAGGTCCAGATTTCGGATATACAGAAAGTGTTTGTTGAAAGGGATCAAGGTTAATATACGCTCGCATAATAGTATCTCGTTGACTAACAGGATAATCATAAATTGGCTTACGCAAACCAGAATCTCGTTCTAATGTACTAAGATCAATTTTATTATTTTAAAGATGAGTTTTTTTGAAATGGTTCTCACGAACATTAGGCATGGGGGAATCTTCATCCAAAACAATATCCGGCAGGCTTTCAGAATCTTGAGTAGAACTTGAGTGTTTTCTTTTGAAAAATCCATCAAATGTAGATTGTTTTTTCTTGTTGATATAAACTACACAATCAAATTTACTAACAATTAACAAATAACAATATAAAATATATACAAATGGAGTATTTTATTTTCAAAAAACAATATAAAATGCATATAATTTTAATTTGTTTCATATCATAATAACAAATATAAATACACACAAAAATATGATAATACTATATATATATATATATATATATATATATATATATATATATATATATATATATATATATATATATATCATCCGTTCAAGAAAACTTATATACAATTAAATAAAAACCATTTAAAATAAATAATAAAGTAATAATTATTAATCTCTTAAATCAATAAATACTATTATCTTGTATGTATTATAATCAACATGAACCATTTTCTACTTTTTCTACTCTATTTGTATGTTGTTGACTAACAACAGGGAAAAAGCAATAAATAAACCTACCTATAAAGAAAAGAAGATTCAAAAATAAATAAACCTACCTATAAAGAAAAGAAGAGTCAAAAAGCTAAATACCTTTAACTGAGAATGGAATGGGGATCTACGAAGAAAATACTTGGGGAAAGGCAGAAAGCTCCAGCAAGTTAGCACTCAAGCGCATGGCGGTTGGTGGTCAAGTCTCAATCCAGGCTCCGATGACTAGTAAAGAGGCGAGAGGGCGTACGGTACGAACAATCGGCGACTGGAAAAACTACAAGACAGCAACAGCCTTAACAGGTGAAGTTTTTCCGGTGAGTTTCTAGACGTAGTTTTTCGACGGCCGGAATAAATTTTGGATTTTGGTTTTCACTTTTCAATTTTGTTGAAGGGTTAAATTGATGTAAATTTGATTAGATTTTGGGGTTTTTATAGATTTTTATAGATATTGAATTTCCTTATTTTATAAATTATATAGAAACAAGGTTGTTTTGATTTTGTTATTGATCTTCCGGAAATTTTGTTACTTGTTATTTCTATCATGATTGCATAGCTTTAAGATATTTTTTATATAGACTAATAGACATGATCCGGAAACCGTGGGGGGAAATATGTCATTCTAGTTATTTTCTCTTTTGGGTCTCTCTTTTGGCAGATAGCAGGCAGGTGCAAGAGAAAAATGAATGCGGATGACCTTTGTGCCCTTGTGCACAACCCATTTAACAACAAAAAAGAGAAAACAACTTGGGCTCACAATTTGTACGTTGGGCCATTAACACCTGGGATCCTTTTATGCAAGAATGGGCTTCAACAACCTTGGGTCTTTTCTTTTCTTTTAGATTAGTCCATTTTATTGGGTTATATCAATAGCAATGAATGACCCACTTCCACGAAACAATGATGAGTGGTGTAATCACTTAAACATAGATTCGATAGTACGTAGGGTAATACGTGTTAGAAGGAACACCATATTAGTAGGAGATATGACTGGTTTCACATATTGTGACACCAATATAGAAAGTAGCAGAGAAAGTCCCATCGGTAGTGCTAAATATGGCACTCAGTCGTCGAGTTGACGTATCAGAAGTTCAGCTAGTTCATTTTCCTCTTGGGTGATTACCTCTACCCTTTGCTCGGCTCGTACAACCCTTGCTTCAGTTACAAAGAGTTGACGCTTGAGATTTTTTATTTCATCCTCAAGAGAGCGTAAATGGTATGCATCACCCTTCTGAACCATACGTGGATCTGATGGGGCTTTCGATAGGTGGAGTTCATTACGCGCCTCCTCAACATCCTTGCCTTCATCTGACTCCTGGTCAGACTCTTCATATTCGTAATTTGTTACCACATACTCTTCCGGTTCCACTTCGGGTCCCACTTGTTGACCCATGGCAGGGCCTCCTTTGGGGTTTTCTTCAAGATCTTCCTCAAGCACTCCTTGAGCCACTAGTGCTTGGTAGAAGTGTACCCCTTGTTGATCATCATCCATGGTGACTACGTGGGGCACGAGAGCAAGTCATGTTTTGATTACTCTCATAGTATTTTTAATTATTAGTGTTTGGATTCCCTAGAGTTATTGGAGAGTGGGGTAGGCTTTTGGATTCATTTCCCGCTATGATTACTCCTGAACACATGTTGGTCATATTCTGAATAAATATAGTTGATCAGGCTATATTCATCCTTAATATGACTACATAACTGCCCAGGTTTAATCATAGTGTTTAACTTCCTCCAGAAGCTTTTATTACATATTGTTAGGTTACTATCCTAATATGCATACATAAGTGTGAAAATTTTGTTTTGTTCAGAGTTATTTAGGCCCATTGTGTTTATAGTTGCATATCATGTATGGTTAGATATGCTAGTTCACTATAATCATTACTTTGATACCATTCTATCACATCCCCGAAACAAACGGCGAAAACGTCAGGAGGCTCGTGTGACTAACAATTGAATAATCATCACAATGAATATACATGAAACATAACACATTCATCACCAACATTACATAATACAACCAGCATTGTTCACATCAAGCAGATTGTTAAAATACATAAGTTCTAATTGTTCAAAGTACGATAAGTGACATTACATAAACAAAACCAAACACACTCGCATATCTTCCAGCTCAACGATTACCTAAAAATACAAGTTATTTTGAAAACGGTCAACATATATAATGTTGGTGAGTTCATAAGTATGTTTGGGTTAAAGTTTTCATAAAAACCCAAAAAATCCAATATTTTCTGTAAATTGTCTGAAAATGATGTGAAAATCTAGTATAAATGCATGTGTGAATTTCATAGCTATAACTTGTATAAAAGTAGTTTAGATTCATTGTATTTCGAATGACTAATAAATATACATGAATAATTTCCCCAGAAAATCCGATATTTTCCGTTTTATAGCAATGTTTAGATTTTTGTATTCTTAAAAAAGAGTTTTTTATTGACACCCTCAAAGATTTTATCTTTAAAAGGTTTAACTTTTGGTATCGAATCCGTAAATGAGACGTTATAACCATGCATGATAATGACTAGGATGCCCATCTTGGTATTTTTCCAAATACCGGTCTTGATATGGATGTTGTCGCCCTAGACTGGCCTAGTCTAGCTATAGCGTGCAGCTAAGGTGTGGGGGGTCACCCCATATAGATCTATACACGAACTCCCATTTTCCATCCAGAAAACTTTGATTATAACTACAGGCTACGTTTGTACACTTAGAGGTGCCAACCGACAAGTCTCACTAGATTCTCAACCCCTTTTCGTACTATGTTTAATCTTTACGCATATGTTGTATGTTTTTGAATTCAAAAGGTACATATTTATATAAGTATACGACGTGAAAATGATTGCACAACGGTATAGTTATGATCACAAGCACATGAATTCCATTCCAAGCCTACTTAGCATGTAAATGGGCCATGAACGCCCAATAACATGTAAGAAGGTAACATAGGCCCAATGGACATGTATATGGGTCACAAAAGCCCAATAAACATATACTCCATAATTTAGGCTCAAATTAACATGTAAGTGGGTCGCAAGGCCCAGTAAACACATCATGGAACACATTGGGTTCAATATACACTTAGTTTATTCGTTCATTTTTGTTTCGTGGTTTGTTTTAGCTAAGGGTTTACCAGATTGTCGATAAGAGTTTTCTTTAAAAAAAATGACATTTTTACCCAATAATCCTCAAATTTTTAGTTAAGGCCCAAAGTTTTGTAAAATTACATTTTAGTCCATAAGTTATAAAAAGTTATAGTTTTGTCCCAAATGTCTAAAAAATTACGGTTTTAGCCCAAAAAGTTATATTTTCACATTTAGGAAGCTGTTTTGCAGAAAAGTGCATTTTCAGCCCTTTGTTTGTAAAAGTTTACGTTTTCGGCCCAATTTTGGAAAGTTTTACATTTTTGGTCCATTTTGAAAATGAATGTTATTTTCACCTCCAATGTAACAGCCCGAAATTCAGGTACCTTTAATTAGCCCTTCATCTTTTGATATATTGTCATTTTGGGCTTTTGTGTTGGGCGAGTACGCTGGGCATACAAGGAGTACGTTGCGCGTACTCGCACGCCTCATTTAAATGCACCATCCCCCGGGTACGCTGGGCGTACCCAAGGTTACGCTGGGCGTAACCGATCCAGACCCAAAAAACCTAATTTTGTGGTTGGCCATAAAAGGAATGAGATGGCTTGGTTCCTCAGCCACCATCCTTCAGAAAGAAACCCTAAGAGAGTTGTTCCTTCGTTCATAGCAAAAGAGAAGAGGAGTCCATTGTGGAGGCTAGAAGTTGGTGTTCAAGTGTAGATCCATGAATAGCAAGGTTTGGAGCTTCTTTCTAAGGTAAAAAGTTCAGATCTTGACTTGTAGTTCTTGTGGTATGCTTAGTGGACCATTTCTAGGGTTTGGTCCAAAGATGGAGACTTTATGAGCAAGTAGTCTCCATTAGCTTAAATCCATCATATTTCTGGTCCATTTGAGTTGTAGATTCATAAAAATGTAATCTTGGACGTGAATGATTAGCCATGCACGAGACCTAGATCTTTTGAGTTGAAATGGAAAGGTATTAAGGAGTGTAGGAGCCTTTACAACCATGCCAAGGCTTAAAGGTTTCGACTTTATGGGTAAGGAGGCTTCAGGAGAGCCGGATCTAGAAGTTGAAGAAGTGTCTTAATCATTTAAGACGAAAAATGAAGAATGGCTGAATCTGAGTGTTATGCTGGGTGTAACTCCCAGTACGCTGCGCGTACTGGGTGGAGACCCCCGATTGTTGATTAGCGAAGTACGCCCCGCGTACATAAGTCTGTATGCCCCACGTACTGAAAGATGTTGACTTTTAGGGTTTTGGTCAACATGAGGACTTTGAGTCAAGGAAGGGTAAAATGGTATTTTACCCCTCTAAGGAATGTTAATAAGGGTAAAGTCTAGTTGTGGAAGTCTATATTAATTAAATGATATTTCGTTATGATTAGGCGGGGTTGGGATTCGGAGATAACGAGCACGCGAGATTCTAGACTTTCCACGATGTGAGTCTTCTCACTATACTGTACCCGGAAGGGTGTCGTTGTGTTACTGGAAGGTCGGATATGTTATAAGTTGTAGGCATTGTATGTGATTAAGTTAACCGTTTGTATGTGCTATGTATGCTATGTTTGATATGGGCCGGCAGGCATTATGTTATGGGCCGGAAGGCATTGTGATGTGGATCGAAAGGTCAACGTAGGTAGGACCGGAAGGTTTACCGAGTCGGGATGGAAGTCCCCTGAGACACATGGACCGGAAGGGCGTATGTGCGTAAGTAGTATTTTGGGGAACTCACTAAGCATTTATGCTTACGGTTGTTGTATTGTGTAATTTAGGTACTAGCGAGGACCGTGGGAAGGCGTCGGCGTGATCTGTACACACTGACGGAAGAATTGTTTTATGATCTTGGGATGTATTTTGCTACGATGACATTTGTTATACATGTGATTTCAGAATATTAAATGATGGTTTATGTTGTTTGAAAAATGGAAAATTGTTTTGAAAATTCACGTTGTTACATCCAAATTTGGTTTATCTACATTTATGACCCCAACTTTGGCCAAATAACATTTTTTAACTTTAAAACTTCATGTTTTTTGCAAATTGGGCCCAAAGGCCGTAAGGCCCAAAAGTTTGGCCCAATAAGCTTAAATTTACATTTTTGATCCTTGTAAAAGTATGCTTAGCATAAAAATACCTTTTTATACATATAGGACCTGTTTGGCCCCTTTTAAAATAGAATTTTCACTTTTTACACTTATCTTTTGTTTTCTTGACAATTTTGACACTTAACAAGATTTTTGTTGAATTCTTTTGTATCTTAAACACGTGTTCTTCTTTGGCTTGGTAATATGACATGTATAATGTAATAGTTCATTGATCCTTGCTAGATAATACTTGAATTTCGAGATTTGCCAAGATCTAACCCATTTTTACCAAATAAAACAAGTATTCACACAAAACATGCATATAACACATAGATGTACACATTTTACTTGTATTCTCCTCCAAAAATCTTATGAAAACCGAAAACAAGGGGTATGAACTAACCTTTGCTTTGATGTTTCGGTTTTAAAGAAGAAATGAAGAAGATTTTGGTCTTAGAAAGCTTTCTTGAGTGGATTTCAAACTTAAGAAGTTCTAGGAAGAAAAATCACCAAAACTTTGCTTAAAAGAGTGATCTAACAAGAGAATGGTATTATAAAACTTAGAGGTGTAAAGACTTACCAAGAAATGATGATTATCTTTTCAAAACCTCTTGAAACACTAGAAAACGTCTTGAGAATTTTGGATGAAGAAGATGAATGAGTCTTGAGAGAATTGGAGAGAGTTTGGTGTAATGTGTGTGTCTGTTTGTGGCTCTCGATCGAGAGTAGACGAGGAGAGGGGAGAGAGAGTGGTGAATGACTAGCTTGGATACATGGAGGATCTTGCATGGATGTATGATGGACAAAATGGAGGTGGCACTCCAAAGTCAGCCCTCCCTTAATCTCTTTTCCTTTTATTTTTTTATTTTTTATACATGGGCCGATATTTTAGGCCAAGAAGAAAAGATAGAGTAGATTGGGCCCATTCACCTTAGGTAGGATATTTTGATTCTAAACATAGATTTTTTCGGCCCATTGGGCCCTTGGAAGCATTCACGACCCAATTAGAATAAAAGAATGGCTTATGGCTCACTAATGGTTAATTGGATTTGTTATGGCCCAATAAGGCCCATTAGGGTTAGAATTAGTCATTCTAGACCCAAATGGTCCCAAAATGTTTTGGATTTATGAATTAGGTCCAATTAGGATCCATTTAGGGTTTTAAGTCCAATAAAGTTGAATTGGGTGCTTATTGGTCCACTAGGCCCAATAAGGAACTCCTAGTCCAATATGGACTTAAACCAAGATTCTTAGGGTTTTAAGATTCTTTGATGAATATAATTGATGAATCTAAATGAGCCTTGAGTGATATTTACTTAAGGTGCATGATTTACAATAGTTATATGGTTACATAAGAATATAATTTCCTAGCTAAAATGCTAGTTGTGACAAGATCTTCTGTAACCAATTTATTTAACTTTTGAAAGTTTAAATGAGATAAACGTCGATGCGATAACTAGCTAACATCTGTGGGAGATTTCGAAAAGTAGACAAACAAATGGTTTGCCAACTATGAGTTTGATATCAAAGGTTAAGATATCTCCATATCTTTTTGATTTCAACAATACTTCGTTCGTCTCAACTTTTGAAATTATGCTTCCTTCTTTGTTAAACACAACTTGATTGCCAGTGCGCACAACAAGTTGTGAAACACTTATCAAATTATGTTTAAGGCCTTCAACATAGGCAACACGATTTACAGTGAATTGTCCATTCGTTACTTTGTCGTATCCTTTGACTTGACATTTGTGATTGTTTCCGAACTTCACAACTCCAGCATTATCCAATCTTTGATAATCTCGCAAATTTTCCTTTCGTCCAGTCATATGACGTGAGCAACCACTATCAATATACTATTTCTCATCATATTGTTCGTCACATAGTACCTGCAATTATTGAAAGAATTTAGGTAGCCAATGTTGTTTGGGTCCTTGGTTATTAGCTTGTAAGAGAGAATGAATTTTAAAATTTAAATCCCAGTTTCAAACTTTAGTTTTGAAAGAATCAATTACGTCAACATCATCAGTTAAAGATATCGAAATATAATTTTTCGATAGTTTTAGACTTTCACCAACTTCTTTCGTATGTTTCGTAGATTGTTTTTCTTTTGATACTGGTTTCCATCTTTGAACTTGAATATTTGATGCTTTTGAAAATGAACTTCCATCCAAAGTATCATTCAAATATTGTTCATAAGACTTTTTGATTTGTTGTTGTGAAAACTTTCCAGATCGATACTTTTTCTCATTGTTTTAAAGCCAATGATTCATGGTTTCCACTTTAGATGTCCCTTTTGTGTATGAAACTTTGGTCTCCTATTGTGCAGATGGATTTGGAAAATTCGGTTTTTTGAGGAATAAAATCAACATTTGAGTTAGGACGAAATGTCTGAGCATATTGACTATTAACCTTGTTTTTATCATTTGTAGTTTGAGAAAATCGATTTTGAAACTGTTTTGATTGACTTTGTATGAATTTGTGTTTGAAGTTTTGATTTTGAGAAAACATTGTTTGAGAAATCTTTGGTGATATTCATTTTGAAAATGTTGAAAACTTCCTAGGAAAATCCTTTGAATTTGATTTTGGATATTCCTGCGAATCTGATAAAGCGAGATTTTTCTTTGTTGGTTCATTTGATTGCTTATCATTTGTCACAATATGCCAAAACATTCTTTTTCTTGCTTGTCTTTTCGAAATTCCTTTTTTCTTTTGAAAATTTTTCAACAAGATCTTTAAATGCTTGTGAATTAAGTTTCACATTCTCATTTGGTTTACTTGATTCTTGTTTCAACATTTCTTTTGCCACTTGTTGTTTTTTAACCCATTTTCGTTGTGATTTTTGTCTTTGAAAAACATACGAATTCTTTGTTAGATTATTTTTGATAATGCTTTGATTTGAAAAAGAATCCTTTGTCTGATGTGTTCTTGTTATCTTCTTCAACCATTTTGTTGAACTCTGGTTTGATATTTTCGACATTCCCAGAAGTGACAAACACTTGATTCGGAAATACAACATCATCCGTGCACTTGAAATTCTGATAAACCACAGTGTTGGTTTCCAAATACTGAGCACCTTTGTCAGACAACACTTTGTCAAAATTTTCAGTGTCTCCAAACACTTGATCAAAAACAATTAGTGGAATTTTTGTTTCATTAGAAACATTCTTTTCTTTTTCAAAATTGTTTGACACTTCATTTTCACTCTCATCTTCACTATCATCAGTTTGACTATCTCGTACCTCCACATAATCAAAATTACAAACTTTTGAAGTAGAAGGTCTATCAGTGTCATCCTCAACCATCGAATCATTATTAATTTATTTATCTTTTGACTTAGATGTGACATTAATGATTGATAACTGAGAACAATCGACACTTTCCTCCTCCTCAATTTCACTGATTTCTCTAAAACAATTAGAATTGTCTTCAATATCAGCAAAATTAGATTGAGAGTCAAGTTTCAAATTCTTAGTTCTTTTCAAAATTTTCAGTTGTTCACTTTTTGTCAAACTTTCATTTACAATCTCAACAAGTTCATCAACATTCAAAAATTCATCTATTTTAACAATACCATAAGCAAATCTATCATCAGACACTTTGTTAAATTCTGCTATGGTTTGTTCACAATCATAGGACAGAATATTAACCTTTGCTCTCTCAAAAGTAAGAAAAGGTAATAATTTCCTATGTTGTTCTGTACTAATATCACTCAAATGATGCAAAGCAGTCAATTTAGCATAGAGACGTTTAGCTGAATTGCAATATATGTTTCGTTGTGCAAGCAACATCCTTACATCTCTATCCAAATTTTCTCTATCATTATTGTAATGCCCGTGTTTCCAGTCTAGGCATTATCATTGATGTAATAGTCTAGGTTAACCCTTGTAACTCTTTTTGGAGTATTCATGATGAAATATTTGAGTATTATGTGAATTATGTGTTTATTTTCTTAATTATTATAATTTAATGAATTAAGAATACAATAAGCGTCAAATTTAAAGTGTGAGATTAGGATATCTTTGCATAAAGATGTAGTGGTCGAAACAAGGATTCCGAAGATATAAAGAATGCCGAAATCCGAGTTATAACGAAGAAGTTATGACATGTCGAATTTTCGCGACAGAACCGACAACGCTAAATGATGTAAAAAGTGAAATTTACGTTGGAGCGATATATAGCATTAGTGATCTAAACGAAAGTCGTAGAGTTCGTTAAACCGAGATAATGCATAAAAAGATCGTCCAAATCTGACTTCGTATGAGGAAGTTATGATTTTTCGAAGTTTCGACTTAACAATATGCAGCCCAAATACTCGATTTGAGATCGAGCGGTTTTTAGCCAAAACAATCTAAATGAGAATCGAAGATCTCGTTAATAGGAGTGAAACGATAAAAATATAGGCGAAAACGGACGTCGGATGAAGAAGTTATGATTTTTTAACGGAGTTTTCCTGTCACGGCCTACTAAAAATAAATAACAAAAATAAAATCAAAATTAGCCGACGGAGTCTAAACGAAAATTGTAGAGCGTAGTCTCACCTATGTGAGGATATAAAGAACGTCGAAAAATGAGTTCGTATGAGGAAGATATGAATTTTTGAAGTTTATTTAATAATTTCGGTATTTAATTTAAATTTAAAATATGTGATATTATCCAAAAGGGGGAGTCAGCGATCCTATCCAGGTTACGCCCAGCGTACCTAGATTTACGCCCAACGTAAATCAAGGATCTAGACCCTATAAAAGGAAGTCGAGTGCAGCCAATTCTTTTGCTCAATTTCTTTCCTTCTCTCGCGTTTTTACCTCGTTTTCGTGCAAGAATTATCTCGAAGCCCCGGTATCATTCCCGAGACCCGAAGCAAGTCCTGAAGCCCCGAAGATCCTGAGAAGTAAGATTCCCGAGCCGAAGCTCTGCCCGCGAGCAGTCCGGTTTTTGAGAAGATCTTCCAGATCTACCAAAGAAGACTACTTGTACAAGTCGTAGTGCTGTCCGATCACTTTCTGATCAAGTGAGTGTGTGGTTACTTTCTTCTAACGCATAATTATGAAGTATTTTATACGAAATACGTGTTATGTGTATATTTTGTTGTTATATGTGTAAATATATATTCACTTTCTTCTATCTCATAGATATGATTTATTCTCTATGAAATACGTGTTATGTGTATGTGTCTCATCTGTTGTTTGGAATATGTATTTAATGAGAATGCTATACAGGTTTTAAACTATGTATAAAAATATATATATTTTTATCTACTAATATGTCGGGTAGAACATGGGTAGATAGCTGTGTGATAAACAGATGAGAGGCCTCGATGTTGTTTTTGATTCAGCCATCTAGAGGAGTTTAGATGATGACCACAGACTTTTCTAGATAGTCCTATGGAATGCTAGCAGGTTCACCACCTGTAGGTGTTAATGAACTTGGGTGTTCATTCGATGTACTCCATCTCCCTCATGGTTGCCTTATTTGACATATATTGCTGGGAAACCCCTGAATGCATGTGTTGTCGCCCTGATGAAATATTCTAAGAATAGGTCCCTTGTGTTAGTTGTTTTAAGGACGTAAAGTGAGAATAACGTGAATGGGTAATTAGGTTATTGTTGGTTGGTGGAATTAAATATAATTATTTATTGTGTGTTGAAAACCCTATATGCTCACAAGGCTCCCAAGCCTGATCCACTCAGTTTCTTTGTATTACAGGTAGTGGCGCCAGAGCATAAGTTGGATGATTTGTCAGGATATTTTGGATTATAGACCTGTTGTAAATAACTATTGTAAGGTCTGTATTGAAATATTTATGCTTTTGGTCTGTTTATCGGAACATGACATCCCAAGTATTGTAATATAATGAAAAATACATTTCTTTAAGAAATGCTTTGGTAAATCTTATTTTTATCATATTTCGTTTTGGGAACAAATTCCGCAACTCTTTTAATCAAAGGATCACTCTGAAATCATATTAAAAGCATAAATTAAACCGGTCTTTTCTGGCCGTGATTTTGGGGATGTCACAATTATTGACATTTTTTTTTGTAATTCTAAATACTCTACCCTGCTACGTTTCGAATCTAGAAGTTTTTGAGTCTCTAGCAGTTGAGTATTTAATTTCTTGGCTTCATTACTAGCTGACACAACAATAGTATCAAAATAAGCAATAGTGTCATCAAATGCAACTATCTCAGAATCATATGCTTGTAAAAGAATATTAAAAGATTGGAGAATATTACGTACCTTGGTTGTCATTGGAGACTTATCAGCAGACTTTGACACGAAGCATCGACCAGTTACCTCTTCGTCCGAATCTTCCTCCAGCTTCGCATACATGGCAACATGCGTCAGGTTACATATTTCTTCATCATCTAATCTTGAAGACCAAATTTGATAAGTGCCATCATCCTCACTTTTTCCTTGATCAACCAAAGATAATCCCTTCGTCTTCGCACGAACTTCTTCCAATCGTTCAACATAATATGCTTTGTCCTAGATCTTATTCTTTTTCTCCTCTTTCTTATGAAGCATACAGTCATTAGCTAAATGATTAGCTCCATTACAATAATGGCAATCCACACCCGAAACTCCTTTCAGTTTCTTCTCCTTCATTACCTCAGCAACTTTCCCATCATTCTTCTCATGCTTCTTCTTCTCCTCTCTAGCAACCTTGTTCACGAAACTTCCTTTTCCCTCACTTTTCTTCACCTTTGGATTGAACGGTTTCTTGAAAAACTTTTGACTCAGTTGCTCGAATAAAAAGCTATTGCCTCATCATCCAAATTCATGATATACCCTTATTCATCATCAGAATCACCTTTTTCACCTGCTTCCTCTTCAGACACTTTAGAGACTAGTGCTAATGGACCTACCAGACTAAGCTTCGACTCTTCTGCCATTTCATTCACTTCACTTTCGTGAGTTTTCAGTTGATTCTACAAATCATTTAGAGAAGATGTGTCGAAACTCTGTTGATTCTTCACCATCATGCTTACACTTCTCCACTCCTTATGAAGTCCCATCACAAACGTAAGATTGAACTCCATAGAAGACCTTGTAATCCCATAGCGATTACACCTGTAAATCAACTCATTCAGACGATCATAATAAACTTCAATTGTTTCATTCTCTTTTTGTCTGAATTCCTTCAGCTCAATCAAGCATTGTTTAACAAAGTTGATCTTCATTTTCTCACTTCCCTTATATTTCTCTTTGAGAGTATTCCAGATCTCTTTTGCAGTTTTACAACCACGAATGTAGTTGTAAACAACAGGTGGCAAAGCACCTCTCAGCTCTCTCATATAACGCTTCTCATTGTTTTTCAGCCTTGTTGCTTGTTCTTCTACAGCGAAGGTTGAACCAGATGTTCCTAAATTTTGTGTAATCGGTGGTGGTTGAACACTTCCTTTGATGTAATTCCATAACTCTTCATCCAATCCATTGAGATAGTCTTCCATACGATCAGCCCAGTGATCATAGTAATTTGGAATCAGCATTGGAGTTTTTGTTGATAATCCAAGTACATGAGAATACGATGTCATAGTGTTCATGTTGAAGTTCGCCATTCTTATACGGATGATGATTTTTAGAAAAATTTGAGAAACTTGAAGATTGAAAGAATGAATTGATCAGAAACTTGTAATCGATCACTCGATTATACAATTCAAACACATAATCTAAACAAAACTGTAGATCCAAGACAATTTTCAGAATCGAAATGTGCGGAATCTTTTAAGACAAACTTTTGACTCAAAAATGAACGATTCAAATGAAAATCAGATCATTGCAGTTTGAATCTTGATCTGATACCAATTGAAGAAGAATTGTAATGAGTAATCGAAAGTAAATCAAAGTAATTCAAGTAATGATTTAGAATGAACACACAATGTAAATAAAATCTGGTTTCAGCTTTGATTACTTTCAGAGAATTGAGTATAAAAATAGATAATACAAGTTGTGTTAAAACTCTCTTACCTACACTCAAGTTCATACTCTATTTATAGGATACTGAAAATACAAAAAATACTAAGGACTAAACATTACATTTTGACTGAACATGTGCCTTAGTAAATACATACAAAATTACAATACAAACATTTCGACTCTTTACAACATTTCAACCTTAACAATTGTCCCTATGGTTTGGTCAAAAGTGCATGTTTGGTCCCTAAATTTTTTTTTGCACTCAGATCGTCCATGTGGTTTGATTTTGTTGCGATTTTCATCCCTTACATACATAAAGTTAGGGACCAAACGTTCAATTTTGACCAAACCATAGGGATAAAAAAGTGCAACAATATCAAACCACAGAGACGATTCGAGTGCAAAAAAAAAGTTAGGGACCAAACGTGCAATTTTGATCAAACCATAGGGATGATTTCAGTAATTTACTCTTAAATCTATTTTTTTAAAGAAAAAAAATAAATACTTAGGCCCACATCTCTCTATCTCTCTCTTTCTCTCTCTCTCTCTCTCTCTCTCTCTCTCTCTCTCACTCTCTCTCGTTTTAATATCCAGAACACAATCCACCACCATCATCTTCTTCAGAAACCCATCTCCACCCCTCTTCCTTTCTCACCTATCAGTCATCTCCCTCATCCAGTCGAGCACCATGTTCACATATTAAATTATAGAAAAAGAAAACCATCAAGCAACACAACAACCATCATTGCCGAAAAAACCAACCCAAACATCTCCGTCACGCTCCATCATCCACCAGACCAATGTAACGCCTGTGTTTATGGGCTAAAAGCATTAATAATGTTGTAATAGTCTACGTAAACGTTTGTAACTCATTTTGAAGTAATAAAGAGGAATTATGTGAATATTATGTTAATTATATGCTTATTTGCTTAATTATTATAATTTAATTAATTAATAATGAAAATAAGCATTTAAAATAAATATTAGAAAAAGCCGATATCTTTTAAGAAATTTTTAGTGGCCGAAACAAGGATTCCGGAGATATAAAGAACGCCGAAATCCGAGTTATAACGAAAAAGTTATGACATGTCGAAGTTTTGCGACGAAACCGGCACGGCACCGGGAAGCATAAAAAGTGAATATTGCGATAAATTGCTTTTTAGCCTTAACAATCTAAACAAAAGTCATAATATTCATTAAACCGAGAATTTTGATAAAAAGAACGTCCAAATCTGACTTTGTATGAGGAAGTTATGATTTTTCTAAGTTTTAGCTTAGCAGTAGATAGCTAAATACTCGAATTTAAGATCGAGCGATATTTAGCCGACACAACCTAAACGAGAATCGAAGGTATCGTCAATAGTAGTACAACAGTAAAAAGACTGACGAAAACGGACGTCGGATGAAGAAGTTATGAATTTTTAACAGATTTTCCTGTCCCGGTCTGTTAAAAATAATAATCTTAAAATTAAAGTCAAAATTAGCCTACGAAGTCTAAACGTAAGTTGTAGAGCGTAATTTTAGCTACGGGTGCATATAAAGAACGTCAAAATCGGAGCTCGTATGCGAAAGTTATGGATTTTAGAAGTTCAGGGCTCAAAATTCGAAAAATTCGCATGAACAGTAGCCGGCCACATCTGGATTTTAGAAGTTCAGGGCTCAAAATTCGAAAAATTCGCATGAACAGTAGCCGGCCACATCACCCCTCTCGCGAAACCGCCTCAAGGCCGAAGCTGCTGCGTCATCGAAGATGTGGCCGAATCCGGATCCGACGCGTGTTGCAATTCCTTCGGATCGAAGTCTCGGACAATCAGAAGCCGCCTCGTAGCACCGCGTGTCCGAGTCTCGCAGGGCCACGTCCGAGCCTCGTAGCCCGCCTCCGTGTCTCGCCCTCGTTGCTGCCACACGCCTCGTTCCTTCGCTGCCACATCCTCCCTTCGTGACCGCTCGCAAGCACTATGTGGAGTTTTCTCAGCCACGAAGCCCGTGGTCTCGCACCCTATAAATAGGGGGGCTACGAGATCTCCCGGCTAGAATTAGAAAAATGTCATTTTTTAACCCTAAACTTATATTTTGACTATTTTGACTTCCCCCGAAGCCCCGGTATCATTTTTAAAGCCCGGAATACATCCCGAAGTGCCCGAAAACCCGGAAAGTTTTATCTTTTCGGTTTTGAAGCTCCAACTCTCGTAGAGCCCGGTTTCTCAATAAAACTCCCGGTTTTATCAGAAACGATCATTTTAAGGAACGAATTGCTGTCCAATTATCATCAAATCAAGTGAGTGTATAGTCACTTTCATATTATACATAGATATGAAGTATTTTATATAAAATACGTGTTATGTGTAATTATATTGATTGTTTATTTGAGATGATTGTTGAATACATTGTTTTATACAAGTTATAAACTGTATATGTATTTTATCTACAAATATGTTGGGTAAAACATGGGTAGATGAAATAGTTGATGTGTGTTAAAATGATGAGAGGCCTCAATGTTGTTGTTGTTCCAGTCATCTAGCGGAGTATAGATGACGACCACAGACTCTTCTAGACAGTGCAGTGGAATGCTGGCAAGCTCGCAGCCTGTAGGTGTTGTGAACGATGTGTTCACCGGTGTACTCCATCCCCCTCATGGATTCCTTTAGGACATTTATTGTTGTGGAACCCACTTATCAGTAGTGTCCCTCCCGATGATTAAATCCTTAGACTAGGTCCCTTGTATAGGTGTTTAGGGACGTAAAGTAAGGATAACGAGAATGGGTAATCAGGGTTATTGTTTGTTTGATGAAATTAATAAATTTATTGTTGATCGATGAAGTTAATAAATTTATTATTATTTGTGGGTTGAAAACCCTATATGCTCACCAGGCTCCCAAGCCTGACCCACTCAGGTTTATGTATTACAGGTAGTGGCGCTCGAGCATAGTTGTGATGTGTTGGGATGAGGGATTACAGATATAGGCCTGTAAATATGAAATAATGTAGTAAGGTTTATATTGTATTGTTTATACTTATGTACTGTATCGAACATGTCATCCCAAGTATTTTAATGAAATACATTTCTAAGGAAATGTTTTTGATAAATCTTTATCATATTATTGTTTTGGGACAAATTCCACAAATCTTTTATTCAAAGGTTACTCTGATTTTGAAATAAAGTATAACAAAACTGGTCTTTTCTGGCCGTGAAATTGGGGATGTCACAGTTGGTATCAGAGCATTGGTTTAAGCGAACTAGGAATTTGTAGGATTTCTAGACTTAAACTTAGAATGCTAAGCAATGATTGTGAGGTGTGAGCACTAGTATATTTTAAGAAAGATGCCTAAAATGCTTTTATGTGCTAAATGTTATGTGTTTGCTATACATGATATTATTGTTCAGATCTATGGTCTGTTGCCGACCGGATCTGGAAAACCTTATGTGTGTAGGATTCTAAGCCTATGATTACGATATTAGAACTAGCATGTAAACGTTTCGGAGTCTATAGTAAATAAAGATCTAAATTCACCTTATTCGGTGTATAGATCAAGATGGCAAGGACCCGTAGCGGAAACGTAAACGCAAATGGGGATAGGAACCAACCCGCAGTGGTTTAACAAATACCTGTTGTTGAAGAAGTTGCACCTGAGCCAGTCACCATGGCTGGAGTTCAAGCCATAATTCAGGCTATGCTAGCTGAACAAAGGGAAGAAATGAGACGGACTCTCCACGAGAATAGGGATGCATCTACCATACATGTTGAACTGACGGAGCCATTTCCCGAGCAATTTGAGGAAGGGAACTACATCCGCCAAGTGAGTCAAATAGGGACTCAAGGTGAGAAAAGGGATGGCCTAGAAGGGAGAAACAACAAGGATGGACGGATGTACAAAAATTTCTTGGGTGCGAAACCACCAAGTCTCTCAGGAAGCCCAAAGCCTATTGAGATCATGGACTGGATCTCCGAGATGGAAATGGTGTTTGAAAGTTGCGAATGCAACGAGAAGCAGAATACTGTCTTCACTGTGAGACAATTGAAAACTGGAGTCTTGAGCTGGTGGAAGCTATTGGCAGATACAATGCCGCGAGGAGAAGCTCTGAAAATGTCGTGGGATGAGTTATTGGAACAACTGAAGGCGCAGTACTGTTCAGAGATAGATCTGATAGATCTGAACAATGAGTTCCAAAATTTGAAAAAGGGGAGAATGAGCATCGATGACTATGTTGTTGCATTCACGGAAAAGATGAAGTTGTTTCCATACCTAGTGCCAACCGAACTTTCCAAAATTGAGAAGTTCGCAAACGGACTGCCGGCTGACTATGGCCCAATAGTCAAGATGGCAACCACTCTGAAATCAGCCGTTCGAGCAGCTAAGAATGTGGAGACCCAACAAAAGGAAAGAGGTCTAGAAAGGGCTGAGGTTGGTGAGAAACGGAAGTTTGATGGATCCTCGAAGTCCAACAAGAAGAGTAGATTCTAGAAGTCTGGTTCGAGAGGAGGAGGATCATAAGCGAAGTGGTGTGACAAGTGTAAGAAAAAGCACTCTGGGAAGTGTGACGGAGGGGTCACTTGTTTCAAATGTGGAAAGCCTGGGCACTATGCCAACGAATGCACATTCACTAAGAAGGTCTGTTATGAGTGAAACGAGGAGAGGCACATTTCAAAGGATTGCCCAAAGAAGAAGGGGGCAGGAAGGCCCAACATACCACCGCAGCCGAAGGCGAGAGCCTTCCAGATGATGCTTGAGGCTGCAAAGGAGGCAGCAGACGTCGCTTCAGGTACCTTTCTTGTAAATGGTTTTCCTGCAAATATAGTATTTGATTCCGGAGCCAACTACTCCTTTGTGTCGCATAAATTTGGTGGGAAATTAGCATTACCTGTAGAAAAACTTGATAATGCCCTGATTGTAGAAGTTTCCAGTGGGAAATTCGTACCTGTTAGTAATCGTATTAGGAATATCGTCATTGACCTAAATGGAAACGAATTCCACAAAGAGCTATTACCCATAGAGTTAAACGGTTTCGACATCGTTTTGAGTATGGATTGGCTTAGCACCAACGATGCTGAGATTCAATGCTGAAAGAAAATAGTAAGGGTAAACCAACCCGGAAGGGAATCATTTATGGTGTATGGAGACAAACACAGAGTGAATTTTGGAATCATCTCCCTGATGAAAGCCAGGAAATGTTTGTCCAAAGGATGTGCGTTGTACTTGGCATTCGTAAACGATGCTAAGAAGGAGAAGAAAGAGGTGCAGAATATACCGGTTGTATGTGATTATCCGGAAGTCTTTCCCAAAGATCTTCCCGGATTACCACCTGATAGGCAAGTGGAGTTTCGTTTAGACTTGTTACCAGGAACAACACTGATAGCAAAGGCACCTTACCGATTAGCACCGACGGAGATGAAGGAGCTCATGATACAACTTCTGGAGCTGTTGGACAGCGGTTTCATTCGACCTAGTTCATCACCCTGGGGAGCTTCGGTGTTATTCGTGAAGAAGAAGGACGAAAGCATGAGAATGTGTATAGACTACCAAGAGCTGAACAAGGCAACAGTGAAGAGCAAGTATCCATTGCCGAGGATTGCCAACCTATTCGATAGGTCAATCAGCTGCAAGGTTCAAGCTACTTCTCAAAGATCGATCTTAGGTCAGGATTGTTGGGTTTTGAGCATTCTAACACTCCTAAGTGTACATGCAACCCTAAATACCTTGGATATATGTTTTCTCTATTATACATGCAATAAGATTATCCAAGGTATTATCCTAATCTAGCATACAAAACAATGAGTGTAACAAGATAGAATACATACCTCTTTGATGTAGAAAGTCTTCATGAAGCTTGAGTGCCTAGCCCTAATAGTGTGGAAGCCTCAAATGGAATCACAATCATCAAAACACTTAGAATAACTTGAGAGAGTTCTACACTTCATGAAATCGGCTAGCCCTTTGTTACTCTCACTTTCTAATGTGATTCTAGTATATTACTAGTGGCCGATTTTTGTCAAGAATAAGATCTTTATATAGTGTTACAATTAGGGTAAATCCTTAATTGTCATGGCTTTCCATTTCCTTGGATCCATGGGTTCAAATACACCATGGAGCATCCATGGACCTACCTATGGGTTTTAGCCCAACTTGATTATCCATGGAGCATTAGCCCACTATATAAGTATGGATGATTTACACAATCAACCCATATATTTAATTAGTCTTCTTTTGATCACTTAATTAATCCTAGATTAATTCTTGATCAATACTAATTAAATAATCTTATTATTCTTATTATTAATATACTAGAACTTATAATATATTAATAACCATAAGTGCCTTATTTCTCTCATTATAGTCTATCCAAGTGCATGATGGTATGCAACCCAAATTGACCATGCCGGGTCGGGTCAAGTCTTACCAGTTATAGTTATGGACTTAGACATTAATCCAACAGTCTCCCACTTGGATAAGTCTAAAAATTATGGTGTATGACTTCAGGAACCAACTGGCAATCGTAGCTCTCAAAAGCTTCTGTCGAACTCTGACCTTGTAGATGAACTCTGACCTTGTCAATGACTTGTCCATTAGATAAGGGATCATATAATCCTCTGTTCTCATGATATCAGCCGGACAAATACATGGAACAACGTCGTACTTATTGTCCAGCAGTTTGTTTCCCGATTTTCAATTTGTTTGACAAAGAACTTAATCGAACACATCAATTCAGTTCTGACCGGCCGGTACATAGGTCACAACAAAATCATCGAGGGGCCCAGATATCGCTTCTATTTCTAGAAGGAACAGATAAACTTCGACTCATATGCTTGTTCTACTACTTGTTGAATTGTACACAAAGGCACGTTTTATAACATCAAGTTACTGATGCGTTTACGTGCAATCAATGCACAACCAACTCATAGGTAACCACTCATATCTCTAGGTTTGAAGATGTATATGATATTACCGTCTCACGATCACTCGAGATAAATTCCATGAAGTGATACAAGTGAGCGTGGGTTTATTCCAATACTCATAACTTATGAGCACTCATGAATGTTGTAGCAACAATTGCCATGACTAAACCCATTTAGCCATCTACAAACCCGATTCATGACAGTCTTGATTTATACCTACTTCCAACATATGAACGACTGTGGAGTGTTTAAATAACTTAGTCATTCGGAAAGAATAACCTAGCTATTTTGGAAGTCAAAACATGCAAAGTGAAACACAATAATAATCGAATCTAATATGGTCTCAGAACCCTTTTGAATATAAATAAAACCACCTTTTATTTATCACAATATTGATTACACATTATTCAATGTTTCAAATAATCAACTTAAGACTTGAATAAAAACAACAGTCGTCCCATGCTCCTAGCATGTACACTTTGTTTTTCTAAACAATAGTTATGCCATACCCCAAGTATGCACACTATGTTTGTCTATGATCCTTACATTGTGATGTAGATCAATTGAACATGATTCCAATGATACTCATTTCACAATCCCAAATCCTTATTGTAAATGCAAGAATTCCAAATTCATGTCATTTACTGAAATCTGTTAGATTCTAAACTTATATGCATTGATCCTCTTGTAATGATTATGCACGAAGTCAGAAATACTTGACAACAACCATTACAGAGCATTCCAAAGGAGATCAGCTCCTTGGGAACATTCTTCTTGCATTAAGTTTCCTAATCTTACATAGATTGAATAATTTCTACCTTTGAAACATTTCCAGATCCCATTTTGACTATCACTTCTGAACAAGAGTTGCCTCCTTACAGATTATGTCAATATGGTCCTTCCAGAATTATCACTATACTTCCAATTGTCCTTGAGAAAACTATCTTTGGTAAACCTTAGATTTTCCTCGACAATTGCTTAATCACTTTAGTCATATCCAGTTCTAGACTTTTCCCTTCTAAATGCCCTGAGCATTTGGAAAATTTAGAAATGATGAATATTATAGCACATGAAATCGATCCTATATCCGAAGCATATGGGACACGATTCATGATGTTTGACATAAAGACATGATACTAGACCAGTCTTTTGCTACAATATTTTTTATTTGCCATGTTTTCAAAATTTAACTATGAAGAGGGATGTCGTAATCATAATCGAATTTTGAAAATGCAATATATATATATATATATATATATATATATATATATATATATATATATATATATATAGAATTTCTTCAAGTTGAACCATTCCAACACAAAATTCATATATATTCTTGACTAAAGATGATTAAAATCTCAATCTAAGCTTTAGAATTGACATGAAGTATAATTTCCTCTCCCTTAATTATAGCAAAACAACTTTTCAACCCCTGCAACTTCACGAATTGAAACTTTGTTTTCTATAATTAACATTGCTAGCTTGCAATACTAATCATAATAATTATGCTCCCACTAACATGATGATTATCAGCATAACACTTATGCTCCCACTAGCTCTGACATATTTTCATAAATCTGTTGGACTTCTGAAATTTAGATTCATACACCCTTTCTTAGATAGCTCACATGTGTGTCTAAACAATTTTCAGAACTATGAAAAGGGATGTCGTAATCATAGTCTCAATTGCTTAGGCATTTTCCATTTCTCACAAGTCCATGTTAGCGTGCCGGTTAACCACACGCGCTCCACTAACGACTTTTGAAAATGCAAATAACACAATTGCTATCAACGTAAAATCTACTTAGTGAAAGCGTTTCCTCACCATCATTTTCATGAATCGGAGAGAAACCTTATGACACTTAGATTTTATAGTGTATGAGTTCCTATCCATGTGAATATGTCAAAACCATAATCACAAGATAAGGTTAGTGACAAATTCAGCCTTACATGGATTAAACTTGTTCAATCTTACTTTCTTGTCACCTTGGTAGCACAAGGCCTACCAATGCTTCCAAGTTGAACTCTGATAACTCACATGCAAATCCAACTTATTTGAAGTAGGTACAGAAATAAGAATTATGTCAACACGATAGGTTGCAAACCTTAAGTCGTGTGCTAGTGATAAATTATAGGTTTTACTCTTGATTAAATCTTGAAACTCTTTCAGGATCTTTAAGGCTCCCACTGTCCCCTTGACATATAAGTTTTCCTAGTCAAGAACCATTCCTTGACAAAACAAATATTCAAGGGATAGTGCGGATTCTCATCAAGACTAACACTTCACACAATTGGTCTTAGTTGGTCTTTGTCTCATCCAAGACATCACAACTTACCAATCTCAAATGTACAAGAGTAGAAACATTTCACACTACATTTGATAAGTGTTTTAAACCTTACTTTATGTCACTCAATGTTACAATCTTGGAGTATGACTCTAAGAATTGTTTTGGAACGAAGTATGACTCATCTTCTTGATTTTAACCAATCCAACAATTCATGACCTCTCTTCTTAGCCATAACAATGCACTAAGACGTCCTTAGAGTATGAATTTGTGATATGGTTTCTAAATCATTAAGATGATCATAAAACTGATACTAAAGTACTCTCCCGTCTTTTTAGATTTGAGAAACTTTTATCCTTCTGCCTAATTTGATTCTTCTTATTTGTTTTGTCATACATTGTATCCTTTCCAATGTTATAGAATTATACTTAACCTTATAAGTATAATCATATTTACTAATCTTTTAGTAAATCATGACAAATCAATCTTTGTGGTGGACCTTGACCAGTGCACACCCAGTGTACCTAATTCCTTAGTCCTTCAATTGACTCACATATACATGTGATCAAAGAATTAGTCTTCATTTTTCAAAGATGAAAATTCTCATTCATCATACAATACAACTTGTATGATTCCAAGTTTCTGTCCAATTGAAACTTGGGTGATGAAAAACTTTCTTCATTTGGTAAATTCAAACACTACCACAAATGCAAGAATTAAATCCACTTTCCAATATTGCTATTACTGGAAACATATAAGCAACAATTTTCCACAGATGCCATTGTAAGGATATTTTTTAAAATAAATAAAATTAAAATTAAAACCTTTTTTTTCTTTTATTTTAAAACTTTGCGGAAAAACTTATCCTTACAATCCACATGAAAACCTTGTTGTTATCTATTCATAAGCAATATATTATAACTCTTAAGCAACAGCTCAAAATTCTGATTACCGAACCATGCGATCGAAACCCACCTTCGCAATCAGAATCAACATATACTTACTTTAAGCTTCCTATCTTTTCTTTGATTCTTAAAACATCAACATGTGACCCATTCACATTATGTAATAAGAATCTCCAAATAGAAACTTAACAGAGTTAGATAGTGGACTTTACCTGAAGTAGAGTCAAACTTATCGACTTTAACATCCTTAGGTAAATTATGGCAGCTTTGCAACCAATGCCCCTTTCTATGGCAATATAAACATATGGACCCTTTGATAATGGTACACGGGACTATCACAGTCTTAGTTTTTCTCTTTACCATTTGGTCAACCGGGTTGACTATGGCCGGTCCCTTTCCATTGGGAAGAGAATGCTTTTTTGGATTTCCTGTGTCACTATTGTCAATGTCCATCAAGTTTTGAGGAAGTTGATCTTAACAAATAGATAAAATCATTAAGGGTCTTGTCATAGTCTTTTTCATAGGTGTTCCAAAAGAACTCACTATGTGACTTAGAAAGTGATTGAACCACCAACTTTCTCAAGATTTTGACACCCAACTCTCCCGGGTTGTCAATATGTGACTACATCTCCAAGATGTGACCACACCAAGACCTTTACTTGCCAATAGGGCTCGAGTGACTTTAAACTTTTCAAGAACTTGTGGGTGGGAAGAATAAGTGGAGGAGATAGAGGAAGTGAAGCATGATGTTGAGGAACATCATCTTCAAGAGATTTGGGAAGATCATAAATGTCTAAACCAGACATGTTTTGGGAGATATTCAAGATAGTTGATTTAAAGTCCTTAATATGACACCCAATATGAAATATTAAGGCTAGGACCCAACACAATATTTTATAATTTGGAAGAGGGATGCCGTAATCCAAGCTATAAAATATTTGAAGGTAGGCGAATGACGATTCACCAATTTCCACCATGAAAAACGAAATAATTTATTAGGTTTTAATTGGATTTGAAATTCCTAGATCTTTTGAGATTCATTGAACTTTTCAATGGCATGTTTCAATCTCGAGTGTGCCCTCTCAAATTCTGTGACTGGGATGCCGAGGATCACAAAACAAGGTGTGAATAACCATACCAATTCACTTGGTACCCTTAATATTATCACCTAATCAATGTGCCGGTTAACCACACACGCTCCATTGATCTATGACAAACATTAAGTCACCCTTCGTGGTCCTTACTAGTCCAAGTTATTGTGTCGGTTAACCACACACGCTCCACCAATGACTTGGTAAGGTACAAAGTGTGAATTTCATGGGCTAACACCAAATTCACATTTTTCGTAAAGTAACTAAGATTGGGAATTATTAAGATTTTAGTTACTTAGTATTTATCATTAATAGTTTTAATGAAGGGAGAATTTAAAGTCATTGTCCTACCCGTTCGGCTAACGACCCTCCACCAGTCAAGCAAGCGGTGGGTGAGAGTAGACACCCATTAAGTCGCCATTTTATAGGCAACAACCTTATACCCACCTTATAGACCGGTTTCGTGAATGAGGCCTACTAACGGTAAAACGACTTGTTCTTATACATATATATATATAATTAACCATTAATGTTATTGAAACGACCCAAAAATACGACCCAAAAATTTCGTTTCTCAATATAATCAAAACCATAATATGAGTATCATAACATAGAAAAACATACGCGATGCATCCCAAATCATAAATAAATACTGTGCGGAAAACTGTATCATACTACATCAAATCCAAAACAACTAAAACCATCCCCAGGATAAAAGCTAAGCTGTGGTGTGTGCGATGCTATCACCCCGAGCTCTTCCCTTTGCTAGCGGAAGTACCTGAAACCAAAACTGAAACTATAAGCACGAAGCTTAGTGAGCTCTCCCAAAATACCACATACCATACAATAACATATAAACACATATTGGGCCTCGCCCACTGCATCGGGCCGAAGCCCGGAAACTGCATCGGACCGAAGTCCGGAACTGACTGGGACCCTATCCCCTGCATCGGACCGAAGTCCGGAACTAACACTTTGGAACTAACTGCATCGGACCGAAGTCCGGAACTAACTGCATCGGACCAAAGTCCGGAACTAACTGCATCGGACCGAAGTCCGGAACCGACTGCATCGGACCAAAGTCCGGAACTAACTGCATCAGACCGAAGTCCGGAACCGACTGGGACCTTGTCCACTGCATCGGACCGAAGTCCGGAACTGACTGACTGAACATGGCAGAGCATAACACATCAATTAACATGAACACATATACGGCATACTTCATCGGGCCATAGCCCGGAACACATAACACTTAACGCATAAAACATAGCACACAAATCCTGTTCGAGCCACGAAGGCATCAAACATACTAGCTGCTGCATCGGACCTAAATCCGGAAACTACTGCTAACTGAACGGGCCGGCATTGTGGCCTTAGACCCATTCCTACTGGAAGGAAACTCACCTCGTAAGCTGGCTGCTGAGTGTGTGGCTCGGGAAGCTAACGGTTGCTGCTCCTGAATCTCCTCGGCTACAAGTCCATAAACACACTCAATCAAATACTAAACACTGCGCTTGGGGTAAAAGACTCTTTTACCCTTGGTCAAAGTCAACTCTCTTTTGGGCTGACTCGCCGAGTTGGGCCGCCCAACTCGCCGAGTCCTACTCTCACTTCTCAGTTCTGCACGCTGCTACTCGTCGAGTGTGGCATCGACTCGACGAGTACCCTCTTGATCCAAGAACTCAGACAATCTTCATCCGACTCGTCGAGCCGTATGAACAAACTCGACGAGTTGTTCTTGATCTTTAAAAAGATTGCCTTGGACTCGCCGAGTCAAGGCATTGACTCGCCGAGTCCTAACATGGGTGAGTTCAGCTCCCAACTCACCGAGTCACCCCCTGTGGCTCACGGCTCAACTCGACACATCATGAAGGGACGAGTCCAATGACTCGCGACCAGACTTGTCGAGTCACATATACGACTCGCCGAGTCGCAGCCATGCATCCATCAAATACGCTGATTTGCTCAATTCCAGTCCATGCCATTCACAGATCTGGGCTTCTAGGACACAAATCACACGTAAAGTTTCCAACTTTACGTGTAGATATTCACCAATATGGATTTTAAGGCTCAAAGTGCACCAAAAGAGGTAGATCTAGGGCTTTCATGCAATATGACCCCATAAAGGCATTAGATCCAAGTTCCAAGGACTAAATCATGCCTAGATCTAAAGGCTAACAACTTATTACAACCCACAAAGCACAAACAAGCTTGGGGAAGAGCCCAAGAAGGACTCCTATGAAGCTAAAAGACATTACAAGCTTGAAAACAGGGGGAAAACGAGCTATACCTCAAGGAAAATGTTGGGATGACACAAAGACGCCTGGTCTCCTTCTCCTCTTCTTGATCTACTTTCTTTCTCCTCAAAATCTTCAAGAACACTTCAAAAACACTTCAATCTCTCAAGGAAATAAGGGAAAAGCGAGGTTGGGAGTTCTGGAGGGTGAATGGGGATGAGGTTGGGCGGAATGAGGGTTTAAATAGGGTGCAAACCCTTGAAATTTAGGGTTTTATCCAACAGCGGTGACTCGCCGAGTCCGGGATATGAACTCGCCGAGTCGCCAACTTAAACGTGTCCTGAGTCTCGTCCCAACTCGGCGAGTCGGACCTTATGACTCGCCGAGTCCAAGGCTAAAATAGGGAAATGCTCAAATAAAATTCACATACCGGAAACCAAGTGCTACAAATCTCCCCCACTTATTTTAGACTTCGTCCTCGAAGTCTGCTGCTCGATCCTGAAACAGCTCGGGGTAATGCTCCATCATCTCGTCCATTGGTTCCCAAGTCCATTCCGAACCCTTGCGATGCTGCCATTGCACCTTTACTAGTTCTACCCTCTTGTTTCTCAAAACCTTTGACTTCCTGTCAAGTATTGCGACTGGGCGCTCAATGTAATTCAAGCTGTCATCAACCTGAATATCCTCCAACGGTACTACCGCTGAATCGTCCACCAGGCACTTCCGCAACTGCGAAACATGGAAAGTGCTGTGGATCTGACTGAGCTCGGCTGGCAGATCCAGCCTATACGCCACCTTGCCCACCCGGGCTATAACCCTGAACGGCCCGATAAATCTGGGGCCCAATTTGCTCCTCTTCCGGAACCTGATGACACCTTTCCAAGGTGAGACTTTCAGAAGAACCATATCTCCCACCTGGAACTCCAAGTCCGAACGTCTCCTGTCGGCGTACCTCTTCTGCCGACTCTGCGCAGTCTGCAACCTACTACGGACCTGCTGGATCAACTCAGTCGTCTTGAGCACCACTTCGGTGCTCCCTATGACTCGCTGATCGACCTCGCCCCAACAAATCGGGGTCCTGCACTTCCTGCCATATAACATCTCAAAAGGAGGTCGATCAATGCTCGCATGATAACTGTTGTTATACGAGAATTCCGCTAACGGAAGATACGTATCCCAACTGCCCCCAAAATCTAGAACACATGCCCTAAGCATATCCTCAAGAGTCTGAATCGTCCTCTCGCTCTGCCCGTCAGTCTGAGGGTGGAAAGCGGTGCTGAAATGGAGACGAGTACCCATCTCGTCGTGGAACCGCTTCCAGAATTTGGACGTGAAACGAACATCTCGGTCCGACACCACCGATACCGGCACTCCATGACGTGCCACAATCTCTCGCACATAGATATCGGCTAACTTTTCCGCCGATATACTCTCCTGAATCGGAATAAAATGAGCACTCTTCGTCAACCGATCCACTACTACCCGTATCGAGTCCACTCCACGTGCGATCCTGGGGAGTTTGGTGACAAAATCCATGGTGATATCCTCCCATTTCCACACGGGAATGTCTAACGGCTGCATCTTGCCGTGAGGTCTCTGGTGCTCCGCCTTGACCTTCCGGCAGGTCAAACATCTCTCAACATACCAAGCGACATCCCGCTTCATGCAGGGCCACCAATAATCAGGTCAAAGATCTCGATACAT
The DNA here is from genome assembly GCF_052625555.1 of Lactuca saligna. Classification (NCBI taxonomy): domain Eukaryota; kingdom Viridiplantae; phylum Streptophyta; class Magnoliopsida; order Asterales; family Asteraceae; genus Lactuca; species Lactuca saligna. The sequence goes on from NC_136423.1 coordinate 184,680,018, forward strand.
CTTCGTCGCTCCTGGGTGGATAGAAAATCGAGACTTATGAGCCTTGTCCATCAATACTTGCCGTACCCCACCCCAGTACGGTACCCACACCCTACCATGAAGCGTCAACAAAAACCCCGACTGTCGTAATCAAATGAAGCTACTCGGCCCACTATCCTCTCACACTTCTGTCTCTCCTCCTTGAGGCCCTCCATCTGAGCCTCCTTGATCCGCTCCAACAACGGAGTGATCACTGTCATCCTCATACATAGATCTCTGATAGGGGCCGTCGACACCTTGCGGCTCAGGGCGTCGGCCACCACATTGGCCTTCCCCGGATGATAAAGGATCTCACAGTCATAGTCCTTCAGCACGTCCAACCATCTCCTCTGCCTCATGTTCAAACTCGGCTGATCCATAAGATATCGCAAACTCTTGTGATCCGTGTAAATAGTACAGCGGACCCCATAAAGGTAATGTCTCCAAATCTTGAGGGCAAATACAACTGCCCCCAGCTCCAAGTCGTGGGTAGGATAATTAGCCTCGTGAGGCTTCAACTGTCTCGAGGCATAAGCTACTACGTGTCCTCGCTGCATCAATACTGCTCCCATACCCGTGATCGAAGCATCACAATAGACTACGAAGTCCTCTACTCCCTCTGGCAAGGTAAGGATCGGAGCCTCGCACAATCTCTGCCTGAGAGTCTCGAACGCCGCCTGCTGCTCAGGCCCCCAACAAAAAACCACCAACTTCTTGGTTAGTCGGGTGAGTGGCACTGCTATCTTGGAGAAATCCTGAATAAATCTTCGATAATACCCTACCAGCCCTAGGAAGCTCCGAATCTCAGATGGAGACCTCGGGACCTCCCACTGCATCACGGCCTCAATCTTGGCTGGATCTACCAAAATACCCTTCTGGTTGACGAGATGACCAAGAAACTGCACCTCGTGCAACCAGAACTCACACTTGGAGAACTTTGCGAAAAGTCTCTCCCTCCTCAAAGTCTCCAACACCTCCCTCAGGTGCTCCTCGTGCTGCCCCTGTGTCTTGGAATATACCAAGATTTCATCTATGAATACTATCACCGACCGATCCAGCATCGGTCTGCACACGCGGTTCATGAGATCCATGAACGCGGCTGGGGCATTGGTGAGCCCAAATGGCATCACCACGAACTCATAATGACCATACCGGGTCCTGAAAGCAGTCTTCTGTACATCCTCATCTCTAACCCTCATCTGATGATAACCGGAGCGTAGATCGATCTTGGAGAACCAAGACGCTCCCTGAAGCTGATCAAACAAGTCATCTATCCTCGGAAGTGGGTAACGGTTCTTCACCGTTACTTTGTTCAACTCCCGATAATCAATGCACATACGATGCGACCCATCCTTCTTCCTCACAAATAAGATCGGCGCACCCCAAGGTGAACTGCTCGGCCGAATGAAACCCTTGCCTAACAGCTCCTGAAGCTGTGTAGACAACTCCTGCATCTCAGGGGGAGCAAGTCGATACGGTGCTTTGGCTACCGGAGCCGCACCAGGAACTAGGTCGATCCTGAACTCAACCTGCCTCTCTGGAGGTATCCCCGGCAAATCCTCGGGAAACACATCCGGGTAGTCACGAATAATAGGAACATCATCAATCGTCATTTTGCCCTTCTCCCGGGCATCCAAGACATAAGCTACAAAACCGGCGCAACCCTGCTGAACATAGCGCCTCGCCCTTACGGCGGAACAAAAGGTCGGTCCTCGCTGGGGCCTCTCGCCCTGAATCACTATCTCTCCCCCACTGGGAGTGCGAACCCTCACTAGCTGAAGCTCACAATCAATCACCGCCCCATTGGGGCTGAGCCAATCCATGCCCACAATAACTTTATTCCCACGCAGGGGAATAGGAACCAGGTCCACTAAAAACTGCTCATCAAATATCTGAAGGGAACACCCTCTATGTACTCTGCCGACCCTCACGGTCCTATCATCTGCTATCTCAACCTCTAATGGACAATCCAGCTCCCCTGGAGCTCTGCTAAATCTCTTGCTAAGCGCAAGCGATACAAATGATCGGGTAGCCCCCGAATCGAACAATATCAAAGCAGGGATGCCGTTCACCGAGAACGACCCTAAATAAAACATATCATCAAGTAATATTCAAACGATATTATAACAATTAAAAGATGGAGGAAAGATACATACCCGTCACCATATCAAGAGTCGCTCGCGCCTCCTCTGCTGTCATCTGAAATGCCCTGCTCTTCGCCACTGGCGCATCAGATCGGCCCTGCCGGCCATCCGTAATCCTCAAGGTGGCAGGGGCAGGTGCAACCACCTTCCCTGCTGCAGCTAAACTGGGACACTGGGACCTTTTATGTCCCCTCTGATTGCACTGAAAGCAAATTAGATCTGATGTTGTAACCGTAGTAGCAGGGGTCGTACAATCCCTACTCAAATGCCTAGTCCGACCTCACTTGTAGCAGCCGGAACTTCCTGCCTTGCACGCCCCCTCGTGCAATCTCCCACACTTGCCACACCGACCGTGGCTCTGCTGACTCCTAGACCTGTGATCTGAAACCATGGGCTTTTTGCCCATACTGCCTGAACCCGAAACCGCCTCCGGTTTCCTCTTCTTCTCCATCTCGAAATCAATCTCCCTCTCTCTAGCTCTAGCAATCATGTCGTCCAGCGTTTTACAACTGGACCGGCTCACAAACATGCGGATGTCACTCCGCAACATCTCATGATAACGGGCCTTCTTCATCTCCTCATCGGCTGCATACTGTGGAACAAGAAGAGCCCTCTCCCTGAACTTGGCGGTGATCTCCGCCACTGTCTCGGTAGTCTGGGTAAGGTCCTGGAACTCCCTAGCTAACTGTTGCACCTCAATGACCGGTGCAAACTCCGCCCTGAACCTGGTAGAGAAATCAGCCCAGGTCATGGCATCCAATGCCGCATCATCCCCGATGGCATGTCCGACCTCCTCCCACCAATCCCGTGCCCTGTCCTTCAGAAGACAGGACGCCAACCTGACCTTGTCCCCCTCGGGACACCTGCTAGTGTGGAAAGCGTTGGCCACATCCGCCAACCATCTAGTACTCGCTATGGGGTCCCGCGCCCCATGATAGTCTGGAGCCCCGCATGCCCTGAACTCCCTGAATGTAAGTGTGCGCGACCCCATCACAGCCGCCATCTCAGCACGGAAAGTACTCAATCTCTCATCCATCAGCTCTAAAATACCCTCCTTGATCGAACCGAAGATCACAAGAGTCTGCTCCAGTATGATGCGGGTAACCTCAGAAGAAAGGAACTCTCTAGTTTGCTCATCCATCTGCCCGACCTCCGGGCCTGATCCCGATCCTGATCCCCCTCCGGCATCTGAGCTGCCGACTGCTGGTCTCAGACGCAAAACTACCATTCTGAAACATATCATAACAACATCAGAACACTGAAATATCTCAAGGGATCATGACACTGCTACTAGCTTCCTGGTCTTGTCTTGGCCTTCCTTGATTCGAGTACGGATCCTCTGCTTTCAGTAGTACGGGCCCATACTACCTTCCACATCTATCCGTACTTTCCTCAAGAACTGCCTTGACTCCACCAAGTCACTTCTACTACTGCTATTCTCTGCTACTCTCATCCTAGGCTTGCCCTAGGGAAACCTCAAGCTTAACACGACTGGTCCTCAGCTGCTGTAGGTCTCTTCATAATGCCAGTTAGCCACCACCTAAACACCATCACATGTGATGAGGATCAGATAATCCTTCAAGTAAAAGATCCGTCCCTACAACGGTTGGACTCAAACAAGAGCTGCACAATAGGGCTAGTTCCAGCACTCTGGGATTATTCAAACCTGATCACATGTGGTGTGACGTGTTCACCTAATGGCTAACTCCCATTACTCAGAACCCCACCAAGCACGAAGCAAGCAGCATTCGGACAAGGGAAACAGACTCAGGCCAAACTATTCTCATAACAAGAAACTGCACTAGCATAGGATGCTAAGCTTCCACTAACAGGCATAACCTAATCAGGCTATCCTACTGCTGTCTACTCGGTACTAGCATGCAATACTCATAAAGCTGTAACACATAAGCAGGCACATAAGGCATTCTCCTAGATCCTTAGTCCTATACTAGCATGCTGTTCTACTGAAACTGAAACTGAACAATTAACTTGTATGGGTAATTTGGGAGTACTTACTTGAGCCCGGCTGACCGCATGCACACACCTCTATCTTGTTAAAAACAATTCTTTCTTTCTAAGTGCTTTCAAAATTCTTTTTGGTAAAACATTTTTATTTTACTAAAATCTTTTATTTCCCCTTAGTTTGAGTTCATACACACCCGGAAGTGTATCCGAATCCCTCAAACCAGGGCTCTGATACCAACTTGAAACGACCCAAAAATACGACCCAAAAATTTCGTTTCTCAATATAATCAAAACCATAATATGAGTATCATAACATAGAAAAACATACGTGATGCATCCCAAATCATAAATAAATACTGTGTGGAAAACTGTATCATACTACATCAAATCCAAAACAACTAAAACCATCCCCAGGATAAAAGCTAAGCTGTGGTGTGTGCGATGCTATCACCCCGAGCTCTTCCCTTTGCTAGTGGAGGTACCTGAAACCAAAACTGAAACTGTAAGCACGAAGCTTAGTGAGCTCTCCCAAAATACCACATACCATACAATAACATATAAACACATATTGGGCCTCGCCCACTGCATCGGGCCGAAGCCCGGAAACTGCATCGGACCGAAGTCCGGAACTGACTGGGACCCTGTCCCCTGCATCGGACCGAAGTCCGGAACTAACTGCATCGGACCGAAGTCCAGAACTAACTGCATCGGACCAAAGTCCGGAACTAACTGCATCGGACCGAAGTCCGGAACCGACTGCATCAGACCAAAGTCCGGAACTAACTGCATCGGACCGAAGTCCGGAACCGACTGGGACCTTGTCCCCTGCATCGGACCGAAGTCCGGAACTGACTGACTGAACATGGCATAGCATAAAACATCAATTAACATGAACACATATACGGCATACTTCATCGGGCCGTAGCCCGGAACACATAACACTTAACGCATAAAACATAGCACACAAATCCTGTTCGAGCCACGAAGGCATCAAACATACTAGCTGCTGCATCGGACCTAAATCCAGAAACTACTGCTAATTGAACAGGCCGGCATTGTGGCCTTAGACCCGTTCCTACTGGAAGGAAACTCACCTCGTAAGCTGGCTGCTGAGTGTGTGGCTTGGGAAGCTAACGGATGCTGCTCCTGAATCTCCTCGGCTACAAGTCCATAAACACACTCAATCAAATACTAAACACTGCACTTGGGGTAAAATAACTCTTTTACCCTTGGTCAAAGTCAACTCTCTTTTGGGTTGACTCGCTGAGTTGGGCCGCCCAACTCGCCGAGTCCTACTCTCACTTCTCAGTTCTGCACGCTGCTACTCATCGAGTGTGGCATCGACTCGACGAGTACCCTCTTGATCCAAGAACTCAGACAATCTTCATCCGACTCGTCGAGCCGTATGAACAAACTCGACGAGTTGTTCTTGATCTTTAAGAAGATTGCCTTGAACTCGCCGAGTCAAGGCATTGACTCGCCGAGTCCTAACATGGGTGAGTTCAGCTCCCAACTCACCGAGTCACCCCCTGTGGCTCACGGCTCAACTCGACACATCATGAAGGGACCAGTCCAGTGACTCGCGACCAGACTCGTCGAGTCACATATACGACTCGCCGAGTCGCAGCCATGCATCCATCAAATACGCCGATTTGCTCAATTCCAGTCCATGCCATTCACAGATCTGGGCTTCTAGGACACAAATCACACGTAAAGTTTCCAACTTTACGTGTAGATATTCACCAATATGGATTTTAAGGCTCAAAGTGCACCAAAAGAGGTAGATCTAGGGCTTTCATGCAATATGACCCCATAAAGGCATTATATCCAAGTTCCAGGGACTAAATCATGCCTAGATCTAAAGGCTAACAACTTATTACAACCCACAAAGCACAAACAAGCTTGGGGAAGAGCCCAAGAAGGACTCCTATGAAGCTAAAAGAGATTACAAGCTTGAAAACAGGGGGAAAACGAGCTATACCTCAAGGAAAACGTTGGGATGACACAAAGATGTCTGGTCTCCTTCTCCTCTTCTTGATCTATTTTCTTTCTCCTCAAAATCTTCAAGAACACTTCAAAAACACTTCAATCTCTCAAGGAAATAAGGGAAAAGCAAGGTTGGGAGTTCTGGAGGGTGAATGGGGACGAGGTTGGGCGGAATGAGGGTTTAAATAGGGTGCAAACCCTTGAAATTTAGGGTTTCATCCAACAGCGGTGACTCGCCGAGTCCGGGATATGGACTCGCCGAGTTGCCAACTTAAACGTATCCTGAGTCTCGTCCCTACTCGGCGAGTCAGACCTTATGACTCGCCGAGTCCAAGGCTAAAATAGGGAAATGCTCAAATAAAATTCACATACCGGAAACCAAGTGCTACAGTTATAAATAGTATAAGTGTTGAATTTTAACTCTTAAAAATTCTAAGGGCTAACTTGGAATTAAAGTATTCATAAGAGAAAACTTTTCAAATTCCAAAACTTGAGGGCAAGTTTTGAAACTATTCAAAACTAATTAATTCCATAACTTATGTGTTTAAAGTAGTTTTAATCCAAAAAACTCCTCAAGTTCCATAACTTATGGAAGACTTTAAACTAATAAAAGAATTAACTTTTCTTTATTTTTTATAACTTATGGAATTAATTAAGGTTACATTATTTATTTATTTATTTATTTATTTATTTATTTATTTAATGAAGAGACTCTTGAACTTCCATAACTTGAGGACAAGTTATGGAGTCATAAAAAAAATTCAATGACACAAGACTCTTCATTTTGTAACCATTACCAACTTTTATGAGTTTTATGAGTCTTTAATGTGACTCTTCTTGTAACTTGAGGACAAGTTACACAAACACATTTTATACTCAACTCTTAGATTAAAATGGATTGAAAACAACTATTTCAATTAACTTTTCTATTAATCTAAGCAACTCATAAGAACAAGATAATTCAAATCAAACTTTTTCATGTAATTAGTCTAAACCTTAAACTAATACAAAACATGAATCTATTAACAATTATCTTTGAAAATGGATTAGCATGAACATTACCACATTAAAAAACAAGTTTATAAGTTCAAAAACAACTTAGGGTAATGTTCCTAGTCCATTTCTAGCCAAAAACCTCGAAAATATGCTGTCTGGGGTCCAACTCGTCGAGTGCATGAACAAAACTCGGCGAGTTGGATGCATTTTGCCTTGGACTCGTCGAGTCCCTTTATGGACTCGGCGAGTCTGTTGGGCTGACAGCATCAAAACTCGATTTTTCAGCTCCATTTGCAAGTATAACAAGAAAACAAGCCTAGGCTCTGATACCACTATTGGGTTTTGAGCATTCTAACACTCCTAAGTGTACATGCAACCCTAAATACCTTGGATCTATGTTTTCTCTATTATACATGCAATAAGAATATCCAAGGTATTATCCTAATCTAGCATACAAAACAATGAGTGTAACAAGATAGAATACATACCTCTTTGATGTAGAAAGTCTTCATGAAGCTTGAGTGCCTAGCCCCAATAGTGTGGAAGCCTCAAATGGAATCACAATCATCAAAACACTTAGAATAACTTGAGAGAGTTCTACACTTCATGAAATCGGCTAGCCCTTTGTTACTCTCACTTTCTAATGTGATTCTAGTATATTACTAGTGGCCGATTTTTGTCAAGAATAAGATCTTTATATAGTGTTACAATTAGGGTAAATCCTTAATTGTCATGGCTTTCCATTTCCTTGGATCCATGGGTTCAAATACACCATGGAGCATCCATGGACCTACCTATGGGTTTTAGCCCAACTTGATTATCCATGGAGCATTAGCCCACTATATAAGTATGGATGATTTACACAATCAACCCATATATTTAATTAGTCTTCTTTTGATCACTTAGTTAATCCAAGATTAATTCTTGATCAATACTAATTAAATAATCTTATTATTCTTATTATTAATATACTAGAACTTATAATATATCAATAACCATAAGTGTCTTATTTCTCTCATTAGAGTCTATCTAAGTGCATGATGGTATGCAACCCAAATGGACCATACCAGGTCGGTTCAAGTTTTACCAATTATAGTTATGGACTTAGACATTAATCCAACAAGGATATCATCAGCTAAAAGTGAGAGATCAAGATATCGAGAAGACTGCATTTAGAACAAGATATGGACACTATGAATTTTTGGTTATATCGTTCGGACTAACCAATGCCCCAACATATTTCATGGATTTGATGAATAGGGTTTGTTAACCATTCCTAGATAAATCCGTGAGAGTATTCATAGACGACATCTTGATTTATTCGAAAAGCAAGCAGGAGCATGAAAAGCATCTACGTGAAGTGCTAGAAGTCCTGAAAAAGGAGAAGTTGTATGCAAAGTTCTCCAAATGTGAATTTTGGATTCAAGAAGTCCAATTCTTGGGTCATGTGGTTAACCAAGAAGGAATAATGGTTGATCCAGCAAAGATTGAAGCTGTAATGAAGTGGGAACAACCAAAGAGTCCCACGGAGATCCGAAGCTTTTTAGGATTAGTTGGATATTACCGAAGGTTTATCCAAGGCTATTCTTCGATAGCTGCTCCATTGACAGCCTTGACCCACAAAGGAGCTACTTATACTTGGAGTGAAAAGCATAAGGAATCCTTTGAAAAGTTGAAGAAGAAATTATGTGAAGCACCAATTCTTTCTTTACCCGAAGGGGTTGAAGACTTCGCAGTCTATAGTGATGCATCAGGAGTTGGGTTGGGTTGTGTTCTGACCCAGCAGGATAAAGTGATAGCATATGCATCAAGACAACTGAATGAGCATGAAAAGAACTACCCTACTCATGATTTGGAGTTGGCAGCAGTAGTTTTAGCTCTAAAAATATGGACACATTACGTCTACGGTATGAAGTGAAAACTTTTCACTGATCATAAGAGTCTCTAGTATCTCTTTAATCAGAAGGACTTGAATATGAGGCAACGACGCTGGCTGGAATTACTCAAGGACTACGACTGTGAGATACTTTATCACCCTGGTAAAGCAAATGTTGTTGCTGATGCTCTCAGTCGGAAAGTCAACCTTGAAAAGAAAAGGCCAAGAGCGTTGAGAATTGAGGTTGTCTCAAAAATTGTGGAGAGTATAAAGAAAGCTCAGGAAGAAGCTTTAGAGAAGAATGACCGAAAAGAAGAACGTTTGGGCAAAACATTAGTATTCGGTACAAACAACCAAGGGTTGAAGGTATTCCAAGATAGGATTTGGGTACCTAATACGGGAGGAGTAAGAGATGTTCTGATGGAAGAAGCTCACAAGACCATGTACTTAATTCATCCCGGCAGTACGAAAATGTATAGGGATTTAAAACCCTATTACTGGTGGCCAACTATGAAGCTAGATGTTGCTAAGTATGTGGCCGAGTGTCTGACATGTGCAAGAGTCAAGGAACAGCATCAGAAACCGTATGGGATTTTAGAACCTTTACCTGTACCCATGGGTAAATGGGAAGACATCACCATGGATTTTGTGACTAAACTACCCAGAACAAAGAGCGGTCACGACATGATTTGGGTGGTCGTGGATCGTTTCACTAAGAGTGCACACTTCATAACAACCAATGAAAAATGGTCTATGGATAAGCTTGCGAATGCTTATGTGAAGGAAATTGTGAGACTTCACGGTGTTCCTCTAACAATTGTATCAGATCGTGATAGTCGTTTCACGTCACGATTTTGGAAAAGTCTACAAGAGGAAATGGGTACCAAGTTGTGTTTAAGTACAGCTTACCATCCACAAACTGATGGTCAGAGCGAAAGAACAATACAAACACTTGAAGATATGCTAAGAGCATGTACCCTGGAATTCCAAGGTAACTGGGATGAACATTTACCTTTAGTAGAATTTTCCTACAACAATAGTTTCCACTCGAGCATAAAGATGGCACCTTATCACGCTTTGTATGGACAGAAGTGTCGTATGCTGTCTTTTTGGCTTGAAGCTGGAGAAAAGCAGTTTATGGGACCTGAGATAGTCCATTAGACTGCTGAAAAGTTGAAAGTGATTAGGGAAAGGATGTTAGCAGCTCAGGATCGTCAAAAGAGCTATGATGACAAGAAAAGAAATAACATTCGAAGTTGGTGATTCGGTTTTGCTTAAAGTCTCACCATGGAAGGGACTTATAAGATTTGGTAAAAGACGAAAGTTAAGTCCAAGGTTTATTGGACAATTAAAGTTCTTTAGAGGATTGGGAACCAAGCTTACAAGCTAGAACTACCAGAAGAACTAGATGGTATTCATAACACTTTCCATGTGTGTTATTTAAGGAAGTTCACGATAGATGTTCCCAACATAATTCCAATATCTGAGTTAAGGTTAGATGAAAGCAAGAGGTTAATCGAAGAACCAGAGGCAATCGTTGACCGTAAGACTAAAAAGTTGCGACACAAGATGGTCGATTTAGTGCTTGTGCAATGGAAACATACGAATGGGCCAAATCTCACCTGGGAAATGGAGAGTGACATGATGAGTCGCTACCCGTATTTGTTTGCTGATGTGTGATTTCGGGGACAAAATCATCCTAAGGGGGAGAGAATTGTAACGCCTGTGCTTCTGGGCTAAAAGCATTAATAATGTTGTAATAGTCTAGGTCAACCTTTGTAACTCATTTTGAAGTAATAAAGAGGAATTATGTGAATATTATGTGAATTATATGCTTATTTGCTTAAGTATTATGATTTAATCAATTAATAATGAAAATAAGCATTTAAAATAAATATTAGAAAAATCCGATATCTTTTAAGAAAGTTGTAGTGTCCAAAACAAGGATTCCGTAGATATAAAGAACATCGAAATCCGAGTTATAACGAAGAAGTTATGACCTATCGAAGTTTCGCGACGAAACCGACACGGCACCGGGAAGCATAAAAAGTGAATATTGCGATAAAGTGCTTTTTAGCCTTAAAAATCTAAATGAAAGTCATAGTATTCATTAAACCGAGAATTTTGATATAAAGAACGTCCAAATCTGACTTCGTATGAGGAAGTTATGATTTTTCTAAGTTTTAGCTTAGCAGTAGACAGCTAAATACTCGAATTTAAGATCGAGCAATATTTAGCCGACACAACCTAAACGAGAATCGAATGTCTCTTCAATAGTATTACAACGGTAAAAAGACTGATGAAAACGGACGTCGGATGAAGAAGTTATGACAAAGAGGACTGTCCTTCTTTTTGACAAAGAATCGAAGGTCTCATCGATTCGTGGGAGTGGATAGCGATTTTTGATGGTGAGTTTGTTTAACTCTCTGTAATCGATGCACATCCTAAAAGATCCATCCTTCTTTTTGACAAAGAGGATCGGAGCTCCCCATGGCGAGTAACTAGGTCGGATGAATCCCTTGCCCAGGAGTTCGCTGAGTTCACTGGACAATTCCTGCATTTCAGCAGGAGCTAGCCGGTAGGGCGATTTAGCGAGAGGGGTAGCTCCTGGAACGAGGTCAATTCGGAACTCAACTTGTCTCTCTAGGGGTACTCCAGGAAGATCTTTAGGAAATACGTCTGGGAATTCACGTGCTACTGGAATGTCTTGAATGTTAGTCTCTTCCTTGGTTTTATCCACTATGTGAGCCAGAAATGTCAAATCTTTCTTTCGTAGATGTTTCTGTGCCTGGATGCACGAGATAAGACGAAGGCTCGTGCTCGGTTTGTCTCCGTAAATAACTAGGGTTTCGTGATTGGGAAGGCGAAGACGAACGGCCTTCTCGTGACACATAATTTCAGCATGGTAGAGGCTCAACCAGTCCATGCCAATAATCACATCGAAAATCCTAATGGACACAGGCATTAAGTCTATTCGAAAGACATTTTGGTTTAGGGTTAGGGTACATCCGATGTAGATTTCCCCCGTGGATTCGGTTTTCCCATTGGCCATTTCCACCATAAAGGTTTCATTGAGCTTCTGGGGTCGTTGTTCTAGATAGTGTTTAAACTTATTGCTCACAAAGCTTCGCTCCGCTCCGGTATCAAATAGGATGCATGCATAAGTGTGGTTTAGGGGAAACGTACCGGTAACAACAGCGGGATCCTGAATTGCCTCCCCCTGACCCATGGCCAGCACCCTTCTCGTTCCTCCATTTCTGGGATTGTTATTGTTAGGGAAATCGCGACGAAAATGCCCAGTCCTTCCACACCCATAGCAGGTGTGGCTAGGTCCGGCATTGTTGCCTCCAAGATTAACGTTGTTGTTGTTGCGGTTGTTGTTGTTGCTGCTTCCATGTTGTTGATTCTGAGGAGGGTAAGTCCTGCAGTACCTTGCCGTGTGCCCCTTCCGATTGCAACTGGTGCACTGCAGCTCCTTGCATTCTCCATTGTGATGGAAACCACATTTGTTGCACTTGGGAAGATTACCGGAATAAGGTCTAGGAGCATTTGGAGCAGTTGAGGCTGAAACATGTGGTGTAGCTGGAACTTGTGCGGTGGCAGCATTAACCGCCACTGTCTGCTGCTTCTTGGAAGTCTCGGAGCCTTGACGCCCCTTTCTTTTGTTGTTCTTCCCCTTCTAGCCATCACTTTCCTTCTTGGCCTCAGTCTCCACTGGCTTCTCACCCTTCTTGTTGTTGTGGTCATACAGCTTCTTCGCCAATCTCTTAGCACTGTCGAAAGTTTTGGGATTTGTAGCTATCACGTTTCCTTGGATCGGAGAGGTTAGTCCCCAGATGAATCGCTCGATCTTCTTTCCTTCTGAGGTGATCATGCCCGAACATAACAGAGATAGTTCACTAAATCTTGATATATAGGCATCGATATCAGTCAACCGTACAGTGAGGCTCCACAGCTCTTGCTCCATTTTCTGAATCTCACCACGAGGGCAGTATTCAACCATCAACATTTCTTTCATTTCCGCCCACGACATGGAGTTGGCTATGGGGAGTGTCATGGCTTCCACGTGTCCGTTCCACCAAGTGAGCGCTTGGTCAACAAAAGTGCATGCTGCAAACTTCACCTTCATCTCCTCAGGACAATTGCATATCTCGAATACCGATTCCACCATCTCGATCCATTGTTTTAGAGTGATCACCCCTCCAGTGCCGTTAAAGGTTCGTGGTTTGGCGTTTGTGAAGTCCTTGTAGGTACATGTTTTGGTGGGTCCTTGATTCATTCCGTTGTTCGAACTCCTGGCCACTTGCCCGTTGACTCCTCCATTGTTCCCCTGATGAATTTGTGCCATTGCTGCGGTGACCGCAGCAGACACAGCTGCCTGGAATGCGGCTGAGTCAACTTCGGGTGGGGTTGGTCCCGGGTTTCCGCGAGTAGGTCGGTGAGGCATCTTTCTGTCATTAAACGGAAAGATGTTGAGTGTATGTGGTTTCTGTGAGGTTGTGATCCTACTGACTAGGTGCATGGTACGAACTTAAGTACTTCTACCATTTAGCATACAATCATAGATTCACAACACATAGCAATTTGTAATGTCATAATAAAACACGTAAAAGTTTACTAATATTACCCGCATTTGATACATGAAAATTTTGCTCGTGAGAGCATACATGAGTGATACTAGTTCGACAGCATAATGGCTCTATGAGTAGTGTAGTCACTTAAACATAGAGTTGAGGTACATAGCATAGATCCTAATGACCTAGTAAGATAAGTCTATCCCTAACCGCGATGAGTTGTGCCCAGGGGTGGTGCTGAGGATGTGGATGCTCCCTGAAGACGAGCCACATGTCGCTCTGCATCCTGGAGTCGAGACTCCCACCTCACCTGCCTCATATGGAACTCTCGAAGGACGTCACGTGTCTCCTGTTCTGCACGCTCGACCCTAGTCCACAACTGGTGTACCTGGTCGGCAGTGCTCTGAGTAAGGTCGCCAGTGTTCCGTAACCGTCTCACCATGACTGGAAGGGCTCGATCAGCCGGTCCTCCGTCCCTCAGGTCAAAGAACTCGCGTGACATGTCGTACGGGGGTCGCTGTCCATGCTGTCTGCTCCATCTCCAAAGATCAATACCCCAGGGGGTGTAGGACCAGTGGGCCCCACCCGGTAAGCAGGCACCCTAATCGGGTAAGGGGGGTTGATGACCTCGGACTCCGCGTCCGAATCACCCCCTTCACTGTCATCGGGTTCCTCTTCAAAGCTTCCTTCATCTTCTTCCTCCTCATGTTCCTCTTCTGGTTCGGCAGGCTCGCCCTCGACTCCTGCCTCCGGTTCCCCGTCAGATTCCTCTTCGGGGTCTTCCTCAGGCTCCTCATCCAACCATCCGGTATTTCCCTGGTTAGGGAAGTAAGGATCTCCAGGGTGATGGAAACTAGCCATGCTGTTTGCGAGAGTGTGTAAATATGCTAACATTATTCCTAGGATGCTTCAACTATTGTACAGACTAAGCAGGCGTTCTCTTTTTGGTGCTAAAGGGGTATATTTTTAGGTTCCCTAGCTATCATGATCTCATTAGAACGTGTGTTAGTTATACCTTGGAGAGAATGTAGTTGATCAGGCTATATCCACTCCTTGATACAACTAAGAACAGTCCTGAATTAACCGGGATACTAGCTTCATCTTGTTTGGTTCGGCGTTATGTTCTTATTCTTAATGCAAGCAAGGGTGTTTTATTGTTGTGTTTTACTTGTTTTGTTCAGAGTTGTGTTAGTCCCTCTTTTGGTTTATAGTTGCATATCAATGTGTGGTTAGATATGCTAGTTCACTATAAACAGAGCTCTGATACCAACCTGTCACACCCCCGAACCAGACGGCGGAAACGTCCGAGGGCTATTGTGACTCAATTGAATACCATCACAATGAATATACATGAATCATAACATCATTCGTCACCATGCATTGAAATATTACAACCATCAGTGTTTACATTCAATACATTGTTTTTAAACATTACAATTCCAAAACATAAACCGTTCAATATTAATTAAACAAAACATCATGATATCACTGGATACATTTTCTTCGATTTACCTGTTACCTGAGAATACAAGTATTTTGGAAAAAACGTCAACATATGAAATGTTGGTGAGTTCATAAGTAATGTTTGAAAAGTAATGATTTGTATTATTTTGAAAAAAAAACCACCAGAAAATCCGATATTTTCTTAAAAGAATATTGTAAGTAAGAAAAAGTGTGAAGATCCGTAAGTATGCTTGTTGATTTCTGTAAATGTGAATAATTGTTAGACTTTGTATGCATCTCATAGGTGAAAGTGTTGAATTCCCTAGGAAAACCCGATGTTTTCCTAATACATCAAATTACGTGGCTTAGTATTATTCCGATACGACGTTGTATTCTATAGTTCCAGGTGACATTGGATTGATTATGGGTTGTGAGTCATTATAAGCATGCATTAATGAAAATGACTAGTTTACAACTTTACAAACGATCCCTTAGGCGTCGTCCGTACTACTCACTTAATCCAACCACCCCGACTTCTCATAACCCCACAACCGAGGAGAAAGGAGGGTGTGAAGCCCCCGTTATTTCCATAAGTTGTTCAAGGCTATCGTGAATGCGAAGAGCCTTAGCCCGACTCGCATTTGACTTCTCGACTTTGCTAGCAGTACCAAAGGACCCTTGGGGCCCAACAGCACAAAAAGCTATTGAAAGTCCTTTTACACGAAATTAGGTCATATAAGGCCCAACAACATGTAAGCGCGTTTCCTTCAGGCCTAAAGATCATGCCATTGGGCTAGCTAGGCCCAACAAGCACGATTTGAAACTTTCGGGCCCAAAGATGGTGTATTGACTTCTCGTAAATTTCCGCATGTGTATTGAAGTATCATTGTTTATTGATTTTTGATTTGTTATTGATTCGAGACTGAATCAATTCGTTTGGTAACGATTTTTAGTGTTGAAGGTGTATTTGCTATTATGTTTTGTCGGTAGCCGTGGTACTCGAATTTTTATCTTAAGGGATTTATTGTTTTAAACATTAGAGTTTTTCTTTTTGATGCCCCTTTTTGGATAAAATTTATACTTTTAACCCTTTATATAAAAGAATTTCCATTTTAGTCCATAACCCTTTATATAAAAGAATTTCCATTTTAGTCCTTAACCCATTGTTCTTGACACTTTAGTATCAAAACTTGTTGAAAAGACATTTTCATCCAAAATTTACTTGACAGACAACTTAAGTCCCTCAAAAATGAAATTTTTTCGGTTAAAACCCCCATTTTCGCAACTTTTACAATTTTGGCCCAAAATGGAAATTTTTTGCATTTTTGGTCCCTTTTTAATTTGATAACATTTTTCCCTTGAAATAGTTTTATTACACTAGTAATCCCCTGTTTTTCAGAAATGTGCAGTTTCAGCCCCTCTATTTCCGAATTTTTGCAATTTGTGGCTTATTGGGCCGAAAAGCCCATTTTTAGCCCATTAGGTTTAAAATTCACATTTTAAGCCCCTCCAAAGTGTTTTTATTCAGAAAAATTATCTTAAAAACTGTTTGGACTTGTTTCAACCTCCAAAAATTATGTTTTGTCGTTTTGGCCCCCTTAGTTTTGTATTTTTGACATTTTGAGCCCAAAAAAATGGGTTTTGTGTACAAAATGTTCATCCTAACCAACTAAATCATTTTTATTGACTTGATTAGTGTAAAATGGTATAAGTTATGTTTATTTCATCCTTCATGTTGTATATCTCGGTTTTTAGGTATTTTTAGCCAACATAATCATCACATAACACATAAAAATCATACATACATGCATAAAATCACACAAGACATACATGAACTCTTAGATCTACACATTTGCTTGTATTCTCCCCCACAAAAACTTATAAAAAAAGAAAATAAGGGGTATGAAGCTCACCTTTGGGTGTGGTTTCGGTTTTTGGAAGAAAATGAGAAGAAAATTCGGCCTTAGTACCCCTCCTTGGAAGATCTCGAACTTAGAGGGTCTCTAAGAGAGTGATCATGATTTTTACATGGATTAGAAGGAGATTTTGATAAAAAAAAAAAAGAACCTGTATCATAGATCCAAACTTTATCTTACCTTAGATGAAGAATTTGTGTAAGAATCCCCTTGAATCCTTCTTAGATCTCGAAAATATGGAGGAGATATGAGAGAGTTTTCTTGAGAGAAAAGTGAGTGAAATGTGTATGTATGTGAGAGAGATTGAACTTGGCCGAGAGCAAGAGAGAGAGAGAGAGGGAGAAAAAGAGTGGCTAGACTTGGAAGTATGTGAGTGCATGGATGTTTGAGTTTTCATGCATGGATGTCCCATGAACAATTGTGAGATGTCACTCATAAAGTCAACTCCTTTTTCTCTTGGGCTTGGGCCGAGAATAGGAAGGGTGAGAGGAGGTTTTTGGGCTTTTTGCCCTTAAGCCCATGTTATAGTTAGATTGGATGATTTTTGGCCCTAAAAAATATAAATGTGATTTTTTTTTTATGCTTTATTAGGCTAGATTAGGTTAATTATGGTCCAAAAAGGGTCATATAATTAATCTATTTTGTTCTAGGCCCAATATGGCCCAAAATATTAAATTAAATGGAAGTGGGTCCAATTAGAGCCCATTTAAGAGATCTAAGCCCAAGATGGCCAAATTGGAAGCTTATTGGTCCTTTGGGCCCAATAAGGAAGTCCTAGTCCAAAAATGGACTTAAGCAAGAAACTTCTAGGGTTTCCAATTGCTTAAAAACTATTTGAATTGTTTGCATGGGGTGTTTGATTGAATTTTTTTTGTCATAGAGTAAGCATCATATATGCTCTTATGTTTTTGATTCATAATTTGACGTAAGTGTTGTAGTTACAAGGCACAAAATTCCTGATTGTGACAACAAATATGTTGGGTAAAACATGGGTAGACGAAATAGTTGATGTGTGTTAAAATGATAAGAGGCCTCGATGTTGTTGTTGTTCCAGTCATCTAGCGGAGTATAGATGACGACCACAGACTCTTCTAGACAGTCCAGTGGAACGCTGGCGGGCTCGCAACCTGTAGGTGTTGTGAACGATGTGTTCACCGGTGTACTCCATCCCCCTCATGGTTGCCTTTAGGACATTTATTGTTGAGGAACCCCCTTAGTAGTAGTGTCCATCCCGATGATAAAATCCTTAGACTAGGTCACTTGTATAGGTGTTTAGGGACGTAAAGTGAGGATAACGAGAATGGGTAATCAGGGTTATTGTTGGTTTGATGAAATTAATAAATTCATTGTTGATCGATGAAGTTAATAAATTTATTATTATTTGTGGGTTGAAAACCCTATATGCTCACCAGGCTCCCAAGCCTGACCCACTCAGTTTTATGTATTACAGGTAGTGGCGCTCGAGCATAGTTGTGATGTGTTGGGATGAGGGATTACGAATATAGGCCTGTAAATATGAAATAATGTAGTAAGGTTTATATTGTATTGTTTATACTTATGTACTGTATCGAACATGACATCCCAAGTCTTTTAATGAAATACATTTCTAAGGAAATGCTTTTGATAAATCTTTATCATATTATTGTTTTGGGACAAATTCCGCAATTCTTTTATTAAAAGGTTACTCTGATTTTTAAATACAGTATAAACCAAACCGGTCTTTTCTGGCCGTAAAATTGGGGATGTCACAACCAAAGCACCGGAAAAAAACACATCGGTGATCATACTGGCACCAACATCTTTGGGATCAGATACACTCGAAAATCCAAATTTCCAGCCCCCTTTTTGTGTTGTGGTTTTGATCTTAAAGGTTAATCTTCATATTCTCATCCACAGGTATTCTTTTATTTTATTTCGGGGGTTAGCAAAATCGACGTCGCCACCGTCTAATTCATGTTCTTCGTCACTACAACCACTACTGCAACCAACAACGACCACCGCTACTATAATCTTTGATGGGTTTTCAAACCTTCGAAAACAACCCATATATCTGATGAGTAGAAATCAAAAGTCTAGAACCGACCCTCATAACATGATTTCAAGCTAGAAATCTACAAACCCTGATTACTATTCTTGTTTTGCAATCACATGAAACACACATGATAGGATTTCTAAGCTGACGATACTAGGAGGTAATTTTGTTTATTTGAGTTATTGTTTGAGTAATCACCATTTTAACCTTAAAAGGGATTGTTCTTCTGCTAAAAAAAAGGAAAAGTTTTGGATGGGAAATTGTCAAATGTAATTGGGAAGATCTTGGAACTTAAGGCTTTGCAATTCATTTTAAGAATACCGGTGAGTTGCCTAATGAAATATGAGGGGTTAAAGAGTCTTGAAGTGAATGACATTGAAAGGAATTTGATTATTGGACTTATCCATGATCAATTTCTCCAATTTAAAGAAGTTGCAGGTTCTTAATTTAGTGAATGGAAGAAGTTTAGGGGAATGTGGTAGTGAATGGAAGAAATTTAGGGGAATGTGGGAGAGAGAGAGAGAGAGAGAGATAGAGAGAGAGAGAGAGATTTATTTTCTTTTTCTTTTAAAAAAATAGATTTCAATAAATAATATCAAAAATTTATTAAAAATGGTAAATAAGCCTTTTTATATGGATAAGAGACTATTTGTTAAAAGTTTTGAAACTATATGAATCAATGTCAAAAACTTCCGTAGGACCCCGATATTGTACAATATTAATTTTTTAAAA
Organism: Lactuca saligna; assembly: GCF_052625555.1. Lineage (NCBI taxonomy): Eukaryota > Viridiplantae > Streptophyta > Magnoliopsida > Asterales > Asteraceae > Lactuca > Lactuca saligna. Next base: position 184,699,700 of record NC_136423.1, read on the forward strand.
AATTTGGGAGCAGGAGCGGGGCAGAGACGGGATTAACCCCCATTTTATTTTCGGGATCGAGTCCAGGAGTTAGTATTTCCGTCCCACATTTCCGCGCGAGCCCCATTTGCATATTGATATAATATATATATAATTTATAAATACATATAGAAAATACTCTTTTTTTTTTTTATTTTAGGTTTCTTGAGTTTCCACTTCACAGCATACGACTGTTAGCGACTTCTACCACAGACCCATCGCCAAATATCAAAATTGTAGATTTCTCATTTCCCGTCCTTAGCTTTGTTGATCACAAGAAGCCGTCTGCTGGTTGCCTTTCGCCTGTCGACGCCTTCCACCGATCTTCATTGAGACCTTCGTGTAATCGAGTAATCGACTGTGTCTTCGAGACTTCGACTTTGTGTACTGTGCTTGAATTAGACCGGTAATTTATCCTCTGTTTTGCTTGTTAAGTTTTCAATAATCTCAATCTTTGTTCCATTTCACTAAAAAAATTTGATTTCTGAATCAATAATCTCAATCTTTGTTCCATTTCACTGAAGTTTTCTGATTTTTGAGTTGATAATCTCAATATTGACTTTCCACTTCACAGCATACGACTGTTAGCGACTTCTCCCACAGACCCAACGCCAAAAATCAAAATCGTAGATTTCTCATTTCCCGTCATCAGCTTTGTTGACAACAAGCAACCGTCTGCTTGACTGTGTCTTTGAGACTTCGACTTCGTGTACTGTGCTCGACTTCGACCGGTAATTTATCCTTTGTTTTGCTTGTTAAGTTTTCAATAATCTCAATATTCGTTCCATTTCACTAAACTTTTTTGATTTCTGAATCAATAATTTTAATCTTTGTTCCATTTCACTGAAGTTTTCTGATTTCTGAGTTGATACTATGTTTATTCCGATTTCTAAATCAATAATCTCAATCTTTGTACCATTTCACTGTCTTTGTGTGTTTGATGTGTCTGTGATGTTAGCTGTGAACTTTTTAGCAATGTTGAATGTGTTTCGAGGCAGGATCGAGGCTATATAAATGGTGGATTTTGGTGGCGAGGGTACAACTTATTTGGGGGGCGGGGTCAGGACAACTATTTCCGTTCTAATTTGATCCCACTGAGATCCTTAAGTCCACATGGGCCATCTACGAGATTTTTTAAACTTATGGATTGTATTACAGATTTTGAAAAACCACAATGACCATTGATGAGTTTTTGTCATTTTATTCTTCAGAAAATGGTAAAGGTTTCAATTTTTTTTTTTTTTTTTTTTTTTTTTTTTTTTTTTTTTTTTTTAGTACATAGCTTTTGAAAGTAATTTTTGGTACAAAATCGGAGGGAATGACAAAGGGGTTTTGGGACTAGGGGGTGTTTTGATTTTGAACCCTTTGAGGTTCCTCATTGAAGCCTGTTTGATTCAATTATCTTTACACGATCGGATTTGGAATTATCTGAATATCTGGCTCACTTTCAGATTTCGGATTTAGGGTTGGGTTTACGATGAATGTTAACGATCTTCACAATATTTGGGAGATCAGAACGTTGAAGAGGAAGGTTGGAGGAGATGAGGCTAGGAGATTCCTTGAGAAAATCGCTAAACAGGTCCAACCCATCATGCGCAAGCATAAATGGAGGGTTAAAGTTCTATCCGAGATGTTGTATCCTCTTCCTTCTTCTTCTTCTTCATTAGGATTTTAAATCCTTAAATTTGTCAGTATATGTATTTTATAAGTTGGTAATCTATTTTGTCCCGATAATTTCTGTGTTTCCCCTGTATGTGGTTATAACAAAATGATGACTCCACTCTAAAACAGTAGGATGATCATATAGTTGCTGGGAATGATAAGAGATTGAATGAAACTTAAATTTGTAAGCAACTATAAGCTGGCTTAAGATTAGTTTAGTAATTGAAGATGTATGTTTTTTGTAGTCCAAAAAACCCACGACTTCTGGGGTTGAACGTGGGACATGGTCTTCATGTGAAGCTGAGACTTCGAAAGCCAAATACAGATTGGGATTTTTACCCTTTTGATCATGTTCTTGATACAATGTTACATGAGCTGTGTCATAATACCATTGGCCCTCATAATGCCGGTTTCTACAAACTCTGGGATGAGCTCAGAAAGGTATTTACATCTCCATCATTTTACATGGTTATTTGTTGTGTGATCAATTCAAAGCTTGTTCTCTTGTGGTGATGCTATACATATATGTAGGAATGTGAGGAGCTGATGAGTAAGGGAATATTAGGTTCTGGAGATGGGTTTGATCTACCAGGTAGACGCTTAGGTGGCTTCTCTCATCAACCTCCTCTCTCATCTCTCAGACCTGCTGCAGAAAACAGAGCACGCCAGGGACCATCAGGTCCTAAACGTGTTGGTGGTGATAAATCTATTATGTCTGCCCTAACACCTACACAAGCCGCTGCAATGGCTGCAGAAAGGAGATTGCAAGATGATATATGGTGTTGGTCTAGAGGAAGTAATTGAGGAGGAAGAAAGTAGTGCACAGGTGCAACAAAATGTGACCTCTTTTTCTAGTGCCAAGACTCATCAGAGAGGAGGTCCTCCTTCAGAATCATGCTTTGTTGACTTGACATCACCAGCTAAAAGTAATAAACGAAGTCGCCATGAATATGAATATGATGATCTTGAGAAAACTTGTATTGATTTAACGAGCAGTGCCTCTACAGGAGGACGTGATAATGATATCCACAGGTCCTCCTCTGGGTGGGAGTGTATGATATGCACATTGCTGAATCCAGTAAGAACTGTTTTAAATCCTTCTTGTTCAGTTTTTGGCGTTAATCTGTTATATTTATAAGACATGTTTGATTTGATTATGATTTAGGTTTTGGCTCCAGTGTGTGAGCTGTGTGGAACCCACAGACCGAAATCTGTTGAAGACAAATATAAGACATGGTCATGCAAGTTTTGTACACTGGAAAACAATGTGACACTAGAGAAATGTGGGGCGTGTGGGCAGTGGAGATATTCTTATGGCCAACCCATAGCTACCCCATCACCAAATGTGGGTACTTAAAACAAACAAGCAAACGTACACAAATTTAGAATTGTTTTTCTAATGATTTGACAAGCAATGGACTCGAAGAATATGATGTCTAACTTGTTTTGTTCACAACATGTAAAGAGAACAAGCATCCATCTCTTGATGCTAATTTCATTTTGATGTTTTGTATTTTATCTTTTGGGTTGTTGCTGTTGACTGTGTTGTATTCGCTCATGCTTAAGCTCGGGTCTCTCGTCATCCCGATCCACCAATTTAAATCATGGCACTCTCATTCATGAATTCTGTATGCCTGCCTGGTTCTTCTTCTCATGACTCATGAGAATTAGATATGCCTCTCCTCTCCTTGAGCTCTGATTCTCTTCTAGTCTTGTACTTGTATAGATAGATTAGAGTCTCAACCACTCATGTCCACCAATGAAGTTTGTATCAAGAAATGGCATTGCTTCTACATGTGCCAATGACTTGGACCATGATACCCGGTTCTTTCTGTATGCACCTTTTCCTCTGCACTCGTATTCTCCAAACACAGCCGTCCTAGGAACACAAATACATCCATCAACATTCAAATAAATCACTTTGTTTTCTTTATATATATATATAATAATGATAATGAAAGTGTGGGAGGGATGGATACCTTTGTCTCCATGGGTGGTTCCAGTCGCTCCAGCCGGAAGGCTCTATGATGTTGTCGATATCACAGTAGGAGTAGACCACCCTTGAATAATTTCCCCAGGCTCTCCCCAAGTAGATTTTCCCTCCTCTGCTTCCGGTTATTGAACAATTCAGAAAAGAAAATCCAGTGTCCTCTTCTTCTGAGTTCCTGTGATGAGCTGCAATGGCTCCATATTTATCAGCAACAGAATGCAGATTACATTCCTGCATACATCAGTTAATAGCATGATTAATGAATGAATGCGAGTTTCATATTATGTATATACACACACACACGTTTACCCACCCTATAGAGCGATCTAGATTCGCCAAAGATGAAATCGATGGATCCTTGTATGTAACACTGGTAAAAGTAATGAGATCCATTGGAGTCCAATAGAGTGTCTTGGGTCCCCAATATCCTTACTCTATAAAGCACCGCCTTGTCCCCTGCAAGCCTCAATGCTACTGCTTGCTGCTTATACCCTCCTGCTACTGCAACAACTGTATTCTGCATGCATTGCATTGTTGATCGATATATACTACTACATAGTACATACATTAATCATCATGCATGTACATTGTACAATACCTGAATGGTGATCCCCGAAGCACAAAAGTAATCAGACTGGACATCAACCGAAGCGGTTCTATACGTTCCGAGTTCAGAACCATCTTTGTATTTATCAGAGGCTTTGTCATTCCAACGCAATATCGTTTTTGAAGCCTTCTTTTCATCTCCAATCAAAGAGATATATGGCTTGGAAGGTGGAACAATCACTTTTTCTCTGCACCATGCATCTCCATCACATCACATTCACTTGAGTGATCCATAAATTAACAATGAATGAATTAATGTTGCTTAATTTGCATACCTGTAAGTACCAGGAAGAATGTAGATCTTGACCCTGATGGAATTGTTGAAAGGGACCATATCAACAGCAGCTTGTACAGTAAGGGCATGACCCTTACCATTTTGATCAACCACGATCACTTTACTCCCATTCCCATCCCCAAAACTTAAGCTCTCTGTTTCCTTGTAGTGATAGTATTCCTCTATCTTGATATCGTCCCAAGTGATATAACTACTCTTCACTTGATTAACACCATAAATCAGGAATGAGAAACCAACCCAAATGCCAAAACCATTGAAATCCATGGTGATTGATGATGTCGGGATCGATCATGTGATAACTGGCTCCGCTACTATCTAAATCAAAAACTACTCGTTGCAATATATATATATATATATATATATATATATATATATATATATATATATATATATATATATATATATATATATATATATATATATATATATATATATATATATATATAGAGAGAGAGAGAGAGAGAGAGAGAGAGAGAGAGAGAAAGAGAGAGAGAGAGAGAGAGAAAAAGAGGTTAATTAATGACAGGAGAAGCGTGGTATGTATGTATGCATGGAATATGGTTGTTCGGATTTAAAAGGAATGCAAGAAACAAGATTAGTTGGTGTGTTCTTCTTACATGTCAATTAGATTACGATTGGATTCTTGTGGTGTATGGATATCTACAAGTATATAGCTAGAGAGATTGAAAAGAAAAAAAAAAATATACAAAGGTGAGTTGTTGAGGAGTAGTTATGGATGTAGAAAAGGTAAATTAAGTTGCTTAAGTGCGGTTGTGGGTTGCTGAGCTCATGGAATTTGAATATTTGATTATCCATCTCGATCCTTGTTGTTGTTGCTGCTGCTAGGAGGAATGCATGAAGGTGGTTTATTTAGTAACTATAGACATGGAAAATGGGATTCCGAGGACGTAGGGAAGTGGCCCCCGTGACATGACCAACTTTAATTTAAAAAAAAAACCACTCCACTCCACATTTTAAATAACATTCAGTAATTACGGTACATACATATCATAGTAATAATATGTTAGAAAAAAGTGAAACCAGTGCGGGGATAGCTCAGTTGGGAGAGCGTCAGATTGAAGATCTGAAGGTCATGTTTTCAATCCATGTTCACCGCATTTTAGATGAGAATAGTGATTGAACCGATCGGTTTTTAGAAAAACCCGGTTATCCAGTCAAAATAAACTGATTGAACCGGTTAAATTGAATAAAAATATAAGAAACTGAACAATTTACATAATAAACTTTAGTGACTTTTTTTTCTCAAATCGATTTATTTTCTCTAAATAAAAACATACAGTAAATGCTATAAAGTTTTATAATGTGTTTGTATTCATCTAAAACTATATTTTATTTCGATATTATACTTTGTTTTCTTTTTGACATATATAAACTGACATAAAACATTAAAACTTATGGTTATATGTTATTTAAATGTATATTTTTTTATGTATATTTTTAATGTTTGAACTTGTAAACATCAAATTCTTGATTTATATATGTATGTATATGTAGAAAAATAGGAAAAAATATGAAAAATATAGAAACCGGTTGACTCGACGGTCGAATCGGTTAAACCAGAAACCAGTCATCATACCGGTTCAACTAAAAAATCAGTTTTTAAAACATTGAATGAAACTCAATAAAATCATTTCTTCTCGTGTTGGAATATAGTAATGTTTTTTTATTTATTTATTTTGGTATGTAGTAATGTTCTTTTTTTTTATCAGATACCTCGCGGGATAAAATGTAATTTTATAACAAACCCTGGAGTTTTTTCTTATTTCGGTATGTTTATTTTCTAAACATACTCCTAAAAAAATGAAAATAGAATACGGTTATTAGCAATTTTCATATTGGAAAAGAAAAAAATACATTGGAACTTGGTTTGTCTCCTTATCTCTTAATCAGACATATCACGTACGACAGTCTCCATTGTTTTGTTTTGGATCAACAAAGTGGAAAGCTTCAAAAGACATATGATTCCTATCTCATTTATCCATTTATATATGTTTTCGAATTAGGACATTCAGGTTAAGGTTGTACGCTGCAAGTGAGAAGTTGGAGAAGAAAAGAGAAAGAGAGTATGATTTTTGATGAGTTTGGTTACATTTTCCGGCGAGTAACCATTTGGAGATGGTTGGCGAGAGCAAATTTATGGGGATGTGCGACATGTTTCCGGCGAGCTTGAGCTAGGTTGATGCAACGGTTGGTGAGAGCAAATTTATGGGGATGTGCAACATGTTTCCGACGAGCTTGAGTTAGGTTGATGTAACACTGGTTGTGACTAGTAATCTGTTAACAGTCTAACTTGGAAGAAATTCCAATGACGATGTCTTAACACCAATGGCGGAGGCTCTTAGACGCCGGGTAGCCATGCCCTTCCCATCACATATATATATATATATATATATATATATATATATATATATATATATATATATATATATATATATATATATATATATATATATATATATATACACCTAGTTTTAAATGGTTTTAAAATTACAATACATATGCAATCTACCATACAATTTAGTTATCAATTACGGAATAGATAAAATATAACCAAACAATTCTGAAAATCACTGAAAATCATATCTAACCTTATTTCGTTAGCAAACTAAATCTATCGGAAAAATACTCCTAAAAAATCTATAAAAAAGCAAGAATCTAAAATAATGTACAAGTTCTTAACTCAAACTTTGAGTTTAAGAAAAGATTATAAATCCCAGAAATTTTATTCTGGTTATTGGAAAACGTAATCTCAATGTTGACCGGAAGAATACCGTCCCCGCCGCTGCTAGACGATTCCACCGTGTTGTCGGACTGCTCGCTATTTCCATGTGTTCTCTTTTTCAACTCTCTGTCATCTCCGGACAGCCCCTGTGACCTCCGTTGTGACGTTTTCCGAATTTGTAGTTGTGAATTAATCGAGTTTATAATATGTAATCAGAGTAATGAATGAATTATGAACACAAGATCTAAATATAATCTGGATGGCTCAATTACACTTTCGATGACTACAAAGAAAATCAGAGAGTACAAGTATGAATACCAATGTTACTTTCTAACTCTAGTACTTATCCCACATTTATATGGATCAGGAAAGCATACAAAAAATATAAGGGACTGGACTATAAAAGCTTCGATACAAAAGTGCCCTTATAATATAACAAACAAACATTCGAAACTATTCTTGACCTAGACAACCTTCGACATCTCACAATAATATTCGACCTCAACATTCTCCCCATTTGTGAGTAATATCGAATCTAAGTCATTAAAATTTGAATAGCTTGATGCATAACCCTTCGAACTTTAATATATCAAGAGATTATCTTCTTCAGCTCAGCCTTGTCTCCTTCATTGTTCTTCTTACAACTATTCATATGAACAACCGGATTCGTATAATGAGCAGTTGTATACCTTTCCATATCACAAGCTTGAAACAAAAACTTGGTATTCTCCCCTTTCTTGTTTTTCCCAACAAACACAATTCCCAAAGGCTTCAAGCATATCTCACCATCAACATAAGACTTCAAATCAGCTTGGCTCTTTAACAATGATTGAGGCATAATAATTTGCTTTCCCATTGCCAATGCCAATTCAACATCAGTCAAAGCTAAACAGTCATAATAGTTGTCGATTAAAAGCTTGACATGAGCTAAACCAAGTAAATAATCCTCCTTGATTGTCATTTGAAGTCTTAAAGCATCAGTACCTTTAAGAATCCTTGCAACTGAGATCAAATCATGAAGATTCATAAGTGGGAAGTCTGCAATTGAGAGGTCAAATGTGGTATTGTTTTCTCTAACCACATAATATCAAAAATTCTGTAATACTCCCTCAAATAGAACATCTTTAGAAATATTAAGAACTCAAACAATTTTGACAAGTGACCAAATCTCCTATTCCCTTTTTCCAAGGACTGCATGGAAATGAATCTTTAATCTCTTGTACTCCTCTTTATCTTCAAATTTATCAATAATCTGGTATTGATCTGCCATGGACATCATGTTGTTGAAGGGAAAATCCAACTGATTAAAATCATTGTTTTTTGTTGCAAAGCTTTTCTTCACAACATTTTCAAAATCATGTATCTCACCATACACGACCATTGCTTCAATATTCTTATAGCTGAAAAACTTCGTTGGATCACCTTTTTCCGAACCTGGTGGATCACTTTCTCGAAGTCTGAGAATACTTTGTATTTGCCTCTGTTTTTTATCTTTTCGTCTATAACAACTTTCTTTTCTTCCTTCATGGGCTCAACACTAATTCCCTTTCCCTTGATTTTATTAGTTGCCTTTGATGGTTGTGGTTTCGATTAAGAACTTGATCCTCCAATAATAATTCCTTTTGCTATAGGCTTTGTTGTTGTTGTTGTAGAAATTATTAGATCAGAACTCTTAGGCATTGATAATGGAATTTGAGTTGTTTTGACTTAACCAACCACTTTCTCATATTCACCAATAGATTTCCCAAAAGCACCTTTACCTTTCACATTTCTTGAACTCATGCCAACACTTTTCCTTTCTCCCCCTTGCACCCATGTTGAAACAGGTAGGGCATCCGTAGGCATCAAGTTAGCAAGCTTCGCAAGTGGAGCCAATTCATTGTGAATTGTCGATTCCAACAAACAAAACTTCCGAGTCAGGAATTATGGAGTAAACAACAAAGATGAAGAAGATTTCGAAACTAAATCTTTGAGTTCAATTAACAATTTATCCGTTTTCTCAAAAGCGTGAACATTAACCTCTTCTTTCTTCTCAATCTTTGAAACCAAAGAATTATACCACTTAATCATCTTAGTCACTGCATCAACAATGATGTCGATCTTCATGTGAAGAGAAGAATAATTGTGAGTCAGATATGCTACTTTTGTAACATCCTGTTCCAGATTGTTTTGTGAATAAGGCTCGTGGGTCTTAATCCGAGTATAAGAAGGTTTTGAGGCTTTGAAGGATAAAGGTTTAGGCCTTTTTGGGATATAGGTAAGGTAGGTTGTGTGATAAAAGAGTTCGGTTTGTGCTTTAGAGCCCAAATGTATTGTTAAAGGTGCTGGTGTGGGCTTTTCGTGAATTTTGGATTTGAGTTCGAGTGGGCTTCAAGAGGAATAAAGTTGATAGAAGTGTAGGGCTTCTCGTTACCTTTTCGTGGATATAAGGATCATCGGAAACAGAGAAGTTATGACCTTTAGAAGTTTTGTGGTTGCAAGATTAGTTGGGTACGCTGGGCGTACAAAAAGCGTACGTTGGGCGTACTAGTGCAGAAGGAAGTACGTTGGGTGTACTTTGGAGTACACTGGGCATACTGACCAAGGGTTGTCGCGAATATTCTTTGGAGTATGCTGGGCGTACGTTGATCAAACCTGAACCATGTTGTAGGGTCTTGGACCCTATTTAAGGTCCTTATCTCATAACCTAACCCTAATATCTTCAGCCTCCATCCCTTTAAACCCTAGAAATCGACCCTAAGCCCCCATTTAAATATTTCTTGAGCATTTTGGTGATTTAGTGAGTTTTTCGTGCATAGTATGGAATAAGGAGTTCCTTGAGGAAGCATTGCTTGGCTTGGAGCTTGTGGATCCAAGCCTTAATCATGTTGATCTAGCTCCATAAAGCATAAAGTTTGAATCTTGGTGGCTTTCTCATGTGGATCTAGTGGGGTGATCACTTGTTATGTTTGGATTTTGAAGAAGAAGGAGCTTTGAAAGAGAATAGCTTGAGCACCTAGCTTTTGGGATCTACATTCTTCTCTTATTGGTGCATATTCTAGAGGTATCAAGTTTTGATCTTGCTTATTGTTGTGCTAGTTTTGTTTTGGGTCCATTTAGGGTTTTTGGTCCCAAAGCTTGAAGCTTTATGAGTTGTTGAACTCCAGAGCCTAATATATGTCCCTTTGAGTATATTTAGTGGTGTTATGTCATAAAAATCCAATCTTGGATGTTGGAGTCAAGCCATGCATGAGATAGGAGGTTTTTGAGATAAGGAAGTGAGTGTTTTGGGTGTTTGTGACCTTTCCAGCCATGCAAAGGCTTAAAGTCACTGACTTTATGGAGTAAGTGCCATCAGGGAGTCCAGATCTGGGGTTTGAGGTAATGTCTTAACTGTTTAAGACCAAATTAGTAGAATGAATAAATCTGGGTAGTACGCTGAGCATAATTCCTGTACGCCCTGTGTACTTTCCTAATGCCCCCGATGGCCAATATGGATTCGTAAGTATGCTGAGCGTACCAAGAGAGGTACGCCCCGCGTAACCTCACTGTGGACTTTTGGGCTAAGTCTCATGTTGGGCTTTGAGTGTTGGGCCTCGAGTTTGGGCTTATTGCAATAGAGTCTTGGACTAGAGGATTATATATATATATATATATATATATATATATATATATGTGTGTGTGTGTGTGTGTGTGTGTGTTTGTGTGTGTGTGTGTGCTTTGGGCCCTTGTATTGGGCTTGCCATTAGATGTGAGAGTTGGGCCTCAGGAGCGCCCATTTATTATCGAGCCTTGGTGGGCCCAGTGGGTTTTAGGCCATTGATGGGTTGGTTAGTGGGCTACCTTTAGACCTAATGAGTGAGAGTTTAGACTCAGTTCCTAATTAGGATAATTGTGGGTTTGGCATAGAGTTAGAGGCTGGTATGTAGCAGCAACATTTATAGAGGTTGTTCATCATCCGAGGTGAGTCTACTCACTATGCTTACCATGAGTGGTATCTTTGTGTGACTGAGATGTCTTATGTGTTATATTGAGTATTATGATATCCTGCATTATGTGTATGTGATTTATGCCGTGTATTATTTTGCGCTTACTGAGTTATGGGACCGGAGAGTCCCACTGAGACACATTGACCGAAGGGTCTTATTGAGTTATAGCCTCGAGTGGTTGATGAGCTGCGTGTGGTATTTTGGGGAACTCACTAAGCTTCGTGCTTACCGTGTTATGTGTTATATGTTTCAGGTTCTTATTTAGAGCATGGGAGGGCGCCGACTTGATTGTACACACATAAGAGATTGAGTCATGATTTAGAGGATTCTGGAGTTATATATATATATATATATATATATATATATATATATATATATATATATATATATATATATATATATAGTTTTGATTAAGAGAATTGATGATTTGACATTGTGACATTTTGAGATTTATTACTGTGATAAATGTGTTTAAAATTGAAAATTTTGGTTTGAAAATTTACGGTGTTACAAGTTGGTATCAGAGCCTTGGTTTGATGGATTCAAATGCACCTTTGGGTAAATTTGAACTAAAACTTAGGAGTTTAGATAAATTTTCAAAGGAAATGATTTTTCTAAAACGCTCAAGAGTTTCTGAGAGAAAAACGAGAAGGAGCAATGTGTACAATCAGCCAGAGCCCGAATGGTGATTTCCCAAAATACCCCTACTTTTGTGTTATGAGATATTTTTGTGATATTATGCATGCTAGAAGATAGTCTAGGTATTTCATATTTTAGGACTAGAGTGGTCAGATTTGTGATGCCTTAGCTTAGGAGTTGTTGTTATCTGTGATGTGCTTTTGAGTATATGCTGAGTAAGAGTATCTAGCAGGAGTCACCTAGAGAGAGAACTCTGAGTAAAGTAGTAATCTAGGAGAGATACCTAGATGAGCATTGGAGGAGCCTACCGAGAGAGTACTTAGACACCCACGAGGTGTAGAGTTGCTTGAGTTCGGTGATATCTTTTGAGTGTGAGTAGAGCAAGTAGAGTTGTAGCCTAGAGTGTTTTTACGTGTTAGTAAAGATTACTCGATGCCCTAATGTTGCTTGCTTCGTGCTTTGTGGAAATCTTGATGATGGGAGTCAGCTACCAAGTGAATATGACGATATTCAGGAGGTAGATGGCTGGCGTCATAAGGAGTTCTTCAACAGCCGATGGTAGAGAAGTGAGAGAACCTAGGAAGAGCCAAGGGGGTGACCTTAGTCAGTTGAGTACGCTGATAGAGGAGTGTATTCACTGGGGAGCGACCAGGTTTAACGGGAATGGTGATCGAGAAGGTTGAGTAGCTACTTAGGAACTCTGGGATGATCTGTGCCAAAAGTATGGGTAGATGTGGTAGGTAGTATGGGCCTGTACTACTGAAAGCAGAGGACCTATACTCAATACATGGAGCATTCCAGAGGTTTGAAGTAGCAGGTTGGGAGGTGATAACATGGTTCGAGTACCATGATTTGTAGCAGATTAAGAATGTCATCACATGGTTCGAGTACCATGATTCGTGGCGGTTAGTGTTTCTGGTTCGCCAATTATTTCCTTTGTGATTAATCAGGCTGAGATCAGATGTGATAGAGTGTGGGGCTAGAGGGCCATGATGAGCGAGTTTTAATGGAGCATACCGGGAGAACGAATCGAGTTAGTTTCTAAGAGATTTAGTGGTGAGATGCCAGATGGAGTCGCAAGACACAGGGATGAGTAAAGACGAGATTTTATGGAGAATTGCGATCTGAGTTGAACAATCGACTGATAGTTGAGATGTCACTTTCTGTGACAAGATTTGCGCGGTTCGCATTTCCTGCGAGAAACAAAACGAGATATTGAGCTTTCGGTTTCAAAGTTTGAGGTAAACCTCGTGGAGTAGCGTAGGTTTGCAACCTTTTCACCAGAGTATTTAGGTAGTGTGTTTGGTATGAGGTATTCCTTATGCCACGAGAGAACTATTAGTGGAGACTGAGATGAGGACAAAGAGATGCCTTAGTCAAGTCATGCATATTTTTAGCAGCAGTTCCAAGTGATCAACATGAGTATACTAAGGCAGTGGCCCTCGTTGTTATGCTGTGTATCAGCCATGAAAATGAGGTCTCACGCTTTGATGATGTTTCCCGTATTGGGAGGATGGTCGAGGAGTCGGATACGAGGTGTCTGACAGTGAATTATTTCGGGACCGAGAGTCAGGATTATTTCGGAATAGTTACGGTATCCAGCAGTGTGACAGTCTGAGGCTTCGAGATGACTAGAGGCAGTCACATCTAGAGGATTCTGAGATTTTTTTCTGAGTTACGAGATATTTGGAGTTACTTGGCTTCCATAGGAAGATCAGTGATGTGATTACGTGGTACGTTCCAAGGGTTGAGGGTGATGTAACCGATGAATCAGTCTGTGTAGTAGATTGTGGGTATGCCAATTGGTGATGGGTCGAACCCTGTGTGGGGGAGGACTGAGTATTTTATAATGAAGATCCGATATTTGTTCAGCTGCTGTTAGAAAACTAGTTATGGCAACTCCTTTAATTCACCATTAAACGATTCAGATTGAGCTTTGATTCGAAACTCATTGCGCTTATCCATTTGATCAAGCTTAGTCTGTAACTTAAGCATGACATCAACATCTATCCCAGAAACCATATTGCGAACCCCTGTATCAGCTTGAAGGTGTAAAAGCGAGCTAATCTTCCTGTTAAGAACCTTAAACTGCTTCCCAGACATCAACATATGGTCTAGTATGTTTTCTTCCTCGGGATCGAATTCTATATCAGCAAAAGTACCCATAAATTCACCATCATGAAAAGTTATGGGACCATCAGTGGATTGTGATGGAAATTACAAGGTGATGGGTTGTTGTAAGATGTTATCAAAAGTAGGTGAATATGTTGAAGTAGGTATTATAGATGAAACAGGAAGATGAAATGGAGGTAAAGAAACAGTAGCTTCAACACCAGATGTGTCGAAAGATGAGGATATAAATAAAGTGTAACATCCCATTTATTAAATAAATAAGTAGATAAAGAGTTATAAATGAATAGTAGTCCATAAGTCAATAATATTAAGCGGGGTGATGGTTTTGGTGAGCCAATTGATATAATTTTGGATCTCGGGGGTTAAAATGTAAGTTTTAGATTTAATTTGAAAAGGGTTTCAGAAGTTGGGGTGTGTTTGGTAATTAATGAACTTAAATTGAAAGGATTTGAAGGCTTAGGGGTTGAATGGTTAATATGGGGGTTATATTGAGAAGTGTTGGTGGATTAAGGGCCAACTTGTAAAAAATGGATGGATGTTTGATTGAGAACGAGTTTAGACTCGAACTACCTTCTTTCCCGCTTCAAGTTTAAGCAATCGGTAACCCTAACCCTAAATATTTGTTCCATTGGCCGCCACCATCAGTTGTATCACCTCCAGTCGCTGCTCCTGTCGTGATGGGGCACCACTCTCCGCCAGCCACCGCTTTGCCACCAAGAACGCAACCCTTATGTTGGAGACATCGTGGCAGTTGAAGGAACCACCGAGACCGATTGGGATGCTTCAATTCGTAACTGTGTTGGGCGTGTGCGAAGGGGAAGCTATCGGTAAGTCTCAGCACCACCCACCTTCTCTCCCTTTTGTTCTTGTTGTGAGTTGCGGCGTCGTGAACAACGACAGTGATCGCCGGTGGCCTTAGGTCGCCATTTTTATGTTTCAATTGTCATCTGCCGCCCATGAGGCTGAGTTGGATGTGTTTGAGTGTTTGGATCGCACCTGTGAGCGTGTTTATGGGTTTGCTCGGTTGAAAATCAAAAGAGACGCCACCATCACCACCGTGAGGTGGTGGCTGCCACTCATTATCGTTTTCTGCCACCCTCCGTTGCCAACAGCCGCCATGGGAGGTGGATGTGGGTGTGTATAAGTGTATGCTCTAATGTTTTCACAATTTTCTATAAATTGGAGGTTGTATGCGTGTTTTTGTGGCAGGAAAACCCACCACCACCACAGTGAAGTGGTGGTGGCTGCCGTGAGCCGCCACTAACCACCACTACCTGAGGTGGTAGTGGGTGGTTCTTGGCATGGAGAACCCAAATCGGCCCAAATGCTTAATCTTGGACTGGGATGCTTTGTGATTAGGCTAGAAACCCTAATTAGGGTTTAGAAAACCCTAATTTTGGGTTTGTTACCGGGACCCACGATTAGACTGTTAGATTGATATTGTGAATTATGTCTGACTTCATTATGTGAATGGCATAGTGGGTGATGGACTTAATGGGTTAAGTCCTTAATAGGTTAAGTGAGAAACACTTAACCCTAATTGTCATTTTATGTGAAAACCCTAATTTTGCTTGGGCCTTGTATTGGGCTTTGGTGACTGGGCTACTAATGGGCCATCCAAGAATAATCATGTGGACTAGAATATTTAGATGGGTTTCAAGGTAAGGCCCATATGAGTTTTGGGCCTAATTTGGAAAATTGGGCCATAGTTGGGCCATTAGTGGACTCTTGTGGACCCATTTGGTATTGGGCCTTGGTGGGCCCATTGGGCTTAGGTTATTTCTGGACCGGATTGGTGGACCATATTTAGACCTAATGTGTTAAGGTTTGGTCGTAGATTCTAATGGGGTTAGTTGTGGGTTTGGCTCAGTGTTAGAACCCGGAGTACAATAGCAACATTTATAGGATTTGTCCGCCATCCGAGGTGAGTCTTCTCACTATACTGATATGTGGTGATTTTTGTGTGATCGGAGAGTCTTATTTACACTATTGGTTGGAGGGTCTTAGTGCATTATTGACCGGATGGTCTCAGTACATATAGACCGGAGGGTCTTAGTACATTATCGAACGGAGGGTCTTATTCGTTTATAATGTGTTATGTTTATCGTGCATACTGTCTTTGTGACTTATGCTGTTATAGTAATATGTGTATATGTTGATCTTATGTGTTTATTTGGGTATTATGATATCCTACATTATGTCTATGTGTTTTATGACGTGTATTATTATGAGTTTACAGAGCTAGGACCAGAGGGTCTTATGTTTTTGCTTGAGTTATACATGTCGTGTGATATGTATTGTATGCTATATTATCTATTGCTTAGACCAGACCGGAGGGTCCAACGAACTATGAGGCCAGAGGGTTCTCAATCAGACCGGACTAGAGGTTCCAATAGGATAGACCAGACAGAGGGTCCAACGAGCTGTCGGACTGGAGGGTCCCACTGAGACACATTGACCAAGAGGGTCTTATAGAGTTATATCCTCGAGTGGCT
The DNA here is from genome assembly GCF_052625555.1 of Lactuca saligna. NCBI lineage: Eukaryota > Viridiplantae > Streptophyta > Magnoliopsida > Asterales > Asteraceae > Lactuca > Lactuca saligna. The sequence continues at coordinate 184,716,249 of NC_136423.1, forward strand.
AATGAGTTGTATGTGGTATTTTGTGGAACTCACTAAGCTTCTTGCTTACCGTGTTATGTTTCATGTGTTTCAGGTACTTCTCAGGATCACGGGAAGGTGTCGTCTTGATTGTACACACGAGATGGAGTTGTGTTCGAGGTTCCTGGATTTTATATAAATAATTAAGAACACGTGTTTTTGATAATTGATATATTGAGATTTTGTGACATGTGTTGATGATATGTATGTGATTTTAAAAACAAAAATTTTGTATGAAAATTTACGGTGTAACATAAAGTAGGATTACCTCGGGCTTCGATATTCGACACTCCTTCACCCATGTTAACTTTTCGTCCATATGAGATATGTTCGCATGGATGCCTGAAGTGCGAACCTCCTCAGAAACTGATTCGATAGTCGACACTCCGGGTGGTGTGACAAAAATCTTCTCATGAGTGGATTGGTTCACTTGTTCACCACGATTAATGGTTACGTCCACATTTGATGCTTTCATAGAGCATCCCTCGTAGGTGAATGAATGCCCATAGTTTTTGGATTAATGTCTAAGTCCATAACTATATTTGGTATGTACTTGACCTTATCCAGCATGGTCCATTTGGGTTGCACTTCACCAACACAATTTATATGGATAGTCTTTTGAGAATAGTATATTTATGATTAATATTAATATATTATAAGTTCTAATATATTAATATGGAATCATATTATTTAATTAGTATTGATCAAGAATTAATTTAGAATTAATTAAGTGATCAAAATGAACTAATTAAATATGGACTCTTATATATATGGAATGGGCCAAGTTCATTTAGGTTGGGCTAAGCTTTCATGGATAGTCCATGGAGTGTTTAACCCATGGATAATATGAAATGAAAGGTCATGGGTTTAACCCTAGTCTCCATATTATATAAAGATGTCCTTGGTTGGTGAAATTGGCACTAATGTGGTACACTAAGAAGGGCTAGCCGATTTCACTAGAGAGAACCAAGTATCCATAATCTCTAAAGTCTTCCAAGGTGTTTTGGTGATTTGTGATTCCACTTGAGGCTTCCACACTATTGGGGCTAAGCTCTTAAAGCTTGAAGACATCAAGCTACATCAAAAGGTATGTCATCTAATTAGTACTTTGTAGTATAAGAACTTCATAATATGCTCGTTAGGATTAAAGCCTTGGAAAGTTCTTATTTGCATGTATAATAGAGAAAACATAGATCCAAGGTTTATAGGGTTGCATATACACCATAGGAGTGTTAGGATGCTCAAAACCCAACAGTGGTATCAGAGCCTAGGCTTGTTTTCTTGTTATACTTGCAAAAGAAGCTGGAAAATTGAGTTTTGATGTTGTCTGCCTAGCAGACTCGCCGAGTCCATGAATGGACTCACCGAGTCCAAGACAAAATGCATCCAAATCGCCGAGTTGGACCCCCAGACAGCATAAATTCGACTTTTTTGGCTGGAATTGGACTACGAACATTACCCTAAGATGTTTTTGGACTTATAAACTTGTTTTTGATGTGGTAATGTTCATGCTAATCCAATTTCAAAGATAATTGTCAATAGATTCATGTTTTGTATTAGTTTAAGGTTTAGACTAATTACACGAAAAAGTTTGATTTGAATTATCTTGTTCTTATGAGTTGCTTAGATTAATAGAAAAAGTTGAGTGAAATAGTTGTTTTCAATCCAAATTAATCTAAGAGTTGATTCTAAAATGTGTTTTTGTAACTTGTCCTCAAGTTATATGAAAAGTCACATTTAAGTTTCATAAAACTCATAAAAGTTGGCAAAGGTTACAAAAATGAAGAGTGTAGTTCTAATTAAAGGGTTTTATGAGTCCATAACTTGTCCTCAAGTTATGGAGGACCAAGAGTCTCTTCATTAAATAATAATAAAAAAAAGTGTAACCTTAATTAATTCCATAAGTTATAAAGAAAAGTTAATTCTTTTATTAGTTTAAAGTCTTCCATAACTTGTCCTCAAGTTATGGAACTTGAAGAGTTTTTGGATTAAAACTACTTTAAAAACATAAGTTATGGAATTAATTAGTTTTGAATAGTTTCAAAAACTTGCCCTCAAGTTTTGGAGTTTGAAACGTTTTCTCTTATGAATACTTTAATTCCAAGTTAGCCCTTAGAATTTTAAAAGTTAAAATTCAACCCTTATACTTTATAATACTATAAGTTAATAATATATATATATATATATATATATATATATATATATATATATATATATATATATATATATATGTATAAGAGTAAAGTCAGTCTTACCGCTAGTACGCCTCATTCACGAAGCCGGTCTATAAGGGGGGAGGGGGTATAAGGTTTGTAACAACTCAAATTTTCAAATAAAATTTTCATTTAAAATAAAACATCATTATGCGACAAAAGTATTTATTCCAAGTTCATTTCAAAATACAAATAACGAATCCCCAAGATCTCCAACCATGGCAGTGTGTACGTGTCACGCCGGCACCTTCCCACGGTCATCACTAGTACCTGAAACACATAAACACAACTAGTAAGCATAAATGCTTAGTGAGTTTCCCCAGTATACAACTTACACACATACGCCTTTCCAGGCCCTGACCTTCCGGTCCATATAACATTGCCTTCCGGCCCATTACATATCGCCTTCCGGCCTGTATTATATTGCCTTCCGGCCCATAGTATATTGCCTTCCGGCCCATAACATTTACAAAGCATAGCACATATAACATAACACACATAGCACATATATCATACATCATACCTGTTCCTGCTATCACATAACATATTGCCTTCCGGCCCGGTTAAACATACATAGCATGTATAGCATCTACCTTTCCAGTTATAGTATAAATCACATATATCACATACGACCTTCCGGTCCCACAGACAAACCCTTCCGGGTGAAGTATAGTGAGAAAACTCACCTCGTAGTATGCAAGCTATAAACCCTTGGAGCTATTCGCACTCGATTCGCTAATCTGCAGGCTCCCTATAATACCACATACCTTTATTAATGATCTTATCAAACAAGACAACTGACCCTACGAAATTACATACAGGTCAACGGTCAACTTGACCGGACTCGTCGAGTGCAAAGGCGACTCGGCGAGTCTAGACACCCCGACTCCACTCGCCGAGTCTAAAGAACAACTCGACGAGTCCCAGTAAGTCTTCAAGCTACTCGCCGAGTCTGAAGAACAACTCGGCGAGTCCTAGTGAATCTTCAAGCTACTCGCCGAGTCTGATCATTGGACTCGGCGAGTCCTCGCCATGCAGTCAATCAACTGCCTCCTGTAATTCGCATGATTCCGTAATATATAGATATGGGACTTCCTGGACCTTTACAAATACTATTACTGGGATTTAAACACTTGTAACAACACTATAATCTATCAAATCCTTAAATGGGTTTCCTAAACCCTAGATTCGTGTACAATACCAAAACTACAGAAATGATCCGAGGATTACCTGGAAAACGTGCTCCCTGTGTCCCCAACCTTCAGAGCTCAACCCCTTGATCCTCCTTTGATCACCACCTTGCCTCTCCTTGCCTAATAACCTCTTCAAGCTTTCACTAGCCTTCACCCTTGCTCCAGATGCCCACAGCCGTTTAGGTTATCTTCAATCGGCCAAAAGACGAGACATGACGGCCCTAAAGACATTATATACGATCCATAATCAAAACGGCTAGGGTTTCCGCTGAACAGCGTCGACTCGCCGAGTCCCTAATGGACTCGTCGAGTCCATTCGCGAATCTGTGTCCGAGACCGTGGTCCTACTCGGCGAGTCAGGCACCAACTCGCCGAGTCCCCTCCTAAATATGCCCCAAAAATAGCTTAAAGCAATACCTGAAATTCCGGGCTGTTACAACTCTCCCCCACTAGAACTAGACTCCGCCCTCGAAGTCTCACTCCGCGAATAACTCCGGATGTTGCTCCCGTATTTCACTCTCCGGCTCCCAAGTCATCTCCGACCCCTTCCGATGTTGCCACTGAACCAACACCAAAGGTATCTCCTTGTTTCGCAAGACCTTGATCTTTCGATCCCTGATAGCTACTGGTCTCTCGGCGTAATTCAGGCCCGCATCCACCTGAATATCCTCTAACGGAACCACTGCCGATTCATCGGCTATACACTTCCTCAACTGTGATACGTGAAAGGTATTGTGAATCTGACTCAGCTCCGCTGGCAACTCCAACCGATAAGCTACCCGACCTACCCTTGCAATTACACGAAATGGTCCTATGAACCGGGGCCCCAGTTTGCCCCTCTTTCTGAACCGAATCACTCCTTTCCACGGAGAAACCTTTAGGAGAACGAAGTCGCCAACCTGGAATTCGAGCTCGGACCGGCGTCTGTCCGCGTAACTCTTCTGTCGACTCTGGGCGGTCAATAACCTCTGCCTCACCTGCTGAATCTGTTCGGTCGTCCGAAGTACAATCTCTGTACTGCCCATCACTCTCTGTCCCACTTCTCCCCAGCAAATGGGAGTCCGACACCTCCTACCATACAACAACTCAAAAGGTGGCATACCAATGCTCGAATGATGGCTGTTGTTGTAGGAAAACTCAGCCAACGGCAAATGCGCATCCCAGCTACCCCCGAAGTCTAACACACACGCTCTAAGCATGTCTTCCAATGTCTGAATCGTCCGCTCGCTCTGTCCGTCGGTTTGGGGATGGTATGCGGTACTAAAATGCAGTTTAGTACCCAACTCCTCATGGAATTTCTTCCAGAACCTGGAAGTGAAACATACATCGCGGTCCGAAACAATCGAAGTCGGCACTCCATGCCGAGATACTATCTCTCTCACGTATAACTCTGCCAACTTCTCTGCTGATGAACTTTCGCTAATGGCAAGGAAGTGTGCACTCTTTGTCAGCCTATCCACAATCACCCAAATCGCATCGACTCCCTTGGCAGTTCTCGGCAATTTGGTGATGAAATCCATCGTGATCTGTTCCCACTTCCACTCAGGAATCTCCAAGGGTTGCAACTTACCATGCGGTCTCTGGTGCTCGGCCTTAACCCTACGGCAGGTCAAACACCTCTCAACGAACCAGGCGACGTCTCTCTTCATGCAAGGCCACCAGTACTCCTTTCTCAAATCCAAATACATTTTCGTAGCACCGGGATGGATCGAGAATTTCGATCTGTGAGCCTCCTCCATCAAAATAACACGCGTACCGCCCACGAATGGTACCCAGATCCGACCCTGAAACGTCAGAAGTCCCCGTCCATCCATAACGAACTCTGAAATTAACCCGACGACCCGCTCCTTCTTCTGCATCCCGGATTTCTCAACCTCGGCCTGTGCCCCACGAATAGCATCTAATACCGGAGTCATCACCGTCAATCTCAAACATACGTCCCGCAATGGAGTGCTCTCCGCCCTACGACTCAATGCATCGGCTACCACATTAGCCTTGCCTGGGTGGTATAGGATCTCACAGTCATAATCCTTAACCACGTGTAACCATCTCCTCTGACGCATATTTAGGTTGGGTTGATCCATCAAATACTTCAAACTCTTATGGTCCGTGTATATAGTACAACGAACCCCGTACAGGTAGTGACGCCAAATTTTGAGGGCGAACACTACTGCCCCCAACTCTAAGTCATGCGTGGGATACCTCGCCTCGTGAGGCTTCAGCTGCCTGGATGCATAGGCTATCACATGGCCCCTCTGCATCAATACCGCACCCAGTCCCGAAATCGATGCGTCGCAAAATACGACAAAGTCCTCCATCCCTTCCGGGAGAGTTAATACTGGGGCTTCGCACAGTCTCTGCCGAAGTGTCTCGAAGGAAGTCTGCTGCTCGGGTCCCCATGAAAATGTAACACCCTTCCGAGTCAATCTGGTGAGCGGTACCGCGATTTTGGAGAAATCCTTAATAAACCTCCGATAGTACCCCGCCAACCCAAGGAAACTCCTGATTTCAGAAGGTGACTTCGGTGCCTCCCAACTCATCACTGCTTCCACCTTGGCCGGATCAACCAATATCCCTGCCTGATTTACAACGTGTCCCAGAAATTGGACCTCCCGCAACCAGAAGTCACATTTGGAGAATTTTGCATATAGCTTCTCCGACCTCAGTACCTCAAGGACCTCCCTCAAATGTCCCTCATGCTGCTCTCTAGACTGCGAATACACCAGAATGTCATCGATAAATACAATCACAGACCGATCCAGCATCGGCCTGCATACCCTGTTCATGAGGTCCATGAACACTGCTGGGGCATTGGTGAGCCCAAAAGGCATCACCACGAACTCGTAATGCCCATACCACATCCTAAATGCTGTCTTCTGGACGTCCTCATCCCGCACTCTTACCTGATGGTACCCTGATCTCAAATCGATCTTGGAAAACCAAGATGCCCCTTGCAACTGATCGAATAGATCATCTATCCTCGGTAACGGATAGCGGTTCTTGACCGTCACCTTGTTCAGCTCCCGGTAATCGATACACATCCGGTGCGAACCGTCCTTCTTCTTGACGAACAGAATCGGTGCTCCCCACGGCGAGCTACTCGGCCGAATAAATCCCTTTCCCAACAACTCCTACAGTTGCGAGGACAACTCTTGCATCTTTGGAGGTGCAAGACGATAAGGCACCTTCGCAATAGGCGCAACCCCTGGAACTAGATCGATACCAAACTCCACTTGCCTCGCAGGAGGTACTCCCGGCAAATCCTCGGGAAAAACATCTGGAAACTCGCGCACCACTGGAACCTCCTTCACTGTCTTCGGTCTCTCGGAAATCTTCCACGTATCCATCACATACGCCACAAAACCGTTACATCCCCGTTGTAGGCATTGCCTCGCCCTAGCGGCCGAACAAAAAGCTGATCCCGAACGGGTACCCTCGCCGTATACCGTAAGAACTCCCCCACTAGGGTCTCGTATAGTCACCAGCTGACGCTCGCAGTCGATGACAGCGCTGAATCGGCTCAACCAGTCCATGCCTACGATGACACAGACATCCCCCATCGTAATAGGAATTAGGTCAATCGGAAACGCGACCCCGAAGATCTCTAGCACACATCCCCGAAGAACCTCCGTAGTACAAATTACCCTCTCAGCCGCAATAGAAACGCTCAAAGGCCGACTTAACGGCTCACGACTAATGCCGATGTGCTGACTAAAAGCTAACGATACAAACGATCTACTCGCACCCGAATCAAATAACACTAGAGCAGGCATAGAGTTCACAAGAAAAGTACCTACACATACATTAACATAAGCATAGCATTTCGACCTTTAAGTAAATACGTGAATGATAACATACCTGCCACAACATCGGGCGCAGCGCGGACCTCCTCCGCAGTCAGCTGAAAGGCTCTCCCGCGAGCCCTCGGGGCCTCGACCTTCGCCGGTCGGGTCTCAGTAATCCTGGTAGTAGGTGTAGCTCCCTGACGAAGCTGCGGACACTCGGCCTTCCGATGGCCTGTTTGGTTGCAGTGAAAGCAAACCATAAACCCCTTAGGGCAATCCCTGGCAATGTGTCCCTCCTTGCCACACTTGTAGCAACCACCAGCTCGACACACCCCCTCGTGACTCTTGCCGCACTTCGCGCAAGTGCGACCCTTCGGACCTCCCATCCTCAAATCAGCGAACTTAGTCCGCTTGGCTGCCGGCTGAGACTGAGCCGGCCGCCGATCCACCTGCCGAGACTCGGCCTCCTCCCTCGCCTGAGTCTCCAACTCGATCTTGCGCTTCCTGGCGTTTGCCTGAAGCTCAGTGAAAGTACGATAGGTGGAGTTTGACACAAACTCCCGGATCTCCCTCTTCAAAACTCCCAAATACCGGCTCATCCGCGACTGCTCCGTAGATACCAGCTCAGGGCAGAACATCGCCCTCTCGTGAAACTTCCGTGTGATCACCGCCACGGAATCAGTACCCTGCTTAAGGGTCAAGAACTCCTGAATCAATCGTTCCCTCTCCACTGGGGGAACGTACTCGTCCCTGAACATCTCGGTAAACCTCTCCCATGTCACCGCTGAAATCTCCGCCTGAGTGAAGTTCGCCGTCACGAACTTCCACCAATCCTTCGCTCCCAGACGGAGCTGGTTCAAGGCGAACCGTACCCTCAGGTGCTCCGGGCATGAGCAAGTATAGAAGCACCCCTCAATGTCGGCGATCCACCTCATCGCCGCAATCGGATCCTACATCCCATCGAACTCAGGGGGTTTCGTGTTGCTGAATTCCCTGAATAGCAACGAATCACCCCCTTGCGGCCTAGCAGCAGCCACAGCTGCGGTAGCGGCAGCGACTGCAGCTTCAGTAAGTGCGGCGTACCGCTCCTCAAACTCCTCCATCAGGGTGGTCTTAATAGACCCAAATATCTCCGGGATCTCAGCCCGAACCGCCGCAGCTACCTCCTCCTGAATCATCTGACGAATCTCCTCGTCACTCGCACCGCTCGAACTCGCCCCATTGCGTGTGATGACCATGATGTCTCTGAAATACAACATAAAATCATCAGAGACTCCACCAAGTACAATTGTACTCGATACGCACCCTACTCAGTCTCCGATTTCCAGGGATTCTTACTTGGGTCTTCCACCGACCCGGTGTCTTCGGTAGTACGGGCCCAATACTACCGACCACACCGTATCAGTATTCGTCCCAAATCTTCCTCCCCAAATCCCGAATAATGAGTACTCTACCTCTAGTATGCACTATCTACTTGCACGCTACCAAATATCTCATATAAGCAATCTCCCTAGACTAAGGCATCACAAAACAGGCAATTCTAGTCCTATCATGTATACCTAGTCTTCTAGCATACATAACAATTCATAATTCAGTGCATAACATAACATTGTAAGGTATTCTGGGGATCTTTACCGTTCGGGCGCTGGCTGATCGTATACACTGCTCCTTCCTTGTTTACCGCTTTACCATTTATAAAATTTTATACCGTTATTATCTTAAAAGATTTTTTTTTTTTTTTTCAAATTCTCGGTTTGAGTTCAGTTACACCCGAAGGTACTCCCGAATCCCTCAAACCAAGGCTCTGATACCAATTGTAACAACTCAAATTTTCAAATAAATTTTTGATTTAAAATAAAACATCATTATGCGACAAAAGTATTTATTCCAAGTTCATTTCAAAATACAAATAACGAATCCCCAAGATCTCCAACCATGGCAGTGTGTACGTGTCACGCCGGCGCCTTCCCACGGTCATCACTAGTACCTGAAACACATAAACACAACTAGTAAGCATAAATGCTTAGTGAGTTTCCCCAGTATACAACTTACACACATACGCCTTTCCAGGCCCTGACCTTCCAGTCCATATAACATTGCCTTCCGGCCCGTAACATAATTGCCTTCCGGCCCATTACATATCGCCTTCCGGCCCGTATTATATTGCCTTCCAGCCCATAGTATATTGCCTTCCGGCCCATAACATTTACAAAGCATAGCACATATAACATAACACACATAGCACATATATCATACATCATACCTGTTCCTGCTATCACATAACATATTGCCTTCCAGCCCGATTAAACATACATAGCATGTATAGCATCTACCTTTCCAGTTATAGTATAAATCACATATATCACATACGACCTTCCGGTCCCACAGACAAACCCTTCCGGGTGAAGTATAGTGAGAAAACTCACCTCGTAGTATGCAAGCTATAAACCCTTGGAGCTACTCGCACTCGATCCGCTAATCTGCAGGCTCCCTATAATACCACATACCTTTATTAATGATCTTATCAAACAAGACAACTGACCCTACGAAATTACATACAGGTCAACGGTCAACTTGACCGGACTCGTCGAGTGCAAAGGCGACTCGGCGAGTCTAGACACCCCGACTCCACTCGCCGAGTCTAAAGAACGACTCGACGAGTCCCAGTAAGTCTTCAAGCTACTCGCCGAGTCTGAAGAACAACTCGGCGAGTCCTAGTGAATCTTCAAGCTACTCGCCGAGTCTGATCATTGGACTCGGCGAGTCCTCGCCATGCAGTCAAGCAACTGCCTCCTGTAATTCGCATGATTCCGTAATATATAGATATGGGACTTCCTGGACCTTTACACATACTATTACTGGGATTTAAACACTTGTAACAACACTATAATCTATCAAATCCTTAAATGGGTTTCCTAAACCGTAGATTCGTGTACAATACCAAAACTACAGAAATGATCCGAGGATTACCTGGAAAACGTGCTCCCTGTGTCCCCAACCTTCAGAGCTCAACCCCTTGATCCTCCTTTGATCACCACCTTGCCTCTCCTTGCCTAACAACCTCTTCAAGCTTTCACTAGCCTTCACCCTTGCTCCAGATGCCCACAGCCGTTTAGGTTATCTTCAATCGGCCAAAAGACGAGACATGACGGCCCTAAAGACATTATATACGATCCATAATCAAAACGGCTAGGGTTTTCGCTGAACAGCGTCGACTCGCCGAGTCCCTAATGGACTCGTCGAGTCCATTCGCGAATCTGTGTCCGAGACCGTGGTCCTACTCGGCGAGTCAGGCACCAACTCGCCGAGTCCCCTCCTAAATATGCCCCAAAAATAGCTTAAAGCAATACCTGAAATTCCGGGCTGTTACAAGGTTACTGCCTATAAAATGACAGTTTAATGGGTGTCCACTCTCACCCACCGTTTCTTGACCGGTGGAGGGTCGTTAGCCGAACGGGTTTGACTGGACTGTAATTCTCCCTTCATTAAGAGTATTAATGATAAATACTAAGTAACTAAACTCTTAATAATACCCAATCTTAGTTACTTAGGAAAATGTGAATAAGGTGCTAATCCATGAAACTACACTTTGCACTTTGTTTAAGTCGGTTAGTGGAGCATGTGTGGTTAACCGGCACACTAACTTGTATTTAACAAGGTAGGAAAAGGGTAACTTAATGTTTATCATAGTATCGATGGATCGTGTGTGGTTAACCGGCACATCGATTGAGGGGTAAACACTTAAGGGTACCAAGTAATTTGCATGGTTACTTCACACCTTGTTTTGTGATCCTCGACATCCCAGTCACAAAACCTGAAGGGCACACTCGAGATTGAAACATGCCATTGAACAATTCAATGAATCTCAAAGATCTAGGATTTTCAAATCAAATTAAAACCTAATAATACATTTCGTTTATCTTGGTGTAAATTGGTGAATCGCCATTCACCTACCTTCAAATATTTTATAGCTTGGATTACGACATTCCTCTTCTAAGTTATAAAATAGTTTGTTGGGTCCTAGCCTTAATATTTCATATTGGGTGTCATATTAATGACTTTAAATCAACTATCTTGAATATCCCCCCAAGAGATGTCAAGTGCAGACATCTATGATCTTCCTAAATATCTTCGAACTTCACTTTCTCCACCTTCTCCAATTATTCTCCCTAACCCACAAGTTCAAGGCCACTCAAGCCCTATTGGCAAGGCAAGGTCTAGGTGTGATCACATATTGGATATGTAGTCACATATTGACATGCCGGGAGAGTTGGGTGTCAAAGTCTTACGAAAGTTGGTGGCCCAATCACTTTCTAAGTTACATAGTGAGTTTCTTTAGAACTCCTATGAAACAGACTATGACAAGACCCTTAATGATTTTATCTATTTGCTTGGTGCTGCTAAATCAGAAATGATTTAGTGTACTAGTAAAGCAAATTTGATTAGGAGATCAACTTTCCAAAATTTTATGGACAGGGACAATAGTGACACAGAAAATCCAGAAATGCATTCTCTTCCCAATGGAAAGGGATTGGCCATAGTCAACTTGGTTGACCAAATGGTAAAGAGAAAGGCTAAGCCTGAGATAGTCCCATGAGCTATTACTTAAGGGTCCATATGTTTCTATTGCCAAAGGAAAAGGGCTTTGGTTATGAAGCTGCCAAACTTACCTAAGGATGGTAAAGTCAATAAGTTTGACTTTATTTCAGGTAAATTCCATTGTCTAACTCTATTAAGTTCCTACTTGGAGATTCTTATTACATGATGTGGCTGGGTCACATGTTGATGTTTTCAGAATCAAAGAAAAGTAAAGAAACTTAAAGGAAGTATGTGCTGATTCTGATCGCGAAGATGGATCGCATGGTTCGGTGATCAGAATTTTGAGCATGTGCTTGAGTGTTATGATAGATTGCTTAGGAATAGATAACAACAAGTTTTCATATACATTTGCATTGTAAGGATTAGTTTTTCCACAAAGTTTTAAAATAAAAGAAAAAATTTTATTTTTGTTTATTTTAAAATATCCTTACAATGGCATTTGTAGAAAAAGGAAAAGATGTTGCTTATATGATTCCATTGATAGCAATATTGGAAATAAGAATTTGATTCTTTCATTTGTGGTAGTGTCTAAATTTACCAAATAATGAAAGATTCTCATAACCCAAGTTTCAGTTGGATAGAAACTTGGAATCATGCAAGTTGGATAGTATGATGAATGAGAACTTTCGAGCATTGGAAAATTAAGACTAACTACTTGTTTACATGGATGTGTGAGTCAAGATAAGGACTAAGGGATCAAGTACATTTTCTTAAGAACTTGTCAAAGTCCACCACAAAAGATGGATAAGACTATTCGTCATGATTTACTAAGGTTTAGTAAATATGATTATACTTACAAGCTTAAGTATAATTCTGAAACATTGGATGATTTTCAATGTATGACAGAAAGAATAAGAAGAATCAAATTAGGCAGAAGGATAAAAGTTTCTCAATTCTAAAAAGATAGGAGAGTACTTTAGTATCATGTTTTAAGATCATCTTAATGATTTTGAGACCTTATCAAAATTCATCCTCTAAGTGCATTCTGATAGCTAAAAAGAGGAGCTATGAATTGTTGAAGTGGTCAAATCAAGAAGATGAGTCATACTTCGTTTCAAAAACAAGTCTTAGAGTCATACTCCAAGACTGTAAGTTGAGTGACATATCTTAAAGAAAGGTTTAAAACACTTGTCAAATGTAAGAGTAAAAGTTTTCTACTCTTGTACATTTAAAATTGGTAAGTTGTGATGTTTTGAATAAAACAAAGACCAACTAAGGCTAATTGTGTTAAGTGTTTGTCTTGATTAGAATCCACACACTATCTCTTGAATATTTGGCAAGAAAGTCTTATAGGTCAATGAGACAGTGGGAGTCTAAAAGATCCTGAAAGGGTTCACGAAGTAATCAAGAACAAAAACTTCTATTTCATCACTAGCACACAACTTGAGGTTTATAACCTATCATGTTGACATATTCTGTGCCCATTCCAGTTAAAGTTGGCTTTGCATATGAGTTCTTATAGTTCTCAATTGGTTGCACAACAAATTGGAAGCAATGGAAGACCCTTGAGCTGCCAGGTGGCAAGAAGATAAGACTGCACAAGTTCAATCCATATGAGTTAGGATTTGTCACTAACCTAGTCTTGTGATTATGGTGTTGACAAATTCTCATGGATGGGAACATATATACCATACAATCTAAGTGTCATAAGGTTTCTATTCGATTCATGAAAATGATGGTAAGGAAACTCTTTCACTAACTAGATTTTTAGTAGATAGCAATTGTGACTTTTGCAGTTCTCAAAGTCGTTAGTGGAGCGTGCGTGGTTAACTGGCACACTAACATTGACTTATGAGAAATGACAAAGGTCTAAACAATTTAGACTATGATTAAGGCATCCCTTTTCATAGTTCTGAAATTGTTTAGACACACATGTGAGCTATCTAAGAGAGGTGTATGATATTGATAAAGTCTTATCAATGCACTCTAGTATCAGAAATCTGAACTTTGGTAAGAAAGTCAATAAAGTATTGATTTCTAGAAGTCCAGTTGATTTATGGGTACATGTCAAAGCTAGTGGGAGCATAAATGTTATGCTATTAATCATCATGTTAGTGGGAGCATGATAATTATGATAAAGGTTGCAAGTTAGCAATGTTAATTATAGAAAAACAAAATGTCTCAATTGGGAAAAAGTTGATTTGCTATAATTAAGGGAGAGGATATTATACTTCATCTCGCATCTAAAAGCTTAGATTGAGGTTTTAATCGTATTTAGTCAAGAATATATATGAATTTCATGTTGGAATGGCTCAACATAAGGAAATTATATATGGGTCCATTATTTGCGTTTTAAAATTCGATTATGATTACGGCATCCCTTTTCATAATCTGAATTATGAGAACTTGGCAAATAGAAATGGAAATATTATAGCAAAAGACTGGTTTAGTCTTTATGTGAGACATCATGAATCGTGTCCCATATACTTCGGATATAGGATCGATTACATGTGCTATATTCATCCTTTCTAAAAAAATTTCTAAATGCCCGGGGCATTAAGAAGGGAAAAGGTCTAGAATTGGATATGACTAAAATGATTCAGCAATTGTTGAGGACAATCTAAGGTTTACCAAGGATTGGTTGCTCAAGGATAGTTGGAAGTATAGTGTTGACTTTGGAAGGACCATATTGACATAGTTTGAAAAGAGGCAACTCTTGTTTGGAAGTGATAGTCAAAATGGAATATGGAAATGGTTCAAAGTTAGAAAGTATTCAATCTGTAAGATTATGAAACTTAATGCAAGAAGGATGTTTCCAAGGAGTTGATATCCATTGGAATACTTTGTAATGATTGTTGCCAAGTCTGGTTGAATTTGTGCATAATCATTACAAGAGGATCAATGCATATAAGTTTAGAATCTAATAGATTTCAGTAAATGGCATGAATTTAGAATTCTTGCATTTGCAGTAAGGGTTTGGGACCGTGAAAAGATGATCATTGGAGTTATGCTCAATTGATCTATTTCACAAAGTAAAAATCATAGACAAACATAGTATGCATACTTGGTGTGTGGCATGACTAGTGTCCAGAGAACATAGTGTACATGCTTGGAGCATGGTACAACTAGTGTTTTAATTCAAGTATAAAGTTGATAAAACCAAAACAATGAATAATGAGTAATCAATATGGTGATAAATAAAAGTGTTTATTTATATTCATAGGGTTTGATACCATATCTGATTCATTTATTCTTGTGTTTCAATTTGCATGTTTTGACTTCCAGAATAAACTAGGTTATTCTTCCAGAATGACTAAGTTATTCAAACCATCCACAGTCGGTCATATGTTGGAAGTAGATATGAATCAAGACTGTCACAGGTTGGCTTGTAGAGGTCTAAAGATGTTGGACAAAGGGCTACAACACTCATGAGTGCTCATAAGTTCTGAGTATTGGATTCAACCCGCGCTCATTGGAATCACTTCATGGATTTTATCACGAGTGATCATGAGACGATAATATCTTATATTCTTCAAACCTAGAGATATGAGTTGGTTGTACATAGATTGCACGAAAACGCATTCGGTAACTCGGTGTTATAAAACGTACCTTTTTGTATGATTCAACAAGTAGAAGAACAAGCCATATGAGTCGAAGTTTATCCATTCCTTTTACCTTCGGGATAAAAGCGATATCAGTGGGCCCCTTGATGATTTAATGATGACACATGTGAGTGCTTGGCCAAGCCAGGACTGATTTGATTTGTTCAATTAGTCAGTCGTCATGAATCGGAAATCGGGAAACAACAAATGGACAGAGAGAATGACTATAATCCATGTCTAAGTCCATATGATATCTAGAATGGAGGAATATATGATCCCTTATCTAATGGATAAGTTTGTTGACAAGATCAGAGTTCGACAACGGCTTTAAGAGCTACGATTTCAGTTAGGTTTTGAAGTCATACTTAATAATAGTTTTAGACTTATCCAAGTGGGAGACTATTGGATTAATGTCTAAGTCCATAACTATATTTGGTATGTACTTGACCCGACCCGACATGGCCCATTTGGGTTGCACTTCACCAACACAATTTATATGGATAGTCTTTTGAGAATAATATATTTATGATTAATATTAATATATTATAAGTTCTAATATATTAATATGGAATCATATTATTTAATTAGTATTGATCAAGAATTAATTAAGTGATCAATATGAACTAATTAAATATAGACTCTTATATATATGGAATGGGCCAAGTTCATTTAGGTTGGGCTAAGCTTTCATGGATAGTCCATGGAGTGTTTAACCTATGGATCATATGAAATGAAAGGTCATGGGTTTAACCTTAGTCTCCTTACTATATAAAGATGTCCTTGGTTGGTGAAATTGGCACTAGTGTGGTACACTAAGAAGGGCTAGCCGATTTCACTAGAGAGAACCAATTATCCATATTTTCTAAAGTCTTCCAAGGTGTTTTGGTGATTTGTGATTCCACTTGAGGCTTCCACACTATTGGGGCTAAGCTCTTAAAGCTTGAAGACATCAAGCTACATCAAAAGGTATGTCATCTAACTAGTACTTTGTAGTATAAGAACTTCATAATATGCTAGTTAGGATTAAAGCCTTGGAAATTTCTTATTTGCATGTATAATAGAGAAAACACAGATCCAAGGTTTATAGGGTTGCATATACACCATAGGAGTGTTGGAATGCTCAAAACCCAACAATAATATCATCTCCAAATGGCTATTCAAGTAAAACTTCCTCTTCTTCAATAATTCTTTGCCTCTTTTTCTTGGTAATATGTTTGGCCATATCTTCCGCTCTTATTTTCTTCAACGCAGGAGATACTGGTGTTAGAATTTCTCGATTAACAACTACTTTTCAATTGAGTTAAGGCTTTTGAGTGAGCTTAGGTGAAAAACTACTTGATCGTTCTGGTGAAAGACGAGGCCTGTGAGCCATCTTCTTTAATCTCTTCAATACACTAGATTTCGAAGGCACAACCTCTTTGGCAGGTGTAGAGGTTTCTTCAATAATCGACTCAGTAACGATATTCAAAGTTTTATCAGCCTTGATAACTTTCTTTGGAGTAGGCTTGACAACTTTCTCCACAGGTTTTGGACTAGGTTTCGAAGGACTGTCCTTAGCCTCTTTCTTCGACTCTTTATGCTTCTTCGATGTACCATCAATGCCCTTTGGCAGTAAAACACCCGTTTCTATTGATGGACTGATTGTCTTCAAATATTCCACCAAAATTGGATTTGAAGGAGCAACCTTTCGAAGCATACCATCCGGATTACATGAAACTGTGGGCAATAGATCCGAATCATCTTCGTCTGTCTTTGGAAAGTGATACACAAAAAATTCTGTTGTCTCTTCATCTTCAGGAACTGCAATACCTTCCTTTTCATAATAAAACTATAAGATCAAGCTCCAATAATGATCACATGAAATCCCATTCACTTCATTCATGTTTCCAAAACTATTCACAAACTTTGCCAGCCACCAAGGCATAATTCTCAAACTTTGCCTTATCTAACCTAACACTTTGACCAGTCAAGCATCGAAGGTAAATACCAAATAAAAAATTCCAAATACAAGGTAAGCATGACTTCTTGAAATCACTTATCTTTGTAAGAACTGGTTGATAGCCCATCTCGTTAAACATGTGAAGCACTGGATCATGCGACACCTCATAAAATAGTTCGATAGTAGGGATATTCAAGATCTGAGCAAATAATTTCTTGTTCAACTTGAATTTCTTTTCAGTAGTCATCTGGAAGGTAATCACTTTCATCGTCTTTCTATAAACCGCCGTAGAACCAACAAGAGACAACCAAGTTAATGGGACAAAAATAGACGAAAACATAGCCTTTGACAAGATAGAGTGTTGCACAACAACAATAAGCATCTTCAACTCTTATGGATAGGAAGTAACATCAGATTAAACTTGATAATTTGTTCTTTGAATATTCGTTAGGGATTGTGAAGTAATTTCATCCGTTGTCTGGGACTGCTCAACATTCTTGGCTGCCATTACTAGGGTTTGAAAAACTTGAAGAAAACAAAGTGTTCAAGGGCAAAGAATTTTAAGGATAGTATGAATGTGTAACGTCAGAATAAAATCCCCAAATCTCTTTTTATACGTATAATCAATTTGAATTTTAAACGGTTTCCATTAATTACATGCCACATTTCACCATGAAAATAGGGCATGTAGTCGTAAAGTAAGCCACGTCTGAAAGAGTGATGATCACTTTTTGCCTTGAAAACCGAAAACCAACCGAACCGTCATATCAATCCGTCTGCTCGAAAGCACCCAAATAGATAAGAACCAACAAAGAACCCTTCGGCATGGAGGTTAGGCTCTTTCACTTTTGGGTTGAAAAGCAAAGTCAATTGCCAGTCTTGCGAAATCTTGAGCCTGAGTTGGTATTACTCAGAGCCTCAAGGATTTTGTGAGTGTAAAGTGTTTCAAAGAATAAGACAAGAAGCAAATTAAAAAAAATGGGTTCTGTGATGTTATAAATAATTCGACATAAATGCAGTATGATCCAGGGCAAAGATTACTTCGTTATCCATCAAGAGATATGACTAACAGCTTGGGTGGTTTCCCGTGAATTACAATCAAATACTCATAGAGAAGCATCGAAGGGCATCTTTTATAAGGCTTCGTGGGTGGATCATGATTTCGTTACATATCACAACAAAGCGTAAGTGTGAGAAATTGTAACCAAAATTACATGTTTGACTAGTGTAGTCAGGAACAAGTATACTTTGGAAATATATATATAGTAACAAGGGATCAAACTAATACTCAGACTGAAATCATATTCCATAAAACAAAATTAATTCCTGGATCTTGATGGGTAAAAAAAATGTCGTAGGTTTCGAACATTTTAGCAAGACCAAGCATAAAGAAAGAATATGATTTTGAGTATCAAAAAATGGTACTGAAACAAGTGTTTCGTTACAATCTGGAACAAAGTTCCCCATAAATTCCATTATAGGTTCGAAATATTAGGTTTCACTTTCATCACGGTCTCATGAATCCAGATCATGAACACAGATTGTTTACATACCTATAACCTGGTTGGTTTCGGCCAGAGATGTCTTGGGCATGTGTCTTTATGTGTGATCGTGAAGAAATTTAGGGCGAAAAAGAATAGTTCAAGAATCGAATGTACCTCTACTATTAGTTGACCAAGCAGGAAACTCTTAACTCATGTGAGAAGAGTAAGGTAGCTTAGGAACTAATGTAAATATAGCCTGATTGGAAGGAATGCTCATGATAAGAAATCCATTAAGACTTCGAAACACATTGAGTTATGGATGCTTGGGTTGACATGTTGCAGCATGCTTCTAGGGACATCCTAACTAGGACAAAGTTTCGATATAATACCTTTCCCTAAAGGTGCAAAACATGAGCCTTCAATGATCTTCGTGAATAAGCTACACAAGAAAAATTAAGAAAAGAAAAATATTTTTGAATTATGAATGAAAATAGTAAAAATAGAAAAATCTTTTTGGAATATTTGATTTTTGAATGAAAAATGACAAAAATAAGAAAATCTTTTTGATATTTTTTTTGGAATGAAAATGAAAAAAGAAAACAAATGTACTAGATTAGCAAAATAAGATAAGATGCAAGTAAAAACACTATGCTTAAAATGACGTAGCGAAGATTTTGTTAAACCGTTCAGCAAAATGTCGAAAGCGAAGCATGTCGAAGCGTTGACCATGAATAGTAACCTCTGAATGGATTAGTGAATGTTGGACATCACCTGTCATTCTACCGAATTTAGTCCTAGAAGAGCATTTGCATTTAATATGCCTAAGACTGATAAAATCCTTAGAAAATTTTTCCCATCCAAAGGTTTTGTGAAAATATTAGCAAGTTGATCAGTAGTTTCCACAAAATTAACTTCTATGTTGCCATCTTCAACGTAATCTTTAATAAAGTGATAGCGAAGAGAAATGTGTTTAGTTTTTGAATGTTGCACGGGATTGTGACAAATAAGAATGACACTTTGTGAGTCACAATATAAAAAAATCTTCTTCATGTTGATTGCATAATCACACAGTTGACTTTGAATCCATATGATTTGAGAAGTCTAAGCTGCAGCAGCAACATATTCTGTTTCTGCTATGGAAATCGAAACTCATGTTCGTTTCTTCGATTGCCAACTTACAAGCTTCCCATCCAAAAGTTGACATCCACAACTTGTGCTTTTGTGATCTAGTTGACACCCACCAAGATATGTGTCTAAAAAAGCTTGTATGGAAAACCTTATTTTCGAAGGATACCACAAACCCAACGAAATTGTGCCTTTGAGATAGCGAAATAGATTAGTTACTGTAGTAAGATAAGGTTATCTAGGATTCGATTGGTACCTTGCATAATTTCACACATAAAACATGATATTAGTTCTACTAGCAGTTAAGTATAGTAATGAACCGATCATGCTACGATACAATTTGAAATCAACAGCTGGTTTATCCAAAGAAGGATTAAGTCTTTTTCCAACTGCATCAGTACTCACAATTTTGAATTATTCGTCATTCCAAACTTCTCAAGCAGATTTCTTGTATACTTCTCTTGATTTATGAAAATTCCTTCTCTGTTTTGATGAATGTTTAATCCCATAAAATTGTTTATTTTCCCCATCATGCTCATCTCAAACTGACTTTTCATCATGATTTCAAACTCTATAGACAATTGAGGGTCAGTTGATCCAAAAATAGTATCATCAACATAAATTTGAACAAGCATGAGATGATTCCCAACTTTCTTTCGAAAGAGAGTGGGATGAACAGATCCTTGTTTAAATTTCGAAGATTTTAAGAAATTAGTAAGAGTAGCATGACAGACATGTTGTGCTTGGTTAAGTCCATAAATAGCTTTATCTAATATATAACAATGATCAGGGTATTGAGAATTGACAAAACGTGGTGGTTGTTTAACATACACTGTCTCTTCGAGAACTCCATTGAGAAAAGCACACTTCACATCCATTTGATATACATCGAAGTCCTTGTGTGCTGCATAGGTTAAGAATATTCAAACAACCTTGAGACAGGGGCAAAGGTTTCTTCATAATCAATCCCTTCTTTTTGCGAATATCCTTTTACAACTAGCCTTGCCTTATTTCGAACAATAAATCCTTCTTTATCATTTTTATTTTTAAAGATCTATTTTGAACCTATCAGTAACACATCTTTTGGTTTTGGAACAAGTCGCCAAACTTTTTTTCTTTCGAATTCAACCAACTCAGATTGCATGGATACAATCCAATTAGGATCTTCCATAAAAACCTTGACTGTTTTTGGTTTAATTTTTGAAATAAACACATTAACCATACAAAATTATGTTTGAGCATTAAGTACCTTATTCTTTGCACGAATTTGAGCTCTCATCAATACTCCAACTTGTGGATCACTAAGAATTTGTTCTTGAGGACGACTTCTAGTCCACTTATCCATCAGAGGAAATGCAGGATCAAAGTCCAAAGGTGCATCTTTAAACATTTCTTCAATTCTAGATTCTTCTCCTGCATATGACAAATTATCATTTATGTCATTAAATTCATCATTATGATTATTCAAAATATTTGTATTGGATCCATCTTGTTCCCCCTCAACAATTGGATCAACATTAGGATGCTCCCCCTCGATATCAACACTTATTCTGACAAATTATCATTTATGTCATTAAATTCATCATTTTGATTAATCAAAAATATTTGTATTGGATCTATCTTCCCCCCCATCAACAATTGGATCAACATCAGGATGCTCCCCCTCGACATCAACATTAGGATGCTCCCCCTCAACTTGAGTAGGCGAATTCAAGTACACCCCCCTCCACTTGAACATTCGATACAACGGGCAGACTTTTGTTATTTCTATAAAAAATTGTTGATGAGTTTGAATCATTTTCAACCTGAGTAAGAGTGCAATCATCAGAATGTTTCGATGCTTCAGGCAACTGATTATCATCAGTATTAACTTCCGAAACAATAGCCCTATCAGGAACACCAAAAATCAAATCATAATCAAAATCTAAAGAATTCATTATTTGATTCATTCATGATTGGTTTTTATTTAAAACGCTTTTCAACTCGTTTATAATCATCAAAAGTAAGATTAAATGTTTATTCAGTTTTCCTGGTTTGTTTTTTAACACCCTGTAAGCAACCAAATTATGAGAATATCCCAAAAATATCCCTTCATTAGCTTTTGACAGAAATTTCGAAAGATTATCCTTGAGATTCATAATAAAGCACATGCATCAAAAAACATGGAAACATTTAACATTTGGTTTATGGTTGTTAATGATTTCATAAGGAGTGATGTTGAAATAACGATGTATGAAAGATCGATTTTGAGTGAAACATGTTGTGAATACAGCTTCAGCCCAAAGATATTGAGGAAGATTTGCATATGTGAGCATGGTACTTGCTGCTTCGCAAAGTGAATGATTCCTTCTTTCTATAACACCATTCTATTGTGGTGTGTATGGAGAAGAGAAATTATGCGAAGTTCCTTTTTCAGTTAAAACGAATCAAGAGCTTTATTCTTTAATTTTGATCCATTGTCACTCTTGATCTTGCAAACCTTTTTATTTAAACTTATTTAAATATGCTTGATGAAGTCGATCATTGCTTGAGCAGTTTCTGATTTCAGTCGTAGAAAATACACCCAAGTAAATCTTGAAAAATCATCTATTATGACCAATATGTATATTTTCTTGTTGAGAGTTTCAACAGTTGAAGACCCACATAGATCAATGTGAAGAAGTTCCAAAGGTTCAACAATTTTCGAATCAATGAAAATCGGATGACCTTGTCTATGTTGCTTTCCTTGTTCGCAAGTTGCACACAAAGTATCATTATCAAATTTTAACACAGGTAAACCGCGAACAAGATCATTTACCACCAATTTGTTTAGATTTCGAAAGTTCAAATGAGAAAGTTTTCGATGCCAGAGCCATCTAACATCAGATGAAGCTTTCGAAAGTAAGCACACTAAGGGAACACCAAAAATTGGTTTGATGTCGAGAGTAAACATATCACCTTTCTTTTTTTATTTGAGCAATACTTCCTTTGTGTCTACATTCAAAATCACACTTCCTCCTTCATTAAACACCACTTGATTTCCAGTGCCCAAAACAAATTGTGAAACACTTATCAAGTTAGGTTGAAGACCTTCGACATATGCAACCCTTTTTACTATAAACTTTCCATTTATAACCTTTCCATATCCTTTGACTTGAAACTTTTGATTATTTCTAAATTTAACTACACCAACATTCTCTAGACTTCGATAGTCTCTCAAGTTTTCATTCCTTCCAGTCATGTGACGAGAGCAACCACTATCAATATACCATTTGTTATCATATTTCTTGTCACTCAAAACGTGCAATTAGTGAAAGAATTTAGGTCCCCAAGGCTGTTTGGGTCCTTGGTGGTTAGATTAAATAACCTTGTGAAATGATGAACCTAAAATCCAATTATGAACTTTAGATTTGAAACTATCAACTAAGTCCACTTCATTAGTTAAAGATACAGAAATGTATTCATTCGAAAGTTTAGAGTTAGCATTGACTTTAGCCTTTTTCTTATTTGAATTCTCATTGACTTTAATCTTTGAAATTGGTTTCCAATGTGGTACCAAAGGATTCGACACCTTGGACGAAGAACTTTCATTCGGAGATTCATTTAAATACTTCTCATAAGCCTTCTTGCTTTGTTCTTGAGAATATTTTATTGATTGAAATTTGTTCTCTTTTCCTTCTAGCCAGTGATTGATGTTTTGAAAATCAGTTTTGCCTTTAACATACAAAGCTTTCATTGTTTGCTTCGAAGAAGGATTAGGAAAATTTGGTTGTTTAGGTCTATATACAACCTTTTGCTTTTTATTGTCATTCTCCTTAGCAAATTTTTTTTTTTGACAACTGTGGTTTTGCTTGTGAATAAAAATGTGATTGAAACTTTTTAGAACAACCAACATTTTGTAAGTTGTTTCTTTGTAAATGTCGTTTTGAAATTCCATTGTATTGAGAATTTGAAACAAATCTTTGAAAATTCTCATTGTTTTTCCTTTGAAATATTGGTTTTGAATTAGAGTTTGAAACTTTTGGTTTATATTTAAGAAACTTCTTTGTGATGTTTTGGTGGACAAATCTATTTGATGTCGAGCAGATGTTTTACGAAGAAAAGATTTGTTTTGTGATGATGTCTGAGCTGGTTTAGACCCTTTAATTTTAGATAATGTAGATATCAAAATAGTTTGTTTCTTTTGAGATTCAATGCTTTGCCAAAACACCTTGTTTCTAGTTTGTCTCTTTGCAATTCCATTTTCTTTTGAAATATTTTCAGCTTGATCTTTGAAAATTTGATCATTCAGTCTAAGTTTTTGTCAAACATCTGCACTTGATTGTTTTTCGGTTTTTGATTTCTCAGTTTTAACTAACCATTTTCGTTGTGGTTGTTGTCTTTGAAAAGAGTATGAATTCTTGGTGAGGTTATTTTTGATTGTGCTCTGATTTGAGAAAAATCCTTTTATCAAAGCTTTCTTGTTATCCTCTTCAACCATTTTGTTAGACACTGGTTTAATGTTATCACCATTTCCAATTGTGACAAACACTTGATTTGGAAAGATTACATCATCTGTGCATTTGAAGTTTGGATACACAACCAAATTTTGCTTCAAGATAATGATAACCTTTTTCCTTCATTATTTTATCTTGATCAAATACAACCCTTGGGATGGTTGTTTCTTTCGAAACATCATCATTATCATCATCACTATTTATTTGGCTATCTTCGACGATCACATAGTCAAGATCATTATCTTTCAAAGTTGTGTAAGTCCCAAAAATGCTTGAGTATCAATCAGATCCGTTTAATGGTGCAGAATCCCAATCAAACGGACGATGCCAGATCAAATAGAAGAAGAATGAGAAGAATAAATAACTTGAATCTTGAATATATTGATGAATATGATTGAAGTTCCTTACACAAGATTCACTTTTTCTCTCTTGAACACATCTTGAGTTTCACACACTTAAGCTCTTCTCTTCTTTCACATTCACACCACTCCTCACCCCTTACACCAATATTTATAGGGAACATGGGCCGAACACAAGTTCACGACCGTGAACTAGTTTACGGCCGTAAACACCCACCTAGCCGTAAACACATAAAATATTATAAAAAATACAATTGCCTAGAAAAGCAAAGTATAAACCATATTTTTGACCCAACAGTCCCCCCCTTGGTTTATAGCTTTCTTTTCTTAATTGACCCAACAAGTGCCCCCCCCCCCCCCCCCCTAAAAAGTAGTTGGTTTTTCTTGTTAATCTTCATTGGGAGCTTGGCTTCAGCATTTATCTTCAAATTCTTCACAACTTCAAGATGAACTCGATGAATCTTCAATGAATGAATTCATCTTGAGCACTTGAGCTTTTCTTCAGAATTTGGCGTTGAACTCACATTGGGTGAGGATGCTTGATGTACTGATTCTTGAAAGATAAAGCTTTTAGCTTGAGAATCTTCGGAGATAACATCAGAGAGAAAAAATCTTCTGGATCACTTCAGCAAGTTCATAGATAGCAGCAGACTGATTGAGGAGGCTTCAATGCAAATCGTCAAATAATCTTCAATTTCAGCTTCAACTTGCTACTAGGGTTGAAGGATTGAATGTTGAAAGAATAATCTTCATTTCTTGCTCCTTCGAATGAAAATTTTTGGCTCAGAAATTTTCGACACAGTCTCCACGAGTTTCATCTACACCTGAAATCACTTTTCAAGACAAAACGAAAAACAATATTGTTTGGGTTTTTCATATATTTTGAAAAAATAAAACAGAAACAAAAATATTTTGGATTTTTGATTTTCCTGAACAAGAAATAAAACATAAATAACACTAATTTTTTTTTATTCTCCCCTAAATTTGTGCACAGAGGAAAACTATGAACAAATTTAACAAAAAGAAAAATATTTGGGATCAAAGTTGTCAAGCAATCCAATATCGTTTATCAGCACATGCCTGCATGTCTAGATCTGGTCAATCAATGGTATTGTGGCCCACTTAAACACAAAGGATGTTGACAATCTGGACAGATTATAAGTGACAAGTCATTGTGATATATATTCCTAAATGGACATTTAGCTGACGACGACCAAGGATATTGTTGTCCACTTAAATTAAGCAAGAAGATCCACATACAACCTATTAAATGGTTCAATTTTAGATGTACTAGAACATGTTTCCTATTTCTTGGTATACCCCAGTAATCAAGAACTTCCAAAGAACTCCTTAGTTTACGTGAGTATTCAATCCTTAAGGAAGAATTCAAATATAGAAGTGCATATGTTGTATCCCAGGTCGGATGTCTTCCAATCACACAGAGGGAAAAACATACGACTAACATAGGATAGAGGGATTGAGAGGTAGAATGTTGCATATGCTGTGTCCCTGGTCGGATCTTTCAATCACGTAGAGGGGACAACATATGACTAACAAATAGAAATAGTTTCATAGATAATGAGGTGCGTAGAAATAGAGTTGCATATGTTGCATTCCAGGTCAGATCTTCCAACAACGCAGAGGAAGCAACATATGACTGATAGATAGAAAGTAAGAAAATAATTTCCTACAAACCTACTTTATCAGAACCCCTCATTCGCCCTATCAAAACTAGAATTAAGGAAATAAGTTTGTACATCAAGTAAAATTCAAACCATTATTCTAGATGCGTATTAATTTAGTGTATCCTATAGGTTCGCATGTTTGTCTCACTGCTCAATCTACCCGAGCGTCGTATGGCCAGTCCAAACAATCCTATCTAAATCCACACTGTCAAATCCTTCGTGCCTACCAGCACATTGAACATAGAGTCTAGAAAATTCAGATTCAGTCCTTTACACATGTTTTAGATTGCCCGTTATCACATTATTGATATCACTTCCCAATAATAACTACTAACAAAAAACTATAAAAGATTGTCTTTTAAAACGAATCAGATTAAGATAAACTCAGGAGTGTAGAGAAGAAAACTCAAACCATAAGTCACCAATTGAATATGCATCCATAAGGTCTGAGAACAATGCGCATAATCTCATAATAGATCCAAAAATTCTTCATGTCATTAAGCACTAACCCCATGAGTAATCCCTTCCTTTCTTCCTTTCCTGCAAAAGGACACATACTCTCAAACAAAGATTAAAATGATGTACAATTGAGATATGTCCCCTATCATGTGCCTGGAACAGCCACTACCAACAAACTGAAGTATGATGATATGCCTCCATAGCTGCTCCAACACACAACGGGATCAGTTGGTCTTTGGAACCCAA
The DNA here is from genome assembly GCF_052625555.1 of Lactuca saligna. Taxonomy (NCBI): domain Eukaryota; kingdom Viridiplantae; phylum Streptophyta; class Magnoliopsida; order Asterales; family Asteraceae; genus Lactuca; species Lactuca saligna. Next base: position 184,743,371 of record NC_136423.1, read on the forward strand.
TCCATTTTGAAACTGGGTCGACCTTTGTTATATTTGCAAGCTACTCTCTCCTATGACATATCCTGTTTATCACAAATAGAAGATGAAGAAATATTAGAGTCATTTGTTGATTTGGGAGATTGAGCCTTCAGAACCCATTTGTAGTTGGGTTTAACCCATTTCTTTTTCGATCTGATGGGTGGCTCAATACTTGCTTTTGATCTTGATGTCGGTCGTTGAGATGACTTTGACCTAACCAGTCTTTGTTTCACCGGAGCATCTCTTGGATTGGGCTTCTTGGCCAACATTTCCTTCTTTCCCTTGGGATTCGGATTCTTGGCCTTGTAGGTTTGATTCTTGGCCTTCTACGCATTCCAGTCACCATTGTCTGAGCGTGACCTTGAAGGGTTTCTTTGGAGTATCTCCTTCTTGGCGCGTTCTGCCAGCCTTGTGCATAGTAGGGAACATATGCGCAATTAGGAAAATTTTTGGCAATGTGCACTAGGAAGTTGTTTCTTCCTGCCCTTGTAAGCGTATCCTTGCATTATCTCTTATTGTTCCCACAAGCACACTTGTAGGAAGCACTCTGTTTCACTGGAATTGGTGGCCTGTATTTCTCAACAGTAGGTTGATCAGAAGCAGCTGAGTCCGAAGCAAAAGATTGAGAACTCAAGGAGATGTTGGTTTGTTCAATGGTTTTCTCCTTGTTCTCATCTTCTACTACTTTACTATCAGACACACTCTCTTCAGCTGCTTGCTTGGATTTGTAACAACGTAAATTTTCAAAACAAAATTTTCATTTCTTAAAAACATGTTTTCATCCAATCAAGTCATAAAATCCAATGTATCATAACATAATACAATCATGTAAATCCCAAGATCATAAATAAATCCTCTGATAATGTGTACAGATCACGCCGGTGCCTTCCCACGGTCCTCGCTAGTACCTGAAACACGTAACACAACAACTGTAAGAATAAATGCTTAGTGAATTCCCTAAAATACTACTTACGCACATACGCACTTCCAGGCCCTGACCTTCCGGTCCATGTGTCTCAGGGGACTTTCGTCCCGACCAGGTAAACCTTCCGGTCCTACCCGCATCAACCTTACGGTCCACATCACAACGCCTTCCGGCCCGTAACATATATGCCTTCCGGCCCATAACATAATGCCTTCCGGCCCATATCAAGCATAGCATACATAGCACATACAAACGGTTAACTTATCATATACAATTTATACAACTCATGACATATCCGACCTTCCAGTCACACAATAATACCCTTCCGGGTACAGTATAGTGAGGAAACTCACCTCGTGGAAAGTCTAGGATCTCACGTGCTCGCTATCTCCGAATCTCGAAACGAAGACCCAACCCCCGCCTAATCATAATGAAATATCATTCTAATTAATATAGACTTCGACAACTAGGCTTCACCCTCATTAATATTCCCCAGAGGGGTAAAAGACCATTTTACCCTTCCTAGACTCAAAGTCCACATGTTGACCAAAACCCTAAAAGTCAACATCTCACAGTACGCGGGGCGTACAGACTTATGTACGCAGGGCGTACATTGCTGATCCACAATCAGGGTCTCCACCCAGTACGCTGCGCGTACTGGGAGTTATGCCCAACGTTACACTCAGATTCAGCCACACTACATTTCTGGTCTTAAATGGTTAAGACACTTCTTCAACTTCTAGATCCGGCTCACTTTAAGCCTCCTTACCCATAAAGTCGAAACCTTTAAGCCTTGGCATGGCTGTAAAGGCTCCTACACTCCCTAATACCTTTCCTTTTCAACTCAAAAGATCTAGATCTCATGCATGGCTAATCATTCACGTCCAAGATTACATTTTTATGAACCTACAACTCAAATGGACCAGAAATATGATAGATCTAAGTTGATGGAGACTACTTGCTTATAAAGTCTCCATCTTTGGGAGCAAAACCCTAGAAAATGGTCCACAAAGCATACTACAAGAACCACAAGGCAAGATCTGAACTTTGTACCTTAGGAAGAAGCTCCAACCTTTTCTATTCATGGATCTACACTTGAACACCAACTTCTAGCCTCCACAATGGACTCCTCTTCTCTTTTGCTACCTTGAAATGACACCTCAAAGCTTATAACACTCACCAACAAGCTATGAATGAAAGAACAACTCTCTTAGGGTTTCTTTCTGAAGGATGGTGGCTGAGGAACCAAGCCATCTCATTCCTTTTATAGCCAACAACCAGATTAAGGTTTTTAGGTCTGGATCAGTTACACCCGGCGTAACCTGGGGTACGCCCAGCGTACCCGGGTGGTAACGTGTTTAAATGAGGCGCGCGAGTACGCGCAGCGTACTCCTTGTACGCCCAGAGTACTCGCCCAACACAAAGGCCCAAAATGACTTTTAAACAAAGATGAAGGGCTACATAGTGGTACCTGAATTTCAGTATGTTACATTGTCCCCCACTAGAACCATACTACATCCCTGAAGTCTTATACAGAAAACAATTCTGGATACTGCTCCCGCATCTCCGACTCGGACTCCCATATCAGCTCGGACCCCTTCCGATGTTTCCATTGCACTTGCACCAAGGGTACTTCCTTGTTCCTCAGAACCTTAACCTTTCGATCCCTAATTGCCACTGGTCTCTCAACATAGTTCAGGCTTGCATCCACCTGAATATCCTCTAATGGCACCACTGCCGACTCGTCGGCATTACATTTCCTCAACTGTGACACATGAAAGGTGTCGTGAATCTGACCCAACTCTGCAGGTAGATCCAACCGGTAGGCTACCCTGCCTAACCTAGCGATTACCCTGAAAGGTCCAATATATCGAGGTCCAAACTTGCCCCTCTTCCTGAATCGAATCACTCCTTTCCAAGGAGAGACCTTTAAGATTACAAGGTCACTAACCTGAAACTCGAGCTCGGACCGACGCCTGTCCGCATAAGTCTTTTGGCGACTCTGAGCGGTTAACAATCTTTTCCTGACCTGCTGTATCTGCTCGGTCATCTGAAGCACAATCTCCGTACTACCTATTACCCGTTGCCCCACCTCTCCCTAGCAGATGGGGGTTCGATACCTCCTCCCATACAACAGATCAAAGGGTGGCATACCAATGCTCGAATGATGGTTGTTGTTGTACGAAAACTCTGCTAAGGGTATATAGGTATCCCAACTCCCTCCAAAATCGAAAACACATGCTCGGAGCATATCCTCGAGCGTCTGAATCATCCGCTCGCTCTATCCGTCCGTCTGCGGGTGGTATGCAGTACTGAAATGCAGTCTCGTACCCAACTCCTCGTGAAACCTCTTCCAAAACTTGGAAGTAAATCATACATCCCAGTCTGAAATGATCAAAATCGGAACCCCGTGCTGCGATATTGTAACACCCGCAGATCCGGGCTAGTCAATTTAAAGGCAATAGGGGTCAAAAACAACTTTTTGACAAAAAGATTATTTAGAATAAATAATCTTAACCAAGTTGTAGAATATGTCACAAGGTTTCCGTACATATAAAGAACGCCGAAATCCGAGTTATAACGAAGAAGTTATGACTGGTCGAAGTTTCGCGTCGGAACCGGCATGGCGCCGGGAAGCGTAAATAGTAAATTTATGATAGAGAGAGATTTAGCCTTAGCTCTCTAAACAAAATTCGTAGAATATGTTAAACTAAGAACATCGATAAAAAGAACGCCCAAATCTGACTTCGTATGAAGAAGTTATGATTTTTCGAAGTTTCGGATGATTTTAGATCGATTGATTTTTAGCCGACACAACCTAAACAAGAATCGAAGATCTCGTTATTAGTAGCGTAACGATAAAAAGACAGACGAAAATGGACATTGGATAGAGAAGTTATGAGATTTTAACGGACCAATCCTGTCCCGGCCTGTTAAAAATATAACTTTAAAAATAAAGTCAAAATTAGCCGACAGAGTCTAAACGAAATTTGTAGAGTACGTCTCCACCTACGCGTGGATATAAAGAACGTCAAAAACGGAGTTCGTATGAACGAGTTACAAATTATAATAGCATATTTACGTATTAAAATAAAGTATAAATCATGTATACGTACACATATATATACACATGTATATATCATTAGAAAGGTATCGACAATGCAGTTATTATAAGACTAATGTTGAGTTCTTTCGACATTAGTTTAGTACAAATATCATTAAATCCATTTAAAATAGTATTATAGAGGTGTGTTTAGTTGTTTATATAACTAAAAGGTCATTAAGTAATTATGGAGGGTAGTTTTTGAAAATTCAATTAGTATAAATAAGAGCCTTGGGCTCTCATATTTTTTGCACCATTCTCTTGATTCAAGAGTCTTTCTCTCCTTATCCCCCGAGCATTTCGGTCCCTCGTGATTCGACTTCTCTTTCTGTAGTTTTAGTATAGTAAGGTGAGCGCTGAAGCGCTGCATGAATCTTTCTTAGAAAGATTCAGCGACGAAGTTCTGCCCCTGCAGAGCCCGACTCCTAGCTAAAATCCCCTTGAAGGTAAGTTATGCTTACCCTATTTTAAATATAGTTTATATTTAAAATTAGTATTGTTATTATAAATTTATAATAAATATTTGAGCTATTATTATGACTTATATAAGTGTCGTTATAATATGTTTTAACTACTCGCGGTACAGGGAATCTGGTTTAAAGGGCCGCATAGGGTTGTTGGATTTCAGAAGTGCTATACGCCAAAATGGTCCTGCCCTCCGGTGTTTTATGTCTGGCCTCTATCTGTACACAGTAGTTGGAAAGTATTGTTTAAACGCTTATATAATAGTAATAATAAGACTAATAATTAGTGACGGTAATATTAGACTAAAATCTAGTGGTGATAATATTAGGTTTCGAAGCGCTGTCCGAGTACCGAGTCACCACCTTCTCAGGTGAGTGCATAGTCCCTTTCATCTTACACATAGATATGAAGTATTTTATATAAACTACGTGCTATGTGTGCATATTATCTGAATACTTGCTGTCTATGCTGGATGAACATTTTATACATGTTTTAAAGAATTTAAGTTGTATACGTATTTTATATATACGAATATGTTGGGTATGAGATGGGTAGATGAATGATGAGAGATAGAAGATGATACATTGGCAACTATAGACTTAGTGCCTATGGGACAAACACCGGTAGCTATGGACTTAGTACCTGTTAAACGTTGGTAGCTATGGATTTAGTACCTGTTGGGAATTGGTAGCTATGGACTTAGTACCTGTAGAACATTGGTAGCTATGGACTTAGTACCTATTAGATAAAGACTGGTAGCTATGGATTTAGTACCTGATGAATAGACCATAGCAGCTATGCAATTAGTGCTTTATGAACGAACATTGGCAGCTATGGATTTAGTGTCAGTCCTATAACCCTGGAGGTAAGGGACTTCGGAATAAACGAATGCAGGATAGATGACCCTTAGGTTAAATCCTTAAAGAGTAAAGAAGATAATTGGGATGGGTAATTGGGTTGATTGTTTGATTGAACATAGTAATTATAGTATTATGGGTTGAAAACCCTATGTACCCACCAGGTTTCCCAACCTAACCCACTCAGTTTATGTATATCACAGGTGACGAAGTGAAGTGACATTACACTGAGAGATTTAAAAGAGATGTAGATCACTAGTGTAAATCATTGTAAGTTCTGTTTATGCTTATGTTTCGGTATTAACGATGACATCCCAAACATTTTAAAATGAAATAAATACGTTTCTTCGAAAATGTTTTAATAACGTATTTACCATGTTTTTCTGGGAACAAATTCCGCAACCTTTTTATAAAATGAAGTACTCTGATTTTTATAAAGCATAAACAAAAATCGGTCTTTTCTGGCCGTGATTTATTGGATGTCACAGTTGGTATCAAAGCATTAGTTTAAGAGAACTAGGAATATGGATTTATTTCTAGACTTAAACTTAGAATGCTAAGCGATGATTGTGAGGTGTGAGCACTAGCTTATTTTAGGAATAATGCCTAAATTGCTTTTATGTGCTAAATGCTTTGCGCATGATATGATTTGTTCGGATCTATGGTCTGTTGCCGACCGGATCTGGAAACCTTATGTGTTTAGGATTCTAAGCGTTTAACTACGATATTAGAACTAGCATATAAACGTTTCGGGGTGATAAGGATGATTTAAGACGTCAATCCTAAATTAAGATCTAGATTCACCTTATTCGGTGTAGAGATCAAGATGGCAAGAACCCGTAGCGGAAACGTAAATGCGAATGGGAACCGAAACCAACCCCCAGTGGTTCAGCAAATACCTGTTGTTGAAGAAGTTGCGCCTGAGCCAGTCACCATGGCTGGAGTTCAAGCCATGATTCGGGCTATGTTAGCTGAACAAAGGGAAGAAATGAGACAAATGTTGAATAGGGACGAACCTACCGTACATGTTGAACCGACGGAGCCAGTTCCCGAGCAATCTGAGGAAGGGAACTACAGCCGCCAAGTGAGTCAAGTAGGGACTCAAGGTAAGCAAAGGGATGGCCCAGAAGGGAGAAACAACAAGGATAGGCGGATGTACAAGAATTTCTTGGGTGCGAAACCACCAAGTCTCTCAAGAAGCCCGAAGCCGGTTGAGATTATGGATTGGATCTCTGAGATGGAGATGGTGTTTGAGAGCTGCAGCTGTAACGAGAAACAGAAGACTGTCTTCGCAGTAAGACAGCTGAAAACTGGAGTCTTGAGCTAGTGGAAGCTATTGGCAGATACGATGCCACGAGGAGAAGCCTTAAGGATGTCGTGGGAAGAGTTTTTGGAACAGTTGAAAATGCAATACTGCTCGGAGGTAGATCTGATAGACCTAAACAACGAGTTTCAGAACCTGAGGAAAGGAAAGATGAGTGTTGATGAGTATGCCACCGCATTCACCGAGAGGATGAAGCTATTCCCCTACTTGGTGCCTACTGAACTCTCCAAGATTGATAGGTTTGCTAACGGGCTGCCCACCGACTTTGGCCCAATGGTCAAAATGACAACTACCTTGAAAGCAGTTGTTAGGGCAGCTAAGAACGTAGAGGCCCAGATAAGAGAAAAGGGTCTAGAAAAAGATAAGGTAGGAGAGAAGCGGAAGTTTGAAGGATCTTCGAGGCCGAACAAGGAAAGCAAATTCTCAAAGCTTGGAGGAGCAAATGGAGGTGAAGCAAGATGGTGTGATAGATGCAAGAAGAAGCATGGTGGAAAGTGCGACGAAGAAGTGACTTGTTACAAGTGTGGGAGGACTGGTCACTATTCCAAAGACTGCACGCATAATGACAAAGTATGCTATGGATGTGGAGGCAAGGGGCACATGTCCAGAGACTGCCCAAGGAAAAATAAAGCAGCAAGACCAGAAACGCCACCAAGGCCAAGGGCATTTCACATGATCCTCGACGAAGCAGTGAACCATGCGAGGAATCAAGAATGAGGACTTCTTACCCGAGGATCAGATTATGCAGTAGTCATAGTTTCGTATGATGTAGCCTAGTAGAGGCATAGTCTAGGGTGAACTTGAACACTTATGTAATCTTTTCAAGAAATGATATAAAACCTTCGTTTTGTTATCTGATGTGTTGAATGATTGTATGAATTGCTGCATGGTGACTTGGGAAACTGCGAGACAATACTTGGGACGAGTATGAGTAGGTGTGAATGGTAGTAGAGGCCTATACTACCGGAAGCACAAGACTCACACTTGGATTGGGGAAAGTCACAAGGTTACCAAGAAGCTAGTAATTGATTTCATTTTTTTCAAGTATGTCATTACCATCGTTTCGATAATGACTAAAAAGATTGTTGATTTCCGATCCTAGTGGTCATACCAAATTGAGTCCGACTACGATGAGTATGTTGCGTGGTTCAGGGAACCAAGTTCAATGTAGCGTCCGACTTAAACCAAACAATTGAAATCAAAGCGATCAATAGAAGTATCGCGTTCGTTGTTAAAGAAGTTGGTAGCCAGAAACGCTACATGTTAAAGTGTGATTATATCACATTAGAACATGAAGGAAGGCATAGTCTATTTTATAATTTAACTCTAAGAGACCTAAGTCTAAACGTGCATCACATGATGATAGGTCATAATTTGAAGTCTAGCTTGAGGTAGAGAGCAGGTGCACGATCGAGTACTGCTTACAGTCAACGAGTCTAAGAGATAGACTTGAAGGAGTATAGAAGTTATAATTATTACCTAGGATGAAGAGATGATGTATGGAGTCATTATACGAGCCCTTCTTCGTTGATGATTTCGGGACGTAATCATCCTAAGGGGGAGATAATTGTAACGCCCGCAGATCCGGGCTAGTCAATTTAAAGGCAATAGGGGTCAAAAACAACTTTTCAACAAAAAGATTATTTAGAATAAATAATCTTAACCAAGTTGTAGAATATGTCACAAGGTTTCCGTACATATAAAGAACGCCGAAATCCGAGTTATAACGAAGAAGTTATGACCCGTCGAAGTTTCGCGTCGAAACCGGCACGGCGCCGGGAAGCGTAAATAGTAAATTTATGATAGAGAGAGATTTAGCCTTAGCGCTCTAAATGAAAGTCGTAGAATATGGCTAACTAAGAACATCGATAAAAAGAACGCCCAAATCTGACTTCGTATGAAGAAGTTATGATTTTTCGAAGTTTCGGATTAGTGGTGTACAGCCCGAAATTTGAATTTTAGATCGATTGATTTTTAGCCAACACAACCTAAACAAGAATCAAAGATCTCGTTATTAGTAGCGTAACGATAAAAAGACAGATGAAAATGGACATCGGATAAAGAAGTTATGAGATTTTAACGGACCAATCCTGTCCCGGCCTGTTAAAAATATAACTTTAAAAATAAAGTCAAAATTAGCCGACGGAGTCTAAATGAAAGTTGTAGAGTACGTCTCCACCTACGCGTGGATATAAAGAACGTCAAAAACGGAGTTCGTATGAACGAGTTACAAATTATAATAGCATATTTACGTATTAAAATAAAGTATAAATCATGTATACGTACACATATATATACATATGTATATATCATTAGAAAGGTATCGACGATGCGGTCATTATAAGACTAATGTTGAGTTCTTTCGACATTAGTTTAGTACAAATATCATTAAATCCATTTAAAATAGTATTATAGAGGGGTGTTTAGTTGTTTATATAACTAAAAGGTCATTAAGTAATTATGGAGGGTAGTTTTTGAAAATTCAATTAGTATAAATAAGAGCCTTGGGCTCTCATATTTTTTGCACCATTCTCTTGATTCAAGAGTCTTTTTCTCCTTTACTCCCGAGCATTTCGGTCCCTCGTGATTCAACTTCTCTTTCTGTAGTTTTAGTATAGTAAGGTGAGCGCTGAAGCGCTGCACGAATCTTTCTTAGAAAGATTCAGCGACGAAGATCTGCCCCTGCAGAGCCCGACTCCTACCTAAAATCCCCTTGAAAGTAAGTTATGCTTACCCTATTTTAAATATAGTTTATATTTAAAATTAGTATTGTTATTATAAATTTATAATAAATATTTGAGCTATTATTATGACTTATATAAGTGTCGTTATAATATGTTTTAACTACTCGCGGTACGGGGAATCTGGTTTAAAGGACCGCATAGGGTTGTTGGATTTCAGAAGTGCTATACGCCAAAATGGTCCTGCCCTCCGGTGTTTTATGTCTGGCCCCTGTCTGTACATAGTAGTTGGAAAGTATTGTTTAAATGCTTATATAATAATAATAATAAGACTAATAATTAGTGACGGTAATATTAGACTAAAATCTAGTGGTGATAATATTAGGTTTCGAAGCGCTGTCCGAGTACCGAGTCACCACCTTCTCAGGTGAGTGCATAGTCCCTTTCATCTTACACATAGATATGAAGTATTTTATATAAACTACGTGCTATGTGTGCATATTATCTGAATACTTGCTGTCTATGCTGGATGAACGTTTTATACATGTTTTAAAGAATTTAAGCTGTATACGTATTTTATATATACGAATATGTTGGGTATGAGATGGGTAGATGAATGATGAGAGATAGAAGATGATACATTGGCAGCTATAGACTTAGTGCCTATGGGAAAAACACCGGTAGCTATGGACTTAGTACCTGTTAAACGCTGGTAGCTATGGATTTAGTACCTGTTGGGAATTGGTAGCTATGGACTTAGTACCTGTAGAACATTGGTAGCTATGGACTTAGTACCTATTAGATAAAGACTGGTAGCTATGGATTTAGTACCTGATGAATAGACCATAGCAGCTATGGAATTAGTGCTTTATGAACGAACATTGGCAGCTATGGATTTAGTGTCAGTCCTATAACCCTGGAGGTAAGGGACTTCGGAATAAACGAATGCAGGATAGATGACTCTTAGGTTAAATCCTTAAAGAGTAAAGAAGATAATGGGGATGGGTAATTGGGTTGATTGTTTGATTGAACATAGTAATTATAGTATTGTGGGTTGAAAACCCTATGTACCCACCAGGTTTCCCAACCTAACCCACTCAGTTTATGTATATCACAGGTGACGAAGTGAAGTGAAATTACACTGAGAGATTTAAAAGAGATGTAGATCACTAGTGTAAATCATTGTAAGTTCTGGTTATGCTTATGTTTCGGTATTAACGATGACATCCCAAATATTTTAAAATGAAATAAATACGTTTCTTCGAAAATGTTTTAATAACGTATTTACCATGTTTTTCTGGGAACAAATTCCGCAACCTTTTTATAAAATGAAGTACTCTGATTTTTATAAAGCATAAACAAAAATCGGTCTTTTCTAGCCGTGATTTTGGGGATGTCACAGATACCACCTCCCTCACATATAACTCTGCCAACTTCTCCGCAGAAGAGCTCTTACTGGTAGCAAGAAAATGAGCGCTCTTCGTCAATCTATCCACAATCACCCAAATTGCATCGACCCCTCTCACAGTCCTTGGCAATTTGGTGATAAAATCCATGGTAATCTGTTCCCACTTCCACTCGGGAATCTCCAGCGGCTGCAACTTACCATGCGGACGCTGGTGCTCGGCCTTAACCTGATGACAAGTCAGGCACCTCTCGACGAACCATGCAACATCCCTCTTCATACAGGGCCACTAATACTCCTTCTTTAGGTCCAAATACATCTTAGTAGCCCGGGGATGGATCGAGAACTTCGATCAATGCGCTTCTTCCATCAAAATAGTATGCATCCCGCCCACAAACGGTACCCAAATCTGACCCTAAAATGCCATAAGTCCCCGACCATCGGTAACGAATTCCGATACCTGTCCGACAACCCGCTCCCTCTTTCGGTTTTCCAGTCTCACAGCCTCAGCCTGGGCCCCTCGGATGGTGTCCAATATCAGAGTCATCACCGTCAACCTCATACAAACGTCTCGGATCGGGGCGCTCTCCGCCCTACGGCTCAACGCATCGGCTACGACATTCACCTTGCCCAGGTGGTACAGGATCTCACAATCATAATCCTTCACCACATCCAACCATCTCCTCTGGAGCATATTCAGATTTGGCTGATCCATCAAGTACTTCAGACTCTTGTGGTCCGTGTATATGGTACACCGAACCCCATATAGACTGTGTCGCTAGATCTTGAGGGTAAACACCACAGCCCCCAGTTCCAGGTCGTGGGTGGGATATCTCGACTCATGAGGCTTCAGCTGCCTCGATGCATACACTATAATGTGCCCCCTCTGCATAAGCACTGCCCCTAACCCAGATATGGATGCATCACAATATACCACAAAATCCTCCATCCCTTCCGGGAGTGCAAGCACTGGGCCCTCACCCAATTTCTGACAAAGGGTCTCAAATGAGGACTGCTGCTCCGGGCCCCATGAAAGTGCAACACCCTTCCGGGTCATCTTGGTAAGTGGCACAACGATCTTGGAGAAATCCCTGATAAACCTACGATAATAGCCGGCCAATCCCAGAAAGCTCCTGATCTCAGTGGGCGATCTTGGCACTTCCCATCTCATCACCGCCTCGATCTTCGCCGGATCGACCAATATCCCCTTCTGGTTAACAAGGTGCCCTAGGAACTGGACCTCTCGTAACCAGAAATCACACTTGGAGAATTTGGCATACAGCCTCTCCGATCTCAAAACTCCAAGAATCTCCCTTAAATGTTCCTCATGCTGCTCTCTAGACCTCAAATACACCAAAATATCATCAATGAATACGATCACCGACCGATCCAGCATCGGCCTGCACACTGTGTTCATAAGATCCATGAATGCAGTCGGGGCATTGGTGAGCCCAAAAGGCATCACCACAAACTCGTAATGTCCATAACGAGTTCTGAATGCAGTCTTCTATATATCTTCATCCCGAACCCTCATCTGATGATAACCCGACCTCAAGTTTATCTTAGAGAACCAAGATGCCCCCCGCAACTGATCGAACAAGTCATCGATCCTAGGTAATGGATACCGGTTCTTGACTGTCAACTTGTTCAACTCCCGGTAGTCGATACACATCCGGTGTGAACCGTCCTTTTTCCTTACAAAAAGAATTGGCGCTCCACAAGGTGAGCTACTCGGTCGAATAAACCCCTTTCCCAACAGCTCCTGAAGCTGCGAGGATAACTCCTGCATTTCTGGTGGAGCGAGGCGATAAGGAGCCTTGGCAATGGGTGCCACTCCCGGAACCAGATCGATACGGAACTCCACTTGCCTTTCTAGAGGCACGCCCGACAGTTCCTCGGGAAACACATTCGAAAACTCACACACTACTGGAACCTCGTCTACCAAATTTGGCCTCCCTGCGGCCACTCGTGTGTCCATCACATAGGCTATGAATCCACTGCAGCCCTGTGCAACTCGGTCTCGCCCTGGCAACCGAACAAAAAGCTGACCCACATTGAGTCCCCTCGCTGTACACAGTAAGCACTCCCCCACTAGGGTCTCATATAGTCACCAGCTATCTCTCGCAGTCAATGACCGCTCCAAACTTACTCAACCAGTCCATGCCCACGATGACACAGACATCTCCCATCGCTATAGGAATCAGATCTATAGGGAACTTGACACCAAAAATCTCGAGCACACATCCTCGAATCACATCGGCGGCGTATACCGCTTTCTCATTAGCTATGGAAACCCTTAGGGGTCGACTCATCACCTCCCGATCAATACCGATGTGCTGACTAAAAGCCAAAGATACAAAAGACCAACTCGCACCCGAGTCAAATAATACCAAGGCAGGTACATAATTCACAAGAAAAGTACCTACACACATCATAATATAAGCACAATATCTCAGCATAAAAGTAAATACATGAAAGAATACATACCAGCCACGACATCGGGCGCCGCGCGGACCTCCTCCAAAGTCAACTGAAAAGCTCTCCCACGAGCCTTCGGAGCCTCGACTTTCACCGGCCGAGTCTTGGTAACCCTAGCAGTAGGCGCAGATCCCTGTGCTGATCCCTGGTGAAGTTAAGGACACTCGGCCTTCCGATGGCCGATCTGGTTGCAATGGAAGGAAACCATAAATCCCTTGGGGCAATCCCTAGCGATGTGCCCCTCCTTGCCACACTTTTAGCAAGCACCTGATCGACAGGCCCCCTCATGACCCTTGCCGCACTTTCCACAAGTGCGGCCCTTCTGACTTCCCGTCCTCGAATCACCGATCGACCCGCCGAGACTCGGTTTCCTCCCTGACTTGAGTCTCCAACTCGATCTCCCTCTTCCGGGCATTTTCCTGGATCTCAGCAAATTTTTGGTATGTCGAGTTCGATACGAACTCCCGAATGACCCTCCTCAATATACCCAAATATCGGCTCATCCAAGCCTGCTCAGTGGACACCTGCTCAGGGCAGAACATCGCCCTCTCATGAAACTTTCAGGTGATCACAGCAACTGAATCGTTACCCTGCTTGAGGGTCAAGAACTCCTGAATCAAGCGTTCCCACTCCACTAGGGGAACATACTCGTCTCTGAACATAGCAGTAAATCTCTCCCAAGTCACGGCCAAAATCTCCGCAAGAGTGAAGTTCGCCGTCACGAACTCCCACTAATCCTTTGCTCCTAAGCGGATCTGGTTCAAAGCGAACCGTACCCTCAGATGCTCCGGACATGAACATGTGTAGAAGAATCCCTCAATGTCAGTAATCCATCTCATCGCAGTGATCAGATTTTGCGTCCCGTCAAACTTGGGTGGCTTCGTGTTGCTGAACTCTCGGAATAGCAACGAGTCACCTCCCCGAGGTCTAGCAGCAGCCACAACTGTTGTAGCTGCAACGGCTGCGACCTCAGTCACCATGGCATACAGCTCATCGAAAGTCTCCATCAGTGTGGTATTGATAGACCCAAACATCTCCGGAATCTCGGCCCGGATCGTTGTAGCCACCTCATTGTGGATCATCTGACGAAGCTCCTCGTCACTCACACCGCTCGTACCAGGTCTGTGGCATGCCCCAACCATAATGCCTCTGAAATATAACATAAAAATATTAGAGACTCAATCGAGTATACTCGTACTCAATAATGCAACCTTACTCGGCCTCCGATACCCAAAGTATTCTTACTTGGGTTGCCCACTGATCCGGTGTCTTCAGTAGTACGTGCCCTATACTACCAACTACACCGCATCAGCATTCACCCCAAGTCCTCCTCCTTGGACCCCGGATCACGAGTACTCTATTCTTGCTATGCACTGGCTACCTACTCGCTCTCAAAGCATCTCATAGCAGCAGGTTCCCCTAGACTAAGGCATCACAAATCAGTCCACTTTAGTCCTAATATGAATACCTAGTCTACTCTAGCATGCATAACATATCATAACATATCTCATAACATCATATTGTAAGGGTATTTTGGGGATTTTACCGTTCGGACGCTGGCTGACCGTACACACTGCTTCTCCTTTGGTTATTACAAAATCTTTTATAAAAATTTTACGCCTTTATTATTTGAATTTTTTTCTCAAATCCTCGGTTTGAGTTCAGTTACGCCCGAAGGTGCATCCGAATCCCTCTGACCAAGGCTCTGATACCAACTTGTAACAACGTAAATTTTCAAAACAAAATTTTCATTTCTTAAAAACATGTATTCATCCAATCAAGTCATAAAATCCAATGTATCATAACATAATACAATCATGTAAATCCCAAGATCATAAATAAATCCTCTGATAGTGTGTACAGATCACGATGGTGCCTTCCCATGGTCCTCACTAGTACCAGAAACACGTAACACAACAACTGTAAGCATAAATGCTTAGTGAATTCCCCAAAATACTACTTACGCACATACGCACTTCCAGGCCCTGACCTTCCGGTCCATGTGTCTCTGGGGACTTTCGTCCCGACCTGGTAAACCTTCCGGTCCTACCCGCGTCATCCTTACAGTCCACATCACAACGCCTTCCGGCCCGTAACATATATGCCTTCCGGCCCATAACATAATGCCTTCCGGCCCATATTAAGCATAGCATACATAGCACATACAAACGGTTAACTTATCATATACAATTTATACAACTCATGACATATCCGACCTTCCAGTCACACAATAATACCCTTCCGGGTACAGTATAGTGAGGAAACTCACCTCGTGGAAAGTCTAGGATCTCACGTGCTCGCTATCTTCGAATCTCGAAACGAAGACCCAACCCCCGCCTAATCATAATGAAATATCATTCTAATTAATATAGACTTCGACAACTAGGCTTCACCCTCATTAATATTCCCCAGAGGGGTAAAAGACCATTTTACCCTTCCTAGACTCAAAGTCCACATGTTGACCAAAACCCTAAAAGTCAACATCTCACAGTACGCGGGGCGTACAGACTTATGTACTCGGGGCGTACATTGCTGATCCACAATCGAGGTCTCCACCCAGTACGCTGCGCGTACTGGGAGTTACGCCCAGCGTAACACTCAGATTCAGCCACACTACATTTCTGGTCTTAAATGGTTAAGACACTTCTTCAACTTCTAGATCTGGCTCACTTTAAGCCTCGTTACCCATAAATTCGAAACCTTTAAGCCTTGGCATGGCTCTAAAGGCTCCTACAGTCCCTAAAACCTTTCCTTTTCAACTCAAAAGATCTAGATCTCATGCATGGCTAATCATTCACGTCCAAGATTACATTTTTATGAACCTACAACTCAAATGGACCAGAAATATGATAGATCTAAGCTGATGGAGACTACTTGCTCATAAAGTCTCCATCTTTGGGACCAAAACCCTAGAAAATGGTCCACAAAGCATACCACAAGAACCACAAGGCAAGATCTGAACTTTTTACCTTAGGAAGAAACTCCAACCTTTGCTATTCATGGATCTACACTTGAACACCAACTTCTAGCCTCCACAATGGACTCCTCTTCTCTTTGGCTACCTTGAAATGACACCTTAAAGCTTAGAACACTCACCAACAAGCTATGAGAAAAGGAATGACTCTCTTAGGGTTTCTTTCTGAAGGATGGTGGCTGAGGAACCAAGCCATCTCATTCCTTTTATAGCTAACAACCAGATTAGGGTTTTTAGGTCTGGACCTGTTACACCCAACGTAACCTGGGGTACGCCCAGCATACCCGGGTGGTGATGTGTTTAAATGAGGCGCGCGAGTACGCACAGCGTACTCCTTGTACGCCCAACGTACTCGCCCAACACAAAGGCCCAAAATAACTATTAAACAAAGATGAAGGGCTAAATAGTGGTACCTAAATTTCGGGCTGTTATAGGATTGGTTTAGTGGTTGATCTGCATTGGAAGTAGAAGCATTAGTATTTTCAACATGAATACCTCCTGACACAAATCCAGTTGGTTTGCCATAATTAAGATGTGCCTCCCTATCAATTTCTTCCTGTGTCATAGGGATGGATGTGTAGTTATGACTGAAAGGTGGAGGAACACTATCATACCCTAGACCTTTTTGTTGGTTATTTTTAAATTGCAGACAATGGTCTATCATGTTTGCAACCACTTCGCTTGACACATCAAATTTTCTAAAATCAAATTTTGCAGTTACAAATTTGCCTTTTAATGTGTCAAGCTCAACAGTTAATTCAAAAAGTTGTTTCTTAACATAGTCATAATTTTCACATTTGTTGCTATAATCTTCTTGAAGCCTCCTAAAGGCATTGGTTTTTGCTTCTAATTTAGCCTTTAGGGGTTTCTATCCTTTCCTAAGTTGATATCCTTTGTATTTTAGTTCCTCGACTTCCCTTTTTAGCAAATCATTATGTTCATGAAAAAGTTTAATCGTAGCTTCACATGATTGAGATCATGAAACTTCATTGACCGGGATGTTTGCGGAACTCATTGTTTTTCCACACTTCAAAGCGTTAAGTTCTTCAATTACAGCAGGAAGACTAAGATGATTGAGATCTTTGGACTTCTTGATGACAACCACATTCATATTCTACAATTTCTAAAGTGAATTCAACAGCTTTTTGTCTATCTCAGATTTAGTTAAGAAGATCCCAACTATATTCATCTCAGTAGTAAGTGTAGTAAATCGCCGCAACTGAGCTTCCAGAGTTTCTCCAGGGATATAGTTGAACATGTTGAATTATTGTCTTAACATATCCTGATAACTCTCTTTCATGTCTTCAATTCCCCCGTAGACCTCAAAAGCCATTAAAAGCACAACTAGAAGCCAAAATCAAACATAAAAGTCGAACTTAAATTTAAAAATGCCCTTTGACTATGAACCTCAAAAGTCAACCTTAAAACTTAAATTTAAAAAGTCAAACTCAAAAGTTAAACTTGAAAAGTCAAACTTAAAGGTCAAACTGAAAAGCTAAATTTGAAAATTTAAAAGTTAAACAAAAAAGTCAAATGTCAAACTTGAAAGTCAAAGACAAAATTTAAGGTCAAAAGTCAAAATTAAAAGTCAAAAATTAAAAACTAAAATTTTTGGTTAAAAATGTAATTTAAAAATGAAAGAAATTGAATTTTGGGGTTAAAAGTGTAAAAAATGTGAAATAAGGGCAGCGAAAGATTAATATTTCATTTAAATTTCGAAGGCTTGTAGCATCTAGCTAGGTCAACTGGTTAGCGGCCTTGCTGATGAACCTAGGGACCCGGGTTTGATCCGCGACAACTCCAAAGCGTTTCCTAATTTTTGTGAAGCGCGTACGAGGATGCTGCTTGCGAAGATAGCTGCGAAGCGATGAAGAGATGCGAGGACGTGTGATGGCCGAGAACACGAAGCGAAACGGAAACTCCGAGCCGTACACTTGCGTGCCATAAACTCCGAGGGCCGTAATCTCGGATCGCAAACTCCTGGCCGTAAACCGCAAACCGTAAACTCCGGACCGTAAACCTCGAAAACCCTAGCTACTGACCATACATGCTGCCACCCCCTCGCTGGTTACGACTAAAAACAACATTTTTTGCCCCTTTTTGCTCCAAAAATCGATCAAAAACCCATTTTTATGAAAAACACGAAGAAAAAACCCCCCCTTATTTTTTAGAGATCTATCTAAAAACGCAAGAATCCTTCCAAATGAAGATCAAATAAGCTCCAGATTTGACAAAATTGACTGATACAATCCAAGCTCTGATACCACTTGTAAGTCCCAAAAATGCTTGAGTATCAATCAAATCCGTTTAATTGTGCAGAATCCCAATCAAACGGATGATGCCAAATCAAATAGAAGAATAAGGAGAAGAAGAAATAACTTGAATATTGAATATATTGATGAATATGATTGAAGTTCCTTACAAAAGATTCACTTTTTCTCTCTTGAACACACCTTGAGTTTCACACACTTAAGCTCCTCTCTTTTTTCATATTTATACCACTCCTCACCCCTTAGACCTATATTTATAGGGAACATGGGCCAAACACAAGCTCACGGCCGTGAACGGGTTTACGGCCGTAAACCCGTTTACGGCCGTAAATATCCACTTAGCAGTAAACACATAAAATATTACATAAAAATACAATTGCCCAGAAAAGCAAAGTATAAACCATATTTTTGACCCAACAAGTTGAGGGTTGGTCAATATTAACTTTAACCGATGAATTAATACAATTTTCTTTACCCTTAGCCATTGAAGTGACATTAATGACAGATAACTGAGAACAATCGACAACTACTTCCTCTTCAATTTCAATAATATCGTCCGAATCATCTTCGATATCAGTGAAATTGTTTTGAGATTCAAATTTTGAATTCTTGGTTCTTTTCAAAATCTTTATTTGTTCATTTTCGGTTAAGGTATCATTTACAATATCTACTAAATCATTAGCATCCAAGTATTCATCAATTTTCACAGCACCATATGCATATCTATTATATGGAATCTTATCAAACTCTGAAGTTGTCTTTTCACCATCATAGGAAGTTGAGTCAATTTTCTCTCTTTCGAAAGCTAAAAAGGGCAGAAGCTTCCTACGCTGTTCTTTGCTTATGTTTGATGAGTGATGCAATGCATTTAATTTTCCATATAAACGTTTAGCTGAGTTACAATATATATTTCTTTGTGCTAATGACATCTTAAAATTTGAACTCAAGCTATCTCTATCACACATGATATTCATTATCAGTAATTCTAAATGCTCTATTTTATTTTTCTTCGACTCCAATATCCTTTGAGTTTCTAGTAGAAGTGTGTTCGGCTTTTTAGCATCATTACTAGCATAGATAAGTAGATCATTAACATAAGTAATAGCTGCATCAAACTCAGATAGAATCAAATCATATGCATTAGAAGGAATATTAAAAGATTGTAATAGAGAACGTACCTACGAAGTCATGGGTGATTTGTGAGTAGATGTCGAAACAAAACATCTCCCTGTGACTTACTCCTCTTCTTCTTCCTCGTGCTTAGCAAACATAGCCCCATGTGTAGGATTTCTCATTTCTTCATCGTCTGAGCCTGATGTCCAGATTTGATATGTCCCTTCCTCTTCATCCATACCTCTGGCCACAAGTGACACCCCCTTTGTCTTAGTGCGAACCTCTTCCAAGCTTTCGACATAGTAAGCCTCATCCTTAACCTTATTCTTTTTCTCATCTCACTTTCGCAACATACAATCATTCGCCATATGATTCACTCCATTACAATAGAGGCAGTCGAATCCAGAATCACCTTTAAGCTTTTTAACCTTCTTCTCTTCTTCAGTTTGAACTTCCTTCTTTTCAATTTTCTTCTCCTCACTCACAGCTTTACTAGAAAAACTTCTATTTACATCACTTACTCGTAACTTCGCATTAGAAGAAATTTTTAAAAATTTCTTTACTCGATTATTTGAGTAGAAGGCTACAACTTCATCATCAGAGTTGACGATTAGACCTTCATCTTCCAAATTCTCCTTTTCAACAATTTCCTTCTCAGCTTCTCTTCCAGTTTCCTTAGAAACAAGAGCAAGTGGACCACCTAAACAAATTTTCGATTCCTCAGCAATCTCATTCACTTCAGATTTATGTGTTTTTAACACATTGTAAAGATCACTCAACAAAAAGTAATCAAAACTTTGTTGTGTATTTATCATAAGGCTGACATTTCTCAATTCCTTTCAAAATCCCATGATAAATGTGAGATTGAACTCCATTGTTGACCTTATTACTCCATATCTATTATACTTGAATATGAGCTTATTTACATGATCATAGTAAGACTCAGTTGACTCTCCTTCCTTCTGCTTAAACTCTCCTAACTCCAACAAACAGTGTTTGACTAAAATGATCTTTGTTTTCTTTCTACCAGGATATTTCTCCTTTAGAGTATCCTAAATCTCCTTTGAGGTTTTGCAACTACAAACATAATTATATACAACTAGTGGAAGAGCACCTCTGAGTTCACGCATAAATTTCTTTTCATTCTTCAATAGTTTCTCATCTTGATCATTAACATTATGATTATTAGAAGATGTTCCAATACTTTGAACAACAACAGGAGGACGAATATCAAATGATGCATTTCGAGAGTTCCTCATCTATTCCATTCAAGTAGTCCTCCATACGATCAGCCCATTGATCGTAGAACTCAGGAATTAACATAGAAATCTTAGTAGAAGAACCAAGAAGATGAGAATAAGAAGTCATGGTGTTCATGTTAAAGTTCTCCATTGCTGTACGGAAGATTTTTGAGAAAAAATTCAAAAATTTTAGATTAGATTGATGATAACTTACAGAAATCAACAACGAATACTCGATTTTACAAATAAACACAAAATCAAATCAAAAAGATGATCTACAATGATTTTCATAATCAAAAGAGCGAAAAATTTGAAATCTAGAATGAGACTCAAATACTTTTGGAAAAATCAGAAAATCAGATCAAATCTATATGAATCCTGCCCTGATACCAAATGTAGTTGTGAATTAATCGAGTTTATAATATGTAATCAAAGTAATGAATGAATTATGAACACAATATCTAAGTATAATCTAGATGGCTCAATTACGATTTTGATGAGTATAGGGAAAATCAGAGAGTACAAGTATGAATACTAATGTTACTTCCTAACTCTAGTACTTATCCCATATTTATAGGGATCAGGAAAGCGTACAAAAAATATAAGGGACTGAACTATAAAAGCTTTGATACAAAAGTGCCCTTATAATAATATAACAAACAAACATTCGAAACTATTCCTGACCTAGACATCCTTCAACATCTCACAAAAATATTCGACCTCAACCGAATTCTGGCTCGCGCTTTTCCCTTTTTTCTCATTAAGATATAGTCATTGCTTGTGTTGCGGTCCATAATTTTTTAAGGAAATACAGTATTTAAGATGATTTATTTACGAACTTTGAACATGACACTATGGTTATTCCTGATGTGGAAGGTGGACGAGGTGAGGGCCAAAACATACAAAGCATAAAATATGGTTAACGTTCAGAAGCCGTTAACTATATGATTATTTTACGTGATCATATTGCTAATCAGTTACTTACAAATGGTTAATGTTAAATATGTATGTAATTTATTATGCACTTTTTGATTTTGTATGACAATGTATATTTGGATTTTGTATGACAATTTGTATTTGAATTTCAAATGATGTATGTTTAATTGATTAAATGTGATAATTTGTATTTTTATAATTATTTTATCCCGAACAAGAGACAACATAAGGATAATACGGTCATTTTCATCATTCAACACAGTCAGTATGAGAAATAATCAAACAACATAAACTCAATCAGATGTGGGCTCAGTCAGAATTCCTAACCCCATCAGGTTCTAACCTAGTCAACAACTATCAAACGAACCCTACATGAAGATTCGAGTACGGTTAAATGAAATGTGAAATGGAACACCACATTTTATTATTAGATTAATAAAAAAAGTCTTTCATCAAGTGTAAGGTGTTTTCATCAATACGTTGATTTCGTTTTAGGCATAATTGTAATCACCCCATATATTGAGCTATAAGTTACCCAAATTACCCTAGAAATGTAACATCTTGTTTCCCATCATTTCTTATTTCAGGGTTGTGGGCTGGAAGTCGATTGCATAACATATTTGGGCCTTAAGGAGGTAATGTTTAGACCTTTTGGAAGGGGGCAATGATGGTTGTGAGATCTAAACCTTTGAATTGTGTTTTTGGGCCGAAGGGTAGAATAAGAAAATTCATAGGCTGGGTTCTTGCATCAAGTATGGATTTTTATTCAAGAAGTTTTTTGTCCAAGATATTTATATAATATTGTAGATATCTTCAATACATTTCCATGGATATAAAGAGCATCAAAAACAGAGTTGGAACGAAGAAGTTATGACCGTTTGAAGTTAGGACAATTTTTTGGGTTAGCCGCATACGCAAGGGGTACTAGGATTACGTTTGGTGTACAAGGAGTACGCAGGGCATACGCAACCAGTGCCCAAACCCTATTTTCATGGTTTGAGCCCTACTTAAGCTCCTTAACTTCCCCAAACCCATTCCATTCTAACCCCCACCTCTCCAACACTCTCTCTAGAAACCCTAACCCTAGATTGAGCCTTGTAAGCAAAAAGAAGGTATTTTTAAGGGCTTTGGAATGTTCTTGGTGCACCTTAGAGAAGAAGGAACTCATTGAAGAAGGGTTGGTTGCATTGGAGCTTGTAGATCTAGACTTTGTCCACCTTGATCGTTCTTCTAGAGGTATAAAGTTTAAATCTTGATGATGAAATTGTTAAATCTAGCTAGTTATGGGTGTTATGAGATTTTGGTCACTTTAAGTCCATAAAGTTTTGATCTTGAAAGTTTGTGACCTTGTTATGGATAAAGTTGGAAACTTCATCCATCTAAACATCATTTTGATTCAAATATGAAGATTGGAGACTTGGACTTAATGGATTAAGTTGAAAAAGATGCACTTTTGGGTCCCTTTGAGACTTAAATATTTAATCTTGTTTGTTGGGACCATTCTAATGGATAAAGTTGGAATCTTTATCCATTATGGAGCTATTAGGAACCATAAAAATGTGATGTTGGTCCTTCTATCCCTTCCTTGCACGATTTGTTATGTCTTAGTGGATTAATAAGTTAGGGTTTTAGCTTTTGGACCTTCCCAAGCCATGGAAAGTCATAAATGTGGAAAACTTATGACTTAAGACAATGCTTTGAGGCTAGATCTAAGTTTGGGTGAAAAGCGCTTAAGGGATTAAGTGCTTACAGGAAAGGATGGAACCAGCTCTCTTATGTTGGGCATAATTTTCATATGTTGGGCGCACTAAGGCATCCCATGTATGCAGGGCGTAAGTTGAGCACGCAAGGTGTACTCAACCAGCCTTGGACTTTGACTTTTATAGACTTCATTGACCATTGACTTTTAACCAAGTTTGACTTTAGGTCAAACTTGAGGGTTTTGATTGGTGATTAAGATTTTCTATGGTTCTGATGTTAGTAGATCCACGAGAGCAAGCAGTGTAGCAGGAAGCGTATCTTACTGTTCTCGGGTTTCTTCATTTCAAGCGAGTTTCGCCTCACTATACCGTGGGTCGAAGGCACTAATGTCCGCCCATTAGTTTTGGTTATCTGTTAGTATAGGGATGTCTTAGGGACTGTATATGGTCATGTAATATAGACCGAGGACTTTTGATCTAGGCTCTTTTACATGTTCCTATTTTGGTTGTGGTTCTAGAGTTGGATCACATGTTCGGGTGTCTATCTCACCTTTCAGTATACATGGTTACACATTCTTTGGATTGCTGATATTTAGGATGTTGTTATGTTGTAGTCATCTGTTAGATCTGTATCCTGGTATTTAGGATGTTACTATGTTGTAGTAACCTATTAGATTGTATCCTGGTATTTAGGATGTTATGTTGTAGTGATCTGTTAGATCGGTATCCTATTATATAGGATGTTGCTATGTTGTAGTGATATGTTATATCAGTATCCTATTATATAGGATGTTGCTATGTTATAGCGATCTGTTTGATCAATATCCTGGTATATAGGATGTTTCTATGCTATAGTGAACTGTTGGATCTGTATGTTTATATGTACTTGTTGGTTATTATCTAGTGGAGTGCCCTAGGGACTATATGTGGTCATGTAGGATAGCCTAAGAACTCTTGATCTAGGCTTTCTTGCCTATTCCTTGTTTGGTTGTGGCTCTAGAGTATGATCATCTGTTTGAGTGGCTATCTCACATCTATTTACTTATGGTTACACATTTCATAGAGGATAGCTGGTAGTGGGACAGTGCACGGTGTGTGGACTAGTAAGCGGTAGTGATTCGTATGATTGTTGTTTACATGTCTTATGTGCCTACTTGATCCTAATTGCTATAAGTCGACATATGGTAGTAGTGGGTTCAGGCGGTCCTGCTTTGTGCTGTAGGCCAAGATACCCAGTGTGGTTCGGCTGTAAGCCGTAGGCACGGAGGCTATGGAATAGCAGTTGGGTTGAGGTAGTAGGCCAACAAACCTTGGGTATTCCAACATGATGGTTGAGTGGACCCGATGCATGCTTGTATTTTTTTTTTGTATGGTGTATTTTGGGAGAAACTCATTAAGCTTTGTGCTTACTCAGTTTTTTATTGTTTCATGTATAATCAGTCATCATAGGAAGGTGAAGGCGCGATTGTACACATTCATCAACAATGAAGGTTCCGCGCTTTAATATTATTATGATTTTTATAAATGTATTTGAAATAAAATATTTTCTCCATAATGAAATTATAATTGGGAAGATTTACTTAAGTAAAATGAAAATTTTTGGTTGTGAAAATGGGATGTGACAATAAATAATTAGCTCTAAATTACATGATTTACGTACGTATGATTTCGCGCCACCATTATCAACACCTCTATTAGCATCCATTTTTAATGGCACCAACGCCGCCATTTGCAGTTTTCTTCCAAAAATGGTTGCACATCAAGTTCAATGTACTAACTTTGGAAACCAATCCTCGTTAAGTTTCTACGATTAACAAATTTCTTCTTTGATCTTGCAAATCCGTCGATGTGCTTGAGTGGACACCAATCCTATAGAGTTTTGCCTTTGTTTGCTGATGAATTTGTTCACATTCTTAACAGTTTTTACAACGAAGCATCAAAGGTTATTTTGAAGGTTCCAACTCAACTTCAGTATGATTTGATACTTTGCATTCATTTACTATTTTTGATTCGTTAATTTTTTTGTTGTAATCTATCATTTTCTAAAAATGGGTTGTTGACTGAGATTTGATCTTTATTTGGTGTTAGTCGATTCACTGTTTGAATTAGTGCAAGGATTTGAGTGAGTTGTTGTGACATCTTGTTTTTCGTTTTATTATTTTATAAGGGGTGTAACAAATGAAAACGTTAATCATACATATAGAAAGATAAATGAGATTAATAATTAATAAAAGAGTACATAAATGTCAAACTTATTATTTTATGTGAATCAATAATTTACAAAGAGTAAAATAAAAGGAAAAGATAAAAGAAAGATTTATATCAAAATTTTCATTTATTAAAAAGAAAGAATAAATAATAATAATAATAATAATAATAATAATAATAATAATAATAATAATAATAGGGAATAATAGTCCAAGGGTTATATTGAGATATTTAGAGTCTTGTTTTGTTACAGGGATTTCGATTCAGGATAGGAGGCGTCAGTATACCAAAACCCATGGAACATACTTGTCAATTTTCAAAACTTGGTTTTTCTCCTTCTCTCTTAATCATACGTATCACGCACGGCGGTCTCGATTGTTTGTTTTGGATCAACAACATGGAAAGCTTCAAAAGACATGATTCCTATCTCATTTATCCATTTATATATTTTTTCGAATTAGGACATTAGGGTTAAGGTTGTACACTGCAAGAGAGAAGTTGGATAAGAAAAGAGAAAGAGGGTATGTTTTTCGATGAGCTTAATTATGTTTTTCGGTGAGTAACCATTTGGAGGTGGTTGGTGAGAGCAGATTTATGGGGATACGTGCCATGTTTTCGACGAGCTTAAGCTAGGTTGATGCAACACTGGTTGTGACTAGTGATATGTTAAGAATCTGTCGTAGAAGCAAGTCCAATGGCGAGGTCTAAACACCAGTGGCGGAGGCTCTTAACGGCCGGGGGGGCATGGCCTCCCTGTTTTTTTTATTTCTAATACACACACACACACACACACACACACACATATATATATATATATATATATATATATATATATATATATATATATTAGCTATGAAATCTCATCAAAATGACTAATTGCCCATAGCTTTAAACGGTTTTAAGCTTACAATACATATGTAATCCACCATACAATTTAGTTATCAACTAAGGAATAGATAAAATATAACCATACAATTCCAAAATTCACTAAAAATCATGTCTATCCTTATTTTGTTAGCAAACTAAATCTATCGAAAAAATAATCTTAAAAATCTATATAAAAAAAGCAAGAATCTAACCTAATTTACAACTTTCGTAACTGAAACTATGAGTTTAAGAAAAGAGTATAAATCTTAGAAATTTTTTTCCGGTCGTCAAAAAATGTAAAATCAATACTGACCGGAAAAATAACATCGTTTTCGCAGCTAGACTCCTCCACCGTGTCATCAGACTGCTCGCTATTTCCATGCACTCTCTCTCTCTCTCTCACACACACACACATCTAGTTACTTATGGTTACGCATTTCATGGAGGATAGTTGGTAGAGGGACAGTTAACGGTGTGAGGACTAGTAGGCGGTAGTGAGCTATATGATTGTTGTTTGTATGTATTATGTGCCTACTTTATTCTAATTGTTTATATGTCGACATATGGTAGTAGTAGGTTGAGGTGGTCCTGCTTTGTGTTATTAGCAGTGATACTAGTGTGCCAACGATGTAGAAATGGTATTAGCATGCCAACGATGTAGAAGTGGTACTAGTATGCAAATGATGTACAAATGGTACTAGTATGAAAACGATGTAGAAATGGTATTAGCATGTCAATGATGTAGGAATGGTACTAGTGTGTCAACGATGTAGAAATGGTGCTAGCATGCCAACTATGTAGGAATGGTACCAGTGTACCAAGGTTGTGGTCACTTAGCAGAGCACAAGTGACAACCACCAGATTATTCATGACCGTCTCGTTGAACACAGGCAGGTTTATAACATGTAGGTGATGGACTTCATGTCCATTTGATGTACTCTAACCTACTAACATGTATTGTAGAGAAATCCATGTAATAGTACTATCAATAAAGATGGTTAAGACATCCTTAGGATAGATCCTTATGAATAGGAAACCTACTAACATGTAACGCAGAGAAATCCCTGTAACAATACTTTCAGCAACAATGACTAAGATGACCCTTAGATAAAGCCTAAGGGAAGAATAATTAGGATAATGGGAATGAATAATTGGGTTAATTATTTTGATAATTAAACATATTAACTATAATATTATGGGTTAAAAACCCTATTTACTCACTAGGTTTTCCAACCTGACCCACTCAGTTTCTTTGTATCACAGGAAGTAGCATAAAGATATTGATGTTCGGACCTGATGAGAAATTAAAGGAAATATAGGCTATATAATAAAAGATGATGTAAGGTATACATTTATGCTTATTTTTTGTATCAGTTATGACATCCTAAAATTTTATAATATTAATGAAAAACATTTCTTCGGAAATACTTTACGGGACAAAATTCTGCAATTCATAAATAAACTTTGTTTTAAAGCATAAACAAAAAATTTTAAATTAACCATAAATTTGAGGATGTCACAATATCTATATAGATTATCCCGAAGGTTTTGTTAATCCATGTTATCCTAGAAAAATGTGTAAAGCTTGATATCCACTTGTGGATATAAAGCAAACATCTCAATGTTGCAATCATCTTTTCAATATAAAACAACAATGTATGCTTCTATATCAAAATGAATAGAACATGTGTGTTTACTAAGAACTAGTGGGAGCGTCATGACATTCTTAATCTTGTATGAATGAGACCTACTTAATCATGAGAATTTACATTGTGACCATGCCAAGCCTTTTCACCTTGAGTCAGAATGTGTTTCTAAAATGAAAGACTTGGGAAGGACAAGATACATTCTTGGAATGTAAAATCTATAGAGATAGATAAAATAAAATTTTAAAGTTTTAATATCTTTACGTATATATTGATAATATATATATATATTTTTGAAAGAGGCTAAGATATAAAATTTCATTGGAGGAATCTTCTTAATTTTCACATGGCACTAAGTTTGAGCCAGCCTCAAAAGAACCTAGTTCATAGGTTTGAACCAGTTGAAATGATTTACATTCAAATTGCTTGGCAAATGAATCTATCATTTATACCATATTACGTATAATCCATAGTATATGATCATGTTATGAGCATATCATAAGATACCAAATGAATACATGGCTAAGTCACTTGATGGCCATAAATACATTCTAAGAGTACTTAAGAAGAACAAAGAGAATGTATATGAGATAATTTGTTTAGAATAAAATCTTCATGTAAAGAGCTACATAAGATTATGATTTCTAAACAGATACATATAATTAAGAATTATGATTGGATTATGAATTCATTATGGAATCAAGAGTAAGTTTAGTTGGAATGAGGTCCATTGAAAACATAATCTACTATAAAATAAGAATGCACCACTTTAGAAGTTGAGATCAAATATAAATGGATGAATGAGTTCATAAAAAAACTATACTGATTTGTTCCATTCAAAGATCGCATAGAAATATTTGTGACTTCGAGAGTATACCTAATAAAGCTAAAAGAATCTATGTCATGAAAGAATAGCAATCATATTCTCAAAGATATTTATCTACACGTAGAGTAAAGTCGAATATGGAGACGAAAGTATTTTTAGAATCCACACAAATTAAGTTTAGCCAAACCTATTAATAAAGTCTTGTTGTGAGCTAAGTATGAATCCTCACACTTTAGTTGTAAGATTTTATTATTCTAGAAATTGGATTTTGATTTGGTTTTAATGTTTGAATATTGAAACTGATGGAAAACCTAGGTTACAAAATTCTGTGCACTAAGCGGAAAAAGATTTAACAATTAAATGATTAGGGCACATGTATCCTATGAAGGATCTATGTCTTTCACGTAAAGGCAACATACTATGAACTATCAAAACTATAAAACTTCTTTTCTAAATCAGAATTAACAAGATGAGATACATACCTTATTGATTGTGTAAGAAAACAATCAAGAAACCCTTTTGTTGATCTTTTCGAAACTAGCACCAAAAGTGTCGTGCCTCTAATCGTTCACACCCAACACAAGCAAGAAGAATATTGAGGAAAGAAGAGAAGGAGATTAGAATTTTCAGCCTAACTCTTAAAAGGTATGAGTAGCCGAAAGTCATTGCCCTAGGGGCCTTCATATAGTGCAGCCAAACCCAGATAAGCCCAAACCCGATATAATAATATTAACTTGAACCAGGTAATTAGCCAACTTCCTAATTATCCACCAAGGATAATTCTAGAAACCCTAAGGCTCCTTAAAACCGTCCATACCCTCATGGAGGGTTCTAGAATGCTTCTTGCTCAACTATTGAACAATTGCACTTCAGTCCCTACACTTTCAATTAATTCTTTTAATCACAAAATTAATTTCAATTAATTTATGTTTAAATATTTATTAAATCTTACTATTTCTAATTAATATATTATTTCCATAATATATTAAAAAATTATTCATTTCAATTTATTAATCAAATAATAAATCATTCTTTCTTTCTAAAAATATCCTTTCCATTGCTAGGTTTGAAGGCAACCCAAAAGTATTGTGCTACTATCAAATCAAGTTTATACCAATTATATTTATAGGCTTAGACACCTAATTAAAAAGTCTTCTAATTGGATAAGTTTGTAACTATAATTGCTAGTATAACTTCTAAACTGATTAGCAAATAGTAGCTTTCAAAAGTCATTGTCGAACTCTAACCCAGGCAGTTACGTGTCCTAAGATAAGTGATCATATAATACTCCGTGTTGGAAGATATCATTCGGATATGATACATGGAACAAAATCAATCTCATTGTCCAAAACTTTGTTTCCTGATATCTGATTTGCAATGACAAAGAACTACTAATCGAACACATCAATTTACTCCTGGTCGGGCTCGACACTATAAGTCAACAACAAATCATCGATGGGCCCAAAGATATCGTTTTTCCCGTTAGGGCAAGAAGAACAAATAAACTTTGACTTATATCCTTGTACTATCTACTCACCAAATCACGCACAACAATACATTTTATAACATCAAGTTATTGATGTGTTTACATATTATCAACGCACAATTGATTTGTAAACCATTACTCATATATCTCTATTTAACGATTATAAGATATTATCGTCTCAGAATTACTCGTGATAAATTCCATGAAGTAATTCTCTGAGCGTGGGTTAATCCAATACTTAAATCTCTATTTCAAAGTACTCATGAATATTGCAGCAATACTATCGATATGTCTAAAACTGTTTAGACAATCTACAATCCAGTTCATGATAGTCTTAATCCACTACTTACTTCCAAAGTATGATTGAATGTGAACGTTTGAATAATTGAATTATTTGGGAAGTAAAACATGCAAAATGAAACACAATAAAAAACAACTGACAAAAGGTACTAAACAAACTCATTAATAATTCTTGATTTTTTAATCACCAAAAGTTAATTACATTTACTTATTTACAAGTTTCAAAATAACTATCTAACTACTAAAATTAATATCGTCTCTCAGACCAATGCTCCTAGCATGCTGAATGTGCTTAATCCAACTCAGACCCTTTGCTAAGGGATCTCCAGGATTTTCATCAGATGACACCCTCTTTACAAGAAAGCGACCTTTTTGTACTCTATGTCTAATCAAAATGGTATTTTTTGTCGATATTTATCGATCTACCATGATCTCTTGGTTCCTTTATTAAGGCAAATTCCCCTTCATTATCACATAAAATCTCCATTGGTTCCTTTATGCTGGCACAACTCCAATGTCTCTGATGAGGTTCTTCAACCAAATTGCCTCCTTTAATGCTTCGCTCGTTGCTATGTACTTTGATTCACATGTAGAATCAACCACCCTATCTTATTTGCAACTTTTCCAGGTTACCACTCCTCCATTCAAGGTAAACACCCAACTAGATTAAGAACGAAAGTTATCTATGTCTTTTTGGAAGTTGGCGTCACTATACCCAATTACTCTTAACGTATCACTGCCACCAAGCACTAGGACCCAGTCCTTAGTTCTTCACAGATATTTAAGAATATTATTAACTAGTATCCAATGAGTTCTACCTGCATTTCCTTGATACTGGCTGACCATATGTAACGCCCGTGTTTCTGGGCTAAAAGCATTAATAAAGTTGTAATAGTCTAGGTCAACCTTTGTAACTCATTTTGAAGTAATAAAGAGGAATTATGTGAATATTATGTGAATTATATGCTTATTTGCTTAATTATTATAATTTAATTAATTAATAATAAAAATAAGCATTTAAAATAAATATTAGAAAAAGCCGATATCTTTTAAGAAAGTTGTAGTGGCCAAAACAATGATTCCGGAGATATAAATAACGTCGAAATCCGAGTTATAACGAAGAAGTTATGACCTGTCGAAGTTTCGCGACAAAACCAACACGGCACCGGGAAGCGTAAAAAGTGAATATTGCGATAAAGTGCTTTTTAGCCTTAACAATCTAAACTAAAGTCGTAGTATTCGTTAAACCGAAAAGTTCGATAAAAAGAACGCCCAAATCTGACTTCGTATGAGGAAGTTATGATTTTTCTACGTTTTATCTTAGCAGTAGATAACTCAATACTCGAATTTAAGATCGAGCGAAATTTAGCGGACACAACCTAAACGAGAATCGAAGGTCTCGTCAATAGTAGTACAACGGTAAAAAGACTGATGAAAATGGACGTCGGATGAAGAAGTTATGAATTTTTAACAAGTTTTTTTCTGTCTCGGTCTGTTAAAAATAATAATATTAAAATTAAATTCAAAATTAGCCGAAGAAGTCTAAACGAAAGTTGTAAAGCATGATTTTATCTACGCGTGCATATAAAGAACGTCAAAAACGGAGCTTGTATGTGAAAGTTATGGATTTTAGAATTTTGGGGCTCAAAATTCGAAAATTTTCGCATGAACAGTAACTGGACACGTCACCCCTCTCCCGAAACCGCCTCAAGGCCGAAGCTGCTGCGTCACCGAGTCGTGGCCGAATCCGAGACCGACGCATGCCTTCTTCGTGTCAGCCTCTGATAGGCCGAAGCCGAGGTCCAATAGAAGAGCGACGCGCCTCGCATCGGTGTTCGCTTCTCGACCCTTCGTAGCTCGCTCCGTGTCTCGCCTCGCCCCTTCGCTGCCACGTCTCCCTTCTGTGTCCGAACTTCGCAGGAGCTACGTGGAAGCTTCTCAGCCATGAAGACCTCGGCCTCGCACCCTATAAATAGGGGGGCGGCGAGATCTCCTGACTACTTTTGAAAATTTAACATTTTTCACCCCTAAACTTATATTTTGACTATTTTGACTTCCCCCGAAGCCCCGGTATTATTTTTAAAGCCCGAAATACGTCCCGAAGTGCCGGGAAACCCGAAAAATTTTATCTTTTCGGTTTTGAAGCTCCAACTCTCGCAGAGCCCGGTTTCTCAATAAAAATCCCGGTTTTATCAGAAACGATCATTTTAAGGAACGAATTGCTGCCCGATTATCATCAAATCAAGTGAGTGTATAGTCACTTTCATCTTACACATAGATATGAAGTATTTTCTATAAAATACGTGTTATGTGTAATTATATTGATTTTTTTATTTGAGATGATTGTTGAATACAATGTTTTATACAAGTTATAAACTGTATATGTATTTTATCTACAAATATGTTGGGTAGAATTGTTGGAATAGTGTCTAAGGCTGCAACTATATTAGGCAAGTATTTGACCCGATTGTGCATGGTCCTTTTGGGTTGCCTTCACCATAGCAATTTAGTAGGATGATTTCTTATGAGAGAATAGATATTATTAATATATTATGAGAATAATATAAGGAATAATAATATTGTTATTTGATTAATATAAGTCATAGATTAATTAGTATTAATTTGGTGACTTAAAGAGATTAATTATATAAGAGGGTATAAACTGTCAATTGTTTGATAGTTACACTTTAGGCTATGAATCCTTATAGGATATAGGGTGGACGATTTCTAGGGCTAGGATAAGCCTAAAATCGTCCAAGGCATATCCAAGGAAAGGATTAGGATTACTTAGAGTCTAAGTTATCAAATTAGGGTTTAAGGGTAAAACCCAGGAGCCTTACAAGTATAAATAGACCCCTTAGGATAGGGAAATCGACACCTCCTCTACAGCAAGGATACCCTGGCCGATTTCCTCCTCTCTCCTCTCTCTCAAATCATTCTCTTTGCTAGTTGGTGTTTGTAAGCCATTAGAGGAGTGACAATTGTGACTCTAAATCTCCAAGAACAAGAAGATAAAACAAGTGTTTTAAGGTATGCTTTTAACTCTGGTTTTGTATTATTCTTATAACAAATTAGCCATTAGAAGTCTTGGATTCAATGCATGTTTAATTAGAGAAACCTAGATCCAAGCATTAGGGTTTGTATGTGCACATAGGAATGTTCATATGACCAAAACCCATCAGTGGTATCAGAGCCTAGATTGGTTTCTATTAAATTGTTGCTTGATTGTTTTAATCTTACCTGCAAAATTCGAATTTTTTGTTTCTGAGTCATGGACTCGGCGAGTCCAGTTTGGGTACTCGGCGAGTCCGAGCGTCAGGAAGAGCCAAAATAGGGATTTTTTCATATTTATCTTATGGAAACTTACCTTTATCAAATTAGATCAACCCAAATCCCATTTTATGATATATATGACTATATTTTTGATCTAATTAAAGATGTTTATCAATTAATAAAATATTTAATTTCCTTATATGATAATTATTAATTATTTTGATTAAATTGGTAAATTGTTTTTCAAGAAATCATGAATAAATTAAATATGGATAATTATGTGATTAATTGTTAATTTGAATTATTTGTTATTTGATCCTTTATGTTTTAAATGTTTAAAAACTTGCCCTCAAGTTTTGAAATTTGTGTTTTGTGATTAAAAGTTTAATTTAGACAATTTAAATTTCAAACCCTAGAATTTTACAAGTATAAAATCCAACCATATACTAATATAATATTACAAGATTAATATATATATATATATATATATATATATATATATATATATATATATATATATATATATATATATATATATATATGTATGTATGTATAACTTAAATTCTAGTCTTACCGTTAGTAGGCCTCATTCACGAAGCCGGTCTATAAGGTGGGTATAAGGTTGCGGCCTATAAAATGGCGCTTAATGGGTGTACACTCACACCCACTGTTTGCTTGATCGGTGGAGGGTCGTTAGCCGAACGGGTAGGATAGGGAAACTTCATCCTCTCATTAAAAGTATAATATGAAATACAAGTAACTACATGTTTTCTTAAAATTTCCCAAGCTTAGTTACTTTAGTGAAAGTGAATTGATGCAATCCCATGAAATTACACTTTGCACCTTGCTAAGAAGTTAGTGGAGCATGTGTGGTTTACCGGCACACTAATTGGTTCTAAGCCAAGGTGGCAGAGGGTGATTCATTGTTTATCATAGTTCGATGGAGCGTGTGTGGTTAACCGGCACATCGAATAGGTGATCGTTACAATGAAGGCACCATGTGAATTTGCATGGTAATTCACACCCGCTTTGTGATCCTCGGTATCCCAGTCACAAACAAGAGGGGCATATCGAGATTTAAACATTCCATTGAAAAGTTTCAATGAATCTCATCCAAACCTAGGAATTCTCAATACATTTAGGACTTAAAGTTATGTGTTTCATGGTGGAGAATTAGTGAATCGTCATTCACTTACCTTCAAATTGTTTGCATATTAGATTACGGCATCCCTTTTCTAATGTTTAAATATTATGGTTGGATCCTAGCCCTAATTTTTCTTATTGGGTGATAATTTGGGATTCACATTCTAATCTATCTTTGTCCTTTCTATTTGTAGATGTCGAACGCTAACAACGCTACTGCAAGTTCATTCACTTTGATGAGCCTTTGTCAAAAGGTCACCTTTGATGGAACGAACTTTATAGAATGGATAAGATACATTCGCACGATTGCTCACTATGAGGATAAGGAGTATGTCCTCGATGAGAAGCTCAAGAAAATAAACCCTGAAATCGCTACTCTGGCCGAGATGACCGCTTTTGGAACCCACGAGCATGATGCAACGAAGGTACATTGCATCATGATCGCCACAATGAACTCCGAATTCCAAAAGTCCTACGAGGACATGTATCCGTACGAAATGCACCAAGACTTATTGGAGAGATACCATCAAAACGCGAGACAAGAGCATTATGAGATTTTCACTAACATGATTTCCACTAAGATAGGTCATGGAGAGTCTCTTACCGTGCACCTGCAAAAGATTCAAAGGTATGTCGACCGCCTTTACAAGTTAAATGTTGACTTGGGGAAGACTTGGCGATCGACATGGTGCTTCACTCTTTGCCTCCAAGTTACAATCAATTTAGGATGACCTATCACATGAACAAAGAAGAGGTCACCCTAAGCAAACTCCAAGGTCTCTTGAGGGTTGCTGAGAGCAACTTCAAGGACAAGTCTGTTGCACCAACTCCCAATCCGCCCGCCGCTCCTGTCTTGGCAATTGGACAAGGAAAGGGAAAGAAGAGGAAGGCTTCGTCTAAGAACTATCGCAAGGTTAAAGCCCGAGATGGTGCCTCTTCTAGTGGGACCAAAGTTGATCCCTCTAAGCCCTGCACTAACCCGAAGGAGGCAGAGTGCCACCACTACCACAAGATAGGACACTAGAAGAGAAGCTGCCCAGAGTACCTGCAAGCCTTCAAGGAAGGAAAGATCAAGCCATCTTTCGCAGGTATATACACAATTAAATCTAACGATTCATCTCATGATATTTATTGGGTTCTTGATACTGGTTGTGGTTACCACATTTGTTCTAATGTGCAGGGACTAAGAAGAAATACAGATGTGGAGCATGGAAGAATAAATCTAATCATGGGGAATAGAAGATCGTCACCTGTGACCAAGATTGGAGTGTATTCTTTAGTGCTTAGGAATGGTTTATCTTTAGATTTGAACAATTGTTGCTATTCGCCAGAAACAGCTAGAAACATCATTTCACTTCATGGTTTGTTTAGACAAGGTTTTAGATTTTCTTATAATAATGAGAATGGTTCTATTTTAGCTTATCTGAATGGTGTCTTTTATTTTTAAGCTATACCATGTAATGGAATTTATGAAACTATTATGATTGTTGATAACTTAGGAAATGATGTTTTATGCATGGATTCTTCCAATAGTATGGATAAGGCGTCCTTATGGCATTGTCGTCTTGGACATGTCAACAAGAAACGCATAGCCCAACTCCAAAAGGATGGAGTGTTGGAGTCATTCGAACTTAGGGAAGGTGACACATGCGAGTCTTGTTTACTTGGAAAGATGACTAATTCATACTTCGTTGGTACGTGCGAAAGGGGTGAGGGTCTATTGGACCTCATACATACCGATGTGTGTGGACCGTTTAGATCTACCACGAAGGATGGAAACCGCTTCTACGTGACTTTTACCGATAACTATAGTAGATATGGGTATATCTACTTAATCAAGAAAAAGTCAGAAACTTTTAAAAAGTTCAAAGAGTTCAAGAATGAAGTGGAGAATCAATTGGGCAGGAAGATCAAGATGCTTCGATCCGATCGAGGAGGAGAGTACCTAAGTCTTAAATTCCAAGATTATCTCAAGGAGTGTGGAATAGTTTCACAATTGACGCCACCTAGGACACCGCAATTGAATGGTGTGGCAGAAAGGCGTAATCGAACCTTGTTGGACATGGTTCGCTCTATGATGAGTCGTGCTTCGCTATCTATCTCTTTTTGGGGGTATGCCTTAGAGACTTCCGCCCATATCCTTATCCGAGTCCCTACTAAGAAGGTTGCCAAAACACCTCGCGAGATGTGGATGGGGAAAGCTCCTTCGTTAGCACATATCAAGGTTTGGGGTTGCGAGGCTTTCGTAAGATGAGATACTTACGACAAGCTCAAACCTCGTAGTGAGCGATGTATTTTCATCGGTTACCCGCAGAAATCCTTTGGATATCTCTTCTATAGACCGAAGGACAATGTTGTCTTTGTTGCCAAGGAGACAGTGGGAGGCAAATCGATCTTGAAGAGATTCAAGAGTCGATAGATGAAGGAACCTCTACCGCTAGCGCTCAACCCGAGGAGGAAACTCCGATTGAACCGATTGATATATCATTACCTCTTAGACGTTCCGAAAGAGTTAGAGTTCAACCCCAGTTGTATGGTTTTCATATAACTACCGAAGGGGACACATATACTAGTGATAGTACACTAATAAACCTTGATGAACCTAATAGCTATAAGGAATCCATGGCAGGCCCGAAGTCTGTGAAATGGAAAGAGGCAATGGATAGCGAGATCCAATCCATGTATGATAACCAAGTTTGGAATTTGGTTGATAATGTACACAGATGTAAGACCGTTGGGTGCAAATGGATCTTCAAGAATAAGAACGATGTGGATGGAAAGTTACACACGTATAAAGCGCGATTGGTTGCGAAGGGCTTTACTCAAACTCCCGGAGTTGACTATGAAGAGACCTTCTCACCAGTTGCGAAGATAAAGTCTATTAGAGTGATGCTAGCTATTGCCGCATTTCATAATTATGAGATTTGGCAAATGGATGTCAAGACCGCTTTCCTTAATGGGAAATTAGCTGAGATTGTTTACATGGCTCAGCCAGAGGGGTTTATGGATCCGAAGCATCCGAATAGAGTGTGTAAGCTTGAGAAGTCCATTTATGGACTTAAGCAACCGTCTCGCAGATGGGATCTTTTCTTCGATGAGAAAGTCAAAGAGTTTGGATTTGTATGAAGCGAAGATGAATTGTGTGTATATGTCAAAGCCAGTGGGAGTGCAGTAAGCTTCCTCATTATATATGTCGATGACATATTACTCATAGGAAACGACGTCTCGACTCTACAGGAGGTTAAGTCCTGGCTCAGGAAGTGCTTCGCTATGAAGGACCTCGGAGAGGCTTCCTATATTTTGGGAATAAGGATAGTAAGAGAAAGAAGTAAGAGACTAATAGGACTTAGTCAAAACACTTACTTAGAGAAGGTACTAAAACGTTTTAGTATGGAAAACTCGAAGAAGGGAGAATTACCGATACAAAGTAATGCCAAGTTGAGTAAGACTCAAAGTCCGAGTACCGAAGCTAAGATAGTTGAAATGAGCCGAGTTCCATACGCTTCCGCAGTTGGCTCAATCATGTACGCTATGACTTGTACTCGCCCTGATGTAGCCTTTGCTTTGAGCATGGTTAGTAGATATCAAGGGAATCCTGGCAGAGCTCATTGGATTGCAGTGAAGAATATCCTTAAGTACCTTCGGAGGATGAAGGAATGGTTCTTAGTCCTCGGAGGGAGTGATGACTTGAAGGTGCGAGGGTATAGTGATGCTAGTTTTAGACCGACAGAGACAACTACCGTTCACAGTCGGGCTGGGTCTTTACCCTGAATGGAGGAGCAGTGACTTGGAATAGTTTCAAGTAGGAAACCGCAGCTGATCCAACGTGCGAATCAGAGTACATTGCAGCGAGCAAAGCGTCGAAGGAGGCAATATGGCTGAAGAACTTCATTGGTGATCTTGGAGTTGTACCTGCCATAAAGGAGCCCATGGAGATTTTCTGTGATAATGAAGGAGCGGTTGCCTTGACCAAGGAACCGAAAGATTATGGTAGATCATGACATATCGACAGAAAATATCACTTTATTAGACATCGTGTAGAAGAAGGACAACTCGTAGTGAAGATGATATCATCAAAAGATAACCCAACAGATCCGCTTACGAAGGGACTGAGTAGGGTTAAGCACTTACAGCATGCTAGGAGTATTGGGTTGAAGGATGATATTAGCATAAATTAGATAGTATTAGAAACATGTAATAGATAAATGTAATTAACATTTGATGATTAAATAAAGGAGTTTTAATTATAAGTAATGTTACTATCTTATGTTAATTGTTTAACTATTGTTTCACTTTGCATGTTTTGACTTCCAGAATAATTGAGTTTATTAAGAATAATCGAATTGTTCAAATTGTCCACAATCGTTCATATGTCGGAAGTAGATATGAATGAAGATTGTCATGAATAGGTGTGTAGAGTGTCTAAATGGTATTAGACATAGCAAAATATTGCTACAACGTTCATGAGTGCCTATGAACTAGTTTTGAGCATTGGAACAAACCCGCACTTGCTGGAATCACCTTATGGAATGTGATAGAAAAAGGGTGATCGCAAGACGATAATATCATATAGTCTTAAAATCTAGATATATGGTTTGTTATTTGTTAATTGATTGTACATTGATAATGCGAAAACGCATTGGTAACTCAATGTTATAAAACGCATTGTTGTGTATAGTTGGTTAATGAATAAGTAAATGCATATAAGTCGAAGTTTATCTGTAACTTTTATCCTAAGAAGGAAAAAGTGATATCTCGGCCGCTCGATGATTTGCTTTGAGTTATGTGCCGGGCCCGGTCAGAACTGAATTGATGTGTTCGATTAAGTTCTATGTCAAATAAATTGGAGATCGAGAAACCAAATGCTAGACTAATCATTCCATAGAATTGTCAGCATGATATCTGACATAGGACTGTACGATCTCTTATCTAAAGGACAAGATTGATTAGATCAGAGTTTGACAGCGTCTTTGAGAGCTACGATTGCAAATCGGATTGTACTTGTGCATATAGTTACTAGACTTATCCAAGTGGGAGACTATTGGAATAGTGTCTAAGGCTCCAACTATATTAGGCAAGTATTTGACCCGATTGTGCATGGTCCTTTTGGGTTGCCTTCACCATAGAAACTTGGTAGGATGATTTATTATAAGAGAATAGATATTATTAATATATTATGAGAATAATATAAGGAATAATAATATTGTTATTTGATTAATATAAGTCATAGATTAATTAGTATTAATTTGGTGACTTAAAGAGATTAATTAAATAAGAGGGTATAAACTATCAATTGTTTGATAGTTACACTTTAGGCTATGAATCCTTATAGGATATAGGGTGGACAATTTCTAGGGCTAGGATAAGCCTAAAATCGTCCAAGGCATATCCAAGGAAAGGATTAGGATTACTTAGAGTCTAAGTTACCCAATTAGGGTTTAAGGGTAAAACCCTAGGAGCCTTACAAGTATAAATAGACCCCTTGGGATAGGGAAATCGGCACCTCCTCTACAGCAAGGATACCCTGGCCGATTTCCTCCTCTCTCCTCTCTCTCAAATCATTCTCTTTGCTAGTTGGTGTTTGTAAGAAATTAGAGGAGTGACAATTGTGACTCTAAAGCTCCAAGAACAAGAAGATCAAACAAGTGTTTTAAGGTATGCTTCTAACTCTGGTTTTGTATTGTTCTTATAACAAATTAGCCATTAGAAGTCTTGGATTCAATGCATGTTTAATTAGAGAAACCTAGATCCAAGCATTAGGGTTTTTATGTGCAAATAGGAATGTTCATATGACCAAAACCCATCAAGAACACGGGTAGACAAAATAGTTGATGTGTGTTAAAATGATGAGAGGCCTTGATGTTGTTGTTGTTCCAGTCATCTAGCGGAGTATGGATGACGACCACAGACTCTTCTAGACAGTCCAGTGGAACTCTGGCAGGCTCGCAACCTGTAGGTGTTGTGAACGATGTGTTCACCGGTGTACTCCATCCCCCTCATGGTTTCCTTTAGGACATTTATTGTTGAGGAACCCCCTTAGCAGTAGTGTCCATCCCGATGATAAAATCCTTAGACTAGGTCCCTTGTATAGGTGTTTAGGGACGTAAAGTGAGGATAACGGGAATGGGTAATCAGGGTTATTGTTGGTTGATGAAATTAATAAATTTATTGTTGATCGATGAAATTAATAAATTTATTATTATTTGTGGGTTGAAAACCTATATGCTCACCAGGCTCCCAAGCCTGACCCACCCAACTTTCTGTTTTACAGGTAGTGGATTCAGATCATAATTATGATGATGATGAGGGAATTTTGGATTATAGGCCATTAGTTGTAAATAATTGTTGTAAGGCTTATAATGTACTGTTTATACTTATGTACTGTATCGAACATGACATACCAAGTCTTTTAATGAAATACATTTCTAAGGAAATGCTTTTTATAAATCTTTATCATATTATTGTTTTGGGACAAATTCCACAATTCTTTTATCAAAAGGTTACTCTGGTTTTGAAATAAAGTATAACCAAAACTGGTCTTTTCTGGCCGTGAAATTGGGGATGAGAATGCTAGGAATTTGTAGGATTTCTAGACTTAAACTTAGAATGCTAAGCAATGATTGTGAGGTGTGAGCACTAGTATATTTTTGGAAAGATGCCTAAAATGCTTTTATGTGCTAAATGTTATGTGTTTGTTATACATGATATTTTTGTTCGGATCTATGGTCTGTTGCTGAACGGATCTGGAAAACCTTATGTGTGTAGGATTCTAAGCGTATGATTACGATATTAGAACTAGCATGTAAATGTTTCGGAGTCTATAGTGAATAAAGTGTTGGAATAGTGTCTAAGGCTATAACTATATTCGGTGGTGCATGGTCCTTTTGGGTTGCCTTCACCATAGCAACTTGAAGGATGATTTATTAAGAGAGAGAGTAAATATTATAAGGAATAATATTTAGCTATTTGATTAATATAAGTCATAAATTAATTGGTATTAATTTGGTGACTTAAAGAGATTAATTAAATAAGAGGGTATAAACTGTCAATTGTTTGATAGTTAGACTTTAGACTATAAATCCATTAGGATGGACTTTGGACGGATTCTAAGAGCTTTAGGATAGCTCAAAATCGTCCATAAGGATATCTATGGAATGGATTTAGATAGCCTTAAGAGAAGATTATCCAATTAGGGTTTAGGGTGAAACCCTTAAGGAGTCTAAAGGTATAAATAAGCCCTTGGGATGTGGAATTCGGGTACAACCTTTTAGAACCTAAAGTAAGGAACCTCTGGTCGAATTCCATCCCCTCTCCTCTCTC
Organism: Lactuca saligna; assembly: GCF_052625555.1. Taxonomy (NCBI): domain Eukaryota; kingdom Viridiplantae; phylum Streptophyta; class Magnoliopsida; order Asterales; family Asteraceae; genus Lactuca; species Lactuca saligna. Next base: position 184,785,930 of record NC_136423.1, read on the forward strand.
CTAAAATCATCTTGCTTGCTATTGGTGTTTGTAAGCCATTAGAGGAGTGACAATTGTGACTCTAGAAGCTCCAAGACAAGAAGATCAACAAGGAACTCAAAGGTATGATTCTAGATCTGTTTTAATGTTGTTGTTTAACTTAATTAGCCATTAGAAGTCTTGGATTCAAAAGCATGTTTATTAGAAAGCCTAGATCCAAGCAATAGGGTTTTGCATGCGCACATAGGAAAGTTCTTATGGCTAAAACCCAACAGTGGTATCAGAGCCTAGATTGGTTTTCTTTAAATTGTTGCTTGAATAACTGAAACAAACCTGCAAAATTCGATTTTTTGGGTTTTGAGTCACTGACTCGTCGAGTTCCAAGGTGGACTCGTCGAGTAGGCCTGACTCGTCGAGTCCCCTTGTGCACTCGGCGAGTCCAAGCGTCAGGAATGGCCAGATTCGGGATTTTTTCATAATTATCTTATGGAAACTTACCTTAATCATATTAGATCAATGTAAATCCGATTTTTTGATAAATATGACTGTTATCTTGATCTAATTAAAGATATTTATCATCTTATAAAATATTTAATTTCCTTATATGATAATAATTAATTATTTTTGGTAATTATCTTCAAAGAAATCAAGATAAATCAAATAAAGATAATTGGAATATTAAATTGTTAATTGGAATTATTTGTTATTTGATCCTCCATGTTTTTAAATGTTTAAAACCTACCCTATAGTTTTGAAATTTATATTTGTGATTAAAAGCTTTAATTTAGACAACTTAAATTTCAAACCCTAGATTTTGAAAAGTTTAAAATGCAACCCTATACTTATATGATATTATTAGAATAATATATATATGTATAACTAAATGCTAGTCTTACCGCTAGTAGGCCTCATTCACGAAGTCGATCTATAAGGTGGGTATAAGGTTGCGGCCTATAAAATGGCGCTTAATGGGTGTACACTCACACCCACCGCTTGCTTGATTGGTGGAGGGTCGTTAGCCGAACGGGTAGGATAGGGCAACCTCATCCTCTCATTAAAAGTATAATAAGAAATATGAAGTAACTAAACTTTCTTTTTAAATTTCCCAATCTTAGTTACTTTAGGAAAAGTGAATTGATGCAATCCCATGAAATTACACTTTGCACCTTGCTAAGATGTTAGTGGAGCGTGTGTGGTTTACCGGCACACTAATTGGTTCTAAGCGAAGGTGGCAAAGGGTGATTCATTGTTTATCATAGTTCGATGGAGCGTGTGTGGTTTACCGGCACATCGAATAGGTGATCGTAACAATGAAGGCACCATGTAAATTTACATGGTAATTCACACCCGCTTTGTGATCCTCGGCATCCCAGTCACAAACAAGAGGGGCATATCGAGATTTAAACATGCCATTGAATAGTTCAATGAATCTCATCCGAACCTAGGAATTCTCAAAAACACTTAGGACTAAAAGTTTAAGTATTGTGATGGAGAATTAGTGAATCGTCATTCACTTACCTTCAATTTATTTGCATGTTGGATTACGGCATCCCTTTTCTAGTATGTAAATGTTATTGTTGGATCCTAGCCCTAATTTTTCTTATTGGGTGATAATTAGGGATTCTTGTTCTAATCTATCTTTGTCCTTTCTATAGATGTCAAACGCAAACAACGCTGCTGCTAGTTCTTTCACGTTGATGAGCCTTTGCCAAAAGGTCACCTTCGATGGAACGAACTTTGGCGAATGGATAAGATACATTCGCACCATTGCTCGCTATGAGGATAAAGAGTATGTCCTCGACGAGAAGCTCGAGAAAATCAACCCAGAAATTGCTACTCCCGCCGAAATCACCGCTTTTGAAACCCATGAGCGAGATGCGACGAAAGTACATTGCATCATGATCGCCACCATGAACTCCGAGTTCCAAAAGTCCTACGAGGACATGTATCCATACGAGATGCATCAAGACTTGTTGGAGAGGTACCACCAAAACGCGAGACAAGAGCGTTACGAGATCTTCACTAACATGATTTCCGCTAAGATGGGTCATGGAGAATCTCTTACCATGCACTTGCAAAAGATGCAAAGGTATGTCGACCGCCTTCGCAAGTTAAATGTTGACTTCAGCGAAGACTTGGCGATCGACATGGTGCTTCACTCTTTGCCTCCAATGTATAATCAATTTAGGATGACCTACCACATGAACAAGGAGGAGGTCACTCTAAGTAAACTCCAAGGTCTCTTGAGGGTTGCTGAGAGCAATTTCAAGGACAAGTCTGTTGCACCAACTCCCAATCCGTCTGCTGCTCCTGTCTTGGCTATTGGTCAAGGGAAGGGAAAGAAGAGGAAAGCTTCTTCAAATAACTATCGAAAGGTGAAAGCCCGAGATGGTTCCTCCTCTAGTGGGACCAAAGTTGATCCCTCTAAGCCCTGCTCTAACCCGAAGGAAGCAGAGTGCCACCACTGCCACAAGATAGGACATTGGAAGAGAAGCTGCCCGGATTACCTGCAAGCCATCAAGGAAGGAAAGATCAAGCCATCTTTCGCAGGTATATATGCAATAAAATCTAACGATTCTAATCATGCTATTTCTTGGGTTCTTGACACCGGTTGTGGTTATCACATTTGTTCTAATGTGCAGGGACTAAGAAGAAGTAGGGATGTGGAGCAAGGAAGGATCAATCTAATCATGGGGAACAGAAGATCGTCGCCTGTGACCAAGATTGGAGTGTATTCTTTGGTGCTTAAGAATAGTTTAGTTTTAGATTTGAACAATTGTTGCTATTCGCCAGAAATGGCTAGAAACATCATTTCATTTCATGGTTTATATAGACAAGGTTTTAGATTTTCTTTTAATAATGAGAATGGTTCTATTTTGGCTTATCTAAATGGTGTCTTTTACTTTGAAGCTATACCATGTAATGGAATATATGAAACTGTTATGATTGTTGATAACTTAGGAAATGATGTTTTGAATATTGATTCTTCCACTAGTATGGATAAAGCATCCTTGTGGCATTGTCGTCTTGGACATGTCAACAAGAAACGCATAGCCCAACTCCAAAAGGATGGAGTGTTGGAGTCATTCGACCTTAGGGAAGATGACACATGCGAGTCTTGTTTACTTGGAAAGATGACTAAGTCACCCTTCACGAGTACTTGTGAAAGGGGTGAGGGACTATTAGACCTAATACATACCGATGTATGTGGACCTTTTAGATCAACCACGAAGGATGGGAACCGCTTCTATGTGACCTTTACCGATGATTATAGTAGATATGGGTATATCTATTTAATCAAGCAAAAGTCAGAAACCTTTGAAAAGTTCAAAGAGTTCAAGAATGAAGTGGAGAATCAATTGGGCAGGAAAATCAAGATGCTTCGATCCGATCGAGGAGGAGAGTACCTAAGTCTTGAATTCCATGATTATCTCAAGGAGTGTGGAATAGTTTCGCAATTGACGCCTCCTAGGACACCACAATTGAATGGTGTGGCAGAAAGGCGTAATCGAACCTTATTGGATATGGTTCGCTCTATGATGAGTCGTGCTTCACTACCTATCTTCTTTTAGGGGTATGCCTTAGAGACTGCCGCCCATATCCTTAACCGAGTCCCTACCAAGAAGGTTGCCAAAACACCTCACGAGATGTGGACGGGGAAAGCTCCCTCGTTGGCACATATCAAGGTTTGGGGTTGCGAGGCTTTCGTAAGACGAGATACTCACGACAAGCTTGAACCTCGAAGTGAGCGATGTATTTTCATCGGCTACCCGCAAACTTCCTTTGGATATCTCTTCTATAGACCGAAAGATAATGTTATCTTTGTTGCGAGGAGAGGAGTTTTCCGAGAGCGAGAACTCATAAGCCAAGGAGATAGTGGGAGGCAAATCGAACTTGAAGAGATTCAAGAGTCGATAGATGAAGGAACCTCTACCGCTGGCTTTCAACCCGAGGAGGAAACTCCGGTTGAACCGATTGACGAATCCTTACCTCTTAGACGTTCCGATAGAGTTAGAGTTCATCCCCAGTTTTATGGTTTTCATATTACTACCGAAGGGGACACGTATATTAGTGATGGTACACTAGTAAATCTTGATGAACCTAATAGCTATAAGGAAGCCATGGCAAGCCCGGAGTCTGCAAAATGGAAAGAGGCGATGGATAGCGAGATCCAATCCATGTACGATAACCAAGTTTGGTATTTGGTTGATTACGTGCCCGAACGTAAGACCGTAGGGTGCAAGTGGATCTTCAAGAAGAAGACCGACGTGGATGGGAACGTACACACATACAAAGCGCGATTGGTTGTGAAGGGCTTTACTCAAACTCCCGGAGTTGACTATGATGAGACCTTCTCACCAGTTTCGAAGATTAAATCTATTAGAGTGATGCTAGCGATTGCCGCATTTCATGATTATGAGATTTGGCAAATGGATGTCAAGACCGCTTTCCTTAATGGAAAGTTGGCTGAGGATGTTTACATGGCTCATCCAGAGGGGTTTGTGGATCCAAAGCATCCGAATAGAGTGTGTAAGCTTGAGAAGTCCATTTATGGACTTAAGCAAGCGTCTCGCAGATGGAATCTTTGCTTCGATGAGAAAGTCAAAGAGTTTGGATTTGTACGAAGCGAAGACAAATCTTGTGTATATGTCAAAGCTAGTGGGAGTGTAGTAAGCTTCCTCGTTCTATATGTCAATGACATATTACTCATAGGAAACGACATCCTGACTCTGCAGTAGGTTAAGTCCTGGCTCGGGAAGTGCTTCGCTATGAAGGACCTCGGAGAGGCTTCTTACATTTTGGGAATAAGGATAGTAAGAGAAAGAAGTAAGAGACTAATTGGACTTAGTCAGAATACTTACTTGGAGAAGGTACTAAAACGTTTTAGTATGGAAAACTCAAAGAAGGGAGAACTACCGATACAAGGAAATGCCAAGTTGAGTAAGACTCAAAGTCCGAGTACCGAAGCCGAGATAGCAGAAATGAGCCGAGTACCATACGCTTCCGCAGTTGGCTCAATCATGTACGCTATGACTTGTACTCGCCCTGGTGTAGCCTTCGCTTTGAGCATGGTTAGCAGATATCAAGGGAACCCTGGCAAAGCACATTGGATTGCGGTGAAGAACATCCTTAAGTACCTTCGGAGGACGAAAGAATGGTTCTTAGTCCTTGGAGGGAGTGATGACTTGAAGGTGCGAGGGTATAGTGACGCCAGCTTTCAAACCGACAGGGACAACTACCGTTCGCAGTCGGGCTGGGTCTTTACCCTAAATGGAGGAGCAGTGACATGGAAAAGTTCCAAGCAGGAAACCGTAGCTGATTCAACGTGCGAATCAGAGTACATCGCAGCAAGCGAAGCGTCGAAGGAGGCAATATGGCTGAAGAATTTCATCGGTGATCTTGGAGTTGTACCGGCCATAAAGGAGCCCATGAAGATTTTTTGTGATAACGAAGGTGCGGTTGCCTTGACCAAGGAACCGAGGGATCATGGTAGATCTCGACATATCGACAGAAAATATCACTTCATTAGACATCGTGTAGAAGAAGGACAACTCGTAGTGAAGAGGATATCATCAGAAGATAACCCAGCAGATCCGCTTACGAAGGGACTGAGTAGGGTTAAGCACTTACAGCATGCTAGGAGTATTGGGCTGAAGGATGATATTAGCATAGATTAGATAGTATTAGAAACGTATAATAGATAAATGTAATTAACATTTGATGATTAAATAAAGAAGTTTTATTTATGAGTAAAGTTACTATCACATGTTAGTTGTTTTAACTATTGTTTCACTTTGCATGTTTTGACTTCCAGAATAATTGAGTTTATTAGGAATAATCGAATTATTCAAATGGTCCACAATCGTTCATATGTTGGGAGTAGATATGAATGAAGATTGTCGTGAATTGGTGTGTAGAGTGTCTAAATGGTGTTTGACATAGCAAGAGTTGCTGCAACGTTCATGAGTGCTTATGAACTGGTTTTGAGCATTGGAATAAACCCGCGCTTGCTGGAATCACCTTATGGAATACGATATAAAAGGTGATCGCAAGACGATAATATCATATGGTCTTAAAACCTAGATATATGGTTTATTATTTGTTAATTGATTGTGCATTGATAATGCGAAAACGCATCAGTAACTTGATGTTATAAAACGCATTGTTGTGTATAGTTAGTTAATGAATAAGTAAATGCATATAAGTCGAAGTTTATCTGTAAATTTTATCCTAAGAGGGTAGAAGAGATATCTTGGCCACTCGATGATTTGATTTGACTTATGTGCCGGGCCCGGTCAGAACTGAATTGATGTGTTCGATTAAGTTCTATGTCAAATAAATCGAAGATCGAGAAATCTAAATGCTAGACTAACCATTCCATAGGATTGTCAGCATGATATCTAACAGAGGACTGTACGATCCCTTATCTAAAGGACAAGATTGATTAGATCAGAGTTGACAGCATCTTTGAGAGCTACGATTGCAAACCGTATTATACTTGTATAGTTACTAGACTTATCCAAGTGGGAGACTGTTGGAATAGTGTCTAAGGCTATAACTATATTCAGTGGTGCATGGTCCTTTTGGGTTGCCTTCACCATAGCAACTTGAAGGGTGATTTATTAAGAGAGAGAGTAAATATTATAAGGAATAATATTTAGCTATTTGATTAATATAAGTCATAAATTAATTGGTATTAATTTGGTGACTTAAAGAGATTAATTAAATAAGAGGGTATAAACTGTCAATTGTTTGATAGTTAGACTTTAGACTATAAATCCATTAGGATGGACTTTGGACGGATTCTAAGAGCTTTAGGATAGCTCAAAATCGTCCATAAGGATATCTATGGAATGGATTTAGATAGCCTTAAGAGAAGATTATCCAATTAGGGTTTAGGGTGAAACCCTTAAGGAGTCTAAAGGTATAAATAGGCCCTTGGGATGTGGAATTCGGGTACAACCTTTTAGAACCTAAAGTAAGGAACCTCTGGTCGAATTCCATCCCCTCTCCTCTCTCCTAAAATCATCTTGCTTGCTATTGGTGTTTGTAAGCCATTAGAGGAGTGACAATTGTGACTCTAGAAGCTCCAAGACAAGAAGATCAACAAGGAACTCAAAGGTATGATTCTAGATCTGTTTTAATGTTGTTGTTTAACTTAATTAGCCATTAGAAGTCTTGGATTCAAAAGCATGTTTATTAGAAAGCCTAGATCCAAGCAATAGGGTTTTGCATGCGCACATAGGAAAGTTCTTATGGCTAAAACCCAACATAAAGATCTAAATTCACCTTATTCGGTGTATAGATCAAGATGGCAAGGACCCGTAGCAGAAACGTAAACGCAAATGGGGATAGGAACCAACCCTCAGTGGTTCAGCAAATACCAGTTGTTGAAGAAGTTGCACCTGAGCCAGTCACCATGGCTGGAGTTCAAGCCATAATTCAGGCTATGCTAGCTGAACAAAGGGAAGAAATGAGACGGGTTCTCCTCGAGAATAGGGATGAATCTACCATACATGTTGAACTGATGGAGCCAATTCCCGAGCAATCTGAGGAGTGGAACTACAACCGTCAAGTGAGTCAAATAGGGACTCAAGGTGAGCAAAGGGATGGCCCAAAAGGGAGAAACAACAAGGATGGGTGGATGTACAAAAATTTCTTGGGTGAGAAGCCACCAAGTCTCTCAGGAAGCCCAAAGCTTGTTGAGATCATGGACTGGATCTCCGAGATGGAAATGATGTTTGAAAGTTGCGATTGTAGCGAGAAGCAGAAGACTGTCTTCGCTATGAGACAATTGAAAACTGGAGTCTTGAGCTGGTGGAAGCTATTGGCAGATACAATGCCGCGAGGAGAAGCTCTGAAAATATCGTGGGATGAGTTCTTGGAACAACTAAAGGCGCAGTACTGTTCAGAGATAGATCTGATTGATCTGAACAATGAGTTCCAAAATTTGAAAAAGGGGAAAATGAGCATCGATAACTATGTTGTTGCATTCACGGAATAGATGAAGTCGTTTCCGTACCTAGTGCCAACCGAACTTTCCAAAGTTGAGAAGTTCGCAAACGAACTACCGGCTGATTTTGGCCCAACAGTCAAGATGGAAACCACTCTAAAATTAGTCGTTCAAGCAGCTAAGAATGTGGAGACCCAACAAAAGGAAAGAGGTCTAGAAAGGGCTGAGGTTGGTGGGAAACAGAAGTTCGATGGATCCTAGAAATCCAACAAGAAGAGTAGATTCTCGAAGTCTGGTCCGAGAGGAGGAGGATCAGAAGCGAGGTGGTGTGATAAGTGTAAGAAGAAGCACTCTGGGAAGTGTGATGGAGGGGTAACTTGTTTCAAATGTGGAAACCATGGGCACTATGCCAACGAATGCACATTCACTAAGAAGGTTTGTTATGAGTGCAACGAGGAGGGGCACATTTAAAGGATTTCCCAAAGAAGAAGGAGGCAGGAAGACCCAACATACCACCAATGCTGAAGGCGAGAGCCTTCCAGATGACACTTGAGGCTGCAAAGGAGGCAACAAACGTCGCTTCAGGTACCTTTCTTGTAAATGGTTTGCCTGCAAACATACTATTTGATTCCGGAGCCAACTACTCCTTTGTGTCGCATAAATTTGGTGGGAAATTAGCATTACCTGTAGAAAAACTTGATAATGCCCTGATTGTAGAAGTTTCCAGTGGCAAATTCGTACCTGTTAGTAATTGTATTAGAAACATCATCATTGACCTAAACGGAAATGAATTCCACGAAAATCTATTACCCATAGAGTTAAACGTGTTCGACATCATTTTGGGTATGGATTGGCTTAGCGCCAACGATGTTGAGATTCTTTGCAAGAAGAAGATTGTAAGGGTGAACCCACCCAGAAGAGAATCATTTATGGTGTACGGGGACAAACGCAGAGTGAATTTTGGAACCATCTCCCTGATGAAAGCCATGAAATGTTTGTCCAAAGGATGTACATCGTACTTGGCATTCGTAATTGATGCTAAGAAAGAGAAGAAAGAGGTGCAGAATATACCGGTTGTATGTGATTATCCAGAAGTCTTTCCTGAAGATCTTCCCGGATTACCACCTAATAGGTAAGTGGAGTTCCATATAGACTTGTTACCAGGAACAACACCGATAGCAAAGGCACCTTACCGATTAGCACCGACGGAGATGAAGGAGCTCATGACACAACTTCAGGAGCTGTTGGACAACGGTTTCATTCGACCTAGTTCATCACCCAAGGGAGCTCCGGTGTTATTCGTAAAGAAGAAAGACGGAAGCATGAGAATGTGTATTGATTACAGAGAGCTGAACAAAGCAATGGTAAAGAACAAGTACCCGTTGCCAAGGATCGATGACCTGTTCGACCAGTTACAGGGTTTGAGCTATTTCTCGAAGATCGATCCTAGGTCGGGATACCATCAACTAAAGGTGAGAGAGCAGGATATCAAAAAGACTGCACTTAGAACAAGATATGGACATTATGAGTTCTTGGTTATGTCATTAGGGCTAACCAATGCTCCTGCAGCATTGATGGATTTGATGAACTGGGTTTGTAAACCATTCCTCGATAAATATGTGATAGTGTTCATCGAAGACATTCTCATCTACTCGAAAATCCAAGAGGAGCATGAAAAGCATCTACGTGAAGTGCTAGAAGTCCTGAAAAAGGAGAAGTTGTATGCAAAGTTCTCCAAATGTGAATTTTGGATTCAAGAAGTCCAATTCGTGGGTCATGTGATTAACCAAGAAGGAATAATGGTTGATCCAGCAAAGATTGAAGCTGTAATGAAGTGGGAACAACCAAAAAGTCCTACGGAGATTCGAAGCTTTTTAGGATTAGCTGGATATTACCGAAGATTTATCCAAGGCTTTTCTTTGATAGTCGCTCCATTGACATCCTTAACCCACAAAGGAGCTACTTATACATGGAGTGAAAAGCATAAGGAAGCCTTTGAGAAGTTGAAGAAGAAATTATGTGAAGCACCAATTCTTTCTTTACCCGAAGGAGTTGAAGACTTTTCAGTCTATAGTGATGCATCTGGAGTTGGGTTAGGTTGTGTTATGACCCAGCGAGATAAAGTTATAGCATATGCATCAAGACAACTAAAGGAGCATGAAAAGAACTACCCTACTCATGATTTGGAGTTGGTAGCGGTAGTTTTCGCTCTAAAAATATGGAGACATTACCTTTATGGTACGAAGTGCAAACTTTTCACTAATCATAAGAGTCTCCGGTATCTCTTTAATCAGAAGGAACTGAATATGAGGATACGATGCTGGTTGGAATTACTCAAAGACTACGACTGTGAGATACTTTATCACCCTGGTAAAGCAAATGTTGTTGCTGATGCTCTTAGTCGGAAAGTCAACCTTGAAAAGAAAAGGCCAAGAGCGTTGAGAATTGAGGTTGTCTCAACAATTGTGGAGAGTATAAAGAAATCTCAGGAAGAAGCTTTAGAGAAGAATGACCAAAAAGAAGAACGTCTGGGCAAAACATTAGTATTCGGTACAAACAACCAAGAGTTGAAGGTATTCCAAGATAGGATTTGGGTACCTAAGACGGGAGGAGTAAGAGATGTCCTGATGGAAGAAGCTCACAAGACCGTGTACTCGATTCATCCCGGCAGTACGAAAATGTATAGGGATTTAAAACCCTATTACTGGTGGCCAACGATGAAGCTCGATGTTGCTAAGTATGTGGCCGAATGTGTGACCTGTGCAAGAGTCAAGGCACAACATCAGAAACCGTATGGGAGTTTAGAACCTTTACCTGTAACCATGGGTAAATAGGAAGACATCACCATGGATTTTGTGACTAAACTACCCAGAACAAAGAGCGGTCACCACATGATTTGGGTGGTCGTGGATCGTTTCACCAAGAGTGCACACTTCATAGCAACCAATGAAAAATGGTCTATGGATAAGCTTACGAATGCTTACGTAAAGGAAATTGTGAGACTTCACAGTGTTCCTCTAACAATTGTATCAGATCGTAATAGTCGTTTCACGTCACAATGTTGGAAAAGTCTACAAGAGGAAATGGGTACCAAGTTGTGTTTAAGTACAGCTTACCATCCACAAACTGATGGTCAGAGCGAAAGAACAATACAAACACTTGAAGATATGCTGAGAGCATGTACCCTGGAATTCCAAGGTAACTGGGACGAACATTTACCTTTAGTAGAATTTTCCTACAACATTAGTTTCCACTCGAGCATAAAGATGGCACCTTATCACGCTTTGTATGGATAAAAGTGTCGTACGCCTTCTTGTTGGCTTGAAGCTGGAGAAAAGCAGTTTATGGGACCTGAGATAGTCCATTAGACTGCTGAAAAGTTGAAAATGATTAGGGAAAGGATGTTAGCAGCTCAGGATCGTCAAAAGAGCTATGCTGACAAGAAAAGAAAACCGATAACATTCGAAGTTGGTGATTCGGTTTTGCTTAAAGTCTCGTCGTTGAAGGGACTTATAAGATTTGGTAAAAAAGGAAAGTTGAGTCCAAGGTTTATTGGACCGTTTAAAGTTCTTTAGAGGATTGGGAATCAAGCTTACAAGCTAGAACTACCAGAAGAACTAGATGGTATTTATAACACTTTCCATGTGTGTTATTTAAGGAAGTTCACAGGAGATGTTCCCGACATAATTCCAATATCTGAGTTAAGACTAGATGAAACCAAGAGGTTAATCGAAGAACCAGAGGCAATCGTTGACCGTAAGACTAAAAAGTTGCGATGCAAGATGGTCGATTAAGTTCTTGTGCAATGGAAACATACGAATGGGCCAAATCTCACTTGGGAAACGGATAGTGACATGATGAGTCGCTACCCGTATTTGTTTGCTGATGTGTGATTCCGAGGACGGAATCATCCTAAGGGGGAGAGAATTGTAACGCCCGTGTTTCTGGGCTAAAAGCATTAATAAAGTTGTAATAGTCTAGGTCAACCTTTATAACTCATTTTGAAGTAATAAAGAGGAATTATGTGAACTATATGCTTATTTGCTTAATTATTATAATTTAACTAATTAATAATAAAAATAAGCATTTAAAATAAATATTAGAAAAACCCGATATCTTTTAAGAAAGTTGTAGCGGCCGAAACAAGGATTCCGGAGATATAAACAACGTCGGAATCCGAGTTATAACGAAGAAGTTATGACCTATCGAAGTTTCGCGACAAAACCGGCACGGCACCGGGAAGCGTAAAAAGTGAATATTGCGATAAAGTGATTTTTAGCCTTAACAATCTAAACTAAAGTCGTAGTATTCGTTAAACCGAGAAGTTCGATAAAAAGAACGCCCAAATCTGACTTTGTATGAGGAAGTTATGATTTTTCTAAGTTTTAGCTTAGCAGTAGACAACTAAATACTTGAATTTAAGATCGAGCGAAATTTAGCCGACACAACCTAAACGAGAATCGAAGGTCTCGTCAATAGTAGTACAATGGTAAAAAGACTGATGAAAACGGACGTCGAATGAAGAAGTTATGAATTTTTAACGGATTTTCCTGTCCCGGTCTGTTAAAAATAATAATATTAAAATTAATGTAAAAATTAGCTGACGAAGTCTAAACGAAAGTTGTAGAGCATGATTTTAGCTATGTGTGCATATAAAGAACATCAAAAACGGAGCTCGTATGCGAAAGTTATGGATTTTAGAAGTTCGGGGCTCAAAATTCGAAAATTTTTGCATGAACAGTAACCGGACACGTCACCCCTCTCGCGAAACCGCCTCACGGCCGATGTTGTTGTGTCACCGAGTCGTGGCTGAATCTGAGACCGACGCATGCCTTCTTCATGTCAGCCTCTGATAGGCCGAAGCCGAGGTCCAATAGAAGAGCGACGCGCCTCGCATCGGTGTTCGCTTCTCGACCCTTCGTAGCTCGCTTCGTGTCTCGCCTCGCTGCTGCCACACGCCTCGCCCCTTCGCTGCCACATCTCCCTTCCGTGTTCGAACTTCGCAGGAGCTACGTGGAAGCCTCTCAGCCACGAAGACCTCGACCTCGCACCCTATAAATAGGGGGGCTGCGAGATCTCCGGACTACTTTTGAAAATTTGACATTTTTCACCCCTAAACTTATATTTTGACTATTTTGACTTCCCCCGAAGCCCCGGTATCATTTTTAAAGCCCGGAATACGTCCCAAAGTGCCCGAAAACCCGGAAAATTTTATCTTTTCGGTTTTGAAGCTCCAACTCGCGCAGAGCCCGGTTTCTCAATAAAACTCCCGGTTTTATCAGAAACAATCATTTTAAGGAACGAATTGCTGCCCGATTATCATCAAATCAAGTGAGTGTATAGTCACTTTCATCTTACACATAGATATGAAGTATTTTCTATAAAATATGTGTTATGTGTAATTATATTGATTGTTTATTTCAGATGATTGTTGAATACAATGTTTTATACAAGTTATAAACTGTATATGTATTTTATCTACAAATATGTTGGGTAGATCATGGGTAGACAAAATAGTTGATGTGTGTTAAAATGATGAGAGGCCTCGATGTTCTTGTTGTTCCAGTCATCTAGCGGAGTATGGATGACGACCACGGACTCTTCTAGACAGTCCAGTGGAACGCTGGTAGGCTCGCAACCTGTAGGTGTTGTGAACGATCTGTTCACTGGTGTACTCCATCCCCTCATGGTTGCCTTTAGGAAATTAATTGTTGAGGACCCCCTTAGCAGTAATGTCCATCCTGATGATAAAATCCTTAGACTAGGTCCCTTGTATAGGTGTTTAGGGATGTAAAGTGAGGATAACGGGAATGGGTAATCAGGGTTATTGTTGGTTGATGAAATTAATAAATTTATTGTTGATCGATGAAATTAATAAATTTATTATTATTTGTGGGTTGAAAACCCTATATTCTCACAAGGCTCCCAAGCCTGACCCACTCAGCTTTCTGTTTTACAGGTAGTGGATTCAGAGCATAATTATGATGATGATGAGGGAATTTTGGATTATAGGCCATTAGTTGTAAATAACTGTTGTAAGGCTTATAATGTACTGTTTATACTTATCTACTGTATCGAACATGACATCCCAAGTCTTTTAATGAAATACATTTCTAAGGAAATGCTTTTGATAAATCTTTATCATATTATTGTTTTGGGACAAATTCCGCAATTCTTTTATTAAAAGGTTACTCTGATTTTGAAATAAAGTATAAACAAAACCGGTCTTTTCTGGCCGTGAAATTGGAGATGTCACACCATACTCAAAGCAAAAGCCACATCAAGGCGAGTACATGTCATAACATACATGATAGATCCAACTGCAGAAGCATATGGAACTCTACTCATTTCTGCTATCTCAACATCGGTACTCGGACTCTAGGTCTTACTCAGTTTGGTATTACTTTGTATAGGTAGTTCTCCTTTCTTGGAAATTTCCATACTAAAACGTTTTAGTACCTTTTCCAAGTATGTACTTTGACTAAGTCCAAATAGTCTTTTACTCATTCCTATGAGAATCCTTATCCCTAGAATATAAGCAGCCTCTCCTAGATCCTTCATAGCAAAACACTTTCCAAGCCAAGAATTAACCTCTTGCAAAGTTGGAATGTTGTTTCCTATAAGAAGTATGTCATCAACATACAATACCAAGAAGGTGACTCTACTACCACTATCTTTTACATACACACAAGACTCATCTTCACTTCTTAAGAATCCAAATTCCTTGAAGCTTGTTTTAGTCCATAAATTGATTTCTCAAGCTTACACACTCTATTCGGATACTTTGTATCTACAAAATCCTCTGGCTGACTCATGTAAACATCTTCAACCACCTTTCCATTAAGGAAAGTGATTTCTATATCCATCTGACATATTTCATAATCATGAAACGCAACTATGGCCAGCATTACCCTAATAGACTTCATCTTGGCCATTGGTGAGAAGGTCTCGCTATAGTCAACCCTAGGGTTTGAGTAAAGCCCTTCGCAACCAGTCGAGCCTTCTTATTGAAGATCCATTTGCACCCAACCGACATATGACCTTGGACATTGTCAAACAAGGTCCAAACTTGATTTTAATAAATGGACATGATCTCATTGTCCATTGCCTCCTACCATTTGGAAGCCTTAGGGTCTGTCATTGCTTCCTTGTCATTAGAGGGTTCATCCAAATTTACCAGTGCACTATCGCTGATAAACATTTCACCTTCTACAATAATATGAAAACCATATAACTCAGGTTGTATTCTAATTCTAGTGGAACGCCTAAGAGGTAATGATTCTTCAATCGGTTCAACTGGGATCTCTTCCTCTGGTTGAACCCTAGCATCTTCAAAGATTCCTTCATCATTTGACTCTTGAATCTCTTCAAGATCAATGGTACTCCCACTGTCCTCTTTGCATATGAGCTATCTCTCTCTCTCTCCCTCTCTCTCTCTCTTTCTCTCTCTCTCTCTCTCCCTCTCTCTCTCTCTCTCTCAAAATACTCCCCTTCGTGCTACAAAGACGACGTTCTCACTAGGTCTGAAAAACAAATATCCAAAGGACTTCTATGGATACCCGATGAAAATAAATCTTTCACTTTAAGGTTCAATCTTGTTGTGAGTCTCTCGTCTAACAAAAGCATCACAACCCGAAACCTTGATATGTGCTAACGAGGGAACAGATTGGGAAACGCATGGTATTCCCTAAGGGAACGCAGTGCATTCGCTGGGCAGATTCAAAAGCTCATTTTTAGGGTTTGGTCCCTTTATAAGCATCATTATGGACCCAAACCTCTTCCATTCTTCAACCTCCACCCTCTCTAACCCTAAGAACGAACCCTAATCCATACTTGAGTGTTTTTGGAGATTATAAGGCAATTAGAAGAGTATTTTGGTGTTTTTGAAGAAGGTGCTCATTCTTGAAGAATTATTGGAGAAGATAGAGCTTTTAAATATAGAAATGCACTAGTTTTTGGCTCTCATTTGAGGTATATAGTCTTAAACTTGGTGGTTGTTTCCTTACATCTCTTATGTTGGGTTTTTGGACCTTTTTGGTCCCAAGAATGGAGCTTTATTGGTTTCAAACCCATTTCTAGGCTGAGGGTTGCCACCCTAGATGCTAATTGAGTCCCTAAGTCAGAAAGTTGCCATCTTGAAGGTCTTAATGGGTTCATGCAAGAGTTATGGCCATTTTGATGGAAGTACATTGCTATACTTTGATTTTGGGTTCATGTGGAGCATGTAAAGTCACCAAGTTATTGACTTTATCGATTAAGACTTTGATAGGAAGCTATTTTTGAAGATTTGAGCTTTGGAGTTAAGGTATTAAGACACATATGATTCTGGACCCTGGTCGAGAACGCGACGTGTTCATCTTGGGAATGTCGTGCGTTCCGGTAGGGGAACGCCCAACGTTCGGTCCAATAGTGGGCTTCTTGGGCTCGTTCATGTTGGGCTTTGGACTTGGATTGGAGTTTACGCATGTTGGACTATTTGGTAAAAAGTTCTTAGAGTTTAGACTTATATTTGGAAATTTCTTGTTGGGCCAAGATTTTGTATTCGACCTCGGTGGGCCCTATGGTTTTGGACTTTAGTAGGCCCAATGGGATTGGTCCTTGGGCCATTGGAGAATTATTATTGGAATGGGAATTTTTGGGCTTTTAGAAGGCCTAAGTGGGCCGTTAGTGGGTTTGGGAAAAGCTATATAGAATTGGGCCCTTCATGTTATGGACTTGGGCCTTGGTCATGGACCAAATTAGATCAGGGGTAAAATGGTCATTTTACCCTAAGTAGGATTATTGGATTTTGACTAAGTGTTATTTGGTTATAATAGCTTGGGGAGTCATCAGGGAAGCCATTAGAGATTTATTACCGTGAGATTCTACATTCAACTTTGTGAGGTGAGTTACCTTCCGGTAGAGGTGCGTCTAAGGCACCAATGTCGGCCCAGCAATAGGTGACTATATTTGAGATGGTTGTCTTTGTGATAATTGTTTGGTATGCCACTATCTGATATGCCTTATGAACTAGGATGTTATGATATAATGTGTTAATGATAGTAGGGGTGAAACAATCCCTGGATACCGGTTGAAAGAGACCGAAGGGGTAGACAGTTCCATGTATGCCTAGCAGTATGTTCATGTTATGTTATTATGTGGTAGTTGTGACATTCCCATTTTCACGGCCAGAAAAGACCGATATTGTTTATGCTTTATAAAAATCAGAGTACCTCTTTTAATAAAAATGTTGTGGAATTTGTTCCCAGTAAAACATGATAAATACATTATCAAAGCACTTCCGAAGAAAAGTATTTTTATTCATTTTCAAACATTTGGGATGTCAACGTCAATACAGAAACATAAGCATAAACATAACTTACATTCATTATCACTAGTGATTTATATCTCCTTAATCACTCAATGTAATGTGACTTCATATCAACACCTGTGATATAAATAAACCGAGTGGGTCAGGTTGGGAAAGTTGGTGAGAACATAGGGTTTTCAACCCACAATAAATAAGTTTATTAACTTTATCAAACCAAACAAACCTGATTATTCATTCCCGTTATCCACATTTTACGTCCCTAAAACATCTAACACAAGGGACCTAGTCTAAGGACTTCCATCGGGGTGACAACACATGCTTCAGGGGTTCCTCAGCAATTAATGTCAAATAAGGCAACCATGTGGTGGATGGATTACTTCTGGTGATCACATATTTCAAATAAACACCTACAGGTTGCAAGCCTACTAGCGTTCCACTTGACTGTCTAGAATAGTCTGTGGTCGTCATCTATACTCCGCGAGATGACTGGATCATCAATAAAATCTATATCGAGGACTCTCATTATTTTATTTGGTCACACGACAACTATTACATCTACCCATGTTTTACCCTACACATTTTGTAGATATAAAATACATATACAGTTTAAATCATTTAAAACGTGTATAAAAATATTTCACCCAGCATAGACAACAAGTATTCAGACAATATGCACACATAGCACATAATATATATTAAATACTTCATATCTATGTGTAATATGAAAGGTACCATGCACTCACTTGAAAAAGTGGCGATTCCGAACTCAGACAGCGCTTCGCTTCTTAAAAATAATTTCCTTCGACGAAACCTAGTATTATTACCACTAGAGTTTAGTATATTATTCGCCGAAACTAATTAATACTCTAACTATTATTACTATTATATAAGCGTTAAACAATACTTATATAACCCGTAATAATAGCCCAAGTACTTATTACAAGTTCCTAATAACGTTACTATAATTAAATAAAAGCTATATTAAAAAATAGTGTAGGCGTAGCTCACTTACTGCGGGTCTTATAGAAAATCGTGCTTTGTTTGGAGCAGCGTTCCCGATCCAACAATCTCTTCTTTTCGGAGCCGTCGAGCACTCTAGGGCTTACGACTCGTGCTAGGGAGGTTCCCTAGGCTTTTTGGGAGGTTTCGGGGCTAGAGAGAGGTTCTAGAGAGAGAGTAAAGACAAGAAAGAATGGGAAAGGTGTGAAGAAAATGAGGGTGGGATATGATCTATTTATAGGGTGAAAATGGCTGAACTTGGTGCCACATGTCACCGTCTAGTGGCAAGACTTGGGGAGAAAGCAATGGCCAAGATTGTGCCACATCACCCATTTCCGCACAGCACGCTTCTGACTTCTAAGATCCGTAACTTTCACATACGACCTCCGTTTTAACGTTCTTTATATCCATGCGTAGGTAAAAATAAGATCTAAAATTTCATTTTGACCCCTTCGGCTAATTCTTGACCGATCTTAAATTTAACAGTATGAGGAGATTATATTGTTAAATATCCGCGTAAAATTCATAACTTTTACATACGGACTCTGTTTTCGTCTGTCTTTTTAGTGTTGAGTTCCTATTAATGAGATCTTCAATTCTAATTTAGGTCGAGTAGGCCAAAAACTGCTCGATCTAAAATTCGAGTTTTGGGTTGTGCACTAGTAAGCCAAATCGTAGAAAATTCATAACTTCCTCATACGAAGTCAGATTTGGGCGTTCTTTTTTGTATGTTATCGGTTTAACGTATACTACAACTTTTGTTTAGATTTATAAGGCTAAAAATTCCTCCATTGTAAATTCACTATTTTCCGGTGTCGTGTCGGTTTTGCCGTAAAACTTCGACGGACCATAACTTCTTCGTTATAACTCGGATTTCAACGTTCTTTATATGTACGAAACCCTTGAGGTGTATTATACAACTTGGTTAAGATTATTTATTCTAAATAATCTTTTGTAAAAAAGTCATTGTCGACCCCTATTATCTCTAAATTGACTAGCCCGGATCTACAGGCGTTACAATAGTGGTAAGGGTGAAATAGTCCCCATAACCGGTTAAGATAAACTGGAGGGTAGGTCGGGCACCTAGATATGACTGAAAATGGTAGGTCGGACACCCCGGTGTGTCTGACAGGGGTAGGTTTGGCCCCCCGGTATGCCTAACAGGGGTAGGTTGAGCACCCCGGGATGCTCAGCGGGAAGGTCGGGCACCTAGATATGACTGACAATATGTTTGTTGTATGGTATGTGGTATGATGGGGAAACTCACTAAGGTTCATGCTTATGGTTTACAGTTCTGGTTTCAGGTACTTCTTCTTCAAAGGGAAAGGAGTCGACATGACTGCAGTGCATCACACCACTATTTTCCACACTATGATGTTTTTTGGATTTGTACTCTCACATTGTTATGGCTTGTTTTGAGACATGTGGCTTATGGGTTTTTATGATATGAGATAACTTAATGATGTTTTAAATAATCTATTTTATTAATAATTAACTAAAAATGAAATTTTTAGCCTTGGATTTTGGGATGTTACAAGTTGGTATCAGATCCTTTGTTTGAGGGATTCGAACACACCTTCAGGGGTGTCTGGACTCAAATCGAGGGTTTTACAGTTTTTACAAAGAAAATATTTTTTTCAAAATTAAAGTAATAGTTTTGAGAAAGAACCAGGTGTGTGATGTGTGCAATTAACCAAGCTCAAGTAAGTTTTCCCCAAGATACCCATACATGTTGTTATGCTATATGATATGATTATGAGAACTACATGCTACATTAGGGCTAAGGATCTAGGAAGACGCATATTATGTTTGTTGTATGTGCTTGTTGAGCTGCATGCTAATACTGAGTAGTCAGTGATAGGATGACCTGTTTAGGTTACGCCTGAGTGTATGAGCCTTAGAATTACTTAGTTAATGTATGCTGGTTAGATTTTCCATTGCCTGAATGTTTCTTTCCTTGTGCTTTGTGGGACTCTTAGCAATGGGAATTAGATACTAAGTGAATATGTTTAGTCACACGTGGCATACGCTGGATAATCTAAGAGTGATGGAATTGACCCTATTGTGCAGCTCTTGTATGAGTCCAACCGTTCTAGGGCTGAGCCTTTTACTCGAAGGATTATTTGATCTCTGTTGCATGTGACTATATTCATGAGGAGGCTAATTGACATTGGTGGAAGTCCTTCAACAGCTAAGGGCGGGGTGGGGTAGAATTCCCTAGGGTAAGCCTAGGATGATATGGAAGGTAGTATGGACCCATACTACTGAAAGTAGAGGATTCATACTCAATTCAAGGAGAGTTGAGATAAGACCAGGAAACTTGTAGTGTGTGATCCTCCGATATTCAATGAGTATTCAGATGGTTGTTATGGTATGTTTTCAGCATGGTGACGTTATGTGAGAGACAGTTGGCAGTTCGAATGGTGGTAAGGGACCTGGCTCAGATTCTAGAGTTGGGCAGCCTAACGATCGGATGGGAGAGTTTATTTCGGTGAAGGTTACAAAAAACATCATTGACCAGACTCATGTGATCTTCGGTTCAGTCAAGGAGGGGATTTTGGAGCTTTTGGATAGTCGCCTCAAGGCCTTTCGGGCCGGGATCGCTACGGGGCAGTTGGGGGCTCATGTAGAGCCCAATGCTTTTGGACCCCTGGAATTATTCAGGAAGGAGGATCCCATTTCTAGCTCTTGTCACTTGGGATCGGTGGTGGGTGATGCTCCTTGTCTTCAGGAGAGTCTACTACATGATTGGATCGTTGTGGAGGTTTCACGAGCAATACGAGAGAAGTTACCCGACATCATTGGGTGTGTCACTGATAGGTTGCTCGCTAAGTTCCAGGGTCTGACAACGGCTATTCAAATGGTTGATGGGGTGGCCAGGGTAAATCGGGAGCAGGAGATTGCTTTGGATAGGTAGCTGGGGAAGAGGAAGCATGATCATCATCTGGAGTAACAACCTGAGCAGTTGGATGCGATTGCAGCTAGTGTCAGAGACCCGAGGGGTTGTGGTGGTCGCACGAAGGATGAAATGGTACATGATGGGGTTCAAAGCAGGTCTCAGTGTGGCATGTTTGGATGGAAGGGTCATCTACACTGAGAGTGCACATTGGAGGTAGAGTTATGCCATCATTTCCATCAGCCTGGTCATTTCAGCGGGAATTGGCCCCACCTAGTGGTTGGGGCAGCTCAAGTTTCATCACGTGTACTCCGACAGGAAGGGAGACTCAGGGTCTCTTCAGGCGATATTGAAGGTATGATATATTTTGCTCTCCTCATAGTCTTATCAGTATTTTGTTGTTAAGGGTCTTGCATTGGCTTGGGTAAGTGTATCTCTGGGTTTGTTTTCCCTGCTATTGTTTGGGTTATGTCTTCAAGTGATGTAATATGCCAATTGGATACCATGAATTACTAAGTAGTTAATAAAATGTCGTTTTCCTACTCGCTGAATCAGTATGCTCAGTGTTCTCTCGGCTCGTAATAGAGATCGGTTAAGGGTATTATGTGGAAGGCATGTGGTTAGCTTCATCGAGCTAGTCCACCCGTATCGATGGGATATAGTGGTTTTATCATCTGTTCTGGTGTGACTGACAGTGGCCTATGGGAGAACTTCTGGGATTCTAGCACTAGCGTGTCAGTCTGGACCAGATTTCAAGAGTACTCTTCAAATTTTCATAAGATGGCAATCTTAGGGTTTGACTAGTAATTGATCGCTAGCACTGGTAAACATAGATTGTTAACAACGGATTATTAGAAAGCAAGAAGGATTGGGAATCCTTCAATTCTCACGTTCCATGAAGACTTAGTCGAATCTAAGTGGGGGAGAATCGATTAGGTATTCGGGAGCAGAAATCGGAGTGAAACTAGGATGACTTTCGCATCCCCATCAGGGAGGAAGGCGGTCGAGTGGTCGTCTAGGTTGAGGATTGGGTGAGTTGGGAGTTCGGAAAATGTTCCAACATTTGGTTCACACTTTTCCTGGCATCAGATAGTAGGTTTCAGGAACCATGTTAGAGCTCCAATTAGTATTTAAGTTCAGCTGAGTGTTAGGTCGAGTGCGTGTTCGACCCCGTATGGAAAGTGTTGTAAGACTGTAGGGCTAGCCATAGCATTTACTAGTAGTCAGATAGTATGGAAAGTGTTGTAAGACTATGGGGGTAGTTGTGGCATTCACTAGCGGTCAGGTAGTGTAGGAAGTGTTGTAAGTATGGGGGTGTAATCGTGTCATTCACGAGGCTGGCAGATAGTGTTAGGATGTTGTAAGTCTACGGGTGTAGCCGTAGCATTCATGAGGTTGGCAGATAATTCCAGGGTGTTGTAAGTCTACAGGTATAGCCGTAGCATTCACAAGGTTGGTAGATATTGCTAGAATGTTGTGAGATTGCGGGTGTAGACGTAGTATTCACTAGGTTGGTAGATAGCATGAGCATGTTGTTAGAATGCGGAAGGAACAATAGTACCCACCAGTTCGGGTGCAGCAGTGAGGGCATGAAAAATCCACGAATTGATTTACGAATTTCCCTAGATAAATTAGACCTAGTTAAGCCAGTGATAAGACCATAGGAATACCACTGCATTCATGGGATTAAGGGAGCAATGGACCGTATAAGGTCGTTTGTGGTATAAGGCTACATTTGGTCATGTAGCATTCACTTATAGCGTCGGATTCGGTGACGTCTGGATTCGACGCGTGGAATCGATCAGTTGGATCAAAAGGTTGTTAGAGCTACAGTGACAAAATAACTAATGGAAACTATTGACAGATGAGTCATGTGGGGCGTTTGTGTGGGAGTCTTTTGGCTCAGCAATCGGGCTGGAACCCGGTATTTTAGATGAATAGCAGACGAATTGAGACCAGGGAGGTCCCGATGGATTTTGGAAAGCTGCTAGGAGGCAGCTTGCTGTTTCGAATAGTTCTAGTGCTTCAGGCAGTATTAGTGTTTTAGGAATTCATGTATGGATGAGTAACTGATTGTTTGGGAAGTGATAAGTCACTCGCAGTAATTTAAATAATCTCATACTAGTCGAATTGATCCTGTTGCGCAACTCTCGTATGCGTCTACCTGTTGTAGGGATAAATTTGCAACTCGAAAGATTATCTGAGCCCTCCGTCGAATATAAGTGTTATGTAATGGTATATGGTCAGTGACTTTTCTCCTTGTGAGATGGAAATGTGATCAGGAATTGGAAGCAAACTGTGGATGAGAGACTCTATAGGGTTTGGCTTGGTGGCGGTTCGGTGTGGGAGGTCTAACAGGGAGTCAGACCATCAAGACTATAGATTTTGAAATTCAGGCGAGATAGGATTGGGTTTATTCAAAGGGTTGTGGAGTTCATTCTTTATTGGGCATAAAGAGCTATTTCGAGGATGATTTCAGCAGATCTAGATAGGACGGTGTATGACCAGATTGGAAGGGTTGTGATTGGTTGTTATCCATTGAGAGTTGGCATAAGATGTCTCAGCATGGGTGGTCTATCAGGAAATCAGACCAATATGGATTTCAGGTCTTAGAAGGTAGAGATGGTTTGCAAAGGTTGACGGTTCGGGTGTTATTTTTGGGGTAGAAGCTATGGTTCATGTTTGGATTACCTTGGAAAGGCTATTATATGTGCATAATTTCCAATCATGATGATCAGGTTTATTGCCTTGTTTTGAGTGTTAGTAAGGAGTGATTTCGAGGACGAAATCTAATTTAAGTGGGGGAGAGTTGTAACGCTCTGTTTTGAATCGTTTCCATTATAGGGTGGTGAGCCAGGGGTGGGTATTATCATACTTAGAACCCTTGAAGAAGTGAGTTTGGGATCATTAGTATGTGGATGATGTAGTTTGGATGATCCGAGTTTTATGTTCGTGTTTTGGAGCCCATGGGTATCGATAAAGGCGTTGGTTCGGGCCTTTTATGAATTTTGGATTTTACTTAGGTTGGTTTCCAGGCTAAATAAAGTTAATATAAGTATAGGGTTTCTCATTACCTTTTCATGGATATAAAGAACACCGAAAACGGATAAAGGACGCAAAAGTTATGACCATTTGAAGTTAGAGGGGTTTGGGGCCAATCGGGTACGCATGGCATTCAAAAGGAAAATGGACGCAGGACAGACTGGGAACATAGGGCGTTCCTTGGGCAGATTCAAAAGCTCATTTTTAGGGTTTGGTCCCTTTATAATCATCATTATGGACCCAAACCTCTTCCATTCTTCAGCCTCCATCCTCTCTAACCCTAAGAATGAAACCCTAATCCATACTTAAGTGATTTTGGAGCTTAGAATGCCATTAGAAAAGTATTTTGGTGTTTTGGAAGAAGGTGCTCATTCTTGAACACTTATTGGAGAAGATATAGCTTTTAGATCTAGAATTGCACCAGTTTTTGGCTCTCATTTGAGGTATAAAGTCATGAACTTGGTGGTTGTTTCATTAGATCTCTTATGTTGGATTTTTGGACCTTTTTGGTCCCAAGAATGGAGCTTTATGGTTTCAAACCCATTTATAGGCTGAGGGTTTCCACCCTAGATGCTTATTGAGTCCCTAAGTCAGAAAGTTGCCATCTTGAAGGTCTTAAAGGGTTCGTGCAAGAGTTATGTCCATTTTCATGGAAGTAGATTTCTATACTTTGAGTTTTGGATCATGTGGTTCATGTAAAGTCGCCAAGTTAGCGACTTTATGGATTAAGACTCCGATAAGAATCTATTTTGAAGATTTGAGCTTTCGACTTAAGGTATTAAGACATATATATGATTTTGGTCCCTGGTCGGGAACGTAACGAGTTTATCTCGGGAACGTCATCCGTTCCAATGTCAAGTCATGATTAACGGTCAGGTTACAAATGTCCAACGTTCCACAGGGTAACACCCAACGCTCGGTCCAACAGTGGGCTTCTTGGTCTCACTCATGTTGGGCTTTGGACTTGGATTGGATTTTAAGCATGTTGGTTTGTGTGGTCAAAAGTTCTTAGATTTTGGACTTTTATTTGGACATTTCTTGTTAGGACAAGATTTTGTATTCGGTGATGGTGGGCCCAATGGTTTTGGACTTTAGTGGGCCCAATGGGCTTAATCCTTGGGCCATCGGAGAACTATTATTGGACTAGGAATTTTTGGGCTTTTGGGTAAGGCCCATATGGGGTTGGTCCCAATTTAAAAAATTGGGCCATAAGTGGGCTGTTATTGGGTTTGGGAAAAGCAATATAGAATTGGGCCCTTCATGTTATGGATTTGGGTCTTGGTCATGGACCAAATTAGATCAGGGGTCAAATGGTTATTTTACCCTAAGTAGGATTATTGGATTTTGACTAAGTGTTATTTGGTAATGATAGCTCTGGGAGTCGTCGGGGCAGCCATTAGAGATTCATTATCGTGAGATTTTGCATTCATCTTTGCGAGGCGAGTTACCTTCTAGTAGAGGTGGGTCTAAGGCACTAATGTCGTCCCACCAGTAGGTGATTATATTTGAGATGATTGTCTTTGTGATAATTGTCTGGTATGCCACTATCTGATATGTGTCATGTGCTAGGATGCTATGATATTATGTGTTAGTGATAGTAGGGGTGAAATAGTCCTTCGGATACCGGTTGAAAGACACTGAAGGGGTAGACATTACCCATGTAAGCCTAGCAGTATGTTCATGTTATGTCATTATTTTTGGATTAAGTGGCCCATAACTATAATTGGTATGTACTTGACCCAATAGTAACATGGTCCTTTTGGGTTGCCTTCACCATAGCAACTTGACTGGAGGAATTATGAGAAAAGATGTTAATTGTGATTTATTAATATATTATATGAATAATATATTAATCAAGAAATCATATTAATTAATTAGTATTGATCAGAAATTAATTTGGAATTAATTTGGTGATCAAAAGAGGCTGATTAAATTAAGGGGACCGATATTGTAATTATAAGATAATTGTGTACTTTGGCTTATGGATCCCTAAGGAACGGATGGACGAAATATATGAGAGAGAGTCCAAATAGAGTTCGTCCAAAGGTTCTTCTGGAAGGATCTTATGGGCTGCTTGGGGACTAAGCAACCAAATTAGGGTTTTGACTGAAGGAGGTCCTTTGAGCCCAAAGGTCCAAGCTTTATCAAGCCTCTATGCATTAAACCCCCATAGAGAGCTTATAATGGAATTTCAAGCCCTAGATGTCGTGCATGGACATAAAGCTTGCAGCTTTACGTGGTGTTTTAGTCGTGGGATGCTAGATCTAGAGTTTGGGACATTATTTCTGCTTAGAAACGTCTAAATGAGAATTTGTCTAGAAGGACTCGTCGAGTTGATGAGCCAACTCGACGAGTTGGTTAGGTTTTTCCCCGATGGAATGGACGCACTGAAACTCGGCGAGTTGATGAGACAACTAGATGAGTTGAGTTGGATTTTCCTGATATTTCAGAAGAGACGAATGAACTCGACGAGTCACATAGATTCACTTGACGAGTTGGGTTAACATGGATTGTTGACTCAAGCATTGACTCACGTTGACTTTTAGGGTTTGGTTAGCTACAGATTTTGGAGACCATGGAGGGGTAAAATGGTCTTTTCACCCTTTTTGAGTTTTAGAGGAGGAGTTAGCCTTACATGTTGAAGTAGTTATAACAAGGTACTTATTAGAGATGATTATATTATGTAGGCGGAGTCAAGACTGTTCGAGGGGTACTAGATCTACTTGCTTACTTACGAGGTGAGTCTTCTCACTATACATACCTAAGTGGTATTTACTGTGTGGCTGAAGGGTACTTATCTATGCTGCCGACTAGAGGATCTTATGTGTTTATACTGGGTTATGTGATATCATGGATTTTGTCTTTGTGATTTATGTTGTATATTATTTAGGTGCCTTATTGAGCTCGGGCCGGAGGGTCCAACCCGAGTTGTGAGACCGGAGGGTCTTCACTGAGATACCGGACTGGAGGGTCCGCCCTGAGCTGTGAGAACCAGAGGGTTCTCATTGAGACACATGACCAAAGGGTCCTTATCTGGATTATAACATCTGGACACCCATGTATAATATTTATATATTTATTTCTGAGATCTATTGAGTGGCTCGACGAGTTAGAGAGCCGACTCATCGAGTTAGTATTGTGTGAGGAAACCCTAATCCCCATGTTTGGGGCCTACTTACGGAAACTTATATCCTCATTTCCGCCTCAGTAGCTGCCCAAACTTCTTGTGTAAAACCCTAATCGTTGTAGTGAGCTAAGAGAGAGAGAGAGAGAGAGAGCTAATCTTGGAGTGTTTTAGTGCATCATTTGAAGAGAAGAGAAGGATTTCAAGCAATGAACGAGAAGGGAATAGTTAGATTTGTTGCTATTTCGTCTAGAGCTTCTGTGGAAGGTAAAAAGTCTACACCTTTCTCATTATGTTGGTGATATCTCATGCTTATGGAGTTAGGGCTTTTTCCATCCATTATTGGGACTTTGAGTGTATTAAGCTTATCTAGAGGTTTGGACTTCATATTTGGATCTTGTGAGGTCCCTAAAGTTCAAAGGTCCCAGCTTTATTCAGCCACAAAAGAGTTATTGTGCTTAACACCTTAGTTAGGGCTTGTATTGGCATTATGGAGCAAATATGTCGTGCATGAATGTAAATATCGAAGATTTACTTGACATTTGAACCTTGGAAGGCTAGATCTAGAGTTTGGAGAAGTTGATATGCCTTAAAACGTTTGGATGAGAATTGGATTATAGGAACTCGATAACTCGATGATCCGACTCGACGAGTTAGTTAGGGTTATCCCGATGAACTGGATGCGTTGTGACTCGACGAGTTGGCGGGTCAACTCGATGAATTGAGCTGGGATTTCATGAGGGTTCTGAGGAATCAAATGGACTCAACGAGTTTTATGAACGCACTCGACGAGTTGGGTCAACATGGACTGTTGGCTCAAGGGTTGACTTCTGTTGACTTTAGGGTTTGGTCAAGATACGGGATATGGGGATCATGGATGGTAAAATGGTATTTTACCCATCCCAAGTGTTAGAGATAGGGAATAACCTTTGGTTTATTTATCATTGTGAATAGAGTATTAATTAGAGATACCTATCCTATGTGTTAGGCGGAGACTAGTTCGAGATTCATGTACGAGGTTATTACTTGCTTGCTTACGAGGTGAGTCTTCTCACTATACTTACCGTGAGTGGTATCTATGTGTGACCGGTGGGTCTTATGTGTTTATTTGAGTTATGTGATACTATACATTTTGTCTGTGTGATATATATGCTATATTATGTGTTTATTGAGATAGGACCAGCGGGTCGAATCCCGTGTTGTGGAACCGAAGGGTTTCCACTGAGACAGGACCGGAGGGTCCAAACCAAGCTATGAGAGAGGAGGGTCCTTACTGAGACACATGTGACAACCCGAAATTTCCATTTTGTAAAAACAATATCACTTCAATAGAAGTTATATCAGTCACAGTTAATTTTCAGACTATTCCGTATAAGTTTGAGTACTTCAGGGTTTACACTTCAGGAAATATCAAGAGAGTGGATGCACTAGGGTTTTGTGCAACACTGTTATTCTAACACTCTGTTATATTAGAAATCATTTTGAGAATAAAACTATTTTCTACCAAAAATATCTCTGGACTATAAATAGAATTCTGAACCAAATTCATTCATTATTCGCATTTCCAACTAGAGAAAAACCATTTTCTCTCTCACGGATCTTCGGGTTTTTATCCCAAATCGTGAGTACACTTCTTTAGTTGTCTTATAATGCTTATTATGTGCTTAATAACTTAGATTAGATAGCAAATCTGTGAGATTCGGGAGTTTACCACCCAAGAACGTTCTTGGAGAGTAAACTCCAATATGAGGCTTAAATGCTACCTAGTCTTTTCCCCATGATAAGTAGCGAACTTAGGCTTATTTATAAATGTATTTAAGACTAGGAAACAATCAAAAACACCAAGATCTAGGTGTTCACGGCCCAAGAAATTCTTGGACCGTGAACTCCAAAATCAAGGGCCAAAGAGTGTTTTAATCACTCCTAAAGCCTTGGACTTTAACCTTTATTTAATCCTAGCTAATTTGTGGACTTTAAAACATCAAAGACACCTCCCAAAGTGAGTTTACGGCCTTATTAATGTTCTTGGACCATGAACATCAATCAAGGGCACC
This sequence comes from Lactuca saligna, assembly GCF_052625555.1. Lineage (NCBI taxonomy): Eukaryota > Viridiplantae > Streptophyta > Magnoliopsida > Asterales > Asteraceae > Lactuca > Lactuca saligna. The sequence continues at coordinate 184,815,288 of NC_136423.1, forward strand.
AAAGTGTGCCTAGGGCCTTCATTAGCCTTAAAACAAATGCCTAGAAACTATCCTACATGTGCTTGGGACTTGAAAGCATAAAAACACCCATCCCATGAGAGTTTACGGCAGTAAACTCCAAAGGAAATGGTCTTTGGGCCGAAAACTCCTAAAAGGAGTGTATTAATGCCCTAAACTACCCAAAGGATTAAACCACGAAGTAGAACTTATTCTAGAAATCAAGTAACACTTCAAAACAAATAATGTCAACATGTTTGAGAGCTTACGACCGTAAACTCAAGGGTTTAAGACCTTAAACTCCTTGTGTGGAGTTTATTGAAGAGTAATCACATATATAAGGTCCTTGGGAACTTTAAACCCCTTTAGCCTTGTCCCACAACAACTTAGAGGCAACCCTTAAGACTTATAACACCTATACAAGGTGTTTTCATGTTCAAGAGTGTCCTAACTTAATCTATTAGTTATTATTTGGCTAATTAGATATATATATGTTCATTATATGCTAACTAGGCTCGTGCGTGTGTACAAGTCTCCGTTTGCCACCTAAAACAGTATCCGACACTCCAATCCAATCCACTCACCACAAGTGAGTTCATACCCCTTTAATTAACCTTTGAAATACTTCTAAATGTTTTAAATGCTTTATGTAAGAGATACAAGTTAAATACTTATAGTTATTACATCAATCACATGTGATTAATAACTATAAAACCAATGATTTTATTACTGTTCAAACTGTTTATCAAACTGTTTTACTTCAAACTGCTTTACAAACTCTTTTACTTATCAAATACTTTTATTTAAACTTTGTTATGCTTCTTATAAATTGCATGCCCATATATGTATAGATATATAAGCAATCTTTAAAGGGCTTAGGAAGGCCATCCGCCTTATTTCCTTTTCCTCGATTTGGATGTGGTCTGGTGGGATTTCGGGTAGCCATCCGAAGGTCGTTTCAATATTAATTATATATAAAGTGTACATATATAGACATAAAAGTACTTCCATATTCATGCGTATTATACATCATTAGTAAGTTACTATCGGGGTAACACGGGATCATACTACTACAATTTCTCAATCAATGATTCAATTCATTCATGAGTCAATGCTTATTACTATGAGAACATATACAACTATACCAGAAAAGAACATATACAACTATACTAGAAGAAGAACATATACAACTATATTAGGAACATAACATATACAACGATACGAGAACAAGTAACATTACATTACATATACATGAGTACGTTAACAATTATGATCCACTGTATCGGAGCATACCTTAAATGTCATGGCCCGAGTTGTAGCCAAAATTCTCTTGGAGGGAGAGCGTGAGTTTGCATATAGATCTATATTGGATTGACTATCCTACACCTTGCTACTAGCTACAGCCGGACCTGCAGGTCTGCGGGTGCCAAACGTCATTCCGTTTTACGACCATTCGTATGTCGTTGTTGCCAGTCAATAGTATGGTGCAATTAATCACATGATACCTTAATATAAATCCGGTTTAAGGTAGTTAGTACAGCAGTAGTTCCTATAATACAACACTACAGTACTACAATAATTTATCCTTTATATACATTTAGTGATCATTTCACTTAAACATAAATGTACAAACTATATTTGGTTAATGATAGTTACACTTGGGAAAATTACACACTTCTACGATAAACGAACGTACAAAACAGTTACGCCTTGGTAGAAGGCTACTTTTAAATAGAAAATATAGGTTTTTCTAAGAGATTCAAACTTTGACAACCATGTACAAACATTTACATACTTTTATCACCAATGCTTACAAACTTATGTTTAAAACGATGTTTAAACATTTTGATACAAACACTGACACTAAAATACTTATGAACTTACCAGCTTAATGCTAATAAACTCTTTCAAAATAACTTGTATTCTCAGGTCATCATTAGACAGGTACCGAGGCCAGCTTTTGAGAAGATGGAGCGCATCCAAGACTCATCTTATTATTTTGATTCACATTATTTTTGGTGTCTATAACTGTAAAGAACACGCTTGTATTAAAATTATATATTTAATGCAATGGATGATGTTGTTTGCTTGTTTACTTTTACTGTGTTGTGATACTTTACATGACGTCATCCGCCCCAGAACGTTTTCGCCGTTCTCGGTTTTGGGGTGTGATAGATTAGTATCAGAGCATTGTTTATAGTGAATTGAGTATATCAACCCATAAAAGATATACTAACTATAAACCCATTTGGGATTAAAACACTCTGACCAAGAGTTTATACTTTAAATATTAAAGTATTTAATTAAGTATACTAGTCTGCATTCATACTAAAAATCAGTGTCATAATGAAAAGAACAAAAGTATTACGATTGTTAAATATCACAAGTGAGCTTGGGGATGTATGGTCAGTCCTGGGAATGGCATAGCCTGATCAACTATGCTGGTCCGAGGAGTGATTAGCATATGCCCTAGAAGAGTTGTGATATGTTAACAAGTCTAAAAACTTACCAACAATTCCACAAAGAGATCAGTAGAACCTAAACTTAAAATACTATAGGTGTATTTTGTACTACTACTAGATACATATATACTATATTCTTATACCTCTCTTCTCGCGTAGATTTAAATGGCTGGATTCCATCACGACGACCCGTACTTTCCAAATGAAGGCAATGTCGGGTGGATCGAAGAAGAGCCCGGAGGTGAGCATCCAATCCCTTTGGATGATCACATCGCAGAAGGCTTTTCTGATGGATCCGACACTGAGCCTGAAGTCAACAACCTACCGCTAGTAGGTCAAGCCCCGAACAACAACCCCCGACTAGCTTTTCCAGGTCCTACACCCTTGTGGGCAACCAACTTGAATCGCTGGAGTGACGAACAAGGTCAACCCTTACCTTACTTTGGGGACCGAAGCTTTTACAACATCAGCGAAGGTGGTTTTGCTGACCGAGCTCTGCCCTTCATTATCCGCAGAATAGCTCGTAATGTTTAGCAGGGTCGAGCAGCCATCGAACGGGTCTTGGAGATTGATGCCAACTCTGGTGTCAACACAGTCCGCATCCGCCATCTTGAAGAAGACATGGAACGGACCCGGAGAACCAATGAAACCCTGCAGCAACAACTGGCTGCCTCCCAAGCTGAAGTCTTGGAACTTCCAGCCCGTCAGAGGGCTCAGGAGCGACACCTTCAAGAGGTGTTTCGTCAAGTGGCAGACCTTAGGGTTCGCCCGAGGATTTCCCATCGCCGTTAGAAGATGTCTAGTACATCTTTGTCTTTTGGTTAAGGAATAGCCTTTAATATCTGTGCTCTAAGTAGCACTTTTCTGTAAAATATTCCTAACTTTCAGTACTCTAATTAGGAATCTAAGAACTGTCAAACTCTTCCGTATGGTATGATGTAAGACCTACTGTTAGGTCGATTTTCTCTGAACTTATTACATCGGTAATACCAGTAATATTGACGTCTATCTAATCTGTCGGAAAAATCTGTACACTTGTGTTTTCCTACTAATATTCTTTTTCGTGATCTCAAACACTCATTCAATTGTTGGGCTAGGGTTAGTTAGTCCATGTGTCACTCTCGCCTCACTTACAATTGATTCTTACCACTTTGTTTATCTTTATAAACTTATAGCTAAAAGATGCCTCCTCGCAAATCTACCAGGAATAACCCTGCACCTCCACCTCCCCCTCCTCCGGTCATCAATACTGCAGCCCTGAATGCTGTCGTAGCCGCAGAAGTGTCAACTACCATGGCTTAGTATCACTCTTCTGATGCCAGTAGAGGTGGAACCCCTGTTGAATCAATTCCAGTTGAAACCCCTGTGCGCTCGAGAGAATGCTCCTACAAGGATTTCACCAACTGCAAGCCGAAGTCCTTTCATGGGACCGGCGGAGTCATTGCCCTCTCGCAACGGTTCGAGAAGATTGAATCAGTCTTCGAAATATGTTCATGCCCTGCTGCGAGCAAAGTCAAATATGCTACATGCACTTTCGAAGGAAAGGCCCTGACATGGTGGAACGGCCATTTTAAAGTGCTAACTCTCGTAGTGGCGAATGATATGGGCTGGGAAACCATGAAGGACCTCATGATTGAGGAATACTGCCCGAGGGGCGAGATCCAGAAATTGCAGCAGGAGCTTTGGAGCCTAACCATGAAGGGCACCAACGTAGTCGCTTACACCGCCAGATTCAGCGAACTGGTGGCCCTCTGCCCCAATATGGTTCCCACTAAAGGGAAAAAGATCGAAAGGTGCATATGGGGACTAGTTCCTCCGTATCAGGGGAATGTCGTATCATCAAACCCCGCTACTTTCGACAGTGCCAAGCGACTGGCATAGCAACTCATTGACCATGGAGTCAACACCCCTGCAACAACAACCATCCTAGCCATCCTGGAACCCTCAAAACCTGCTGACACTAAGCGAAAGTTCTGGGAAGACAAGAAGAAATAGCGAGCTGCCAAAAAGCAGCAAGTTGTGGTTGTGCATGCCGCGATAACCCCTGTTGCTGCTACTGCTCAGTGAGGAAGTATGCTGGAAGTTTTCCTAAGTGCAACAAATGCAACTTCCACCACAACGGCCCCTGCCGTGAAATGCAGTGCTCTAACTGCAACAGGAAAAGACACATCGTCCGTTTCTGTAAATCCCTGGCGAGGCCGATCACCCAAGTCCCCGACTCTGGCGCAAGCCTGACCTGCTATGGATGTGGTGAAGCGGGCCACTATAAGAGGGACTACCCCAAAGCGAAGAATGTTGGCGGAGCAGGGAGGGTACTGGCAATAGGCCATGGGGAAGCAGTTGTTGACCCGACGGTGGTAACTGGTACGTTCCTCCTCGATAACTCCTATGCATGCATTATGTTCGATAGTGGAGCGGTGCGAAGCTTCGTGAACCATCAATTTGCTTGGATGCTTAAACAACAACCACACGCACTTAAAGAACAATTCATGGTAGAAATGGATAATGGAAAAACAGAAAACACAAATAGCATATACTTAGGTTGTACCCTAACTCTAGATAAACATTCATTCCCAATCGACCTTATGCCAGTCTCGATTAAAAGCTTCGACGTTATCATCGGCATGGATTGGTTGAGTCTTCAACGCGCCGACATCATGTGCTTCGAGAAAGCAGTCCGTCTAAACCTCCCGTCTAATGAAACTCTTATCGTCTACGGCGACAAACCTGGTGCGAGTCTCCGTATTATATCAAGTATTCAAGCACGGAAATATCTACGTAAAGAATACCATGCATTTCTTGCTCACGTCGTCGACACGAGCCTCGAAACGAAAGAATTAAAGAACATTCCAGTAGTGAGCGACTTCCCCGACATTTTCCCAGAAGAGCTACTAGGATTACCTCTGCAACGACAGGTCGAGTTCAGAATCGACTTAGTCCTAGGAGCTACCCTAGTAGCCAAGTCGCCCTACCGTTTAGCACCAGCAGAGATGCAGGAACTATCTGGTCAACTTAACGAACTACTCAGCAAGGGCCTTATAAGACCAAGTTTCTCACCTTGGGGAGCACCGGTCTTGTTCGTTAAAAAGAAAGACGGATCATTCCGTATGTGTATCGACTACAGAGAACTCAACAAACTAACGGTCAAAAATCGTTACCCTCTGCCTCGCATAGATGATCTATTTGACCAACTGCAAGGGGCGAACTACTTTTCCAAAATTGATCTGAGATCCGGATATCACCAGTTACGAGTGCTAGAGGAGGATGTTCCGAAGATAGCCTTCCGAACTCGTTACGAACACTATGAGTTCGTAGTGATGCCATTCGGGTTGACCAATGCGCCCGCAGTCTTGATGGATCTAATGAATAGAGTATGCCGACCTTACTTGGATCAGTATGTCATTGTATTCATTGATGACATCCTGATCTACTCCCGAAGTAAGGAAAAGCATGGCGATCATCTGCGACAAATTCTAGGAACTTTACGAGCGGAGAAGCTCTATGAGAAGTTCTCTAAGTGTGAATTTTGGATCCGAAGAGTCGAATTCTTAGGACACGTGGTAAGTGAAGAGGTAATCCACGTGGACCCATCCAAAATTAAGGCCATTGAGAACTAGTTAGCACTGAAGATGCCTACAGAAATTCATCAATTTCTAGGTCTCGCTGGCTACTACCGCAGGTTCATACAGAACTTCTCCCGAATTCCGAAACCCCTTACAACACTGACCCAGAAAGGCGTGGCCTTTGACTGGGAAGAGAAACAGGAGAGAGCGTTCCAAACGCTCAAGCGAGCCTTATGCACTACACCAATACTATCCCTCCCCGAAGGAATAGAAGACTTCGTAGTCTATTGCGATGCATCGAATTAGGGGCTCGAGTGTGTGCTGATGCAGTGAGGTAAGGTCATCGCCTAAGCCTCGAGACAGCTGAAGACACACAAAGTTAACTACATAACCCACGATCTTGAACTAGGAGCAGTGGTGTTTCTCTAAAGATCTGGAGACATTACTTGTACGGAACGAAAAGCACTATGTTTACCGACCACAAGAGTTTACAACACATATTCGATCAGAAGGAGCTCAACATGAGACAACGACGGTGGGTCGAGCTACTTAGTGACTACGAATGCGATATTCGTTATCATCCGGGTAAATCCAACGTAGTAGCAGACGCCCTAAGTCGGAAGGAATATTCTGGTCACAGGTTCAAGTCATTGACAATGACCATCCATTCACACTTGTCTAAGCAAATTCAGGCGGCCCAACTTGAAGCCATGAAACCTGAAAATGTGACTAGTGAATCCCTTAGAGGAATGGATAAGAATTTAGAAGCCAAGGGTGGCAGAGCCTTATATTTCATGAACCGGATCTGGATACCGAAACACGGTGGTTTCCGAGACTTGGTCATAACCGAAGCACACAACACCCGGTATTCCGTCCACCTAGGTTCAGATAAGATGTATCTAGATCTTAAAAATCTATACTGGTGGCCTAATATGAAAGCGGAGATTGCTACCTTCGTAAGTAAATGCCTTACTTGCGCAAAGGTTAAGGTCGAGTACCAGAAACCCTCCGATTTACTACAACAACCAGAGATTCCAGAATGGAAGTGGGAGCGTATCACTATGGATTTCATAACCAAGTTTCCCAAGACAACGGGTGGACTTAATACCATATGTGTCATCATCGATAGATTGACCAAGTCTGCACACTTCCTGCCTATCAAAGAAACTGACAAGATGAAGAAACTTACGAGAACATACATTAGGGAAATCGTACGACTATATGGTGTACCTATATCCATTATCTCCGATAGAGATAGTAGGTTCACCTCAAGATTCTGGCAATCGCTACAATACTCCCTGGGAACAAGGCTGGACATGAGCACAGCCTACCATCCATAGACCAACAGACAAAGTGAGAGAACCATCCAAACACTAGAAGATATGCTGAGAGCCTGTGTGATCGACTTTGGAAAGGCAGGGGATACTCACTTACCCCTTGTTGAATTTTCTTATAATAACAGTTATCACATGAGCATCAAGGCTGCTCCATTTGAAGCCCTCTACGGCCGAAAGTGCGGATCCCCTTTGTGCTGGGCTGAGGTGGGTGATACCCAATTAGCTAGGGGGAAAGCTTCTGACAGTAATCTCACTGGTCCAGAGATCATTCGGGAAACGATGGAGAAAATCATTCAGATCCGTGAACGACTGAAAGCCTCTAGAGACCGACAGAAGAGCTACGTTGATAAGCGAAGGAAACCTTTGGAATTCTAGGTGGGAGACCGAGTCCTTCTTAAAGTCTCACCCTGGAAGGGCTTGATACGCTTCGGTAAGCGTGGGAAGCTTAATCTAAGGTATATAGGACCCTTCGAGATTCTCGTAAGAATCGGCCCTGTAGCTTACAAACTCAACCTACCCAACGAACTCCGTAACGTACATTCTCCATTCCACGTATCTAACTTGAAAAAGTGTCTGTCCAACGAGACTCTTGTATCCCACTTGACGAGATCGAGATCAACGAGAGCCTCAACTTCGTGGAAGAACCGGTAGAGATCATGAAGCGTGAGGTCAAGCAGACGAAGCAAAGTCGTATCCCGATCGTGAAGGTTCGCTGGAACGCCAAGCAAGGACCGGAATTCACTTGGGAATGCGAGGATCAGATGAAATTTAAATACCCTCATCTTTTCGCTTAGTTATTTGTAACTTCTTAATTGCTTAAATTCTAATTTCGGGACAAAATTCCTTCTAACGGGGGGATGATGTGACAACCCGAAATTTCCATTCTGTACAAACAATATCACTTCAATAGAAGTTATATCAGTCACAGTTAATTTTCAGACTATTTCATATAAGTTTGAGTACTTCAAGGTTTACACTTCAGGAAATATCAGGAGAGTGGATGCACTAGGGTTTTGTACAACACTGTTATTCTAACACTCTGTTATATTAGAAATCATTTCGAGAATAAAAATATTTTCTACCAAAAATATCTCTGGACTATAAATAGAATTCTGAACCAAATTCATTCATTATGCGCATTTCCAACTAGAGAAAAACCATTTTCTCTCTCACGGATCTTCGGGTTTTTATCCCAAATCGTGTGTACACTTCTTTAGTTGTCTTATAATGCTTATTATGTGCTTAATAACTTAGATTAGATAGCAAATCTGTGAGATTCGGGAGTTTACCGCCCAAGAACGTTCTTGGAGAGTAAACTCCAATATGAGGCTTAAATGCTACCTAGTCTTTTCCCCATGATAAGTAGCGAACTTAGGCTTATTTATAAATGTATTTAAGACTAGGAAACAATCAAAAACACCAAGATCTAGGTGTTCACGGCCCAAGAAATTCTTGGACCGTGAACTCCAAAATCAAGGGCCAAAGAGTGTTTTAATCACTCCTAAAGCCTTGGACTTTAACCTCTATTTAATGCTAGCTAATTTATGGACTTTAAAACATCAAAGACACCTCCCAAAGTGAGTTTACGGCCTTATTAATGTTCTTGGACCGTGAACATCAATCAAGGGCACCAAAGTGTGCCTAGGGCCTTCATTAGCCTTAAAACAAATGCCTAGAAACTATCCTACATGTGCTTGGGACTTGAAAGCATAAAAACACCCATCCCATGAGAGTTTATGGCAATAAACTCCAAAGGAAATGGTCTTTGGGCTGAAAATTCCTAAAAGGAGTGTATTAATGCCCTAAACTACCCAAAGGATTAAACCACGAAGTAGAACTTATTCTAGAAATCAAGTAACACTTCAAAACAAATAATGTCAACATGTTTGAGAGCTTACGGTCGTAAACTCAAGGGTTTACAACCGTAAACTCTTTGTTTGGAGTTTATTGAAGAGTAATCACATATATAAGGTCCTTGGGAACTTTAAACTCATTTAGCATTGTCCCACAACAACTTAGAGGCAACCCTTAAGACTTATAACACCTATACAAGGTGTTTTCATGTTCAAGAGTGTCCCAACCTAATCTATTAGTTATTATTTGGCTAATTAGATATATATATATATATATATATATATATATATATATGTGTGTGTGTGTGTGTGTGTGTTCATTATACGATAACTAGGCTCGTGCGTGTGTACAAGTCTCTGTTTGCCACCTAAAACAGTATCCAACACTCCAATCCAATCCACTCACCACAAGTGAGTTCATACCCCTGTAATTAACCTTTGAAATACTTCTAAATGTTTTAAATGCTTTATGGGGGGGATATAAGTTAAATACTTATAGTTATTACATCAATCACATGTGATTAATAACTATAAAACCAATGATTTTATTACTGTTCAAACTGTTTATCAAACTGTTTTACTTCAAACTACTTTACAAACTCTTTTACTTATCAAATACTTTTATTTAAACTTTCTTATACTTCTTATAAATTGCATGCCCATATATGTACAGATATATAAGCAATGTTTAAAGGGCTTAGAAAGGCCATCTGCCTTATTTCCTTTTCCTCAATTTGGATGTGGTCTGGTGGGATTTCGGGTAGCCGTCCGAAGGTCGTTTCAATATTAATTATATATCAAGTGTACATATATAGACATAAAAGTACTTCCATATTCATGCGTATTAGTTACATCATTAGTAAGTTACCATCGGGGTAACACAGGATCATACTACTACAATTTCTAGATCAATGAGTCAGTTCATTCATGAGTTAATGCTTATTACTATGAGAACATATACAACTATACTAGAAAGGAACATATACAACTATACTAGAAGAAGAACATATACAACTATACTAGGAAAAGAACATATACAACGATACTAGAATAAGTAACATTACATTACATATACATGAATACGTTAACAATTGTGATCCACTGTATCAGAGCATACCTTAAATGTCATGGCCCGAGTTGTAGCCAGAATTCTCTTGGAGGGAGAGCGTGAGTTTGTGTATAGATCTATACTGGATTGACTATCCTACACCTTGCTGCTAGCTACAGCCAGACCTGCAGGTCTGCGGGTGCCAAACGTCATTCCGTTTTACGACCATTCGTATGTCGTTGTTGCCAGTCAATAGTATGGTGCAATTAATCACATGATACCTTAATATAAATCCGGTTTAAGGTAGTTAGTACAGCAGTAGTTCCTATAATACAACACTACAGTACTACAATAATTTATCCTTTATATACATTTAGTGATCATTTCACTTAAACATAAATGTCCAAACTATATTTGGTTAATGATAGTTACACTTGGGAAAATTACACACTTTTACGATAAACGAACATACAAAACAATTACGCCTTGGTAGAAGGCTACTTTTAAATAGAAAATATAGGTTTTTCTAAGAGATTCAAACTTTTACAACCATGTACAAACATTTACATACTTTTATCACCAATGCTTACAAACTTATGTTTAAAATGATGTTCAAACGTTTTGATACAAACACTGACACTAAAATACTTATGAACTCACCATCTTAATGTTGATAAACTCTTTCAAAATAACTTGTATTCTCAGGTCATCAGTAGAAAGGTACCGAGGCCAGCTTTTGAGAAGATGGAGCGCATCCAAGACCCATCTTATTATTTTGATTCACATTATTTTTGGTGTCTATAACTGTAAAGAACATGCTTGTATTAAAATTATATATTTAATGCAATGGATGATGTTGTTTGCTTGTTTACTTTTACTATGTTGTGATACTTTACAAGACGTCATCCGCCCCAGAACGTTTCCGTCGTTCTCGGTTTTGGGGTGTGACAACACATGACCGGAGGATCCATATCAAGTTATAGCCATGAGAGTCATCATTTGTGTATGTTGTATTTTGGAGAACTCACTAAGCTTCATCCTTACCGTGTAGTGTGATATGTGTTTCAGGTACTTCTCAGGACCACGGGAAGGCGCCGGCGTGATTGTACACATGTAACATCGTGATTTTCACCATAATTTTTTTTCTTTTTAAAACATTTATTTAACAAAATATGTTGGCGGAAGACTTAGTTTTTAAAAAAAATTCAAATCACAACGTTACCTCCAAAATCAAAATCATGATTCTAACTCGTTTAAAAGTAAACAAACTACTTTAAAGTGAATAATCAAAAACATGTCCAAGAGTGGTATCGTTAATATAAATCTACTACCCATAAGAACCCGTCTCACCAAGGCTAATCTTCTAAACTGCATGCACTAATCAAGGCACAAAAGAGAAAAGATACAAGTGTCAGGCCCTTCTGAGTGAGTTCATAAAGTTGCACATAAAACATACAAACCCCAAATGGGTCAATTATTAATTATATGATGAAGCATAAAAATGATAGACAAATAACAAATAACAAACAACCACATATCATAATTCTTCAATCACATATTCAACTACAATTCTACCACATACTTTATATGATCAGACAAATACCATAAACAACCTCATAGAATATAAATAATCACATTTCATGTAAACAAAATTTCATTATCTATTCAACCATCAATTATATAACCAAGCAAATAGCGAACAACGTTGAATCATTTACATCATATTTAATTTAAACCATTTGCAATATAACATTTCACCGTATCATTTAATTTCAATTCAACCAAATATAGTTATCAACTTAATTCAACCGTTTATTACATATAAATTAATTTAACATTTAGTATACGAAATTTCTTGCAATAATATTAAATTTCAATTCAACCAATTACAATTATTACCTTAAAACAATCGATTATTACATATAATTTAACTCGCCATTTGTTATATGTTATTGCTATCAACCGATTATCATATGCAAGTTCAACTCAACCGGTTATCATATATATTCACCTTTCAATCGGTTATCTACTTTGGGGGTTTTCTTAGTGACATCCTACCCAGCAACTTAACCTTGTTCACTACTCGTGTGCTCAGCCAGTTTAGTCCTCTAAGTGGCTCATGACTTCCACTAGCATTCACCAACCGCAAGACTTCCACTGTTACTCCGATGTATAAAGCACAAGTACTTCACGGTGTCATTCAGGACCGGTACAAACAGTGTCAATTCTACCGATACACCTCCTGATTCCCATGTGATGTTTGATCTCGTCACACCATAAAGTGAACACCACTCTAGTTCCCGTACACCGAGGTGCACACGAACCACGTGACACACGACCGTCTAGAAAGACCGTGTAACTAATCACCATTATAGCTTAAGCTCTTTCAACCAATTAAACTTGCAGGGTTCTTCCCATGACACCATTATACCCCACAAACAAACAATCATACATCAACGTAGACGACATGTTACTCATACAACCTTAACGAGCATAAAACATGTAATAAAATTTATCATATTATCGCCTTACAATAGCATATGTCAAAAAATTCATTACAACTTCAATTCAAAATGAGCATGCTAGATGATCAACCAATTTACGCAATATAGCACGTAACAAAATGGCATACCATCAATCAAGCATAACATATGACTCTTGATTCCATTAGGCATGATCATCGCAAACAAATTCAACTAGCATATATCAATCATAACATCATATCAACATATACCAATGCATAACTATACACAATGTGCAAACAATAGGATTTACCAAACAAGCATTAGCAACTCTAGCATGATCCTAATTAGCATCAATAACCCACTTATGCGATGTAGTTTTTGGTTATGCACTACAGTTAGGAAATTTATCGACTCATACCAAAAACTAGCTTGTCATATACATCAAGTACATCAAAGTGTAAGCAACATAGCAATTAGGTCATAACATGGCAATAGCACAAAGCATATATTAGCATCACAAATATCATATCATCATCAAGCACAAGTAATGACATAGTCATCCTAAAGTGAATCAAATCACCATCTACGGATTACACATTTCAATCATGCAACCTTAATGAGTCAAAACTATGAACTCACCTTAATTTTCGGCAATGCAATTACTCCAACGTACACTCATAGCTCCTCAAATTGATATGGTACCTAAACATCGTTATACTTCAGTTTAGATTTTGTATTTTAACAAATTACATTATAATTTAATTAACCTAAACTCATTTGCAACTACGTCTAATTTAGTTTCTTTAATCAACATGTCTAAAACAATAACTCTAATTGTTTAAGAAACACTTTAGATTAAAATTTAATAGCCTAGATATAGCTTATAGTTATGTTACATTTAGATTATATTAAAATAACCTAATTAGATAATTAATCAATATTATAACTCCTTGTTTCATGGAGTGGTAGGAAAATGCACCTCCATATATAAATATGTAACCCATTAAGTGAAATCATTGAATCAATAAGCTTACGTTACTAATTAGAACTAAAACCAAAGAATATGTCAGGAAAACTCACCGGTATGATTATCTCCCGTAAACAGAATATCACCATTACAACATATCGTGTCCACGGTACCATCATTACCATGTCGGAAAATGCAACAAAAATGATCAAAACTTAGAATGTAGTTCCATTGCCGACTACATCTATCTTACCAAAAATTTTAACCATCACCGTCTTTTATGGGGTGTTTCATGAACTCACATGAAACATGAACACTCTACTTAATCCGACCTTAACATCTAGGTGATAGCAAACGATGCCAACAACTTGCATGTGTCCCGATCACTGCTTTTCTCCATGGCTTTTAACTGCCTTCGATCAACCGCACCCATGCTAATAGAGACACTCTTAGAAGTAATTGACAACACCCTCCAAAAATAGACTTACATACATGATTATCTGAAAGTTTATCCAAGTGCAACCATCATTCATGGAAATTTTCACGGAAACAACTGAACGGGTTCAAGGCTTCCCCGACGTGACTGCCCTCTCCTACCAATCATGTCACCAAAAAACATCGACTTCTATTGCTACCCTCTCTCACATTCACTCTTGTTTTCTTCCTTACGGAAAGCATTTGAACTTCATGTTCACTCCAGCGTTTCTTTGCTCGTGTATATCTCCCTATTCTAATAAAAGAGTAGTTTTTTGCCATGTGTCACGAAGTTAGGCATTGTAATTAATTTCATGACACTTGTCAATATATTGATTCTCCATTTCAAAATTTAAATTTCTCATTTAATTACATTAAATTAATAACATTAGAATAAAAAATAAAATAAATTTTATACAAATTATAAGATGATATAATTTTACTTATTTATTTGAATCAACAATTATAATTTTATATATAAGTAAAAAAAATATCTCTTAATTAATAAGTTAATTTAAATTAATTAATTAATTAATAGTTTTGAGTTTTTACTTAAAAAGTTTAATTAATTATGTAATCGTGGTTCCCATGTGTTATAAACTAGTGTATATATATACTACAAAACCAAAAGACTTCCACACATATACTCTGTGTAACTCATGAATTTATAGCGAGGGTTTCTCAATCATATCTTGAATTCCATCAATCATTAACAGATTATAAAGAATTCGTTTTTAAATAGATTTACAAAATTGGTCCTCGCTCCTTCACTATTTGTTCAAAATTTACCTTTAACTTTCCCAATTTTATTTGACCTTCATTAACTATTATATTTGATTTGTCATTTTAACTAGGGGTGGAATTGGTACGGTGTCGATTCTTTTTTCTCTAAACCGTGTACCGTACAAATTATAATTGGTATACAAAATTTGCTACCAGAACCGTACCAAGTATACCTGGCACCAATGGAGTTTGCCTTGCGTCTTGTCCCGGATGAGCTGACAAAGATCGACAAGTACGCTAAGGGACTCCCACAAGAGTAAGCGGTGTCAGTGCCTCAGACACATACTCTGGAGGCAGCTATATGGGCTGCCAAATCTGTGGAGGATATGATTAAGGGAAGAGCTGCCATCAAGGTTGAGGTTGGTGAGAAGAGGAAATTTGAAGGGTCTTTTAAACTCAACAACAAGAAGAGCAAATTTGGTTCGAAGAAGTTCGAGGGAGGAGGAAATAACTCGAAATGGTGCGAAAAGTGCAAGAAGAAGCACTCTAGAAAATGTAGCGAGGAAGTAACTTGCTACAAGTGTAGGGAAATGGGGCACTATGCTAATGAGTGCACCATCAACAAGAGGGTGTGCTACGAGTGCCGTGAAGAAGGGCACATCGCCAAGGATTGCCCGAAGAAGAAAGACACGGCAAAGCCCAACGTTCCACCAAAGCCAAAGGGAAGAGCCTTCCAGATGATGCTCGAGGCTGCGAAGGAGGCAGCAGATGTTGCTTCAGGTACCTTTCTTGTAAATGGTTTACCTGCTAATATACTATTTGATATCGGAGCCAACTACTCCTTTGTGTCGTGTAAATTTGGTGGGAAACTAGCATTACCTATAGAAAAACTTGATAATGCCCTGATTGTAGAAGTTGCTAGTGGCAAGTTTGTACCTGTTAGTAATTGTATTAAGAAGGTAGTCATCGACCTAAACGTAAACGAATTCCACAAAGAGTTATTACCCATAGAGTTAAACGGTTTCCACATCGTTTTGGGTATGGATTGGCTTAGCGCCAACGATGCCGAGATATTGTGCCGAAAGAAGATAGTAAGGGTGAACCCACCCAAAAAAGAGTTGTTTACGGTGTACGGGGACAAACGTAGAGTAAATTCTGGAATCATCACCCTGATGAAAACCAGAAAATGTTTGTCCAAATGATGTGCATCATATTTGGCGTTTGTTATCGATGATAAGAAGGAGAAGAAGGAGGTGCAGAGCATACCTATCGTGTGTGATTATCCGGAAGTCTTTCCTAAAGATCTTCCCGGATTACCACCAGATAGGCAAGTGGATTTTCGGATAGACTTGTTACCAGGTACAACACTGATAGCAAAGGCACCTTACCGACTAGCACCGACGGAGATGAAGGAGCTCATGACGCAACTTTAGGAGTTGTTGGACAACGGTTTCATTCGACCTAGTTCATCGCCCTGGGGAGCTTCGGTGTTATTCGTGAAAAAGAAGGACGGAAGCATGAGGATGTACATAGACTACCAAGAGTTGAATAAGGCAACGGTGAAGAACAAGTATCCATTGCTGAGGATTGATGACATATTTGATCAGCTTCAAGGTTCGAGCTACTTCTCAAAGATCGATCTTAGTTTAGGATATCATCAGCTGAAGGTAAGAGAGCACGATATTGAGAAAACTGCATTTAGAACAAGATATGGACACTACAAGTTCTTGCTTATGTCGTTTGGACTGACCAATGCTCCGGCAGCATTCATGGATTTGATGAATAGGGTTTGTAAACCACTCCTCGATAAATCCATGATAGTGTTCATCGACGAAATTCTGATCTACTCGAAAAGCCGAGAGGAGCACGACAAGCATCTACGGGAAGTGTTGGAAGTATTAAAGAAGGAGAAGATTTATGCTAAGTTCTCCAAGTGTGATTTTTGGATCTGAGAAGTCCAATTCTTGGGTCATGTGGTTAACCAAGAAGGGATGATGGTTGACCCAGCAAAAATCGAAGCGGTAATGAAGTGGGAACGTCCAAAGAGTCCCATGGAGATTCGAAGCTTCCTTGGATTAGCTGGATATTATCGATGATTTATCCAAGGCTTTTCTTCGATAGCCTCTCCATTGACATCTTTGACCCATAAAGGAGCTACATACACTTGGAATGAGAAGCATGAGGAAGCGTTCGAGAAACTAAAGAAGAAGTTATGTGAAGCACCAATACTTTCTCTACCCGATGAAGCTGAAGACGTTGCGGTTTATAGTGATGCATCTGGAGTCGGGTTGGGTTGTGTTCTGACCCAAAGAGAAAAGGTGATAGAATACGCATCTCGACAATTGAAGGAGCATGAAAAGAACTACCCCACTCACGATTTGGAGTTGGCAGCGGTACTTTTTGCCTTGTAGATATGGAGACATTACCTCTATGGCACAAACTGCAAACTTTTCACTGATCATAAGAGTCTTCGGTATCTTTTTAATCAGAAAGAATTGAATATGAGGAAACGACGCTGGCTGGAATTACTCAAGGACTATGACTGTGAGATACTTTACCACCCTGGTAAACCAAATGTTGTCGCTGATGCTCTCAGTCGGAAAGTCAATCTTGAAAGGAAAAGGCCAAGAGCATTGAGAATAGAAGTTTTCTCGATGATTGTGGAAAGTATCAGGAAAGCTCAAGAAGAAGCTACAGAGAAGAATGACCGAAAGGAGGAATGTTTGGGAAAAGCGTCTATGTTCGGTACAAACAGTCAATGACTAAAGGTATTCCAAGATCCAATTTTGGTACCTAAAATGGGGGGAATAAGAAATCTTCTGGTGGAAGAAGCTCACAAGACCATGTACTCAATTCATCCAGGTAGCACAAAAATGTATAGGGACCTAAAACCCTACTACCGGTGGCCGACGATGAAACTCGATGTTGTGAAGTATGTGGCCGAGTGTGTGACATGTGCAAGAGTTAAGGCACAACATCAGAAACCGTATGGGAGTTTAGAACCTTTACATGTACCCATGGGTAAATGGGAAGACATCACCATGGATTTTGTGACTAAACTGCCCAGGACGAAGAACAGTCACGACATGATTTGGGTAGTCATGGATCGTTTCACTAAGAGTGCACACTTCATAGCAGCCAACGAGAAGTGGTCTATGGATAAGCTCGCAAATGCTTACGTGAAAGAGATAGTAAGACTTCACGGTGTTCCTCTTACAATTGTATCAGATCATGATAGTCGTTTCACGTCAAGGTTTTGGAGAAGTCTGCAAGAAGAATTGGGTACGAAATTATGTTTGAGTACGGCTTACCATCCACAAACTGATGGTTAGAGCGAAAGAACGATTCAAACACAGGAAGATATGCTGAGAGCATGTACCCTTGAGTTACAAGGGAATTGGAACGAGCACTTACCTCTGGCAGAATTTTCCTACAATAATAGTTTTCACTCGAGCATCAAGATGGCGCCTTATCAAGCTTTATATGGACAGAAGTGTCGTACGCCATCTTGTTGGCTTGAAGCCGGAGTGAAGCAGTTTATGGGCCCCGAGATAGTCCATGAGACTGCTGAGAATTCGAAAGTGATTGGGGAAAGGATGTTAGCAACTCAGGATCATCAAAAGAGCTATGATGACAAGAAAATACGACCAATGACTTTTGATGTTGGGGATTCTGTTTTGCTTAAAGTCTCACTGTGGAAAGGACTTTTACGATTCGGGAAACAAAGAAAGTTGAGTCCAGGGTTTATTGGACCATTTAAAGTTCTTTAGAAGATTGGGAACCAAGCTTACAAGCTGGAATTGCCTGAAGAACTCAATGGTATTCATAACACCTTCCATGTGTGTTATTTGACGAATTTCACGGGAGAAGTTCCCGACATAATTCCAATCTCGGAGTTAAGAATGGATGAGAATAAGAGGCTAATAGAAGAGCCCGTGGCAATTGTTGACCGTAAGACTAAGAAGTTACGATGCAAGATGGTCGAATTAGTGCTAGTCCGATGGAAACATTCGAATGGGCTGAATCTCACTTGGGAAAGAGAGAGTGACATGATGAGTCGCTATCCACATCTGTTTGCTGATGCATAATTCCGGGATGGAATCATCCTAAGGGGGGGGGGGAGAATTGTAACATTTGGGTTTCAGGGCTAAGCATATTCGGGCGATGTCATAGTCTAGGTCAACTATTGTAACTCTTTTTGAAGTAATAAAGATGAAATATTTGAATTCCATGTGAATTATGTGTATTTGTGTGCTTGTTACTTAATTATAAAGATATAATTAATAAAGAATAAAAATAAGCGTCAAAATTAAAGTGTGATATAATTCCTATATCTTTACATGAAGTTGTCGTGGTCGAAACAAGGATTTTGGGGATATAAAGAATGCCGGAATCCGATTTATAACGAAGAAGTTATGACCCGTCGAAGTTTCGCGACGGAACCAACACGGCACCAGAAAGTGTAAAAAGTGAATTTATGATAGAAGACTTTTTAGCCTTATTAATCTAAAACAAAGTCGTATAGTATGTTAAACCGAGAAAATCTATAAAAAGAACACTCAAATCTGACTTCGTATGAGGAAGTTATGATTTTTCAAAGTTTCGGCTTAGCTGTGTACAGCCCGAAACTAGAATTTTAGTTCGAGTGATTTTTGGCTTACGCAACCTAAATGAGAGTTGAAGATCTCATTAATAGGAACTCAACGGTAAAAAGAAAGACGAAAACGGAGTCCGTATGTAGAAGTTATGAATTTTACATGAACATTTAGCAGTATAATCTCTTCCTACTATTAAATTTAAGATTGGTCGAGAACTAGCTGATGGAGTCTAAATGAAAGTTTTAAACCTTATTTTTACCTACGCGTGGATATACATAACGTCGAAAACGGAGCTTGTATGCGAAAGTTACGAGGTTTAGAAGTCGGCAGGGTGCTGCTGCAAAAGGGGTGACGTGGCTGAATATGGGCCAAGGCTTTCTCCCCAAGAAAAGCCATCAGGTGATGACACGTGGCACTGACTCGGCGATTCCGTCAAGATTTCACCCTATAAATAGAGGTGTCGGGTTCCCTCACTTCCTCACACCTTCAAACCCTTCTTTCTCTTTCTAGTTTCTCTCTCTAAAGCCCCAAACACCCCGTAAAGTCTAGGTAAACCCATAGCACCCAAAGGAAGCCCTAAGGCTCCCGAAGCATCGATAAAATAGCATTTCGGCTCAGAAACTCTACTCCGGCGGAGCCCGGTTTCCAAGGAAACACGCTGTAAGTGAGTTGTATTTAACCTATCTTTAGTATAGCTTATGTTTTAATATAGTAACATCATTAGGACCTTAAAATAATTATTTGGGCTATTATTATGAGTTATATAGAGTGTTGTTTAACGCTTATATAATAATAATAATAGCTAGACTATTAATTAGTCACGGTTAACGTTAGACTAAACCCTAGTGGTATTGATACTAGGTTTTATCGAGGGATAATTGTTTTGAGATAACGAAGCGCTGCGCGAAGGCATAATCACCACCTTTTTCAAGTGAGTGCATAGTTACTTTTGTATTTTATACAAATTACGTACTGTGTGTGCATATTATCTGTATACTTGCTATCTATGTTGGATGAACAATTTTATACATGTTTTAAATGATTTAAACAGTATATATGTACTTTATATCTACAAAATGTGTTGGGTAAAACATGGGTAGATGTAATAGTTGTTGTGTGACAAAATAAAATGATGAGAGGCCTCGTTATAAATGTTATTGATGATCCAGTCATCTTGCGGAGTATATATGACAACCACGAACTATTCTAGACAGTCCAGTGGAATGCTAGCAGGCTCGCAACCTGTAGGTGTTTATTTGAACTTTGTGCTCACCAGGTGTACTCCATCCCCCACATGGTTGCCTTAAAAACATTTATTGCTAAGGAATCCCCTTAGCAGTAGTGTCCATCCCAATGATAGTCCTTAGACTAGGTCCCTTGTGTTAGATGTTTTAGGGACGTAAAGTGAGGATAACGGGAACGGGTAATCGGGTTTCTTTGGTTTGATAAGGTTAATAAACTTATTTATTGTGGGTTGAAAACCCTATGTGCTCACCAGGCTCCCAAGCTTGATCCACTCAGTTTCTTGTATTACAGGTAGTGGCACATGAGCATAGATGTGATGTCTTGGGATGAGAGATTAAGGGATTTTAGGCCTGTAAATACATAATAATGTAGTAAGGCCTATGATGTATTGTTTATGCTTATGATCTGTATCGAACATGACATCCCAAGTCTTTTTAATGAAATACATTTCTATGGAAATGCTTTTGATAAATCATTATCATATTTTGTTTCGGGACAAATTCAGCAACACTTTTATTTAAAATGTTACTCTGATTTTTAAACAAAGCATAAATAAAATCAATCTTTCTGGCTGTGAAAATGGGGATGTCACAATTGGTATCAGATCATTAGTTAAACAAACTAGGAATTTGTATGATTTCTAGACTTAAACTTAGAATGCTATGTGATGATTGTGAGATGTGAGCACTAGTTTGTTTTAGGAATTATGCCTAAAATGCTTTTATGTGCTAAATGTTATGTGTCTGATATGTTGTTATTTGTTCGGATCTATGGTCTATTACCGACCAGATCTAGAAACCTTATGTGTTTAGGATTCTAAACGTACGACTACGATATTAGAACTAACAAGTAAATGTTTCGGAGAGATAAGGATGATTTAAACGTCTATCCTAAATAAAGATCTAAATTCACCTTATTTGGTGTATAGATCAAAATGACGAGAACCCGCAGTGGAGATGGGAATGCAGAGAGGAATAGGAATCAACCCCAGTGATTCAGCAAATACCTGTCGTAGTACAAGCTGCACCTGAGCCAATCACCATGGCCAGAGTACAAGCCATGATGTAGGCTATGTTAGTTGAACAAAGGGAAAAAATGAGGTGGATGATGCAAGAGAATAGGGACGAAGCCACCGTGCCCATTGTGCAATAGGAGTCGATTCCCGAACAATCGGAGGAAGGAAACTACAATAGGTCAGTGGGCCAAGATGATCCGCCACTTAATTGGGGAAACGGCTAAGATGATGTAGTCGAGAGAAATGGATGCATGTACAAGGATCTTCTGACTTGCAAGCCATTGACTTTCACTGGAAAGGAAGATCCAATCGGAGTCATGGATTGGATCTCAGAGATGGAGTTAGCTTTCATGACATGTGGTTGCAGAGGCAAATTACAAACCACATTTGTTGTACGTTAGTTCCGTGGAGGAGCTGTGCGTTGCTGGAATACCCTGGGGAAGACTTTAAGCCCCAACGAGCCCCTAGAACTGATATGGACAGAGTTCTTAGTAAAGTTCAAGCGAAAGTACTGTTCAGCTCAAAACATGCTCGATTTAGAACCAGTTCCTGACCCTAAAGAAGGGAAGCATGTCAATCGATGAATACACGAACAACTTCATAGAAAAGATGGATTTTGCCTTGCATCTTGTCCCAGATGAGCTGACAAAGATCGACAAGTACGCTAAGGGATTCCCACGGGAGTACGCGGTGTCAGTGCGTCAGGCACATACCCTGGAGGCAGCAATCTGGGCTGCCAAGTCTGTGGAGGATATGATTATGGGAAGAGCTACCAGCAAGCTTGAGGTTGGAAAGAAGAGGAAATTTGAAGGTTCTTCTAAACCCAACAACAAGAAAAGAAAATTTGGTTCGAAGAAGTTCAAGGGAGGAGTAAATGACTCAAAATGGTGCGAGAAGTGCAAGAAGAAGCACTTTGGAAAATGTAGCGAGGAAGTAACTTGCTACAAATGTAGGGAAATGGGGCATTATGCCAATGAGTGCACCATCAACAAGAGGGTGTGCTACGAGTGCCGTGAAGAAGGGCACATCGCCAAGGATTGCCCGAAGAAGATAGACGCGACAAAGACCAACGTTCCACCAAAGCCGAAGGGAAGAGCCTTCCAGATGACGCTCGAGGCTGTGAAGGAGGCAGCAGACGTCGCTTCAGGTACCTTTCTTGTAAATGGTTTTCCTACCAATATACTATTTGATTCCGGAGCCAACTACTCCTTTGTGTCGTGTAAATTTGGTGGGAAACTAGCATTACCTGTAGAAAAACTTAATAATGCCCTGATTGTAGAAGTTGCCAGTGGCAAGTTCGTACCTGTTAGTAATCGTACTAAGAACGTAGTCATCAACCTAAACGGAATCGAATTCCACGAAGAGCTATTACCCATAGAGTTAAAAGGTTTCGACATCGTTTTGGGTATTGATTGGCTTAGCGCCAACAATGCCGAGATATTTTGACGAAAGAAGATAGTAAGGGTGAACCCACCCAGAAAATAGTCATTTATGGTGTACGGGGACAAATGCAGAGTAAATTCTGGAATCATCACCCTGATGAAAGCCAGAAAATGTTTCTCTAAAGGATGTGCATCATATTTGGCGTTTGTTATCGATGATAAGAAGGAGAAGAAGGAGGTGCAGAGCATACCTGTCATGTGTGATTATCCGGAAGTCTTTCCTAAAGATCTTCCCGGATTACCACCAGATAGGCAAGTGGATTTTCAGATAGACTTGTTACCAGGTACAACACCGATAGCAAAGGCACCTTACCGACTAGCACCGACGGAGATGAAGGAGCTCATGATGCAACTTCAGGAGTTGTTGGACAACGGTTTCATTCGACCTAGTTCATCGCCCTGGGGAGCTTCGGTGTTATTCGTGAAAAAGAAGGACGAAGCATGAGGATGTACATAGACTACCGAGAGCTGAATAAGGCAACGATGAAGAACAAGTATCCATTGCTGAGGATTGATGACCTATTTAATCAGCTTCAAGGTTCGAGCTACTTCTCAAAGATCGATCTTAGTTCAGGATATCATCAGCTGATGGTAAGAGAGCATGATATTGAGAAAACTGCATTCAGAACAAGATATGGATACTACAAGTTCTTGGTTATGTCGTTTGGACTGACCAATGCTCTGGCATTATTCATGGATTTGATGAATAGGGTTTGTAACCATTCCTCGATAAATCCGTGATAGTGTTCATCGACGACATTTTGATCTACTCGAAAAGCCGAGAGGAGCACGACAAGCATCTACGGGAAGTGTTGGAAGTGTTAAAGAAGGAGAAACTTTATGATAAGTTCTCCAAGTATGATTTTTGGATTCGAGAAGTCCAATTCTTGGTTCATGTGGTTAACCAAGAAAGGATAATGGTTGACCCAGCAAAAATCGAAGCGGTAATGAAGTGGGAACGTCCAAAGAGTCCCACGGAGATTCGAAGCTTCCTTGGATTAGTTGGATATTACCGAAGATTTATCCAAGGCTTTTCTTCGATAGCCTCTCCATTGACATCTTTGACCCATAAAGGAGATACATACACTTGGAATGAGAAGCATGAGGAAGCGTTCGAGAAACTAAAGAAGAAGTTATGTGAAGCACCGATACTTTCTCTACCCGATGAAGCTGAAGACTTTGCGGTTTATAGTGATGCATCTGGAGTCGGGTTGGGTTGTGTTCTGACCCAAAGAGAAAAGGTGATAGCATACGCATCTCGAAAATTGAAGGAACATGAAAAGAACTACCCCACTCACGATTTAGAGTTGGCAGTGGTAGTTTTTGCCTTGAAGATATGGAGATATTACCTCTATGGCACGAAGTGCAAACTTTTCACTGATCATAAGAGTCTCCAGTATCTCTTTAATCAGAAAGAATTGAATATGAGGCAACGACGCTGGCTGGAATTACTCAAGGACTATAACTGTGAGATATTTTACCACCCTGGTAAAGCAAATGTTGTCGCTGATGCTCTCAGTCGGAAAGTCAATCTTGAAAGAAAAAGGCCAAGAGCATTGAGAATAGAAGTTTTCTTGATGATTGTGGAAAGTATCAGGAAAGCTCAAGAAGAAGCTACAGAGAAGAATGACCGAAAGGAGGAATGTGTGGGAAAAACATCTATGTTCGGTACAAACAGTCAAGGACTAAAGGTATTCCAAGATCGAATTTGGGTACCTAAAACGGGAGGAATAAGAAATCTTCTAATGGAAGAAGCTCACAAGACCATGTATTCGATTCATCCAGGTAGCACAAAAATGTATAGGGACCTAAAACCCTACTACTGGTGGCCGACGATGAAACTTGATGTTGCGAAGTATGTAGCCGAGTGTGTAGCATGTGCAAGAGTTAACGCACAACATCAACAACCATATGGGAGTTTAGAACCTTTACATGTACCCATGGGTAAATGGGAAGACATCACCATGGATTTTGTGACTAAACTGCCCAGGACGAAGAACAGTCATGACATGATTTGGGTAGTCATGGATCGTTTCACTAAGAGTGCACACTTCATAGCAGCCAACGAGAAGTGGTCTATGGATAAGCTCGCAAATGCTTACGTGAAAGAGATAGTAAGACTTCACGGTGTTCCTCTTACAATTGTATCAGATCATGATAGTCGTTTCACGTCAAGGTTTTGGAGGAGTCTGCAAGAAGAATTGGGTACGAAATTATGTTTGAGTACGGCTTACCATCCACAAACTGATGGTCATAGTGAAAGAACGATTCAAACACTAGAAGATATGCTGAGAGCATGTACCCTTGAGTTCCAAGGGAATTGGGACGAGCACTTACCTCTGGCAGAATTTTCCTACAATAATAGTTTTCACTCGAGCATCAAGATGGCGCCTTATCAAGCTTTATACGGACAAAAGTGTCATACGCCATCTTGTTGGCTTGAAGCCGGAGAGAATCAGTTTATGGACCCCGAGATAGTCCATGATACTTCTGAGAAGTTGAAAGTAATTAGGGAAAGGATGTTAGCAGCTCAGGATCATCAAAAGAGCTATGATGACAAGAAAATACGACCAATGACTTTTGATGTTGGGGATTCCGTTTTGCTTAAAGTCTCACCGTTGAAAGGACTTTTACGATTCGAGAAACGAAGAAAGTTGAGTCCAGGGTTTATTGGACCATTTAAAGTTCTTTAGAAGATTGGGAACCAAGCTTACAAGCTGGAATTGCTCGAAGAACTCGATGGTACTCATAACACCTTCCATGTGTGTTATTTGAGGAAGTTCACGGGAGAAGTTCCCAACATAATTCCAATCTCGGAGTTAACAATGGATGAGAATAAGAGGCTAATCAAAGAGCCCGAGGCAATTGTTGACCATAAGACTAAGAAGTTACGACGCAAGATGATCGACTTAGTGCTAGTCAGATGGAAACATTCGAATGGGCCGAATCTCACTAAGGAAAGAGAGAGTGACATGATGAGTTGATATCCACATCTGTTTGCTGATGCATGATTCCGGGACGGAATCATCATAAGGGGGAGAGAATTGTAACGTTTGGGTTTCAGGGCTAAGCATATTCGGGCGATGTCATAGTCTAGGTCAACTATTGTAACTCTTTTTGAAGTAATAAAGATGAAATATTTGAATTCCATGTGAATTATGTGTATTTGTGTGCTTGTTACTTAATTATAAAGATATAATTAATAAAGAATAAAAATAAGCGTCAAAATTAAAGTGTGATATAATTCCTATATCTTTACATGAAGTTTTAGTGTTCGAAACAAGGATTTCGGGGATATAAAGAACGCCGAAATCCGATTTATAACGAAGAAGTTATGACCCGTCGAAGTTTCGCGACGGAACCGACACGGCACCAGGAAGCGTAAAAAGTGAATTTATGATAGAAGACTTTTTAGCCTTATTAATCTAAAACAAAGTCGTATAGTATGTTAAACCGAGAAAATCCATAAAAAGAACGCTCAAATCTGACTTCGTATGAGGAAGTTATGATATTTCAAAGTTTCGGCTTAGCAGTGTACAACCCGAAACTAGAATTTTAGTTCGAGCGATTTTTGGATTACACAACCTAAATGAGAGTTGAAGATCTCATTAATAGGAACTCAACTGTAAAAAGAAATACGAAAACGGAGTCCGTATGTAGAAGTTATGAATTTTACGCGAACATTTAACAGTATAATCTTTTCCTACTATTAAATTTAAGATTGGTCAAGAACTAGCTGATGGAGTCTAAATGAAAGTTTTAGATCTACTCTTTACCTACACGTGGATATAAATAATGTCAAAAACGGAGCTCATATGCGAAAGTTACAGGGTTTAGAAGTCAGCAGGGTGCTGCTGTAAAAGGGGTGACGTGGCTGAATATGGGCCAAGGCTTTCTCCCCAAGAAAAGCCATCAGGTGATGACACGTGGCACCGACTCGGCGAGTCCATGAACCGACTCAACGATTCCGTCAAGATTTCTCCCTATAAATAAAGGTGTCGGGTTCCCTCACTTCAAACCCTTCTTTCTCTCTCTAGTTTCTGTCTCTAAAGCCCTAACCCCCCCCCCCCCCCAAAAAAAAAAGTCTAGGTAAACACATAGCACCCAAAGTAAGCCCCGAGGCTCCCGAAGCCTCGAGAAAAGAGCCTTTCGGCTCAGAAACTCTGCTCCGGCGGAGCCCGGTTTCCAAGGAAACCCACTGTAAGTGAGTTGTACCTAACCTATCTTTAGTATAGCTTATGTTTTAATATAGTAACATCATTAGGACCTTAAAATAATTATTTGGGCTATTATTATGAGTTATATATAGTGTTGTTTAACGCGTATATAATAATAATAATAGATAGACTATTAATTAGTCACGGTTAACGTTAGACTAAACCCTAGTGGTATTGATACTAGGTTTTATCGAAGGATAATTGTTTTGAGATAACGAAGCGCTGCTCAAAGGCAGAATCACCACCTTTTTCAAGTGAGTGCATAGTTACTTTCAGCTTACACATAAATATGAAGTATTTTATATAAATTACGTACTGTGTGTGCATATTATCTGTATACTTGCTATCTATGCTGGATGAACGATTTTATACATGTTTTAAATGATTTAAACTGTATATGTATTTTATATCTACAAAATGTGTTGGGTAAAACATGGGTAGATGTAATAGTTGTTGTGTGACAAAATAAAATGATGAGAGGCCTCGTTATAAATGTTATTGATGATCCAGTCATCTTGCGGAGTATATATGACAACCACGAACTATTCTAGACAGTCCAGTGGAATGCTAGCAGGCTCGCAACCTGTAGGTGTTTATTTGAACTTTGTGCTCACCAGGTGTACTCCATCCCCCACATGGTTGCCTTAAGAACATTTATTGCTAAGGAATCCCCTTAGCAGTAGTGTCCATCCCAATGATAGTCCTTAGACTAGGTCCCTTGTGTTAGATGTTTTAGGGACGTAAAGTGAGGATAACGTGAACGGGTAATTGGGTTTCTTTGGTTTGATAAGGTTAATAAACTTATTTATTGTGGGTTGAAAACCCTATGTGCTCACCAGGCTCCCAAGATTGACCCACTTAGTTTCTTGTATTACAGGTAGTGGCGCATGAGCATAGATGTGATGTCTCGGGATAAGAGATTAAGGGATTTTAGGCCTGTAAATACATAATAATGTAGTAAGGCCTATGATGTATTGTTTATGCTTATGATCTGTATCGAACATGAAATACTGAGTCTTTTTAATGAAATACAATTCTATGGAAATGCTTTTGATAAATCTTTATCATATTTTGTTTTGGGACAAATTCCGCAACACTTTTATTTAAAATGTTACACTGGTTTTAAACAAAGCATAAACAAAATCGGTATTTTCTAGTCGTGAAAATGGGGATGTCACATCATAGGTGTGAGTCGATTCACAAAAAACATTAATGGAGTTTGACCATAGTACCTCAAGTCTTCATGAGTACACAAAGAGATGAGAAAGAGAGTTATCGGTAGACGTAGTTGCTTTAAATGCTTTTAATTATGTTAGTTGTTTAGGCTTTTTAAAATGAAATTGTAGTGAGATCATTAACACTAGCTTTTCATTGACAAAGTAATCAAATGACTCAAAATGTGAACGAAAATGGAATAGTGCTCGTAGCGCCACTATAGCGGTTATTGAAATAGCGGTAAATAGCGCTGCTAATAACGGTACCACGAAATGAAAACGCTAAACTAAAAATAACGGTTCTCGTCCTCCGTAAAACGCTATAGCGCCGCTATAGCATGCAATTGATAGCTTAGCTAAGAGGACGCAGAGAACTACAAAGGTTGTTATTTCTTCATCTTCTTCTTTGGTGCTTGTTTTCTTTCCAAATTTTGCAAGAAGATCAATGTTTGGTTATAAATTTGTTTTATGTTGTTCAAAAACCAAAGTATTCCGTTGCTAAATCATTTGTTTTTGAAACTAAGATATATATATATATATATATATATATATATATATATATAAATATATACACACACACACACACATATATATATATATATATATATATATATCAAAATTTTAGTTAAACTTGAAAAAAATCTAGACATTATTTGATAAATAGTTAAAAGTTATAGATTATAGTGTTAAACCTAACTTGTAATCCTAAATTAACAAAAAAAACCATGAAAACATTTTCTATAATCATTAAGAATTTTCAAATAAGTTGCTTAAAAATAACTTACAATAAAAATAGTTAAAAGTAATATTTTATAAAAAATTATAATGTTATTTTTAAAAACAAAAACAATGTTTGTTGTTTCAAATAACTACAATCAAATAAACTAATAATATTAATCAAATAAATTTTAAAAAAGTTAAGTTTCTGATACCAAATTAAAATAATTAAGAGTTTCCAAATAAGTTATTTTAAATAACTTACAACAATAATAATTAAAAGTAAGATTATATACAAAAATTATATTGTTACCTTTAAAAACAAAACAATGTTTGATGTTTAAAATTATTACAATGATAGAAATTAAAATCATAACCAAATAAACTTCTTAAAATTATTTAATCATAACAACTATAAATATCATTTAACTATACATTATATTTAATTTTATTATTGAGTAACCCGCATGTAGAAGCTAATGAGACAATTGAGACTATAGAATTTTAAAAGATATCTACATTATCATATATTTCAAAATAAATAATGTTTATACCAGCTTACTATAGGATTTATTATATATGAGCTAACAACAACGTTATTGATATATTAAAAAAAGATATATTTGTAAATATTTCAAATATATTGTTGTATTTTGCGCAACACGTGAATATTCGCCTAATTACACTATACTTATAATTACACTATACTTATAAAGGAGACATTTTGCCTATCACTTCATGCATTTGAAGCCCCCAGACAAATTTCCAAGCATCCCATGCATTTGAATCTCCCACATCTTTTCACCTTCAAAGTAATTAATCACATATCATGAAAGGTTGTATAACTTATATAATATGTTTAATAAGCAATTAATGGATAGTTTACTATAAATTTTCCTTTCTCTTTGAGTAGACACAGATACAAATCACATACAAAATTCACAAAGAAAATAAGTTTAACGGTTTTGTGTTGGTTTGAGGGCGTTGGACCATTTTTCCAGCCATGTTATTATGCTAAAGTTTTTAATTTGTAAGTTTGTTATATACTAATTCTTTTGTTTATATTTTTCTTGGTTTCAGTATTCTTTTAAGATAATTATTGTATGTTGGTTGAAACTTTAATGTAAAATATATTAGATTCACGTTATCGATCATATGTTATCGAAAGTGATATTGATAATATTTAATTAAATATTGTATATATGTTTGTATGTTTGTGTTGCTTCAAAGTAATAATTAATTAAAAATCATGGATATGCAATTCCATAATATCCATGTAAGTCTCTTTTAAAATGCAAATTGTCTATTTATCACTTTATATTTTAGTATATGTATAATATTTTAATTATAATAATAAGTGTCTTTAAAAAGTTTTTTCCGTTTATTAATAATGATAAGTGGTTTTAAAACTAATGAATCATAATTATAAATAATAAAATCAAATTATAAAAGTCATGGATATGTCATATTATCCACGCAAGTCTTTTTTCAAATGCAAATTGTCTATCTTATCACTTTATTATTTAGTGTATGTGTCACATTTTAATAGTAACTAGGCGAATACCCGCGCGTTGCGCATAAACACCTATATAGTTGAAGCATTTACAAATATATGTTTTTTTTTAAATATAACAATAACGTTATTGTTAAATTTGATATAATAATTTGTATACTAAATTGATATAATATATAGATTATTTTGAACTATATGATAATATATAAATCTATTAGAACTGCATAATCTCAATTGTTTGTATAACTTCTATCAGTGAGTTACTCATGAATAAATTTAAATATAATATATGGTTTAATGTTATTTATAGTTGTTGTTATTAATAATTAATTTTTAAAAGTTATTTGCTTAATATTTTAATTTCTATCATTATAACTTGTTAAAATATCAAACATTGTTTTTTTTTAATTTAAAGGTAACAATATAATTATTTATATAGATTTATTTTTAACTATTTTAATTATAAATTATTTTAAGCTACTTATTTGAAAATTTTTCAAGATTATAAAAATATCTTTAGGAAATATTTTAGTTAAATTAATATTACAATTTAGTTTTTGTATTTATCACTACAATTTATCACTTTTAACTATTTACAAAATATTCTTTGGTTTTTTAAGTGAAACTGAAATTTATATTTAAGTTGACACTATAATTTTATATTTAAATTAACAGTTTAAGTATTTTGTCCAAACTGTTCAAAAGTTGTAGCTTTAAACTGATAATGGTTTACACATAACAACATTTTAAATATATTGAATTAAGTATAATATGTTAAAACTTAAAGACATAAGTTTATAAGTATAAGTAAATATATTATTTTAAAATTGAAATTTAGTTTATTTATGATTACACTTTAGGTTTGATATTTATTTAACCTTAATAACCAACTTATAATTATTATTAGAAAGACACTACAATTTATCATTTTTTAACTATTTACAAAATATTTTTTGGGTTGTTTAAGTTAAACTAAAATTTATATTTAAGTTGACCCTATAATATTATATTTAAATTAATAATGTAAGTATATTATATAAATTGTTCCAAAATTGTATCTTTAAAATAATAATGGTTTACATCCAACAATATATTAAAACTAATAAATTAACTATAATATGTTAAAAGTTAAAAAACATAATTTTATAAGTAGAAGTAAAGATATTATTTTAATATTGAAATTTAATTTATATATGATTACACTTTAGGTTTGATATTTATTTAACCTTATTAACCAACTTATATTTATTATTAGAAAAAATTGAAAAGCCAAGGAAGTTTCAAATGAATGTGGGGAAAGGGAAAATGCATGTGAGTTTCAAATGAATGTGGTGAAAGGAAAAAATGCATCATTTATAAGTAGAAATAAATATGTTATTTTAATAAAAAAAACATAATTTTATAAGTAGAAGTAAATATATTATTTTAATATTGAAATTTAGTTTATATATGATTACATTTTAGGTTTGATATTTATTTAACCTAATTACCAAATTATAATAATTATTATTATTATAAAGAAATTGAAAAGTCATAGGAGTTTCAAATGAATGTGGTGAAAGGAAAAAAGAATAGGGGTTTCAAATGCATGAGATTCAAGAAAAAATGTTAGCTTTATAAGTATGTATGATATTAAGTGTTTTTTAAAAGTTTTTTTTAACTTATTAATAATAATAAGTGGTTTAAACTAAAGAACCATAATTTTAAATGATAATAACATCAATTTATAAATTACATAACGTTAACAACAAATAAATTGTCTTTTAAATGAACATCATTATTGAAATTAGAAAATAATCGGATAAGTAAAAATTTAAATTAATCAATCATAACAATTGTTAAAAATAATATTAAATAGATAAGTATATTTAATTTTATTAATGAGGAAGGTGGGTTGATGTCAATAAATAATATTGTTCAAACTATTATGTCAAAGTTGATATCAATAACATAACCATTTTAAACATATAGTTTTCAATATTTTAACAATATATATTTTTAACCTACGTTGTGCAACGGGCGAGAATTCATCTAGTATACTTATAAAAGAGATATTTTTACTTGCACCACATGCATTTGAAACCACTATAGATTTTCAATTTCTTTCTAATATTTATTACAAAATGGCTAATAATGTTTAATTAACGCAAATAGTTAACTTATTAGTTTAGATGTGT
This sequence comes from Lactuca saligna, assembly GCF_052625555.1. Classification (NCBI taxonomy): domain Eukaryota; kingdom Viridiplantae; phylum Streptophyta; class Magnoliopsida; order Asterales; family Asteraceae; genus Lactuca; species Lactuca saligna. The sequence goes on from NC_136423.1 coordinate 184,848,315, forward strand.
TGTATGTGAGAATTTGTCGTTTTAAAGTCACAACCTTTGTATAATTTTATGATTTTATGCAAAATATTTAAATTATTAATTTCAACATAATGTTGAAGAGTTAACTTAAATCAAAATTTCAGTTAAACTTGAAAAAATTCGAGAGATTATTTTATAAATAATTAAAAGTTTTAAATTATAGTGTTAACCTAAATTGCAATCATAAATTAACAAAAAAAACCATGAAAACATATTTTATAATCATTAAGAATTTTCAAATAAGTAACTTAAAAATAACTTACCATAAGAATAGTTAAAAGTAAAATTGTATTAAAAAAATTATAATGTTGACTTTTAAAAACAAAAACAACATTTTTTGTTTTAAATAATTACAATAAAACAAAATTAACAATATTCATCAAATAAATCTTAAAAAAGGTTAAATTTCTGAAACCAAGTTATATATGGGTTATTTTAAAATACTTACAGCAACAATAGTTAAAAGTAACATTATATAAACAAATTATATTATTACCTTTAAAAAACAATGTTCGATGTTTTAAATAAATACAATGATGGAAATTAAAATTTTACGCAAATAAAATTTTTAAATTAACTAATCATAACAACAACTACAAATATCATTAAACCATATATTATATTTAATTTTATTTGTGAATAACCCGCAGGTAAAGACAAATGAAACATTTGAGATTATAGAATTTTAAAAGATGTGTACATTACCACATAACTCAAAACAAACAATGTTTATACCAACTTATTATAAGATTTATTATATAAGAGCTAACAACAATGTCATTGATATATTTAAAAAAACATATATTTGTAAAGATTTCAAATATATTATGTATTTTGCGCAACGCACAGGTATTCACCCAGTTTTTTAATAAAACCCAACAAGTTGATGTCAAAGAATTAATACATGAAGACGGTTGTTACGCATGTCATGTTTTCTTCCTTGTGGTTTTACAAATCTGGAAGTCGTTGTCGGACGAAGTTAGAGTTTGCAAACCATAAACCACCTCGTTCGTTAAAGGAGAAAAAGCGAGCGAGGCAGCAACGACGAAATCCTAACAGTTGTCTCCATCAATGATGAAGTCAAGGAACACGAAGGACGACGTCGACGAAGGCGGTTTTGGTAGGTGACGACTGTGGTGGTTTAGGTAAGGACATTTCTGTTGGTTTTCTACGATAGAGGCAGAGGCAAGGGCATGATTCAAGAATTTACAACAATAATGACACTAATTTATTTTTTTCGCTCAACACATACTAGTAGTTGTATATATTTTTTTAGTGGTTGCACCTTAGTATAAAAAAATAATAAGTTTTTTACATTGTTTTATACTTATAAGATAAAATCGAGTAGTGACCTAAAATTCTGTGGACCTATCACTGGCTAAAGGTAAAATTTAGTCTAAATAGGAGTTTTTGACGAAATTATAAAGAAAAAGAGAGACTCATATAATAGGATTTGGGTGGGATGGAGTTTGGGAGGTTATTAAAGGATAGGTTTATATTTTATTTTGTTTTATTTTAATAAATAGTAAATTAAATAAAAATAAAAGGATGGACAAATAAAAAAAGACAAAAATATCATTTCAAACCCATTTAATTTTAAAATGCAACAAAGAAAACCTATTTTATATGTGATGCTGATTTAGAATTTTTTTTGGATCAAAATAACAAATTTTCAATACTTTTGCAATTTTTTCGATTGTATATTTGTAGTTGCAAGATAAACCTAAACCTAGTTTAGACCATCGATGATCTTGTATAATATCGGACACTACTGGACACATCCACAGCCGCCGCTACTAGTAAGCGTAACGTTTGCAAAAGCAGAAGTTCCACTCTTTTTATATTTTACAAACGTGTTTACTTTTTCTGATTCTTTTTTCCTTTTTCTCCCATGAAAGCTCTGGTCTTTGCCCTATCCACGCCTCAAAAACTGCACATTATAGCGGTACCCCCTCTCCTTCCACAATCTCCTCAGTTTTCCATAATAATCTTCATTCCATGTCTGTCCATTTTCTCGGATCATTACTACTGTCTCATTCTTTCTTAGCAAACCCACTGAAAATTTTTGTCGATTCCTCCAAAAAACAAGACAAGAAGAGGTCTGTTGGTATTCACAATTCAAGAACACAAGTTCTTGAATGTAATAACAATTATGCCAAATTCTGCAGACCCGATTACCCTGACCAGTTTTCCTGCGTACCCATCTCAGAGATTCAAACACAACCCGTCCCTGTACACAAAGATGGAGAAGACGAAGAAGATGAGGATCTGTGGGTGACAATGAAAGACGAAGCTCGATCAAACGTTCATCAAGAGCCCATTTTGTCAAACTATTATTTCAGCGCAATCTTGTCTCATGATGTTATCGAGAGCGCTCTGGCTGATCATCTTTCCGTGAAGCTTAGCGATTCAAGTCTCCCTAGTGGGACCCTATACGATCTTTTCATGAGTGTGCTTACAGATGATTCAGAGATTGTTACAGCCGTTAAAGATGATTTGAGGGCTGTAAAGGAAAGGGACCCCGCTTGTATCAGTTATGTGCAATGTTTCTTGAATTTTAAGGGTTTTCTTGGGTGTCAGGCTCACAGAATAGCACACAAGCTATGGTCACAAGATAGAAAGGTGGTAGCACTTGTGATACAAAACAGGGTGTCGGAGGTGTGTGCATTGGATATACACCCCGGAGCAAAGATTGGGCGGGGGATATTGCTTGATCATGCCACCGGAGTAGTCATCGGGGAGACTGCTGTAATTGGGAACAACGTTTCAATTTTGCATAACGTCACATTGGGTGGAACTGGGAAGATTAGTGGTGATAGGCATCCTAAAATTGGAGATGGGGTTTTGATTGGGGCAGGAACTTGTGTTTTGGGTAATGTTAGAATTGGCGATGGGGCAAAGATAGGGGCAGGATCGGTGGTGTTAAGGGATGTTCCTGCTAGAACTACTGCTGTTGGGAATCCTGCAAAACTCATTGGTGGGAAACAGAATCCAGTTAAGCTTGATAAGATTCCTGGTCTTACAATGGATCATACTTCAGATATAAGTGAGTGGTCTGATTATGTTATTTAAAGTTTTAACTTTTAAACAAACAGGAGGTGGGATTGTATTCTAGGGTTCAGGGGATATCTGTTGAGTTGACTTCTTGTTTGTTTGGCATATTGTATATCAGTATATCTCTGAGTTTAATGCAGGCAGGTTATGTCTATGATTAATAAATAAAAAGAGACTTTGAGGTCTTGAAAAGTTTGTAAATGTTTTTTTAGTAATTAGTTCTAATCCATCTCTGATTTGGTTTGCTGTACTACAAGTTTTGTGGAAGTTGGAACAAGAAATCTGATCCTTGAAAGGGTCAATGATTTGACTCTGAGATCCTTATGATGTTATACTCTGGTTTGTCCTTAAATCACAATTTCCTGTCTTATAGTATCTGTATCGACATGTTCAAGAGCATCTTAGGCTGCATTTTTTGGCGTGTTTCATGTTTCATCTATAATCATAGTTGTACCTATCTTTTAGTATTGGTATTGACATGATCAAGAGCATCTTAGCTTGCACATTTTTGTTCTTTATGAAGCATGCTCATAGTGTTAATCACTGACTTTCCATTTTTCCAAATGAAGATATATATATATATATATATATATATATATATATATATATATATATATATATATATATATATATATATATATATATATATATATAAGGACAGATACCGAACCGAACTGAAGTGATCTCTAATACAAATCCTGAATGGAGTTTGCTTTCTATTTCCAAACCCTTTTTACATTACTCTTCATGCTTATGGTAATCAAAGTGTTGAGGGGATCCAAAACACCCCCCAATCTACCACCTGGACCAAGGAAACTTCCCATCATAGGAAACATTCTTGATGTTGCGGGACCACTCCCACATCATACTTTAAGAGACTTGGCTCAGAAATATGGACCATTGATGCACTTACAACTCGGAGAGAATTCCACCATCATTGCCTCTTCAGCAGAAACTGCAAAAGAGGTTATGAAAACCAATGATATAAACTTTGCCAATCGCCCTTTTCTTCTTGCTGCACATATCATATCCTACAAATCCACAAACATCATGTTTTCACCATATGGAGACTATTGGAGACAGCTGCGCAGGATTTGCAATTCAGAGCTTTTAAGTGCAAAGCATGTTCAATCACTTGGACCAATAAGGGAAGAAGAGGTCTCTCATCTCATCACCACTGTCTCCAAACATTCAGGATCGCCAATCAATCTCAGTCAGCATATCTATGCACTCACGTATGGGATCCTTACAAGATCAGTCTTTGGAAAGAAGTTAAAACAACAAGAAGCATTGATATCACTTATTGATGAAGCTTTAGGCATCTCTGGAGGGTTTAGTCTTACAGACCTGTATCCTTCTTCTAAAGTGATCTCCTTTCTTAGTGGGCTCAAGCCAAAACTTGAAAAGATTCATGAAAGATTCGATAAGATGCTAGATGACATCATCGAAGAACACAAAGCACAACAAGTAGGAAATGGAAAAGTAGACTTGAATCATCATCTGCTATTTGATGTCCTTCTCAAACTCCAGGAGCATGGCAAACTTGAGCTTCCATTGACCATGGACAATATCAAAGCAATCATCTTGGTGAGTAAATAAGTAAATTCATACCCAAATTAATTTATGATAATTGACTGTTCATCATCTGTCAGGATATAATATCTGCTGGTAGTGACACATCTTCAACAGTGATAGAATGGGCGATGTCAGAGCTGCTGAAGAACCCTGAAATAATGGGAAAGGCACAAAATGAGGTTAGAAAAGCTTTCAGCACAAAAACAAGAGTCGATGAAAGTGGCATCCAATCATTGGAGTTTCTCAAGTTAATAATCAAAGAAACTCTGAGATTACACCCTCCAGCACCTTTGATGTTGCCCATGGAAAACAGGGAGAAATGTGAGATCAATGGGTATGAGATTCCAGTGAGGACAAAAGTGATTGTGAATGTGTGGGCGATTGGTAGAGATCCAAAGTATTGGAAAGATCCTGAAAGGTTTCATCCAGAAAGATTTCTAAACAGTTCAATAGATTACAGAGGTGTTGACTTTGAGTACATTCCATTTGGTTCCGGAAGGAGAATATGTCCAGGTATCTCTTTTGGATTGGCTAACCTCGAGCTTCCACTCGCCTCTCTACTCTACCACTTTGACTGGAAATTAGCAGACAGCTGCAGGAAGAATGAAGATCTTGACATGACTGAAGCTTTTGGTGTAACTGTTAAAAGGAAGACTGTTCTTAATCTTATTCCAACACTCTGTTAGACTGTTACTGTTATCCTCCTCCTGTTTACTAAGCTTATATATATATATATATATATATATATATATATATATATATATATATATATATATATATATACTAGCCGTCTACCCGCGCAAAGCGGCGGGGCACGTGAGTTCTTTCGGTGATATGTTTCCATTACAAAATTGTTATGTTAAAAAAAAGTACATGTTGAAGACAATATAATCAAACTATGGTGTTATTTGTTACATCATGCATCAAATAACCAATAAAAAGCAACCAGTCAAGACGACACAAAATATTAATCGTGCAATACTTCTTTATATACCACATTTGCTGTATAAACCCCATCACCTTTTGAATTTTCGTTAGGCTTTACTAATACTTTTGTATTGCAACGTGAAACCCCTCTGGACAATGCAACATAAAGTTGTCCATGCGAGAATACTGGTTCTGGAAGATAGATACCTACATATGGAATTGTTTGTCCCTGAGCTTTATTGATTGTCATTGCAAAGCACAATCGAATAGGAAACTGTTTCCTCATTAGAGGATCGATGGTTGCTACTAATTGCTTGTAACTGGTATTGGTTTCATATCGATGGATGTGGATTCGCATATGAAATCAATTGTGTTCGCATCTATGAAATCAGTTCGCATATGACAACAATTGAGTTCGCATTTGGTTTTGTGGGTCAAAACAGTTCGCATAAGAAGTTCACGATTTGTTTGAGGTTAATTGATTTTGATTTCGCAAGCTTGGAGTCGGAGATCTGGATTGTGTTCGCATCTATAGAATGCGAGGAGAATTTAATGGTGATATTCAGTTCGCATTTGGTGACACAAGTACGTGGTTGATGATTTTTGGTTGGTTCGCATTTGAAATTAGTGGGTTTCGCATTTGGCTTCGTATCTGGGTTTCTCAAACAACTGAAATGCGAATATGAGACAACTGATTAATTTCTCAGTTAATGCGATGAAATGCGAATGAACTCAAAGACGGATGGATGCAAGATGCGAAGAATTTGAATGAAAATGCGAAGTTTTTAATGTATAAATGCGAATTGGGGAAGAAAGCTTAGAGTTTCGCATTTGGCACCTGATCTTTTCAAGAAATAATATAAGTGGTCCAACTTCGCAAAATGGGGTCATTTAATCAGAAAATCGATCATTCTTCAAATATGACATTTAATCAGAAAATCGATCTAAAAATGAGACATTTGGTGTTTATCGATTTTTCAGGGTCGACGGGTTGTATGAAAAGCGAAGGCTGAGTAATTGAAAATTAGAGGATCGATGGTTGCTACTAATTGCTTGTAACTGGTATTGGTTCTAATTGCTTGTAACTGGTATTGGTTTCATATCGATGGATGTGGATTCGCATATGAAATCAATTGTGTTCGCATCTATGAAATCAGTTCGTATATGACATCAATTGAGTTCGCATTTGGTTTTGTGGGTCAAAACAGTTCGCATAAGAAGTTCACGATTTGTTTGAGGTTAATTGATTTTGATTTCGCAAGCTTGGAGTCGGAGATCTGGATTGTGTTCGCATCTATGGAATGCGAGGAGAATTTAATGGTGATATTCAGTTCGCATTTGGTGACACAAGTACGTGGTTGATGATTTTTGGTTGGTTCGCATTTGAAATCAGTGGGTTTCGCATTTGGGTTCGTATCTGGGTTTCTCAAACAACTGAAATGCGAATATGAGACAACTGATTAATTTCTCAGTTAATGCGATGAAATGCGAATGAACTCAAAGACGGATGGATGCAAGATGCGAAGAATTTGAATGAAAATGCGAAGTTTTTAATGTATAAATGCGAATTGGGGAAGAAAGCTTAGAGTTTCGCATTTGGCACCTGATCTTTTCAAGAAATAATATAAGTGGTCCAACTTCGCAAAATGGGGTCATAAAAAGACAAGTGCAGAATTTTCATTTCGCATCCCTGTAGTCTTCGCAAAATGGAAAATTTTACCCAGTTTCGCATTTGGGGTAAATTTTTTTGAGAAATTGGAATATTTTCAAACTTTTTTTCTTAAAGAAAACACATTGTCTTCGTCTAAGAGAGGGAGAAAAACGATTAGGGTTTATAAGGGAAATACTTCATGGCAGTGGGATTTATAGCAGGGTTTATAAGGTGGAGAGAACAAACACACGTCTGCTATGAGATATTTTAATCAGCTGCAAATGCAACATTTAAAGGATATTTGTTGAAGCGTATTAGGATGAAAAGGTTTTAAATTTTGAATGACCATGAAATTAGGATTTTGCTGAGAAATATAAGGAATCAAAACAAATTTAAAATTTAATATTATTTTATTAATGGTTGTTTGTAATATTAGCTTACTCGTTTGTACGTCTTAAAAAAATAATATTATTATATTCAATCTATTTATAGAAATAGTTAGATTTCTTTTATAAGTAGTAAAGATATATATATATATATATATATATATATATATATATATATATATATATATATATATATATATATATATATATATGTGTGTGTGTGTTTCTCTTCTTTTCAGCTTTCGTAAAACTCTTTTTTTAACTGTGTAATTCTCCTTCTCAATAGGACTAGATAGGAGGATATTGTACAACCTGGAATTGGATTTTAACAATGGTTTTTGTCTTTATTTGTTTTAATATTGTTATTGTTACTTCTAACAATGTTTATTGTCTTTATTCATTTTAACAATGTTTTTTGTCTTTATTTATTTTTGCAATTCCAACAATTATATATATATATATATATATATATATATATATATATATATATATATATATATATATATATTATTACTCATCCCAATTTCATAAAACATTTGTTATCTTAATCTCTTGGTTTTCCAAGATATTTAGGTGTGTTCAAAATATGGTTCTACAAAAGAACGAAGAATCCTTTGGTGTCCTATAAGAAAACTTTGTTATCTGGTAAACTTCTTTCGTTCTTTGATCTTCTATTGTGTTTGTACAATCAATTACTTTCAAACACTAAGCAGTAGACTAATGGATATATTTTGGTGGTCCGTGCGTTTCTAGGAACACTCGTATGGTCATTTTTTTCTATTTACTTGCATACACAAGTTTCATATTGTGTCATCTAAGTAGCCATTTGTCCGAAGGTTTTGGTGGGTGTTTTTATTCACAGTTTCTTGCTACTGTCACGTGATAGACTATGCTTACTTTCTCTTTAATAGCAGAAGTCAATAAATAAAACACATTAGACCTTGAGGATGTTCTTGATCTTGCTGTTTTGAGGAACAAGATAGAGTCTTCAAGTAATGGAAAAGATCAAATCACACTACATTTGATCTCACAGAATCTTTAAGTTACCTAGTGTGGACACAAGTCATAGTTATCAATGTTTTAAAAGCTGGTTTTTTAGTTGAACCGGTATAATGATCGGTTTCAGGTTTGACCTTTGGGCCAACCGGTTTCTATAATTTTTATATTTTTTTTCCATTTTCCATTTTTATATTTTATATTTGACCTTTGAGACAACGAGGATGGGTCGAGCTACTCAATGACTACGAATGCGAAATTCGTTATCATCCGGGTAAAGCCAATGTAGTAGCAGACACCCTAAGTTGGAAGGAATATTCTGGTCGGAGAGTCAAATCAATGACTATGACTATCCATTCGCACCTGTCCACCCAAATCAAAGAGGCTCAACTTGAGGCCTTGAAACCGGAAAATGTGGCAGGTGAATCCATACGAGGGATGGAGAAGAATCTGGAAGTCAAGGGTGGCAGAGCCTTATTCCTCATGAACCGAATCTGGACACCGAAGCACGGTGGCTTCCGAGAGTTGGTCATGACCGAGGCACACAACACTAGATATTCTGTCCACACGGGGCCAGACAAGATGTATCTGTATCTTAAAAAGCAATACTGGTGGTCTAACATGAACGTAGAGATTGCTACCTTCGTGAGTAAATGCCTTACTTGCGCAAAGGTTAAGGTCGAATACCAGAAACCATCAGGCTTACTCCAACAACCGGAGATACCGGAGTGGAAATGGGAGCGGATTACTATGGACTTCATAACCAAGTTGCCCAAGACAACAGGTGGACTTGATACCATTTGGGTCATTGTCGATAGATTGACCAAATCCGCGTATTTCTTGCCAATCAAAGAGACTAACAAAATGGAGAAGCTTACAAGAACTTACATTAGAGAAATCGTACGACTGCATGGTATCCCTATATCCATTATCTCTGATAGAGATAGTAGGTTCACTTCAAGGTTCTAGCAGTCACTACAGAGTTCCCTAGGAACGAGGCTGGAGATGAGTACAACCTACCATCCACAAACCGATGGGCAAAGTGAGAGAATGATACAAACACTGGAAGATATGTTGAGAGCATGTGTGATTGACTTTGGGAAGGCATGGGATACTCATTTACCCATTGTCAAATTTTCCTATAACAACAGTTATCACATGAGCATAAAGGCTGCTCCATTTGACGCCCTCTATGGCCGAAAGTGCAGATCTCCTATGTGTTGGGCTGAAGTGGGTGACACACATTTAGCTAAAGGACGAGTTCTTGGCAGCGCTCTCATAGGTCCAGAGATCATTCGGGAAATGACAGAGAAGATCATTCAAATTCGTGAACGATTGAAAGCCTCTAGAGACCGACAGAAAAGCTATGCAGACAAATGAAGGAAACCTTTGGCATTCTAGGTGGGAGACTGTGTTCTTTTGAAAGTCTCACCCTGGAAAGGCTTGATACGCTTCGGAAAGCGTAGGAAGCTAAATCCAAGGTACATAGGGCCCTTCGAGATTCTTGCCAGAATCGGCCCAATAGCTTACAAACTCAACCTACCTCGCGAGCTCAGTAGCGTACATTCTACATTCCACGTCTCAAACTTGAAAAAGTGTCTGTTCGACGAGACTCTTGTAATTCCACTCAACGAGATCGAGATCAACGAGAGCCTCAACTTCGTGGAAGAACCCGTAGAGATCATGGACCATGAGGTCAAGCAGACAAAACAAAGTCGCATCCCAATAGTGAAGGTTCGTTGGAACACCAAGCTAGTACCGGAATTCACATGGGAGCACGAGGATCAAATGAAATTGAAATATCATTATTTATTCGCTTAGTTATTTGTAACTACTTTATTTGCTTAAACTCTAATTTCAGGACGAAATTCCCTCTAGCAGGGGGATAATGTGACAACCCGAAATTTCCATTCGTAAAAACCCTACAGTCAAGCACTTCAAATAGAAGTCAAACACTTTCTGCTAATTTTTAACCGGATTAAAGTCCGTTTTGGGTGTTTTATTAATAATTCGTCTAACGAATGAATAAAAGGAAGTACCTTCTAGGGTCTTGGAGTAGCAAACACACACTTAACACCTTAATAAGGAGTTCACGGCCAAATTTTTGGAGTTTGAGCCGTAAACTCCCTTATGTCCGTAAACTCATGCATATAGCATGAGTTTACTCTTGATTTTCCTCATTTCCAACTTTCAAGCTCAAGAGCATCAACTTCTCTCTCAAGTATCATAACACTCTTCTTCCAAACTTTCAAAAATGTAAGTGTTTCTACCCTTGATTTGTTGTTATAACCTTTCATCTAGTTGTTATACATCATTTCATCAATGAAATCTTCACTTTTACATAGATCTTTGTGACATCCCCAATTTTCACGGCCAGAAAAAATCGATTTTTGTTTATGCTTTATAAAAATCAGAGTATTTTTTTTTAATAAAAGTGTTGCGGAATTTGTCCCCATAAAAACATGATAATTACGTTATCAACGCATTCCGAAGAAATGTATTTTTTTATTTATTTTAAAACATTGAGATGTCATCGTCAATACAGGAACATAAGCATAATCAGAACTTACATTCATTTACACTAGTGATCTACATCTCTTTTAAATCTCTCAGTGTAAAGTAGTTTCGTATCGACACCTGTGATACAAATAAGCTGGACTGGGTCAAGTTGGGAAACCTGGTGAGTACATAGGGTTTTCAACCAACAATAATATAATTATTATATTTAAACATCAAACAATCAACCCAATTACCCATTCCCATTATCTTCTTAAGGATTTACCCTAAGGATCAGCTATTTCTCATTCATTCATTCTTAAGGAGTATGTACGAAGTCCATTGTTTTCAATGATACAGCTGTCAAGCACAGCTGCTAGTTTTATCACTTAGGCGCCGCTGCCAGAATTGGGACATTTTCTATGAGGTGCTTCTGCCGGTATCGACCTTTAAACGCTACAGTCATGGTCATAACGCTCCCTATTAGACGCAGCTGTCGATACTGTCCTTAGAGCGCAAACTACTAGGACGTTTACCATAGATCTAAAACATCTACAAGTTGTGGCACAGCTGCCAGTGCTCATCTATATGGTACTAGGTCCACTGCTGCCAATGTATACCTATAGGGCACTAGGTCCGTACTACTATTGTTCCTCTGTTTCAGTTTTTATCCCTCATCATTCATCTACCCATGTTTTACCCAACATATTTTGTAGATATAAAATACTTTATACAATTTACATCATTTAAAACACGTATAAAAATCTTTCACCAGCATAGACAACAAGTATTCAGACAATATGCACACATAACACGTAATTTATATTAAAATACTTTATATCTATGTGTAAGATGAAAGGGACCATGCACTCACTTGAGAAGATGGTGACTCGGCGCTTGGATAACACTTCGTTACTCTTAACACAATTTTCCTCGACAAAACCTAGTCTCAATATGACTAGGGTTTAGTCTGACGTTAACCGCGACTAATTAATAGTCTAGCTATTATTATTATTATTATATAAGAGTTAAATAACATTCAATATAACTCATAATAATAGCCCAAATAATTATTTTAAGGTCCTAATAATGTTACTATAATTAATTAGAAGCTATATTAAAAGTAGCATAGGTATAGCTCATTTACAACAGGTTTTATAGAAAAAACCGGGATTCGCTGGAGCAGCGTTTCCGAGCCGAAAACTTTTCTTCTCGGAGCCGTCAGGCGCTCCGGGGCTTTCTTCTCGTGCTAGGGAGGTTCCTTAGACTTGGGAGGGGTTTAGGGAGGCAAGAGAGAAGTTAGAGAGGCTTATGGTGTGAATAAATTATGAAGAGTTCATCTCTTATTTATAGAAATTTTATTGTAACGATCCAATTTTCACGTCCAAAAATTTCATTTTTTTAAAAACATTACTTTTCGAAAATGTTAAAAGATAAAACATTGTTTGACCAAAGTACATCACAACTTAAACCATGTTCAAAGACAAGTCATACAACAAATCGAAACATCAGAGTATAAATCCCAAGGACATCTAGTAAATGAGGAAACCAATGTGTGTGCATGATGTGCCGCTACCGAGCCAGCTCCTTCCCCTTCGATGAAGAGGTACCTGAAACCAAAACTGTAAACTGTAAGCACAAATCTTAGTGAGTTCCCCCATCATACCACATACCATATGATATTGCCATATTTATACTTATTTTTAGGCAATATTTAAGTACATTTTTATTAAAAAGTTGGTAATTTGTTTAGAATAATGGTACTTATGAGCTTAAATGTTGTTTACAGCAAAAAAAGAAGACATTTTGAAGAAAAGAGGACTGGAAAACGTTAAAGAAAGAAACTTGGGAATTAGAGGAGTAAAAGTGAAGTAAATCTGGAGAAAGGGTTATTCACGACGTGAGAATTAAAGAACTCACGACGTGAATCAATGGTTCTAGAAGATATGTACGCGGGTGAAGAAATCCTTGGCGGGCACGATTATCTACTACTCACGACGTGAATTTATTATTATTCACGACGTGAATTTATGGATAACAGCAATTATAAAGATCCTTGACTATTACGAATGAAGAGACTTTTGGCAGAAGAAAAGAAGTTCCAGGAGACGTTTCAGAAGAGAAGAAAGGTCCTGGAAGAGGGATTTCAACACCAAAAGAAGTAAAGTTTTATATTTAGTTGATTATAAACATGTTTTTCATTAGTTTTAGCTGTGTTAGTTTAATTACTATGATGAGCAGCTAAATCTAGCTACTTTTGCTTAGCTAGATGAAGCTTTGAACTTATGAATAGTTATATGTTTATGGATTAATTTAAGTTGGTAAGAATTGTTTGTGTTTAATTTGTATAACCTAGCATGTTATTATTTGTTTATCTAATTGCTAGATTGCATGTTCTGTGTAGCTTAGTGACCATGAAACTGCATGAACTTGTTTACCTAATAATTTAGTGAACATTAAATTGTTAGAGCTAGGATTGACCAATCTTAGTTAGTAATTAGACTGAATAAATCTTAGCTGTGCTAGAGAACGTGAATTGTGACCATAATTACGTTTATACAACAAATCTTACATAGCATATCTACATTCTTAATTAGTTCTGTGTTTAATTATGTGTGAACATACATGGTTTAACATGAATTAGTTACTTATTGGTAAGATAGAACTAAATTACTAATATAACTAAAACCCAACTTAATAACCCATAATCATTAGCTAGCCATAAGAAAGAAGTGGATTCAACTAAGCAAGAGTGTGTTTTTATTTAATTTGATTAAGTTCATCTGATCTTGCAAAATCAGATAAAACCGTTTATTAAATTTGTTAATAAATTAGGTTAATTTAATAGTAAGTAGATTAATTAGTAGCACCGTTTCCTGTGATCGACACCCGACTTACCTAAGCTATACTGTAATCTGACTAGGTACACTACCTATAAGTGCATAGTTAGTCTTAGTTTGTTAGGTTATAAATATTAAAATTAGTGGGTACTTTTGTGCACATCACCATACAACACATAACATACATATTGCCAGGCTATTCTGGGGTTCCCGACTACCCGGTACGGCCATTCTGGGGTGCTGACTACCCGTGCGGCCATTCTGGGGTGCCGTCCTACCCGTGTCAAGCCATTCTGGGCTGCTGACTACCCTTCGGTCCTAACAACCGAACTCGGGGACTAGTCCCCTCCTACTACCTCTATCGCATATAACATAACAAGCCAGCATGCAAACATATCATCACATACTGTCAGACGTATCTGGGGTGTCTGACTACCCTTCAGTCCTAACAACCGAACTCTACTACATACAACATATCATGCTAGCATATAACATATCAGGTAGTAGCAAACCTAGATAATATCAAAAAGACAATCATCTATCATACATCTCCTACTGGTGGGCCGACATTGTGGCCTTAGACCCACCGCTACTAAAAGGTAACTCACCTCGGAGTAGCTGCTAATCTTCGTGGGAATAGTCTGACTACTGCTGTTCCGGAAATCCTCCGGCTGTATTCCCACCAAACCCTTAGTCAAAAACTGCTAACTGACCTTTGGGTAAAATGACCATTTTACCCCTGATCATGCCCTAAGTCAAAGTCAGAGTCAACTTCCAGTTGACCCGAATCGCCGAGTTGGCTCGCCAACTCGCCGAGTCCATGTCCAAACGACTATCCTGAATTATGTTTCTACTCGTCGAGTTAGGCGTCGACTCGACGAGTTCTCCTTCCAAACTGATGTTCAAGTCCTTCATCCTACTCGCCGAGTTGTATGAACAACTCACCGAGTTCATCTTCATCCGATGAACAAGTTATGCTGTGACTCGCCGAGTTGTATGAAAAACTCGCCGAGTCTGATCTTGATCTAAGGAGATTGCCTTGAACTCGCCGAGTCGAGGCACTGACTCGCCGAGTTTCACTATGGGTGAGTTTTAGCTTCCAACTCACCAAGTCCCTCCTGGACTCACCACGCGACTCGACATAACAAAAAGGGGACATACCCGGAGACTCGCGACTGGACTCGCCGAGTCAGATGAGCGACTCGCCGAGTCCGCTCCATGCAAGAGCTAAAAATGCGATTTTGCTCGAATCCAATCCATGTCATTCGTAGATCTGGTCTCCTAGAGCATGAATAACACGTAAAGTTTCCAACTTTACGTGTAAATATCCATGTATGGGATTTTTAGGGTTCAAAATGCACCAAAAGAGTAGATCTAAGGTTTATATGCAATATGGACTCATAAAGGTAGTGGATCTGAGCTCCTGGAGCTCAACTATACTTGCATCTAGAGACCAATCAACTTATTTCGAATTATCATGCACATACAAGCTTGGAAATGAGCCAAGAATGTCTTAAATGAAGCCTTAAGCATGAAACATGGGGAAAATGGGATATACCTCAAAGGAACTGCTGAGAGAACACAATGGTGCTTGGATGGCTTCCCTTCTTCTGGATCTACTTCCCTTTTTCTTCAAAACCTTCAAGAACACACAACAATTGCTTCAACTCTTCAAAGAACAAGCTTAAACGAGGGTTGGGAACTCTAGGGGGTGAATGGGGGCTGGCCTGGGGCGGAAAGGGGGATTAAATAGGGTGCAAACCCCAGAAACTTAGGGTTTCATCCAACAGCGGTGACTCGCCGAGTCCAGGATATGGACTCGCCGAGTCGCCAACTTAAACGCGTCCCGGGGTCCCGTCCCTACTCGGCGAGTCGGACCTATGACTCGCCGAGTCCAAGGCTTAAAAAAGAAAATACTCAATTAAGATTTACATACCAGGAACCAGGTGCTACAAATCTCCCCCACTTATTTTAGACTTCGTCCTCGAAGTCTGCTGCTCAATCCTTGAACAGGTCGGGGTAATGCTCCATCATCTCATCCACCGGCTCCCAAGTCCACTCCGAACCCTTGCAGTGCTGCCATTGCACCTTCACTAACTCCACCCGTTTGTTTCTCAAATCCTTCGACTTTCTGTCAAGGATTGCAACTGAGCGCTCAATGAAATTTAGGCTGTCGTCAACCTGAATATCCTCCAACGGCACTACTGCTGAATCATCCACTAAGCACTTCCGCAGCTGAGAAACATGGAAAGTGCTGTGGATCTGGCTGAGCTTGTCCGGCAGATCCAACCTATACGCCACCTTGCCCACCCGGGCTACAACCCTGAACGGTCTGATAAATCTCGGGCCCAATTTGCCCCGCTTCCTAAATCGAATGACGCCTTTCCAAGGCGACACCTTCAGGAGAACCATATCCCCGACTTGGAACTCCAAGTCGGATCGACG
Organism: Lactuca saligna; assembly: GCF_052625555.1. Classification (NCBI taxonomy): domain Eukaryota; kingdom Viridiplantae; phylum Streptophyta; class Magnoliopsida; order Asterales; family Asteraceae; genus Lactuca; species Lactuca saligna. Next base: position 184,864,703 of record NC_136423.1, read on the forward strand.
CTTGTCGGCGTAACTTTTCTGCTGACTCTGAGCGGTCTGAAGCCTGCTCCGAACCTGTTGGATCCTCTCGGTCGTCTCGAGCACCACCTCGATGCTCCCCATGACCCTCTAGCCAACTTCACCCCAGCATATCGGGGTTCTGTACCTCCGCCCGTACAACATCTCGAATGGGGGACGGTCGATACTCCCGTGGTAGCTGTTGTTGTATGAGAACTCAGCCAAGGGAAGATAGGTATCCCAGCTACCACCGAAATCTAACACACACGCCCGTAACATATCCTCCAAAGTCTGGATGGTCCGCTCGCTCTGACCATCCGTCTGCGGGTGAAAGGCGGTGCTAAAATGCAAACGAGTGCCCAACTCATCATGAAACTTCTTCCAAAATCTAGAAGTGAATCGCACATCCCGGTCTGATATTACTGACACCGGCACCCCGTGCCGCGCTACTATCTCCCTGATGTAGATATCGGCCAACTTCTTAGGCGAGATGCTCTCCTGGATCGGAATAAAATGGGCGCTCTTGGTCAATCAATCCACGATGACCCAAATCGAGTCTACTCCGCGCGTAGTCCTGGGAAGCTTTGTGATAAAATCCATCGTGATGTCTTCCCATTTCCACAACGGGATGTCCAACGGATGCATCTTCCCATGCGGTCTCTGATGTTCGGCCTTGACCTTCCTGCAGGTCAAGCACCGCTCGATGTACCATGCCACATCCCGCTTCATGCAGGGCCACCAATAATCTAGATGAAGATCCCTATACATCTTTGTCGCCCCGGGATGAATAGAGAATCAGGACTTGTGCGCCTCCTCAATCAAGATCTGATGCACGCCTCCATGATACAGCACCCACACCCTGCGGTGTAGTGTCAATAGTCCTCGACTATCATAATCGAAGGAGGAAACCTGACCCACCACACATTCGCTCTTCCGATGTTCCTCCTTGATAGCTTCCTGTTGAGCCTCCCGAATCTGCTCCAACAGGGGAGTCACCACAGTCATCCTCATGAAAATATCCCTGATCAGCGCCGCCTTGTGGCTAAGCGCATCGGCCACCACGTTGGCCTTTCCCAGGTGGTAAAGGATCTCACAATCATAATCCTTCACCACGTCCAACCATCGACGCTGCCTCATGTTCAGATTGGGCTGATCCATGAGGTACCTCAAACTCTTGTGGTCCGTGTAAATGGTACACCGAACCCCGTAGAGGTAATGCCGCCAAATCTTGAGGGCGAAAACCACCGCCCCCAACTCCAAATCATGCGTCGAGTAGTTCGCCTCGTGAGGCTTGAGCTGCCTCGAAGCGTAGGCAATGACATGCCCTCTCTGCATCAATACTGCGCCCAACCCTGAAATAGACACGTCACAATAAACCACAAAATCCTCTACGCCCTCTGGCAGGGCTAAGATCGGCGCCTCGCACAATCTCTGTCTCAGTGTCTCAAATGTTTCCTGCTGCTCGGGTCCCCACTGAAAGACCACGACTTTCTTCTTCAACCGTGTCAGGGGTACAACTATCTTGGAGAAATCCTGAATGAACCTCTGATAATAGCCTGCCAATCCTAGGAAACTCCGAATCTCAGATGGAGACTTCGGAACCTCCCATCTCATCACGGCCTCGACCTTGGCCGGATCGACTAGAATCCCGTTCTGGTTGACAAGGTGTCCGAGAAATTGCACCTCGCGCAACCAAAACTCACACTTGGAGAACTTGGCATACAAGCTCTCCCTCCTCAGGGTCTCCAAAACCTCTCTCAGATGCTCCTCATGCTCCTCCTGCGTCTTGGAATAAACCAAGATGTCATCGATAAAGACTATCACAGACCGATCCAACATCGGTCTGCATACGCGGTTCATGAGGTCCATGAACGCGGCAGGAGCATTGGTGAGCCCAAACGGCATCACCACGAACTCATAGTGGCCATAGCGCGTTCGAAACGCGGTCTTCTGCGTATCCTCTTCCCTGACCCTCATCTGATGATAACCCGAACGCAAATCAATCGTGGAGAACCAAGATGCTCCCTGGAGCTGATCAAAGAGATCATCAATACTCGGGAGTGGGTAATGGTTCTTCACCGTTACCTTATTCAACTCCCAATAATCTATACACATCCGGTGCGACCCATCCTTCTTCTTCACAAACAAAATCGGGGCTCCCCAGGGTGAACTGCTCGGTCTAATGAATCCCTTGTCTAGCAGCTCATGCAGCTGCGTAGACAACTCCTACATCTCAGGAGGAGCCAGCCGATATGGTGCTTTGGCTATCGGTGCCGCACCAGGAACGAGGTCAATCCTGAACTCCACCTGTCGCTCCGGAGGTATCCCAGGAAGCTCCTCTGGGAAAACATCTGTGAAATCTTGCACCACTGGAACCTCGCTCACGGTCGCATTACCCGCCTCCCGGGTATCCATCACGTACGCGACATATCCTGCGCATCCCTGCTGAAGGTAACGTCTAGCCCTCGCTGCTGAACATACAGCGGGTCCGCGCTGTGGCTTCTTGCCGTGGATCACTAACTCTCCCCCACCTGGGGTCCTGACTCGCACTAGTTGCTGCGCACAATCTATCACCGCCCCATTAGGGCTCAACCAGTCCATGCCTATAATCACCTTGTTCCCACGCAACGGAATGGGAACCAAATCCACCAGGTAGAACTCCTCGAACAAACGCAACACGCAGTCCCGAAATACTATCGATGCTCGCACCGATCGATCATCAGCAATCTCTACTTCCAAAGGGCAATCCAGCATGCCCGAAGACTCGGGAAACTTCTTGCTAAGCGCAAGGGACACAAACGATCAGGATGCACCCGAGTCGAACAACACCTGAACTGGGATACCGTTCACATGGAACGATCCTAACACATATACGTATACCGGGCACATATCAATATCATAACATCATAAAAATAAAATAGAGGGAAAGAATCATACCCGTCACCACATCGGGTGCGGCGCGTGCCTCCTCGGTAGTCAGCTGAAATGCTCGGCTCTTCATCACCGGAGCCTCCGCCTTGCCTTGCCAGCCATCCGTGATCCGCAGGGTTGCTGGAGCTGGCGCTGAAACTGCCAACTGGGGGCAATTGGCCTTCTTGTGGCCCCTCTGGTTGCAGTGGAAACACAGCAACATCGATGTCTGAATAACTGCTATCGGAGTAGTGCAATCCCTGCTAAAGTGACCAGACTTGTCGCACTTGTAGCAGCCCGACGATCCCAACCTGCACGCCCCCTCGTGCGGCCTGCCGCATTTCCTACAGCGGCTCGGTCCTGACTGGCCTTTTGGCCTCCCGTCTGATCCCTTGGGCTTCTTCTTTGAAGCCCCTCCTCTGACTTCCGTTTCCGGATGTGCTCCAAATCTATCTCCCTCTCCCTCGCCCTGGCAATCATGGAGTCCAGGGTGGGGCAAGCTGAAAAACTGACGTGCTCCCGGATATCAGCCTGTAGCATGTCATGGTACGGGTCCTCCTCATATCCTCATCTCCTGCGTACTAGGGCACCAAAAATGCCCTCTCCCGGAACTTGACGGTGATCTCCGCCACAGTCTCTATCGTCTGCCTCACATCCAAAAACTCCCTGGCCAGCTGCTGAAGCTCGACAGCCGGCGCAAACTCTGCCCTGAACCTGGTCACAAAGTCTGACCAGGTCATAGCCTCAATAGCTGAGGCTCCCAAAGAATCACCCACTGACTCCCACCAATCTCGAGCTCGGTCTCGTAAACACCCTGCTGCATACCTCACCTTCGACCCCTCAGGGCAGAAGCTAGTCAACTGCGTAGACTCAATGTCTGCAATCCACCGCCTGGCAACAATGGGGTCCTTCACCCCGTGGAAATCCGGCGCACCGCTGCCCCTGAAGTCCTTAAAGGACAGCGTGCGAGATCCCGACTGGCCAGATGCCATGTCGCTCCTGAACGCCCTGAGGCAATCCTCCATCATCTCGATGATCCCTTCCTTGATCGACCCGAAGATAATGGGGGTCGACTCAAGGATACCTCTGGTGATCTCTGATGCGATGAACTCGCGTAGCCTCTCATCTACTGACTCGGAACCTGATCCCGAACCCGATCTCTCTCCTGAACTACCAACTGCTGGTCTTGGTCGTAGTACCACCATTCTGAAATACAAAGAAATAACAACTGTTAGCGATACTGATACCCCTGGAAGGATCCCACCCACTACTAGTTCCCTAGTCTTATCTTAGCCTTCCTCGGTTCGGGTACGGATCCTCTGCTTTCAGTAGTACGGGCCCATACTACCTTCCACATCTATCCGTACTTTCCCCAAAGACTGCCTCGACTCGACCAGGTCCCTTCCCCTACTGCTGATCACCGCTACTCATTATCCTAGGCTTACCCGAGGAAACCTCTAACTCCACCCATCCCAGCCCTCAGCTGCTGAAGGCCTCTTGGTGATGCCAATTAACTATTACCTGAATACAATCACATGCGCTGAGGCTCGGATAATCCTTCGAGTAGGGGACTCATCTCTACAACGATTAAGACTCAAACAAGAGCTACGCAATAGAGTCAAATCCAACACTCTGAGATTATTCAACCCTGATCACATGTGATTTAAACGTATTCACCTAACAGTTAACTCCCATCACTTCAAGGCCCACATAGCACAAAGCAAGCAGCATTTGGACGTAAGAAAATGACCTCAAGCAACTCTATCCTCGAAGAGAGAACTGAACTAGCATACAATGCTAAACTCGTACTATCAGGAATAACCTAAACAGGCTACCCTACTACTGTCTACTCAGCTCTAGCATGCAGCTCTTTCATATACAGAAGCACATAAAGCAGGCACATAAGGCATCACTCCTAGATCCTTAGTCCTATTCTAGCATGTTGTTCTACGGAAACTGATAAACATAAATAACTTGTATGGGTACATTAGGGAATTCTTACTTGAGCTTGGCCGGTTGCGCACATCACACACATTATTCTTTCTTAAAACCCTTTTTGAAAACATTTTCCCTTTCCAAAATCTTTTAACCCCTCGATTTGAGTTCGAGCACCCCCGAAGGTGTGTCCGAATCCCTCAAACCAGGGCTTTGATACCAACTTGTAATGACCCAATTTTCATGTCCAAAAATTTCATTTTTTTAAAAACATTACTTTTCGAAAATGTTCAAAGATAAAACATTGTTTGACCAAACTACATCACAACATAAACCATGTTCAAATACAAGTCATACAAAAAATCGAAACATCAGAGTATAAATCCCAAGGACATCTAGTAAAAGCGGAAACCAATGTGTGTGCATGAGGTGCCGCTACCGAGCCAGCTCCTTCCCCTTCGATGAAGAGGTACCTGAAACCAAAACTGTAAACTGTAAGCACAAAGCTTAGTGAGTTCCCCCATCATACCACATACCATACAAAACATAACATACATATTGCCAAGCTATTCTGGGGTGCCTGACTACCCGGTACGGCCATTCTGGGGTGCCGACTACCCGTGTGGCCATTCTGGGGTGTTGTCCTACCCGTGTCAAGCTATTCTGGGGTGTTGACTACCCTTCGGTCCTAACAACCAAACTCGGGGACTAGTCCCCTCCTACTACCTCTATCACATATAACATAACAAGCCAGCATGCAAACATATCATCACATACTGTCAGACGTATCTGGGGTGTCTGACTACCCTTCAGTCCTAACAACCGAACTCTACTACATACAACATATCATGCTAGCATATAACATATCAGGTAGTAGCAAACCTAGATAATATCAAAAAGACAATCATCTATCATACATCTCCTACTGGTGGGCCGACATTTTGGCCTTAGACCCACCGCTACTGAAAGGTAACTCACCTCGGAGTAGCTGCTGATCTTCGTGGGAATAGTCTGACTGCTGCTGTTCCGGAAATCCTCCGGCTGTATTCCCACCAAACCCTTAGTCAAAAACTGCTAACTGACCTTTAGGTAAAATGACCATTTTACCGCTGATCATGCCCTAAGTCAAAGTCAGAGTCAACTTCCAGTTGACCCGAATCGCCGAGTTGGCTCGCCAACTCGCCGAGTCCATGTCCAAACGACTATCCTGAATTATGTTTCTACTCGTCGAGTTAGGCGTCGACTCGACGAGTTCTCCTTCCAAACTGATGTTCAAGTCCTTCATCCTACTCGCCGAGTTCATCCTCATCCGATGAACAAGTTATACTGTGACTCGCCGAGTTGTATGAACAACTCGCCGAGTGTGATCTTGATCTAAGGAGATTGCCTTGAACTCACTGAGTTCCACTATGGGTGAGTTTTAGCTTCCAACTCACCGAGTCCCTCCTGGACTCACCACGCGACTCGACATAACAAAAAGGGGACAGACCCAGAGACTCGCAACGGGACTCGCCGAGTCAGATGAGCGACTCGCCGAGTCCGCTCCATGCAAGAGCTAAAAATGCGATTTTGCTCGAATCCAATTCATGTCATTCGTAGATCTGGTCTCCTAGAGCATGAATAACACGTAAAGTTTCCAACTTTACGTGTAAATATCCATGTATGGTATTTTTAGGGTTCAAAATGCACCAAAAGAGTAGATCTAAGGTTTATATGCAATATAGGCTCATAAAGGTAGTGGATCTGAGCTCCTGGAGCTCAACTATGCTTGGATCTAGAGACCAATCAACTTATTTCGAATTATCATGCACATACAAGCTTGGAAATGAGCCAAGAATGTCTTAAATGAAGCCTTAAGCATAGAAACATGGGGAAAATGGGATATACCTCAAGGGAACTGCTGAGAGAACACAATACAATTGCTTCAACTCTTCAAAGAACAAGCTTAAACGAGGGCTGGGGGCTCTAGGGGGTGAATGGGGGCTGGCCTGGGGCGGAAAGGGGGATTAAATAGTGTGCAAACCCAAGAAACGTAGGGTTTCAGCCAACAACGGTGACTCGCCGAGTCCAGGATATGGACTCGCCGAGTCGCCAACTTAAACGCGTCCCGGGGTCCCGTCCCTACTCGGCGAGTCGGACCTATGACTCGCCGAGTCCAAGGCTTAAAAAGGAAAATACTCAATTAAGATTTACATACCAGGAACCAGGTGCTACATTTATAGTAAAGTAGTCTCCAAGAATCATCCGTATCTTTTGCGTACGAGCTCCGTTTTCTACGTTATTTATATACATGCATTGTTATTTACGAGTACTACAACTTTCATTTAGACCCCGTCGACTAGTTCTCCTTCTATCTCATATTTACAAAAACTGTATCGAATTTGCCGCGCTCGAAAAGTAGAGACTAAGCTTCTTTCGTAACTTTCGCATACGATCTCCGTTTTTGTCGATATATATGTCCACACGTTGGTATTTTCGAGTACTACAACTTTCATTTAGACCTCGTTGGCTAATTCTCAATCTATCTCGGATTTACAAAACTGTATCGAATTTGCCGCGCACGAAAAGTAGAGAGTAAGATTCGTCCATAACTTTCGCATACGAGCTTCGTTTTTGACGTTATTTATATTCACAGGTAGGTAAAAATAAAATCTACAACTTTCCTTTTTACTCCGTCGGCTAATTTTCGACCTATATTAATTTTAACAGTAGGAAGAGATTAGATTGTTAAATGACTGCGAAGAATTCATAACTCCTTCATATGGACTTCGTTTTTGTCTGCTTTTTTACCGTTGAGTTCCTATTAATGAGATCTTCAACTCTAATTCAGGTCGCGTAAGCCAAAAACCGCTCGAACTAAAATTCGAGCTTCGGGCCATGCACCGCTATGCCAAATCTTAGAAAAATCATAACTTCCTCATATGAAGTCAGATTTGGGCGTTCTTTTTATTGACACTCTCGGTTTAACATTTTCTACAAATTTTGTTTAGATCGCTAAGGCTACAAGTCTCTCTATCATAAATTCACTATTTACGCTTCCCGGAGCCGTGCCGGTTTTGCTATAAAACTTCGACGGGCCATAACTTCCTCGTTATAACTCGGATTTCGGCGTTATTTATATGTACAGAAACCTTGATACATATTCTAAAACTTAGTTAAGACTATTTATTATAAATAATATTTTTACGAAAAGTCATTTTCGGAACTTATTGCCTCTAAATTGACTAACCCGGATCTACAGACGTTACAATTATCTCTCCCTTAGGATGATTACGTCCCGGAATCATCAACGAAACATGATTGTATAATGACTCCATACGTTATCTCTTCATCCTATGTAATAACTGTAACTTCTATGTTGCTTCGAACGAGTATCTAACTCTTGGACTCATTGACTGCAGACGGTGGTTGGTCTTGCACCTGCTCTTTAGACTTTCAATCATGACCTTCGTGTCAGAGCCTCATTCTTTATCAGAGACTCCTTCTTCTTCTTAACAAACTTAGGATAAGTTAATTTGATTACTACAATTGACCGATGTGTCATATTCTAATGACCTATCATCGTATGTAGCAACGCTTAGACTAAGGTCTCTTAGAGTCAATTTTCCGGAATGGAATATGCCTTCCTTCATGGTCTAATGTGATATAATCACATTTTAACATGTAGCATTTCTAGCTACCAACTTCTTTAACAACGAGCGCGATACTTCTATTGATCGCTTTGATTTCAATCGTTTGGTTTAAGTCGGACTCTACATCAAACTTGGTTCTTTGAACCATGTAACCTACTCATCGTAGTCGGACTCAATGTGATATGACCACTAGGGTCGGGATACCAACAATCTTCTTAGTCATTACCAAAACAATGGTAACGACATACTTAAATAAAATGAAATCAATTACTAGCTTCTTAGTAACCTTGTGACTTTCCCTGATCCAAGTGTGAGTCCTGTGCTTCCTGTAGTATAGCCCTCTACTACCATTCACACCTACTCATATTCGTCCCAAGTATTGTCCTGCAGTTTCCCAAGTCACCATGCAACAAATCACACAATCATTCAACACATCAGATAACAAAACGAAGGTTTTATATTATTACTCGAAACGATTACATAGGTGTTCAAGTTCAACCTATTCTATTCCTCTAATAGGCTACACCACGTGGTACTATTTACATGACTACTTTATAGATCCTCATTCCTGATTCCTTGCATTGTCAGTTGCTTCATCTAGGATCATATAGAATGCTCTTACCTTTGGTTTTGGCGATACATTTGGCTTTGTTGCCCCTTCTCTCTTTGGGCAATCTTGCTTGAAGTGCCCTTCCTCATTACATTCGTAACACACCCTTTTGTTGAATTTACACTCGTTGGCATAATGCCCATGCTTCCTACACTTGAAACAAGTCACCTCCTCACCGCATTTTCCAGAGTGTTTCTTTTTGCACTTCTCGCACCATCTTTCTTCACTCCCTCCTCCTCTAAACTTCCTTGTACTGGACTTGCTTCTCTCATCGGGCTTCGCAGACCCCTCAAGCTTCCTCTTTTCGCCAACCTTGGCCTTGTTGGAGGCTCTTCCCTTGATCATCTCCTCAATCGACTTGGCAGCCCAGATAGCTGCCTCCAAAGTAGGTGCCTGACGCACTAGCACCGCGTACTCCCATGGAAGTCCTTTTGCATACTTGTCGATTTTCGTCAGCTCATTCGGAACAAGACGTAAGGCGAACTCCATCTTCTCTGTGAAGTTGTTGGTGTATTCATCAATAGACATGATTCCTTTCTTCAAGGTAAGGAATTGGTTTTCTAGCTCGAGCATATTTTGGGCTGAGCAGTACCTACGTTTGAACTGCACCAAAAACTTTGCCCACGTCAGTTGCAGGGGATCATTGGGGCTTAGAGTCTTCCCCAGAGTGTTCCACCAACGAACCGCGCCTCCTCTAAATTGGCGTATCGCAAACGTGGTTTGTAGTTTGCCTCTGCAACCACACGTCATGAAAGCTAACTCCAGCTCCGAGATCTAATCCAAGAACCCCAATCAGATCTTCCTTTCCGGTGAAAGTCGATAGCTTGCAAGTCAGAAAATCCTTGTACTTGCATCCATTCCTCTTGACTCCGTCATCTTGGTTGTTTTGTCGAACTATTGGTGGGTTGACTTAACCAACGGTTCCACTGTAGTTCCCCTTCTTAGTCTGCCCTTCATTCAACTCGGGCTGTTCGATCTGTATGGTCGCTTCCTCTCGATTTTGTTGGAGCAGACGTCTGGTTTCCTCCATTTGATGATCCAACATCTCCTGGATCATCGCTTGCACTCCGGCCATCGTTATTGGCTCAGCAGCGGCCACCACAACCGGTATTTGCTCAATTACTGGGGGTTGATCTCGGTTCCCATTTGCATTCACGTTTTCGCTACGGGCCTTGCCATCTTGATCTATACACCGAATAAGGTGAATCTAGATCTTTATTTAGGATTGACGTTTAAATCATCCTTATCACCCTGAAACATTTATATGCTAGTTCTAATATCGTAGTTAAACGCTTAGAATTCTAAACACATAAGGTTTCCGGATCCGGTCGGCAATAAACCATAGATCCGAACAAATAACAACATATTAGGCACAAGCATTTAACACACAGACACAATTCCTACAATAAGCTAGTGCTCACACCTCACAATCATCGCTTAGAACTCTAAGTTTAAGTCTAGAAATAAATCCATATTCCTAGTTCGCTTAAACTAATGCTCTGATACCAACTGTGACATCCCCAATTTTTACAGCCAGAAAAGACCAATTTTTGTTTATTCCTTATAAAAATCAGAGTACTTTTTTTAATAAAAGTGTTTGCGGGATTTGTCCCCATAAAAACATGATAATTACGTTATCAAAGCATTTTCGAAGAAATGCATTTTTTTTTTAAAACCTTGGGATGTCATCGTCAATACAGGAACATAAGCATGAACAGAACTTACATTCATTTACACTAGTGATCTACATCTCTTTTAAATCTCTCAGTGTAAAGTAGCTTCGTATCGACACCTGTGATAAAAATAAGCTGGAGTGGGTCAGGTTGGGAAACCTGGTGAGTACATAGGGTTTTCAATCCACAATAATATAATTATTATATTTAAACATCAAACAATCAACCCAGTTATCCATTCCCATTATCTTCTTAAGGATTTACCCTAAGGACCAGCTATTTCTCATTCATTCATTCCTAAGGTTTATCCTAAGGAGTATGTACGAAGTCCATTGTTTTCAATGACACAGCTGTCAAGCACAGCTTCTAGTTCTATCACTTAGGCGCCGCTGCCAGAATTGAGACATTTTCTATGAGGCGCTTCTGCCGGTATTGACCTATAAACGCTACTGTCACGGTCATAAGGCTCCCTATTAGGCGTAGCTGCCGATACTGTCCTTAGAGCGCAGCTGCTAGGACGTTTACCATAGATCTAAAACATCTACAGGTTGTGGCGCAGCTGCCAGTGCTCATCTATATGGTACTAGGTTCACTGCTGCCAATGTATACCTATAGGGCACTAGGTCCGTACTACTAATGTTCCTATGTTTCAGCTTTTATCCCTCATCATTCATCTACCCATGTTTTACCCAACATATTTTGTAGATATAAAATACTTTATACAGTTTACATCATTTAAAACATGTATAAAAATCTTTCACCAGCATAGACAACAAGTATTCAGACAATATGCACACATAGCACGTAATTTATATTAAAATACTTCATATCTATGTGTAAGATGAAAGGGATCATGCACTCACTTGAGAAGATGGTAACTCGACGCTTGGACAACACTTCGTTACTCTTAACATAATTTTCCTCGACAAAACCTAATATCAATATGACTAGGGTTTAGTCTGACGTTAACCGCGACTAATTAATAGTCTAGCTATTATTATTATTATTATTATTATTATTATATAAGCGTTAAATAACATTCAATATAACTCATAATAATAGCCCAAATAATTATTTTAAGGTCCTAATAATGTTACTATAATTAATTAGAAGCTATATTAAAAATAGCATAGGTGTAGCTCATTTACAACAGGTTTTATAGAAAAAACCGGGCTTCGCTGGAGCAGCGTTTCCGAGCCGAAAGCTTTTCTTCTCGGAGCCGTCGGGCGCTCCGGGGCTTTCTTCTTGTGCTAGGGAGGTTTCTTAGACTTTGGAGGGATTTAGGGAGGCTAGAGAGAAGTTAGAGAGAGAAAGAGAGGCTTATGGTGTGAATAACTTATGAAGAGTTCATCTCTTATTTATAGGAATTTTATAGTAAAGTAGTCTCCAAGCATCGTCTGTATCTTTCGCGTACGAGCTCCATTTTCTACGTTATTTATATACACGCATTGGTATTTACGAGTACTACAACTTTCATTTAGACATCGTCGGCTAATTCTCCTTCTATCTCATATTTACAAAAACTGTATCGAATTCGCCGTGCTCGAAAAGTAGAGACTAAGCTTCGTCCGTAACTTTCGCATACGATCTCCGTTTTTGTCGATATTTATATCCATGCGTTGGTATTTACGAGTACTGCAACTTTCATTTAGACCTCGTTTGGCTAATTCTCAATCTATCTCGGATTTACAAAACAGTATCGAATTTGCCGCGCACGAAAAGTAGAGACTAAGCTTCGTCCATAACTTTCGCTTACGAGCTTCATTTTTGACGTTATTTCTTCTCGTGCTAGGGAGGTTGCTTAGACTTTGGAGGGGTTTAGGGAGGCAAGAGAGAAGTTAGAGAGAGAAAGAGAGGCTTATGGTGTGAATAAGTTATGAAGAGTTCATCTCTTATTTATAGGAATTTTATAGTAAAGTAGTCTCCAAGCATCGTCTGTATATTTCGCGTACGAGCTCCATCTTCTACGTTATTTATATACACGCATTGGTATTTACGAGTACTACAACTTTCATTTAGACCCCGTCGGCTAATTCTCCTTTTATCTCATATTTACAAAAACTGTATCGAATTCGCCGCGCTCGAAAAGTAGAGACTAAGCTTCGTCCGTAACTTTCGCATACGATCTCCGTTTTGTCGATATTTATATCCACGCGTTGGTATTTACGAGTACTGCAACATTCATTTAGACCTCGTTGGCTAATTCTCAATCTATCTCGGATTTACAAAACTGTATCGAATTTGCCGCGCACGAAAAGTAGAGACTAAGCTTCGTCCATAACTTTCGCGTACGAGCTTCGTTTTTGATGTTATTTATATCCATGCGTAGGTAAAAAGAAAATCTACAATTTTCCTTTTTACTCCATCGGCTAATTCTCGACCGATATTAAATTTAACAGTAGGAAGAGATTAGACTATTAAATGACTGCAAAGAATTCGTAACTCCTTGATACAGACTCCGTTTTCGTCTGCCTTTTTACGATTGAGTTTCTATTAAGGCGATCTTCAACTCTAATTTAGGTCGCGTAAGCCAAAAACCGCTCGAACTAAAATTCGAGTTTCAGGCCATGCACCGCTATGCCAAATCTTAGAAAAATCATAACTTCCTCATACGAAGTCAGATTTAGGCGTTCTTTTTATGGACACTCTTGGTTTAACATTTTCTCCGACTTTTGTTTAGATCACTAAGGCTAAAAGTTGCTCTATCATAAATTCACTGTTTACGCTTCCCGTGCCATGCCAGTTTTGCCGTAAAACTTCGACGGGCCATAACTTCCTCGTTATTACTCGGATTTTGGCGTTATTTATATGTACGGAAACCTTGAGACATATTATACAACTTGGTTAAGACTATTTATTATAAATAATATTTTGCCGAAAAGTCGTTTTCGATACTTATTGCCTCTAAATTGACTAGCCCGGATCTACGGGCGTTATAATCTTCAAGTGTTCTTCAAAACACCAAGAACACACACTAGTCTTCTTGGACCTTAAACACCCAAACAAACTTCTATATTGTAAGTAATGTTGTCTTAGGTTGTTGTGTGCTTGAATGAACATGTTTACACCATAGAAACCTCATGAAATATGGAATGGATGGGAGTTTACGGCCAAGGCATCTCCCAAGGCCGTAAACTCCATGAAGGGATGCAATGTTGCCCTAAAGTCCTTCCTAATGCTTAGAACTTGGACTAGAACCATTGACCATTGAACTAAGGACCTTAAACTTTGAGTTTGTGGAGTTTGACGTGGGTTTACGGCTGTAAACCCACTAGGACCGTAAACTCTAGGCCTTAAACTCCATGGGAAGTGGTCCTTGGACCATAAACTCAAATGCAATGCCTTACACTCCTTTGATGCAACGCAATGGCCTTCTAACCCTTAAACCAAAGTGTTTTCCACACTTTACGGTGTTTATACTTACTTAATTATGTTATAATCACTAATTAGATGTGTACATATGTCTTTATATGTTAATAGGATCATTGTTTGTGTTCAATTCTTCACTTGACACCTAGCACCTTGTCCAACACTTCCATACTATCCACTCACTACAGGTGAGTTCATACCCCTTAATCAACCTTTTAAATGTTTTTAAATGCTTTTATGGGGGGGGGGGGGGATACAAGTTGAATCATACTAGTTATTATATCAATCACATGTGATTAATAACTAGCACGCAAATGGATTTACTATACTTTAAATTGTTTTGTCAACAAAACTACTTGAAAATTAGTATCAAATACTTTTACATGTTAAACTCTTTATAAAACTTAGTCTTAGTCTCCAAATCTTTATTTTCAGTTCTTTAAACTTATATATTTTCAAATCATCCCCAATGCATATATAGTTATATAAGTAAGGTTTGAAGGACTTATGATTAAGAATACACTCTATTTCCCGTTCATTATTTGGTTGTGGACTTAGAGTACCCTATTGTTTGTCCGAGTGTTGTTTGATCCTTAGTTATATATCATGTGTATATGTATAGACATAAATCTTGTTATCTTATTTCAATACACTCATATATACGCACAACATTACTAGTAAACTATAATAGGTATAGTTTAGAGGTATACTACTTACTATTTCTAGTACAATGAAACATACAAAGAGTCAGTTCATACCTAAGTCAATACATACTATAAACAATACATACACTACACTATTGAACATACTATAATGAGAGTTAGAGAGGACATACTACTCACTAGACAAAAAGAACATACACTAGTACATACTATTCACATACACTATATACTATACTAGAGAACTTACTATGATGAGAATCAGGGAAGACATACACTACACTAGTACATACACTACATACACACTATAACATAAATGTGAGGCACTACTTCGGGGCATGTGATCGCGTCATGGCTCATCTTGTAACCAGAGTCTTCTAAAGGGAGAGCATGAATTCGTGTATAGATCTATACTAGACTGACCGTCCTACACCTTGCTGCTAGCTACAGTGGGACCTGCAGGTCTTCGGGTGATGAATGTCATAACATCTCGACGTCTTCGAGCATTGTGTTTCACTAGGTCGGTCAAGTATGGTTACAATTACATCACATTATACCTTAATTAACAATTGGTTTAAGGTAGTTAGTACAATAGTAGTTATAATATTATTATACTACAATACTTCATTATTTTCCCATTACATATACCTTGTGACCTCCTCACATAAAGGGTAATGTAAAACTATATTTTTACTAATGATAGTCACGTTTGGGAAAAATACTCACTTTTACAATGAACAAACATACAATACACTTGATGCCATGATAGAAGGTTGCTTTTAATGGAAAATATAAGATTTTCTAGGAGATGCAAATAATTACTACAAACATTTTACATACTTTGACATTCAAACTCTTATAAACATTTTCATACAAATTATGACACTAAATACTTATGAACTCACCAACTTTAATGCTAATAAACTCTTTCAAAATAACTTGTATTCTCAGGTCATCAGTCGATAGGTACCGATGCCAACTTTTGAGAAGATGGAGCACATACAAGGCTCATCTTTTATTTTGATTCACATTTTGGTGTCTTATAAACCACATAACACACTTGTATTAAAATTATATTATTAATGCAAAGAATGATGTTGTTTACTTGTTTACTATTATTTTGTATTGTTTACTATTAAAATTATATTATTAATGCAAAGAATGATGTTGTTTACTATTATTAATGCAAAGAATGACGTCCTCCGCCCCAGAACATTTCCACCGTTCTTGGTTTTGGGGTGTGACAGATTGGTATCAGAGGATCGTTTATAGTGAATCTAGTATATCAACCCATAAAAGATATACTAACTATAAACACAATGGGATTAAAATACTTTGACCAAGAGTTTATACTTTTAAATAATAAAATATTTAACTAAGTATACATGCTTGTATTCATACTAAAATCAGTGTCACAATGACAAAAACAAGAGTATTACGATTATTTAATATCACAAGTAAGCTCGGGGATGTATGGTCAGTGATGGGAGTGGCATAGCCTAATCAACTATGCTGGTTCGAGGAGTGATTAGCATATGCCCAAGAATGGTTGTGATATGGCAACAAGTCTAAAAACTTACCAACACTACTACAATGAAAACATTAGAACAAAACATAAGTCTAAAATACTATAGGAGGATTTTGTGTTACTATAATTACTTATTTGAGAACTAAAAAGGTCTCTATCAAGTATGTCAATAGTTGTTAAGTAGATACGCTAAGGTTATATGAAATTTAGGTGTCATAGACTTAGAATCTGTGATCTTTGCTTTACTTCCTGTTCCTTGTTTGGTTGTGGATTTGGAGTTAGGGTCACTTATTCGAAGGTATATCCTGTTTTAATTTCATATAACTGGTATACACTATACAAGTATTGAAATAACTAGTAAAGATCATCTTATAATTATCTTAAGTAGTATTCCTATTTATATAAGATTCTTATACCTGTTTTCTTGTGTCGATATCATGGCTGGATTCCATCATCATGGCGACCCGTACTTCCCAAACCAAGGCAATGTTTGATGGATTGATGACGAGTGAGATGATGATCACCCAATCCCTTTGGATGATCACCTCGCAGAAGGCTTCTCGGATGGTTTTGACTCCGAGCCTGAAGTCAACAACCTGCCCCAAGTACGTCAAGCCCCAAATAACAACCCCCATCCAGCATTTTAGGTCCCCACACCCTTGTTGGCAACAAATTTGAATCGCTGGAGCGACGAACAGGGTTAACCCTTACCGTACAACGGGTACCGAAGCTTTTACAACATAAGCGAGGGTGGCTTGGCTGACCGAGTCCTACCAGTCATGGTTTCTAGGATTGCTTGGAATGTCGAGCAAGGTCGGGCAGCCATCGATCGGGTCATGGAGATTGATGCTAACTCAGGCGTTAACACCGTCCGCATTCGACACCTGGAAGACGTTATCAAAGGGACGAGAAGAGCCAATGAGACTCTGCAGCAACAGTTAGCTGCATCCCAAGCCGAAGTCATAGAACTTCGAGTTCGTCAGAGGGCTCATGAGCG
The DNA here is from genome assembly GCF_052625555.1 of Lactuca saligna. NCBI lineage: Eukaryota > Viridiplantae > Streptophyta > Magnoliopsida > Asterales > Asteraceae > Lactuca > Lactuca saligna. Next base: position 184,882,013 of record NC_136423.1, read on the forward strand.
ACATCTCCAAGAGGTGGTACGTCAATTGGCGGATATGAGAATTCTCCCCAGGAATTCCCGTCGCCGGTACAAGATGTTTAGCACATCTTTTCTTTTGATTTAAGGAATAGCCTTTCCTAATTATGCTCTAAGTAGCACTTGTCTGTAAAATATTCCTATCTTCCAAGTACTTTAACTAGACTTCTAAAACTGTCAACTTTTTCCCTCTATGGTTTGATGTAAGACCTATTGTTAGGTCATTTTCCCCGAACTTGTTACATCAATAATACTAGTAATATTGACAGTTATCTAATTTATTGGAAAAATATGTACTCTTGTGTTTCCCTACTCTCCTACTATATTGCTATTTCAAAACATAAACTCATTTAACTTTTGGACTATGGTGATTTAGCCTATGGGACACTCTCAATATACTTACAATTGACTCTAACTATCCCGTTCATCTTTATAAACTTATAGTTGAAGGATGCCTCCTTGCAAATCAACAAGGCGTAATCCTCCACCTCCATCACCACCTTCTCCAGTAATCGATACAACAACTCTGAATGATGCAGTAGCTGCGGCTGTGGCAACTTCCATGGCTTAGTATCACTCCAACGGTGCCAACGGAGGTGGAATGCCGGTTGCGTATACTCAAGGTGAAATCCTTGTGCGCTCGAGAGAGTGCTCCTACAAGGACTTCACTAACTGTAAGCCAAAGCCCTTCAAAGGGACTGGCGGAGTCATTGCCTTCTCGCAATGGTTCAAAAAGATAGAGTCGATCTTCGAGATTTGCTCCTGCCCTGCCACGAGTAAAGTCAAATTTGTTGCGTGCACCTTCGAAGAAAAAGCCCTGACATGGTGGAATGGCCATGGCAAGTCACTAACTCTCATAGTGGCAAATGACATGGTCTGGGAAACTCTAAAAGACCTCATGGTTGAGGAATACTGCCCAAGGAGCGAAATCCAGAAGTTGGAACATGAGGTATGGAGCCTAACCATGAAGGGCTCCAACATAGTCGCTTATACCGCCAGATTCAGGGAACTGGTGGCCCTCTGTCCCAACATGGTTCCCACCGAGGGAAAGAAAATCGAAAGGTACATCTAGGGGCTGGTGCCTCCATATCATGGAAATGTCTTATCTTTGAACCCTGCTAACTTTGACAGTGCCAAACGATTGGCACAACGGCTCATCAATCATGGAGTCCAATCCCCATCATCGACAACAACCCTAGCCATCTCAGAACCCTCCAAAGCCGATTTGTTTATGCTTTGTTTGATTTTAAGTCTAGAAATCCTACAAACTCTACAAATTCCTAGCTCGCTTAAACTAATGCTCTAATACTAACTATGACATCCCCATTTTCACGAGTAGAAAAGACCGATTTTTTTATGCCTTGTTTGAAAATTAGAGTAACATTTTAAATAAAAGTGTTGCGGAATTTATTCCTAAAATAAAATATGATAAAGACTTATCAAAGCATTTCCTAAGAAATGTGTTTCATTATATTAAAACCTCAGGATGTCATGTTTGATACAGATCAAAAGTATAAACAATACAATATAAGCCTTACAACATTTATTCATATCTACAGGCCTATAATCCCTTATCCCTTATCACGTCATTCAACTATGCTCTCGTTCCACTACCTGTAATATAAGAAACTGAGCGGGTCAGGCTTGGGAGCCTGGTGAGCACATAGGGTTTTCAACCCATAATAAATAAGTTTATTATTTTCATCAACCAAACAAACCCGATTACCCATTCCCGTTATCCTCACTTTACGTCCCTAATACATCTAATATAAGGGACCTAGCCTAAGGATTTTCATCAGGGCGACAACACTACTTCGGGGGTTCCTTAACAATTTATATCAAATAAGGCAACCATGTGAGGGATGGAGTACTGTTGGCGAACACTAAGTTCAAATAAACACCTACAAGTTATGAGCCTGCTAGCATTCCACTGGACTGTCTAGAAGAGTCTGTAGTCGTCATCTATACTCTGCTAGATGACTGGATCATCTTAAACATCGAGGCCTCTCATCAACTTATTTCATCACACACCAACTATTACAGCTACCCATGTTATACCCAACATATTTGTAGATATAAAATACATATACATTTTAAATCATTTAAAACATGTATAAATACGTTCATCCGGCAGAGACAGCAAGTATTCAAATAATATGCACACATAACATGTAATTTATTTAAAATACTATTGAATATTTAAGTGTTGTAATATTGGGATTTGTTATTAGTCCTTTTTGTAAACGGGTTGGGCCTGCCCTCATGTATTTAATTCTAGGGTTAGAGTATATATATGGTGCATGCATGCTTCTTATTTTAGTTAACTGTTTGATTGGTCTTGTAACCCTTGCACGCCTCTACAGTTAAAATTCTTCATCGAGTTCATCTGAGGTGTGACTTCTAATCATTCAACATTTTTTTTATTATGTTTGTGTTATTTATTTACCTGTTTGAATCTTGTCGATCATAAAGGATTTTAATCCTATCAATTGGTATCAGAGTAGGAGACTGTGTAATCCATACGCATCTCTTCTTTTAAAAGAAGCTATTAGGGTTTCTATTTATATTATATCCTTTCAAGTCGTCATCTTTGTGTTCTTGACGCTGTGACTGTGATTTAAATATTACCCTAAGTTTTTACACATCTGGTTCATAAAAAGGTTTCAAAGATATTGTTAAAAAATGTCGCATGATGATTCTCAAATCAATTCCATTAGCAGCATTGGGCCTACAACCAGGATTCTCATTCTCTTTCCTAGCATAGTCTGGGCACTTCATTTTGAAGATTATGTTTTAGGTCTAGAAGATAATGGATACTTGATCTGGCAAGTTATTACTGCTGGAAATTTTGTTCACTCTAGAACAAGATGGGAGATTAAAAGTCAGACTGACTCAATCGACTTCTTCTTGATGTCAAAGAAGTTCCTCAAGATGAGAGAGACAAATTGCAGAGCAACATCAAATCAATGAGAATCATTATATTTGCTGTAATGTCCCAAAATTCAAGACTAAAAATTTCTTTTATAAAACATTACTTAAAACATAATTATCAATCCATATCATAACCAGAGTATTAATTTCCAAAACACATGTTCATTATCAAAGTAAAACATTCCCAGGTTGTCTAATCTATGGTGTGTTCCATGTGATCACCCCGAGCTCTTCCCTCTGCTACCAGAAGTACCTGAAACCAAAATTGAAGACCATAAGCACAAAGCTTAGTGAGTTCCCCCAACCTACCATAACCACATATTGGGCCACGCCTGCTATTCTAGGCCTCGCCCACTACCTCGGGCCTCGCCCGCTACAACAACCCCGCCACTCCAGGCCTCGCCTGGCTTCGAGCCCCGCTCGGATACATATATGTTTAACTTAGGCCTCGCTTGTCACTAGGCCCCGCCCGCTAACATTTAATAGCACATAAGCATATAACAACACATAAGCTAACATATACACACAAATCCTGTCCTGAGGCCTCGCCTACCTTGGGCCTCGCCCTTGTCCTGCTACTGATGAGTCATGGAACCCCGTCCACGCCCTTACTGATAGTGAGACACGGGCCCAACCCACACTCAATCTTTTCCCTAATTTTGGCCTTGCCCTTGTTCTGCTACTAATAAGATGTGGAACACCGTCCACACTCTACTATTGGTGAGATACGGGACCTCGCCCACACTCACCTCCCTACCAGGCACATATATGTATCACACAGGCAACAAGTATAAACTATCATATAAACCATTCCTTGGGCACCCGCCCGTTATCATTGGACCTCGTCCTGAATATCATACTAGCATACTGTGCCTAGGGCTAACCCTAGGGTCTTCCTACTCGTATCTACATGGGCCAACATTGTGGCCTTAGACCCATTCACACAAAGGGAAACTCAGCTGCTCTTGCTGAACTTGCTGATAACCCCTCTAGCTGCTGTCCAGCAACTCTTTGAACTCCTGCTCCACTAGCTCCCCGAGCTGCCAATATCAATGCAACACTTAGTCTAACTATCCCCTAAAAGTCAACTAAGCAACTCTGGTCACAGTCAAGTCCTAGTCAAGGTCAACCTTCTAGGTTAACCTTACTCGCCGAGTCTGCCTGCTGACTCGTCGAGTTCACCGATTTCCTAGTCCTGACCTGTCCAACTCACTAAGTCCCCACTCAACTCACTGATCCAAGTCTTAACTTGAAAGGGTTTGGGGTTTCGCGACTTGACTCGCCGAGTCCAAGAACAGACTCACCGAGTCCAAGGTAATCTTCAACAAACTCGCCGAGTTGTTCTTCCAACTCGCCGAGTTCCTGCCCAACTTCATGCTACTTGCCGAGTCCACTCAAAGGACTCGCCGAGTCCATTCAGATCTTCATACATGCAAAGGACTTTTGAGTCATGCATGGATTCCAAACTGTAGATCTGCCCTTCCCAAGCCTATTCCTCACGTAAAGTTGCAAACTTTACATGTAGAGAAGGAGATCTAGTCTAAACACACCATAAATTAGGGTTTAAGGTAAGGAGGCTCTATAATTAACTCAAGGGCAGTTACTTTATGATTCACCAGGCCAAAATGAGCATAGATCCGAAGTAGCAACCTCAGATTTGGCTTCTAACTCATATGAATATACAAACATGGCTTAAAAGCCCCAAAACTCATAACTAGAATAGATCTAAATGAAGGAAACGACTTAGTACCTTCAATAACTCTGAAAGGTTCCACAAGCTCTGGATCTAAGGCCAATCCTTGAAGCTTCAATGATTTCCCTCTTCCCTCTTCCTTCAAATCACCCAAAAATGGCTTAGAAGCTTGAAAGAGTAACAATGGGGCTTAGGGTTCGGTGTTCTGGGTTAGAGAGGCAGTAAAGGAACCTTAGGGAAGAGAATGAGATGCTTAAATAGGCTCCAAGTCCGGGATTTAGGGTTTTCCTCGCTCAGACCAGACTCGCCGAGTCCCCATAGCCGACTCGCCGAGTTGGTCACTAACTCCTGAACCTGGATCCCGCTCGGACTCGTCGAGTTTCGCACTGGACTCGGCGACTTGACCCTTTGACTTAGGGTTTTCTTTCCTTCTTGGCCTACCCGATTTTGGGGTGTTACATTTACATTGTAGGCTGATACGTTTCGTCTTGTTAGTACTTGTGACACTGCAAAAACCATGTGGGACAGGCTTAAAGAGCTTTACTCTACAGACACAGATCTATAGCATTCAACTCAAACCCTCTTGTTATCTGAATTTGGTGCGTTTGTACAAAAGGCTGATGAAAATCTGAGTCAAATGTTCAATTGTTTCAATCATATTTTAAGTCGAATGATGAAGCATGGGATCAGACGAGAAGTCATCGAGTAGAAGGTAATATTTATGAATGGGCTAAGGTCAGAATGGACGGTAGTGGTATCGACAGTGAAAGCCCATGAACAGTTCAAAAACTATACCTTAGGAAAGTTGGTAGGGATCTTGAAGTCACACGAAAGTGAAGTTACTAAAGAAACAAAAGTTGTGTCAGGCATGGGTTCGTTGGCTCTGGTGGCAAAGGGAAAACAGTTTGATGAGGATGATGTTGAGTCTAACCTTTCTGACCAGGAACTCACAAATGAAGAGTATGCTCTAATGGTGTCAAATCCTAGGAGATTTGCAAAGAAAAAATTTCCCTCCAAAAACCGAAATTGGCAGGGAAGCTATACTTCAGAAAAGGTGAAAGAGGATAAAGTGAAAAGATTCCAGAAAGAAGAAGAAAAGAAAGAGAAGAAGGTGGCAGGTGATTCGGGGATATGATTGCAACTACTGTCACGATAAGAATCATTTAGCAAAAGATTGCATGCTAAGGAGAATGAACGAGAAGAAGGATGGAGAGGATGATGAGGCGTACCATCTTCACAAGCTTCAGAAAATCAAGCAGAAAAAGAAAGCTGATAATGCTATGGCTGCTCTAGTTGTGCAGGGAAATAATGATGAAAACAATTTTGGATGAGTGGAAGTATGGTCCACTATTCAGAAGATGAAGAAGTCAGAAAACCCACTCATGGAAAGAGCTTGGTGGCCAAAGAAGGGGAATCGCATGTGGGTGGAACATGCTTTGTGGTGAGAAATGGCGTGTCATAAATGCGATGGTACACAACAGATGATGGAAAGGGTGATATGGATGAACGAAGGGATGTCAACTGCTTCACTGTGAAGCCAGTTCTTACACAGATCAGTGAATGTGATCAACTGATCTGTAGCAAGTGATTCCTAGTGTAACATCCCAAAAATACAGTCTAAAATTTTCATTTTAATTTAATAATAAAGCCATAATCATCAAACAATATAAAAATCATAAACAGTGTATCTCAAGATATCGTAACAATTTTCAAAATATCAGTGTATAAACATCCCAGGCTGAACAGATGGTGAGTGCACTGCAATTTTCCCGAGCTCCTCTTTCGAAATTGAGTACCTGAAACCAAAACTGAAACTGTAAGCATGAAGCTTAGTGAGCTCCCCCAAACTACCACATACCATACAATAAAATATAAAGTAACTATTGGACCTTGCCCACTGGATCAGACAAAAGTCCGGAAACTGCATCAGACCGGAGTCCGGGAACTAACCAGGGCCTTGCCCTCTGCATCGGACCGATGTCCGGAAACTGCATCAGACTGAAGTTCGGAACTAACTAGGGCCTTACCCACAGCATCAGACTGAAGTCCAGAAACTGCATCGAACCGAAGTCCAGAACTAACTAGGGTCTTGCCCACTGCATCGGACCGAAGTCCGGAACTAACTAGGGCCTTTCCCACTGTATCAGACCGATGTCCGAAACTAACTAGGGCCTTGCCTACTGCATCAGACCAAATTCCGGAAACTGTATCGGACTGAAGTCCGGAACTGAATGATCATAACATAACATGATCAAAGCATACAACATAACCATATAGACTGCATACTGCATCGGACCATAGTCCGGAACACATAACACATACCATGCATGTATCACAAAGACATCAGGCATACTGAACTACTGCGTCGGACTGTAGTCGGGAACTACCGCCAACTAAACGGGCCGGCATTGTGGACATAGACCCGTTCCTACTAGAAGGAAACTCACCTCGCAAAGATGACTGAAGAATACTGCATATAACCCCTCGCCGCTAGCTGGTAGATCCTCGAACTGTTGATTTCATGACTCCCTGAGCTATCAATAGCAACATAACACTGTTGGGATATGAGCATTCTAACACTCCTAAGTGTACATGCAACCCTAAATACATTGGATCTATGTTTTCTCTATTATACATGCAAATATGAACATCCAAGGTATTATCCTAATCTAGCATACAAAACAATGGATATAACAAGATAGAATACATACCTTTTGTTAGTGCTTGTCTTCATGAAGCTTGAGTGCCTAGTGCCCCAAGTGTGACACCTCAAATGGTTCACACAACACCATAAGCACTTGGAATAACTTAGAGAGAATTCTACACTTCATGAAATCGGCTAGCCCTCTCTAGAATCATACTAGTGGCCGATTTTGTCAAGAATAAGATCTTTATATAGTGTTACAATTAGGGTAAACCCTAATTGTCACGACTTTCCATTTCCTTGGATCCATGGGTTCAAATACAACATGGAGCATCCATGGACCATCCTATGGGTTTTAGCCCAACTTGATTATCCATGGAGCATTAGCCCACTATACAAGTATGGATGATTTACACAATCAACCCATATATTTAATTAGTCTTCTTTTGATCACTTAATTAATCCTAGATTAATTCTTGATCAATACTAATTAAATAATCTCATTATTCTTATTATTAATATACTAGAACTTATAATATATTAATAACCATAAGTGTCTTATTTCTCTCATTATAGTCTATCCAAGTACATGATGCCATGCAACCCAAATGGACCATGCCGGGTCGGGTCAAGTCTTACCAATTATAGTTATGGAGTTAGACATTTAATCCAACAGTCTCCCACTTGGATAAGTCTAAAACTATTATGGCGTATGACTTCAGGAACCAACTGGCAATCGTAGCTCTCAAAAGCTTTTGTCGAACTTTGACCTTGTCGATAAACGCTGACCTTTGTCAATGACTTGTCCATTAGATAAGGGATCATATATTCCTCCATTCTAGATATCATATGGACTGAGACATGGATTATAATCATTCTCTCTGTCCATTTGTTGTTTCCCGATTTCCGATTTATGACGACTGACTAATTGAACAAATCAAATCAGTCCTGGCCCGGCCGAGCACTTCCATTTGTCATCATCAAATCATCGAGGGGCCCACAAATATCGCTTTTATCCCGAAGGTAAAAGGAATGGATAAACTTCGACTCATATGGCTTGTTCTACTACTTGTTGAATCATACACAAGTACACGTTTTATAACATCGAGTTACCAATGCGTTTTCGTGCAATCAATGTACTATCAACTCATAGTAACAACTCATATCTCTAGGTTTGAAGAATATAAGATATTATCGTCTCATGATCACTCGTGATAAAATCCATGAAGTGATTCCAATGAGCGCGGGTTGAATCTAATACTCAGAACTTATGAGCACTCATGAGTGTTGTAGCCCTTTGTCCAACACCTTAGACCTCTACAAGCCAACCCATGACAGTCTTAATTCATATCTATTTCCAACATATGACCGACTGTGAACGGTTTGAATAATTTAGTCATTCTGGAAGAATAACCTAGTTTATTTGGGATGTCAAAACATGCAAAGTGAAACACAATAATAATTGAATCCAATATGGTATCAAAACCTATGAACATAAATAAAACACCTTTTATTTATCACCGTATGATTACACATTATTCATTGTATACTGTTTCAGCTATCAACTTTATTCTTGAATTTAAAACAATAGTTGTCCCATGCTCCAAGCATGTACACTATGTTTTTCTAAACACTAGTCATGCCATACACCAAGTATGCATACTATGTTTGTCTATGATCTTTACTTTTTGAACTAGATCCATTGAACATAACTTCAATGATTCTCTTTTCACACTCCCAAATCCTTACTGCAAATGCAAGAATTCCAAATTCATGCCATTTATTGAAATCTGTTAGATTCTAAACTTATATGCATTGATCCTCTTGTAACAATTATGCACAAATTCACAAAGACTTGGCAACAATCATTACAGAGTATTCCAAAGGAGATCAATTCCTTGGAAACATCCTTCTTGCATTAAGCTTCCTTAATCTTACACAAATTGAAATTTCTGACTTTGAAACATTTCCAGATTCATTTTGACTCTCACTTCTGAACAAGAGTTGCCTCCTTACAGATTATGTCAATATGGTCCTTCCAGAATTATCACTATACTTCCAACTGTCCTTGATCAACCAATCTTTGGTAAACCTTAGATTGTCCTCGACAATTGTTTAATCCTTTTAGTCATATCCAGTTCTAAACCTTTTCCCTTCTTAATGCCCCAGGCATTTGGAAAATTTTAGAAAGGATGAATATAGCACATGTAATCGATCCTATATCCGAAGCATATGGGACACGATTCATGATGTCTCACATAAAGACTAAACCAGTCTTTTGCTATAACATTTCCATTTCTATTTGCCAAGTTCACATAATTCAGATTATGAAAAGGGATACTGTAATCATAATCAAATTTAAGAACGCAAATAATGGACCCATATACAGAATTTCCTTATGTTGAGCCATTCTAACATGAAATTCATATATATTTCCTTGACTAAATGATTAAAACCTCATGATCTAAGCTTATAAATTTGAGATGAAGTATAATTTTCTCTCCCTTAATTATAGCAAAACAACTTTTTCCCAATTGGAACCTTTTGTTTTCTATAATTAACATTGCTAACTTGCAATCTTTATCATAATTATCATGCTCCCACTAACATGATGATTATTAGCATAACACTTATGCTCCCACTAGCTTTGACATGTACTCAGAAATCAGCTGGACTTCTAAAAATCAATACTTTATTGACTTTCTTACCAAAGTTCAGATTTCTGATACTGGATTGTTTTGATAAAACTTTATCAAAAACATACACCTTCCCTTAGATAGCAACACTTTTATGTCAAAACAATTATGAAGAGGGATGCCGTAATCATAATGGTTAGACCTTTTTGCCACTTCTCACAAGTCCAGGTTAGTGTGCCGGTAAACCACAAACGCTCCACTAACGACTTTGAGAATGCAAATATCACAATTACTATCTAGCTAAAATCTACTTAGTGAAAGTGTTTCCTCACCATCATTTTCATGAATCGGAGAGAAACCTTATGACACTTAGATTTAATGGTGTATGTGTTCTTATCCATGTGAATTATCAAAACCATAGTCACAAGACAAGGATAATGACAAATCCAAACTCATATGGACTGAACTCAATCTTAATTTCTTGCCACCTGACAGCTCAAGGGCCTGCCTTTGCTTCCAAGTTGTTGTGCAACCAATTGAGAACTCTAAGAACTCATATGCAAAGCCAACTTTAATTGGAATGGGCACAGAATATGTCAACACGATAGGTTATAAACCTCAAGTCGTGTGCTAGTGAAGAACTTTAGGTTTTATTCTTGATTAGTTCTTGAGACTTTCAAGACCTTTAAGACTCCCACTGTCCTCTTGACCTATAAGGCTCCCTTGTCAAACATCTAAGAGATAGTGTGGATTATAACCAAGACAAACACTTCACACAATTGGCCTAAGTTGGTCTTTGTTTTATCCAAAACATCACAACTTACCAATTTCAAATGAACAAGAGTAGGACACTTTTACTCTTACATTTGACACATGTTTTAAACCTTCTTAAAGACATGTCACTCAAATTACAATCTTGGAGTATGACTCTAAGACTTGTATTGGAATGAAGTATGACTCATCTTCTTGATTTAACCATTTCAACAATTCAAGATCCCTTCTTCTTAGTCATAAAAATGCACTAAGACTTCCTTAGAGAACTAATTTTGATTTGGTTTCTTAATCATTAAGATGATCACAAAACTGATACTAAAGTACTCTCCCATCTTTTCAGATTTGAGAAACTTTTATCCTTCTGCCTAATTTGATTCTTCTTATCCGCTCTGCCATGCATTGAAACCTTTTCCAATGTCTCAGAGTTACACTTAAGCTTGTAAGTATAATCATATTTACTGAGCTTTAGTAAACTATGATGAATAGTCTTATCAATATTTTGTGGTGGACTTAATCAGTGCACATGACTATGTACTCGATCCCTTAGTCCATTACTTGACTCACACATCCATGTGAACAAGTAATTAGTCTTAATTTTTCCAATACTTGAAAGTTCTCATTCATCATGCTATACAACTTGCATGATTCCAAGTCCCGGTCCAATTGAGACTTTGGATGATGAGAATCTTTCCTTATTTGGTAAATTTAGACATTACCACAAATGAAGGAATCAATTTCATATTTCCACTCTTGCTATTAATGGAATCATATAAGCAACAATTTTTCCTCAAATGCCATTGTAAGGATATTTTAAAATAAATAAAATCAAAAAATTTCCTTTTATTTTAAAATTATGCAGAAAAACTTATCCTTACAATCCATATGAAAACTTGTTGTTATCTATTCCTAAGCAATACCTCATAACTCCTAAGAAGTAGCTCAAGAATCCGATCTTCAAACTACGCGATAGAAATCCATCTATGCGATCAGATTCAACATATTCTTTCTTTAAGTTCCTTCACTTTTTCTTTGATTCTTAAAACATCAACATGTGACCCAGTCACATCATGTAATAAGAATCTCATAATAGAAACTTAGCAGAGTTAGATAGTGGACTTTACCTGAAGTAGAGTCAAACTTATTGACTTTAACATCCATAGATAAATTTGGCAACTTCGCAACTAATGACCCTTCCTTTGGCAATATAAACATATGGACCCTTTGATAATGGTACACGGGACTATCACATACTTAGCTTTTCTTTTTACCATTTGGTCAACCGAGTTGACTATGGCCGATCCCTTTCCATTGGGAAGAGAATGCTTTTCCGGATTTCCTGTGTCACGATTGTCAATGTCCAACAAGTTTTGAAGAAGTTGATCTTAACAAATAGATAAGATCATTAAGGGTCTTGTAAAAGTCTGTTTCCTAGGTGTTCCAAAAGAACTCACTATGTGACTTAGAAAGTGATTGAACCACCAACTTTCTCAAGACTTTGACGCCCAACTCTCCCGGCTTGTCAATATGTGACTACATCTCCAAGATGTGACCACACCTAGACCTTTACTTGCCAATAGGGCTTGAGTGACCTTAAACTTTTCAAGAACATGTGGGTTAAGGAGAATAAATGGAGGAGGTGAACGAAGTATGATTTCCATGGGACATCATTGTGACATCCCCAAAATCACGGCCAGAAAAGGCCGATTTTGTTTATGCTTTATAAAAATCAGAGTACTTCATTTTATAAAAATGTTGCGGAATTTGTTCCCAGAAAAACATGGTAAATACGTTATTAAAACATTTTCGAAGGAACGTATTTATTTCATTTTAAAACGTTTGGGATGTCATCGTTAATACAGAAACATAAGCATAAACAGAACTTACATTTATTTACACTAGTGATCTACATCTCTTTAAATCTCTCAGTGTAAAGTGACTTCGTATCAACACCTGTGATATAAATAAACTGAGTGGGTTAGGTTGGAAAACCTGGTGAGCACATAGGGTTTTCAACCCACAATAATATAATTATTATGGTTAAATAATCAAACAATCAACCTAATTAACCATTCCTGTTATCCTCACATTACGTCCCTAAAACATCTAACACAAGGGACCTAGTCAAAGGACTATCATTGGGATGGAGTATCTCTGGTGAGCACACAGTTCACATAGTTCGAATGAACACACAGTTCGAATAAACACACAGTTCAAATAAACACCTACAGGTTGCGAGCCTGCTAGTGTTCCACTGGACTGTCTAGAATAGTCTGTGGTCGTCATCTATACTCCGCTAGATGACTAGATCATCAAGAACAACTATAACGGGGCATCTCATTATTTCATTTTATCACACAGCAACTAATACATCTACCCATGTTTTACCCAACACATTTTGTAGATATAAAATACATATACAGTTTAAATCATTGAAAACATGTATAAAACGTTCATCCAGCATAGATAGCAAGTATACAGATAATATACACACACAACACGTAATTTATATAAAATACTTCATATCTATGTGTAAGCTGAAAGTAACTATGCACTCACCTGAGTAGGTGGTGACTCAGCACTCGGACAGCGCTTCGATACTCTCAAAACGATATTCCTTTGATAAAACCTAGTACCGATACCACTAAGGTTTAGTTTAACGATAACCGCGACAAATTAATAGTCTGACTATTATTATTATTATATAAGCATTAAATAACACTCAATATAACTCATAATAATAGCCCAAATAATTATTTTTAGGTCCTAATAATGTTACTATAATTAATTAGAAGCTATATTAAAACTAGCGTAGGCGTAGCTCACTTACAGCGGGTTTTTCGCAAAACCGGGCTTCGCTGGAGTAGCGTTTCCCGAGCTGAAAGGCTCTTTTATCGGAGCCGTTGGGCGCTCTAGGGCTTCCGCCTCGTGCTAGGGAGTTACCCTAGGCTTTGGGGGGTTAGGGAGGCTTAGAGAGAGAGAGTTTAGAGAGAGAAAGAGAAGTTGGAAGGTGTGAGAATGAATGGAACCCGGCACCTCTATTTATAGGGGTGCTGACTGGCCTACTCGCCGAGTAGGGGGGACCTACTCACCGAGTTGGTCCATGTGGTGGCCTTCTGGTGGTGCCACGTGTCCAATTCTGGTGGTGCCACGTCACCCCCTATCGCGTATCAGCCTTCAAACTTAGAAAAATCATAACTTTCGCATACGAGCTCTGTTTTCGGCGTTCTTTATATACACGCGTAGGTAAAATCAAGATCTACAACTTTCAATTAGAGTCCGTCAGCTAATTCTCGACCGATCTTAAATTTAACAGTAGGAGGCGTTTAGACTGTTAAATGACCGCGAAGAATTCATAACTCCTTCATACGGACTCCGTTTTCGTCTGTCTTTTTACCGTTGAGTTCCTATTAATGAGATATTCAACTCTCATTTAGGTCACGTAAGCCAAAAACCGCTCGAACTAAAATTCGAGTTTCGGGCTGTACATTACTAAGCCGAATCTTAGAAAAATCATAACTTCTTCATACGAAGTCAGATTTGGGCGTTCTTTTTATCGACGCTCTTAGTTTAACATATTCTATGAATTTCATTTATATCACTAAGGCTAAAAAGTCTTCCATCAGAAATTCACTATTTACGCTTCCCGGTGCCGTGCCGGTTTTGCCGTAAAACTTCGACGGGCCATAACTTCTTCGTTATAACTCGGATTTCGGCGTTCTTTATATATAAGGAAACCTTGTGATATATTCTACAAATTGGTTAAGATTATTTATTCTAAATAATCTTTTGTCGAAAAGTCATTTTCGACCCCTATTGCCTCTAAATTGACTAGCCCGGATCTGCGGGCGTTACAATTATCTCCCCCTTAGGATGATTACGTCCCGGAATCATCAACGAAACAGGGCTCACATGATGACTCCATTTGTTATCTATTCATCCTAAGTCATAACTTCGACGTTTCTTCGAACGAGTATCTAACTCTTAGACTCCTTGACTGCAGGCAGTGCTCGATCTTGCATCCGCTCTCTTTCTCACGTTAGACTCCAAATTATGACCTTTAAGTCACAATCTCGATCCTCACTGGATACGAACTTAAGATAAGTTCTTTTATTAATACAATGGACCGATGTGTCATATTCTAACGACCTCTCATCGTATGTTGCAATGCTCAGACTCATGTCTCTTAGAGTCAAATTCCAGAACAGTCTATACCTTCCTTCATGTTCTAGTCACATCTAAAAAGGTAGCATCTCTAGCAACCATCTTTTTTTTTTTAACAACGAGCGCGATACTTCTATTGATCGCTTTGATTTCAATCGTTTGGTTTAAGTCGGACGCTACATCAAACTTGGTTCTCTGAACCACGTGACATACTCATCGTAGTCGGACTCAATTCGATATGACCACTAGGGTCGTAATATCAAAAATCATCTTAGTCATTACGAAAACAATGGTAACAACACACTTCAATAAATCGAAATCAGTTACTAGTTTCTTGGTAACCTTGTGACTTTCCCTGATCCAAGCGTGAGTCCTGTGCTTCCGGTAGTATATGCATCTACTACCTTTCACACCTACTCATACTCGTCCCAAGTATTGTCTCGCAGTTTCCCAAGTTATTATCACAAAACAATTTTTCACACATAAAAATGTGTCCAAACAATCACAAAATTTTCCCTAGACTCTACTAGGACTTCTTCTATGCGTATCTTCAATCATTAATTCTGCTTCAGCTCGGTGGAAATACCATACAATGGGTCAACTTCATGAATTACGCCAATCATTCCATCATCCTGCCAATCGAAGGTGTACTTCGGACGTACTGTACTCCTCTAAACGTACTGCATGGCATATTCTAAAGGCAAGATACCACTCTTATGATATCTTTCGATAGGTGTCATTCAATATCGTAAGCCTTTTCATTTCCTCCACTTACTCAATTCTCTATGAGTCCTTATCATGACATTCTATTCTCCAAAGCAAGCGTTTGGTGTATCGAGACGAGAATATAGATAGAGGAAGAATTAGACACGTATTCCTCCTTATTACTCCAAAAAGTTACATGCCAGTTCTAATATCGTAATCAAACGTTTAGAAACCTGAGCACATAAAATTTCTAGATCTGATCGGCAACAGACCATAGATCCGATCATATAATGCATATCATAAATCATTTAGCACATAAAAGCATGTTAGGAATTTTCCCTAAATAAGCTAGTGCTTGTGTCTATTCAGGTGTATTACCTAAATTTTATTAAACACACTCCTCACAATCATTGCTTAGCATTCTAAGTTTAAGTCTAGAAATAAATCCATATTCCTAGTTCGCTTAAACTAATGCTCTGATACCAACTGTGACATCCCCAAAATCACGGCCAGAAAAGGCCGATTTTGTTTATGCTTTATAAAAATCAGAGTACTTCATTTTATAAAAATGTTGCGGAATTTGTTCCCAGAAAAACATGGTAAATACGTTATTAAAACATTTTCGAAGGAACGTATTTATTTCATTTTAAAACGTTTGGGATGTCATCGTTAATACAGAAACATAAGCATAAACAGAACTTACATTTATTTACACTAGTGATCTACATCTCTTTAAATCTCTCAGTGTAAAGTGACTTCGTATCAACACTTGTGATATAAATAAACTGAGTGGGTCAGGTTGGGAAACCTGGTGAGCACATAGGGTTTTCAACCCACAATAATATAATTATTATGGTTAAATAATCAAACAATCAACCCAATTACCCATTCCCGTTATCCTCACATTACGTCCCTAAAACATCTAACACAAGGGACCTAGTCAAAGGACTATCATTGGGATGGAGTATGTCTGGTGAGCACACAGTTCACACAGTTCAAATGAACACACAGTTCGAACAAACACACAGTTCAAATAAACACCTACAGGTTGCGAGCCTGCTAGTGTTCCACTGGACTGTCTAGAATAGTCCGTGGTCGTCATCTATACTCCGCTAGATGACTAGATCATCAAGAACAGCTATAACGGGGCATCTCATTATTTCATTTTATCACACAACAACTAATACATCTACCCATGTTTTACCCAACACATTTTGTAGATATAAAATACATATACAGTTTAAATCATTGAAAACATGTATAAAACGTTCATCCAGCATAGATAGCAAGTATACAGATAATATACACACACAACACGTAATTTATATAAAATACTTCATATCTATGTGTAAGCTGAAAGTAACTATGCACTCACCTGAGTAGGTGGTGACTCAGCACTCGGGCAGCGCTTCGATACTCTCAAAACGATATTCCTTCGATAAAACCTAGTACCGATACCACTAAGGTTTAGTTTAACGATAACCGCGACAAATTAATAGTCTGACTATGATTATTATTATATAAGCATTAAATAACACTCAATATAACTCATAATAATAGCCCAAATAATTATTTTCAGGTCCTAATAATGTTACTATAATTAATTAGAAGCTATATTAAAACTAGCGTAGGCGTAGCTCACTTACAGCGGGTTTTTCGCAAAATCGGGCTTCGCTGGAGCAGCGTTTCCTGAGCTGAAAGGCTCTTTTATCGGAGCCGTCGGGCGCTCCGGGGCTTCCGCCTTGTGCTAGGGAGTTACCCTAGGCTTTGGGGGGTTAGGGAGGCTTAGAGAGAGAGTTTAGAGAGAGAAAGAGAAGTTGGAAGGTGTGAGAATGAATGGAACCCGGCACTTCTATTTATAGGGGTGCTGACTGGCCTACTCGTCGAGTAGGGGGGACCTACTCGCCGAGTTGGTCCATGTGGTGGCCTTCTGGTGGTGCCACGTGTCCAATTCTGGTGGTGCCACGTCACCCCCTATCGCGTATCAGCCTTCAAACTTAGAAAAATCATAACTTTCTCATACGAGCTCCGTTTTCGACGTTCTTTATATACACGCGTAGGTAAAATCAAGATCTACAACTTTTGTTTAGACTCTGTCAGCTAATTCACGACCGATCTCAAATTTAACAGTAGGAGACGTTTAGACTGTTAAATGACCGCGAAGAATTCATAACTCCTTCATACGGACTCCGTTTTCGTCTGTCTTTTTACCGTTGAGTTCCTATTAATGAGATATTCAACTCTCATTTAGGTCACGTAAGCCAAAAACCGCTCGAACTAAAATTCGAGTTTCGGGTTGTACACTGCTAAGCCGAATCTTAGAAAAATCATAACTTCTTCATACGAAGTCAGATTTGGGCGTTCTTTTTATCGACGCGCTTAGTTTAACATATTCTATGAATTTCATTTAGATCACTAAGGCTAAAAAGTCTTCCATCGTAAATTCACTATTTACGCTTCCCGGTGCCGTGTTGGTTTTGCCGTAAATCTTCGATGGGCCATAACTTCTTCGTTATAACTCGGATTTCGGCATTCTTTATATATAAGGAAACCTTGTGACATATTCTACAACTTGGTTAAGATTATTTATTCTAAATAATCTTTCATCAAAAAGTCATTTTCGACCCCTATTGCCTCTAAATTGACTAGCCCGGATCTGCGGGCGTTACAATCATCTTCATTTAGGAAAGCTTGTTTCAAGAGATTTGGGAAGATCATAAATATCTAAACTAGACATATTTTCGGAGATATTCAAGATAGTTGATCTAAAATCCTTAATATGACACCCAATCTGAAATATTAAGGCTAGGACCCAACAACCTATTTTATAACTTAGAAGAGGTATGTCGTAATCCAAGCTATAAAGCAATTTGAAGGTAGGTGAATGATGATTCACCAATTTCCACCAAGATAAACGAAATGTATTATTAGGTTTTAATTGGTTTTGAAACTCTTAGATCTTTTGAGATTCATTGAACTGTTCAATGGCATGTTTCAATCTCGAGTGTGCCCTTCAGGTTTTGTGACTGGGATGCCGAGGATCACAAAACAAGGTGTGAAGTAACCATGAAAATTACTTGGTACCCTTAAGTGTTTATCCCTCAATCGATGTGTCGGTTAACAACACACGCTCCATCGATACTATGATAAACATTAAGTTACCCTTTGCCTACCTTGTTAAATACGAGTTAGTGTGCCGATTAACCACACACGCTTCACTAACCGACTTAAACAAAGTGCAAAGTGTAATTTCATGGATTAGCACCTTCTTCACATTTTCCTAAGTAACTAAGATTAGGTATTTATAAGAGTTTAGTTACTTAGTATTTATCATTAATACTTTTAATGAAGGGAGAATTATAGTCCTGTCAAACCCGTTCGGCTAACGACCCTCCACCAGTCAAGCAAGCGGTGGGTGAGAGTGGACACCCATTAAGTTTCCATTTTATAGGCAACAACCTTATACCCACCTTATAGACCAGCTTCGTGAATGAAGCGTACTAGCGGTAAGACTGACTTTACTCTTATACATATATATTATTAACTTATAATATTATAAAGTATAAGCGGTTGAATTTTAACTTTTAAAATTCTAGGGGCTATGTTGGAATTAAAGTATTCATAAGAGAAAACTTTACAAATTCCAAAACTTGAGGGCAAGTTTTGAAACTATTCAAAACTAATTAATTTCATAACTTATGTGTTTAAAGTAGTTTTAATCAAAAAAACTCTTCATGTTCCATAACTTGAGGACAAGTTATGGAAGACATTAAACTAATAAAAGAATTAACTTTTCCTTTATTTTATAACTCATGGAATTAATTAAGGTTACACTTTTTTTCTATTTATTATTAATGAAGAGACTCTTGGTCCTCCATAACTTGAGGACAAATTATGGAGTCATAACACCAATTAATTAGAACTAGACTCTTCATTTTGTAACCTTTGCCAACTTTTATGAGTTTTATGAAACTTAAATGTGACTTTTCATATAACTTGAGGACAAGTTACAAAAACACATTTTAGAATCAACTCTTAGATTAATTTGGATTGAAAACAACTATTTCACTCAACTTTTCTATTAATCTAAGCAACTCATAAGAACAAGATAACTCAAATCAAACTTTTTCATGTAATTAGTCTAAACCTTAAACTAATACAAAACATGAATCTATTGACAATTATCTTTGAAATTGGATTAGCATGAAAATTACCACATCAATAACAAGTTTATAAGTTCAAAAACATCTTAGGGTAATGTTCCTAGTCCAATTCCAGCCAAAAAGGTCGAATTTATGCTGTCTGGGGGTCCAACTCGTCGAGTGCACTAACCAACTCGGCGAGTTGGATGCTTTTTGCCTTGGACTCGGCGAGTCTGCTGGGCAGACAGCATCAAAACTCAATTTTTCAGCTCCATTTGCAAGTATAACAAGAAAACAAGCCTAGGCTCTGATACCACTGTTGGGTTATGAGCATTCTAACACTCCTAAGTGTACATGCAACCCTAAATACCTTGGATCTATGTTTTCTCTATTATACATGCAAATATGAACATCCAAGGTATTATCCTAATCTAGCATACAAAACAATGGATATAACAAAGATAGAATACATAACTTTTGTTAGTGCTTGTCTTCATGAAGCTTGAGTGCCTAGTGCCCCAAGTGTGACACCTCAAATGGTTCACACAACACCATAAGCACTTGGAATAACTTAGAGAGAATTCTACATTTCATGAAATCGGCTAGCCCTCTCTAGAATCATACTAGTGGCCGATTTTGTCAAGAATAAGATCTTTATATAGTGTTACAATTAGGGTAAACCCTAATTGTCATGAATTTCCATTTCCTTGGATCCATGGGTTCAAATACACCATGGAGCATCCATGGACCATCCTATGGGTTTTAGCCCAACTTGATTATCCATGGAGCATTAGCCCACTATACAAGTATGGATGATTTACACAATCAACCCATATATTTAATTAGTCTTCTTCTGATCACTTAATTAATCCTAGATTAATTCTTGATCAATACTAATTAAATAATCTCATTATTCTTATTATTAATATACTAGAACTTATAATATATTAATAACCATAAGTTTCTTATTTCTCTCATTATAGTCTATCCAAGTGCATGATGCCATGCAACCCAAATGGACCATGCTGGGTCGGGTCAAGTCTTACCAATTATAGTTATGGACTTAGACATTAATCCAACAAACACTTAGTCCAAAACCATTAAGTTTCCTTAGGGTAAAATGACAATCTTACCCATCATCTAATTTGGTCCATGACCTAGGCCCAAATCCATCACATGAAGGCCTAATTCCCTATGGTCTTTCCAAGCCCACTAATAGCCCACTTATGGCCCAATTTTCGAAATTGGGCCCAACTTCTCAAATAGGCCTTTCCTCTAGCCCAAAATATAATATAACCCAATAACAATCCAACAAAATAGTTCATTAAAGCCCATAATCAACTAGTCCAAGGAAATGACCCAAAAAGGCCCACTGACTTACGAATGCGGGGTGTTCCCTTATGGAACGATGGGCGTTCCTTCGCAATCCTAGTCACGAGTCTCAATGGGAACGCAACGTGTTCATGCCCTGATTCCAAAAACTGGCCATTAAGCACTTAATGCTTAATCCATGCTATCCAAACATATATCCAAGCTTTTTAAGACCTCCTAAATCATAAAGTCATGGACTTGACGACTTTGCATGCACCCAAAAGTCCCAATCTCAATAAATAGCAATCAACTTCCATAATGACGGTCACAACTCTTGCATTGACCCATTAGGACCTTACAGATAGCAACTTTCCTGCCTAAGGGACTAAAATAGCCTCATTGGTGGCAACCCTAAGTCCATAAACGAATTTGAATCATAAAAATCCATTCTTTAAACCAAGAAGGGACAATATCCATGAGAGACTAGATCTATGATGTAGGAGCACCAAGATGAGATCTTTATACCTTCAATAGGCTGTAAATGATGCAAAACCTCTAGATCTACAAGCTCTACTCAATCTCTTGCTTCTTCTCTAAACACCTTCTTCTTCAAATCACCCAAACAACACCAAAAATACTCAAGGTAAGCTCAAAATGCATGCAAGAGGTTTAGGGTTTGGCTCTGAGGGTTAGATAGGATGGAGGCTGAAGGAAATAAGGGTTGGAGGTGAGCTAAGGTGTTTAAATATGGTCCAAGACCCAAAAATTGGAGTTTAGTCTGCCCGGACGAATGCACGGCGTTCCCATATGCACCGCGTCCATTTTCCTTTTGAACGCCATGCGTTCTTACTTGGTACGCCATGCGTACACGGTTTGGCCCAAACCCTTCTAACTTCAAATAGCCATAACTTATTCGTTATAACTCCAATTTTGATGTTCTTTATATCCACAAAAAGCTAACGAGAAGCCCTACACATATATAAACTTTATTTAACCTGAAATCCGATCAAAATTAAATCTAAAACCCATAAATGGCCCGAACCAACGCCTTTGTCGATACCTTTGGGATCCAAAACACAAACCGAATAAATAGATCATCCAAACCACATCATTCACCTCCAAATGATTTTAAAGTCAACTCTTCAAGGTTTCTAACTCAGCCAATACCCACTCCTTGATTGCCACCCTGAAATGGGAACGATTCGAAACGGGGCATTACAATTCTTCCCCACTTAAACTCGACTTCTTCCTCGAAGTCTTCTACGGATACTTCTCTCGGGTACTTCTCCTTAGTCATAGTAGCCACTCCAAGCTAGCCTGAATGCTCACAACCATTCTTCTAAAACGCTTAACCTTGTATTCTTAGTCCAACCCCCGAAAGGACCGCTACACTTGGCATCCTGAGGGTCCTAACCATTATCCATCGCAATCGATGGCCTTCCCAAGGAAACTTTCCAAAAACAACAACCTTCTCGATCTCTGAGTGGAACAACCCTTTCGCTATACTAAATCTACAACCACTCCAGTGTTGGTCCCGTCGTTGTTAACCACTGAATGCTTCTTCTTACTATTTCCTGGTGTTGAAAACCCTCTTCCCTCTGAGATTATTTAACCCTGATATGAGAGGTGTAACACTTCTTAGTCAACTAGTTGCCCCACACCAAGCTTTTCTTTGTTGGGTTTTGAGCATTCTAACACTCCTAAGTGTACATGCAACCCTAAATACCTTGGATCTATGTTTTCTCTATTATACATGCAAATAAGAATATCCAAGGTATTATCCTAATCTAGCATACAAAACAATGAGTGTAACAAGATAGAATACATACCTCTTTGATGTAGAAAGTCTTCATGAAGCTTGAGTGCCTAGCCCCAATAGTGTGGAAGCCTCAAATGGAATCACAATCATCAAAACACTTAGAATAACTTGAGAGAGTTCTACACTTCATGAAATCGGCTAGCCCTTTTGTTACTCTCACTAGTGGCCGATTTTGTCAAGAATAATATCTTTATATAGTGTTAAAATTAGGGTAAATCCTTAATTGTCATGGCTTTCCATTTCCTTGGATCCATGGGTTCAAATACACCATGGAGCATCCATGGACCATCCTATGGGTTTTAGCCCAACTTGATTATCCATGGAGCATTAGCCCACTATATAAGTATGGATGATTTACACAATCAACCCATATATTTAATTAGTCATCTTTTGATCACTTAATTAATCCTAGATTAATTCTTGATCAATACTAATTAAATAATCTTATTATTCTTATTATTAATATACTAGAACTTATAATATATTAATAACCATAAGTGTCTTATTTCTCTCATTATAGTCTATCCAAGTGCATGATGGTATGCAACCCAAATGGACCATGCCGGGTCGGGTCAAGTCTTACCAATTATAGTTATGGACTTAGACATTAATCCAACATTCTTACCATTCCATACACGCCCCACTACTCAAGTAACATGACCACAATCCTGAACACACCCTAGCCTTCCCAGGGTAGCCATGACCAATCTTCACAAAGCCCGAAAATCCCCAGGTGAACGAATTCCTGGCCACAAGATCACATGTACTATATCTAAAAAATTTTGTCTCTAGATGATCTGAATCCCTAACAGACCACTCACACTGAATAATTATAGATGAACCCCTCAGTAGGTGACTTAGCATTACTCAACAATCCATTACGCTTACCATACATGATACCCTCAAATACCATTACTGCTGGAGGCCCAAAACTGTCTGAAACATTGATCTGCCTGAAAATAATGAACTGCTTGAATCACTGAACTGCCTGAACACTGAACTGCCTGAAACATTGAATTGCCTGAAATGGCATGTTGCTGCAGGACCGCTTTTTAAAATCGATTGAGACCTTCCTGGTCTCAATTCATTTGTCATACATCCAAAATATTAGGTTCTAGCCCGTTTGCGGCGTCAAAAGACTCCCATTTAGTCGCCACACACAACTTCCGAATGAAATCCTTCTCTGGAACTAGTTGCTACTAGTTACTATGCCACTGAGGATCTAATAACTTTCTGCTCTAACTGATCGAGTCCATATGTCAAATCCTGACGTCACTAAACCCAAAGCTAAAAGTGATTGTTACATGATCATTGGTAGCCTTATGTCATGAAGGACCTTAAGCAGTCCATCGCTTCTTTGCTCTCTTAGCTGTAGCGACAATTCTACAGTCTTATCACTGGCTTAACCAGGTCTAATCCATATGGGTAATTTCGAAATCCAATCCATGGATTTCCATATCCTCACTATTACAACCAAACTGGTGGGTACTACTGTCCTTTCCGCATCCTAGCAACGCACTCATGCTATCTACCAACCTAGTGAATGCTACGGTTACACCGTAGACTTAAAACACTCTATCACTATCTGGTTTCTAATGAATGCTATGGTTACTCCCGCAAACTTACAACACTCTAACACTATCTGGAGGCTAGTGAATGCTACGGCTAGTCCCGCAGGCTTACAACATTCTAATACTATCTGGCTGCTAGTGAATACTACGGCTACTCCCGCAGACTTACAACATTTTAACACTATCTGGCTACTAGTGAATGCTATGACTAGTCCCGCAGACTTATAACACTCTAATACTATCTAGCTGCTAGTGAATGCTACGGCTACGCCCGCAGACTTAAAACACACTAACACTAGTTGGCTGCTAGTAAATGCTATGGCTACACTCACATACTTACAACACTCTAACACTATCTGGCTGCTAATGAATGCTACGACTACACCCGTAGACTTACAACACTCAAACTATAGCTGGCTGCTAGTCAATGCTACGGCTACACCCATAGACTTACAACACTCTCACACTGTGTCGAACACACACTCGATCTAGCACTCAATTGCACTTGAGTCTTAACTGGGGCTCTAACCTGGTTCCTGGAACCGGCTTCCCAAAGCTAAGGAAAAGCGTAAACCAATGGTTGGAATGTTATTTGAACTCCCAGCTCATCCAATCCTCACTCAGGACGACTACTTGACCATCTCTGTTCTGACAGAAAATCTCTAGCCTGGTTTCCCAACCAGTCATCAACTAATCGTACATACACGAACTCAACTTCGGGAAGTTTTCCCCAACTCCCCGCTCACGTGCTCCTCCATCCAAACAGCCACTTAGGCCGCTTTCCTCCTCAACAGCGATGCGAACCCAAACTAGTCTCGCACTTACTTCTGCTTCTGACCACTCGGGTGGTTCTCCCCCACTTTGATTCCATTAGCTCGTTACAGCTTACAACTTGAAAAAGATTCCCAATACTTTTCTCCATCTAATGGTCCATCTGTTGACAACCAATACTTACTATTGTTGGTGCTCCAAAACTGACCAATACCAAATCTGAACCACTCTGAAAGACCAATAGCATACCTCCTGAGTCCCCTTCACACTTGCCACAGTGACTGCATCCTGAAAACCTACTCAAAGGGAAACATCTTCGAACTACTTCTCCAACATTCATTATATGCAGATGGCATATAACTTTATCATAAGCAGGAAATATATTATTCTGAAATATACTTACTAACATCGATGCAGTACCATAACAATAAAATCATAAGCAAAAGCTGAAATGAAATACATACCAGCACTCTATTACGGCTCAATCTTGACTTCCTGTGGAACCATGGGAGCCAGAACTTGAACTACCCCTCCCAGTTGGAGTATCTGCAATGAAACCGGAGTTGCCTTAACCCCTATACGTGGGCAATTCGCTCTGATGTGTCCAGGCTGATGACAACGATGACACAACTCTTCCTCCAACATGCATTCTTGATGCTTGTGACTCTTCCACCTCCACCTTCCGCACTTAGACCTGCTACGAACATCTTTTTGTACCACTTCACCCTTTGGGTTTTTGACTCCTGCTACAGTTGAACCCAACTGCTCGGTTGGTTAACTCAAACCATGTTCCTACTTCCTCTTTCCTAGGTCAACATTTAACCTAATCTCTTGTTTCTGAGTTACCCCGACTACCCCACCAACGACCTGCACAGTCGTTGTCTGATTTTGAAACCTAGCAGTTACCCTGCTAGTAACACGCTCAATAATGTCGGGTAACTCCTCTTTCATGGACAGCGAAACCTCCACGACAATCCAATCCTGAAGTGAACTCTCCTGGAGACAAGGTGCGTAACCCACCTCCAATCCCCGATGACAAGAGCTAATAATAGGACCCTCCCTTCCGAGGGATCCCGAAGATCCATAAACATTGGGCCCTAGAGGAACCCCTAACATGGCTGCCATCTCAGCATGAAAGGCTCCCAGCCTCTCATCTAAAATCTCCAAATCTCCAATATACCCTCCATGACCGTACCAAAGATCACAGGAGTCTGATCTAGGATACTGTATGTAATCTCTACTGATACTAACTCCCTCATCTGCTTCCTGAGCTGCTCGACTCCTAAATTTGAGCTTGACTCCTCACTGGAACCTAAACTGACCACTGGCCTACCTCGTAGAGTCACCATACTGCATGAATCATAACAAAACTATCATCATAATACTCATCACTACTGAGGGATCACACACTCACTACAAGTTCCCGGGTTTTGTCTTAGCCTTCTCGAATCGAGTACGGATCCTCTGCTTTCAGTAGTACAGGCCCATACTACCTTCCACATCTATTCGTACTTTCCTCGAGAATTGCCTTGACTCCACCAAGTCACTTTCACTACTACTATTGCTCCTAGCACTACTCTCATCGTAGGCTTGCCCTAGGGTAACCTCCAACCCGCACCCAATCCTCAGCTACTGAAGGTATCTTTGTAATGCCAATTAGCCACTACCTGAATACCATCACATGTGAAGAGGCTCAGATAATCTTTCGAGTAAAGGACTCATCCCTACAACGGTTAGACTCATACGAGAGTTGCACAATAGGGACAAATCCAGCACTCTAAGATTATTCAACCCTGATCACATGTGACTTGACGTATTCACCTAATGGCAAACTCCCATCACTCAGAGTCCCACTAAGCTCAAAGCAAGTAAGATTCATACAAATGGGAAATTAACCCAAGCAATTCTATTCAAACAAGAATTTGTACTAGCATATGATTCTAAGCTCACACTATCAGGCATAACCTAAAAAGGCTATCCTACTACTGTCTACTCGATACTAGCATGCAATTCTCATAAAGCTGAAACACATATAGCAGACACATAAGGCATCCTTCCTAGATCCTTAGTCCTATTCTAGCATGTTGTTTTATTGAAACTGATAATCATAACATAAACTTGTATTGGTAATTTAGGAGTGCTTACTTGATCTCGGCTGATCGCATGCACAACACCCTTTTCTCTTTTTCAAAAACTCTTTTCTTTTTAAGTTACTTTTTCAAAAATTTCTTTCGAAAGTGTTTTTCTTTTGAAAACCTCATACCATTTCCTTAGTTTGAGTTCAGACACACCCGAAAGTGTGTCCGAATCTCTCAAACCAAGGCTCTAATACCAACTTGTAACATCCCAAAAATACAGTCTACAAATTTCGTTTTAATTTAATAATAATGCCATAGTCATCAAACATCATATAAAAATCATAAACAATGTATCTCAAGATATCATAACAATTGTCAAAATATCAGAGTATAAACATCCCAGGCAGAACAGATAGTGAGTGCACTGCAATCTTCCCTAGCTCCTCTTTTGAAATTGAGTACCTGAAACCAAAACTGAAACTGTAAGCATGAAGCTTAGTGAGGTCCCCCAAAGTACCATAAACCATATAATAACATATAAAGTAAGTAGTGGGTCTTGCCCACTACATCGGACATTAGTCCGGAAACTGCATCAGATTGGAGTCTGAAACTAACCAGGGCCTTACCCTCTACATCGGACCGAAGTCCGAAAACTACAGCAGACTGAAGTCCGGAACTAACTAGGGCCTTCCCCACTCCATCGGACCGAAGTCCGGAAACTGCATCGGAACAAAGTCCAGAACTAACTAGGACCTTGCCCACTGCATCGGACCAAAGTTCAGAAACTGCATCAGACCATAGTCCGGAACTAACTAGGGCCTTGCCCACTACATCAGACCGAAGTCCGGAAACTGCATCGAATTGAAGTCCATAACTAAATGATCATAACATAACATAATCAAAGCATACAACATAACCATATATATACTACATACTGCATCATACCATAGTCTGGAACACATAACATATACCATGCATGTATCACAAAGACATCAAGCATACTGAACTACTGCATCGGACTGCAGTCCGGGACTACTGCTAACTAAACGGGCCGACATTATGGTCGTAGACCCGTTCCTACTAGAAGGAAACTCACCTCACAAAGATGACTGAAGAATATTGTGTATAACCCCGTGCCGTAAGCTGGCAGATCCTCGAACTGCTAATCTCACGACTCCCCGAGCTATCAATAGCAACATAACACTTAGTCCAAAACCATTAAGTTTCCTTAGGGTCAAATGACCATCTTACCCCTAATCTAATTTGGTCCATGACCTAGGCCCAAATCCATCACATGAAGGGACCAATTCCCTATGGTCTTTCCAAGCCTACTTACGGCCCACTTATGGGCCAATTTTCTAAATTGGGCCCAACATCTCAAATGGGCCTTCCCACTAGCCCAAAATATAATATAGCCCAATAACAATCCAACAAAACAATTAATTAAGGCCCATAATCAACTAGTCCAAGGAAATGACCCAAAAAGGCCCACTGACTTACGAACGCAGGGCGTTCCCTTGTGGAACGCTAGGCGTTCCTTCGCAATCCTACTCATGAGTCTCAATGGGAACGCAACGCATTCTAAGCCCTACGCAGCGTGTTCATGCCCTGATTCCAAAAACTGGCCATTAAACACTTAATGCTTAAGCCATGCTATCCAAACATAGATCCAAGCTATTTAAGACCTCCTAAATCATAAAGTAATGGACTTGATGACTTTGCATGCACCCAAAAGTCCCAATCTCGAGAAATAGCAATCAACTTCCATAAAGATGGTCACAACTCTTTCATGGACCCATTAGGACCTTAAAGATGGCAACTTTCCTACCTAGGGACTTAAATAGCCTCATCGGTGGCAACCCTAAGTCTAGAAACGGATTTGAAACATAAAAATTCATTCTTTAAACCAAGAAGGGACAATATCCATGAGAGACTAGATTTATGATGTAGAAGCACCAAGATGAGAACTTTATACCTTCAATAGGCTGGAAATGATGCAAAACCTCTAGATCTACAAGCTCTCTTCAATCTCTTGCTTCTTCTCTAAACACCTTCTTCAAATCTCCTAAATAACACCAAAAATACTCAAGGTAAGCTCAAAATGCATGCAAGAGGTTCAGGGTTTCGCTCTTAGGGTTAGATAGGATGGAGGCTGAAGGAAATAAAGGTTGGGGTGAGTTAAGGTGTTTAAATAGGGTCCAAGACCCGAAAATTAGGGTTTAGACTGCCCAAAAGAACGCAACATGTTCCCTTTGGGAACATTGGGCATTCCCATATGTACTCGCGTCCATTTTCCTTTGGAACGCCATACGTTCTTACCTGGTACGCCATGCGTACACGGTTTAGCCCAATCCCTTCTAACTTCAAATAGCCATAACTTCTTCGTTACAACTCCAATCTTGACATTCTTTATATCCACGGAAAGCTAACGAAAATCCCTATGCATCTATCAACTTTATTTAACCTGAAAGCCAACCGAAATTAAATCCAAAATCCATATATGGCCAAAACCAACGCCTTTGTTGATACCTTTAGGCTCCAAAACACAAATCAAATAAATGGATCATCTAAACCACATCCTTCACCTCCAAATGAGTCCAAATTCAGCTTTTCAAGGTTTCTAACTCAGCAAATACCCACTCCTTGATCACCATCCTGAAATGGGAACGATTCGAAATGGGGCGTTACATCCGGTACACACTTAATTTAAAGTATTTTTTATGTTTTTCTCTCGGACTCGACGAGTTGGAGGCCAAACTCGTCAAGTGGAGTCGGGACCCGCGGACATTTTAAGTGACCTACTCGACGAGTTGGTAGACTGACTCGACGAGTAGGTGTTGTTTGAGTAAAATCCTAATCTAAGGGACTGCACCATATTTAAGCATCTCATTCAGCCTCCCTTCGTCCCTATTTCTCTCAGAACTCTCCATATCAAACCCTAATTGTTTATGTAAAGATCTAAGGCCTTTGTGGTGGTTTTTGGTGATTTTCGAACATAAGAAGGAAGAGAAAGGCTTGAGGAATCAAGAGGAGGCATGTAACACCCAAAGTCAAGAAGGCCAAGAAGGAAAGAAAACCCTAAGTCAAAGGGGTCAACTCGCCGAGTCCAGTGCGAAACTCGGCGAGTTCGAGCGGGATCCGGGTTCAGGAGATAGTGACGGACTCGGTGAGTCAGCTAAAGGGACTCAGCGAGTCTGGTCTGAACGAGGAAAACCCTAATCCCGGGAGTTGTATCCTATATAATGGGTGTTATGTCCCTCCCTCAGCCTCCTTATCATCCTAGAGAACCTGTAAACCTTAGATTTCGTGTGAGCTTTCATCATTTAAGAGGAATAGCTTTGGAGGAAGGAAACTTTGGAAAGGAACTTGAAGATCAAGAAGTTTGCTTCAAAGGGGAGGTAAAGATCCGGGATCTACTTCAGTTTGTGTTCATCTTGGAGGTAATAAGTTGCTATCTTCCCTCCTTTGCATCTAGATCTACTTTTGCTATGCGATTTGGGGGTTTTATGGTTGTTTGAGACCCAATACAAGTTTGGGGCCTAGATATGTCGTTGCCACTTCAGATCTAGTGTTGGGATGGTCCAGTATGTCATAAAGCATCAGAAGATGAGTAGTTGGTGAAGCCTTTTTGTCCCTAAACCTAGCCCTAGTGTGTTTTGAGTGTTGATCTCTTTAGTTATACGTTAAGTTTGCAACTTTATGTGAGGATTGAGCTTTGGGAGAATGGATCTATGAGTTGGAACCCCTGCATGGCTCAAAAAGCCACTGTATGGATTAAGAACTGGTGCGAATCGGCGAGTCACATGTGTGGACTCGGTGAGTTGGATGAAGTTGGGCAGGAACTCGGCGAGTTGGAAGAACAACTCGACGAGTCTGTTGAAGATTTCCTTGGACTCGGCGATTCAAGTCGCGAAACCCCAAACACTTTCGAGTTAAGACTCGGATCAGTGAGTTGAGTGGGGACTCAGTGAGTTGGACAGGCAAGGACTTGGAAATCGGTGAACTCGGCGAGTTAGCAGGCAGACTCGGTGAGTAAGGTTGACCTGGAAAGTTGACCTTGAGCAGGACTTGACTGTGACCAGAGCTGACTTGGTTGTCTTTTGAGGGATAGTTAGACTACGTGTTGCATTGATATTGGTAGATCGTGGAGCTGGTGGACCAGGAGTTCAAAGAGTTGCTAGGCAGCAGCTAGAGGGGTTATCAGCAAGTGCAGGTGAGTTTCCCTTTGTGTGAATGGGTCTAAGGCCACAATATCGGCCCATGTAGATACAAGTAGGAAGACTCGGGGGTTAGCCCTAGGCACAGTATGCTAGTATGATATTCAGGACGAGGTCCAATGATAGCGGGCGGGTGCCCAAGGAATGGTTTATAGGTTAGTTTATACTTGTTATCTGTGTGATACATGTATGTGCCTGGTAGGGAGGTGAGTGTGGGCGAGGTCCCGTATCTCACCAATAGCAGACTGTGGATGGTGTTCCACATCTCATTAGCAGCAGAACAGGGGCGAGGCCCAAGTTAAGGAAAGAGTGAGTGTGGGCTGGGCCTGTATTTCACTATTAGTAAGGGCGTGGATGGGGTTCCATGACTCATTAGTATCAGGACAAGGGCGAGGCCCAAGATAGACGAGGCCTCAGGACATGATTTGTGAGTATATGTTAGCTTATGTGTTGTTATATGCTTATGTGCTATTATATGTTAGCGGGCGGGGCCTAGTGACAAGAGAGGCCTAAGTTAAACAGATATGTATCCGAGCGGGGCTCGAAGCCAGGCGGGGCCGTTGTAGCGGGTGAGGCCCAACGTAGGGGCGAGGCCCAAAATAGTGGGCGTGGCCCAGTATATGCAGTATGTGGTTATGCATGGTATGTGGTAGGGTGGGGAACTCACTAAGCTTCGTGCTTACGGTTTTCATTTTTGGTTTCAGGTACTTCCGGAAGCGAAGGGAAGAGCTCGGGGTGATCGCATGGCACACACCATAGATTAGACAGCCTGGGAATGTTTTACTCTGATAACGAACATGTGTTTTTGAAATTAATATTCTGGTTATGATATGGATTGATAATTATGTTTTAAGTAATGTTTTATAAAGAAATTTTTAGTCTTGAATTTTGGGTCGTTACAAGTTGGTATCAGAGGCTTGGTTGGAGGGATTCGGACATGCTCTCGGGTGTATCTGAACTCAAACTGAGGAATTGGTATAAAGGTTTTCAAAATGAAAAGACAGATTGTCAAAAAAAAAAGTTTTGAGAAAGAAAACAGTTTTAGAAAAGCAAAAAGATTTCAGAAAGAAAACAATTTTGATAATAGAAAAGGGTGTGGTGCATGCAATCAGTCGAGCTCAAGTAAGTACCCCAAAATACCCATACAAGTTTATGTTATGAATATCGGTTAATAGAACAACATGCTAGATTAGGACTAAGGATCTAGGGAGGATGCCTTATGTGCCCATTATATGTGCTTTGAGCTGCATGATAGTGCTGATTAGATAGTAGTAGGATAGCCTATTTAGGTTATGCCTGAGATTATGAGTTTGTGTTGCATGCTAGTACAGATTCTTGGTATGATATTATGATTGCTTGAGTATGTTATGGTTAGATTTTCCCCCTTGTCTGAATGTTGCTTGCTTTGTGCATTGTGGGATTCCGAGTGATGAGAGTTAGTCATTAGATGGATACGTCATGTCACATGTGATCAGGGTTGAATAATCTCAGAGTGCTGGATTTGGCCCTATTGTGCAGCTCTTGTTTGAGTCCAACCGTTGTAGGGACGAGTCTTTTACTCGAAGGATTATCTGAGCCTCGTCACATGTGATGGTATCCAGGTAATGGCTAATTGGCATCACAAGGAGTCCTTCAGCAGTTGAGGACTGGTTTGATTTGAGTCAGAGGTTTCCCTAGGGCAAGCCTAGGATGAGGTAGTGTTGGGAGCAGTAGTAGTAAAAAAGGGACCTGGTGGAGTCGAAGTGGTTCTTGAAGAGAGTATGGATAGATGTGGAAGGTAGTATGGGCCCGTACTACTGAAAGCAGAGGATCCGTACTCGATTCTGGAAAGGCCGAGACAAGACCGGGAACCTAGTAGTGCGTGTGTTTGGTCTCGCAGTGGTGATAAGTATTCTGATAGTGGTTGTGTTATATTTTCAGCATGGTGACGTTGCGAGAGAGACCAGTGGGTGGATCAGGTGCCGGAGAGGGATCAGGCTCGGGATAAGGAGCCGAGCAGCTCGAGGAGCGAATGAGGGAGTTGATATCAGCTGAGGTTACGCGCAACATTCTAGACCAGACTCATGTGATCTTTGGCACGGTCAAGGAGGGTATATTGGAGATTTTGGATGAGAGGCTAGGAGCCTTCCATACCGAGATGATGCCTTTGATGGGAGCGCGTACTTTGACATTTCGAGAGTTCAGGACTTGCGGGGCACCAGATCATCATGGGGCTAGGGACCCCATCGCTAGCAGCAAATGGTTGGCTTATGTTGCCAATGCATTCCATAAGAGCCGGTGTCCCGAGGGGGACAAGGTCAGACTCGTTTCCTGTATTCTGAAGGACAGAGCGAGGGATTGGTGGGAAGAGATTGGTCATGCTTTGGGTGATGATGCCGCGTTGGACGCGATGACATGGGGTAATTTTTCAGCCAGGTTCAGGGCAAAGTTTTCGACAATTATTGAGGTGCCGCAGTTGGCACGAGAGTTTCAGGATTTGATGTAGACCACTGAGACTGTGGCGGAGATCACTGTCAGGTTCAGGGAGAGGGCCCTTCTTGTTCGGTAGTATGTCGCAGATGAGGAAATGAAGAAGGCTCGATACCATGAGATGTTGAGGGATGACATCAGGCAGTTTGTGAGCAGGTCCAGCTACAAAACGTTGGAGGATATGATCGCGTGAGCTAGAGAAAGGGAGATTGATTTGGAGCAGATCCGGAAGAGGAAGTTGGATGAGATTCAGATAGTTTCGGGTTCGGGAAAAAGGCCCAAGGGATCGGATTCGAGATCGAGGGATTATCAGGACCGCGACCGGTGCGGGAAGTGTGGCAGGGCACACGGGGGCGCGTACAGGAGTGGTAGCGGTGGTGAGTCTGGCTGTTTCAAGTGTGGTCGAACTGGTCATTTTATCAGGGATTGTACTGCTACCACCACACAGGGATCCGATTTGATATGTTTTCACTGCAACCAGCGGGGCTACAAGAAGGCCCAGTGCCCCAGTTTGTTTTCGGTAGGACGGGTGATGGTACCTGCCCCTACAACTTTGAAGATCACAGACGGCCATCAGGGCTGCGCCGAGGCGCCTGCGGTAGGAGGCAGGGCTTTTCAGATGACTACCCTGGAGACGCGAGCAGTGCCAGACGTTGCAGGTATGCGACTTCCGTTTTCAGTTCTTTTATTTGTGCATGATTATATTGTTATGGTTATGCATCATTATCGGTATGAGTATTTTACTCTGTGCGGCTTGATTGTGATCGAGTTATATGCCATCTGCATACCTTGGATATTTGAATGGTAGTTAGGGGATGTGCTCTATTAGAGAAGGTTACTTAGGATGCAGTAACTGTAGCGTGACTGGGAGGGACTTGATATGTCTCGCTAGTTCGGAGCTGTATAGTTTTAGAAATGGACTGGTTAGATCCCTAGCTATGGTAAGCTTGGGGTTCCTCAGCAGATTGATTATGGAATGGTAGCAAGGATTGGGATTTCTTTTCGAGTATTGAGCAGCAAGGTGTAAGCAGGATCTAAGTGGGGGAGGATCCTCCGAGTGTTCAAGGGTAAAAGCACGCAGGTCTAGAATGAGTACGCGATATCTGAGAAGGAAAAGAAGTAGTACAGCATTCGATGGTTAGTACGTGGTTGGGAATCCTGGTTAAAGCATGGTAGAGCGGCGGGAGAGCCGCAGCTTCCTCTAGTAGCGCTCAGTGGTGGAAGTGTTGGATTAGTGTCTAAGTCCATAATTATTTTGGTATGTACTTGACCTGATGGTGCATGGTCCTTTTGGGTTGCCTTCACCAAAGCAACTTGATAGGATGAATTATGGAGAGAGAGAGAGAGGATTAATTATGATTTATTAATATACTATGAGAATAATATATTAAAGGAGAAATCATATTGTTTAGTTAACATTAGTCAAGAATTAATTGATAATTAATTTTGTGGCTAAAAGAGATTAATTAAACTTAAGGGACTGGAATTGTAATTATAAGATAATTGCAATTGGGCTATGGATTACCTTATTATATAAGGTTGGACGAATTCTATGGGGAAACCCATTAGAAATTGTCTAAGGCTTTTAACAAAGGAATCCATGGGCTGCTTAGGGCTTAAGCAGTCAGATTAGGGTTTCCTAGTTTAAATCCTTAATAGCCTACATGTATATATAACACCCTTAAGCCCCAAAAACGTGGTGAACTAGTTGTCTAGGGTTTTGGATGATTTTGGGGAGCCACCTTCTCTTCACCTCTTCATCCTGTTGCTCTTGGTGTTTGTGAACCTTTAGAGGAGTGACATTTGTGACTCTAAGCTTTCTAAAGTCATTACAAGGAGGATTTGAGATTGTTATTGCTACATAACAATCAAGGTATGATCTAAACCCTAATTATATGTTATATTGATTATCATATGCTAGATCTAGGGTTTATAGTCTTGGATAAATTGCATGTACAATAGAGAAACCTAGATCCAAGCATTAGGGTTTGTATGAGCACATAGGATGTTCTTATGACCAAAACCCATCAGTGGTATCAGAGCCTAGATTGGTTTCTATTGTATTGATGCTTTATGTTGCTGAAAAACGTTTTCTGGCCTTCTGTTCGACCTGACTCGGCGAGTCACTACCTGGACTCGGCGAGTCAGCCCTACTTGGCGAGTTCCAGATTGTGACTCGGCGAGTCGGAGCGTCATACAGAGGGATTTTCGGATTTTGTTGTTGTTTTGCTTAAGGATCATTACCATATTTGTTTTAAACCTATAAAATACGAGTTTTATTGTTTCTTAAATAATATCCTTGCCAAAACACAAGATAATTACCAATTGATTAGATAATAACTTCCTTATATGATGAAGATTGAATTATTTGTATTAATTGGGTAACTTATTTTGCAAGAAATTGAAACTAGGTCAAATATAGATAATGATGAAATTAATTGTTTAATTTATATTATTTGTTATTTGATCCTTGTGTTATGAAAAGTTTCAGTTTTTCCCCTTTAGGTTTTATAGTTTAAATTTGAACTCAAAAGTTTAGTTTTGGAATTTAAATATTTGAAACCCTAATGTTTTGAAATGTTTCAAAACTTGCCCTCAAGTTTTTGGAATTTAAAAGTTGATTAAAAGTTTAATTTAGAAATGTTAAATTCTAAAACCCTAGTATTGTTTTGAAAAGTTCAAATCACACCATTATGGTTTTATTAATTAATTAAGACGTATAATTAAAAGAGGTTTAATACATCCATAAAAGTTTTGGTTTACATTTAATTGAATTAAAAGTGTAATCGTTAAATTTGACCACCTAGTATTTTAAAAGTGTAAAATACACCCTATAATATATATATAACATTAAAAGTCTAACATTATATATGTATGAGTAAAAGTCAGTACTACCGTAAGTAGGCCTTATTCATGAAGCTGGTCTATAAGGGGTGTTTAAGGAAATTGCCTATAAAATGGCGATTGAATGGGTATCCACTCTTACCCATCGCACTCTTGACTAGTGGAGAGTCGTTAGCCGAACGGGTAGGATAGGACAAAACCTTCCATTATAAGTATAATGAAGTACAAAAGTAACTAAATGTTTTACAAAATTACTAATCTTAGTTACTTAGGCAAAAGTGAATTGATGCAATTCCATGAAATTACACTTTGTGCCCTTGCAAAGACGTTAGCGGAGCATGTCTGGTTTACCGGCACACTAAATGGTTCTAAGCAAAGGTAGCAAAGGGTGACTAAATGTTTGTCATAGTTCGGTGGAGTGTGAGTGGTTTACCGGCACATCGAATAGGTGACCGTAGCATGTGAGGGCACCATGTAAGTTTGCATGGTTGTTCACACCCGCTTTGTGATCCTCGACATCCCAGTCACAAACAAGAGGGGCATATCGAGATTTAAACATGCCATTGAAATGTTCAATGAATCTCAAAGGATCTAGGAGTTTTCATAAATTTCTTCTTCGTTTTTCATGGTGGAAATTAGTGAATCGTCATTCACTTACCTTCAAATATTCTGCAACTAGATTACGGCATCCCTTTTCTAGGTTGTAGCGTATTGTGTTGGTTCCTAGCCTTAGTATCTCATTTGGGTGATTTACTAAGGACTCAATCTATCAACTAACTTGAATTTGTTTTCTCCCGTTTTGTAGATGTCAAAGTTCGACAACTATGGTCTTCCCAAATCCCGTGGAACAAGCTTTCCACATGAAGATGATATTCCACGATTTGATAAAGGAACAAGAGATCATGCTTCACTTCCTCCACGTCCTCCCGTTATTCTCCCTAACCCACAAGATCGAAGAATTGAAAGGTTCAATGTCACTAAAGCCCTGTTGGATATGAAACGTGAAGATGGTAAACCCGTGTGTGCCCACATTCTAGGAATGAAATCACACATTGATAGGTTAATTGAGAATGTTGGGCGTGTCATTCCCGGATAAGTTGGTTGTAAACTGGGTTCTGCAGTCACTTCCCGAATCATATAATTAGTTCAAAAGAAAGTATTATATGATGGATCATGATGAAAGCCTCATTGATCTAACTTACATGCTCATTGTTGTTGAATCAGAAATGATTTTGCATAGTAATGGAGCATATTTGTTGAGAAAATCAACCAACCATGCTTCCGAGGATGTTCTAGGAGAACCGAACTGCATTTGCTACCAAGAGAAAGGGCGTTGGATACAAGTCTGCCCTAAGAGCCTGAAGAGACCAGAAGATGGGAGAGTCAAAGGTATGGTCGTGCTTCAGGTAAAATCCACTATCTAACTCTATTAAGTTCCTATTCTTTGATTCTTAATACATAATGTGATAAGATTGCATTTGAATGTTTTGTAGGATCGATGAAAAGAGAGGAAGCTTGATGAAATAGAGCAAGATGAGTCTAATTACAAAGAAATGGATCTCGATCGCATGGATTCGAAGATTAGATTTTGAGCTTAGATAGAGTTGTTAGGAATATTTATTACATAGTTTTTCAGTTGATTTTGCATTGTAAGGATAAATGTTTTCCGCTGCTTTTATAAATAAAATAAATTTTGTTTGACGTGTTTATTTATTTCCTTGCAATGAAATCGTTATGAAAAATTGATGTTCAACAAATGGATGTGATTCTCAATTATATTGTTTGTATAAATGTCAAGAATTTACCAAATAGGGAAGGTTTCTCATCGCCCAAGTGTCTATTGGATAGAAATTTGGAATCGTACAACAAAAATTGTATGATGAATGAATAAACTTTCACATTTGGAAATTAGACTAATTCATTGACAAAGTGTCAAGTGAAGGACTAGGAGATCGAGTACACAAGGTTATGTGTTGATCAAGTCCACCACAAGAGTAACAAAGATATTCGTCATGATTAAAGTTTAGCAAATATGATTACACTTATAAGATTAAGTGTAATTCTGGATTGATTGTAAAAGTTTAAATCAATAAGTAGAACGAATAAGAAGAATCAAGTAGGCAGAAAGATAAAAGTTTCTCTATTCTAAGAAGAAGGGAGAGTACCTTTTATTATGCCTTATGATAGGTCTCAATGATTAAGAACCATATCCCAATTGATCGTCTAAGTAAGTCTTAGTACAATTGTATGTCTAAGAAGAGGAATCAAGAATTGAAGAAATGGTTAAATCAAGAAGTCAATCATACTTCGTTCCAAAACAAGTCTTAGAGTTAAGATTGTGACATTGAGTGACAAGCCTTAACAAGGTTTATAACATTCACCAAATGTGGAAAGTTGTGGTGTCTTGGATAAGACAAAGACCAACTAGGACCAATTTTGTGAAGTGTTTTATCTTGATGAAAGCTACACTAACTCTTGAATATTTATTTGTCGAGAAATGTTTATTGACAAGAGAATCTTATATGTCAAGGAGTCAGTGGGAGTCTTAATTGTCTTGAAAGGTTTCAAGAACAAATTAAAATAAACCTTATCTAACATCACTAGCACACGACTTGAGGTTTATAACCTATCATGTTGACATTATTTTGTTTCTGTGCCATTCCAATTGAGTTAATTATGTGTGTGAGTTCTATGAGTTCACATTTGAATGCATAAAAGGCAAGGACCTTGATCAATGAAAAGTAAATTGATAGGAAAAGGTGAGCTGCTTAACTACTTGGAAGACATGGTGGGCACCCGTGTTACCATAAGGCAAGAAATCAAGATTAAGAATGTTCGGTCCATATGAGTTTGAATTTGTCGCAAACTTTGGTTTTGACAAATTCACATGGATAGGAGCACACACATACACCATTAAATTTAAGTGCCATAAGATTTCCTCCTTCATGAAAATGACTGTGAGGAAATTCTTTCACTGAAAAGAGATTTCGAGAAGATAGTGATTGTGAAAATTGAATTCTCGAATTCAATTATGGTTACGGTATCCCTTTCCATGATTCGAATTGTGAGATTTGGCAATTAGTATTAATTGTTTAGACACACATATGAGCTATCTTAGACAAAGGTGTATAAGATTAAGAAGCCTTGATAAAAGGTTATCAAAGCATTAGGTATTAGAAACATGAACTTAAGAAATTCAATAGGTATTGTTTTTCTGAAAGTTAAGTTGTTTCTGAATACATGTCAAAGCTAGTGGGAGCATAAGTGTTATCTTTATAATAATCATCATGATCGTAGGAGCATAAATGTTATGATTGTATGATTATTAAAGAAAGCATTGCAAGTTAGCAATATTAATTATAGAAAACAAGAGTCATACTTTGCAAAGTTGTAAGGGTTGAATAGTTGTTTTGCTATAATTAAGGGAGATAATATTATGCTTCATTTCAAAACTAAAGGCTTAGGTTGTGGAATGTTAATAAATTTAGTCAAGGATACATAGTGTGTTCTTAAATTTCGATTATGATTGGGGCATCCCCCTTCATAGTTCGAATTGTGAGAATGTGACACATAAAATATTATCGTAAAAGATTGATAAAGTATCAAATCTTCATGTAAGACATTATGAATCATGTCCCATACGCTTCGGGTATAGGATCGATTGCAAATGCTATAATGTTTGACCATTCTAAAATTTTCCAAATGTCTAGCGCATTTAGAGGGAAAAAGGACAAGAATCGGTTTTGACTAAGATAATTAAACAACTATCAAATGACAATCCAAAGTTCGCCGAAGATTGGTCGCTTGTGAGTAGTTGGAAGTATAGTATTGGATGGAGTATATCGACATTATTATGAATAGATAAGATTTTATTAAGAATGAGTAGTGATATGGTAAGTATGAAAAGATTTCCATATTAGGAGTTAGATATTGAGAATCTATGTCTAGATTAGAAACTTTATGCAAAAGGATGTTCAATGGAATGTACTCTAAGTGAGAGACATCACATCTATGGAATTGTATTGTAACAATCTCCGATAGAGGACTTTGTAATTTCATTGGCAATAGTCATTGTGAATTTAGTGCAGTGACATTATGAAAGGATCATTGCATAAAATGTTAGAATCTAACATATTCTATAAGTGGCAAGAATTTGATATTCTATCACTTGTGGAAAGGATTAGGAGTTGTGAAATGAGTATGATTGGAAATGTGTTCATTTGATATGTTTCACAAAGTAAGAACCATAGGTAAACATTGTGTGCATGCTGAGAGCATGGGACAAGTATTGTAATTCAAGTAAGAAGTTGATTACCCGAAACAACAAATAATGAGTAATCGACATGGTGATGAATAAAAGGTGTTTTATTCATACTCAAAAGGTTTGAGGCCATATGGGATTAGTATTATTCTTGTGTTACACTTTGCATGTTTTGACTTCCTGAATAATTAATTGGTTAAGAACAGTCAAATTATTCGAACGAGCCACGGTCGTTCATATGTTGGAAGTAGGTATGAATGAGGACTGTTGTGAATTGGTGTGTGGATTGTCTAAAGAGCATTAGACATAAGCAAATGGTTGTTGCAACGTTCATGAGTGCTTATGAATATCATTTGAGCATTGGATTAAACCCACGCTCACTTGGATCACTTCATGGATTTTATCACAAGTGATTGGTGAGACGATAACATCTTATATTCTTGAAACCGAGATGTGTGAGTTGTATCTTGCGAGTCGGTTACATATTGATGATATGTAAACTCACCAGTAACTTGGTGTTATAAAACATATTGTTGTGTGTGATTCGGTGAGTGAGTGCAAGCAAGCATTGAATCAAAGTTTATCCGTTCCTTTTATCCAAAGTAGGATAAAAGCGATATCTTTAGGCCCCTCGATGATTTAGTGATGACAAACGTAAATGCTCGGTCGGGCTAGGGCTAATTTGATTTTCTCAATTAGTCAGTTGTCAAAAATCGGAAGTCGAGAAACAGTACAGAAAGAATGATTAGAAATCATGTCTTATACAATATCTAGAATGGAGGAATATATGATCCCTTATCTGAAGGACACGCGTATCTGATAGGATCAGAGTTGACAGCGGCTTTGGAAAGCTACGATTGCAGATCATGATCTGAAGTCATACGCGGAATAGTTATTAGACTTATCCAAGTGGGAGACTATTGGATTAGTGTCTAAGTCCATAACTATTTTGGTATGTACTTGACCCGATGGTGCATGGTCCCTTTGGGTTGCCTTCACCAAAGCAGCTTGATAGGATGAATTATGGAGAGAGAGGATTAATTATGATTTATTAATATATTATGAGAATAATATATTAAAGGAGAAATCATATTGTTTAATTAATATTAGTCAAGAATTAATTGATAATTAATTGTGTGGCTAAAAGAGATTAATTAAACTTAAGGGATTGGAATTATAATTATAAGATAATTTCAATTGGGCGATGGATTACCTTATTATATAAGGTTGGACGAATTCTATGGGAAAACCCATTAGAAATCATCTAAGGCTTTTAAGAAAGGAATCCATGGGCTTCTTAAGGCTTAAGCAGTTAGATTAGGGTTTCCTAGTTTAAATCCCTAATAGCCTACATGTATATATATATATAGCACCCTTAAGCCCCAAAAACGTGGTGAATTAGTTGTCTAGGGTTTTGGACGATTTTGAGCAGCCTCCTTCTCTTCTCCTCTTCATCCTCTTGCTCTTGGTGTTTGTGAACCTTTAGAGGAGTGACATTTGTGACTCTAAGCTTTCTAAAGTCATTACAAGGAGGATTTGAGATTGTTATTGCTACATAACAATCAAGGTATGATCTAAACCCTAATTATATGTTATATTGATTATCATATGCTAGATCTAGGGTTTATAGTCTTGGATAAATTGCATTTACAATAGAGAAACCTAGATCCAAGAATTAGGGTTTGTATGAGCACATAGGATGTTCTTATGACCAAAACCCATCAGGAAGGTGATGTAAGACTATGGGGCAGCAATAGCATGCACCAGCATTCAGAGATGGAAGGTGATGTAAGACTGCGGGTAAGCCGTAGCATTCCATAGTAGCTTCGTTAGCGGAGTTGGGGAGAGGCCCTTATCTCCTAGTGATCAGATAGGGATCAAGAATGGGAAGTGGATGAGAATAATAGGGAGTTGCCTGTATCGCCCTAGAAAGGTGAGACCTTGGGAGAGTCCGCTCCAGGACGTAGTTGGGTGAGACCCGTGGGCAAGGCCCGTATGAGAGTAGTAGTATAGGTGAGACCTGAGAGCAAGGTTGCTCAGTAGTATAGTTGGGTGAGACCCGTGGGCGAGGCCCGTGCGAGAGTGGTTAGACAAGTGAGACTAGAAGGATAGAGGCGGGTGAGGCCCGTGGGTGAGGCCCATGATTTTTATTAGTACAGGTGAGACCTGGTAGGGACCGTAGTGTCGGATAGGGGATCGAGGATCCTAGGAATGTAGTGCCTGAATGACAGAATAGATTGAGCAGTTATAGGTAGTCGAAGTGCCTACGAAAGTCGCTGGGAGTGACTAGGAGTTGTGTTGGGACTAGCGACCGGTGAGAGCCGGTAATCCAGATATTGATAGATTGGTAGGGACCAGGGTGGTCTCAGTTCCTCCGGAAAGCAGATAAGGAATAGCAGAAATTTTCAGTCAGTAGCAGTGTTGGTAAGCAGTCTAAGGTGGAATTCAGTTAGTGGATCGTGGGGTGCGCGACACCAAAGTATATTAGAAAGAAATGCCCAGTGGATATTGATGATAATGACCCGTAATGGAGGTAGTGGGAGGAATGGATTTGGTGAAGGATATGACCTTCACAGTGACAAAGGAAATAGTTGGTTATGGAGCATCACCTTGGGAAGGCAAGAAAACGCACAAGGAAAGAGGGGGTGAACCCCTATGGGTTCAGTTGCAGTACTCGAACAGTAACAGAAGGATTGTCGGTTGAGTACGTTGTGTTTCCAGAATGTTCAGGGTCAGGGTTGACCCGAGATTATTATTATCCGCAAGGAGTAATGGTCTTCAGGAGGACCGGGCGAAAGGCCAGCGAAGGTAGGCAGCGGGTGTTGGATTAATAGTAAAGTATTGGAAGCAGATAGCAGGCGGTGGGCCATAGCAAAATTCGAGGATGAAGTTTAGTTTAAGTGGGGGAGAGTTGTAACACCCAAAATCAGGAAGGCCAAGAAGGAAAGAAAACACTAAGTCACAGGGGTCAACTCGCCGAGTCCAGTGCGAAACTCGGCGAGTCCAAGCGGGATCCGGGTTCAGGAGTTAGTGAACGACTCGGCGAGTTGGCTAAGGGGACTCGGTGAGTCTGGTCTAGACGAGGAAAACCCTAATCCCAGGAGTTGTATCCTATATAATGGGTGTTATGTCCCTCCCTCGGCCTCCTTATCATCCTAGATAACTTGTAAACCCTAGATTTCATGTAAGCTTCCATCATTTGAGAGAAATAGCTTTGGAGGAAGGAAACTTTGGAAAGGAACTTGAAGATCAAGAAGGTTGCTTCAAAGGGGAGGTAAAGATCCGGTATCTACTTCAGTTTGTGTTCATCTTGGAGGTAATAAGCTGCTATCTTCCCTCCTTTGCATCTAGATCTACTTTTATTATGAGATTTGGGGGTTTTAGGGTTGTTTGAGACCCAATTCGAGTTTGGGGCCTAGATATGTCGTTGCCACTTCAAATATAGTGTTGGGATGGTCCAATATGTCATAAAGCATCAGAAGATGAGTAGTTGGTGAAGCCCTTTTGTCCCTAAACCTAGCCTTAGAGTGTTTTGAGCCTTGATCTCTTTAGTTATACGTAAAGTTTGCAACTTTACCTGAGGATTCAGCTTTGGGAGAATGGATCTATGAGTTGGAGCCCCTGCATG
The DNA here is from genome assembly GCF_052625555.1 of Lactuca saligna. NCBI lineage: Eukaryota > Viridiplantae > Streptophyta > Magnoliopsida > Asterales > Asteraceae > Lactuca > Lactuca saligna. The sequence goes on from NC_136423.1 coordinate 184,926,683, forward strand.
GCTCGAAAAGCCACTGTATGGATTAAGAACTAGTGCGACTTGGCGAGTCACATGGGTGGACTCGGCGAGTTGGAAGAACAACTCGGCGAGTCTGTTGAAGATTTCCTTGGACTCGACGAGTCTGTTCTTGGACTCGGTGATTCAAGTTGCGAAACCCCAAACCCTTTCGAGTTAAGACTCGGATCAGTGAGTTGGACAGCCAGGACTCGGAAATCGGTGAACTCGGCGAGTCAGTAGGCAGACTCGGCAAGTAAGGTTGACCTGAAAGGTTGACCTTGACCAGGACTTGACTGTGACCAGAGTTGACCTGGTTGTCTTTTGAGGGATAGTTAGACTAAGTGTTGCATTGATATTGGTAGCTCGGGAAGCTAGTGGAGCAGGAGATCAAAGAGTTGTCGAGCAGCAGCTAGAGGGGTTATCAGCAAGTTCAGCAAGTGCAGGTGAGTTTCCCTTTGTGTGAATGGGTCTAAGGCCACAATGCCGGCCCATGTAGATACAAGTAGGAAGACCCGGGGCTAGCCCTAGGCACAATATGTTAGTATGATATTCAGGACGAGGTCCAATGATAGCGGGTGGGTGCCCAAGGAATGGTTTATATGTTAGTTTATACTTGTTGTATGTGTGATACATGTATGTGTCTGGTAGGGAGGTGAGTGTGGGCGAGGTCCCGTATCTCACCAATAGCAGACTGTGTGTGGTGTTCCACATCTCATTAGCAGCAAAACAGGGGCGAGGCCCATGTTAGGGAAAGACTGAGGGTGGGTTGGGCCCGTACTCACTATCAGTAAGGGCGTGGACGGGGTTCCATGACTCATCAGTAGCAGGACAAGGCCGAGGCCCAAGATAGGCGAGACCTTAGGACAGGATTTGTGACTATATGTTAGCTTATGTGTTATTATATGCTTATGTGCTGTTATATGTTAGCGGGCGGGGCCAAGTGACAGGCGAGGGCTAAGTTAAACAGGTATGTATCCGAGCAGGACTCGAAGCCAGGCGGGGCCTGGAGCGGCGGGGTCGTTGTAGCGGGCGAGGCCCGAGGTAGGGGCGAGGCCCAAAATAGCAGGCGTGGCCCAGTATGTGCAGTATGTGGTTATGCATGGTATGTGGTGGGGTGGGGAACTCACTAAGCTTCATGCTTACGGTTTTCAGTTTTGGTTTCAGGTACTTCCGGAAGCGGAGGGAAGAGCTCAGGGTGATCGCATGGCACACACCATAGATTAGACAGCTTGGGAATGTTTTACTCTGATAATGAACATGTGTTTTGGAAATTAATACTCTTGCCATGATATGGATTGATAATTATGTTTTAAGTAACGTTTTATAAAAGAAATTTTTAGTCTTGAATTTTGGGTCGTTACAATGCCAGAGGAGTTCGAGTTTGTGCACCCTCTGCAGTTCTTTAGAGGTATAAAGTTGATACCTTGCTCTTTCATGTTTTAGATCCCTTTATAGGGTGATTTAGGAATTTTTGGGGTCATTCTTGGTGACCAATCATGAGTGAAAGCATGGTTGGGGGCTAAGACTTCAGATCCAAGATCTTTAACGGGTTACAAGGCAGAAAGGGATTGATTTTGGAGCCTTAAAGAGCCGCATGCATCTTCAGAGTCTCATTTAGGGCCATTTGAGCTCATAGTCCCATGCATGCACGTAAAGTTTGTAACTTTACGTGCTAGATCGATCTTAGAAGCCTATATCTATATTTTGGTCAAGTGTTGTACATCAGAAATCGAGAAATGAGATTTTGTCATTCTTGACTCGACGAGTCATTCTTGGGACTCGGCGAGTCCATGGCTTGACTTCCCTTTTCTATTATGGTTCGAAGGAACCCAGTGAGTGTTAGTGTAACGCCCGCAGATCCGGGCTAGTCAATTTAGAGGCAATACGGGTCGAAAACGACTTTTCTACAAAAAGATTATTTAGAATAAATAATCTTAACCAAGTTGTAGAATATGTCACAAGGTTTCCGTACATATAAAGAACGCCGAAATCCGAGTTATAACGAAGAAGTTATGACCCGTCGAAGTTTCGCGTCGGAACAGGCATGGCGCTGGGAAGCGTAAAATAGTAAATTTATGATAGAGAGAGATTTAGCCTTAGCACTCTAAACGAAAGTCGTAGAATATGTTGGACTAAGAACATCGATAAAAAGAACGCCCAAATCTGACTTCGTATGAAGAAGTTATGATTTTTCGAAGCTTCGGATTAGCGGTGTACAACCCGAAATTCGAATTTTAGATCGACTGAGTTTTAGCCGACACAACCTAAACAAGAATCGAAGATCTCGTTATTAGTATCGTAATGATAAAAATACAGACGAAAATGGACATCGGATAAAGAAGTTATGAGATTTTAACGGACCAATCTTGTCCCGGCCTGTTAAAAATATAACTTTAAAAATAAAGTCAAAATTAGCCGACGGAGTCTAAACGAAAGTTGTAGAGTACGTCTCCACCTACGCGTGGATATAAAGAACGTCAAAAACGGAGTTCGTATGAACGAGTTACAAATTATAATAGCATATTTACGTATTAAAATAAAGTATAAATCATGTATACGTACATATATATACATATGTATATATCATTAGAAAGGTATCAACGATGCGGTCATTATAAGACTAATGTTGAGTTCTTTCGACATTAGTTTAGTACAAATATCATTAAATCTATTTAAAATAGTATTATAGAGGGGTGTTTAGTTGTTTATATAACTAAAAGGTCATTAAGTAATTATGGAGGGTAGTTTTTGAAAATTCAATTAGTATAAATAAGAGCCTTGGGCTCTCATATTTCTTGCACCATTCTCTTGATTCAAGAGCCTTTCTCTCCTTATCCCCCGAGCATTTCGGTCCCTCGTGATTCAACTTCTCTTTCTGTAGTTTTAGTATAGTAAGGTGAGCGCTGAAGCGCTGCACGAATCTTTCTTAGAAAGATTCAGCGACGAAGTTTTGCCCCTGCAGAGCTCGACTCCTAGCTAAAATCCCCTTGAAAGTAAGTTATGCTTACCCTACTTTAAATATAGTTTATATTTAAAATTAGTATTGTTATTATAAATTTATAATAAATATTTGAGCTATTATTATGACTTATATAAGTGTCGTTATAATATCTTTTAACTACTCGCGGTACGGGGAATCTGGTTTAAAGGGCCGGATAGGGTTGTTGGATTTCAGAAGTGCTATACGCCAAAATGGTCCTGCCCTCCAGTGTTTTATGTCTGGCCCCTGTCTGTACATAGTAGTTGGAAAGTATTGTTTAAACGCTTATATAATAATAATAAAACTAATAATTAGTCACGGTAATATTAGATTAAAATCTAGTGGTGATAATACTAGGTTTCGTCAAAGGAAATTATTTTAAAGTAAACGAAGCGCTGTCCGAGTACCGAGTCACCACCTTCTCAGGTGAGTGCATAGTCCCTTTCATCTTACACATAGATATGAAGTATTTTAATATAAATTACGTGCTATGTGTGCATATTGTCTGAATACTTGATGTCTATGCTGAGTGAAAGATTTTATACATGTTTTAAATGATTTAAACTATATATGTATTTTATATCTACGAAAATGTTGGGGTAAAACATGGGTAGATATAATAGATGAAATATGAGTTGGATGATGAGTTGAGAGGTGATATAGACTATAAGGTGTGGGTGAGAGGTGTACGATGTGAGAAGCCTTTTTCCCAAACGATGTCCCCGTCATTCAGCAGAGTATGGATGACAACCACGGACTATCCTAGATAGTCCAGTGGAACACTATCAGGCTCGCAACCTGTAGGTGTTGTGAACGATGTGTTCACCCGGTGTACTCTAAACCTTGGTGATCATGCAGACTTGATACCTAGACCCTGGCGATCATGCAAACTTAGTGCCAAAACCTTGGCGACTATGCAGACTTAGTGCCTATTGTATAAATTCTGGTGACTATACAGACTTAGTGCCTAAACCCCGGTGACGATGGAGTTCGTGCCGATTCCTTAGGATGATCCTTAGGAATGTATGAACGAGGAATAGTTGATTCTTAGGGTAGATCCTTAAGAATAAAGCAGATAATAGGGATGGGTAATTGGGTTGATTGTTTGATTGTTTGAAAATAATAATTATATTATTGTGGGTTGAAAACCCTATGTACTCACCAGGTTTCCCAACCTGACCCACTCAGTTTATTTATATCACAGGTGTTGATATGAAGTCACATTACACTGAGAGATTTAAAGAGATGTAGATCACTAGTGTAAATAAATGTAAGTTCTGTTTATGCTTATGTTTCTGTATTAACGATGACATCCCAAATGTTTTAAAATGAACAAAATACATTTCTTCGAAATGTTTTAAAAACGTATTTATCATGTTTTTCTGGGAACAAATTCCGCAACATTTTTATTAAAAGAAGTACTCTGATTTTTATAAAACATAAACAAAAAGCGGTCTTTTCTGGCTGTGAAAATGGGGATGTCACAGTTGGTATCAGAGCATTAGTTTAAGCGAAGTAGGAATATGGATTTATTTCTAGACTTAAACTTAGAATGCTAAGTGATGATTGTGAGGAGTGTGTCAAATAGATTTAGGTAATGCACCTGAATAGACACAAGCACTAGCTTATTTTAGGAATGATGCCTAAATTCCTTTTACATGCTAAATGATGCTATAGTTTGATCGGATCTATGGTCTGTTGCCGACCGGATCTGGAAACCTTATGCGTTTAGGATTCTAACGTACGAATACCATATTAGAACTAGCATATAAACGTTTCGGAGTGATAAGGATGATTTAAACGTCAATCATAAGTAAAGGTCTAGATTCACCTTATTCGGTGTATAGATCAAGATGGCAAGGACCCGTAGCGGAAACATGAATGCAAATGGGAACCGGAACCAACCCCCGGTGATTGAGCGAATACCGGTTGTGGTAACCGCTGCTGAGCCAATAACAATGGCCGGAGTGCAAGCAATGATCCAGGCGATGTTGGATCGTCAAATGGAGGAAACCAGACGTTTGCTCCAGCAAAATCGAGAAGAACCAACCATACAGATCGAACAGCCCGAGTTGAACGAAGGGCAGACTGAAGAGGGAAACTACAGTGGGACTATTGGTCAAGCCAACCCACCGATAGTTAGGCAAAACCACCAGGATGGAGGAAATGATGGACGTGGATGCAAATACAAGGATTTCATGGCGTCCAAACCACCGAGTCTATCTGGAAGCCCGACGCCGGTGGAAGTCATGAACTGGATCTCCGAGATGGAGACGATGTTTGAGAGTTGCGAGTGTAGCAACAGGTAAAAGACCGCTCTCGCAATTCCTTTGTTGAAATCTGGAGTACTAAGCTGGTGGAAGCTACTAGCCGATTCGATGCCCAAAGGAGAAGCGAGCAAGATGTCATGGGAGGATTTTCTAGTGCAGTTAAAAATGCAGTACTGCTCTGAGCAGGATCTTCTGGAGATCAACAACGAGTTTCAGAATCTAAAGAAGGGAAAGATGAGTGTCATCGAGTATGCTGCAAGTTTTACAGAGAAAATGAAGCTTGTTCCTTATCTAGTTCAACCTGAGCTCTCCAAGGTCAATAAGTTTGCCCATGGATTACCAGCAGACTTTGGACCAATGGTCAAGCAACCAACCACTTTGAAAGGAGCCATCTGGGCAGCCAGGAATGTTGAGACCCAGATTAGGGAAAAAGGTCTGGAGAGAGCTGAAGTTGGCGAGAAAAGGAAACATGAAGGATCATCAAAATCCAACAAGGAAAAGAAATTCTCAAAGATTGAAGAAGGAGGAGGAGGTGAAACCAAGTGGTGCGAGAAGTGTAAAAAGAAGCACTTCGGGAAATGTAGCGAGGAGGTGACTTGCTACAAATGTGGGAAGACAGGGCATTACGCCAGCAAGTGTGCGTCCAACAAGAAGGTGTGTTATGGATGTAACAAGGAAGGGCATATTTCCAGGGACTGCCCGGGGAAAAATAAGGCAGCAAGACCAGAAACGCCACCGAGGCCAAGGGCATTCCACATGATCCTCGACGAAGCAGAAAACCGTGCAAGGAATCAATGATGAGGACTTCATATCCGAAGATCAAGTTATGCAGTAGCCATAGTGTCGTATGATGTAGCCTATTAGAGGCATAGTCTAGGGTGAACTTGGACACCTATGAAATAGTTTCAAGAAATAATAAAACCTTCATTTTGTTATCTGATGTGTTAAAATGTTATGTGATTTTCTTGTATGGTGACTTGGGAAACTGCGGGACAATACTTGGGACGAGTATGAGTAGGTGTGAATGGTAGTAGAGGCCTATACTACCGGAAGCACAGGACTCACACTTGGATCAGGGAAAGTCACAAGGTTACCAAGAAGCTAGTAACTGATTCTGTTTTTTTTTCAAGTATGTCATTACCATCGTTTCGATAATGACTAAAAAGATTGTTAATTTCCGACCCTAGTGGTCGTACCGAATTGAGTCCGACTACGATGAGTATATTGCGTGGTTCAGGGAACCAAGTTCGATGTAGCGTCCGACTTAAACCAAACAATTGAAATCAAAGCGATCAATAGAAGTATCGCGTTCGTTGTTAAAGAAGTTGGTAGCCAGAAACGCTACATGTTAAAGTGTGATTATATCACATTAGAACATGAAGGAAGGCATAGTCTATTTTAGAATTTAACTCTAAGAGACCTAAGTCTAAACGTGCATCACATGATGATAGGTCATAATTTGAAGTCTAGCGTGAGGTAGAGAGCAGGTGCACGATCGAGTACTGCTTACAGTCAATGAGTCTAAGAGATAGACTTGAAGGAATATAGAAGTTATAATTATTACCTAGGATGAAGAGATGACGTATGGAGTCATTATACGAGCCCTGTTTCATTGATGATTTCGGGACGTAATCATCCTAAGGGGGAGATAATTGTAACGCCCGCAGATCCGGGCTAGTCAATTTAGAGGCAATAGGGGTCGAAAATGACTTTTCTACAAAAAGATTATTTAGAATAAATAATCTTAACCAAGTTGTAGAATATGTCACAAGGTTTCCGTACATATAAAGAATGCCGAAATCTGAGTTATAACGAAGAAGTTATGACCCGTTGAAGTTTCGCGTCGGAACCAGCATGGCGCCGGGAAGCGTAAAATAGTAAATTTATGATAGAGAGAGATTTAGCCTCAACGCTCTAAACGAAAGTCGTAGAATATGTTAAACTAAGAACATTGATAAAAAGAACGCCCAAATCTGACTTCGTATGAAGAAGTTATGATTTTTTGAAGCTTCGGATTAGCGGTGTACAACCTGAAATTCGAATTTTAGATCGATTGATTTTTAGCCGACACAACCTAAACAAGAATCGAAGATCTCGTTATTAGTAGCGTAACGATAAAAATACAGACGAAAATGGACATCAGATAAAGAAGTTATGAGATTTTAACGGACCAATCCTGTCCCGGCCTGTTAAAAATATAACTTTAAAAATAAATTCAAAATTAGCCGACGGAGTCTAAACGAAAGTTGTAGAGTACGTCTCCACCTACGTGTGGATATAAAGAACGTCAAAAACAGAGTTCGTATGAACGAGTTACAAATTATAATAGCATATTTACGTATTAAAATAAAGTATAAATCATGTATACGTATATATATATATATATATATATATATATATATATATATATATATATATATATATATATATATATATATGTATATATCATTAGAAAGGTATCGACGATGTGGTCATTATAAGACTAATGTTGAGTTCTTTCGACATTAGTTTAGTACAAATATCATTAAATCCATTTAAAATAGTATTATAGAGGGGTGTTTAGTTGTTTATATAACTAAAAGGTCATTAAGTAATTATGGAGGGTAGTTTTTGAAAATTCAATTAGTATAAATAAGAGCCTTGGGCTCTCATATTTCTTGCACCATTCTCTTGATTCAAGAGCCTTTCTCTCCTTATCCCCCGAGCATTTCGGTCCCTCGTGATTTGACTTCTCTTTCTGTAGTTTTAGTATAGTAAGGTGAGCGCTGAAGCGCTGCACGAATCTTTCTTAGAAAGATTCAGCGACAAAGTTCTGCCCCTGCAGAGCCCGACTCCTAGCTAAAATCCCTTTGAAAGTAAGTTATGCTTACCCTATTTTAAATATAGTTTATATTTAAAATTAGTATTGTTATTATAAATTTATAATAAATATTTGAGCTATTATTATGACTTATATAAGTGACGTTATAATATCTTTTAACTACTCGCGGTACGGGGAATCTGGTTTAAAGGGCCGCATAGGGTTGTTGGATTTCAGAAGTGCTATACGCCAAAATGGTCCTGCCCTCCGGTGTTTTATGTCTGGCCCCTGTCTGTACATAGTAGTTGGAAAGTATTGTTTAAACGCTTATATAATAATAATAAGACTAATAATTAGTCACGGTAATATTAGATTAAAATCTAGTGGTGATAATACTAGGTTTCGTCAAAGGAAATTATTTTAAAGTAAACGAAGCGCTGTCCGAGTACCGAGTCACCACCTTCTCAGGTGAGTGCATAGTCCCCTTCATCTTACACATAGATATGAAGTATTTTAATATAAATTACGTGCTATGTGTGCATATTGTCTGAATACTTGATGTCTATGCTGAGTGAAAGATTTTATACATGTTTTAAATGATTTAAACTATATATGTATTTTATATCTACGAAAATGTTGGGGTAAAACTGTTGGGTTTTGAGCAATCTAACACTTCCTAAGTGTGCATGCAACCCTAATAAACCTTGGATCTATGTTTGTCTAAATACATGCAAAATAATAATTTTCCAAGGTTTATAACCTATCTAACATGGCATGGGGAACATTTCAACATAAAAGAGTTAGAAGAGATTACATACCTTTTGGTGAGTTTGGTTCTAAGGAGTTTGAGGGCCAAGCACCAATAGTGTGAATGCCTCAAATGGAATCACAAACACCACAAACTCTTGGAAAACTTTGAGAGAGTATACACCTTGTATAAAATCGGCTACACACATGCACACACACACTAGTTCACTAGTTTTCTCTTAGGCTCCATTTCATGCTCCATAAGCATGCTTATATAGTATGCATGGTTAGGGTGAAACCCTGATAACCCATGTCTTTTCCTTTTCCAAGGATCCATGGGTTAAAAGCTCCATGGATCATCCATGGACTTCCACATAAGCCTAGCCCATTAACAAATGAGTATTAGCCCACACTATATAAAACAAATAGCCCATAATTTAATTAGTATTCCTTTTAATCTCTAAATTAATTCATAATTAATTTAAGACTAAAACTAATTAAATAACGTAACTTCATATTAATATATTATAACTCATAATATATTAATAAATATATTTGTATAACTCTCATAAAAATTATCCATAATAGTTTGGATGAGATGCAACCCAAATGGACCATGCCGGTCGGGTCAAGTATATACCAAATAAGTTATGGACTTAGACACCTTATCCAACAGACTCCCACTTGGATAAGTCTAATAACTATATTTGCCTATAACTTCAGGAACCAACCAGCAATCGTAGCTCTCAAAAACTCCCTCGAACAATGAAGACTCTGTCGAACTATGAAGCGCCATTTTAGATAAGTGATCACATAATCCTCTGTTCTCATGATATCAGCCGGACAAACACATGGAACTATGTCTTGCTTATTGTCTAGCAGTTGTTTCTCGATTTTCCGATTTGTTTGACGAAGAACTTCACTGAACACATCGGTTTAGTTCTGACCAGGCCTGGTACATGGGTCAACACAAAATCATCGAGGGGCCCAGATATCGCTTCTATTTCTAGAAGGAACAGATAAACTTCGACTGATATGCTTGTTCTACTACTTATTGAATTGTACACAAAGGCACGTTTTATAACATCAAGTTACTGATGTGTTTACGTGCAATCAATGCACAACCAACTCATAGGTAACAACTCATATCTCTAGGTTTAAAGATTTATATGATGTTATCGTCTCACGATCACTCGAGATAAATTCCATGAAGTGATACAAGTGAGCGTGGGTTTATACCAATACTCATAACTTATGAGTACTCATGAATGTTGCAGCAACCATTGCCATGTCTAAACACCTTTAAGGCATCTGCAAACCCAATTCATGACAATATTGATTCATACCTACTTCCGACGTATGATCGATTGTGGAGGTTTGAATAAATTAATTATTCTGGAAGTCAAAACATGCAAAACTGAAACAATAGTAAATAATTGACAATGATAGTAACACTTTACTCATAAATAAATCACAAATTTTATTCATCATCAAACGTCGATTACATTTTACAAGTTTCAGGAAAACTATCTAATCTGTAAAACTAATATCGTCCCTCAGCCCGATGCGTCTCGCATGCTGAAAATGCTTAACCCTCATCAGTCCCTTCGTAAGGGGATCTGCAGGATTCTCATCCGACGATATCCTCCTTGTCACAAGGAGTCCTTCTTCAATCTTGTGTCTTATGAAGTGATATTTTCTGTCAATGTGTCGACATCTGCCATGATCTCTTGGTTCCTTGGCTAAGGTAACCGCACTATTATTGTCACAGAAAATCTCTATAGGTTCCTTAATAGCTGGTACAACTCCAAGGTCTCCGATGAAGTTCTTTAGCCATATCGCCTCCTTCGCTGCTTCACTCGCTGCTATATACTCTGATTCACAAGTCGAATCAGCCACCATCTCCTGCTTGGAACTCTTCCAAGAAATTGCCCCTCCATTTAAGGTAAAGATCCAGCCCGACTGAGAGCGGAAATTATCCCTATCAGTCTGAAAACCAGCATCACTATACCCTAATATTCTCAAGTCATCACTGCCACCAAGGGTAAGGATCCAATCCTTAGTCCTCCGCAGGTACTTGAGAATGTTCTTTACCGCGGTCCAATGAGCCTTGCCAGGGTTCCCCTGATACCTGCTGACCATGCTCAAAGCAAATGCCACATCAGGACGGGTACAAGTCATAGCATACATGATCGAGCCAACTGCGGAAGCATATGGTAATTGGCTCATCTCAGCTATCTCTGCCTCTGTACTCGGACTCTGAGTCTTACTCAGTTTGGTATTGCTTTGGATCGGTAAATCTCCTTTCTTGGAATTCTCCATGTTGAACCTTTTCAACACCTTATCCAAGTAGATACTCTGACTAAGTCCAATTAGTCTTCTACTCTTTTCTCTTAATATCCTTATCCCTAGGATATAGGTAGCCTCCCCTAGGTCCTTCATAGCAAAGCACTTCCCAAGCCAGGACTTAACCTCCTGCAAGGTTGGGATGTCATTTCCTATGAGTAGTATGTCATCCACATACAGTACCAAGAAGCTAACTATACTCCCACTAGCTCTGACATACACGCAAGACTCATCTTCGCTTCTCAAGAAGCCAAACTCTTTTACCTTCTCATCAAAACAAAGATTCCAGCTACGAGATGCTTGTTTTAATCCATAAATGGATTTCTCAAGCTTGCATACTCTATTAGGGTACTCTGCATTGACAAAACCCTCTGGCTGATTCATGTACACATCCTCAGCCAACTTTCCATTAAGGAAAGCGATTTTGACATCCATTTGCCATATTTCATAATCATGAAATGCTGCAATGGCTAACATAACCCTAATAGACTTAATCTTTGCTATCGGCGAAAAGGTTTCATCATAATCAACACCTTGAGTTTGAGTAAAACCCTTCGCAACCAGTCGAGCCTTATAAGTATGCACTTTTCCTTCCATGTTTGTCTTCTTCTTGAAGATACATTTGCACCCGACTGTTTTACGGCCTGGTACATTGTCAACCAAGTTCCAAACTTGATTGTCATACATGGACTGTATCTCGCTGTCCATAGCCTCCTTCCATTTAGCAGACTCCGGGCCTGCCATGGCTTCCTTAACACTGCTAGGTTCATCCAAATTTACTAGTTTACTATCACTAATAAACGTATCACCTTCCGTAGTAATATGAAAACCATAATAAAACGAAGGTGTGTTCCTAACCCGTGTGGAACGCCTCGGAGGTACAGACTCGTCAGCTGGATCAACAAGAGTTTCCTCCTCAGGTTGATTGCTAGTGTCTGAGGTTCCTTCACCAATTGATTCTTGAATTTCTTCAAGATCAATCTGCCTCCCACTGTCTCCTTGGCTTATAAATTCTTTCTCGCGAAAGATCCCTCTTCGTGCTACAAAGACCACATTCTCACTGGGTCTGTAGAAGAGGTAACCGAAGGATTTCTGTGGGTAGCTGATGAAAATACACCTTTCACTTCGGGGTTCAAGCTTATCATGAGTTTCGCGCCTCACGAAGACTTCGCAACCCCAAATTTTGATGTGGTCCAAATTGGGAACCTTCCCAGTCCACATCTCATGAGGTGTTTTGGTAACCTTCTTTGTAGGGACTAGATTAAGGATATGGGCGGAAGTCTCTAAGGCATACCCCCAAAAATAGATTGGTAATGAAACTCGACTCATCATAGAGCGAACCATGTCCAACAAGGTTCGATTACGCCTCTCAGCTACACCATTCAGCTGTGGTGTCCTGGGAGGAGTCAACTGTGAGACAATCCCACACTCCTTAAGGTAGTCAAGGAACTCGGTACTAAGATACTCACCACCTCGATTGGATCGAAGCATCTTAATGTTCCTGCCCAATTGATTTTCTACTTCCTGCTTGAATTCCTTAAACCTTTCAAAGGTTTCGGACTTATTTTTGATTAAGTAGACATACCCATATCTACTAAAATCATCAATAAAAGTCACATAATACCGATTAGCACCCCTTGTGGCGGTTTTGAATGGCCCACATACATCAGTATGTATTAGGTCCAACAAACCTTCACCCCTCTCACAAGTTCCAGTGAAGGGTGATTTTGTCATTTTTCCAAGTAGACAAGATTCACAACTATCATCTGATTTGAGGTCAAATGATTCCAAGACTCCACTCTTTTGGAGTTGGCCTATGCGTTTCTTGTTTACATGTCCAAGACGACAATGCCACAATGATGCTTTATCTAGGCTAGTAGAAGAATCAATATACAACACATTATTTCCTAAGTTGTCTACAATCGACACAGTTTCATACACACCATCACAAGGTAATGCTTTAAAATAAAACACATTATTAAAGAAAGCATTAATACCACCACATTCATTATCAAACGAAAAGGTAAAACCTTGTTTGTACAAAGCATGAAAAGAAATAATATTCCTCGCCATTTCAGACGAGTACACACATTTATTCAAATCTAATTTTAACCCATTATTAAGCAACAAAGTATAAACTCCAATCTTGGAAACAGGTGAAGCCTTCCTATTCCCCATGATTAAGTTTATCTTCCCGTACTCCACATCCTCACTTCTTCTTAGGCCCTGCAAATCAGAACATATGTGAATACCACATCCTGTATCAAGCACCCAAGAGTTAGAATATGTTGAGTAATTAGACAATATAGTGTAAATACCTGCATAGGTGGGTTTCACTTTCCCATCCTTTAGATCCTGCAAGTACTTAGGGTATTTTCGCTTCCAGTGTGCCTTTTCATGGCAATAAAAGCATTCAGCATCCTTGGGAATGGCAGAAGAAGTGACATAACCGTTCTTAGTCTTTGATGAGGAGCCTTCAAGAGACTTTCCCTTGGTACCCTTCGAAGGGTGCTTCCTCTTTTTCCCTTTGCCTTGCCCAATATCTAAAACAGGGGTAGAAGTTGGAGTAGGAGTAGTAGAGGTAACAACCGCGTTACCCTTAAGACCGGTTTCAGCGGTCTTCAAGAGTCCTTGAAGCTTGTTGAGGGTAACTTCCTCCTTGTTCATATGATATGTCATTCGAAAATGATCATAACAAGAAGGCAAGGAGTGCAAAATGATGTCAATTGCCAACACCTTGGGGATGTTAACATTCAGCTTCAGCAAACGGTCCACATACCTTTGCATCTTTTGCATGTGGCCCGTGACGGATTCACCATCCTTCATGCGGGTAGTTATTATGGAGGAGATTATTTCATACCGCTCCTGACGAGCACTCTGATGGTACCTTTCCATCAGGTCTTGGTGCATCTCAAAAGGGTAGAAATCTTCATACGACTTTTGGAGCTCGGCTGTCATCGTGGCCATCATGATACATGCCACCTTAGTAGCATCTCTCTCATGAGTCCTGAATTTAGCGATCTCCTCAGGAGTAGCAGTAGACTCATCAAGTTCTTTTAACTCCTTATCGAGGACATATTCCTTGTCCTCGTAACGAGTAACCATCCTGATGTTCCTAATCCAATCCATGAAGTTGGAACCATCAAAGATGACCCTCCCACAAAGATTCATGAGAGAGAAAGAACCAGTTGGGTTAGAGCTTGAAGCATTAGTGTTGGAAGACATCTGAAAGAAGAAAGTAAGTTTAGATTAGATATTTAGGATCCTTAATAAGACACCCAAATGTAATATTAAGGCTAGGATCCAATCACAATATATTACACTTAGAAGAGGGATGCCGTAATCTAAGTAATAATATATTTGAAAGGTAGGTGAATGACGATTCACCAATTTCCACCATGAAAACGAGATGATTTATTAGGTTTAATTGGATTTGAAATTCCTAGATTCTTTTGAGATTCATTGAACTTTTCAATGGCATGTTTCAATCTCGATTGTGCCCTTCAAGTTTTGTGACTGGGATGCCGAGGATCACAAAACAAGGTGTGAATAACCATGCTAATTCACTTGGTACTCTTAATATTATCACCTAATCAATGTGCCGGTTAACCACACACGCTCCATTGATCTATGACAACCATTAAGTCACCCTTCGTGATCCTTACTAGTCCTAGTTAGTGTGCCGGTTAACCACACACGCTCCACCAACGACTTGGTAAGGTACAAAGTGTGAATTCCATGGACTAGCACCATGTTCACATTTTTCCTAAAATAACTAAGATTGGGAATTAAAAGAGTTTAGTTATTTTATAATATTCATTATACTTTTAATGAGGATTTAAAGTCATTGTTCTACCCATTCGGCTAACGACCCTCCACCGATCAAGCAAGCGGTGGGTGAGAGTATACACCCATTAAGTCGCCATTTTATAGGCAACAACCTTATACCCACCTTATAGACCGGCTTCGTGAATGAGGCCTACTAACGGTAAAACGACTTATTCTTATACATATATATAATAATTAACCATTAATGTTATAAATAGTATAAGGGTTGAATTTTAACTATTAAAACTCTAAGGTTTGGAATTAAAGTTTATTAAAGTGTGTGAAACTTTACAAATTCCAAAACTTGAGGGCAAGTTTTTGTAACTTTGCAAAACTCTTCATTTCATAACTTATGAATTAAAGGTTCATAAAAATGAAGACTCTTCATTTTCATGTAACTTATGTGTTTTAAGTGTGTGTTAAATGAAAGTGACCTTTGGTAATCCATAACTTGAGGACAAATTATGGACTCCATTAAAACACATAAATGATAAAGAATTAATCCTAAACAATTCAGCAAATAATTCCTATCATTTTCTAAATTCATAAGAACATGAACATGATCATCAAAAATTCAAGAATTATATGAACACATAAAATCATGGAATTTTGATATATGCTATTGCAAATGGATTAGAACAACCATTACACCAACTAAAATAAGTTTTATAACACCAAAATAGTTTAGGGTAATGTTTCTAGTCCATTTCCAGCAGCAAAAGTCGAGAATCTGCACTCTTTCGATCCTACTCGTCGAGTGCATGAACTTACTCGTCGAGTAGGTTGAAGTTTGCCTTGGACTCGTCGAGTCCCCCCAATGGACTCGGCGAGTCCACCATGCTGCCAGCAACGATTTTGACTTTTTTCACTACTTTGCATCAAGTATCAAACAAGCAAGCCTAGGCTCTGATACCACTGTTGGGTTTTGAGCAATCTAACACTTCCTAAGTGTGCATGCAACCCTAATAAACCTTGGATCTATGTTTGTCTAAATACATGCAAAATAATAATTTTCCAAGGTTTATAACCTATCTAACATGGCATGGGGAACATTTCAACATAAAAGAGTTAGAAGAGATTACATACCTTTTGGTGAGTTTGGTTCTAAGGAGTTTGAGGGCCAAGCACCAATAGTGTGAATGCCTCAAATGGAATCACAAACACCACAAACTCTTGGAAAACTTTGAGAGAGTATACACCTTGTATAAAATCGGCCACACACACACACACTAGTTCACTAGTTTTCTCTTAGGCTCCATTTCATGCTCCATAAGCATGCTTATATAGTATGCATGGTTAGGGTGAAACCCTAATAACCCATGTCTTTTCCTTTTCCAAGGATCCATGGGTTAAAAGCTCCATGGATCATCCATGGACTTCCACATAAGCCTAGCCCATTAACAAATGAGTATTAGCCCACACTATATAAAACAAATAGCCCATAATTTAATTAGTATTCCTTTTAATCTCTAAATTAATTCATAATTAATTTAAGACTAAAACTAATTAAATAACGTAACTTCATATTAATATATTATAACTCATAATATATTAATAAACATATGTGTATAACTCTCATGAAAATTATCCATAATAGTTTTGATGAGATGCAACCCAAATGGACCATGCCGGTCGGGTCAAGTATATACCAAATAAGTTATGGACTTAGACACCTTATCCAACAAAAACATGGGTAGATATAATAGATGAAATATGAGTTGGATGATGAGTTGAGAGGTGATATAGACTATAAGGTGTGGGTGAGAGGTGTACGATGTGAGAAGCCTTTTTCCCAAACGATGTCCCCATCATTCAGCAGAGTATGGATGACAACCATGGACTATCCTAGATAGTCCAGTGGAACACTATCAGGCTCGCAACCTGTAGGTGTTGTGAACGATGTGTTCACCCGGTGTACTCTAAACCTTGGTGATCATGCAGACTTGATACCTAGACCCTGGTGATCATGCAGACTTGGTGCCAAAACCTTGGTGACTATGCAGACTTAGTGCCTATTGTATAAATTATGGCGACTATGCAGACTTAGTGCCTAAACCCCAGTGACGATGGACTTCATGCCGATTCCTTAGGATGATCCTTAGGAATGTATGAACGAGGAATAGTTGATTCTTAGGGTAGATCCTTAAGAATAAAGCAGATAATAGGGATAGGTAATTGGGTTGATTGTTTGATTGTTTAAAAATAATAATTATATTATTGTGGGTTGAAAACCCTATGTACTCACCAGGTTTCCCAACCTGACCCACTCAGTTTATTTATATCACAGGTGTTGATATGAAGTCACATTACACTGAGAGATTTAAAGAGATGTAGATCACTAGTGTAAATAAATGTAAGTTCTGTTTATGCTTATGTTTCTGTATTAACGATGATATCCCAAATGTTTTAAAATGAACAAAATACGTTTCTTCGAAAATGTTTTAAAAACGTATTTATCATGTTTTTCTGGGAACAAATTCCGCAACATTTTTATTAAAAGAAGTACTCTGATTTTTATAAAACATAAACAAAAATCAGTCTTTTCTGGCCGTGAAAATGGGGATGTCACAGTTAGAGTGGTCTTAGAGGGGTTCGGGGGAGTGACCCAACACATTGGACTTAGCCATAGACCTGTAAATCATAGGACTCAACGAGTTTATGAACAGACTCGGTGAGGCCAAGGCAATCTCCCAACTTTCGAAGATCAACTCGATGAGTTGTTCATACAACTCGACGAGTCAAGGGCGGGACTTATTCATAGGATGGAGATGAACTCGATGAGTTGTTCATACAACTCGGTGAGTCAGATGAAGGTTCATTCGGGGTTGTTTTAGAAGGAGAACTCGTCGAGTCATTGCCAAACTCGACGAGTAGAGGCATGAAGAAGGAAAGACGAAAAGATAGGGACTCGACGAGTTGGCGGCCCAACTCAGCGAGTTGGGTCAAATGGAAGTTGACTTTGAATTTGACTTGGTCAGGGGTAAAACAGTCATTTTTCCCTAAGAGTAGTTATCCGTGTTTAATTAAGTGTTTTATGGATATATAGACGGAGGATCACCAGAGCATCAGTCGGACATCTGTCGATAAGCTTTTCAACAGTCATCTTTTCATCTAGGTTTGCTACTACTTGATATGTTAAATGTTGTCATGATATGTTATATGTGATATTAGTAGAGTTCGGTTGTTAGGACCGAAGGGTAAGTTGGACACCCCATATATGTCTAACAATATGTTATGATATGCTTATATGTTGGCATGATATGTTATATGTGATAGTGGTAGTATGAGGGGAATAGTCCCCAAGTTCGGTTGATAGGACCAAACGGGTAGTTCAGACACCCCATATATGTCTGATAGTATGTTTATGTTATGATATATGTGATAGTAGTAGTAGGGGGTGGAATAGTCCCTGAGGTTCAGTTGTAGGACCGAAGGGTAGGTCAGCGCCCCAGAATGGCTCGACATGGGTAGGTCATCACCCCAGAATGGCTTGACATGGGTAGGTCGTCACCCCAGAATGGCTTGAAACGGGTAGGTCGGCAGCCCAGAATGGCCGTACCGGGTAGGTCGGCACCCCAGAATGTCCCTACCAGGTAGGACGGGTACCCTAGAATTGCCCGACAGTATGTATGCTATATGATTGTATGGTATATGGTAAGATGGGGGAACTCACTAAGCTTTGTGCTTATAGTTTTCAGTTTTGTTTTAGGTACCTCTTTAGCGAAGTGGAAGGAGCCAGCGCGGTAGCTACACAGCATACACACATGGGATTCCGCCTTATGAGATTTCTTGGGATTGTACTATGACATTGTTACTACTTATATGATATGATTTTCAGATATGAGATTATGGTTTTATGAATTGATATGACACAATGATCTTTTATGACAAATGTTTTCTAAATCGTTATATCAAAATTGAAATTTTTGGACTCGAAAATTGGGGATGTTACATGATCAATAAGGTACATTCCATTATTGAATCTCTTAATATTCCAATATCTAATTATGAAACTGACTTAAATGATTTAAAATTCACCTTTTCAAGTATAAGTGAAAGTTTGAAACAAACTCGCATATTAAACGCTAACATGACTGATCAAATGAGCAGGGTGTCATCAAAAAGTGAGGAGCGGAGAATGTGGATTGAGAAGATTGAGTCCGAGATTTCTAGGTCTAGGGATGAGTCTATTTATTTACAAAGAGACAATTTGAAGCTTTTAAAACAAAGAAGCATTTTCCGTTTGATTGCTAAGAGGATTTATTTTAATATCACTCAATTGCATTTAGATTGTGAAATTGGTAAGAAAATTCATAAAATGATCTTGCCATTTTTTAGAATTGAAGGAAGATGAAATTGATGTTGATTGTTTTCAATGTGAATCTATCATTTCATCAAATGAAACCTTAGAGGCCTATAAAATTGGACTTAACAAAATTGAATCATATATTAAGTCCAAGGATCACAAGGGCATGTTGAGATAATTACTTGATGAAAATGACAAATTAAAAATCAAAACCGAGACTGTACAGAAATTTGATTCATTGAGTTCAAAATTGAGTTCAGACAATAAATTAAATGTTGAAAATGTTTCTGAATTCGATGAGGATAGTGAAATGAGTGAAATACCTATAGAAGATGAGGTTGACTGTTCGCAATTCCTTCAAAAGGAAAATGAAAAGGCAAAAATTCTCATTTTAGAAAATTCTGTTGAATTCGCTCGTATTTCTCAAAATGAACCAAAAACATTAAAAGCGAAAGCAACTGTTTTCCCTTAGGTCCAAAATGCTCCCAATCAAGTGTTTTCCACTGGAGGACTAGACAAAAATCAAACAGTCAAACTTACGTCCCTCATTAATGAAGACAACAAAGATGGTTGTGATGAATTGTTTTGGTCTTCACCAATAGACAATGCAGATGAAACGAAGGGTTTATCTGAAAGAACCTCTTGGAGAGTTAAAGGAATATATGTGGCAGATCCACTGAACAATCATTCGTCATTTGAAAAGGGTAGCCCAAGTGGTACCAAGGAATTTCAAAGCGAACCCAAACCTCACTCAGCAAATAACGAACATCATGTGAAGAAAGCGAAACCTCAAGTGAATATTCACAAGTCAGTTAAACAACTCATTGAGCAAAAACGTTTGAGGAATCGGAGATATCAGAATAATCTCAATGAAAGTAAGAAATTTTGGCAACCCAAAATTCCAATTATGTTCGCAGAGAAAAATCTTCAAATCAGAGTACAAAAGCTCGTTCGCAAGCAAGTCCTAGTCGGTGTTCGCATTGTAACTCCTGCAAATCAAAGGCAAACGTTGATCAAAAGTCCTCTCTTCCTAAGAAGCATACTAAGAAACCAAAATCTCGTCCTATATTTGTATCTCCCAAGGATGACAAGGGAAAGGGAAAGATAGTGTCGAATTCGGAAGTTCAAACTAAGAAAACGACTACTAACCCTAATAAATTTAAGAGTGAATTCATCATGAATCAAACTAAAGATAAAAAAAATCAATCTGATTCTAAAGAAGAGAAAATGCATAACAACAAAATAGAAGTTTTCACCATAAAAAGAAAAGACGAAATTACATTAGTTAAAAGAACATATATGGTTGATCTTGCTATTACATTTCCTCTTCCTATAAAAAGCTCATGTGGACCCAAGAAACTTTGGGTTCCTAAATCTACTTAATTTTTGTAGGTTATTTGTGACGAACTGTTTGATACGGAATGGTATATCGATAGTGGTTGTTCGCGTCACTTGATAGGAAGAAAGGAGGAGCTAAGAGAATACAGGGATTTGAAGAACGATGGTCTAGTGAAGTTCAGTAATAATGCAATTGGAGAAATCAAAGGTTATGGCATGATTACTGATGGATAATTCTCAATTCGCAAAGTGGCATATGTGGAGGGACTCCAACACAACTTGATAAGTGTTTCGCAGTTGATTGTTGGTACATGATTGAAGGTCTCATTTGATGATGAAGGATCATAAATTATCGAAAAGAAGACAAAAACAGTTTTGCTTAAATCAAAATGAAAAGGTGAGATGTATCCACTAAACATCAATCCAATACGAGGGAAGCCTTCTATATGTTTACTTACTAAGGCTGCTATAGACGATAGTTGGTTGTGGCATAGGAGACTTTCGCACCTCAATTTTAAAGACATAACCAAGTTGGTTCTTGGTGATCATGTGCGAGGTCTTCCCCTCTTGAAGTATGACAAAGGTCATCTATGTTCCTCCTATGAATTAGGAAATCAAAGCAAGAAAAGTCATCCAACAATAGTGAACACGAAGGTTATTGAGCCACTCGAACTTCTTCACATCGATCTTTGTGGCCCATCTACAATCGAAAGTATTGGTGGTAATAAGTATATTCTCATAATTGTAGATGATTTTTCTCATTTCACTTGGGTGTTCTATCACACCCCCAAACCGGAACGACGGAAACGTTCGGGGGCGGATGACTTCATGTGGTAACGTAACAAATGAATACATAGTAAAGAAAGCAATACAACCATCATATATATAATTGAAAGTTTACATTGTTTAAAAGAGTACATGATTAAAACCAATTACAATATGATGTCAAAATATGAATTTGAACTAGTGCCACAGTGTTCCTTCTTCAAAAGCTGTTTAGTACCTGTAATTACTGAGTCCCTGGACATACAAGTAGTTTTGAAAGAGTATATCAGCATTTAAGTTGGTGAGTTTCATAAGCATTTAATGATATTTGTATGAAAATGAAATGGTTCGTTTTTGTTCGTTAGTCTCTAGAAAATCCCATATTTCCTACTGGTATAAATGTAGCCTTAAATCAAGACCAATATATGTTAAAAAGTTGATGGTTTTCCATCTATGAGTAGTGGTTAGAAGTTCCAAACTTATATCACCATTGGGTTTTTCATGCATAAAATAAGTGAACTTATGTATGTATAAAACCTCCATTATATCTGAAAACCCCGGTAAATCAATGTGTTTTTAATACTCTATGTGAGTTTTATAACCATGCTATTAACAAGGAATGCCTATACACAACGTTCTTCAGGCGTTGGAATGTTCTGACGTTTGTCACCCCAAATGGTGTACTATAGCTAACAGTCAGGGCGCGGGGTTGTCAAGCCCGTATAGATCTATACACAAACACCATGCCCCCCTCCAAGGGATTCTGGTATATAATACAGGACTTGAAATGTGTACTCGTGCGTACGTGAAGTTTAATGTCTCACAAAACTTAGTATAAAACAGATTTACGTGTGAAAATGTTCGTTTGTTATTGTATATGAAAGTAGCTTCTTGAAATAGTATTTCCATGTATGTAAAAGTTCGTAGTATTCTCGTAAAACTATACCTATTAAAGTTTCCTAAAAGTGTGTTTCGCTTGTATAACAAACCCTCAGTGAAAATGCTCACTTGTTATTAAAAATATAGTTTTTGTAGTGCCAAAACCGACACACATAAATATAGTATAAGCAGAGTGTCTGATTTATATAAATACATAAATCATTTCTCATTTCAAATGATAAAATGTTGTCATGGTATAATTTGCATATGAAAGTTTCCCTATAATAGTTATAAATCACATATGATTCTGTTGATAAAACGCGTATAGTGAAAGTTTATATAACACACAATAATAATCGAGTGTTTTACTTGTATTCCCCCCCCCCCCCTTAAAAGCATATAAAAGTACTCATAAAACATTTAAAAGTGTGAATTATAGGGGTATGAACTCACTTGAAAGATTGGAGGAAGCGGGATGAAAACCGAACAAAATTTCGACTCGAGAAAGCGGATTTCCTTGGGATTCTCGGGAATCTCGGGAGCACAAACGACCTTCGGGACTTGAGCAAAGTGATCGGGGCTTCGGGTTAGCACGGGCATGGAAAACGAGGCAAGAATGCAAGAGAAATGAGAGAAATGGATCCCTTTCTTCGGAACCCTCGCATCCCTTTTATAGGGGCTGGGAACCGCCTCGGTACGCTGGGCGTACGCGGGTATGCTGGGCGTACGCGTGCATCACGCATGACCGGATCCTCGACTGCCTCGGATCTCGGATGGGACGGGGCATAGCCTCGCATAGGGCGCGACGTGGACGATCCGAGGCCAAGGCATTGAGTACGCTGGGCGTACTCGCGTGACTCAGCCTTCGGATAATACCGAAGTTTTCATTAAATTTTATATATTTATTATTTAATAAAATTCAAAAATTCATATCTTCTTCATACGAACTCCGTTTTCGACGTTCTTTATATCCATGCGTAGGTGAGACTACGCTCTAGAACTTTCGTTTAGATTCCGTCGGCAAATTTTGAAATTATTTTTATTATTTATTTTTAAAATGTCGCGTTAAGAAAATTTCTTTAAAAATTCATAACTTCAATATCTGACGTCTGTTTTTGCCAGGCTTTTTACCATTGACGAGACCTTCGATTCTCGTTTAGTTCATTCTAGTCAAAAGTTGCTCGATCTCTGTTTCGAGTTTTTAGCTGTCCATCGCTAAGCCGAACTTGTAAAATTCCTAACTTTCTTATACGAAGCTGGATTTGGGCGTTTTACGTATGATCACGGTTTAATGACATCTAACATAATAGTTAATTTAATTAGTGATTTTTGGATATTTTATTTTCGAATTTAATTTCATTATAACGAACGTGGTTACAATACTTGACTTTTTAGGTCGGTTGCATATAGTTGAAATATCGGGTTGTCACATATTCTTTCTTAAACAAAAGTCTGAGGCAACTCCTAAGCTCAAAGATTTTATCAAGAAAATTGAGGTACAACTGTGAAAGGTAGTTCACAATGTTCGAAGTGACAACGGTCTGGAGTTTAAGAATCAAGAATTTGATGAATTTCTTATAGATAAGGGAGTATCTCACAATTTCTCTACTCCCTATACTCCACATCAAAATGGGGTCATTGAAAGATGAAATCGTTCATAGCTGCTAGGACCATGCTTTCATTCGGAAACCTGCCTCTTTACTTCTGCACTGATGTTGTTGCCACTGTCTGTTTAACTCAAAATAGATCTCTTATCAACAAAAGATTTTTTGTTACTCCTTATGAAATCATCAATAAGCGAAAACCTAACGTAAAATTCTTTCATGTTTTCGGTTCTAGGTGTTTTATTTTCAATTCCAAGGAGAAACGAAACAAGTTTGATGAGAAGGTTGGCGAAGAGATTTTTCTGGGATATTCGCTAACATCAAAAGCATATAGGGTTCTCAACAAAAGATCCAAAAGGATTGAAGAAACCTATTATGTCACATTTGATGATAATTACTTAAAGAAGACTCAAGGGAACGATTGTCAAGAAAGAGAGATCTTTACTTCAACGAACCAAGTGGCTGTTCCCTTGGATAATCTTTATGAAGAATTCATAATTCTATTTGATGAACCTGAGAAGGCTATTTCTTCTGAAGCAAAAGCTGCTGACAACAAAGTCGATGAATTAAAGAAGATAATAGATGAAGCCACAAAACTCATGGATAATCAGCCACCAACTACGAGCGTGCCTCAAGACACAAGCACTCCAGTCCAGGGGAGGATTCAGACTTTAATGCACCTCCTCGGGGGGAACAACCGACTATGGAAGAAACGAACATTTCATACCAGGGTGAAGAAGACACTTCAATTCCTAATGAAGAAGATCACTCATCATTCAAGGGGGAGAACAAGGATGCGAATGACGATTCGGATGTTCAATCAGAATTCGAGGAACTAAATGTCGAACTGGACCCCGCCTATTATCCAAATTATCCTCCACTTTTCAAATGGACCAGAGATCACCCCAAAACCCAAGTCATTGGTTTCTATAGGTGTTCTTACGAGATCATAAATAAAAGCAAAACAGACTGCTTTATTCTCCAAAGTGGAATTATGTATGTTCAATTCGTTCATGTCCAAAATAGAACCTAAAACCGTCAACACTGCTCTTGATCATTCTGATTGGGTGTAAGCGATGCAAGACGAACTCAATGAGTTCAAACAAAACAAAGTTTGGAGGCTAATTTCTACTCCACCCGAAGCATCAGTTGTAGCTTTGAAATGGCTATTTCGTAAAAAACTGGACAAAGAAGGCAATGCTATAATGAACAAGGTGAGACTCATGGTTAAGGATACTGCCAGGAAGAGGGTATCGACGTTAAATGTGCTTTCCTAAATGGAGAATTAGAAGAGACTGTATACGTAGAGCAACCACCTGGTTTTGTAAATGAAAAGTATCCTGATCACTGCTATATTTTGGACAAGGCAGTCTATGGTCTGAAGCAAGTTCCGAGAGCCTGGTATGAAACTCTTACTCATTTCCTTAAAATGTGTAAGTTTAAACAAGGTTCAGTTAACCCAACCTTCTTTCATAAGAAAGAGGGTGACCACTTGATGATTGTCCAAATTTATGTTGATGACATCATCTTCGGATCTACTAATCCCAGCCTCACAGTTAAATTCTGAAAGCTGATGGAAACTAAATTTGAGACGAGCTCAATGGGTCCTATTAACCTTTTCCTTGGATTGAATATAAGACAAGGACCAGAAGGTATTTTCAATAATCAGGAAGCATATACGAAAACTGTAACATACACGTTCTGAAATCGTGTTATGTAGTTATTAAAAGTGAATAAAATTGAGTGTTGAGTTCTAACAAATAGTTTTTACTATAAATAAAGTAAAACTATGTTTAGAATCACTCATAAAATATTGGGAGTCTTATGAGATTCCAATTAAAAGCCACATAGTGAAATTTAGCGAAAATTTAAAATTTGAAATAAGTGAAATTTTATTATTTAAAGTTTTAGAGAATCTCGTTAGAAACATTTAGGCGAAAACCTCGTCGTAACCCGAGTTATAACGAAGAAGTTATGACCAATCAAAGATCCGTGACAAATCCGACAAACACTATTTCGCGTAAAAAGTGAGTTTCAATAAACTACTTTTTAGCCTTAGTGATCTAAATGAAATTTGTAGAACTCATAAAAATAATCAACTTTCATATAAAGACCGTTTGAATCTGACTTCATATGAGGAAGTTATGATTTTTCTAAGTTTCGAATTAGCAGTAGACAGCTAAAAACTCGAAATAAAGATCGAGCGATATTTAGCCGAAACAACCTAAACGAGAATCCAAGGTCTCGTTAATAGTAGTACAACGGTAAACAGACTGATGAAAACGGACTCAGTATGAAGAAGTTATGAATTTTTAATGGATTTACCAGTCCCAGTCAGTTAAAAATAATAATATTAAAAATAAATTCAAAATTAGCCAACGGAGTCTAAACAAAAGTTGTAGATTATATTCCCGCCTACACGTGCATATAAAGAACGTCAAAAACGGAGCATATATGTGAAAGTTATGGATTTTAGAAGATTTTGGCACAATTTTCGAGAATTTCCGCATGTATAAGGTTCTTATCCGGAGATGCCACGTCACCTCGCATGAACAGTAGTCGCGTGTCACCTTCTGATTAGACCGAACTTTGGTCTGGCAAGCATCCGATTCGCCTTGTAACACGTAAGATAAGGATTTGGTGAGCGATTATGGTTGACCCTAGATGTACTTCGATTGTTCCAGTAAAGAGTAAGAGTATGCTCTCGAAAGTTTGACCTACATCCCTATGATGCAGTCCTAGCACGGAATGGAAGTGTGTTCGCGAAGGTTTGACCTACATCCCTATGATGCAGTCCTAGCAATGGGTAGAAGTAAGTTCGTAGAATGGTCTCAAGACGTTTGTCGTTCAAGCCGAGGTATCGTTGGTTGGTGAATAACATGATCCAACCACTGAAAGAGACTTGGAAATGTCTCTGGAGTTTAATTACTATAGTCCAATGACTTGACTAAAGCATTTTTCAGATAGACTCTAATGAAAGTATGATAAGAGTACTTGAATAAAGAACGACACAGGAGTTAGCCGACAATCAATATTTTTGATATTCATGAAGTAAAAGTTCGGGAAAATGACCTTGTAAAAAGGTCTTACATCATATCCAGAGAAGATAGTTCTTGACAGCATAAGGACCTAACCAAAAGTACTTACAGTACAAGACAGTTTCATAGAAAATGCCACATCGGGCATAGATAGAAAAAAAAACAATTCCTTTTAACAAGGAAAATAAAGTAAAACATCTATTACTAGAGACGGTCATCCCTCTGGTGAACTCTCAGTTCAGCCAGTTGACGTTCCACATCAAGTAGGTGTCTTTCGTACACTCTCTGGCGTTTGCGGAGTTCCATGACTTCGGCTCGTGATTCAGCCAGAGCTTGAATCAGGGCTTCATGGTCTCCTTCAGATCTCTCACGAGCATCTTCTATACGAATGGCACGGAGGGTAACCATTCTCGCATCGGCGACAACTTCAGTGATCTGATGTAGGGATGTCTTGCCTTGAATCTCATTTCGGGCCACTCTGCGGACCAAGATTGGCAAGATTCTATCTGCTGAGCCCCCAATGCTCACGTCATAAAAGCTTCGGTCACCATCAAATGGCATGGTTTGATCTTGTCCTTGGCACCATGTTTCCAAACATTCCACCCATGGAGGCGTCGAGCCATGAAAAGTCGGATGAGGGTTAGGAATTGGAACGGGAGCTGCCTGGGGTAGGTTCTCAACCTCGGGTTCGGAGTTAGCATCGTCCGAAAGGTCTTCATCATGGTGATCATTCACAGGGATAGGATGATCATTCTCTGGTTCTTCTCCAAACCATCCAGCAATGACTTTGTTTGGAAGGTACTGGTTGCCGTAGGGATGGAGTCCAGCCATATTATCTACGCGAGAATTGGGGAAGAAAATAATTATTAGACGAACTATCTAGATAATTATTCAGAAAATATTCATTAGTTACATCGCTATTTGTGAAGTGTATACCATTTATATGTAATCGAAACAGGATAGGCCTTCAAATAAGTTACCTTAACTCCAAATTCACACAGAATAGGGGTAAAGTAAAATTTACACAGATTCTAAGTCTATAACATCCTAATTACATATAGCCTTAGTGTATCCACTTAGTAACTATCAACTTGGTAATGAAGATCTCGCTTTAGTTCTCAAGTATAAAGTACTTATAGTAACACCAAATACCCCTATAGTATTTTAAGTTTAATGTTATGTTCTACTATTCTCATTGTGGTATTGTTGGTAAGATTTTAGACTTGTTGCAACCACACAACTACACTTAGGCACATGCTAGTCAACCCTTGGATAATATAGGTGATCAGGCTATATCTTCCCAGTTTTGACCATATGTCTCTAAGTCCACCTGTGTTGCCCAACAATCATAATTCTTTAGTGACACTGATTTTAGTATGAATGCAGGCACGTATGTACAGTATCACAACAATGAAAAGTAGTAAACAAGCAACAACATCATCCATTGCAAAAATAATATAATTTTAATACAAGTGTGTTCTGTCAAATTATAATAGACACTAAAGTATAAATCAGAATGAAAGATGAGTCTTGATCGAGCTCCATCTTCTCTAAACCTTGCATCTGTACCTGTCTACTGTTAACCTGATGATACAAGTTATTTTGAAAGAGAGTATCAGCTTTAAAGATGGTGAAATAATAAGTATTAATGTGTCTTAATTTGTATGTAAGTATTTGTTTGACATGTAATGAAAGACTGGAAAATGTTTTGAAAGAGAGTTCGTGTAAGTATGAAAATGTTTGTAAAATAACTGTAAACGTTTGAAAAATCCTAGAAATCCCTATAATTTCTACTATATTAAAAGGGAGTCTTCTACCAAGACCCAACTATTCTAAATGTAGTCTTCTACCAAGACTTAACTGTTTTGTATGTTCGTTTCTTGTAAAAGTGTGTAATTTTCCCCAAGTGTAACTATCATTAACAAAATATAGTTTGTACATTAATCTTTAAGTGAAATGATCACTAACTATATGTAAAGGGTAAATTAATGTAGTACTGTAGTGTTGTATTATAGGAACTACTGCTGTACTAACTACCTTAAACCGAATTTATATTAAGGTATTATGTGATTAATTGTACCATACTATCGACTAGGTAACACGACGATGTAGGTCATAAAAAGGTATGACGTTTGGCACCCGCAAACCTGTAGGTCCGGTTGTAGCTAGCAGCAAGGTGTAGGATAGTCAATCTAGTATAGATCTATACGCAAACTCATGCTCTCCCTCTAACAGACTCCGGCTACAACTCGAGCCATGACATTGAAGGCATGCTCCGATACAGTGGATCACAATTTTGTTAACGTATTCATGTATATGTAATGTATTGTTACTCGTTCTAGTATCATTGTATATGTTCTCTTTCTAGTATAGTTGTATATGTTCTCTTACTAATGTAATGTATATCTTCTCATAGTAATAATTACTGACTCATGAATGAACTGACTCATTGGACATCTCATTGTTCTAACGATAGTATAAGTATTATCCTGTGCTACCCATATGGTAACATAATAATGATGAAACTGGTACGTATGAATATGGAAGAACTTTTATAACTATATATGTACACATGATATATAACTAATATTGAAACGACCTTCGGACGCATACTCGATATCCCACCAGACCACATCTCAACTGCGAAAAGGAAATAGGGTGGATAGCCTTCCTAAGTCTTTTAAACATTTCTTATATAACTATACATATATAGGCATGTAATTGATAAAATAAAAGCATAAAATAAGTTTTATTATCTAAGAAAAGATCGACTTGATGTCAATCTATAAAAAAAGGTTTGAAAGCATGGGTTTGATAAAATAGTTTAAGTATAAAGAAACATTTGTTTGAAACACAATTCTAAATGAATTTGAAACGAAACATACAGAGTAAAATGTACAGTTTAATAAGGAGTTTTAAACATATAAAGTGTTTATGAAAAACATTTGAAGGAAACTGTTTGGTAAAACGGCTAATGAGTAGCCAATCATTTGAATCCTGCTTATTAATCACATGTGATTGATATAATAAGTAGCATGATTCTACTTGTACCCCCCCCCCCCCATAAAGTATTTAAAAACATTTAAAAAATTGATTAAGGGGTATGAACTCACCTGTTGTGAGTAGTACTGATGAACTGCAGAGGTAGGACTACTATGTGTCAAGTGAAGACTTTAGACACACACAATGGTCCAAATTACATATGAAGACATATGTATATAAACAATTAGTGATTATAACACTAATTAAACATGTATAAACATCCTAATGTGAGGAAAACACTTTGGTCGAGTGCTAGGAGGCTAATGGGTTGCAACAAAGGAGTGCAAGACCTCTTACGGGAGTTTATGGTCGAAAGGCCATGTGTGCTGGAGTTTACGGCCCACGGGAGTAAACTCCTGGCCATAAACTCTCTATTGGGGCACTAAATGAAGCTTAAAGCTATTACAACTTAAGTGGTGAAGTGCTTCTATGCTTAAACAAGTGTTTGGATGGGTTTAAGGCCCTAAAATGGCCTTGCTTAATGTTCATGACCCTGGGACCACTCCCCTATGAGTTTACTGCCGTAAACTCATGGTAAGGAGTACCATTTCTTGTATCTTGGTCCTTAAGTCCATGGTGTAATGTTCTATGCTAAAAATCAAGGCTTACTAGAGTGTTAGGGCATCCTTTTAACTCCTTTGAGGAGTTCACGGCCTTGGGACCAACCCTTTGGAGATTACGGTCGTAATCTTCCTTGGGAGGGTGTTTTTGGTGATTTCCAAGTCCCTAAAATAACTAAGAATAAATCAAGGCAATTGTCCAAGGCTTTAGGAGTGATTAAAGCACCTTTTGGCCCTATTGTTTGGAGTTCACGGCCCTTATGAGTTTACTGTCGTAAACTCATGGTCATTTATGTTTATGAGGGTCCTAAAGGTCATAAGGAAGCATTCTAAATTCAAGCCTAAGCCTTAGGAAGTGTTTGTGGCATCAAAACACCCCTAACTTGAGTTTACGGCACATGGACCATTTGGTCATGTGTTTGCGGCCGTGAACACCTATGGGTGTTGGTATTTTGATTGTTTTGGGTCCCAGACACATCAAGGTAATGTTTTATGCTAGTCTCTTGGCTCAATGAAGGCATTTAGCACATTTTGGCAATTTAAAATGGAGTTCACAGCCCAAGAACATCCTTGGCCGTGAACTCACTTTTAGCCCTTGAATCTTAATGTTTTTGATGTCTAAACAAGCCATGGGTAGTTTCTAGGTTCAGTTCCAAGGTTTGGAGGGACATTAGGCACACTTTGTCCCTTATAAAAGAGTTTACTCCATACTCTCTTCCTGTTGTTGTTGTTGTTGTTGTTGTTGTTTCCTCTCTGTGGTTCTGGTGCAGAAACGGTTGAGTTCTGATGGCCTCTGTAGTCAATCAGAGATTGTGCCAGTTCCTTAGCACTTTCAAAGGTGTCAGTTTTGGAAGCTAACACGCTTGACCGTATTTGGGGCGTCAGTCCCCATATGTACCTCTCTATTTTCTTGCTCTCAGGAGCAATCATATATGGGCAAAGGATTGCCAGCTCGCAGAATCTGTTGGTATATGTTGCGATGTCGGTACCAACCATTCCGAGAGTCCAGAGTTCATGTTCGAGATTTTGAATCTCTCCCCGTGGGTAGTATTCTCTCATCATCATGGCTTTGAGGCTCTCCCAGCTTATGGAGTTTGCCACTATTAGAGTAAGTACTTTAACGTGGCCGTTCCACCAAGTTAAAGCTCTATCAATGAGTGTGAAGGTTGCAAATTTGACTTTGCTATGCTCGGGGCAGGAGCAGATTTCAAAGACTGATTCTGTCCTTTCAATCTACTGTCTCAGAGCCATCACACCACCAGTTCCATAAAACATACGGGGTTTAGCATTTGTAAAGTCCTTATAAGTGCATTCTCGAGGTTGCCCATGACTCTCGCCATGGTTGGATAGGTGTGTGTCAGTTCTCGAGTCATTAGTAATCGAGTTATTGAGCTGTGACATGGAAGTTGCTACTGTTGCGGTGACTGCTGCTTGGAACATGATAGCATCAAATTGAGGAGGTGGAGGTGGTATCGGTGTTTCATTGATAGGGTTACGTCTGGTATTCCTGCGTGGCGGCATCTTTAACTATACATTTAAAAGATGATGATATGGATAAGAATAAGTGACAAATGAATGTGTCTCATGAACCAAATTGCCATAGTTCAACAACAGATGATAGCATGAAAAATAGAAAAATGAAAGTTATTTGTAAGACTGAAAGTATGAAACAAGTATTTGGTTTCTCGATGACTTTTCAAGGTTTGAACGAAATACTCAACGTAGTAATAATAGTGTCACTTATATTAATATAAAAGTTGATACAACGATCATGAAAATTTGACCCTTATAAGGGTCTCCGATTACAAAGTTCGAGAAATTTAATGACTTTTAGCCGAGGTCCTAAGTTATAACAAAATTTGAGGTTTTCACAAGTACTACTTGCGACGTGTGTTGCGCTTGGAGCTCGATTCTGCATCTGATTGCTTCGACTCCATAAGACGCCTATCAATGGTGGCTTGTTGTTCCCTCAATTCTGCGAAGGCTGCATTCGCTTGTGCTTGGAATGCTTCAGCGCGAAGGTGGATGTCGTTCTGCAACATCTCTAAGCGATTGATATCGGCCGTGTGGATTTGTACTTCCACGTTGACCTCTCGGATTCGGTTTGCTTGAACCCCCGATTGGTAGGACTGGTTTGCCAGTTTACCTACCATTACTGGAAGTGCTCGGTCGGCTGAACCCCCGTCCCTGATGTCGTAGAAGTCTCGACACATTCCGTAAGGAGAGCGTATCCCTTGTTGCTGGCTCCAGTGGATGAGGTGACTTCCCCAAACGGGAGTTGGTCCTAGAAAGTTCCTCCTAATGGGTGGAGGGTTGACTATTTTCGGTTCCGAGTCTGTCCCGGAGTCGTCCCCGCCATCCAACTCAATGGGCTCTTCATCCTCCTTCGGATCCTCTTTAATCCATCCTCTGTTGCCTTGTTGTGGGTAGTAGGGGTCTCCATGCGGGTGAAATCCAGCCATTTTGACTATACGAGAATAGGGTTATAAGATTTGAATAAAACGTGAGACATGTAATACTAATTAATCTAGTGTATGCACCAAATACTCCTATAGTATTTAATTTGTACGTTAGATACTAGTGTCTATTTTGTTAATTTTTGACTTGTTGCTCACTATGATCATTCCTTGACATACGTTAGTCAAATTTCGGATAAACATAGTTGATCAGGCTATATTCGTCCCAAATTTGATTACATATCTCGAGAATTAGTCGTAGTGTCCAACTTGTCCTAAAACGTTTTGTATAGCTCTTATCCTAAAAGTGTGTCGTTGCATGCATGTATTTCGGATTTTTATAACCTAAAATAATCTATTTATGTGAAATAAGGATTTTAGGTACAAAAACTTTTGTCAGAGACTTTGAGTCCCTAAGCATTTATAGTTTGTATATCTTATGAGGTTCGATATACTTAGTTCACTATAAACATTGCTCTGATACCAATCTGTCACACCCCCAAACCTGAACGGCGGAAACGTTCGGGGGCGGATGACTTCATGTGGTAACGTAACAAATGAATACATAGTAAAGAAAGCAATACAACCATCATATATATAATTGAAAGTTTACATTTGTCAAAAGTTACATGTTCAAATCCAATTACAATATGATGTCAAAATATGAGATTAAACTGGCGCCGCAGCATCCCTTCATCAAAAGCATAATGATACCTGTAGTTACTGAATCCCTGGGACATACAAGTAATTTTGAAAGAGTAGATCAGCATTTAAGCTGGTGAGTTTCATAAGTATTTAATGACAATGTTTGTATGAAATGAAATATCTTGTCCTTGTTTGTTTGTGTTTAGAAAATCCTATATTTTCTACTAGTATAAAAGTAGTCTTCCTTCCAGACCAAAGTTTGTTTCCAAAAATGTATGTAAGTGTAAAAATAACCAATATGTTTGAAAACCTCGTAAATCAATGTATTTTTGATACCTCCTGTGAGTTTTATAACCATACTATTGACTCGGGATGCCTATACACAACGTTCTTCAGGCGTTGGAATGTTATGACGTTTGTCACCCTAAATGGTGGACTGTAGCTAATAGTCAGGGCGCGGGTTGTCAAGCCCGTATAGATCTATACACAAACACCATGCTCCCCCTCCAAGGGATTCTGGTATATAATATAGGACTTGAAATGTGTACTCGAACGTACGTGAAGTTAATGTCTCACAGAACCGTAGTATAAAAACAGATTTACGTGTTAAAATGTTCGTTTGTTATTGTATATGAAAGTGATTTCTTGAAAATCGTGTTTCTAGTATGTAAAAGTTAGCAATATCCTCATAATACTATACCTATTATAGTTTTCTAAAAGTGTGCCTCGTTTGTTTTAGAATATCTAGAAAAGGAATCACTTGTTATGAAAGCATAGATTTTTGTAGAGCCTAAGATAAACACATATACTTTAAATCTAGGAAAAATGTTTAGTTTATACATGCACTACAACAATTTATAGTTTTAAAGATAGAATGTTATTGTAATATAATTCGTATACGGGAGTTTCCTATAAAGTTTATAAATCACATATGACTCTACTTAATAAAAGTGTATAATAATCTTTATATATATATAACACCCGATAGTAGTCCTGTGTTTTACTTGTATTTCCCTCCCTTAGAAAACATATAAAAGCGTTTAGAATATTTGAAAAGGGTTAATTAAGGGGTATGAACTCACTTGAAAGTTTGAAGATAGCGAGATGGAAAAACCGGGCAGAGTTTTGTCTCGGGAAACGGATTTTTCTCGGGATTCTCGGGAATCTCGGGAGTAAAATCGACCTTCGGGACTTGCACAAAATGACCACGGCTTCGGGGTAGTGCGGGCATGGAAATCGAGGCAATATCGTGAGAGAAATGAGAAAGATGGGGCAAATTTTCCGGAACCCTCGCACCTCTATTTATAGGAGGCTGAGAGGCCTCGTTACGCGGGGTGTACGCACGTACGCTGGGCGTACGCGTACGTCATGCGTGACCGAGTCCTCGACTACCTCGGAGCTCGGATGGGACGGGTCGGTGGTTCGCACAGGCGCGACGTGGACGATCCGAGGCCAA
This sequence comes from Lactuca saligna, assembly GCF_052625555.1. Taxonomy (NCBI): domain Eukaryota; kingdom Viridiplantae; phylum Streptophyta; class Magnoliopsida; order Asterales; family Asteraceae; genus Lactuca; species Lactuca saligna. The sequence continues at coordinate 184,961,740 of NC_136423.1, forward strand.
GGCCTTCGCGTACGCGGGGTGTACGAGGTTACGCGGCGCGTAACTCGGATGAGTACGCTGACTCCCCCTTCGGATAATACCGAATTTTGATTTAAATAAATATATAATTTATTTAATAAACTTCAAAAATTCATATGTTCTTCATACGAACTCCGTTTTTGACGTTATTTATATCCCCGCGAAGGTGAGACCATACTCTATACAACCTTCGTTTAGATTCCGTCGGCAAATTCCGAAATTATTTTTATTATTTGTTTATAAAATGTCGTGATTAAGAAATTTCTTTAAACAATTCATAACTTCTTTATCTGACGTCGGTTTTTGCCAGACTTTTTACCGCTGAAATACCAATGTCGAGACCTTCGATTCTCGTTTAGGTCATTCCGGCCAAAAGTCGCTCGATCTCCGATTCGAGTTTTTAGTTGTCTGTTGCTAAGCCGAATTTGGAAAAATCTTAACTTCAATATACGAAACCAGGTTTGGGCTTTCTTTTTACGTACGATCCCGGTTTAATGATATAAAACATAGTAGGTAGTTAAATAGAAACTTTTTGGACATTTTATTATCAACGTTAATTTTATTAACTCAAAAGTGGTTACAATACTTGACCTATTAGGCCATTACAAAGAGTTGAAATATCGGGTTGTCACATTTTAGAGTATCTATATTGTCAAGTATGAAAGTTTGGGTCTTTCAGAAATACGAAAGTGAGGGTCTTTCAAAAACTTTTCTCTCTAAGTTTGGCATGGTAGGTGATTCTAAAGTGAAGGTTCCAATGGCATTCAAAACGAAACTTACACCATCTCTGGAAAAACCAGGTGTAGATATGACCCTTTATCGTCAGATGATCGGTTCTTTAATGTATCTAACAGCTAGTAGACCGGATATTGTGTTTTCCATTTGTTATTGTGCAAGGTTCCAAGCAAACCCTAGCGAGCCTCACATGGTGGCAGTGAAAAATATTTTTAGATACCTAAAACGAACCTCTTCGTTAGGCATATGGTATGCTGCAAACTTTGGCTTCTTCGTTCAAGCCTTTTCGGATGCTGATCTTTGTGGATGTGGCTTAGACATAAAAAGCATGACTGGTGGATGCCAATTTCTTGATGGTAAATTGGTTAGATGGCAATCCAAGAAACAAACATGCGTATCACTATCAACAACTGAGGCAGAATACATAGATGTAGCTTCGTGCACATCTCTAGTCATTTGGATTCAAAGCCAGCTTCATGATTATGGCTTGAGTATGAAACGAATCCCTCTTTATTGTGATTCTGAAAGTGCAATTCACATTTGTCACAACCTAGTGCATCACTCAAAGACGAAACATATAGCACTGAGGTATCACTTCATCAAGGATCACGTGGAAGATAGCAACGTCGAGATACATTTCGTAAGATCCGCTGATCAGTTGGCTGATATATTCACTAAGGCCCTTCCTAAAAGAACCTTTAATAGAATCCTTCAAGGGCTAGGAAGGATGGAAGTTGAATCAGTACCAAAACCACTTTCACACTAATAAAGAAGTAACTGTGAATTGGTGCGAACGCTCACAATATATCGCAGACAACTGTTCATTCACAACTTTCTTTATCGATGCGAATTAGTGTGAACGCTCGTAGTAGTTTGCAGTTCACTGTTCATTCGTGGTTTGGTTTCTTATATCCTTTTACTTTAGCTTATTTTTATTTCATATATATATTTTTTTTGGTTTTTATATCTTTTTCAAAAAATCACAAAATCCAAAAATAATCTATTTGTTTATGTTTTACTTCTTTTCCAGATAATTGAAATTAAAAAAATAAGTTTCTTTATGCTTTATTTCTTGTTTCTTTTATTTCTCTTATATGATAAAATACCAAAAACATTAGACACACAAAACCTATGGAGTATGTTCGTGATTTCTATCAATTCGGCTGATGGGGCAAGTATAAAACTCTTTATCTTTGTATTAGCTAAGTGTCCTTAGAAGCATGCTGCTACATGTTGTCCGAAGCCTCACTCGACTCTATGTGAATCCTTAATGAATTGAATCCACCATTCGTTTCTTCCAAATTAGGTTGCTAAATTCACATTAGTCATGAGCTACCTTACTTTTCTCACATCGCGTTAAGAGTTATCTGCTTGGTCATTTAAGTTTAGTAGAGGTGCTTTCGGTTCTTTAACCACCTTTACTCTTCTCCATTTCCCTTCACATTCATAAATATAATCCTTGAGAATCTCAGTTATACCACTGAGGTTTATGGTTATGAAACATTTGTGTTCATGATCTTAGCTTTGTACACCACGAATTAAGTGAAACCCACAATCTGACACACTTGCATGAATTGACGGTGAACAATTACAATTTCTAGTTTTTCACCATGGAATTAACGATAGCCACTTTCATGGTTTGTACCTCAAAATCTCATTTCTTTTGCATGATATTTATGAAGTGTTCTATTACCAAGTCACTTCTTCCCAAAGGATCCACTTTTATTTTTGTTTGAGATTTCAAAGTTTTATCTAGTCACCACTATAACTAAGAACCTACTCGTTCAATTGACTACACCGGTTACACAAGTACTTCATCTGAGATTCGTTCTTATATCAAGTTCGTTGTCCAGGTTGGAGAGTTAGCCACCCAATAAGCCGAAATAAAAGAAGCCTTTTAGTGTTTCTTATAAAACATCTGATCGTATTTTAACGGGAAACCACACAGACACTTCTTAGTCTCTCTTGACTTTGAAGAATAAATCTTTGCCCGGGATTCACAGATTTATGTCTTCGTATAGACATCACAAAATTTCCCAAATATACTTGATTTATTCCTTCATCTTTGACACTCTTGCATGAAGATCTTCGTGATCTTCCAAAAGTCTTGTTGTGGTTCTTTATGACTTATTTCAGGTTTGCAGTTCAACCTAAGTTTTATAAAAGTGAAGGTTCATAAGAGTTGGATAAAGAATACTTAACTACGAAAGATCGATGATGACGAGGCAAATTCTGATGATAAGAATTGAAAAGGGCGCGTGCAGAATTTGAAACGACCAGCTATTTTTCCACCACATAATGCACGGGTCTAACATATAAAGTTGTCAAGTCGTGCTTTTTCAGGCGACAGTTCAGTACCCGATGCATTCTCTCACTAGATTAACCTCACACATCGAATACTATATAAAGATTTTGACGGTTCCTCTCTTATTATCACTTTCAAAATCTTCTCAGAAGATATCCGACAAACAAAATGCTGTCTACTGTTCATCATTTTCTTCAAACCTTCAACAATGGCGACTTCATCATCAGTTCAAGATCAAACTATCCAATCTTCTCTTCTGGTTGTCAAACCGAATCAGAATCTTCTTATCAATCTGGATCCTTGCAAGTATGAGTTGTATCTTCTATCAATCATCGAGTGTCTCAAATATTCACCACTGGTTCATGCTCTAACCAAAATGGAGGATGTTCCTGATGGGTTTTGAGCATTCTAACACTTCCTAAGTGTACATGCAACCCTAATAACCTTGGATCTATGTTTGTCTAATTTGTCATGCAAAGTTGAATTCCAAGGTTATATTCCTATCTAGCATACATGGGGAACAATTTTAACATAAAGTATAGATAGAATAACTTACCTTGTTGTTGCTTGTGTTCCTTGAAACCTTGTGAGCCTAGCACCTCAAGTGGTGATGCCTCAAATGCTTCACACAACACCAAATGCTCTTGGAAGAACTTATGAGAGAATACACACTCTTCAAAATCGGCCAAGCCCCCTTATTACTTAGTGTAACCGATTTAGGAGGAGATCATATTACTTATATAGTGTTGACACATCTAGGGTTAAACCCTAATGTGTCATGACTCTTCATTTCCATGACCCATGGGTTTGTAACTCCCATGGAGCATCCATGGAGCATCCTATGGGTGGAACCCAACTTGATGATCCATGGAGCCTTTTAGCCCACTATACAAGATATGGATGATTTACTTAATCAACCCATATATTTAATTAGTTATCTTTTGATCACTTAATTAATTCTTGATCAAACTAATCAAATAATATTATTAATATATTAGAACTTATAATATATTAATAATCTCCAAGCGTTATTTCTCTCATTTAGTTTATCCAATTGCATGGTGCCATGCAACCCAAATGGACCATGCCGGGTCGGGTCAAGTACATACCAGAAATAGTTATGGACTTAGACACCTTATCCAACAGTCTCCCACTTGGATAAGTCTAGTAACTATTACTGCAAGTATGACTTCAGGAACGGATCGGCAATCGTAGCTCTTTACAAGGTTTCTCGAAACTTGAGAAGATGATGGTACGCCATTTAAGATAAGTGATCATATAATCCTCTGTTCTAGATATCAGTCGGACAAATACATGGAACAATGTCTTACTTACTGTCCAACATTTGTTTCCCGATTTCCGATTTGTTTGACAAAGAACTTTATTGAACACATCAATCTAGTTCTGACCAGGCCCGGTACATAGGTCAAAACAAAATCATCGAGGGGCCCAGATATCAGCTTCTAATCCAAGAAGGAACAGATAAACTTCGACTCATATGTTTGTTCTACTACTTATTTAATTACACATAAGAGCACGATTTTATAACATCGAGTTACCAATGCGTTTTTCGTACAATTAATGCATAACCAACTCGTAAGTAACAAATCATATCTCTAGGTTTAAAGACTTATATGATATTACCGTCTCACGATCACTCGAGATAGAATTCCATGAAGTGATTCCAGTGAGCGTGGGTTGTGTCCAATGCTCAGAACTTATGAGCACTCATGATTGTTGTAGTCTTGTCCCAGACCTCTACAACCAAACATGATAGTCTTGATTCATACCTACTTCCGACATATGACCGACTGTGGAGGTTTGAATAATATGTTAAACCAAACAAAATTATTCTGGAAGTCAAAACATGCAAAAGAAATATAGTAAACGATCGACAAGAGATAGCAACACTTTACTCATAAATAAAACACTTTTATTCATCATCAAATGTCAATTACACTTTACAAATTTCAAGATTATCTAACTACTAAATCTAATATCATCCTTCAGCCCTATGCTCCGAGCATGCTGGAGATGCTTAACCCGAGTCAGTCCCTTCGTGAGGGGATCTGCCGGATTCTCATCTGATGATACCCTCTTTGCCACGAGGAGTCCTTCTTCAATCCGATGTCTGATGAAATGGTATTTTCTGTCGATGTGTCTGGATCTCCCGTGATCCCTTGGTTCCTTGGCTAAGGCAACAGCACTTTCACTATCACAGAAAATTTCCATCGGCTCTTTAATAGCTGGTACAACTCCAAGGTCTCCAATGAAGTTCCTCAGCCATAACGCCTCCTTTGCCGCTTCGCTAGCTGCAATATACTCTGATTCACAAGTAGAATCTGCCACTGTCTCTTGCTTGGAACTCTTCCAAGAAATTGCTCCTCCATTTAGGGTAAAGACCCAGCCCGACTGAGAGCGGAAGTTATCCCTATCAGTCTGGAAGCTAGCATCACTATACCCTACAACTCTCAAGTCATCACTCCCACCGAGGGTAAGGACCCAGTCCTTAGTCCTTCGTAGGTACTTGAGAATATTCTTTACCGCAATCCAGTGTGCCTTGCCAGGGTTCCCCTGAACCCTGCTAACCATGCTCAAGGCAAAGGCTACATCAGGTCGAGTACACGTCATAGCATACATGATCGAACCTACAGCCGAAGCATAAGGTAATCGACTCATTTCTGCTATCTCAGCCTCAGTGCTAGGGCTTTGTGTCTTACTCAGCTTGGCGCTACTCTGGATGGGCAACTCTCCTTTCTTGGAGTTTTGCATTCTGAATCTCTTCAGAATCTTCTCCAAGTAGGTACTTTGACTAAGTCCAATTAGTCTTTTACTCCGATCTCTCAAGATTCTTATCCCCAGAATATAGGCAGCTTCACCAAGGTCCTTCATAGCGAAACACTTTCCAAGCCAGGACTTTACTTCCTGCAAGGTTGGAATGTCGTTTCCTATGAGTAGTATGTCATCCACATACAATACCAAAAAGCTAACTATACTCCCACTAGCCTTGACATATACACAAGATTCATCTTCACTCCTAGAAAAGCCAAATTCCTTGACCTTTTCATCAAAGCAAAGATTCCATCTGCGAGGTGCTTGCTTTAATCCATAAATGGATTTCTCAAGCTTACACACTCTATTAGGGTACTCGTTACTGACAAAACCCTCTGGCTGACTCATGTAAACATCTTCAGCCAACTTTCCAATAAGGAAAGCGGTTTTGACATCCATTTGCCAAATTTCATAGTCATGAAATGCGGCTATGGCTAACAGAACCCGAATAGACTTAATCTTGGCTACTGGAGAAAAGGTCTCATCATAGTCCACTCCAGGAATTTGAGAGAAGCCCTTTGCAACCAGCCTAGCCTTATAAGTGTGTACTTTACCATCCATGTCGGTCTTCTTTTTGAAGACCCATTTGCACCCTACAGTCTTTCGACCTGGTACATTCTCAACCAAGTTCCAAACTTGATTGTCATACATGGATTGTATCTCGCTATCCATAGCCTCTTTCCATTTGGCAGACTCGGGGCCCGCCATGGCTTCCTCGTAGCTGTTAGGGTCATCTTGACTTACTAGTGTCTCATCACTAATAAGTGTCTCATCTTCTGCAGTAATATGGAATCCATAGTAATGCTCAGGTGCACTCCTAACTCTCGTGGAACGCCTCAGAGGTACAGATTCGTCAATTGGCTCAACAGGAGTTTCCTCCTCAAGTTGAGGGCTAGAGTTTGAAGTTCCTTCACCACTTGACTCTTGAATTTCTTCAAGATCAACTTGCCTCCCACTGTCTCCTTGGCTTATAAACTCTCTCTCTCGAAAGACTCCTCTTCTTGCTACAAAGACCACATTGTCACTAGGTCTGTAGAAGAGGTAACCAAAGGAATGCTGTGGGTAGCCGATGAAAATACACCTCTCGCTTCGGGGTTCGAGCTTATCATGAGTCTCGCGTCTCACGAAAGCCTCGCAGCCCCAAATCTTGATGTGGTCTAGTTTAGGTACTTTACCAGTCCACATCTCGTGAGGAGTTTTGGCAACTTTCTTTGTAGGGACTAGATTGAGGATATGGGCGGCAGTCTCTAAGGCATACCCCCAGAATGATATTGGTAGCGAAGCTCGACTCATCATGGAACGGACCATGTCCAACAAGGTTCGATTACGCCTCTCAGCCACACCATTCAACTGCGGTGTCCTGGGAGGTGTCAATTGTGAGACAATCCCACATTCCTTTAGATAGTCGAGGAACTCTGAACTAAGATACTCACCACCTCGATCGGATCGAAGCATCTTAATGTTCCTGCCCAATTGATTCTCGACTTCCTGTTTAAATTCCTTAAACTTCTCGAAAGTCTCTGACTTATGCTTGATTAAGTAGACATATCCATATCTACTGTAATCATCGGTAAAAGTCAAATAATAACGATTAGCATCTCTTGTGGCATGTTTGAATGGTCCACACACATCCGTGTGTATAAGGTCCAACAAACCTTCACCCCTTTCACACGAGCCTGTGAAGGGTGACTTTGTCATTTTTCCAAGTAAGCATGATTCGCAACTATCATTTGACTTTAGGTCAAACGACTCCAAGACTCCATCTTTTTGGAGTTGGCCTATGCGTTTCTTGCTTATATGTCCAAGACGACAATGCCATAATGATGCTTTATCCAAGTTATTATTATTAGTAGAATCAATACACAAAACATTATTTCCTAAGTTATCTACAATAGATACAGCTTCATACACACCATCACAAGGTAATGCTTTAAAATAAAGTACATTATTAAAGAAAGCATTAATTGAACCAACTTCATTATCAAACGAAAAGGTGAAACCTTGTTTGTACAATGCATGAAAGGAAATAATATTTCTTGCCATTTCTGGCGAATAACAACATTTATTCAAATCTAAATTTAACCCACTACTTAGCGATAAAGTATAAACTCCAATCTTGGTGACAGGTGTAACTTTCCTATTCCCCATGATTAAGTTTATTCTTCCTTGCTCCACATTCTCACTTCTTCCTAGTCCCTGCAAGTCACAGCAAATATGAATTCCGCAACCTGTATCAAGGACCCAATATTTCGAATGGGGTGAGTTATTAGAAATGATAGTGTAAATACCTGCATGGTTGGGTTTGACTTTCCCATCCTTTACATCTTGCTGGTACTTTGGGCAGTTCCGCTTCCAATGAGCTTTTTCGTGGCAATAGAAGCATTCAGCCTCTTTTGGGTCAGAAGAAGGAGTAATGAAACCTTTCTTGGTTCCACTTGAAGAAGAGCCATCAAGGGTCCGAGCCTTGGTACCCTTTGAAGATCTCTTTCTCTTCCTCCCTCGACTCTGCCCGATTGCCAAGACCGGATTTGTTTCTGGAGAAGGAGTGATAGCAACCGACTTCCCCTTAAGACCTGTTTCTGCGGTCTTGAGAAGTCCCTGAAGTTTGCTGAGAGTGACTTCTTCCTTGTTCATGTGATATGTCATGCGGAATTGATCATAGCACGATGGTAAGGAGTGCAAAATGATATCTATTGCAAGCTCCTCAGGGAAGTTCACATTGAGCTTCAGCAACCGATCCACATACCTTTGCATTTTCTGCATGTGGCTCGTGACGGACTCTCCGTCCTTCATCATGGTCGTTATCATGGAGCAGATGACTTCGTACCTCTCTTGTCGTGCACTTTGATGGTATCTTTCCATCAAATCTTGGTGCATTTCATAAGGGTAGAAGTCTTCATAAGACTTTTGGAGTTCAGCTGTCATGGTGGCTAACATGATGCAAGCCACCTTGGTTGCATCTCTTTCATGAGTATGAAAGTCAGCGATCTCCTGGGGAGTTGCAGTGGACTCGTCAATTTCCTTAAGCTCCTTGTCAAGGACATATTCTTTGTCCTCGTAGCGAGTAATCATCCTGATGTTTCTGATCCACTTATTGAAGTTGGATCCATCAAAGGTGACTTTCCCACATAGACTCATAAGAGTAAAGGAGTCATTAGGATTCGAGCCAGAAGCATTAGTTGAAGACATCTGAAAAGAAGAACGAGTTTAGTTTAGATTTAAGAGAGTCCTTAATAAAACACCCAAATGTAATATTAAGGCTAGGATCCAATCACAATATAGTATAACTTAGAAGAGGTATGCCGTAATCTAAGCTATACCATATTTGAAAGGTAGGTGAATGACGATTCACCAATTTCCACCACGAAAACCGAAATATTAAATATTTAGTTTTTATTGGTTTTAGAAATTCCTAGATTCTTTGAGATCCAATGAACTTTTCAAAGGCATGTTTCGATCTCGGGAGTGCCCTCCAGGTTTTGTGACTGGGATGCCGAGGATCACAAAACGAGGTGTGAAGTAACCATGCAAATCACTTGGTACCCTTAAAGTTTATCACTCAATCGATGTGCCGGTAAACCACACACGCTCCACCGATACTATAATAAACCTTAAGTCACCCTTTACCTACCTTGTTAAGTCCAAGTTAGTGTGCCGGTTAACCACACACGCTCCACCAACGACTCAGACAAAGTGTAAAGTGTAATTTCATGGATTAGCACCTTATTCACATTTTTCCTAAAGTAACTAAGATTGGGAATTTAATAAAACGTTTAGTTACTTTATATATTCATCATACTTTGAATGAGAATTTATAAGTCCTTGTCTTACCCGTTCGGCTAACGACCCTCCACCAGTCAAGCAAGCAGTGGGTGAGAATATACACCCATTAAGTCACCATTTTATAGGCAACAACCTTATACCCACCTTATAGACCGGCTTCGTGAATGAGGCGTACTAGCGGTAAGACGACTTTATTCTTATACATATATATATATAATTATTAAATTATTATAATATAAGTATAAGGGTTGAATTTTAACTTTTAAAATTCTAGGGGTTGGAACTAAAGTTTTAACTTAACTTTACTTGTTCCAAAACTTGAGGGCAAGTTTTGTAACTTTCAAAACTTTTCATTTCTTGTAACTTATGAGTTTAATAGAGTCATAAAATGAAGACTCTTCATTTTTATAACTCTTGTGTTTCCTTAATGGTTTTTAACTCAAGTGACTCTTGGTTTTCCATAACTTAAGGATAAGTTATGGACTCCATTAAAACACATTATGATCAAGAATTAAACTACCAAATAGGTTACAAATAATTCCTATGATCATCTAAAACTTCATAAGAACAAGAACATGAATATGAACATAATCAAAAATTACATAAAACTTTGTAATTTTGATAACTAGTTGTTGTAAATGAATTAGCAAAACATTACACCACCAAAAACAAGTTTATATTTACTAAAACAGTTTAGGGTAATGTTTCTAATTCATTTTTCCAGCAACTGAATCGAAATTCTGCACTCATTCGACCCTACTCGCCGAGTGCATGAACATGACTCGCCGAGTTGGTTGAAGATACACATGGACTCGACGAGTCCCCCCTATGGACTCGGCGAGTCCGATCGCAGACAGCAAATTTTCGATTCTGTTTTCAACTTTTAAGAACAAATAAGAACAAACAAGCCTAGGCTCTGATACCACTGATGGGTTTTGAGCATTCTAACACTTCCTAAGTGTACATGCAACCCTAATAACCTTGGATCTATGTTTGTCTAATTTGTCATGCAAAGTTGAATTCCAAGGTTATATTCCTATCTAGCATACATGGGGAACAATTTTAACATAAAGTATAGATAGAATAACTTACCTTGTTGTTGCTTGTGTTCCTTGAAACCTTATGAGCCTAGCACCTCAAGTGGTGATGCCTCAAATGCTTCACACAACACCAAATGCTCTTGGAAGAACTTATGAGAGAATACACACTCTTCAAAATCGGCCAAGCCCCCTTATTACTTAGTGTAACCGATTTGGGAGGAGATCATATTACTTATATAGTGTTGACACATCTAGGGTTAAACCCTAATGTGTCATGACTCTTCATTTCCATGACCCATGGGTTTGTAACTCCCATGGAGCATCCATGGAGCATCCTATGGGTGGAACCCAACTTGATGATCCATGGAGCCTTTTAGCCCACTATACAAGATATGGATGATTTACTTAATCAACCCATATATTTAATTAGTTATCTTTTGATCACTTAATTAATTCTAAATTAATTCTTGATCAAACTAATCAAATAATATTATTAATATATTAGAACTTATAATATATTAATAATCTCCAAGCGTTATTTCTCTCATTTAGTTTATCCAATTGCATGGTGCCATGCAACCCAAATGGACCATGCCGGGTCGGGTCAAGTACATACCAGAAATAGTTATGGACTTAGACACCTTATCCAACAGTTCCAATATCTCTTCTCTCCATGGCGTATTCTTCTGCAAGCTACATCATGGAGGAGAACAAGATCATCTTCGATATTCACGATCAGAAAACTTCCATCACCAAAACTAAATTATGTTCACTTCTATGGATTCCACAATCAGAGGACATGATCAATCCAGAAACGATCTCCAATGCTGCTCTCCTAGAGATGTTTTATCAAATGGGATACAAGGAGAGTCTATCTACACTCTCGAAATTTCGCAAGCCTAACCTTCCTCCCCAATGGAATGCCTTATTCAGTATTCTGTTCAAAAGCTTTTCTAAAAGGATTACAAGGTCTGACTGTGCAAGTAAGTTGTTCATGACCCTCCTTTATGGTCTCTATACATGGATGGATATAGACTTTGGAGCAGTTCTATGGGCTCAGGTGATTCAAAGTACTATCTTAACCTCTCATCACACTGAGATTTCTTGTGCAAGGTTTTGATCCCTGATTATTCACAGGGCAATTGTCAAACACAACATCCCAACGATGCAGGATGCCCTTGATTTCACGGTTTCCACCCTTCATACAACAGGGATAATTGTTGCTGATGCCTAAAAATTCTCATTCATTGGATCTATTCCAGAGGTCATGTTTTCGGATGTTCCTGCATCAAGCAAAATTCCAGAAGGGTTGCACAAACTTACACCTTTTGGGTTTAGGCCACTCACTCCGGAAATGCAAGCAACACTTTTTGTTGCCGATAAACTGAAGAAAGGAGGTAAGGGATCTAAGAAAGGAATAAAGAAGACTGCTACTATAGAAGGTCCATCAGGTGTTACAAAACCTTCGCCTAAAAAGCGAAAGGCACCAGTAGCCTCTTCTGTTTCTACTCCAAAAAGAAGAAAACAATCAGATTAATAGTATTAGCATTATTACCACTTGAGTTTAGTCTAGTGGTGCACCTGTTAAGGTGGTGATTTTGGACTCAGACAGCGCTTCGCTTCTTAAAAGCAATTTCCTTTGACAAAACCTAGTATTATTACCGCTAGAGTTTAGTATAATATTCACTAAGACTAATTAATAGTATTAGCAATATTACTATTATACAAGCTTTAAACAATACTTCTCAACTACTATGTACAGACATGGGTCAGACATGAAACACCGGATTGTATGACCATTTTAGCATACAACACTTCTGAAATCCAACAACCCAAGCGACCCTTCAAATCAGATTCCCCATACCATGAGTAGTTAAAAAGATATTATAACGACACTTATATAACTCATAATAATAGCCCAAATATTTATTATACGTTCCTAATAACATTACTATATTTAAATAAAAGCTATAAATAGGGTAGGCGTATCTCACTTACACCAGTTTCTTCTCAAAACCGGGCTCCGCTGAAGCAGAGCTTCTGAGCCAAAAAGTTCTTTTTCTCGGAGTCATCGGGCACTCCGGGGCTTCCTTCTTATGCTAGGGGGTTCCCTAGACATTGGGGGGGTGTTTGGGTGAGTTAGAGAGAGAGAGAGAGAGAGAGTAGTGAGAGAAAGAGATGGTGAGTGGCGTGAGGAAATGAGCTGCCCTTGCAACCCTTTTATAAGCCAAAGCCTCGCAAGTACGTTGGGCGTACTTCGGAGTACGCAATGCGTAAGGGGGCAAGTGTCGGTTCCGCGGTGGTGCGACGTGGCTCATTTTGGACCGCATGAGAATTAGATCGTGCAGCGTAATGTTCTCGTATGCAGGGAGTACTTCGGATGCTGGGAGCTCCTTTGTACGTGAGGCGTAGCGAGGCCACCAGTCATCATCTGAAGGCGAGACCGTGGGGAACAAGCAAGGGCCAAGATTTGGCCACGTCATCACCCTCGCAGATTCGCATCCCGACTTCTAAAATTCATAACATTCACATACGAGCTCCATTTTGACGTTCTTTATATCCACACGTGGGTGGGACCGTACTCTACAACTTTCGTTTAGACTTTATCGGCTAATTTTGATTTTATTTTTAAAGTTATATTTTTAACAGGCCGGGACAAGTAAAGTCCGTTAAAAATTCATAACTTTTTCATCCGACGTCCGTTTTTGTCTGTCTTTTCCCGTTACGCTATTATTAGCGAGATCTTCGATTCTCGTTTAGGTTGTGTCGGCTAAAAATCGTTCGATCTAATATTCGAACTCCAGACTACATACTAGTAAGCTGAAACTTAGAAAAATCATAACTTCCTCATATGATGTCAGATTTGGGCCTTCTTTTTATGCATGCTCTCAGTTTAACGAACACTACGACTTTCATTTAGATCACTAAGGCTAAAAGGCAATCTATCATTCATGAAACTTCGACAAACCATTACTACTTCGTTATAACTCGAATTTCGGCGTTCTTTATATGTCCGGAATCCTTGTCACGACCACTACAACTTTATTCATTGATATTGGGTTTATCTAACATTTTATTTTTGACGATTATTTTATATATATATATATTTATAAACAAGTATAAGGCACATAAGTTCACATAATACTCAAATAATTCATCTTTATTACTTCAAAATAGGTTACAATGGTTGAGCTTGACTATTACATCTCTATACTAATGCTTAAACCAGAAACACGGACATTGCAACAAGGCCGACTAACACTCAGCTTAATACCGTACCGATCACAACTAACTGCTCTCTTACAAAATGATGAGTCTTTAACACCTCCTATAAATCCACACAAGGTAACCCTAAGTCTATCTTCTAAAAATAAAACTTGACCAAAACTCAACCCAATCCAAAAGTCAATGGTCAAAGTCAAGTTAACAAACCATAATGTCAACTATTCAGCCTCACATCGCGACCAACCCTTGGTCATGTTGTAAGAGCTCACTCGGTCCGATCCCAACTCATCTTGACTCAACTCAGCCAACTCAGACATGAAAATTCACTAGAGTTGACCTCATGATGTAAGCAACCTTCTCTCATGTTGCGAGACCCAATAAGCTTAACAGAAATGAGGTCATTTAATCCTCACATCGTGAGACCCTATGTATCACGTCAGCAACACAGTCTGAAGCTAAATTCCAAAGAGTTAAGTCATTAATCCATTAAGAGTTTTACTCTAACTTTCCAGAAGGTCTAACTACTCCATAGTACACTTGAGAGTGGACACTTTTAAGACATGTATGTCCAATACATGTCTAGATCTCATTTGAATCAATATTGAAGAACAAATTATTTGACTTTCATGTAAGGTTCCGAAACCCAACCATTTACTAGATCTAAACTTCATGACACTCTAAATACCCTTATAACCTATAAAGTTGCCAACTTTATGGTTTCCATTCATTCAAACTTGATAAACCAAGGAGAAAAGTAGGACAAAACTTAGATCTAGCCACAAACAACAATAAAGGTAGAAGCTTTGACACTTAAAAGGGTCCAAAAACAATGTGAGGTCATGATGATGATGATTCCTTGCAAGCCTCTCCAAAAGATCACCTTCTTCTTCTTTTTATTCTTCTTCTTCTTCAAACCAAGAAATGCTCCAAAAAGGCCAATAATTAAGAAAGGAATGATGGCTAGGGTTTTCTGAGGTGAAAAGGGGTTTGGAGCCTCTATGCCTCACGTCGTGAGATCAATCCGAAACAAAATTTACATATTAACCTTCCTCACGTCGTGAGACCCATTTTCTTCCAAAATTCGACCTTTTGACTCATTAAAACCCTAAATCAATCCATCCTGGAAAACGGGTGTTACAAGAAACTAATGATTGCGCTAATCCCATCTATTTGTCCGGTTGCCATTATTGAGACACCATCTTCTCTTTTCTAACAAGTGTTTTTACTTTTCCTTGTATTTTAGGGTTGGATGGTTCGGGTTGATTTTCCCGAACAAATTCAGGTTCGGGACCTAGTATCGTTTTGGGATCAGTTTGAATTTCTCTGAAAAATTCTACTTATGGTTCGGGAACGTACTCAGGGAGGGGGGGGGGATTTTTTGAAACATGGTTAAGTTAGTAGGTTGCATCGTGTAATACTGTTGTTGTAACGCCCGTGTTTCTAGGCTTGCCATTTTTAGCAATGTAATAGTCTAGGTTAACCTTGTAACTCAAGTTGAAATAATAAGAATGTATTATTTGTGAATTATTTGAATTATGTGATTTATGTGTGTATTTTCTTAATTTTATAATTTAATAAATTAAGAATAAAATAAGCATCAAAATTTAAGTGTGAGATAAGCCCGACATCTTTGCATAAAGTTGTAGTGGTCGAAACAAGGATTCCGGGGATATAAGGAATGCCAAAATACGAGTTATAACGAAGAAGTTATGACATGTCGAAGTTTCGCGACAGAACCGACACGACGCCGAGTGACGTAAAATATGAATTTAAGATAGAGCGATATTTAGCCTTAGCGATCTAAACAAAAGTCGTAGATTTCGTTAAACCGAGAGCGTACATAAAAGGAACGCCCAAATCTGACTTCGTATGAGGAAGTTATGATTTTCTGAAGTTTCGACGTGGCAGTATGCAGCCCGAATACTCGATTTGAGATCGAGCGGTTTTTAGCCGAAACAATCTAAATGAGAATCGAAGATCTTGTTGTTAGTAGCGAAGCAATGAAAAGTTAGGCGAGAACGGACGTCAGACGAAGAAGTTATGAATTTATAACGAAGTTTTTCTGTCCCGGCCTTCTAAAAATAAATAATAAAAATAAAAGTCAAAATTAGCCGACGGAGTCTAAATGAAAGTTGTAGAGTATGGTCTGACCTTCGCGTGGATATAAAGAACGTCGAAAACGGAGCTCGTATGCGAAAGTTACGCAATTTAGAAGTTTGACAAGTCAATTACGCCCCGCGTAATTTGAGTACGCCCCGTGTACTCAGTCGGATGCAACTTGTCTGACCAATACTCGAGTGCCACCAGTCGACGCACGCAGTGACGTCAAAGTACGCCCCGCGTAACCCGAGTACGCCCCGCGTACTGAGTACGCCCCGCGTAATTCGAGTACGCCCTGCGTAATCCCAGACCCAGCAGCCTATAAATAGAACTCGAATTCAGCCATTTTCTCTTGTTCAAACTCTTCCCTCTCTCTAAGTTTTGCCTCGTTTTGCGTGCCGTTTATACCCCGAAGCCCCGGTAATATTCACGAGCCCCGAAGTAAGATCCGAAGCCCCGAGGATCCCGAAGAGCGTTATTCCCGAGCCGAAACGCTGCCCGCGAGGAGCCCGGTTTTGTGAAGATCTTCCAGATCTATGGAGAAACACCTCTTCTGCAAGCCGTAGTGCTGCCCGATCATCTTTTGATCAAGTGAGTGTGTAGTTATTTTCATTCCAACGCAATATTATGAAGTATTTCCTATAAAATACGTGTTATGTGTATATACTTGGTTGTTATACGTGTGAGTGTATATTCACTCTCTTCTATCTTATAGATCTGATGTATTCTCTATGAAATACGTGTTATGTGTGTATGCCTCATCTGTTATGTGGAATATGTATTGATTAAAACATGTTATACAGGTTTTTAAACTATGTATAAAAATGTATATTTTTATCTACTAATATGTTGGGTAGAACATGGGTAGATAATTGGTGTGTAATAAACAGATGAGAGGCCTCGGTGTTATTGGTGTTATTCTAGTCATTCAGCAGAGTATGGATGACGACCACAGACTATTCTAGACTGTCCTGTGGAACACTAGCAGGCTCATTACCTGTAGGTGTTGTGAACGACGTGTTCACCGGTGTACTCTATCCCCCACATGGTTGCCTTTAGGACACTTATTGTTGAGGAAGCCCCTCTGCAGTGATGTCCGTCCTGATGAAAAATCCTGAAATAGGTTCCTTATAATAGACGTTATTTTTAGGAACGTAAGGTGAGGATAACGGGAATGGGTAATCGGGTTTATTGTTGATGGTTGAAATTAAATATAATTATTGTGGGTTGAAAACCCTATATGCTCACCAGGCTCCCAAGCCTGACCCACTCAGTTGATTTATTTTACAGGAAGTGGCGCAAGAGCTTAAGATGGGCGAACATCAAGTTGTTTTGTTTACAAGTCTGTATATGTATATATTTGTTGAATGACTTGTAATGCTATCGTTTATGCTTTATGATCTGTATCGGAACATGACATCCCGTCTTTTGATTATGAAATGAAATCATATTTCTTTATGAAATGTTTTGATAAATATCTATTTTATCATGTTTTGTTTTTGGGAACAAATTCCGCATCTCTTTTAAAATTAAAAGGATTTACTCTGAAAATTACTTTAAAAAGCATAAATGAAATCGGTCTTTTCTGGCCGAGATTTTGGGGATGTCACAGTTGGTATCAGAGCATTAGTTTAAGCGAACTAGGAATTTGTAGGATTTCTAAACTTAAACTTAGCATTCTAAGTGGAGATTGCGAGGTGTGTGTCTGTTGGATCTTAGACACAAGCACTAGTTTATTTTAGGAAAGTTGCCTAAAATGCTTTTATGTGCTAAATGTTATATGTTGCCATATATGATATTATTTGTTCGGATCTATGGTTTGTTGCCAACCGGATCTGAAGGTTTATGTGTTTAGGATTCTAAGCGTATGTATACGGTATTAGAACTAGCATTTAATCGTTTGGAGTAATAAGGTGAAATTATTCGGTGTATAGATCAAAATGGTGAGAACAAGAACCGGAGTTGGAAATGCTAATGAAAACAGGAATCAACCGCCTGTAATCGAGCAAGTACCTGTCGTAGCTGCTGCACCTGAGCCGATAACAATGGTTGGTGTACAAATGATGATTCAAATGATGTTGGATCGTCAGATGGAAGAAACAAGACGTCTGCTTAGGCAGAATCGTGAAGAACCGTCAATTCAAGCGGAAGAGCCCGAGAAGAATGAAGGGCAGTCTAAAGGAGAAAACTTTAGTGGGATCATTGGTCAAGACGAACAACCAGTGGTTAGACGCAATAACCAGTATGGAGGAAATGATGGTCGTGGGTGCAAGTATAAGGATTTCATGGCATCCAAACCACCATGCCTATCCGGAAGCCCGACGCCGGTACAAGTTATGGACTGGGTCTCTGAAATGGAGACTATGTTTGAAAGTTGTGAATGCAGCAACAGGCAGAAGACCACTCTTGCGATCCCTCTGCTAAAATCTGGCGTGTTGAGTTGGTGGAAGCTGTTAGCTGACTCTATGCCCAAGGGAGAAGCAAGCAAAATGTCTTGGGAAGACTTTCTGGAACAACTAAAACTGCAATACTGCTCCGAGCAGGACCTTCTGGAAATCAGTAATGAGTTTCAGAATTTGAAGAAGGGGAAATTGAGCGTTACTGAATA
Organism: Lactuca saligna; assembly: GCF_052625555.1. Classification (NCBI taxonomy): domain Eukaryota; kingdom Viridiplantae; phylum Streptophyta; class Magnoliopsida; order Asterales; family Asteraceae; genus Lactuca; species Lactuca saligna. Next base: position 184,980,386 of record NC_136423.1, read on the forward strand.
CGCTACAAGTTTCACGGAAAAGATGAAGTTTATCCCATATTTGGTGCCTACAGAACTCTCTAAGGTCAACAAGTTTGCCCTTGGACTACCAGCGGACTATGGTCCAATGGTTAAGCAAGCAACCACATTGAAAGCCGCCATCTGGGCTGCTAGAAATGTTGAGACCCAGATCAGGGAAAAAGGTCTAGAAAGGTCAGAGGTTGGTGAGAAAAGGAAAATCGATGGATTTTCAGGGTCCAGCAAGAAAAGTAAATTCTCGAAGTCTAGTTCGAGAGGAAGTGGAGGAAAGGTAGAGGCGAAATGGTGCGACAAGTGCAAGAAGAAGCATCATGGGAAGTGTGGCGGGGAAACCACATGCTACAAATGTGGAAAGCCAGGACATTATGCCAACGAATGCACTTTCACCAAGAATGTTTGTTATGGTTGCGGTGAGGAGGGGCACATCTCAAGAGATTGTCCGAAGAAGAAGGAGGCAGCAAGACCCAACATTCCGCCAAAGCCAAAGGCGAGAGCATTCTAGATGACACTGGAAGCTGCTAAAGATGAAGCTGATGTCGCTTCAGGTACCTTTCTCGTTAACAAATTGCCTGCCCAAATTTTATTTGATTCTGGAGCCAACTACTCCTTTATATCGCATGAATTTGGTAGAAAACTAGCTTTGCCTATTGTTAGACTAGATAATGCTTTATTAGTCGAAGTTGCTAGTGGCAAGATTGTACCTGTTAGCCATCGTATGAAAAACATTTTAATTGATTTGAATAGGAATAAGTTCCACGAGGAATTATTACCTATAGAACTTAATGGTTTCGACATCGTTTTGGGAATGGATTGGCTTAGTGCCAATGATGTTGAAATTTTATGCAAGAAGAAAATAGTGAAAGTGAATTCGCCTGGAAAGGAATCGTTTATGGTGTATGGAGATAAACGCAGAGTAAATTCTGGAATCATTTCCCTAATGAAAGCCAGAAAGTGTTTGACCAAGGGATGTACATCATATTTAGCATTCGTGATCGATGCTAAGAAGGAAAAGAAGGTGATGCAAAATATTCCCGTTGTGTGTGATTATCCGGAAGTATTTCTCGAAGATCTTCCTGGATTACCGCCCGATCGACAAGTAGAATTTCGTATTGACTTGTTTCCCGGAACAACGCCAATTGCAAAAGCACCTTATCGATTAGCACCGACGGATATGAAGGAGCTAATGATGCAACTTCAGGAGTTATTGGACAAAGGTTTCATTAGACCTAGTTCATCGCCCTGGGGAGCTCCGGTGTTATTCGTAAAGAAGAAAGATGGAAGCATGAGGATGTGCATTGATTACCTAGAGCTGAATAAGGCAACAATAAAGAATAGATATCCGTTGCCGAGGATTGATGACCTATTCGATCAGCTACAAGGTTCAAGTTATTTCTCAAAGATCGACTTGAGCTCAGGATATCATCAGCTAAAAGTAAGAGAGCAGGATATAGAGAAGACCGCATTCAGAACCCGATATGGACACTATGAGTTTTTGGTTATGTCATTTGGACTAACCAATGCTCCCGCAGCATTCATGGATTTAATGAACAGAGTTTGTAACCCGTTCCTTGATAAATCTGTGATAGTGTTCATAGATGACATTCTGATTTATTCAAAAAGCCAAGAGGAGCATGGCAGACACTTGCGAGAAGTTTTGGAAGTCTTGAAGAAGGAGAAGCTGTATGCGAAGTTCTCCAAGTGTGATTTTTGGATTCGAGAAGTCCAATTCTTGGGTCACGTGGTCAACCAAGAAGGTATAACGGTTGATCCAGCAAAGATTGAAGCTGTAATGAAGTGGGAACAACCGAAAAGTCCCACGGAGATTCGAAGCTTTTTAGGATTAGCCGGATATTACCGAAGGTTTATCCAAGGCTTTTCTTCGATTGCTAGTCCATTAACAGCTTTGACCCACAAAGGAGCTACTTATGCTTGGAGTGATAAGCATAAAGAAGCATTCGAGAAGCTAAAGAAGAAACTATGCGAGGCACCGATACTTTCTCTACCCGATGGAGTTGAAGACTTCGATGTTTATAGCGATGCATCTGGTGTTGGATTGGGTTGTGTTTTGACCCAAAGAGATAAGGTGATCGCGTATGCATCTCGACAGCTGAAAGAGCATGAAAAGAACTACCCGACTCATGATTTGGAGTTGGCAGCGGTAGTTTTCGCTCTGAAAATATGGAGGCATTACCTCTATGGCACGAAGTGCAAACTTTTCACTGATCATAAGAGTCTCCAATATCTCTTTAGTCAAAAAGAATTGAATATGAGGCAACGACGCTGGCTGGAACTACTTAAAGACTACGACTGTGAGATACTTTACCCCCCGGTAAGGCCAATGTTGTCGCTGATGCTCGCAGTCGGAAAGTCAATCTTGAAAGGAAAAGGCCAAGAGCGTTGAGAATTGAAGTTGTCTTAACCATTTTAGAAAGTATAAAGAAAGCTCAAGAGGAAGCTTCGGAGAAGAATGACCGAAAGGAGGAACGTTTGGGCAAAACGTTGGTGTTCGGTGTAAACAGTCACGGACTGAAGGTGTTCCAAGATCGGATTTGGATACCTAAGACAGGAGGAGTCAGAGATCTTCTGATGGAAGAAGCTCACAAGACCATGTACTCAATTCATCCCGGTAGCACTAAAATGTATAGGGACCTGAAACCCTATTATTGGTGGCCGACGATGAAGCTCGACATTGCGAAGTATGTGGCCGAGTGTGTGACTTGTGCAAGAGTTAAGGCACAACATCAGAAACCGTACGGGAGTTTAGAACCATTGCCTGTGCCTATGGGTAAGTGGGAAGACATTACTATGGATTTTGTCACTAAACTGCCCAGAACAAAAAGCGGTCACGACATGATTTGGGTGGTCGTTGATCGATTCACTAAGAGTGCGCATTTCATAGCAGCCAATGAGAAATGTGTTGGATTAGTGTCTAAGTCCATAACTATTTTGGTATGTACTTGACCCGATGGTGCATGGTCCTTTTGGGTTGCCTTCACCAAAGCAACTTGATTGGAGAAATGAATAAAGAGAGAGAGGATAATATGATTTATTAATATGATTTAAGAATAATATATTAAAGGAGAAATCATATTTGTTTAATTAATATTGGTCAATAATTAATTAAGAATTAGTTTTGTGATCAAATGTAATTAATTAAACTAGAGGGGCTGATTTGTAATTATGTGATAGTTACAAAATAAGGTAAGGATTACCTTATATATATGGTGAACGAATTTGAGGTGTAAATCCCTTAGAATTCGAGTATGATAAGGATTCAAGGATTATCTTATTGGTTGCTTAATGGATAATCAACTAGATAAGGATAATGACTGAAACCCTATCTCTACACCTATATAAACACCCCTAGGGTCATGAATTCGTGTATCCCTTCCCAAGAGGTCCTAGATACGAATTCTAACCTCTCACCTCTCTCCTTATACCTTCTCCACTTGCTTATGGTGTTTGTGAGCCATTAGAGGAGTGACACTTGTGACTCTAAGCCTTCCAAAGTCAATACAAGGAGATTTGGGATTGTTATTGCTACATAACAATCAAGGTAACACTATAAACTTATTCTCATGTTAATATGATTATATGTATGCTAGAATTAGGGTTTATAGTCTTGGATTCAAAGCATGTACAATAGAGAAACCTAGATCCAAGCATTAGGGTTTGTATGAGCACATAGGATGTCTTATGACCAAAACCCATCAGTGGTATCAGAGCCTAGATTGGTTTCAATTGTATTGATGCATATTTGATCGAAATAAGCACTGAAAATCGATTTTTTGAGTTTCTGAATGTTTGACTCGCCGAGTCACTTGGTGAACTCGCCGAGTTAGCTGTACTCGACGAGTCCAGGTCCAGACTCGACGAGTCAAAGGGTCTGACAGCTCAGATTCGCGATTTTCTTCCTGTTTTGGTTTTGGATAATTACCATAAACTTGTTTTTGTGATAAAATCCGAATTTTTTCATTATTATGTGATTATCCTTACCAAAATAGAAGATAATTGTCAAAATTTAGATAATCACTTGTTTTATTAGATAAAGTTTGATTATTTGTAATTTAGATTTGAATTATCTCGTGAAATAGTTTCAATTTATCCCTTTAAGTTTTATAGTTTAAATTTGAACCCCAAAAGTTTTGTTGTTTTGAAATTTAAATAGTTAAAACCCTAATGTTTTGAAATGTTTCAAAACTTGCCCTCAAGTTTTGGAATTTAAAGTTGATTAAAAGGTTAATTAGAAATGTTAAATTCTAAAACTCTAGTAATGTTTTGAAAAGTTCAAATCACACCCTTATGGTTTTATTAATTAATTAAGGAGTATAATTAAAAGAGGTTTAATAAATCCATAAAAGTTTAGGTTAACCTTTTAATGGAATTAAAAGTGTAATTGTTAAAGTTAACCATATAGTATTTTAAAAGTATAAAGTACACCCTATACTATATATAACATTAAAAGTCTAACATTATATATATGTATAAGTAAAAGTCAGTCTTACCGTTAGTAGGCCTCATTCACGAAGCTGGTCTATAAGGGGTGTTTAAGGAAATTGCCTATAAAATGGCGATTGAATGGGTATCCACTCTTACCCACCGCACTCTTGACTAGTGGAGGGTCGTTAGCCGAACGGGTAGGATAGGACGAAACCTTCCATTATAAGTACAATGAAATACAGAGTAACTAAATGTTTCGCAAATTCCCAATCTTAGTTACTTAGGCAAAAGTGAATTGATGCAATTCCATGAAATTACACTTTGTGCCCTTGCGAAGACGTTAGTGGAGCGTGTGTGGTTTACCGGCACACTAAATGATTCTAAGCAAAGGTAGCAAAGGGTGACTCAATGTTTGTCATAGTTCGGTGGAGCGTGTGTGGTTTACCGGCACATCGAATAGGTGATTGTAACATGTGAGGGCACCATGTAGTTTGCATGGTTATTCACACCCGCTTTGTGATTCTCGGCATCCCAGTCACAAACAAGAGGGGCATATCGAGATTTAAACATGCCATTGAAATGTTCAATGAATCTCAAAGGATCTAGGAGTTTTCATAGATTTAAAACTTAAATTTCCTTTTCGTTTTTCATGGTGGAAACTAGTGAATCGTCATTCACTTACCTTCAAATGTTCTGCGATTTGGGTTACGGCATCCCTCTCCCGAGTTGTAGGATATTGTGTTGGGTCCTAGCCTTGGAATTTCATTTGGGTGATTTACCAAGGACTCAATCAATCAACTAACTTGAATTCGTTTTTCTCCCGGTGTCAAAGTTCAACAACTATGGTCTTCTCAATCCCGTGGAACAAGCATTCCACATGAAGATGATATTCCACGATTCGATCGAGGAACAAGAAATCATGCTTCACTTCCTCCTCCTCCTCTAATTATTCTCCCTAACCCACAAGATTGTAAAATTGAAAAGTTCAATATCACTCAAGCCCTTTTGGCAAGTAAACATAAAGAATGAAAGTCGGTGTGGGCACACGTCCTAGGGATGAAGTCGCACATTGATAGACTAAGAATGATAGGATCCATTGTCGGTGAAGAGATGGTTGTTGATTGGGTTCTTCAATCACTTCCTAACTCATATAGTGAGTTCGTAAGAGAGTACTATATGATGAACCGCAACGTGACCCTTATAGATCTCACCTATATGCTTATTGCTGCTGAATCAGCAATGGTTTGGCGCAATAGAAAAGCAAAGTTGATTGGTGAATCTGCCTTCGAGACCTCTGTGGATATAGACAATGGCAATGAAAGACATGCAATGATCGAAAAGTTTGATCATAAGAGAAAGGCGATGTCTGAAGTAGTTCCATGTGTTGTTCCAAAAAGAGTCAATTTGCTTTTATTGCCAAGAGAAGGGGCATTGGAGACGAAGCTGCCCTATTTACCTAAGAGATCTAAGAGATGGGAGAGTCGAAATGTATGGCTCTAATTTAGGTAAAATCCATTGACTAACTCTTTTAAGCTTCATTCTAAGTTCTGAATACATAATGTGATAAGATTACAATTGATGTTTAGAAGGATCAAAGAAAAGAAAAGAAGCTTAAGGGAAGAAGTGAGCAGAATCTAACCATGAAGGAATGGATTTCGATTGCGTTTCTCGAAGATTAGATTCTTGAGCTACTACTTAGAGTTAGAATTAGATTGCTAAGAAAGATGTATTCGCATAAGTTTTTCAATGTGTTGCATTGTGAAGGACAAATTTTTCCGCAATAAAATAAATTTTGATTTTAAATTTTATTTATTTATCCTTACAATGGCGTGTATGAAAAATTGATGTTAAAATTATTAGCAATAATGGATTTGTTTCTTATTGTGTTATGGAAAGTCAAGAATTTACCAAATAGGGAGAGTTTCTCATCGCCCAAGTTTCAATTGGACAGAAACTTGGAATCATGCAACTTGGTTGCATGATGAATGAGAAATTTCATATTTGATAATTAGACTAATTCGTTGACAAAGTGTCAAGTGAAGGACTAGGAGATCGAGTACACAAAGTTGTGTGTTGATCAAGTTCACCATAAGAGTAACAAAGATTTTCGTCATGATTTACTAAAGGCTTAGTAAATATGATTATACTTACAAGATTAAGTGTAATTTTGAATTGATTAAAGGGTTTAGATCAATAGCAAAACGAATAAGAAGAATCAAGTAGGCAGAAAGATAAGAGTTTCTCCATTCTAAGAAGAAGGGAGAGTAGCTTTTATGCTTTATGATAGGTCTTAATGATTTAGAACCATATCTCAATTGATCCTCTAAGTGAGTCTTGGTGCAATTGTATGTCCAAGAAGAGGAATCAAAGATTGAAGAAATGGTCAAATCAAGAAGTCAGTCATACTTCGTTCCAAAACAAGTCTTAAAGTCAAGATTGTGACATTGAAGGTTTATAACATTCATCAATTGTGGGAAGTTGTGATGTCTTGGATAAGACAAAGACCAACTAAGACCATTTTATGAAGTGTTTTGATAAAAGCTACACTAACTCTTGAATATTTGGTTGTCAACAAATGTTTATTGACAAGAAAATCTTATATGTCAAGGAGTCAGTGGGAGTCTTAATGGTCTTGAAAGGTTTCAAGAACAAATCAAATAAACCTTATTGATTATCACTAGCACACGAGTTGAGGTTTACAACCTATCGTAAAGACATTATTTTGTTTCTGTGCCAATCCAATCGAGTTAATTATGCATGTGAGTCCTATGAGTTCTCATTTGAATGCGTAAAAGGCAAGGACCTTGATCAATGAAAGGTACATTGATAGGAAAAAGGTAAGATGCTTAACTACTTGGAAGACGTGGTGGGCAGCTGTGCTACCATAAGGCAAGAAATCAAGATTAAGAAAGTTCGATCCATATGAGTTTGAATTTGTCGTAAACTTTGGTTTTAACAAATTCACATGGATAGGAACACATACACCGTTTAAATCTAAGTGTCATAAGATTTCCTCCTTCATGAAAATGATTGTGAGGAAATGCTTTCACTAAGAAAGATTTTAAAAGATAGTGATTGTAAAATTGCATTCTCGAATTCAATCATGGTTACGGTATCCCTTTCCATAATTTGAATTGTGAGGTTTGGCAATTAGTCTTAATTGTTAAGACACACATATGAACTATCGAAGGCAAAGGTGTATAAGTTCAGGAAGTCTTGATAAAAGATTATCAAAGCACTAAGTATTAGAAACATGAACTTAAGAAATTCAATAAGTATTGTTTTTCTAGAAGTTAAGATGTTTATGAATACATGTCGAAGCTAGTGGGAGCATAAGTGTTATGTTTTATAATAATCATCATGATAGTGGGAGCATAAATGTTATGATTGTATGATTATTAAGGCACGTATTGCATAGTTGGCAATATTAATTATAGAAAACAAGAGTCATACTTTGCAAAGTTGTAAGAGTTGAAAGGTTGTTTTGCTATAATTAAGGGAGAGAACATTATGCTTCATTTCAAATCTAAAGGATTAGGTTGTGGAATGTTAATAAATTTAGTCAAAGGTACATAGTGTGTTCTTAAAATTTCGATTGTGATTACGGCATTCCTCTTCGCAATTCGAGTTTTGAGAACATAGCAAATAAAACATTATGCGTCGTGTCCCATACGCTTCGGGTATAGGATCGATTGCGAATGCTTTAATGTTTGACCATTCTAAAATTTTCCAAATGTATAGTGCATTTAGAGGAAAAAAGGGACTAGAATTGGTTTTGACTAAAATAATTAAACAACTATCAAAGGACAATCCAAAGTTCAACGAGGATTGGTCGCTTGCGAGTAGTTGGAAGTATAGTATTGGAAATTATGGAAGTGTTTCCATATTGGATGGACGATATCGACATCATTACGAATAGATAAGATTCTATTAAGAATGAGTTGTCATATAGAAAATATGGAAGTGTGTCCATGTTGGGAAGTAAAATCTATGTCTAGATTAGAAACTTTATGCGAAAGGATGTTCAAAGGAATGTACTTTGAGTGAGAGACATCATATCTAAGGAATTGTCTTGTAACAATTTCCGATAGAGGAATTTGTAATATCATTGGCAATAGTCTTTGAGACTTTGGTGCAGTGACATTACAAAAGGATCGTTGCATAAAGTGTTAGAATCTAGTGTATTCTATAAGTAACAAGAAGTTGACATTCTTACACTTAAGAAAATGGATTTGGTGTTGTAAAATGAGAATGATTGGAAATGTGTTCAATTTGTCTATTTCGCAAAAGTAAGAACCATAGGTAAACATGGTGTGCATGCTAGGAGCATGGGACAAGTGTTGGAATTCAAGTGCGAAGTTGATTACCCGAAACGACAAATAATGAGTAATCGATATGGTGATAAATAAAACGTGTTTGTTTATACTCAAAGGTTTGAGGCCATATGGGATTAGTATTATTCTTGTGTTTCACCTTGCATGTTTTGACTTCCAGAATAATTGAGTTTATTAAGAATAATCGAATTATTCAAACGGGCCACAGTCGTTCATATGTTGGAAGTAGATATGAATGAAGACTGTCGTGAATTGGTGTGTGGATTGTCTAAAAGAGTATTAGACATAAGCAAATGTTTGCTGCAACGTTCATGAGTGCTTACGAATATGATTTGAGCATTGGATTAAACCCACGCTCACTTGGATCACTCCATGAATTGTATTACGAGTGATTGGTGAGACGATAACATCTTATAAATCAGAAATCGAGAAGTAGTACAAAGAGAATGATTAGAAATCATATCTCAGACGATATCAAGAATGGAGGAATATATGATCCCTTATCTAAGGACACGCGTATCTGATATGATCAGAGTTGACAACGGCTTTGGAAAGCTACGATTGCAGATCAGGATCTGAAGTCATACGCATAATAGTTGTTAGACTTATCCAAGTGGGAGACTGTTGGATTAGTGTCTAAGTCCATAACTATTTTGGTATGTACTTGACCCGATGGTGCATGGTCCTTTTGGGTTGCCTTCACCAAAGCAACTTGATTGGAGAAATGAATAAAGAGAGAGAGGATAATATGATTTATTAATATGATTTAAGAATAATATATTAAAGGAGAAATCATATTTGTTTAATTAATATTGGTCAATAATTAATTAAGAATTAGTTTTGTGATCAAATGTAATTAATTAAACTAGAGGGGCTGATTTGTAATTATGTGATAGTTACAAAATAAGGTAAGGATTACCTTATATATATGGTGAACGAATTTGAGGTGTAAATCCCTTAGAATTCGAGTATGATAAGGATTCAAGGATTATCTTATTGGTTGCTTAATGGATAATCAACTAGATAAGGATAATGACTGAAACCCTATCTCTACACCTATATAAACACCCCTAGGGTCATGAATTCGTGTATCCCTTCCCAAGAGGTCCTAGATACGAATTCTAACCTCTCACCTCTCTCCTTATACCTTCTCCACTTGCTTATGGTGTTTGTGAGCCATTAGAGGAGTGACACTTGTGACTCTAAGCCTTCCAAAGTCAATACAAGGAGATTTGGGATTGTTATTGCTACATAACAATCAAGGTAACACTATAAACTTATTCTCATGTTAATATGATTATATGTATGCTAGAATTAGGGTTTATAGTCTTGGATTCAAAGCATGTACAATAGAGAAACCTAGATCCAAGCATTAGGGTTTGTATGAGCACATAGGATGTCTTATGACAAAAACCCATCAAAATGGTCTATGGAAAAGCTTGCGAATTCTTATGTGAAGGAAATTGTGAGACTTCACGGTGTTCCGCTAACAATTGTGTCGGATCGTGATAGTCGTTTCACCTCAAGATTTTGGAAAAGTCTACAAGAGAAATTGGGTACCAAGTTGTGTTTAAGTACAGCTTACCATCCGCAGACTGATGGTCAGAGCGAACGGACGATACAAACACTTGAAGATATGCTGAGAGCGTGTACCTTGGAATTCCTAGGTAATTGGGATGAACATTTACCTTTGGTAGAATTTTCCTATAATAATAGTTTTCACTCGAGCATAAAGATGGCACCTTATCAAGCTTTGTATGGACAGAAGTGTCGTACGCCGTCTTGTTGGCTTGAGGCTGGGGAAAAATAGTTTATGGGGCCGGAGATAGTCCATCAAACTGTTGAAAAGTTGAAAATAATTAGGGAGAGAATGTTAGCAGCTCAAGACCGTCAAAAGAGTTATGCTGACAAAAAGCGAAGACCGATGACTTTTGAAGTTGGAGATTCGGTTTTGCTTAAAGTCTCGCCGTGGAAGGGACTTATAAGATTTGGAAAAAGGGGAAAGTTAAGTCCAAGGTTTATTGGACCGTTTAAAGTTCTTCAGAGGATTGAGAACCAAGCTTACAAGCTCGAATTACCAGAAGAACTGAATGGAATTCATAACACTTTCCATGTGTGTTATTTGAGGAAGTTCACAGGAGACGTTCCCGACATAATTCCACTTTCAGAGTTGAGGATCGATGAGAACAAAAGGTTGATTGAGGAACCGGAGGCAATTGTTGACCGAAAGACTAAGAAATTGCGACGTAAGATGGTGGAGTTAGTGCTTGTCCGATGGAAACACACGAATGGGCCAAATCTCACCTGGGAGACGGAGAGTGACATGATGAGTCGCTATCCACATTTGTTTGCTGGTGTGTGATTCCGGGGACGGAATCATTCTAAGGTGGAGAGAATTGTAACGCCCGTGTTTCTAGGCTTGCCATTTTTAGCAATGTAATAGTCTAGGTTAACCTTGTAACTCAAGTTGAAATAATAAGAATGTATTATTTGTGAATTATTTGAATTATGTGATTTATGTGTGTATTTTCTTAATTTTATAATTTAATAAATTAAGAATAAAATAAGCATCAAAATTTAAGTGTGAGATAAGCCCGACATCTTTGCATAAAGTTGTAGTGGTCGAAACAAGGATTCCGGGGATATAAGGAATGCCAAAATCCGAGTTATAACGAAGAAGTTATGACATGTCGAAGTTTCGCGACAGAACCGACACGACGCCGAGTGACGTAAAATATGAATTTAAGATAGAGCGATATTTAGCCTTAGCGATCTAAACAAAAGTCGTAGATTTCGTTAAACCGAGAGCGTACATAAAAGGAACGCCCAAATCTGACTTCGTATGAGGAAGTTATGATTTTCTGAAGTTTCGACGTGGCAGTATGCAGCCCGAATACTCGATTTGAGATCGAGCGGTTTTTAGCCGAAACAATCTAAATGAGAATCGAAGATCTTGTTGTTAGTAGCGAAGCAATGAAAAGTTAGGCGAGAACGGACGTCAGACGAAGAAGTTATGAATTTATAACGAAGTTTTTCTGTCCCGGCCTTCTAAAAATAAATAATAAAAATAAAAGTCAAAATTAGCCGACGGAGTCTAAATGAAAGTTGTAGAGTATGGTCTGACCTTCGCGTGGATATAAAGAACGTCGAAAACGGAGCTCGTATGCGAAAGTTACGCAATTTAGAAGTTTGACAAGTCAATTACGCCCCGCGTAATTTGAGTACGCCCCGTGTACTCAGTCGGATGCAACTTGTCTGACCAATACTCGAGTGCCACCAGTCGACGCACGCAGTGACGTCAAAGTACGCCCCGCGTAACCCGAGTACGCCCCGCGTACTGAGTACGCCCCGCGTAATTCGAGTACGCCCTGCGTAATCCCAGACCCAGCAGCCTATAAATAGAACTCGAATTCAGCCATTTTCTCTTGTTCAAACTCTTCCCTCTCTCTAAGTTTTGCCTCGTTTTGCGTGCCGTTTATACCCCGAAGCCCCGGTAATATTCACGAGCCCCGAAGTAAGATCCGAAGCCCCGAGGATCCCGAAGAGCGTTATTCCCGAGCCGAAACGCTGCCCGCGAGGAGCCCGGTTTTGTGAAGATCTTCCAGATCTATGGAGAAACACCTCTTCTGCAAGCCGTAGTGCTGCCCGATCATCTTTTGATCAAGTGAGTGTGTAGTTATTTTCATTCCAACGCAATATTATGAAGTATTTCCTATAAAATACGTGTTATGTGTATATACTTGGTTGTTATACGTGTGAGTGTATATTCACTCTCTTCTATCTTATAGATCTGATGTATTCTCTATGAAATACGTGTTATGTGTGTATGCCTCATCTGTTATGTGGAATATGTATTGATTAAAACATGTTATACAGGTTTTTAAACTATGTATAAAAATGTATATTTTTATCTACTAATATGTTGGGTAGAACATGGGTAGATAATTGGTGTGTAATAAACAGATGAGAGGCCTTGGTGTTATTGGTGTTATTCTAGTCATTCAGCAGAGTATGGATGACGACCACAGACTATTCTAGACTGTCCTGTGGAACACTAGCAGGCTCATTACCTGTAGGTGTTGTGAACGACGTGTTCACCGGTGTACTCTATCCCCCACATGGTTGCCTTTAGGACACTTATTGTTGAGGAAGCCCCTCTGCAGTGATGTCCGTCCTGATGAAAAATCCTGAAATAGGTTCCTTATAATAGACGTTATTTTTAGGAACGTAAGGTGAGGATAACGGGAATGGGTAATCGGGTTTATTGTTGATGGTTGAAATTAAATATAATTATTGTGGGTTGAAAACCCTATATGCTCACCAGGCTCCCAAGCCTGACCCACTCAGTTGATTTATTTTACAGGAAGTGGCGCAAGAGCTTAAGATGGGCGAACATCAAGTTGTTTTGTTTACAAGTCTGTATATGTATATATTTGTTGAATGACTTGTAATGCTATCGTTTATGCTTTATGATCTGTATCGGAACATGACATCCCGTCTTTTGATTATGAAATGAAATCATATTTCTTTATGAAATGTTTTGATAAATATCTATTTTATCATGTTTTGTTTTTGGGAACAAATTCCGCATCTCTTTTAAAATTAAAAGGATTTACTCTGAAAATTACTTTAAAAAGCATAAATGAAATCGGTCTTTTCTGGCCGAGATTTTAGGGATGTCACAGTTGTGGTATTTTTTTGTAGTAAAACTATTAGGGTTAACTTTGGGTTGCAGTGAAATGGTAGATGGATCCATTTTTGGTCTGTAAACTGCACGTCATTTGCTACGAACGGTAAATTGAAGGTTGTTAGGATTCATTTTTTAAAAGGTTTATGATATTTCCATATTTATATACATTTTATGCAATATTTTAATACATTTTTTGTTAATATTCTGGTAATTTGCAATGATATATCGTACATATGAGATTAAGTTTTATTTTGCAGCCAAAAGGAACATTCTTGAAGATAAAGGGCCAAAAGAGACAAGAAGTGGAACTTTGGAGGATTGAAGAATTTAAAGAAAAAATTCCTACGAAAAGCCCAAATCACGATGTGGCCATGACTTACACGACGTGGAGTGAGTGTTTTAGAAGATAATTGCATTGCACGGGAAGTCAGAGTCCTTGCTCGATAAGGATTCATCTTAAATCACGACGTGAAATCCCTGTTCACGTTGTGAATCACGAACTTTCCCTAAACTATATATATTCATTCACTTTCACGATTTTAGAAGCTTTTAGAGACTTGGAGGGTTTAGAAAACGAATTCTGGAGAAAAATAAGTCAGATAATTCAAGTGTTAAGCATCCAAGTTATAAGAATTGAGTGAAGATCATAACCATTACTTTGATTTGGTACAAGTTGAAAATGTCTTTAATTATCGAATTTGGGTTTATTTTATCATTCATGAGTATCTAAATCAAGCTGCTTTTGTTTAGCTAGATGAAGTTTCAACTTATGGATTAGTTTAATTAATTATGAATTTTAATAGTTGGTATGTACTTGTGTTTGATTGTTAAATACCTAGCATGCTAATATTTGACACATTAATTGCTTGAATTCATGTTTCATGTAGTGTAGTGACTATTAAATTACATGAACTTCACACCTCGTGATTTAGTGAACATTGAATTGTTAGTGCTAGGATCGACCCACTCTTAGATAAGTAATTAAAGTAATTGAATTCAACTATGCTGGAGAACATAAATTATGACCATAATTATGTTTGATAAATAAATCTTACATAACCCAATTGATAATCCATAACTGATTTTGTGTTTGATTGTGTGTGACCATGCATAGTTTTACATGAATTAGTTAAATATTCGTAAATTTGAACTTAAATTACTTATAATATGAAATTAGGTAACCAACTTTAATAATCCATAATTGTTAGCTAACGATAAAGAAGTGGTTTCGAACTAAATGAAAGTGTTTTTAGTAATTGATTGAATTATTGTTTAGTGATTAAGTTTGTCTGAACTTTCAAGATCAGATAAAAACTAATTCAACTTTTGCTTAGATTTTAGGTTAATTTAGTAGTAATTAGGTTAATTAATTAAATTCGTATATACTATCTACGAAAAGGTCCACTGCCTTTAGTCGAATAGATAATTAGATAGTTGGTAAAATTAGATGTGGTAGTATTTGGACACCAATTTAGTAGTTGAAAGTAAAAGATATATGAATAAAATTGAATATGGCGCATGATATATATAGGGGTAATATTTAAAAAAATAAAAATTTACTGTTTTTAAACGGTCACACACCAAAACATATCCAAAAACATACACTTAAACGACCAAATTTTCAATTTCCTCCGCGGTGAAAATGCATTGTACGACATGTTTACCACACTCCTTCCTTGTCAGAACTGTGTTCACCGCACCACCATGTTGTGTGGTAGATACCGCACCACCACGGTGTGCAGTAGATGGGTGTATGGAAAGACCTTAACACCTTATTCCCGAGTTCTACTTACGGAGGAAAATGTGAGGATATAGAGAAAAATTAAGGGGTGTCGAAGAAAAACTGTGTTACCAAATTTTATTAATGAAAAGAAAGTGAGAGTAGAGAAAGGATTTTGGACTCGTATTTTTCTTTTAAATTTTCCTTCCAATTTGGATGGATTTGGGAAGAAATTCAGGGAAAAGAAAATTTTAAGTTTTATTTTCTTTTTCTTCAGGAACACAACAACTTAAAATTTTCCTTTCATTTTCTTCGTACTCAGAAACACAGAATAAATGAATCTTTTCCTGCCTCTCCATTTTTTTCTATCAAAAATTTTCTTTTCTTTTCTTTATTGAATTTACAAAAAAATCTTTATTAAATTAAAAAAAAAAAATAAACTCGGGAACGTTTAGCCTAGTAATTATATAGAAAACCAATAGCTTAACTTTGAAGGGGTATAAATGTCATTGGATCTCCCACTTGATGAAAATTCAACTTGTTTTCAGCAAAGGGGGGGTTGGTGTTGTGTGGAACGACGGAGATGATGATGAAGAAGAAAGAACACCACCCTAATCTCATCGCATTCAGAAACCATCTCTTCCTTCTTCACTAACACATCTTCCAAAAACCCTACGGTTATATTTAACTTTCGTCGTATTCGTATCCAGTTCCCTCTTTCCCATTTCTTCTTCTATCTGTTACAAGTTATTTCAAGGAAACGCACATGGATGTTGTAGCAATTGAAGCCTCGGTGTGGAACACTTCATTATATAACACACTCCGCAAGCCTTCTCTTTTCAGATTATCAAGACGAAGGTGCCCTAAAATCTTACATTGTACAGCGGGAGCTACTAGATTCAGCGAGAGGGTTATTCTCCGAAACTTTGTTGATTCGAGATTTTCAAGAAATACAAGTTATAGTGTTGTTCGAGAGGACAGAGGATTGAGATCTGTTTGGATTAAAAGTAGTAGTAGCGTGGACAACCATTCTACAGCCCCAAGTGTGGATTTTGATTTTCTTCAAGTTTTGGTAAAGAGGGGATTCGTTTTGGCGGCGGTGTGCTGTGGGGTTTTAGTGTTGGGATGCAGAGGGGTTCTTGCTGCGGAAGGAGTCTTGAATGGGGGATTTGTGGGGTCCGGTTTAGAGCAGATTAAGTTGTCACTGACCAACTCTCTGCCCAAGGTTTTGATGGTTCTCAAGGTTTTGAAGGAACAAGGTCTAATTTTGGCTGCTCTTTTTGGGCTCTCTGCGTTTTTCTCCATGGCGGAGACTTCAATTACTACTCTGTGGCCTTGGAAGGTATTCATGGTTTATAACAATTTCCGTTACGTGTATCCTCCTTATTCTCTATTTATATACTCTGGGTTGTTTGGATAGGAAAAAAAAAAGAGACACTAAGCTAAGTTTAAGTGTTTGGATATCAATCCTTAAAAATCAGCTTATTATGGTAGGAATAAGCTAAATAAGCTGATTTTAATAAGCATGTCCCTTGCTTATTGCTTATTCCCACCACAATTAAGCTAATAAGCTATAAACTAATTTATCCAAAAACCCCCTTACTAAAATTTTTCAGGTTCGGGAGTTAGCTGAGAAAGAGTCTGAGAATGGTGTGTTCAAAATGCTCCGCAATGATGTTACTCGGTTCTTGACAACCATACTTATTGGCACAACGTACTACTCTTGTGTCTATTACTTGCTTCTTATGATTGGATTGATTATAATGTGGTAATTCCCATTCCCTTTTTGATATTGTCTCAGCGTTGTCAATATTGGAGCAACCGCCCTTGTCACTGAAGCAGCAACCACAATATTTGGTGAAGCAGGTGTGAGTGCAGCCACAGGAGTAATGACGGTTGCTGTTTTGCTACTCACTGAAATAACTCCAAAAAGTATAGCTGTTCATAATGCCACTGAGGTCGCAAGATTTGTGGTACGCATATAACTTTATATATATATATATATATATATATATATATATATATATATATATATATATATATATCTGAAATACTGAAACCAAGGATTGTGATTTGAGGAATTTAGCTGACAAATTGGGTGGCATTGGCTCTAGGTCAGGCCGATTGCATGGCTTTCCTTAGTCTTATATCCTGTTGGAAGGGTCGTAACATATCTCTCAATGGGAATGCTCAAGTTGCTTGGTCTCAAAGGAAGAAGGTGTGAATTGTGATGTTTATGATTTTTTTTTACTTGCTGTGTTTTTGTTGAATGAATTCATATTTTCTTCTTTGTGGTAGTGAACCGTATGTGACTGAGGATGAACTGAAGTTGATGTTGCGAGGAGCTGAACTAAGTGGGGCCATAGAAGAGGAAGAGCAGGTTTGGAGTCTTGTTATCTGCAAAAAGCATGCATTTGGTCATCAAGATTTGTGTGTGTGTTTATAATGGTTTGTTGAAGTGTTATTGCAGGATATGATTGAAAATGTTTTAGAAATAAAAGACACATACGTTCGAGAGGTTATGACACCTTTGGTTGATGTTGTCGCCAGTGATTCCAGTGCAACACTTGTCGATTTCCACACCTTGTGGTTAACTCATCAGTATTCAAGGTATGTATGACTTACATTAATTTTGGAAGTTTTTTTTTCTTCTAAAAGTAAAGCTCTCTCGTTCACATCACAGGGTACCAGTTTTTGAGCAACGTGTTGATAATATAGTGGGCATTGCATATGCTATGGATCTACTAGACTATGTTCAAAAGGTTAGATAATTTTTGAAGAATTTGTTTTGTAGTATTTAGAGTCTGGTTTAATGTTGGATTTTGTTCTGTTTTAAAGGGAGATCTACTAGAAAGTACGAGTGTGGGGGATATGGCTCATAAACCTGCTTATTTTGTGCCTGGTATTTTGATTCTTTCATCTTCTTTTCCTTCATAATGTCATGTTTTAAAAGAAATAAAAAGTAAAAGAAAGGGTGAAGGCCCTGAATTTTTTCTTTGATTGGACGTACCTTGAAATTGAATGAATGTTTGTTACAGATTCAATGTCAGTGTGGAATCTTCTTAGAGAATTTCGAATCAGGAAGGTGCATATGGCTGTTGTCTTGAATGAATACGGTGGAACAGTTGGGGTATGTATGTTTTGAATGGTTGCAGATGTTTACATATTTCTTTAATGCATAATTGCATGGTTGCAATGCTCTACAGATTGTAACTCTGGAAGATGTGGTTGAAGAAATTGTTGGTGAAATTTTTGATGAAAATGATTCAAAAGTAAGCCCTTAATCTCATGCTTGTTGCTTTCTTTTATATTAGCTGCTATTACCGATTGAAAGGCATGGGCTAATATATATATATATATATATATATATATATATATATATATGTATGTATGTATGTATGTATGTATGTAGGAGGAAATAGAGAAAAAGACTGGATATATTGTAATGAGGGCCGAAGGAATTTATGATGTGGATGCAAATACATCCATTGACCAGCTTTCTGAAGATCTCAACATAAAGATGCCAGAGGTATTGTTTCTTTTAACTTTTAATAATTAATTGCATCATGTGGATTGTGAATTGTGTGTGTTTGTTTGATAATGACAGGGACATCAGTATGAAACGGTATCAGGGTTTGTGTGTGAGGCATTTGGATATATCCCAAGAACAGGGGAAAGTATAAAACTGGTACTTGACAAGGAAGAAGAGCATGATGAGTATACTACCGAGGATGATCAAAATCAAAATCAAAAAGAAAAAGAAAAGAAGCAAGTATTTCAAATAGAGGTTTGTATGGTTGTGATTTTTATTGAATTGGTTAATGTTTTTTCATTTTTGTGTGAGAAATGAGGTGGTGGTGTTGCATGCAGATTTTGGCAGGAAATGCAAGAAAGGTTGGTGCAGTGAGGTTTGAACGGGTAACAGCACATGAGGAGGGGTCGGATTCATCATCATCATTGTTGGAGTTGGAAAGAAGCAGCAGCACAAAGGAAATGAAGAAGGTGGTTCCAAAAATCATGAAAAGGAAATTCGGGGGTGATGTCAGTGATGATGAAACTTGTAGGAGTGAGGAGGAGGAGGAGGATGTAATCCCACATCAACTCAAACAAGGCGAATGAAAACTGAAAATTGAAAACCCTTTTTTCTTTTCTTCAATTGCAATATTTTATATTCATGAATGAATGAGGGTAGGCTAAGTAAAACTTGTAGATTTAGAGGCCGGAGGGACTACTACTAGGGAGGAAGAGAGAAATTTGGTCTGATGAAAGTAATAAATTACCTCCAATTGGAATTGAAAAATAAGGAACAAAAGAAAGAAACATTTGATTTTTTTATTCTCCAAAAAGTACAACTGTCAATATGCCATTTCAATACATCAATTTTAACACATTACAAAGCCTAACATATAATTTAGGTGGTATGGGTTAACATGTCATGAAAATAAATATTTTATTAACAATTTTTTTAAAACTAAATATTCCATTACATGAAAATAAGAAATACATAACACCTCGATTAAAACTTAAAAACACAAAGATTCAAACATAATATTTAATGAAAGTCTGTCCAAAAGTTGGTCTTCTAACTCATCTTTGGGATTTCTAACTCATCCATAGGATGAGGATGATAGGTCAAATTGTGATGAAGATCGTGATGGATTTGTAATGATTTCATCAATTGCTGAGCGTGCAAAAGATATCCCCGTAATTCCAGTAAAAATCAATTGCAAAAGATATTCCCATAACTCCAGTAAAAATCAATCTTGCTCTTCAAAATACCCGTAACTCCAGTAAAAGTCAATCTCATTCTTCAAAATAGGAAAAATGACATATTAGCACATTAAAGTTTTGACATTTGTCCGATTTGATCATTAATTTTTTTTTTTTTTTTTTTTTTTTTTTTTTTTTTTTTTTTTTTTTTTTTTTTTGCATATCAGACCACTAAACTCGTATTTAACCTTTTAATTTAGTCATTTTCCCGAATTTAGCAGGTTACCAGGTAATAAGGCTCATGTGGCATTTATAATTAATTTATCTTTATAACTGATAAATTAACTATAAATGTCACATCAGTCTTGTTACTTGGTAACCTGCTAAATTCGGAAAAAAAATACTAAATTAAAAGGTCAAATATGAGT
Organism: Lactuca saligna; assembly: GCF_052625555.1. Lineage (NCBI taxonomy): Eukaryota > Viridiplantae > Streptophyta > Magnoliopsida > Asterales > Asteraceae > Lactuca > Lactuca saligna. Next base: position 185,000,726 of record NC_136423.1, read on the forward strand.
TTAGTAGTCTAATGTGCAAAAAAATAAAAAAAATAAAAAATTAGTAATCAAATCGGACAAATGCCAAAACTTTAATGTGCTACAGTGTCATTTCCCCTTCAAAATATTGATAAACATCGCTAAGTGGGGTCTTCAAACTCCCATGCCTAAACAGATGAGGGATCTCGACCATACATGTGACAACCCAAAATTTTTATCTTGTACAGTTATTCGAATCAATCAATGCCATACTCGTTTTTGCTATCTTCTAGTATTGTTTAGAGTCAATTAAAGTGTTCTAAACCTAATACCTTCAAAGTTAGAGTTTAGAATTGGGTTCCACAAGTTCACCACTTCCCAAAATGGCCAAACACTCCAACATGAGGAGTGTACGGCCGTACACTTGGGTGTGCGGCCGTACACCCCCTTCTGGCCGTACACTCTCATGTATAAATGAGAGACTTAACCTGCATTCAACCCTTTTCACACTCCTAAGCTAAGAACTCGTTCTCTCTAAACTACGATCCGATTTTTCATCTAGATCTTCAAGATTGTAAGTGTTTCTTCCCTTAAATTGTTGATTCCTTTCACTATCTTGTATGGATCATTGATTTCATCCCTGAAATTACTTCATTTTGGTAGATCTTAAAGGGTTCTTCAGTTTCACCAAGAACACCAAGAACACTTACTAAGTTCTTGGACCTCAAACACCCCTAAAGGCTTCTATATCGTAAGCACTCCTTTATATGCTTGTTACTTACTAGTTATGCTCCTTAGAAATCATCCAAACCATGATCATCAAGGAGTGTACGACCGTACACACCCCATGTGGCCATTGATGGGTTTCGAGCACTATATCAGTCCTATGGTGTACATGTAAACCCTAATGCTTCGGATCTAGTTTGTCTAATGAACATGCAATTGATTTATCCAAAGCCATAGACCCTAGATCTATCATACTATGAACTGAATTAAGGGTTTAGAAATTACCTTTGATTGTTATGTAGTAATAACAATCTATTCCTCCTTGTAATTGGCTTCAGAAAGCTTAGTGCCTCAAGTGTTGCACCTCTAATGGAGTCACAAACACCAAGAGCAATAAGGATGAAGAAGGAGAAGAGGAGAGGCACCCAAAAACGTCTAGAAACCCTAAGGAATCAGTTAGCCACATTTTTGGGGCCTAAGGGGTCCTTTATATACTTGTGTGGGCTGCTAGGGTTTCAGTCAAAACCCTAATGGACAACTTAAACTCTAAGCAGCCCATGGAACCTTCTGGAATAAGGCCATGGAAGAAAATATGATGGGCTCCTAACATAATTTCGTTCATCCCTTGTTCCTTTAGCATTCCCTAGCCCAATAACTTAATTATCCAATAATTGCAGTCCAGTCCCTTATATTTAATTAATCTCTTTTAGTCACAAAATTAATTCCCAATTAATTCTTGACTAATATTAATTTAAAAAAATATGATTTCTCCTTTAATAATAGTATTCTCATAATATATTAATAAATCATAATTAATCCTCTCTCTCCATAATTCATCCTATCAAGTTGCTTTGGTGAAGGCAACCCAAAAGGACCATGCACTATCGGGTCAAGTACATACCAAAATAGTTATGGACGTAGACACTAATCCAACAGTATCCTACTTGGATAAGTCTAATAACTATTATGCGTATGAATTCAGATCCTGATCCGCAATCGTAGCTTTCAAAAGCCGCTGTCAACTCTGATCTTATCAGAAGCGTGTCCTTTAGATAAGGAATCATATATTCCTCCATTCTTGATATTGTATAGACTGAGACATGGATTTAAATCATTCTCTCTGTCTATATATTGTTTCCCGACTTTCGCTTTATGATGACTGACAACAGAGTACAATTGAACACATCAACTTAGTCCCGGCTTGGCCAAGCGCTTAGGGTGCCATCACTAAATCATCGAGGGGCCCACATATATCGCTCTTATCCCACTTTCGGCAAAAGGAATGGATAAACTTCGACTCAATGCTCGCTTGCACTTACTCACTGAATCACACACAACAATACGTTTTATAACACTAGGTTACTGGTGCGTTTACATATTATCAATGTGTAACCGACTCACAAGATACAACTTACACATCTTGGTTTCAAGAATATAAGATATTATCGTCTCACCAATCACTCGTGATAAAATCCATGAAGTGATCCAAGTGAGCGTTGGTTTATTCCAATACTCTAATCTTATAGCAATACTCATGAGCCCTGCAACAAACTTTTGCTATGTCTAAAACACTTTAGACAATCTACAGCCAGATTCATCACAATCTTCTTTCATTCCTACTTCCAAAGAATGAGCGACTGTGGAAGGGTTTGAATAATCTTATTATTCGGGAAGTCAAAACATGCAAAGTAAAACACAAGGATAATATTAATCCTATATGGCCTCATACCTTTGAGTATAAATAAAACATTTTATTTAATCACCATATTGATTACTCATAATTTATTGTTTCGGGTAATCAACTTCTTACTTGAATTATAACTACAATTGTCCCATGCTCTTAGCATGCACACTATGTTTACCTATGATCCTTATTTTGTGAAATAGTATAATTGAATAATATTTTCAATCACACTCATTTCACAAATCCTAATCCATTAGTGTAAGAATACAAAATTCTAGCCACTACTAGAATATGTTAGATTCTAACATTTTATGCAACAGTCCTTTCGTAATGTCACGGCGCCAAAGTCACCAAGACTTTGCCAATGAAATCACAAAGTGATCTATTGGATATTGTTACAAGACAATTCCATAGTCATGAAGTCTCATATTCAAAATACATTCCTTTGAACATCCTTCTTGCATAAAAGTTTCTGATCTAGACATTTATTCTCGATATCCAACTCCTAATATGGAAACATTTCCATATTTTCCATATGACAACTCATTCTAAATAGAATCTTATCTATTCATAATAATGTTAATATGGTCCATCCATGACTATACTTTCAACTGTCCACAAGCGACCAATCCTTGGCGAACCTTAGATTGTCCTTGACAGTTGTTTTAATTATTTTAGTCAAAACTGGTTCTATTTCATTTTTCCCTCTAAATGCCCTAGACATTTGGAAATGTTAGAACGGTCGAATATTATAGCATATGCAATTGATCCTATACCCGAAACATATGGGATGCAATTCATAATGAAAAACGTGATACTTTACCAGTTTCTTACTATAATATCGTCATAATATTTCTATTTGCCGTGTTTTCAAAATTCGAACTATGAAGAGGGATGCCGTAATCATAATCGAACTTTGAGAATGCAAATAATAATTATACCCTTGACTAAATTCAATTAAGATTTCTCGATCTAAGCTTTTATATTGGAAACGAAGTATAACATTCTCTCCCTTAATTATAGCAAAAACAACTTTTCTACCCCTGCAATTTTGCAAAGTGAAACTTTTTTTTTCTATAATTAATATTGCCAACTTGCAATACTTAAATAATAATCATGCTCCCACTAACATGATGATTATATCCATTCTAGCATAACATTTATGCTCCCACTAGATTTGACATGTATCAGAAAACAGTTGGACTTCTTAGAAAACAATACTTATTGACTTCCAAAGTTCATATTTCTAATACGATGTGCTTCGATAAGCCTTTTATCTAAGCTTCTCAAACTCACACACATTTCCTTAGACAACTTACATGTGTGTCTAAACTAATTCAAAACTTATATTACTAAGTTCCAAATGTTCAGACCAATTTCCAAATCTCACAATTCGAACTATGAAGAGGGATGCCGTAATCATAATCGAATTTGAGAATGCAATTTAAATAATCACTATCTCCTTAAAATCTCTCTTACTGAAAGCGTTTCCTCACAATCATTTTCATGAAGGAGAGGAACCTTATGACACTTAGATTTTATGGTGTATGTATTCCTATCCATGTGAATTTTCCATAACCATAATCAAAAGATAATGTTTGTGACAAATTCAAACTCCTATGGACATAACTTGTTCATTCTTAATTTCTTGCCATCAAGGGTCCTACCATTGCTTCCAAGTTATCTAGCAGCTCACCTATGCTAGTCAATGTACTTTCATTGAACAAGGTGCTTGCCCTTATGCAACCTATTGAGAAATCGTAGAACTCATATGCATAATTAACTCAATTGGATTGGCACAGAAACAAGAATACGTCAACACGATAGGTTACAAACCTCAAGTCGTGTGCTAGTGTTTAATAGGTTAACTCTTGATTAGTTCTTGATCTTTTCAAGATCATTTAGACTCCCATTGACCTCTCGACATAAAATTTTTTTTTTTCAAGAAAACATTTCCTGACAAACAAATATTCAAGAGTCAGTGCGGATTCTTATCAAGATAAATACTACAAACAATTGGTATTAATTGGTCTTTGTCTTATCCAAGACATCACAATTTACCAATTTCAAACGTGCAAGAGAAAGAAAAACAATTTTCAACTTCACATTTGATGAGTGTGTTGTGACAACCCGATATTTCGAGACAATGAAATGTAACACCAGTCAAATATAGATAAAAATTGAACTTTCCTAGAATCTTATTTGGGCTAAATAAATTAGTAGGAATCGTGTCAAGGTTTTCATGCATATAAAGAACCCTAAAATCCGAGTTATAACGAAAAAGTTATGGCCAATCGAAGATTCTCGGCAAAACCAGCAATACTGATAGACGTAAAATGCGAAGTTTTAGTACAATAGTTTTTGGCCTTAGGTATCTAAATGAAAGTTTTAGATATCATCAAACCGTAAACGTACATAAAAAGAACGTCCAAATCTGACTTCGTATGAGGAAGTTGTGATTTTTCTAAGTTACAGATATAACAGTAGACAGCTAAAAACTCGAAATAGAGATCGAGAGACTTTTGGCCGACACAATCTAAATGAGAATCGAAGGGCTCAACAATACTAGCGCAACGGTAAAAAGTCTGACGAAAACGGACGTCGGATGAAGAAGTTATAGAATTTTAACGGACTTATCCTGTCCCGGCCTATTAAAAATATAATATTAAAAATAAAGTCAAAACTAGCCGACAAAGTCTAAACGAAAGCTGTAGATCGTAGTCTCACCTTCGCGTGGATATAAAGAACGTCGAAAACGGAGTTCGTATGAGAAAGATATGAATTTTTGAAGTTTGCTAATTAATTAAAATATAAATTTAATTAAAACCCGGTATTATCCGAAGAACGAGTCAGCGGTCCGATCCCCGGTACGCCCAGCGTACCCTCGTACGCCCAGCGTACTCGGATGCTAGGCTCCGGTTCGTCCACGTCGCTCTGATGTTTCGACCGAGGATGCGCTCATGCATGACGCATGAGTACGCAGCGCGTACTTTCGTACGCCCCGCGTAACGAGACCTCTCAGACCCCTATAAATAGAGATGCGAGGGTTCCGGGAAAACACCCCATTTCTCTCATTTCTCTTATGATCTTGCCTCGTTTTCCGTGGCCGTACTACCCCGAAGCCCCGATCACTTTGCTCGAGTCCTGAAGGTCGTTTGTGCTTCCGAGATTTCCCGAGAATCTCGAGAGATCCGCTTTCTCGAGTAGAAGTTCTGCTCGGTTTTCGTCACGCTTTCTTCAATCAATCAAGTGAGTTCATACCCCTATAAACTACACTTTTAAATGTTTTATAAATACTTTTATATGCTTTTAAGGGGGGAATACAAGTTAAATACTCGATTATTGTCGTGTGTTATATAATAAAGTTCATTATACACTTTTCATCAACGGAATCATATGTGATTTATAACAATTATAGGGAAACTTTCGTATGAAAAATATATCACGATAACATCATAACTTTTGAAATGAAAAATGTTGTTATATATATATATATATATATATATATATATATATATATATATATATATATATATATATATATATATATATATATATATATATATATATATATAAATCAAACACTCTGCTTATACTGTATGTATATGTGTCCATCTTTGGTACTACAAACATACGATTATTTTGGCACGAAAATCATCAATATTTTGGGATACTTGTTAATAAATCAATCATATGTGATTTATAACTAGTATACAAATGGATTTACTACAAGTTTAGCAGTTTTACTAAACATATTACTTCAAATGACTTTCTTAAACGTTTTTACATGATTAAAGCTCTTTATTAAACTGTCTTACACACTGTAAGCTTCCTTTCAAACTCGGTTACAAAGGTGTTTTCAAACAGTGGTTTTCAGTGTACTTAAACTGTCTTATCAAAAAAATACTTTCAATCGTTTTATAAACTGACATCAAGTCACAAATTCTTTATTATACTTTTCAACGGTTTTACAAAACTTCTTATATGCTTTTATATTATAAATTGCATGCCTCTATATGTATAGTTATATAAGAAATGTTTAAAAGACTTAGGAAGGCTATCCACCCTATTTCCTTTTCCTCGATTTGGATGTGGTCTGGTGGGATATCGGGTACCCGTCCGAAGGTCGTTTAAATATTAGTTATATATCATGTGTACATATATAGTCATAAATGTTCCATCAGTTAATTCTGATCTAACGCTCTTGGGTAGCAAGAGTGTATAAATCTACTTGGACACTCATCAATTACATTCTAGTAAACCATTATAGGAATAATTTAGGGGATACAAAACATTATTCCTATTACAAGAAATTACACCAGAGTCAATTCATTCATGAGTCTAGACTACATGCTATATGAAGGGATACTCTTATAGAGATTCCTCTTACATGGATATATTTATAGGGATACTTTTACATAGATACGCTTACATGCGTACGTTTACATGAATACTCTTACATGAATACTTATACATGAATACTTTTACATAGACATTATATGGCAAATTACTATTACATATTATATGTCTAGATACTGTTATATAGTTCTCCTTTCTATCTTTACCTTGTGATACAAACACATCATCGACGAGATAGATTGGACTTTATATCCTAGTACCAAAGGATACTTTACGGGATTAACCATTCCTAAAATCTCTATTAGCTACAGAGGTAAATGCACATCCACGGATGTCTTCGGTTGATACCATTACAGGTATACTTTAAGGGATTAACTATTCCTACACCCAGCTGTTAGCAACAGAGGTAAATGTACATCTACGAATGTCTAAAGTTAACACTGTTAGTTATCCTAGTATAAAGGGATAATACGTGAGTTAGTTATCCTAGTATAAAGGGATAATACGTAATTTAATTATATTATTACCATTATCTTGTGACTCATCCACATAGCCAATGAGGTGAATCGTATTTGAGTATCCTAGTACCAAAGGATACAATTTCTTATCTTAATAATAATTGTCAAACAGTCGGGTCTTAGTAGAAGACTACTTTCAAAACAACTAGGTCTTGGTAGAAGATTTCATCTATACTAATAAGAATCATAGGGATTTCTAGGGTTTACCAAACGGTTTCGATTACTTACAAACATTTCCACACTTACACGAACTTTCTTTCAGAACTATATCAAGTCTTTCATTACAAGTTTTACAAATAAAAAACACATTAATACTTATGAATTCACCAGCTTTTTGCCTGATACTCGCTTTCAAAATAACTTGTATTCTCAGGTCGCAAATAGACAGGTACGACGACCAGGTTTTGTGAAGACGGAGCAATCCAGACTCGTCTTATTTTCTGATTATTCATTTTATTGTTGTATATTATGAAAGAACACACATGTACTTGAAACTTATACTATTAATGCAACGGATGATGTTGTTGCTTGTTTACTACTTTACATTGTTGTGATACATTACATGACGTCCTCCGCCCCAGAACGTTTCCTCCGTTCTCGGTTTTGGGGTGTGACATGTGTTAGAACCTCTTAAGATGTATCATTTAATTCACAATCTTGGAGTACGACTCTAAGACTTGATTTTGGAACGAAGTATGACTCATTCTTTTTGATTTAACCATTTCAAAAATTTCTGTTTCCTTTTCTCAGCCATACTAGTGCACTAAGATTTCCTTAGAGGATCAATTATGATATGGTTCTTAATCATTAAGTGATGGGTTTTAGTACAAACAATCCTATGTGTGCATGCAACCCTAGATTTTGGATCTATGGTTTCACTATTAGACACACAACATTATGAACACATGAAGAACCCTAACATGATCCTAGTATTTTCGAAATTCACATAGAAAGATAGATCACATACCTTTTGTTGTTATATTGCAATAACAACTCAAATCTTTAAACCCTAAGTCCTGAAAGCAAGTACCACAAGTGTAGTACCTCTAATGGCTCACAAACACCACAAGAAATTGGAGAGGCAATAGAGAGAGAAGAGGAGAGATAGAAATAGGCTCTAGGAACTCCTAGGGATCAAGGGTACGATTTCTATGGCCTTTAGGGGTCCTTTTATAGGGTAGAGATTAGGGTTTCAGTCCTTATCCTTATCTAGTTGCTTGCCCACCAAGTAACCAAAAGATAAGCCTTGAAAACCCTTATCCTTGGACGATTTCAAGGATTCCTTATCCCTTGAATTCGTCCCATCCTATATCTAGGGTAACCATTGCCCTAATTTGCAATTATCACATAATTACAATTCAGCCCCTCTAGTTTAATTATTTACACTTTATCACAAAATTAATTCCTAATTAATTATTGACCAATATTAATTAAACAAATATGATTTCTCCTTTAATATATTATTCTTATAATATATTAATAAATCATAATAACCTATTTCTTTATTTATTTTTCCATTCAAGTTGCTTTGGTGAAGGCAACCCAAAAGGACCATGCACAACCAGATCAAGTACGTACCAAATATGGTTACGGGCTTAGACACTAATCCAACAGTCTCCCACTTGGATAAGTCTAGTAACCACAAATGAAAGTACAAATCAATTAGCAATCATAGCTCTCAAAGACGCTGTCGAACTCTGATCTTATCGGTAACCTGTCCTTTAGATAAGGGATCATATATTCCTCCATTCTAGATATCGTATAGATGTGAAATCATTCTCTCAGTCTATGTGTTGTTTCCTAATTTCCGATTTCCGATGACTGACTAATTGAACAAATCAAATTAGCCCTAGCTCGGCCGAGCATTTACGTTTGTCATCACTAAATCATCGAGGGGCCCACAAATATTGCTTTTATCCCACTTTGGGTAAAAGGAAAGGATAAACTTCGACTCAATGCTTGCTTGCACTTACTCACCAAATCACACACAACAATAAGTTTTATAACACCAAGTTATTGGTGTGTTTATATATTATCAATGTGTAACCGATTCGCAAGATACAACTCACACATCTCAGTTTCAAGAATACAAGATATTATCGTCTCACTAATCGCTTGTGATAAAATTCATGAGCGATCCAAGTGAGCATGGGTTTAATCCAATGCTCAAAATCATATTCATAAGTACTCATGAATGTTGCAACAAACCTTTGCTATTTCTAATACACTTTAGACAATCGACAAACCAATTCATGACAATCTTCATTCATACTTACTTCCAACATATGAACGACTGTGGACCATTCGAATACTTTGATTATTTTGAAATAATTAATTATTCAGGAACTCAAAACATGCAATGCGAAACACAAGAATAATACTAATCCTATATGGTCCCAAAACTTTGAGTAAAAATAAATCACCTTTTATTTATCACCATATCGACTACTCATTATTTGTTGTTTGGGTTAACTAACTTATTACTTGAATTAATACTACAATTGTCCCATGCTCTTAGCATGCACACAATGTTTACCTATGGTCCTTACTTTGTGAAATAGATCAAATGAACACATTTCCAATCATACTCATTTCACAACTCCCAATCCTTATCACAAGTGTAAGAATATCAAATTCTTGCCACTTATAGAATATGTTAAATTCTAACGTTTTATGCAACGATCCTTTCTTAATGTCACTGCACTAAAGTCACAAAGACTATTGCCAATGAAATTACAAAGTCCTCCATTGGAGATTGTTGCAAAACAATTCCATAGATATGAAGTCTCATATTCAAGGTACATTCCTTTGAATATCCTTTTGCATAAAAGTTTCTAATCTAGTCATATAGATTCTTAACGTCCAAGTCCCAATATGGAAACATTTCCACATTTGCCATATGACAACTCATTATCAAATCTTGTAATAATGTCAGTATGGTCCATCCACTACTATACTTCCAACTATTCACAAGCAGCCAATCCTTGGTGAACCTTAGATTGTCTTTTGATAGTTGTTTAATAAACTTAGTCATGTCCGGTTTTAGTCCTTTTTCCCTCTTAACGCACTAGGCATTTGGAAAATTTTAGAACAATCAATTATTACAGCATATGCAATCGATCCTATACTCGAAGCATATGGAACATGAAATATAATGTCTTACATAAAGGTGTGATACTTCATCAGACTTTTGCCATAATATTTCTATTTTCCATGTTCTAAAAAACAAATTAAGAAAAGGGATGCCGTAATCATAATTGAATTTTGAGAATGCAATTCATATATTTGACTAAAATTGATTAAAATTTCTCGATCTAAGCTCTTAGATTTTGAAATGAAGTACAAATCTAAGCTCTTAGACTTCAAAATGAAGTACAATATTCTCTCCCTTAATTATAGCAAAACAACTTTCAAGCTTTTCATCCTTGCAAATTTAAAACACTTGTTTCCTATAATTAATATTGCTAACTTGCAACTTACCATAATTATTATGCTCCCACTAACATGATGATTATATTCACACCAGCATAACACTTATGCTCCCACTAGCTTTGATATGTATTCAGAAAACAGTTGAACTTCTAGAAAACAATGCTTATTGAGTCTCTTAAGTTTATATTTCTAATACTAAGACGCTTCGATAAGACTTTATCTAAGCACCCCATACACTTCTTCTTAGATAACTCATGTGTGTATATAAATGATTCCAGAACTTATAGCAATAAGTCTAAAATGTTCGGACCCATTTGCCATTTCCCACAATTCGAACTATGAAAAGGAATGCCATAATCATAGTTAAATTTGAGTAACCCAAATTACATAATACTATCTTCAAAATCTCTCTTAGTGAAAGCGTTTCCTCACAATCATTTTCATGAAGGAGAGAAACCTTATAACACTTAGATTTTATTGTATATGTGCCCTTATCCATGTGAATTTGTTATAACCATAATTACAAGATAATGTTAGTGACAAATCCAGACTCTTATGGACAGAACATGCTCATTCTTAATTTCTTGCCATTAAGGGTCCCACCATTGCTTCCAAGTTATTGAGAAGCCTATTCCTTTATTTCAATGTACTTTCCAAGGTGCCTTGCCCCTATGAAATTCATTGAGAACTCATAGAACTCACATGAATAGTTGACCAACCTGGACTGGCACAGAAACAAAAATCTGTCAACACGATAGGTTAGAAAACTCAAGTCGTGTGCTAGTGTTTAATAATAGGTTTGCTCTTGATTAGTTCTTGGAACTTTTCATGACCATTAAGACTCCCACTAACTCCTTGACATATAAGATTCTCTTGTCAAGAAACATTTCTTGACAAACAAATATTCAAGATTTAGTGTAGCTTTTATCAATACAAAACACTTCATATGATTGGTCCTAGTTGGTCTTTGTCTTATCCAAGACATCACAACTTACCAATTTCAAATGTGCAAGAATAAGAAAACATTTTTCCAAATTTCACATTTGATGAATGTTATAAATCTTTTTAAGACTTGTCACTCAATTCAAAATTTTAGAGTATAACTCTAAGACTTGATATTGGAACGAAGTATGATTGACTTCTTGATTTAACCGTTTCCACAATTCTCAATTTCTCTTCTTAGACATACAAATTGTACTAAGACTCATTTAGAGGATCGATTGAGATATGGTTCTTAGTCATTAAGACTTATTATAAAACATAATAAAAGGTACTCTCCCTTCTTCTTAGAATAGAGAAACTTTTATCTTTCTGCCTACTTGATTCTTCTTATTCGTTCTATTATTCATTGAAACTCTTTCAATCAATTCAGAATTACACTTAATCTTATAAGTATAATCATATTTAATAACCTTTTAGTAAATCATGACAAATATCTTATCTCTCTTTGTGGTGGATTTGATCAACGCACAACCTAGTGTACTCGATCTCCTAGTCCTTCACTTGACACTTTGTCAAAGAATTAGTCTAATTTTCCCAAATTTGAAAGTTTTCATTCATCATACAATACTTGTTGCACAATTCCAAGTTCCTATCCACTTGGGTAATGAGAAACTTTCTCCTTTTGGTAAACTCTTGACACTTACACAAATAACCTAATTTAAGAATCAAATCCATTTTGCTAACAATAGAAGTACACAAACATCAAATTTTCATATACGCCATTGTAAGGATAAACAAATAAGATAAAACCAAAATTTATTTTATTCATAAAAGCAGCGGAAAAACTTGTCCTTACAATGCAAAATACGACTAAAAAACTATGTAATCAAATACTCCTAACAAATCTATCATAACTTCTTAAGATCGAAATCTGATCTTCGAATCCATGCGATCATAATCCATTTCTTCGTGATCAGACTCATCTTGCTCTTCCATCAAGTTTCCTCTCTTTTCTCTAATTCTGCAAAATATTCTAATGTAATATTATCACATTATGTGTAAAGAATAGGAATTTAATGGAGTTAGATAGTGGATTTTATACCTGAAGTAGACCCATACTTTTTGACTCTCCCATCTCTTAGACTCTTCAGGTCCTTTGGGTAGCTTCGTATCCATTGCCCCTTCTCTTGGCAGCAGAAACATGTAGGTTCTTCTGGAATGTCCACGGAAGCATGGTTGGTTAAATTACCTGACAAATACGCTTCATTACTTCGCAAAATCATTTCTGATTCAGCAACAATAAGCATGTAAGTTAAGTCCATGAGGGTCGTGTCCCGAAGATGCATCCCTACAGGAGACTCTGGTTACCAACTAGACGACGGAGAAGGCCGTGTCCCGAAGATGCATCCCAAATAGTGGGTAGTGACTTCCAAATAGTGGGTAGTGAACTAGAGGTAGAGACTCATAACTGAACTGACTAGAGTAAACCTTATACGTGTATGCTCGTATACATGATATATAGCTAATGAATCAAACGACCTTCGGACGGACATCCGATCCCACCAGGCCACATCTCAACGAAGAAAAGGAAATATGGCGGAGAAGCGTTCCTAAGTCCTTCAATCATTATTTATATGCATCTATACAAGCACATGCATACATCTAACTACGCTTGAGTGTGTAACAAGTGGAAACATATCATGAAGTATAACCAGATCGTGATGTAAAACCGAATCGTGTGGAATAACCGAATCGTGAAGTATAAGCGTACAGTGTGGAATAACCCAATCGTGAAGTATAAGCGTACTAAATATAAGTGTATCACGAAGTAGAAGCGACGACAAGTAAAGTAAGAGCGTCTATCAGGTATAAGAGACTATAAGTATAAGTGAAATAGAGGCAATAACAGGTATAAACGCATCACGAAGTGAAACCTTTATCAAGTAGGAGTTTAAACTAGAAGGAGTATCAAAACATGGAAGAAAACCTTTATTCTTGAGAAAATCCCGACTTGGTGTCCTTTGGTAAAATAAGTTTGAAAAACCTTTAGAAATTCCTTGGAAACTTTTCAGAAACCAGTTTAAATTGTCTTTTGATAAAACAGTATAAGTAAGAGTTTGAACAAGTGAAAGCCTTTTTAGAAAACCATTTATAGTATCCTACTTGGTAAAACAGTTTATAGTGTGGTAAATCCTTGTGCATGCGGCTTATCAATCACGTGTGGTTGATATGGTAACTGGCATGCTTAACTTGTATTCCCCCCTATAAAACATGTAAAAACATTTAAAAGGTTCATTTAGGGGTATGAACTCACCTGGTGTAAGTGGATCCGACGAAGGTGCCGGTTAGGTGCTCGGTGTCAAGTAAAGACTTGGACACACTTAGAGACCTATTTAACATATGATAACATATGTTCACATACAATTAGTGCATGTAATACTAATTAAACAAGTATACGCGCTCTAAGGAGCGGAAAACACTTTAGTTAAGAGTTTGGGGTGTCCCGGGTGACATTTAAGGGCGTGAATGGCTTAGGAATGGAGTTTACTCTCCAAGAGTAAAATCACCTTATGGTGTTTACAGCCCTGGGACTACTCCTATGAGTTTACAGTCGTAAACTCATGTTGAGGGTGTTCTAGGATGCTTAAAGGCCTCATATTAATTGTGGAATTTTGCTAGACTCAAATATCTAATGTGTGAATGGGTTTAAAGCATCAAATGGACCCTTTGAGGAGTTTATGGCCTAAGCAAGAGAGCTTATGGCCATAAGCTCCTATACACTCATTCTTTTGGTGTTTTAAGGGCTTAAGTGGTAGAGGGTAAATTCCTAAGCATTTTTCCAAGTCAAATGGGGAGTTTAGGGCACCAATTAACCCCTTTATAGGAGTTTGCGGCCCAGGTACCCTTCGATGAGGGTTTTACAGCCATGAACTCCTTATGGAGTTGTTTTAATTGCATTTAAGGTCCCTAGCTTGTTGTTGGTCATTTCTAGAATTTAATCCAAGGCCATTGGTGTGTTTAAGGGCATTTTTAACACACAAATATGAATTTACTCCCCATGAAGAGGATTTTATGGCACAAGAGTGTTCTTGGGTAGTAAACTCATGTTTACTCCCCGAAATGCTAGTTCAAGGTGTTCTAAGTCCGATTCTATAAGCCTATAAGTCATATCTAAGCCTTAGGGACAATTTGGAGGGGTTTTGGGGCTTAGAAACCCCATTAAGTGGTGTTCACGGCCCAAGAGTGTTCTTGGACCGTAAACTCATGATTTTGTCCCTATTTTATGTTTTAAACTCGAATTTGTACGCTAGATAAGTTATACAACAAGTTAGGATAGGTGGCTTACTCGTTTGGGGCTCGAAACGGATGATTTTTGGCTCGAAATTAAGTTGTGGAGAGAGAGAGTGGCGAGAGTGTAAAAAGTCTCCAATGGACTCCACTCACCCTTATATAGGGGTTGGAGTCAGGGCTCAGTGGAATTCTACCCGATACTGTCGTTATATGGGGCTTTTGGTCGCACCCGATTTAGTGGTCGTAATAATAAAAACTGACTTTTTCCAAGTGAATGGAAATGCAACTTAAGTGTTTTTATTTACTTTATTATGACTATAACGACCTAATATATATATATATAAATAAGACATTTATTTATTTGACGACCTTAAATTAACGGAACTTTTATAAAATGGGATATTCCGTTAACGGTAACGGGGAAATGTAACGGAACAAACTTGGGTTGTCACATCATCCCCCCGTTAGAGGGAATTTCGTCCCGAAATTTAGGTCTAGGCAAGGTAGTAGGTATAGATGATAGAAGCAAGAGGGTATTTCCTATTCTGTTTGTCCTCGCATTCCCAAGTGAACTCTGGTATGTGTTTGTCATTCCAACAGACCTTCACGTACGGGATGCGGAATCTATCTCGTGTAGTTAGTGGGTTCTGACTGGTGTATCTACGAGGTTAGGGTTCTCAATGGTTTCTATCAATATGAGTGGGGTACAAAGAGTGACGTCGGGTAATCGTATATCAAATCTAAGAAGTGGATCGATCGGGTGTGAAACTTGTGAAATATCCGAAAGTAGTAATGGTATGACGAGGGTTGGACCAATCTCCGTAAAGGATCTCGGATGGTCCTAAGCTCTCGGGAAGGTAGAGCTTTTCAGTACTTAGAACATAGTGTACTTCTATGGCAAGATCATCACTGGCGTGATCGCTATTCCGAAGTTCGTAGCGTTCTCTCTCATACTGGTAGTGTAGTTCATCCGGTTTGGTTCTTAGGAAACTCGGGTTGTCCTTGGTTTCTCGTTTCCTGTCAATTGGCTTTTAGAGACTTTCTAGATCGTCGGATGGGTTGCGTATCTATGGTTATCTGTCTGCTGTAGGGTGTCTATCTCAAGCTCATGCAAAATGAACTTGCACTAACGATTCTTGAGATACGGAAACCCTTAGGGTCGGGGAGATAGGGTTTCACCGGACAAGTGTTGGACTATCTCTGGATGTGGTTCTACTATTTCTGGGCAAGATAGTATTCGTGGAACACCTAATAGTCCAATTAATCTCTAAGAATTTGGTTTTCTCTAGTGCGGAAAGCGCCTGTTCCTGCATGCAATCTCGACTAACCAAGGCTGGTGTCAAGTCTATAATCTCTTTGGGATCTGGGTCATGAGGCTTAACGCAACAACTTGCGCACCTTGATCAAGTATTCTTGGCTGCTGAGGTTATCCTGTGGTTCTCGATATTCTAGTGTTCACTTCGGAGAATGAAGTCTATCGTCTACAGGGCGACGACGATTTCCTCCATGCGAGGGGGCGGAGGATCCTAGGCATTACTTGTCTGTAACGGGGTTGACGAAGTGCCTAAGTAGTGCGAGCATCTACTGCAACTACTCTTCCTAAGGTTCTGAGTTTTCTCGGTCTAGGTCAAATCTAGTGAGTATAGGGTTCCATTACTCGGACATTAATCTCTTTACTAACTGAGGGTGTTAGTTATCATGTGAGCTTAACTGGTATGACAACAAATTTCGGATTTGTGGTCATTATAGTAGCTCAGCCCGCAGTGGTTCTCTTGACTCTAGCTCCTATTTTATGGAATAGGATGAAGGGTCTTTCTAGGGAATCTACTAGGTATGCTTAGGGTGGTTATCGTCTTCCGGAATTGCATGCAGTGTCTTTCGCTTCGGTTTCCATATGACTAAAAAGGGTCGGTCAACAGCGCTCGGTACCCTTCTCTTGGGTACTTCGGAAGGTTTGAGATAAGAGGGACGACTGACGGATCGCATTAGGTTTGATTATTTGTATTATGTTTAGGTTCGGAAGAACCTTTATTTGCCGATATGGCTACGGTGAAAGTTCTTTTTACACAACACTAGGGACGTACACATGGCTGCACTACATCAAACCATGACCGATAGAGTCGACGCGGAAATATAGAGGGTCCTAAGTGTTTATGAGTAGAGTACCTTTTCATGAATGGATTCTCACAAGGCATTTCTATAGTCGCCTAACATATACTAGTCATGTATAGTTAAGGTGGGGAGGACTGTTGACTGAGCGACTCCGCCCTAAATCCACAACCAAACAAGGAACAGGAAATGAGGCGGCATTCACTCACTCTAGGTCTATCCATCTTAACTATACATGGTCGTAACATATATGTTTAGCCATTATAGTTTTACCTGATGAATTTTAAATTTTATAACAGTGCTGCAACTTTCGCCTTACTGAGAAAATATTTCCATTTGAATTAGTCTTTTAATGTTTTCAGTTAGTTATCAGAGATCGAGAGACGTACCAAAAATCTACCGGGTTTCTTGATGTTTCTCCTTAAGCAGTAGAGTTAGGCTCCTCTTGTGTCTTTGTTGTTTCCTTCTGTTGGGCAATCCTTCTTAAAGTGTCCAATCTCACCACATAGACGGCAAACTGGATTGGCCGCCAAATTGGTGGTTGATGTAATGAACTCAACCGGGGTTCTACAGACGCGAGCAGTATGCCCCAACATGTGGCACCTAGTACAATAGAGTTCTTGACATATACCATGATGATGGTAGCTGCACTTGCTGCAGTGGGGAAGGTTTCCTAGGTAGGGTCTTCTTGAAATAGGGATGGAAGAGTTGGCAGGGATATTTACTGTCTCAGCTTGTTTCCCTTCGGAAGGTCCTTGAGCCGAGGTACATCCCTCCTCGATCTTGATCTTTCTCTTCAGCGGGTTTGAGTGGGATTCTTGGGTGGCTGGGTATACAGAGTTTTGTTGTTGCTGTCCATTCGTGGGATCGGAATTCTCAATAGGGCTCTTGCTAACATTGGCGTTGTTAGCACTCAGTTGAGCCATGACAGCTGCTACGGCTGCTGAGACTGCAGCTTGGAATGTAGCTTCATCGGATAAGAGAGTAGGTTTCTTGATTGTGGACTGGTTACGCTTCTTCGGGGGCATGGTTTTCCTACACGGAAAGGAACACAAG
Organism: Lactuca saligna; assembly: GCF_052625555.1. Taxonomy (NCBI): domain Eukaryota; kingdom Viridiplantae; phylum Streptophyta; class Magnoliopsida; order Asterales; family Asteraceae; genus Lactuca; species Lactuca saligna. Next base: position 185,018,801 of record NC_136423.1, read on the forward strand.
ATAATGAGAGACGACGGCTAACCCTGGACATATCTATCCTGATTGTATTAGGCATAAATTTTTCCCATGCCTCAGGTACTGGTTGTCTGAGTGTCGACCTACATCCCTATGATGTAGTCCTGGTGTACAAGGTAGGAGTATGGGTATCGGAAAGGCCATAAGATGCGAGTCGTTCTTACTAAGTTACCTTTATACTAGGAAAGGTTTCACTCTCCGACGTGGAGAGATTTGAGAACCGTTTGGAACAAAAACCGCAGGAAGAGAGGCTCATGAAGACTTATGGCTAAACAACCTCAACAGAGGTGTGGGGATCCGCTCTATGCGTATTACTGGCAACGGGAACAAGGCGATTTACCTAACACATAGCGTGAGTAGTGTAACCACTAACTCACTAAATTGTATTATTTTAAGGGTGTATTAGCGCGACGAACATGTGGGTAAGATTATTCTTGGGTTCCATGTACTGGCTCCCTTTGTCTGCCTCGTATCTTTGACTGGAACCGTCGTTGGTTTCCTTCAGGTAGTTACCTAGGGTTCTCTTCTCGTATGGACATATTGAATTTCTACTCCGTCTTACTTCCGAATCCGACTCTGGGTGTCATCACTTCATGATGGATGACTGTAAATCTCGAAAGTTTAGGCGAATCTCTCACCGATGTCCCTAAAAGATATAGGCACTCGGTGAATGCAATAGTCTCGACCTAGTTCATTCGTTCCGAGTTGGAAATCTTCTCAATGAACTTCTTCGGGGTCGGAATCAACTCTTCTATCGAGTACTGAAGTGGGTAGGGTTTTCTACAGGGTTCGTGCGAGAATGGAAATGTCTAAAGAATCCTAAAAGATTATTAACATTTCGCTTAGTGATCCATATTAAGTCCTGCTACGATTGCATAGAGTATACAAATCATATATAACTTAGATCCGATAGGCCTTCGAATATGTGATACTACTCTAGATCCACATCCCAACGAGGAAAAGGAAATAGGGCGAAACCACGCATTCTTAGCCTATGGGATCCTTATTATATATAACCGTGGGAGTATACTCTATGTAATTGTAGGTATATCAATGAGGATCTTTTTAGTTCTTCACACAAGGTTAGTTATGGATCCTAAAATAACCCTATGGTATTTTAATTCTTGTTTGTTTCTTATCTTCTGATTATGATTCTGGGATTAGTGTGAGTCTTTTAATGTTCCAAAATACTCCTATAGTATTTTAACTTTATGTTTGGCTCTAGCATTCCTAGTTGGTAAGTTTCAGACTCGTTGCAACACCACTATCACTCCCAAGCACACGTTCATCGCATCTCAAATAAATGTAGTTGATCAGGTTACATTTATTCCAGCTTACGATTACATAACTGCCCGAGTTAAACGGCAATGCTCAACATCCCAAGACTTTTATTCTTGTTCTTCTTGTGATACTAGTGTTCAAGTGTTTTGATACTGGATGTTCTTATACTTTGGTAAAATATGGTTATATTTTAAATTATAATTCTTGGTCAGAGTGTTTTATCCCTATGTATTTATAGGCTGTATATCTTTTATGAATTGATATACTTAGCTCACTATAAACAATGCTCTGATACCAATCTGTCACACCCCAAAACCGGAACGACGAAAACATTCTGGGGTGGATGACGTCATGTCAAGTATCACAACACATGCATTATAGTAATCAAAGTACAACAACACATTGCATTAATAGTAATAGTTTTACATGGTTTGCATTACATTGTATCAAAGTAATACAAGCAAATATAATATGTACGACACGGTACTAAGCTATCTTCATCAACAGCTCTGGGGATGTACCTGTCTAATGCTGACCTGAGAATACAAGTTATTTGAAAAGCGAGTATCAACATTTTTACAAATGCTGGTGAGTTCATAAGTATTTAGTGTCATTTTAATCAAATAACTTTAATAAAAGTGATAGTTTTAGAGTATCCATTTCATTAGTGTCCTTTCCAGAAAATCCTATATTTTCTTCAATAAAAGCAGTCTTCTACCAAGACTGGATGGAGTGAGGTGGTAAAAAGTAGTATTCCCTTAATCGCTATCATTATTAAAATACAGAATTTGATTATTAAAGAAAGCAAGAGAAATCAGGGAACTAACATATGCCTCAACAGTGAGGACTGCTAACTAAGGCAAAGGAATCATAGACTCCAGGAGAGTATCGAACGAACAACACGCCAGGCTCAGTCTAACCAAAAGGATATACAGACCCCAGACGGTACCAAATGAAAGATACATGTGGTAAGGTCTAAAACAGAGAATACAGACCGCAGACAATATCAAATGAAAGATACAACTTGCAAGGTCAAAAACAGTGTGACTCTGAGAATGAGTTTCCAGCATACAGTGTAAATTGTTGGTGAAATACCATTACCTTAAGGCCATGAATTATAAGGTAACCCGGGATACTCGGAACCATACTGACCAGAGTACCAGACGTCCTACAAGCATCTATAAAATATGACATTTGTCACCCGTTGGCTTGGTAGGCCATGTACTATAGCTAGCAGTCAGGGTGCGGGGGTGTCAATCCCGTATAGATCTATACACACAATGTCCGTTCTCCCTATAGGAGACTCTGGTTACCAACTTGACGATGGAGAAGGCCGTATCCCGAAGATGCATCCCAAATAGTGGGTAGTGACTTACAAATAATGGGTAGTGACTTCCAAATAGTGGGTAGTGAACTAGAGGTAGAGACTCATAACTGAACTGACTAGAGTAAACCTTATACGTGTATGCTCGTATACATGATATATAGCTAATGAATCAAACGACCTTCGGACGGACATCCGATCCCACCAGGCCACATCTCAACGAAGAAAAGGAAATATGGTGGAGAAGCCTTCCTAAGTCCTTCAATCATTATTTATATGCATCTATACAAGCACAGGCATACATCTAACTACGCTTGAGTGTGTAACAAGTGGAAACATATCGTGAAGTATAACCAGATCGTGATGTAAAACCGAATCGTGTGGAATAACCGAATCGTGAAGCATAAGTGTACAGTGTGGAATAACCCAATCGTGAAGTATAAGCGTACCAAATATAAGTGTATCACGAAGTAGAAGCGACGACAAGTGAAGTAAGAGCATCTATCAGGGATAAGCGACTACAAGTATAAGCGAAATAGAGACAATAACAGGTATAAACGCATCACGAAGTGAAAACGTTATCAAGTAGGAGTTTAAACTAGAAGGAGTATCAAAACATGGAAGAAAACCTTTTTTCTTGAGAAAATCCCGACTTGGTGTCCTTTGGTAAAATAAGTTTGAAAAACCTTTAGAAATTCCTTGGAAACTTTTCATAAACCAGTTTAAATTGTCTTTTGATAAAACAGTATAAGTAAGAGTTTGAACAAGTGAAAGCCTTTTTAGAAAACCATTTATAGTATCCTACTTGGTAAAACAGTTTACAGTGTGGTAAATCCTTGTGCATGCGGCTTATCAATCACATGTGGTTGATATGATAACTGACATGCTTAACTGCATGCGGCTTATCAATCTCTCAAGTCATCCTCTTGCATTGGGTGTTTGTGACTCCATTAGAGTTGCAATACTTGGGGTACTAGGCTTTCAAAGGTCAAGGATTGTTATTGCCACATAATAAGTGATGTAAGGTTCCTAACCCTAATCATTTGTCCATTTTGAAATTAGTATGCTATATATTAGGGTTTATGCTTTGGATGATTATTTGCATGTATAACTTGAGAAAAACCTAGATCCAAAGCATTAGGGTTGCAAGTACACCATAGGAATGTTTTAGTGCTCAAAACCCATCAATAAGGTAATGATAGTGGGTGTTCTTGGTCATAAAATGAGAAAGAGATGGAGGGTGGTTTTAGAGAGAGATAGGGATCTTTAGAGATAGATAAGAGGAGTTGAAGATTGTGGTGTGATTTTTTAGGTGATATGAGCTTCCTTTTAAAGCTAGGAATGCACACTCATAAGCTTTGAAGTGTCATGCTTCCAAATAGTTTTTGTACCTTTTGGTGAAACTTGTACACAAAGAAGAAGAGAGGGGAAGAAGAAAAGTGCGGAAGAAGTAAAAGACCAACAAAATCTGATTTTTTAGCTTCTAGAATCATATGTGGGTCCCACATGGGGTTATACCCCCATTAAATGCCCAAAAACAGACAAACTAGGTGCGTAGGGATCCATGCATAGAATCTTTTTCGAAAGTAACAATATATAGATTTTAATTCAAGGATTATGGAACATCAAACAGATTAAATTTTGGAGTTACGGTACACTGGAAAACTGTGTTCGAAGTTTTGTGTCTAAACGGCTCACGGTGTTCGTTTTCGTGACTTTTGTAAATGTTTTTGGTAAAAGTAAATCGAGTGTGAATTTAAATAATAGACTATAGCCTGAGTCCAAAAACTTTCACATAAATCCCATCAACAAAGCGTAAGTGCCTCAACGGATCGATTCAGTTTTACGCGATTAAAGAAAAATAGTGTTTTATTGTCTATTTTCTTGAAATTGTCGTATCTTTTGCACACGAACTCCATTTTGGACATTCTTTATATTTTCAGAACAGGGGAACATGTATTATAATATTTTAATGTTTGTTTTGCTCAAAACTTCTTAATGTAAATTCCAGTTTTTTAAACGCATTAATTTGCCTTGTCGTTTAAGTGGTTTGATTCGGTTGACGGTTTACACATTTGGAAATAAGGTATCATTTGACATCATAAAATAACTGAAATAAATTTGTTTATTTTACTTCAGATGAACTAAAACTCAATAAGTCAGATTATCACGTGATTCACGGTAAAATTGGTCGGCTATAATTTTTGCTCTAAATTTTGGGATGTCACGTCATTCTTCAATCAACTCCTTTATATGAGTTGGTTCTTTCTTTTTCATTGGTCCTTGAGAATAAAGGAGTTGTTGTTGTAGCATTCACCCCGTCAAAAAAAGATAGACACATCTTGTTGCACATTGAGATAGTGTTCGGGACAATTCCTTAGCATGCCTTTGTTCCTCTACCAGTATTCAAACAAAGACTCACCATCATTTTGTTGGAAACTTGATATCTTCGTTTTGATCTTTGCATCTCATGTGAAGGTTACTGGAAGTATTCATAGTAACACTTCTTCTTGCAAGACATTTGGAACATTGAAGTAATCTGCAATGTCCTTGACTTCATCGATGTGCCTAAACGTGTCTTCATGATCTTTTCTGGAAAACAATAAGTCCTCGAGCATTCCTATAATGTGTACCTTGAGCTCAAAGTTGGTTTCAGCTGGGATTTCTAGTGGAGCAAGGTCTATCCCTTGGTCATTGCACACTTGTTTCTTGTATACCTCCATAGTCATCCGCGTGATATCTTCCATCTCCTCTTGCTTGCTTTTGATATAGTTTTCAGAAATGCCTTTGGCTTATATTTGAGGCTTGTACCTAATTCCCTTTTTGTTAGGAGTCTTTTCAAAGGTTTCAAAGTTGTCGTTTTGAAACATATTACTTGATTCTCCCACCTTATGGCGCCTGGTTCCCGGTATGTATTTAAATTACAATGTACTCATTTTTATAGAGCAACTCGATGAGTTGGAAGCCTTAGACTCGTCGAGTAAAGATGATATGGAGCGCTTATTTTGAGAAACCTACTCGTCAATTTGGGAAGAATCAACTCGATGAGTAGGCTGGCATAAATGAAACCCTAATTTTCGGGGTTTACACCCTCTTTAAACAACTTAAGTTCTAGGGTTTGGCCTCAATTCCAGCCTCCACTATCCTAACCCTAAATCTTGAAACCCTAAAGCCATTTGAGTGTTTGTGAGGCATTTTGAGTGTTCTTGGTGTGTGTTTGAAGCCATTGGAAGAAGAAGAAGCTTGGAGACACACGAAGGAGCTACTAGATCCAGAATCCTTGCCTCATCTACAACACTTTTCTGGTATAAAGCTTGAACCTTGCCTTATGGCTATCTAGATCTTCATCCTAGAGTTCTGATGTGTGTGAAACTAACTAGTTTTAATCCTACTTTTTATTAATAAATTAAGCACACAAAGGCAGTGAACCTGTCTTTTAGTGGTATAGTTGGATAAGTAGGGTGTCGAACTCAGGGAACGAAAATTAATCTAATAACTAATTTTAACTAAGCAAATAATAAAAGTAAAAGGGATTTTCTCTATTTTTACAAGACTAGAAACTTAAACATAGCAATTAAAACAATTAACTAACTAAACAATTAAAGCAAATGATAAATTCACCAAATTTATTAAAGGGTTTCTGTTTAGGTTCAACTAATTCACTCCTATGCTTATTTTAATGATAAATTAATTATTATTGGTTACCAACTATAGTGGTTAGGTTCATGGTCATTACTCCTAACCCTTAGACAATTAATCAATTCAAGTAGTGGCCAATTGTTTAAACTAACTAATTCCCTAGTTCAATTATTTGGATTAAATAAGATTTGTAATTGGTTAATCAAGTTGGTGTTTTAATTAACCTCTTTTTTGTTGGTTTCTCAAACAAGCTCACACATTAATTTACCTATTCTCTAATTAATCTTAATTTCCTATTCATTACTCTTAAGCATATGATCAAGTGTTCACATAACATATGAGGTTAATAATCAAGAGATGTTCATGCAGCTTAATTACCTTCCAATTAACAGAAAATAGTTGTCATTAATGCATAAGGTTCTTTAACAAACTTAATTTAATAAAATCACCAAATAATAATCAATCAAAAAGTATATTATAAACCATAGGAGTAAGTTAGTCTTCCCCAACAGAAACAAAATGAATTTAGTTCATAGTCATGATAAAAACAAACTCATAAGTAGATCTAACTAAGCTAAACATACTTAATTCCTAAAGCTAAGTGGAATGATTAACCTAATTGCCTTGATTCTTCCAAGGATTAAAGATTAGGGTTCCTTAGCTCCTCCAAGGGTTCTTTTTCGCAGGTTCAGCTCTCAAAATCACCAAAAGTCTTTTCCACTCGGATACTGGTTTGGTATTTATAATTATCTCAAAATAGGAAGTACTCGGCGAGTAGCAGACCCAACTTGCCGAGTAGGTGCTAGTTATCCGTCTCAAATCAGGAGTCTTGACTTATCTTCTGGAATATTCTCTTGTACTCACCGAGTAGGAAAGCTTTTGTCCCTCATTCTTCATTCTTTGGTCTCAAATTGCTTCCCCTTGTTCCCTTTTACTCCCAAGCATGTCTTTTGGACTGAAAACAAAATTTAAACATTATTAAGTACCTTTTGTCCACATTATACACATAATTAGTTAAAAATGAATAAAAATGTATGCTAAATAATTAACTAATTATGCGCATATCAAGTTCTTTGCTTGTTTTGTTCCAAATGATATGGTTCTTGAGAGTTGGACATCCTAAATGGAAAGCACTTCAGATTTAGAGTCTTGAAGGACTTTCATGGCATAAAGGTGATAAGTTTATGGCTATAGAAGTCCCATGCAACTTTAAACCATCATTTTCGCCTTTTAAGCTTCCTCTAGCCTTGCATGTGATTAAAGTTGGGAACTTTACATGACCTTTCAACCTTAAAGATCCAGATATGTATGACCTGTATCTGAAGATTAGTGGGTTAATGCATTATGTGAGATTGGCAGACTGAGGACTCGACGAGTCCATAAGGGGACTCGGCGAGTTGGTTTGGGCTTGTCCCGATTCTGTTGAAAAAGGAGGAACTCGACGAGTTCATAAGGGAAACTCGACGAGTTGATTCGAAATATCATGATTTTTAGGTTTATGGGAACTCATCGAGTTGATGGATAACTCGAAGAGTAGAGTCAACTTGGAGCGTTTGACTTTGACGTTGACTTTGATGTTAACTTTTACTTTGACTATGACTTAGACCAAAGATGACCCTTAAGGGTTTATGGATATGAAATGGTATCTAAGAGGTTGTTGTGGTTTAGGGGTTGAGTAAAGTTGGTTCCAGAGCAGAGACGTTTCAACTATCATCTAATATTTGAGGTGAGTTCCTTCCAGTTTCAACGGGTCAAAGGCACCAATGGAGTGGATGAGGCAAGGTTCAAGCTTTATACCAGAAATGTGTCGTACACAACCTGATACCGGGTGAGGAGTGATGCCGGATTTGATCTAATGTCGGGTGAGGCCCGATGAAGGGCAGGGCCCACTATATGTGATTATATGTATGGTATATGATAGTTTAGGGAGACTCACTAAGCTTCATGCTTATGGTTTTCTATTATGGTTTCAGGTTCTTCTGGTAGCAAGGGGAAGAGCTCGGGATGACTGCATTGCATACACCATGACGTTTAGCCTGGGATGTTACTATGACGTTTTTGATATGATACTCTGATTGTGATGCTTGAATACCTTGACTTGTTTTGACAGAATGATTTGATAACTATGGTTTTATTTAATAATTAAAAATGAAATTTTTGGTACCATATTTTGTGTATGTTACACTCCTTTTTTTGTTTTTATTTTTGTGGAATGCAGATTCGGGGCCTTCAAGCAGTGACACAATTGGAAACTTAGAGCCTCGGGTCATATATCATTGAAACGAAACAGAAAAGAAACGCGCAAAACGAATAAAAATAAAATAAATTAAAAAATGGAAACTATTTGCACAGTGTCCACGTCGTGGCTATGCATGACCACGACATGGGGAGCTATAAAACAGAAAAATATTAAATAAAAAACATAGCAATAAATTTACTTTAGATGTAATAAATTCCACAAAAGGATCAATAACTATAAGCAGAATATTATCAGCTAATTAATAAAACCGTTCCTCGGCAACGGTGCTAAAAACTTGATACAAATTTCATATACCAATTATTAATTTATAAACCAACTATCTAATCTATCTAATGCATTATGTAGTGTACCTAATTAATTAGTAATATAGAAAGAAAGTATGGTGTCAAACACAAGGGGAACGAGAATGATTAAAAGATCATTTATCTACTAAAGTTAACTAAAATTAAAAGCAATTAAATAAAGGTTTTTCTCTGGTTTTACAAGTCCAACTTACTTAAAAGCAGTTATCACAAAAAACGATTAAATTAACAAAAATCAATTCAAATTAAGGTTTAAAGCAAGATATTAAAGAGACTTCCATTTAGATATGATTCACACTACTCCTATGGTTGATTTCTTGGAAAGTGCAATGGATTAAGTTGTTTGTTACATACCAATTCCTAAGTTTATTACACATTATGATTAAAAGAATAATCATTTAGTAAACTCATTCATTCATACGTTGATCAGGTCACCAAATAAATAAGAATACTAGTATTAATTTTGAGTTATGCTAGACTTGAAATAAAGATTGACATTAATTTATAATAACATCGGTTAAACAAATTAATGATCATCACATATTAGCTTCCACAATTCTATTTAAACCTAGGTTTATGATTAAAACACTAGTATTACAACCTTGATGGTCACAAATTCATAAGATTCAAGTTTACCAAATGAAAATGATAATCTAATTCAAAAAAACTCACCAATAAATAGAAAAAGTAGTTATCGAAAACACAAAAGGGTCTTTAACAAGCTATCATAACAAATAAGCATCTAGCAACAATCCAAAATCCAATAAATCAACACATAGTTATAATGATCCTCTACTCTAAACAGAAGTTAGGGTTTATTGCCCATGATTACTAGAAATAAACACTTAAATTTGAAGTTCACGATGGAAATTTGTAACATCGCGATGATGAGGTACTTCTAATTTTAACCCTATAATTCATTTATATTGCACTTTGGTCCCTAAGTTCAAGAAATGTATGCAAAAAGCGCCCTAGTGGCATTTTCGTAATTCGCCTTGGGGGATTACGTCTTGCGTACGTGTGTACACTAAGCGTACTAGGGCACACCCTAGCACGCTAGGCGTACATCGGTGTATGCGGGGCATACTTGCTAAATGTGGAAACCCTAATTTCTAGGGTTTGGCTCGTACTTAAGCACTCTTACGGCCTCATTTCCTTCACCTCATCTGCCTACAATCCTTTCATAGCCATTTCATGATTAGAATGTGTGTTTTTTTTATGCCTTAGAAGAAGAAGAAGAAGAAGAAGAAGAAGAAGAAGAAGAAGAATAAGAAGATAGGAAGTCAAGCTCATATTGGAGGAGTGAAGCACTTGGATCTCGGATTTCTACATCATTTGCAACCTTCTTAAAGTATAAAGCTTGCAACTTTATCCCTCTATCAGTTAGATCTAGTTTTGGATGTTTTAAGGATGCTTTTTGGTCCCAAAATGTTAGGTCTTGAGCATAGCATGTTCTTTATTTATTAAGTCACATTTCCATATGTTAGTAGAGTATTTGAGCCATAAAAATGGAGTCCCAATGGTTGATTCTATCCCATGCATGTTGTAGAGTGTCTCAAGGAATTAAGATGTTGGGTTTTCATGGATTAAGCACTTATTGAGCATACAAGGTCATAAAGTTGAAAAGTTTATGACTCCAAACAACTTTTGGACCTTGGATATGCTTTTGGACCTGTTAAAACATTGTATTAAGCACTTAATAGAGGAAAAATGGAGTTTAGGGGTTACGTTGTGCGTACCTGGTCGTATGCCTAACGTACGCAGTCAATAACCCTGTTTTGATCAAGAGGAAGAGTACGAATAACATACCTCCAGAGTACGCCCCGTGTACGATTGTTAAGTTCACTTGGTTGGGTTGATTCTGTTGGGTTGACTCTGTTGAATTATGGATTTTACTGTTGAACTAGTAGCAGTGATTTGAATTATGGAGGTATGGATTTTACTGCTACTAAGATATTCTAATCACTGCTATTAATAACATACCTCCAGAGTTCGTTCCATGGACTCGTTGAGTCCACTCATGGACTCGTCGAGTCCACTCATGGACTCGACGAGTTCGTTCAATGCTCACACTCAAATGACCTTCTGAGGTCAGAGCTGTTCCTCTAATCCATAGATCTAATCTTCCCAAGCTCAATAATCACGTAAAGGTTCGAACTTGATGCTCATGCAACGTTCAAGTGACACTAATTGATGATTTAGCCCCAAATACAACATCCTAAGTCCATTTCTTCCACAACTCCTTATAAAGCAAGATGGAATAGGTTCTCTGGACCACTATGGATCCAAATGTGATGTCTAAACATGATAAGGTACCATATTCCTAACAAATCAACCCAATAAAGGGTATAGAAAATCCTAGATCCTTGAATTCTTTAATAAAATAGAAAAAAGGATTGATATGCTACCTCAAGGATGATGTCCTTTGCTTGCAATGCACAAATAAGCAACCTCCTTGGCCTCCTCTAAGCTGGAATCAATTTCTTCTAGCAAAACAAACCCACAAAGGTCCAATAATAGCTTCTTCTCTCTCACAAACACTCAAGAACTATAAGGGTTTCTCTCAATGGTCTGGTAGCCGCAAATGGTGGCTATAAGGGTCCTTAAATAGGTCCCAAACCCGAGAAATTAGGTTTTCATTAAACAGCGTGGACTCGCCGAGTCCACATATGGACTCGCCGAGTCCTCCATTAAATCAGACCAACACATGCGCCATCCCACTCGGCGAGTCTGAGCACCTACTCGCCGAGTCCCTCCCTAATATTTGATATAAATAATTAAAATGAGATACCTGGGAATCCGGATGTTACAGAAAGCGGCTTTTGAAAGCTACAATTGCTAATCAGCATCTGAAGTTGTACTTGCAATAATAGTTATTAGACTTATCCAAGTGGGAGACTATTGGATTAGGTGTCTAAGCCCATAACTATTATTGGTATGTACTTGACCCGATTATAAGTTTGGTCCTTTTGGGTTGCCTTTACTCATGCAACTTGATAGGATGACAAGAGGAGAGAGAGTAGAATTTATTATGTGAATAATAAATTGGTACTCAAAATGGTTTTATTAATATATTGCAAGATTAATATATTATTTGGAAATCATATTATTTAATTAGTATTGATCAAAAATTAATTTGGTGATCAAAAGATACTAATTAAACAATTGGGGACTGATATTGCAATTATTTAATAATTGTAATTTGGGTTGTGAAATACTTATATATGGGATGGACGAATTCTACTGGAAGCCCATAAGGAATTCGTCCAAAGGACCTTCTGGAAGGGTTCCATGGATTGCTTAAGGCCTAAGCAGTCATATTAGGGTTTCCATTTAAAACCCTATCAACCACAAGTATAAATAGACGCCATACAAAGGGATTTTCTTCCCATGCTTTTGTGAAACCCTATGTGTCACACCCCAAAACCGGAACGGCGGAAGCGTTCTGGGGTGGATGACGTCATGTCAAGTATCACAACACATGCATTATAATAATCAAAGTACAACAACACATTGCATTAATAGTAATAGTTTTACATGGTTTACATTACACTGTATCAAAGTAATACAAGCAAATATAATAAGTACGGCATGGTACTAAGCTATCTTCATCAACAGCTCCGGGGAAGTACCTGTCTAATGCTGACCTGAGAATACAAGTTATTTGAAAAGCGAGTATCAACATTTTTCCAAATGCTGGTGAGTTCATAAGTATTTAGTGTCATTTTAATCAAATAACTTTAATAAAAGTGATAGTTTTAGAGTATCCATTTCATTAGTGTCCTTTTCAGAAAATCCTATATTTTCTTTAATAAAAGCAGTCTTCTACCAAGAGTGGACGGAGTGAGGTGGTAAAAAGTAGTTTTCCCTTAATTGCTATCATTATCAAAATACAGAATCTGATTATTAAAGAAAGAAAGAGAAATCAGGGAACTAACATATGCCTCAGCAGTGAGGACTGCTGACTAAGGAAAAGGAATCATAGACTCCAGGAAAGTATCGAACGAGCAACACCACCGGCTCAGTCTAACCAAAAGGAGATACAGATCCCAAATGGTACCAAATGAAAGATACCGCTGGTAAGGTCTAAAACAGAGAATACAGACCGCAGAAAGTATCAAATGAAAGATACAACTTGCAAGGTCAAAAACAGTGTGACTCTGAGAATGAGTTTCCAGCATACAGTGTAAATTGCTGGTGAAATACCATTACCTTAAGGCCATGAATTATAAGGTAACCCAGGATACTCGTAACCATACTGACTAGAGTACCAGACGCCCTACAAGCGTCTATAAAACATGACATTTGTCGCCGGTTGGCTTGGTAGGACATGGACTGTTGCTAGCAGTCAAGGTGCGGGGGTGTCAATCCCGTATAGATCTATACACACAATGTCCGCTCTCCCTACAGGCGACAGAGAAGGCCGTGTCCCGAAGATGCATCCCAAATAGTGGGTAGTGACTTCCAAATAGTGGGTAGTGACTTCCAAATAGTGGGTAGTGAACTAAAGGTAGAGACTCATAACTGAACTGACTAGAGTAAACCTTATATGTGTATGCTCATATACATGATATATAGCTAATGAATCAAACGACCTTCGGATGGACATCCGATCCCACCAGACCACATCTCAACGAAGAAAAGGAAATAGGGCGGAGAAGCCTTCCTAAGTCCTTCAATCATTATTTATATGCATCTATACAAGCACAGGCATACATCTAACTACGCTTGAGTGTGTAACAAGTGGAAAGATATCGTGAAGTATAACCAGATCGTGATGTAAAACCGAATCGTGTGGAATAACCGAATCGTGAAGCATAAGTGTACAGTGTGGAATAACCCAATCGTGAAGTATAAGCGTACCAAATATAAGTGTATCACGAAGTAGAAGCGACGACAAGTGAAGTAAGAGCGTCTATCAGGTATAAGCGACTACAAGTATAAGCGAAATAGAGGCAATAACAGGTATAAACGCATCACGAAGTGAAAACGTTATCAAGTAGGAGTTTAAACTAGAAGGAGTATCAAAACATGGAAGAAAACCTTTTTTCTTGAGAAAATCCCGACTTGGTGTCCTTTGGTAAAATAAGTTTGAAAAACCTTTAGAAATTCCTTGGAAACTTTTCATAAACCAGTTTAAATTGTCTTTTGATAAAACAGTATAAGTAAGAGTTTAAACAAGTGAAAGCCTTTTTAGAAAACCATTTATAGTATCCTACTTGGTAAAACAGTTTACAGTGTGGTAAATCCTTGTGCATGCGGGTTATCAATCACATGTGGTTGATATGATAACTGGCATGTTTAACTTGTATTCCCCCTATAAAACATGTAAAAACATTTAAAAGGTTCATTCAGGGGTATGAACTCACCTGGTGTAAGTGGATCCGACGAAGGTGTCGGTTGGGTGCTCGGTGTCAAGTAAAGACTTGGACACAATTAGAGACCTATTTAACATATGATAACATATGTTCACATACAATTAGTGCATTTAATACTAATTAAACAAGTATACACGCTCTAAGGAGCGGAAAACACTTTAGTTAAGTGTTCGGGGTGCCCCGGGTGACATTTAAGGGCGTGAATGGCTTAGGAATGGAGTTTACTCTCCAAGAGTAAACTCACCTTATGGTGTTTACGGCCCTGGGACTACTCCCATGAGTTTACAGCCGTAAACTCATGGTGAGGGTGTTCTAGGATGCTTAAAGGCCTCATATCAATTATGGAATTTTGCTAGACTCAAATATCCAATGTGTGAATGGGTTTAACGCATCAAATGGACCCTTTGAGGATCTTATGGCCTAAGCAAGAGAGCTTATGGCCATAAGCTCCTATACACTCATTCTTTTGGTGTTTTAAGGGCTTAAGTGGTAGAGGGTAAATTCCTAAGCATTTTTCCAAGTCAAATGGGGAGTTTAGGGCACCAATTAACCCCTTTATAGGAGTTTACAAACTAGGTACCCTTCCATGAGGGGTTTACAGCCGTGAACTCGTTATGTAGTTGTTTTAATTGCATTTAAGGTCCCTAGCTTGTTGTTGGTCGTTTCTAGAATTTAATCCAAGGCCATTGGTGTGTTTAAGGGCATTTTTAACACACAAATATGAGTTTACTCCCCATGAAGAGGAGTTTACGGCCCAAGAGTGTTCTTGGGCAGTAAACTCATGTTTACTCCCCAAAATGCTTGTAAAAGGTGTTCTAATTCCGATTCTATAAGCCTATAAGTCATATCTAAGCCTTAGGAACAATTTGGAGGGGTTTGGGGCTTAGAAACCCCATTAAGTGGTTTTCACGGCGCAAGAGTTTTCTTGGGCCGTAAACTCATGATTTTGTCCCTATTTTATGTTTTAAACTCGAATTTGTACGCTAGATAAGTTATACAACGAGTTAGGATAGGTGGCGTACTCGTTTGGGGCTCAAAACGGATGATTTTTGGCTCGAAATTAAGTTGTGGAGAGAGAGAGTGGGGAGAGTGTAAAAAGTCTCCAATGGACTCCACTCACCCTTATATAGGGGTTGGAGTCGGGGCTCAGTGGAATTCTACCCGATACTGTCGTTATACGGGGCTTTTGGTCGCACCCGATTTAGTGGTCGTAATAATAAAAACTGACTTTTTCCAATTAAATGGAAATGCAACTTAAGTGTTTTTATTTACTTTATTATGACTATAATGACATAATATATATAAATAAATAAGACATTTATTTATTTGATGACCTTAAATTAACAGAACTTTTATAAAATGGGATATTCCGTTAACGGTAACGGGGAAATGTAACGGAACAAACTTGGGTTGTCACATCATCCACCCATTAGAGGGAATTTCGTCCCGAAATTCAGGTCTAGGCAAGGAAGTAGGTATAGTTGATAGAAGAAAGAGGGTATTTCCTATTCTGTTTGTCCTCGCATTCCCAAGTGAACTCTGGTCTGTGTTTGTCCTTCCAACAGACCTTCACGTACGGGATGTGGAATCCATCTTGTGTAGTTAGTGGGTTACGACCGGTGTATCTACGAGGTTAAGGTTCTCAATGGTTTCTATCAAGATAAGTGGGGTACGAAGAGTGACGTAGGGTAATCGTATATCAAGTCTAAGAAGTGGATCGATCGGGTGTGAAACTTGTGAAATATCCGAAAGTAGTAATGGTCTAACGAGGGTTCGACCAATCTCTGTAAAGGATCTCGGACGGTCCTAAGCTCTCGGGAAGGTAGAGCTTTTCAGTACTTAGAACATAGTGTACTTCTATGGCAAGAATCACTGGCTTGATCGCTATTCTGAAGTTCCTAGCGTTCTCTCTCATACTGGTAGTGTAGTGTGACATCCCCAAAATCACGGCCAGAAAAGACCGATTTTGTTTATGCTTTATAAAAATCAGAGTACTTCATTTTATAAAAAGGTTGCGTAATTTGTTCCCAGAAAAACACGATAAATACGTTATTAAAACATTTTCGAAGAAACGTATTTTTTATTCATCTTAAAACGTTTGGGATGTCATCGTTAATACAGAAACATAAGCATAAACAGAACTTACAATTATTTACACTAGTGATCTACATCTCTTTAAATCTCTCAGTGTAATGTCACTTCATATCGCCACCTGTGATGTAAATAAACTGAGTGGGTCAGGTTGGGAAACCTGGTGAGTACATAGGGTTTTCAACCCACAATAATATAGTTATTATGTTTAAACAATCAAACACTCAACCCAATTACCCATCTCCATTATCTTCTTTTAGTCTTCCCTAAAGATATTATCTCAAGGGTCATCTCCTATATCATATTTACTTCTCATCTCCTTACATCGTATTTCCTTATATGATTGTTCCTACGAACTTTACCTAAGGATCATCGCCTACATTGCATAGACAATACTATTTTGGGGATTACTCCCTCAATATGTGTCTAGCAAGAGTTAGGGTATCATCGCATGATTACACAGCCAAAACATCGCCTGGACTTGTAAATCATGATAAGGGTTAGTCTATCATCGCATGAATACGTAGCCACAACATCGCCTGGACTCGTACTTCATAATAAGGGTTAGACTATCATCGCATGAACATGTAGTTACAACATTGCCTGAACTCGTAATTCATCACCTACAGGTTACTAGCCTGTTGGTGTTTCCACGGAGTTGTCTATAATAGTCCGTGGTCACCATCTATACTCTGGTAGATGACTACATCTCCATATTGTCGGACAAGGTTGTAGTATCCTACATCACCGATTCATAATCACCTATCTATCATCACCTTCCTATCATCACCTATCTCTCATTATTTTATTTCATCACTCACCCACTATTTCATCTACCCATGTTTTATCCCAACATATTTGTAGATATAAAATAAATATACAGTTTAAATCATTTAAAACATGTATAAATCATTCATCCAGCATAGACAACAAGTATTCAAACAATATGCACACATAGCACGTAATTTATATTAAAATACTTCATATCTATGTGTAAGATGAAAGGGACTATGCACTCACCTGATAGGTGGTGACTCAACACTCGGACAACGCTTCGATACTCTCAACACAATTTCCTTCGATAAAACCTAGTATCAACACCACTAGGGTTTAGTCTAACGATAACCGCGACTAATTAATAGTATAGCTATTATTATTATTATATAGGCGTTAAATAACACTCAATATAACTCATAATAATAGCCCAAACAATTATTTTAAGGTCCTAATAATGTTACTATAATTAATTAGAAGCTATATTAAAACTAGCGTAGGCATAGCTCACTTACAGCGGGTTTATCGCAAAACCGGGCTTCACTGGAGCAACGTTTCCCGAGCCGAAAGACCCTTTTTCTCGGGACTCCGGGAGCCTTGGGGCTTCCTTCGGGTGCTAGGGGGTTTACCTAGGCTTTTAGGGGGTTAGGGAGGCTTAGAGAGAGAGTTTAGAGAGAGAAAGAAGGGTTTGAAGGTGTGAGAATGAATGGAACCCGGCACCTCTATTTATAGGGGAGAAATATGATGGACTTGTCGAGTCTAAGTCATGAATCATCGAGTTGGTCCATGTGGTGGCCTTCTGGTGGTGCCACGTGTCCAATTCTGGTGGTGCCACGTCACCCCCTATCGCGTATCAGCCTTCAAACTTAGAAAAATCATAACTTTCGCATACGAGCTCCGTTTTCGACGTTCTTTATATCCACACATAGGTAAAATCAATATCTACAACTTTCGTTTAGACTCCATCGGCTAATTCTTGACCAATCTCAAATTTAACAGTAGGAGGCGTTTAGACTGTTAAATGACCGCGAAGAATTCATAACTCCTTCATACGGACTCCGTTTTCATCTGTTTTTTACCGTTGAGTTCCTATTAATGAGATCTTCAACTCTCATTTAGGTCGCGTAAGCCAAAAACTGCTCGAACTAAAATTCGAGTTTCGGGCTGTACACTACTAAGCCGAATCTTAGAAAAATCATAACTTCCTCATATGAAGTCAGATTTGGGCGTTCTTTTTATCGATGCTCTTAGTTTAACATATTCTACGAATTTCATTTAGATCACTAAGGCTAAAAAGTCCTCCATCGTAAATTCACTATTTACGCTTCCCGGTGTCGTGCCGGTTTTGCCGTAAAACTTCGACAGACCATAACTTCTTCGTTATAACTCGGATTTCGGCGTTCTTAATATGTACGGAAACCTTGTGACATATTTTACAACTTGGTTAAGATTATTTATTCTAAATAATCTTTTGTCGAAAAGTCATTTTCGACCCCTATTGCCTCTAAATTGACTAGCCCGGATCTGCGGCTAGACGGCTCGCGGTGTTCGTTTTCGTGACTTTTGTAAATGTTTTTGGTAAAAGTAATTCGAGTGTGAATTTAAATAATAGACTATAGCCTGTGTCCAAAAACTTTCACATAAATCCCGTCAACAATACGTAAGTACCTCAACGGATCGATTCAGTTTTACGCAATTAAAGAAAAATAGTGTTTTATTGTCTATTTTCTTGAAACTGTCGTATCTTTTGCACACGAACTCCATTTTGGACATTCTTTATATTTTCGAATACAGGGGAACATGTATTATAATATTTTAATGTTTGTTTTGCTCAAAACTTCTTAATATAAATTCCAGTTTTTTAAAAGCATTAATTTGCCTTGCCGTTTAAGCGGTTTGATTCGGTTGACAGTTTACACATTTGGAAATAAGGTATCATTTGAAATCATATAATAACTGAAATAAATTTCTTTATTTTACTTCAGATGAACTAAAACTCAATAAGTCAGATTATCACGTGATTCACGGTGAATTGGGCGGCTATAATTTTTGCTCTAAATTCTGGGATGTCACGTCATTCTTTAATAAACTCCTTTATATGAGTTAGTTCTTTCTTTTTCATTGGCCCTTGAGAATAAAGGAGTTGTCGTTGTAGCATTCACCCCGTCAAAAAAAGATAGACACATCTTGTTGCACATTGAGATAGTGTTCGGGACAATTCGTTAGCATGCCTTTGTTCCTCTACCAATATTCAAACAAAGACTCACCATCATTTTGTTGGAAACTTGATATCTTCGTTTTGATCTTTGCATCTCATGTGAAGGTTACTGGAAGCATTCATAGTAACACTTCTTCTTGCAAGACATTTGGAACATTGAAGTAATCTGCAATGTCCTTGACTTCATCGATGTGCCTAAACGTGTCTTCATGATCTTTTCTGGAAAACGATAACTCCTTGAGCATTCCTATAATGTGTACCTTGAGCTCAAAGTTGGTTTCAGCTGGTATTTCTAGTGGAGCAAGGTCTAGCCCTTGGTCATTACACACTTGTTTCTTGTATACCTCCATAGTCATCTGCGTGATATCTTCCATCTCTTCTTGCTTGCTTTTGATATAGTTTTCAGAAATCCCTTTGGCTTATATTTGAGGCTTGTACCTAATTCCCTTTTTGTTAGGAGTCTTTTCAAAGG
The DNA here is from genome assembly GCF_052625555.1 of Lactuca saligna. Lineage (NCBI taxonomy): Eukaryota > Viridiplantae > Streptophyta > Magnoliopsida > Asterales > Asteraceae > Lactuca > Lactuca saligna. The sequence goes on from NC_136423.1 coordinate 185,038,555, forward strand.
TTTCAAAGTTGTCGGTTTGAAACATATTACTTGATTCTCCCACCATATGGCGCCTGGTTCCCGGTATGTATTTAAATTACAATGTACTCATTTTTATAGAGCAACTCGATGGGTTGGAAGCCTTAGACTCGTCGAGTAAAGATGATATGGATCGCTTATTTTGAGAAACCTACTCGTCAAGTTGGGATGAATCAACTCGATGAGTAGGCTGGCAGAAATGAAACCCTAATTTTCGGGGTTTGTACCCTCTTTAAACAACTTAAGTTCTAGGGTTTGGCCTCAATTCCAGCCTCCACTATCCTAACCCTAAATCTTGAAACCCTAAAGCCATTTGAGTGTTTGTGAGGCATTTTGAGTGTTCTTGGTGTGTGTTTGAAGCCATTGGATGAAAAAGAAGCTTGGAGACACACGAAGGATCTACTAGATCTAGAATCCTTGCCTCATCCACGACACTTTTCTGGTATAAAGCTTGAACCTTGCCTTATGGCTATCTGGATTTTCATCCTGGAGTTCTGATGTGTGTGAAACTAACTAGTTTTAATCCTACTTTTTATTAATAAATTAAGCACACAAAGGCAGTGAACCTGTCTTTTAGTGGTATAGTTGGATAAGTAGGGTGTCGAACTCAGGGAACGAAAATTAATCAAATAACTAATTTTAACTAAGCAAGTAATAAAAGTAAAAGGGATTTTCTCTATTTTTACAAGACTAGAAACTTAAACATAGCAATTAAAACAATTAACTAACTAAACAATTAAATCAAATGACAAATTCACCAAATTTATTAAAGGGTTTCTGTTTAGGTTCAACTAATTCACTCCTATGCTTATTTTAATGATAAATTAATTATTATTGGTTACCAACTATAGTGGTTAGGTTCATGTTCATTACTCCTAACCCTTAGACAATTAATCAATTCAAGTAGTGGCCAATTGTTTAAACTAACTAATTCCCTAGTTCAATTATTTGGATTAAATAAGATTTGTAATTGGTTAATCAAGTTGGTGTTTCAATTAACCTCTTGTTTGTTGGTTTCTCAAACAAGCTCACACATTAATTTACCTATTCTCTAATTAATCTTAATTTCATATTCATTACTCTTAAGCATATGATCAAGTGTTCACATAACATATGAGGTTAATAATCAAGATATGTTTATGCAGCTTAATTACCTTCCACTTAACAGAAAATAGTTGTCATTAATGCATAAGGTTCTTTAACAAACTTAATTTAATAAAATCACCAAATAATAATCAATCAAAAAGTATATTATAAACCGTAGGAGTAAGTTAGTCTTCCCCAACAGAAACAAAATGAATTTAGTTCATAGTCATGATAAAAACAAACTCATAAGTAGATCTAACTAAGCTAAACATACTTAATTCCTAAAGCTAAGTTGAATGATTAACCTAATTGCCTTGATTCTTCCAAGGATTAAAGATTAGGGTTCCTTAGCTCCTCCAAGGGTTCTTTTTTGCAGGTTCAGCTCTCATAATCACTAAAAGTCTTTTCCAATCGGATAATGGTTTGGTATTTATAATTATCTCAAAATAGGAAGTACTCGGCGAGTAGCAGACCCAACTTGCCGAGTAGGTGCTAGTTATCCGTCTCAAATCAGGAGTCTTGACTTATCTTCTGGAATATTCTCTTGTACTCACCGAGTAGGAAAGCTTTTGTCCCTCATTCTTCATTCTTTGGTCTCAAATTGCTTCCCCTTGTTCCCTTTTACTCCCAAGCATGTCTTTTGGACTGAAAACAAAATTTAAACATTATTAAGTACCTTTTGTCCACATTATACACATAATTAGTTAAAAATGAATAAAAATGTATGCTAAATAATTAACTAATTATGCGCATATCAAGTTCTTTGCTTGTTTTGGTCCAAATGATATGGTTCTTGAGAGTTGGACATCATAAATGGAAAGCACTTCAGATCTAGAGTCTTGAAGGACTTTCATGGCGTAAAGGTGCTAAGTTTATGGCTATAGAAGTCCCATGCAACCTTTAAACCATCATTTTCGCCTTTTAAGCTTCCTCTACCCTTGCATGTAATTAAAGTTGGGAACTTTACATGACCTTTCGACCTTAAAGATCCAGATATATATGACCTTTATCTGAAGATTAGTGGGTTAATGCATTATGAGAGATTGGCAGACTGAGGACTCGATGAGTCCATAAGGGGACTCGGCGAGTTGGTTTGGGCTTGTCCCGATTCTGTTGAAAAAGGAGGAACTCGACGAGTTCATAAGGGAAACTCGACGAGTTGATTCGAAATATCATGATTTTTAGGTTTATGGGAACTCAGCGAGTTGATGGATAACTCGAAGAGTAGAGTCAACTTGGAGCGTTTGACTTTGACGTTTACTTTGATGTTAACTTTTACTTTGACTATGACTTAGACCAAAGATGAACCTTAAGGGGTTATGGATATGAAATGGTATCTAGGAGGTTGTTTTGGTTTAGGGGTTGAGTAAAGTTGGTTCCAGAGCAGAGACGTTTCAGCTATCATCTAAAATTTGAGGTGAGTATCCTCATGTTTCAATGGGTCGAAGGCACCAATGGAGTGGATGAGGCAAGGTTCAAGCTTTATACCATAAAAGTGTCGTACACTACCCAATACCGGGTGAGGAGCGATGCCGGATTTGATCTAATGTCAGGTGAGGCCCGATGAAGGGCAGGGCCAACTATATGTGATTATATGTATGGTATATGGTAGTTTAGGGAGACTCACTAAGCTTCGTGCTTATGGTTTTCTATTATGGTTTCAGGTTCTTCTGGTAGCAAGGGGAAGAGCTCTGGATGACTGCATTGCACACACCATGACGTTTAGCCTGGGATGTTACGATGATGTTTTTGTTATGATACTCTGATTGTGATGTTTGAATACTTTGACTTGTTTTGACAGAATGATTTGATAACTATGGTTTTATTTAATAATTAAAAATGAAATTTTTGATAACTATGGTTTTATGACTCCAAACAACTTTTGGACCTTGGATATGCTTTTGGACCTGTTAAGACATTGTCTTAAGCAATTGATAGAGGAAAAATGGAGTTTGGGGGTTACGTTGTGCGTACCTGGGTGTACGCCTAACGTACGCGGTCAATAACCCTGTTTTGATCAAGAGGAAGAGTACGAATAACATACCTCTAGAGTACGCCCCGTGTACGATTGCTAAGTTCACTTGGTTGGGTTGATTCGGTTGGGTTGACTCTGTTGAATTATGGACCTTTGACTAGTTTGACCTTGACTTTGAACAATTTTGACTCAAGAGTATTTTGCATGGCAATTTAGAATTTATCCTTCTATTGGATAGGTGTTTATTAGAGCTATGACTCAGAGTTTGGACCTCATTATCTACCCTTCAATCTGTGAGGTGAGTTTCCTCACTGTGCTAATATGTCTAAGGCACCAAGGTCAGGCTATTGGATTAGATATCCTGATATGTGATAGTATGATGCTTTGCTTAGTGTATATCTACCTGATTATCTGCTGACTAATTATATGTTTATATGTGGACATATTTGGTTGGTGGTTGAGGCTTTAGTGCTTTATGTGTGAGCCAACAGACCAAGGGTATTCCATCCAAAGGATGACTGGACCCGAGATTGGCATTCTAACCTAGGATATTCCATCCCGAGGATGACTAAACCCTATAGTTGACTGGGCATGGGGTATTCCAACCCGATGGTTGACTGGACCCGGGTGATGTATATATTGGCATTCCAATCAAGGGTATTCCATCCCGATAATGACTGGACCCTATGATTGACTGGGCCTGGGGTATTCCAACCCAATGGTTGATTGGACATGAGATGTTTGATTGTATATGTTATCTGCTTGTGTTGGTACTTTAGGGGAACTCACTAAGCTTTGGCTTATAGTTTCAGTTTATTGTTTCAGGTACTTCAGGTGATCGAGGGGAAGACGAAGGCGTGACCGTACACATCTCCTTGTTATCGATTTTTATGATTTTGGGATACTCTGATCTTGGATAAATATTTTGGAAAACATTGATCTGTAAACATTTTTTTAATTCAAGTTTGTTTTTGAAAAGTTTAAATTTGTTGTGTTTTTGGTAGTGTTACAAAATCATAATGAAGAACAAAGTAAACAGGGTTTAGAAGTATTATTGCCTTAAATATCTTCAAAAACTAAACATCAATTGAAATATGATCTCCCTCCATCTTCCAGCATGTTTCTAGCCTCCAGAAGTCGAAAATAACCTGAAGCCTAGGGTAGGGTTAAAGGATTGGACGTATATTTATAATTTTCTTAAATCTGATCCCCACGTCGTTGCCAAAGCCTCCATGATGTGGTGGGCATTATTCATTCGTGTTCCTCAAGCCTGACAGATTAGTCGCGAATTTTTTTTCTCCCTACAGCATGGCCAAAGCCTCCATGTAACGGGCTTCAGACTCCTTAAGCAATTTTGTCTTCGGTTGATCAGTTCCAGTTTTTCCTGCTTCCGGCTTTGCATTTTGCTTTCTTTTAATCTCGAGCATGTGTTTACTGCTACAAAAAAGAATTTAAACATATTAAGTACCTTTTATTCTAAAATGAGTATGAATGTAGCAAAAAGTATTAAGAAAATGCATGAAATATGTAACTAATTCTGCACATATCAGTGTCTGTGACAAAAGGGATAATTGATAACTTACCTTATAAACCAATTGTAGCTTTAAGCTTCTAATGAATTAGGCACTGATAAAATGACACAAAGTTATATGTTGTTGAGGATAGTGAAATATTGCTAGACGTTCGCTATTGTCTACATCAGTCTAATATGTTGACTCTTGCGTAAGTGGGATATTGAAAGATCTAGTATGCTCAAGAATCATATTAAAGTGATATTGATAATTAATACATGATCATAAAAGGTTCACACTAACAAAAAATTGATGATAATATGTAGTGACCCGATTATGATGACAAATATGGAATAATAATGATAAATGTGAATCAAATCATATCAAGAACACACAATGTAAATAAAGTCTAATTAAGCTCTCATTAATCTAGCAAGATGTTACAAAGTGGTCATGTATTAATTCTCTCACTAGACTACTCTCTCTCAAATGGGTTCTTACATAAATGGGAGCCACTCACTTCCTATTTATAGGAAAAGCTTAACTCGTTACACATTCTAAGAGGGTAAGTTTACATCACATCAAGGGAGAACTTTGCACCCTAACATTCTTCCCCTCGAAGTTAGGATTGGTTTTCCCGGCTTCAATAACCAAACGAGCTCCAAGCGATTAAGACCAACTCCCCCTCGAAGTAACACCGGTCTTCATATCCGCTTTGAAAAAGAATATCCAATAAGCTTCAAGTACCCTTTTCAAATTTCTCCCCTTTTTTATAATTAACAAGTGATTATAAAACGCCAAAAGAGTATGAGAAACGCTCGAGGAATAAACCATACAAAACTCCCCCTTGATGTGTGAAAAAAGTGAAACACTTCATTTCGAGAAAATCCAAAAAATATGCCATTGTCTTCAAATCTTTGACTTCCTGGACTTGAAAATGAACACACATTATTCACAAATCACGAAAAATCTTTCACAAAAAACAATCACGAAAATATGAGAAATTTTTTTCAAAAGTTGTGAAGATTTCGACTTTTGGGCGAGAGTTGAAAGAATTTAGAAAATTGGGTATAAACAGCCATCTTTGCAAGTACTTCAAGGACCAATTGCAAAAATTCAGCTTCAAATTCATTCCAGATGCGAAACTTTAACCCAAATGCAAAAGTGGGTATAAAGTGCATTTTCGCATAAACTTCAGGGACCAATAACAAAATATCTCCCCACTTCACAGAAATATACCCCTGCTTTGAAACTGGGTATAAACTGTTAAAATGTTGAAACTATAAGGACCACATGTGAAACTTTCAAAATTTTCTTCCCCAATCGTTTCTGATACGAAAGAACGAGTAGTATCAGTCGAAAGTAGAACTCTCGACTCGAATTAACTTTCAATCCCTATCGATTTGGCTTTCGACTCAGTAATTGAAATCGAAATAACTTTCGATTCTTAAACATTCTTTTTAAAATATGCTTTCGACCTGATAACTGATTGTCAATCCTCAGGTAATCAGTAGAAATCAAAACTATCAAAACCATACTTTTGATCCAAAAATTGACTTTCAATTCCATGCCATTTGAACTTTTGACTCCAATAATCTCCAAATCAATTGCATTCGAATCAAATAGAGACCTCGTTTTCAACACTCAAAATTCTAGCAATCAAATCGAATCAATGTCACTTTCAAATTCATCATCCAACAAAATCACTTTCGACTGTAAGAAAACAACTTTCGATTCCAATTCAAATGTCAACTATAAAGCTTGACTTTTGATTTAATTTTTTCTCTAAACCATTCAACCACTCGATATTCCAAAATCAAATTTTAGTTTTCTGATTTCCCAATCAACTAATTTCCATTCAATTCCAAACATATCAAGAGTTCTACTGCAATCACGAAGACGCGATATCAAACCCATATCACTTATGATTCCAAAATCAATTCAATCAGATACTTGATTTCAAATAAAACTAAGATGTATTCTCAGATTGACTGAATTTTAAACCTTTTATTATAATACCAAGCTACATAGTAATAACCCAAAAAATAAAACACGCATCATCTGATTTCCATTCAAGCATTCAAGAAACAATTTCGAATTCTCGTCACCGAATTACAATTAAGAATTCAATTTTGACTCTTCAATTGAATCAACTTCGATTATCAAGCGCAACATCACAAACAAACTTTCGTTCTAGTTCATATTTCCAATCAAAATCAACATACAAACCAAAAAATTTCGATTCCAAGGTCATGATGTTCCACTGTAACCAAATCACTCACAGTCGACACTTTTGAATTTGCCTTAAACCTTGATTTTTCTTTTGATTGTAAGAATTGATTTTCGTAATGATGCAAGAGAAAACAAGGTGAAGAAATCGATTTCAATTTGGGCTCAATTGATGAATAGTGTCCAAATTAAATTTGGGCTCAAGTTATTGAATATATGAACATTGACGATTCGATGATTGGGCTTATATTTGGATAGATCGATGAACAATAACTTTCTTCAATAAACGAGGTATCGAAATCAACACGATCTTTTTAGAATCCATTTGAGAATTTGAGAATCTTCCTTGAAAATTCATTCTCTATTTTCAATACACGGATTGAGCACGGAGGATCCAATGTCAAATCCTTTAAAATGATATAATTTCTAGGTTCTTTGTTTGGAACTAAGAAATTTCCAAATTGCACGTTGTACCACCCATGAAGCCTCTTCTCATTTTTCCAAGATCTAACTTCATCATCATGTTGAATTTGAGAATCTTCAAAAATTTTGGCTTTGAAATTCAAAACCCTTGCAACATTTGATGATTGTTGCTTAGGAATCCAAATTTTCTTCATAGATTTCGGCATCAAAAGAACATTTGAAGAATTTCGCTTAGAAACCCAAATTTTGTTGGTTTTACTTTTATTCTTCTTCTTCTTTTTCCACTTTTTGGATCTATAATTTTTTTAATCCAAAAACAACATCATTCTTCACAACTTCAACTTTGCAATTTTGAATCATTTCCTTTGGAGTTTGATACATTTGAACAACTTGGATTGATGGGTTTCTATATGGCACTATTCCTTCAAATGAATCTCAAGAACACAAACAATCATCAGTTTGAACTCCAATTTAACAAAAAACTTTCACAACATCATGAGAATCACATTAAATTCCCTTGTATTGAGCTTCAAGAACATCATGAATATGATGAACTTCCTCAAGAACATGTTTATGATCTTCAAGAACATCCGGGTAAACTGCAAGTTCATTGAAACCATATGTAAAAACATTACAATGAATTCCTCTAATGATTTCATTTTATTTCTTATTCCTTCTTCTCTCATGATAAGTTGTAACAAAATGATTAAGCAAAATTTTATGATTTTCATGATTAAGAGGATAACCAGTCATCTTTCCACATTTATCGTTTTCACCACAAGAAATGAGTGAATAGTTTCTAAGATACCTGGTAACCGAAGAAAAGAGAAATTCTTCAAAATTATATGAATATGTATGACCTCCTTCCAGTACAAACCATTTTTCACAAATTGCTTCTTCCATTTCAAATCCAAAAATGATAAGATCACAAGAACTAAAATATTTTTAGAGAGAGAAAGTGAATTTGAATGAAATCTCTACAGAAGAAAGTGAATTTGAATGAACTTCTAGATAGAGAAAGCAACATTGATCAAAATTCTAAAGAGAGAAGTAATTTCGACATGAATTCTAGAGACAGAAATCAAAAATCACATGAATTCTAGAAAGGGGAATATCGAATTTTAATCAAGATCAAAGAACTAATTTGATTTCTAGAACCAAAAATACTCTCAAAGAAAGAAAACTTACAACATAAAGTTTGACTAATGATTCACCCAATCAAAAATCATCATCATGGATCAATTTCTTGAAAAATTCAAGCACCTGCTCTGCTCTGATACCAATTGTAGTGCCCGATTATGATGACAAATGCAGAATTGTAATGATCAATGTGAATCAAATCATATCAAGAACACACAGTGTAAATAAGGTTGGTTTAAGCTCTCATTAATCTAGCAAGATATTACAAAGTGGGTCATGTAATAATTCTCTCACTAGACTAATCTCTCAAATGAGTTCTTACATAAATGGGAGCTACTCACTTCCTATTTATAGGAAAAGCTCAACCCATTACACAATCTAAGATGGTAAGCCTACATCACATCCAAGGAGAACTTTGCACCCTAACACAATATATTATTTATATAAGAATTTAATTCTCATTAAAATAATTATATTAATATATATATATATATATATATATATATATATATATATATATATATATATGTTATTTATAAGAATTTGATTCTTAATAAATGTTGATATTTCTTGTAAATAACTATAAAATAATTATTTTAGGAAAATAATTAGTATTAAATAAATCATATGGAATGATTTATGCATATATAATTCGTATTTTTTATATTAACTAAAAAGGCTTGGTTAATATATAAAACTAGATATGCATTTTAAGTACTTGGAAAAAGTTTGCAAATTTTTTCTTTCTTTTTCACCTCAAACCTGAACCCTATGAGGGTGTTGGGTTAGTGGTTTCTTGTTCCCTTGTCTATTTTATGTCACCCCATGTTTTGTTGGTTTTGTCATAAAAGTAGTATAGGTTTAATAAACTAATCAAAAGCTTTTGTCCTATGTATAATAGAGTAGAGACATGAGCTAGTTTTTTTAGTTGCTGGTTCTTTCTAGCCAAAGTTAAAACCCTCTCTGTGTGTGTGTCTCTATTTATGTATGTTCTTCACGAGTTAAGAAAAAGCAAGAAGAAGATTTGTATACTTGCTCTCTTTATTTCATAGCTTGGGTTATGACTTAAAGCTTAAGAGTAATTTCTTTATTACAAGATCATGACTAACATCATACCAAGTTGAACTATTGTTGGTGTCTCTAATAAGAAGAGTTTCATTCCACAATCTCCATCAACTTCCAATCCTCCCCTTGAGGATTTAAAGACTACAAGTTGTTATGTTATTATTCTTCTTTGATGCTTGTTTTCTTTCCAAAATTTGCAAGAAGATCCATGGTTGGTTATAACTAGTTTATAGTTTTTCAAAAATACTCAACTCTTTCATTGCTAAATCTTGTTTTTGAAACTAATTTTTGAAAAGAAAAAAAAAACCAACAATTACCTGCATCAGTGTTGTTTAACTCGGGTACAAGTCGATCTTTTGTGTCATCTTCATTTAACAGGGATTTTCGTGTTCCTCTTGGATCATTGGATCGACCCCTAGAGGTCACCATTGTCGATGACCGAACGGTTTCAGCCTCAGATGTTTACCGTGATTGTATGCTAGAGATTTTTTGTGTGAGATTTATATTAGATCTTATTCATATTCCAATGAGAGATGTGTGCATGATCATGAGTATTGATTGGTTAAGCTGGTTTGGAGCGTCCATCGACTGTGAGCATTAGTTAGTGGTAGTTCGTACCCCAAGTGGGGGAGAACTGACCATGTTTTGGGAGTACACTAGAGTTGGTTCCGCCTTCTTTTCGGCATCCAAGGGTAGGCAGTATCTTCAGCATGGATGCTCAAGTTTTCTTTCTTATGTGGTTGACACTCGAGTGGAGGAAGTAAGTTTCCCATGTTCCTATGGTGATGGAATTTCCAGATGTTTTTCCAGATGAACTACCTTGTGGGCCTCCTATGAGGCAGGTGGAGTTTAGCTCGCCATGGGGAGCACCGATCCATTTTGTTAGGAATAAGGATGGTTCACAATAGATGTGCATTGATTACCAAGTGAACAAGTTAACGGTGAAAAACCATTACCTACTACAGAGGATTGATGACCTTTTTGATAAGTTGCAGGGAGCGTCTTGGTTCCCGAAGATCGATTTGAGGTCAGGCTACCATCAGATGAGGTTAGAGATGATGACATTCAAAATAAGGTTTTCCATACTCGTTATGGGCATTACGAGTTTGTGGCCCCTTATCTGAGATCTAGAAAGTTATTGGATTATGAGTTCCATGCATGAGACTTGATCTCATTTTCTTTATTGTGACCTAACTTGTGCTCAAGGCATGCATGTATAAAAAGCAATGATTTTTATGATGCTTTGGGATGGAGAAAGCCTTTTGGAAAGTTTGAGTGCATGGCTTGAAGGATTAAGAGCTTAAAGAATTAAGTTGTCCAGAGCAGTCCCTATGACGTGACAGATTGATCATCACAACATGGTGACGGATAGCTTCACGACTTTTTGTCCTAACGTCTCCATGACATATCCAATGGGTGTCCACGACATGGCGATCAACTGTGGTGACTTTGACCGTTGACTTTTGATCATTTTTTACTTTAGTCAATTTAAGAGTTTTAGAGTGTAGACTGATAGGGTATGTGTGTACCGTGTTTAGGTGTCTTGTAGTGTCGATCTCCAAAATTAGAGAGCTATTATGTTAGCTTGTTGTTTGCGAGTTGAGTATTCTCACTATATATACCTATGACATGGTAGGGTATATGTTAGACTAAGCTAGCCGAGTCTTATTTGTTGATTGTTGTAATATGTGTTGTTGAGTTAATGATAACTTCAAGACTGCTGATAGTCTACAGGGTTGCTGATAACCCATAGGGATGCTGTGAGCCCAAAGGACTATTGATAGTCCTTAGGACTGCTGATTGTCCCAAGGTTGCTGATAACACATAACTGTTTATTATGATTTGATGTGTGATATTTTGGAGAACTCATTAAACTTTGTGCTTACAATTGTGGATTTAAATGTGTTTCATGTATTTTAGATGATCGCGGAAAGGCGAAGGGTTGACTACACACTCTCCTCAACAACTTTCATGATTATGCATTTTATGATACTCTGATTTTGGGATTATTGTATTTTGATACTTACGATTTTATTGGCTTGGTTTTCCTGAAACCAATATTTTTATTTAATGTAAAATGAAAACTTTAGTTGTGATTTTTGGGACATTACAAATTGTTTGCTTACTTGTAGGTATTAATCAAAATTCAAAAAAGTTCTTGTTTACATACTAGAGATGAATGAAATGAAAGATTTTTCAATAGTTGAATTGATTATGAGATGCTAAAATTGGAATCAGTTCATTTCAAAATTGTCTAAAACTGATTCTGAGATGTTTAGATTGGTTTTCAAGTCGTAGATTGGAAATGGAGGCTTACTTATAGAGTCGTTTGAATGAGTCACCGACATGGGGAAGGGTGATGGAAAAGAATGTTCAAAGTGGATAGGGATAACACATATAAGTAGTGGGGTCTATATTATTTTTGTATATCAAATAGTAATACAAATAATAGAAAAGAATTTATAAATTTTAAAAATGTCTTTAAGGGAAAACCGATCGTTTTAGCTCATAGAGACCATTCTTGTACAACGGTTGTTCCCAATCAAAAAAATCCTGCCTAATTTTAACTTTTGGAAGCCGGTCATGCTCTTTCTTTATTTCATCAATCCCCTTATCAACGCCAACAATCCACTTTTCAACACTTTTTCTTAATACAAACAACTCATATCATTTTCTTTCATCTCTACTATGAAACGTGTACTAATCCGATGTTTTTCCAAGTCCCTCACTTTGTCTTTTTGAACTCCATTCATAACTTCGAAAAATAATCGTCGTCTTAATTGGATATAACGAGAATAGTCTGGATAATGATCTGACATTTGTGCATCTGTGAATGTATTAAGATCATAACAATATCACTATTCATTTTCGCAATGCCACTTGCCAAATTCCTATTTTGAAACTGTCTTCCTTTTTAGAGAATATTTGGATGCCTCATATAAATTAATTTGATAGCATAAAATATGAAGTTGGGTGAGTGTTTGGCAGTAAAGTTGAATTCATAAAGAAAACTAGAGAAGTGTCCCCCGCTTTGCGAGGGTTGGAAGCCTTCAATGTCGATTTTTTTGTTATAGTTAAATGGTATTGCGTTTAATATAGTTAAATGGTATTGCGTTGAATCCATTAGCGTAGGCCGCACTGCACCACCATCAATCACCAACAGCAACAACAATCAGTATTAAGCAAAAAATCTTCCACCACATATTTAAAATTCAAATCAAGAACTAAAAACTTACAATAGATAGATGAAGCAGTATCAGAAAAAGGCACTGGATGAATCCATTTTGCTTGGTTCATAAATAGTGGGGTGATTAGAGAATGTGAGTCACTCAAAATCCCATTATCCTAATTCAAAAAATTCAATCACTCGAAATCCCATTATCCTAATTCAACAAATTCACAATCATAAGTCTCAAATCTCCATTAATCTTCAAAGAAAGTTATTGATCTTGTGGTATGACTGATATCAGTATATAATAATACATTACTTGTTGACCATAAGTGAGACATAGGATATCTGGGTTGACTCCATATGCATCTGATAGAGGGGAAAAACCGGAAACATTTATTCCAATATTGAGGTGTGAAGAAAGCATTACCTCGGGAACTCTATAAGGGAGATCAAATTCTTTATCCAAGTCATCAAATTCATCTTATGATTTGTTAATGGAATCAATCTAGCACCAATATTGCTATATTTGCACTGGTTTACAAACTTCAACTCAGTTAGTAATATTTCTTGTAATTAGGTGTAAAATTCGTAATAAAGAGCAGGAATAGGTGTTAAACACTAACCAGAGATCAACTCGACCAAAAACCATATGCTTAAATTTCAAATGATTTGCAGATTTATAAAGTAAAAAAAATTGTGACCGTAAATGTCTACCCCAAATTGAGCAGAAAGATTGATGATTTGTCAGCCTAAATATACAATATATATTGTACCATAGTGAACCCACCGCCCCTGAAATGCAGGTTTCCATAATTCCCTCAATGCTTCCTATGTCAACAATTTAACAGAAAGAAATGAGATCATCACTTCATTTTTTAGACTAAATCTTCGGTAGTTGAAATTCAAGTGTACCTGATGTTCTAGAATTCAACTATCATATGCAATGTGTAATATGTTTTGCAGCTTCATTAAGAAATCCTCCTGTCATGATCCAAGAAAAAAAGTATCAGATTAACTAAACTTAAGTCATAACTAATTTCATATCAAACTGCAACATATTTGTAAACAGGATCGACATAAGTAAAGGCATCAATTAAAGGGAAAAAACATAAATATGGAAAATATGTGAAATCAAGTCATGACGGATGAAGAAGATGGTACATCCCTTATTCTGATAGGACTCATCTGATATAGCCATACTTTTTTGTTCATTTGGTGTAACATGTATATTTGAAAATATTCAGAGAGGGATATTGGCAGCGTTATAGTCCTCTGTTTCTTCACAGTTCCCCATAGTTCCACTTGTAACCTGTAGATGTGAGAAGAGTCAATGGCATATGTGAATGAAATGGGAAAACCGACGATGCATGATGAAATAAGAAACATAAATTGGCTGCATACCTTAGTCGATTGCCTTTTGCTACCTTCCATGCTCGATATCTGATGGTGGTGGCAAGAAGGTGCCTGCCTTACGACCTGCTTCCATTGATTGAAGGAAGCGAAAGAGTGAAATAGGAGGTGTATGGTTTAGTTCAAAGGAGCAATGAAGGTGGTGGAATCGAATAATCGGAGGAAACGAGCGGAGGCTGTGACGGGTTTTCCCCTTTCGATTCCGATTCCAAATGTGATTTGAATGTTGGCACGGAATCATAATGGGTGTTGCGTCGGTGGATTAACCCCAAACGGTGGAGCAAGCCTCTGGCCGTGCAGGAGGCTATTGGATGGCAGGGGCGCAAAAGGGATATACGGAGCCACCACCGACGATTATGGCTTTGAAAGACGGAGGTGGTGTAAAGACGACATCTTGGGTGGTGGCGATGATTGTGAGATGATCGGAGAATGAGTTTTGAAGGTTTGAGGATGGTTTCACCGGGAACCCTTTTCTCTTACCTTTCGGATCCCCTCCACCTCCTCCACCATTGTCGATTGCTCAAACAGTATTGATTCGTGCTCGTGTAGACACAAAACCCTTGTTACCATCCTTGTGTAGACGCAGGCTTCCTGATTTGGCTAGGCTTTGATTCCACTGAGAAGAAGAAAAGCGGTGGAATATGCGTCGGGAGTGGGTTGCTGGTGGCGGTATAGGCTGAAGACGATGAAGACAAATCATGAGCGAAAAAAAAAAAAACATTTGCGTAGGGAGCGATGATTGGTGGAGACGAAAGGGAAGAGATAAGGTGTAAGAGACGAAAATTAGAAGACGTAAACATTTGAGGCGGTGTTAGAAGACGTAAACATTTGAGGTGGTGGATCGGTAATCTAACCAAGGTATACTAACTGACCCAATGAACAGTACCTTGATCAGATACTGTTCGTAAAGGAACATAAAATTAATATATATATATTAATAATGGTTTAAATTAGTTGTACAAAGAAAATTTTAAAATTATAATTGTACGAAATGTAAATTGATTTTTTCAAACCAAACGGTCATTATGAAGAATTTAAAAAGTATAGGTTAGATATAAATTTTAGAATATTTCATTGGTTTTTTCGTGAATATCCAAAAAGAATATCACGTTGCAAAAAATACTTTATTTATTCTACACGTACATAACATAACCGTTGTACATAATATTGTTGACCCGGTACACTCAAGATAAAGTCCAATACTAATAAAATAAAACGAACCGACCTCTGTTTCTAACCGTTTGAACCCCATTTCCCCACCCCCACCACCCACCTCCATAGATTCCCTCCACCACCACCACCACCACCTCCCCCAAAACCCCCAGATTTATCAGTAAATTCACTCGATTCCCATTTCATCATATCTTCACTTGCTCAATTACTCAAAACGAATCAATTTATTTTGATTTTTTATGTTCATCATCATGAATCCAAGAAAGCACCTTGTTTTCTTGATGATCCTTTTCTTCAAATTCATATTATACAGATCAGTGGTGTCGTCTCAAGACATCACCTTCCACTTTTCTTCTCTATCTCTTCGGAACCTCACTCTCCTTGGTGATTCCTACCTCCGTAACGGCGTCGTGGGTCTCACACGTGAAACCGGCGTCCCTTCCTCCTCCTCCGGCACCGTTATCTACAATAGCCCAATCCCATTCTTCGACCGGAGTACCAATTCCACAGCTTCTTTCTCCACGAGATTCTCTTTTACAATCAACAATGTCAACCGGGTGTCTTCCTTTGGTGATGGAATATCTTTCTTTCTTTCACCCGATAGCCAGACTCTCGGATCTCCAGGAGGGTACTTGGGTCTTGTTAATTCCTCACAGTTAACCAAAAACAAGTTTATCGCAATCGAATTTGATACCAGACTTGATTTGCACTTCAATGACCCGAACGAGAATCATGTGGGGTTGGATATCGACAGTTTAAATTCGATCAAAACAGCCGATTGTGCATCTATTGGGATTGATTTAAAGAGTGGGAGTATGATTACGGCCTGGATTGATTACTGGAATGATGGAAAGAATCTGAAGGTGTTTTTGAGCGAATCGGCTTACAAACCAGTCAACCCGCTTTTAGATATTGATACAGATCTCTCAGAGTATCTTCAAGAAGTGATGTATCTGGGGTTTTCAGCATCAACAGAGGGGAGCACAGAAACGCATTTCATTGAGAGTTGGAGCTTCACATCATTTGGTATCCGACACCTTAACCCTAGAATCACTAATCCTCACAATGTGACAGATAATACAGTCTCAAAGAATCCTGCCATCGACGTTCCCAACGATGCTACCAATAATAATAAGCATCACAAGAAGATGGGATTGGCGCTCGGGATTTTAGGTCCTGTATTTTTCTGCGCAGCTCTTGTGGTTTTCGGATACCTTTCTTTCAAGAAATGGAGGGGAACAAAAACAGACATGAACATTCAAGCAGAGCTTCTAACAGGGCCCAAACAGTTCAGTTACAGAGAGCTTAAAATAGCCACAAATGGGTTCCATTCAAGTCGGATCATTGGGCATGGTGCTTTTGGGTCTGTTTACAAGGCATTCCTGGCATCCTCAGGTAATGCAGCAGCTGTGAAAAGATCAAAGCATTCTCATGAAGGGAAGACAGAGTTCCTAGCAGAGCTATCAATTATCGCATGTTTAAGGCACAAGAATCTTGTCCCACTTCAAGGATGGTGTGTTGAAAAGGGCGAATTGTTACTTGTTTACGAGTTTATGCCTTATGGGAGCATTGACAAGGTACTGTATCAAGACACAGAGCACTGGAGTTTCTTAAAATGGAACCACAGATACAATATCGCAATTGGGTTGGCCTCTGTTTTGACTTACCTTCATCAAGAATGTGAGCAACAAGTGATTCATAGAGACATTAAATCTAGTAATGTGATGCTGGATGCAAATTTCAATGCAAGATTAGGTGATTTCGGGCTAGCCAGACTGATGGACCATGACAAAAGCCCTGTTTCAACACTAACAGCTGGAACAATGGGGTATTTGGCCCCTGAATACCTTCAGTATGGAAAAGCCACTGATAAAACTGATGTTTTCAGCTATGGTGTGGTGGTGTTAGAAGTGTGTTGTGGGAGGAGGCCAATTGAGAGGGAATCCGAGGGTCACAAAATGATCAATCTGGTTGATTGGGTGTGGGAATTGCACTCAAAAGGGGCAATCTGTGATGCAGTGGATAAACGCCTCAATAAAGAGTTTGATGTGGAGGAGGTTAGGAGGCTTTTGGTCGTGGGGTTAAGCTGTGCAAATCCAGATAGTGAAAAGAGGCCTTCCATGAGGAGAGTGTTTCAGATACTTAACAACGAGGCTGATGAAATCAAGGTGCCTAAAGTGAAACCCATGTTGAGTTTTTCAAGTAGCTTACCATTGAGTCTTGAGGATATTGTCTCTTCTTCCGATGCAGAAGAAGAAGAAGAAGAAGAAGAAGAAGAAGAAGATAGGGTGCCTGAAATCAGAATCGATCCATCTCAAGCCTAGGTCTAGCGAATTAGTATCTTGAAATTGATGCGTTTTGTTTTGTTTTGTTGTGACATGTATATAATATTTGCTAGACATGTAAATGACTATCATACTTGAATGTTGTTGGCCGAATTATTAAGAACACGTAGTGGACATACATGGGTCTAAGTTATAAGGAGATTTTAAGAAAAAAAAAATGATTTATTGTCATTACTCTACTTGCTGCTGCCATATTTTGTTGAATGGTTTCTTAACATCATCTTCATCTTCACCTCCATCCATTTTCTTCAGCTATGTGAAACTAATCTTCCGGTAACTAACCTGACTTCCTCGTGCATAATCAACAAAAAAAATGTTAACCGATGGAAATGCAATGTTGATTCAAAACAAAACATCATCATAAGTCAAACATAAATACATAATTGATGGAATTGTAATGTTGGAAGAGGTTGAAGAAGATGATGCAACTATTTTTCTTTATGTTGGGAATCAACAAAACAATTTAAACAACTTCATACAACATGATAAATGATTTTGGTAAAACTCGCTGAATAAAACTACTGAAAAACTGTAAAATTGGAACACAGTATTTAATGTCGATAGGTTTAATCTAACTTACAAACTTACAAGACTTACATCCACTCGCGAACAAAAGTGAGAAGATTTTACTATTACCAAGAAAATTACAATCATACAAGATTAGTCCGCACTTGTAATTTGATCACTCACTTAAGAAACTACCTCACACTGGATTTTCTTTTCTATATGGTGTATCTTGTTTGTTGCTATGTGTTGCTCACACTTTGCTCTGTATATAGAGGCATGTGTCTATTTACCAATATTGAAAAGAACATACATATGTAAATGTATATGTGCATTTTCCGTAACAATAGGAGTAATCAAAGACAAGAGTCTTCAACTACTCCACCTAACAATTAATGTTACTGCCATTTTGACTTTTATGCCTTCACACATGCACAACTAACAATCTCCTACTTGAAGGCTTGAATAACTTAGTCTTTCACTACCATTCAGATCTTGAAACATTCCTTAATCTCTCTCTCTCTCTCTCTCTCTCTCTCTCTCTCTCTCTCATTTTCTGCCATGCCCATTCCCTCAAACTTCTAGAAACTAGTTAAAGTCATACAAAGCTTCACCTTCTCAATGGTAACCACCTTGGAGAACATATTTGTTGGATTCTTCGTTCCAAGGATTTTCTTCAGAATCAAAGTTACATCATTAACTAACTCTCGAATGAAACGGTACCTTGATATGTGCATATTTGATATGTTATTACTTTTGGCTATTTTGTCTTAATTTATGAACAAAAGGTACTTAATTATGTTTAAATTATGTTTTCGGCCTTAAAGACATGTTCAAGTGAAAAAGTAAGAAGAACTAGCCATTGGAAGCTTGGGAATTAATGTTTGAAGAAATAAATCTTAAAAGAAGAGAAACTCGACGAGTTGGTCATCAACTCGACGACTAGGATGGAACATTCATGATTTTGAGATGCCTTGTCGTACACGTGTTTTAAGTGAAGTACTCGTCGAGTAGGGTCGGTGCGTAATTATGAAAATTCTTATATATATATATATATATATATATATATATATATATATATATATATATATATATATATATATATATGTATATGTATATGTATCGGTCATTCCCAAAACCTAAACACTGGTTGACGACTTTTGGAGACTTTTGGCGACTCATTGGCGATCAGAAGAATTCTTGAAGCTCTGATTTTCGAGAATTTGACTTGGACATCAAGTTATAAGAGATCAAAGGCAATAAACACAATTCTTTTTCATAATCTTTTGCATAAACTATGTTTACATCATTGGATTTCGTTTTTAGGTTGTTAATAGTTGTGGATATGAGCTAAAAGCTTATAACTTCTGTTTAGAGTAGATGAATTTATGAATATGGTGTGATTATGGCTTGGATTAATTTGATTTGGTGAACTGTCTTATTAGGCTTGTTAAAGTCTGTTATGTGTTGATAATAATCAACTTATTGAGTTGCATGAATATCATTTTAATTGCTTGAATCATATAGTTTTATGAAAAGAATATTGCATGCCTAGTATTAGTGAATATGAACCTAGAATTAACTAGAAAATAAGTAAATTGATGTGTAAGCATGTGTGATGAACAACCATACATTAGTTAATTGAATTGATAAATTTAGTTAGCTAATATTACAAGTCTTACTTGACCCGAATTGAATACTAGGAAGCTTATTAATTTAACCAATTGGCCACTGTTTGAATTAACCTGTTTGCTAATGATTAGTAACAGTGAACACGAATCTAATCACATTAGAAATCGGTAGCCAATGATATATTAATCCATTACACTTGCTATGAAATCAACTATAGGAATAAATGAGTCAAATCTGAATAGAAGTCTCTTTTACCATAAAATCTAGTTACATTCTATTTTCCTTAATTGTTACTTTTTTTTAAGTGTTATTTGTTTGTTCAGGTTTCTAGTCTTGCAAAACTAGAGAAAACCATCTTTTATTACTTGCTTTTAATTTGGTAATTCTAGTAGTTAACTTTAATTATTACCGTTCTCTGTGTTTGATACCCTACTTGCTTGAACTATATTGTTAATCGATAGGTATGTTGGGTTTTGAGTACTATAACACTCCTATGGTGCACATACAACCCTAAAGTATTGGATCTAAGTTTTCTCTATTTATACATGCAATTTCATTTTATCCAAAGCATAAAGCCTAACTAGCATACAACATTGATATTTGAAACATAAAAACTAGTTAGATGATTACCTCTTTGTTGTAGATTCTAGAACTTGGGCCTTAAATAGCTTAGCACCCCAAGTGTGATGCCTCAAACAAGTCACAAACACCAAGAAAAATTAGATGACAATGAGAGAAAGGTTATGGAGCCCAAAAACGGCTAGGCTCTTCTTAGAATCACTAATCCTGATTTTAGGGTTAAAAGGGTTACATATATGGTGTAGAATACTAAGAGTCACTTATAAACCCTAATTCTTACACCTAGGCTTATGATCAAACAACTAATTTGGACTAACACTTCATGGACTTTCACATAAGCTTAATCCAACATAAATCAATCATGGATCATTAGCCCAAACCATATGTATCACTGATTTACATAATCAATCCCTACAAATTTAATTAGTTTCTTTTGATCAGTAAATTAATCCAAATTAATTCCTGATCAATACCAATTAAATAATATGATTTCTCAATTAATATATTATTCTTATACTATATTAATAAATCACAAATAACCTCTTTCTCAAATATCCATCCTATCAAATTACTTCGGCGAGGGCAACCCGAAATGGACCATGGTACTATCAGGTCAAGTACATACCAATTATAGTTATTGACTTAGACACCTAATCAAACAGTCTCCCACTTGGATAAGTCTAATAACTATAACTGCAAGTACGACTTTAAAACCGACCATCAACCGTTGCTCTCAAAAGCCGTTGTCGAACTCTGATGCGTCCATTAGATAAGGGATCATATATTCCTCCATTCTACAAGATATCATATGAACTGAGACATGGATTATAATCATTCACTCTATTCATGTGTTGTTTCCCAATTTTCGATTTATGATGACTGACTAATTGAACAAATCAAATCAGTCCAGACTTGGCCAAGCGCTTAGGATGTCATCACTAAATCATCGAGGGGCCCACAAATATCTCTTTTATCCTATATTGGGTAAAAGGCTCACATAAACTTCGAATCATATGCTTGCTCTACTTACTCATCAAATCACACACAACAATACGTTTTATAACACCAAGTTACCGGTGCATTTACGCATCATCAATGTGCAACCGCCTTGTAGGCTACAACTCATATGTCTTGGTTTCAAGAATATAAGATATTATCATCTCATGACCACTCGTGATAAAATAAATGAAGTGATTCAAATGAGCGTGGGTTTAATCCAATACTCAAATCTTATTTCAGGAGTACTCATGAACACTGCAACAAACTTGCGCCATGTATAAACACTTAGACAATCTACAGTCGGATTCATGACAGTCTTAGCTCATTATTTACTTCCAAAGTATGATTGACTGTGGATGTTTAAATAACCTAGTTATTCGGGAAGTAAAACATGCAAAGTGAAACACAAGAATAATCGAATCCAATATGGTTTCAAAACTTTTGAATATAAATAAAACACTTATTATTTAATCATCATATTGATTACACATTGTTCATTGTATAGTGTTTCGATTAATAAACTTAATACTTGAATTAAAACAATAGTTATTCTATGCTCCAAGCATTCACACTATGTTTATCTATGGTCCTTTCTTTGTGAAATGGATCAATTGTAAACATTTCCAGTGATACTCATTTCACAATTCCAAATCTTCATCGTAAATGTAAGAATACCAAATTCTTGCCATTTACTATAATCTATTAGATTCTAAACTTATATGCAATGACCCTTTTGTAATGACTATGCACAAAAGTCACAGAGACTTGGCAAAAGATATTACAACGTATTCTAATGGAGAGCAATTCCATGGAAACGAAGTCTCATATTAAAAGTACATTCCTTTGAACATCCTTCTTGCATTAAGTTTTCTAATCTTACATAGATTTTATGAATAACTTCCACTTATGGAAACATTTCCATATTCCTATTTTGACAATCACTTCTGGACAAGAGTTGCCTCTTCTCAGAACATGTCAATATGGACTTTTCAAAATTTATATTATACTTCCAACTATCCATAAGCAACCAATCTTTGGTAAACCTTAGATTGCCCTTGACAATTCCTTAACCATTTTAGTCATATCTCGTTCTAGTCCTTTTTCCCTCTTGATGCCCTAGAAATTTGGAAAATTGAAACAGATTAATATTACAGCATATGCAATCGATCCTATATCTGAAGCACAAGGGACACGATTCATAATGTCTCACTTAAAGACATGAAAAAATTGTCAGTCTCTTGCTTAAATATTTCCATATATAGAATATCCTTATGTTGAATCATTTCAACATAACATTCGTATATTTCCATGACTAAGTGAAATTTTCAATCTAAGCTTTTAGATTCGAAATGAAGTATTAGTATCTTCTCCCTATAACATTCTATAGCGAAACAATATCCAAACTTACAAATTTTCAATTTGTAACTTTTGTTTCCTATAAATAGTATTACAACCTTGCAATACTTAGTATAATAGTTGCGCTCCCACTAGCTTAACAATTATACTCTTTCTAGCATAACAATTCTGCTTACTTTAGCACAATCCTTATGCTCCCACTAGCCTTGACACGTACCCAGAAATCAACTGGACTTCTAGAAATCAATACTTATTGACTTTCTTACCAAAATTCAGATTTCTGATACTCGGTGCTTCGATAAGTCTTTTCCAGACTTTTCAAGCTCATACACATTTCAAATTAAATAGCACAAGTGTGTGTTTGAACTTTTCAGAGCTTAAAACAATAAGTCCCAAA
The DNA here is from genome assembly GCF_052625555.1 of Lactuca saligna. Taxonomy (NCBI): domain Eukaryota; kingdom Viridiplantae; phylum Streptophyta; class Magnoliopsida; order Asterales; family Asteraceae; genus Lactuca; species Lactuca saligna. The sequence continues at coordinate 185,061,569 of NC_136423.1, forward strand.
TGTTCAAACTATTTTCCGTTTCTCAGAAATCGAACTATGAACATGGATGTCGTAATCATAATTGAATTTGAGAACATAATTAACACAACTGCTAACTCTAATCCTTTAAAATCTACTTAGTGAATGCGTTTCCTCACAATCATTTTCATGAATTGGAGAGAAACCTTTTGCCACTTAGATTTTATGGTGTATGTGTTCCTATCCATATAAACTTTTCATTCCTAACTACTATCATATGACAAGGTTTATGAAAATTTCAAACTCATATGGACTGAACTTGTTTAATCTTAATTTCTTGCCATCTGGTAGTACAAGGGTCCTACCATTGCTTCCAAGTTATTTGAGCCGCTCACCTATACAAATCAATGTACTTTCCATTGATCATGGTACTTTGACTTATGCATTCAAATGAGAACTCATAGGACTCACATGCATAATCAAACTAACTAAAATAGGCATAGAAACAAGAATATGTCAACATGATAGGTTATTAACCTCAGTCATGTGCTAGTGATAAACAATAGGTTTATTCTTGATTAGTTCTTGAAACTTTTAAAGATCTTTAAGACGCCCACTGACCTCTTGACATATAAGGTTCTCTTGTCAAGAAACATTTCTTGACAAGAAAATATTCAAGAGTGTGAGATCTTATCAAGACAACACTACATGTAATTGGTCTAAGTTGATCTTTGTTTTATCCAAACATCACAACTACTAATTTCAAATATGCAAGAATAAGAAGCATTTCTACTCCACATTTGATGAGGCATTATAAACCTACTTAAGATATGTCACTCAATGTACAATCTTTAAGTATGACTCTAAGACTTGATTTTGGAACGTAGTATGATTCATCTTCTTGATTTTTAACCATTTCAACAGTTACTGATTCCTTTCCTTAGCCATGCAAGTTCACTAAGGTGACCTTAGAGAATTAATTGTAACATGGTTCCATAATCATCAGGATTATCATAAAACACGATACTAAAGTATTCTCCTTTCCTTTCAGATTGGAGAATCCTTTTATCTTTCTGCCTAATTTGATTCTTCTTATTCGTTCTGCTATACATTAAATCTTTTCAAAGTATCTGAATTATACTTAATCTTGTAAGCATAATCATATTTACTGAGCTTTCAGTAAATTATGACGAATAGCCTTTATCATTCTTTGTGGTGGATCTGACCAGTTCACATCAATGTGTACTAGATCCTTTCATCTTTCACCTGACTTACATATTATGTAAATAAGGAATTAGTCCTAATTTACCCAAGTACCAAGAATTTCTTACATCACATGATTCAAATCATATGATTTTAGGTTTCTATCCAATTGAAATTTGGGCGATGAGAATCTTTCCTTACTTAGAAAATTATGACACTGCCATAATTGATATAGCTAAGAATCAAACCATTTTCAACATGTCTATTAATAGAAACATATAAGCAACAATTTTTCAGAAATGTCATTGCAAGGAAACTTAAAATAAAATAAAAAATCAAAATTTTTCTTTATTTATAAAAGTGCGGAAAACTTGTCCTTACCATGCAAATACAAATGAAAACTATGTTACTAACTATTCCTAAGAAATCTATCATAACTCCTAAGCAGCAGATCAAAAATCTAATCATCGAACCATGCGATCGAAATCCATCTCTTCACGATCAGACTCAGCTTACTCTTCCTTTAAGCTTCCTTTCTTTTATTTGATCCTACAAAACATCAAAATGCAATCTCATCACATCATGTATTAAGAATATACCTGAAGTAGAGCCATACATTTTGACTTTAGTATCCTTGCGATCTTTCAGGTAAATATGGCAGCTTCGCAACCAATGCCCCTTCTCTTGGTAGTAGAAACAAACAGACTCTTTCAGAATGGTACATAGGAATATCTCAGATTTATCCTTTCTCTTTACCATCTGGTCAATGTCCATGGAAGTTTGGGAAGTAGATATTCCAATCAAATTTGCTTTACCAGTGCGCCAAATCATTGCTGATTCAGCAACAATAAGCAAATAGGTTAGATCAATAAAATTCACATCGTGGTCTGTCATATAGTAATCCTTAATGAACTCTATATATTATCCAGGAAACGACTGAAGAACCAAGTCAACAGCCAGCTTCCTTGGGACTTCGACTCTCAACATTCCCAGCCTGTCAATATGCCACATCATCTCCAAGACATGAGCACATACATACTTTCCATCTTCATGTTTGCTTGCCAATAGGGCTTGAGTGACCTTGAAATTTTCAAGTCTTTGAACATGTAGGTTAGGGAGAATTGCTAGAGGAGGTGGAGGAAGTGAATTATGATTTCCATGTCCACAATCCAAATGTGGAGCATCATCTTCATAGGAAAAACTTTTTCCAAAAGATTCGGGAACACCATAGTGGTCTGAATTAGACATCTACAAGGGAAGAAATTAAAGTGAGTTGATTTAATCCTTAATATAACAACCAAATGAAATATTAAGGCTAGGACCCAACATAATAACTCACAATTTAGAAGAGGGATGTCGTAATCTAATTGCAAATTATTTGAAGGTAGGTAAATGACAATTTATCAATTCCACCATGAAAAATTAATTTTAAACCAATTAGGTTTTAAATGAAATTCCTAGATCTTTTGAGATTCATTGAACTTTTCAATGGCATGTTTAATCTTGATTATCCCCTTCACGTTTGTGATTGGGACACCAAGGAGCACAAACAATGTGTGAATAACCATGTAAATTAGCTTGGTACTCTCGAAGACATCTATTACCTAATTAATGTGTCGGTTAACCACAAACGCTCCATTGATCTATGATAATCTATGAGCTACCTATTTCCATCCTACATTAGTCCCAGATTAGTGTGTCGATTAACCACACATGCTCCACTAACGACCAAATAAGGTGCAATGTGCAATTTCATGGGTTAGCATCAATTCACATTTTTCCTAAAGCAACTAAGATTGGGAATTTATAAAAGTTTGGTTACTTTAAAATATTCATTATACTTGTATTGCGGATGTCCTATCTTACCTGTTCGGCTAACGACCATCCACTAGTGAAGAGTGCGGTGGGTAAGAGTGAATGAGGCCTACTACAGTAATATTGACTTTTTAACTTATATATATATATATATATATATATATATATATATATATATATATATATATATATATATAATATATATTAGACTTTTAATTTTATATAATATAAGGGTGTATTTTATACATTTAAAATACTATGTGGTTTAATCTATTAATAAATTAGACTATTAATTTAATTAAGTTTAAACCATATTATTATGGATTTATTACTTCTCTCTTTTAATTAAGTACTTAATTAATTTAATAAAATCCATAATGGTGTAATATGAACTGTTCAAAATATCAAGGTTCTAAATTTAAGATTTCAAAATTGAAGTTATTTAATTAAATTTCAAGTTACAAAAACCAGGAGGTGCACTTTTGAACCTTTTCAAATTACTAGGGTTTAGAATTTAATATTTCACAATTACAACTTTTAATCAAAGTTCAAATTTCAAAACTTGAGAGCAAGATTTGAAACTCTCCAAAATCTTTTGGTTTCCAAAACTTGATGGCAAGTTTTATAACTCTTCAAGACTCTTGGATTTTAGAGCTTAATGTGTCATAAATGAGACTTTATAAGTTCCATAACTGGAGGGAAATTTATGAAGCTCTTCAAATCCATTTAGATAATATTTTAAACTAATAAAATAATCCTATAATTTTATCTTTTACAAATTAGACCTAATTCAATTCATATGGCAAAATAATTTCAAATTCTACAAATAATTAGTTTTTTTTTTCAAAATCAAATTATCTTAAAATTTGACAATCATCATGTTATTGGATGAGGATAAGCATTACCATATCAGTAAAATCAAATTTTATGAGCCAAAACAGTTTATGGTAATGATCCTAATCCAAAATAGGCAAAAAAAAATCCAAAAATTCTGCAAACAGATGATCCAACTCGTCGAGTTAGATAATGGACATGTCGAGTTCATCATCATGCAATTCAACTCATCACGTCCACTCATGGGACTCGTCGAGTCCAGCAGACAGAATGCATAATTGCAGTTTTTTCAACTTTGAATAATTAACTAATGCATCTATATAACAGGAAATATGCATAGCTCTGATACCACTGTTGGGTTTTGAGTACTATAACACTCCAATGGTGCACATACAACCCTAAAGCTTTTGATCTATGTTTTTTCTATTTATGCATGCATTTCATTTTATCCAAAGTATATAGCCTAACTATCATACAACATTGATATTTGAAACATAAAAACTAGTGATATGATTATCTCTTTATTGTAGCTTGTAGAACTTGGGCTTTCAAGAGCTTAGCACCCCAAGTGTGATGCCTCAAACAAGTCACAAACACCAAGAACAATTAGATGACAATGAGAGAGAGGTTATGGAGCACCAAAAACGGCTAGGCTCTTCTTAGAATCACTAATCCCGATTTTAGGGTTGAAAGGGTTACATATATAGTGTAGAATTCTAAGAGTCACTTATAAAACCTAATTCTTACACTTAGGCTTATGATCCAACAGCTCATTTGGGCTAACACTTCATGTACTTTCACATAAGGTTAGTCCAACACAAATCAATCATGGATCATTAGCCCAAACCATATGTATCATTAATTTGCATAATCATTCCATGCAAATTTAATTAGTCTCTTACTCTCTTTTGATCACTAAATTAATTCCAAATTAATTCTTGATCAATACCAATTAAATAATATGATTTCTCAATTAATATATTATTCTTATAATATATTAATAAATCAAAAATAACCTCTTTCTCAAATATCCATCCTATCAAATTGCTTTGGTGAAGGCAACCCGAAATAGACGATGCTACTATCAGGTCAAGTAGATACCAATTATAGTTATGGACTTCGACACCTAATCCAACAAGGTACACTGCCTTTTGTGTGTTTATTTTGTGTTTAAATTAGTAGGATTAAAACTAGTGCATTTTACATACATCATACCTCATTCGAATTTTTTTCGTTCTACTATGAAACACCTAATTCTATTCGAACTAAACTGCATCCTAGTTGTCACAATCTAGTACACAATCATCATGTTGCATTCCAAGTTCTAATAGGAAAATCTTCAACCATATCAGCTCTTTGGTTGCTTCTTTAATAACCATATACTCTGCTTATGTAGTTTAGAGAGCAACACTCTTCTGTAACCTAGACATCTAACTGATTGGTGTATCTTTGATTATGAATACATAACTCGTTATGCTTTTAACCGAATCCACACATCCGCCCAAATTTGCATTGACAAACCCTTCTAAGAGCACCCCTTTTCTTTAGAATCGTAGGGGTAACCTCAGTTGTTCTTTTCAAGTAGCATACCAACCACTTTACTCCCTCCCAATGATATCTTACTTGATTTGACATGAACCTACTCACAAATCCCACTATATGAGTAATATCTAGTCTGGTGAATACCAAAACATATATCAAGCTACTATTTTGGGGGATTGATTCTTTAAGAGTATCAGCTGACTACCTAAAGGTGTACTTCTAGCTTTAGTATCCACCATACCGAAATTTCTAAAACTTTCTTGATATACTTAGCTTTTGAAAAATGTAGTGTGCCAGCACTACTAGAAAAACAGCCTTTTACGACGCTCATTGCGCGTCGTAAATGATGGGTTTTAGCCATAAGAACTTTCCTATGTGCGCATGCAAAACCCTAATGCTTGGATCTAGGATTTCTAATTAAACATGCTTTGAATCCAAGACTTCTAATGGCTAATTAGGTTAAATAACAACATTGAAACAGATCTAGAATCATACCTTTGAGTTCCTTGTTGATCTTGTTGTCTTGGAGCTTCTAGAGTCACAAATGTCACTCCTTTAATGGCTTACAAACACCAATAGCAAGGAAGATGTTTTAGGAGAGATGAGAGGGGAGGAATTCGGACAGAGTATCTCTACTTTAGATGGTGTGTAGAATTCCCTCACCCCTAGGGTCTATTTATACTTGTAGACTCCTTAAGGGTTACAACCTAAACCCTAATTGGATAATCTTCTCTTAAGGCTATCCAAATCCATTCCATAGATAAGCCTTTGGATGATTTTAGCTATCCTATATCTCATAGAATTCGTCCAAAGCATATCCCAATGGATTTATAGTCTAAAGTTTAACTATCAAACAATTGACAGTTTATACCCCTTTATTTAATTAATCTCTTTAAATCACCAAATTAATTCCAATTAATCTATGACTTATATTAATCAAATAACCATATATTATTCCTTATAATATTTACTCTCTCTTAACAAATCATCCAACAAGTTGCTATGGTGAAGGCAACCCAAAAGGACCATGCACAACCGGATCAAATACTTGCCTAATATAGTTGCAGCCTTAGACACTATTCCAACAGTCTCCCACTTGGATAAGTCTAGTAACTATACAAGTACAATTCGGTTTGCAATCGTAGCTCTCAAAGACGCTGTCAACTCTGATCTAATCAATCTTGTCCTTTAGATAAGGGATCGTACAGTCCTCTGTTAGATATCATGCTGACAATCCTATGGAATGGTTAGTCAAGCATTTGATTTCTCGATCTCCGATTTATTTGACATAGAACTCCATCAAAGACATCAATTCAATTCTGACCGGGCCCGGCACATAAGTCAAATCAAATCATCGAGCGGCCGAGATATCGCTTTCACCTTCTTAGATAAAAGTTACAGATAAACTTCGACTTATATGCATTTACTTATTCATTAACCAACTATACACAGCAATGCGTTTTATAACAACGAGTTACTGATGCGTTTTCGCATTATCAATGTACAATCAATTAACAAATAATAAACCATATATCTAGGTTTTAAGAATATATGATATTATCGTCTTGCGATCACCTTTTATATCGTATTCCATAAGGTGATTCCAGCAAGCGCGGGTTTATTCCAATGCTCAAAACCAGTTCATAAGCACTCATGAACGTTACAGCAACCCTTGCTATGTCTAACACCATTTAGACATTCTACACACCAATTAATGATAATCTTCATTCATACCTACTCCCAACATATGAACGATTGTGGACCATTTGAATAATTCGATTATTCCTAATAAACTCAATTATTCTGGAAGTCAAAACATGCAAAGTGAAACAATAGTTAACCAATTAACATGTGACAGTAACTTTACTCATAAATAAAACTCCTTTATTTAATCATCAAATGTTAATTACATTTATCTATTATACGTTTCTAATACTATCTAATCTATACTAATATCATCCTTCAGCCCAATACTCCTAGCATGCTGCAAGTGCTTAACCCTACTCAGTCCCTTCGTAAGCGGATCTGCTGGGTTATCTTCTAATGATATCCTTTTCACTACGAGTTGTCCTTCTTCTACACGATGTCTAATGAAGTGATATTTTCTGTCGATATGTCGAGATCTACCATGATCCCTCGGTTCCTTGGTCAAGGCAACCGCACCTTCGTTATCACAGAAAATCTCCATGGGCTCCTTTATGGCCGGCACAACTCCAAGATCACCAATGAAGTTCTTTAGCCATATTGCCTCCTTCGACGCTTCGCTCGCTGCGATGTACTCTGATTCGCACGTTGAATCAGCTACGGTTTCCTGCTTGGAACTTTTCCATGTCACTTCTCCTCCATTTAGGGTAAAGACCCAGCCCGACTGCGAACGATAGTTGTCCCTGTCGGTCTGAAAGCTGGCGTCACTATACCCTCGCACCTTCAAGTCATCACTCCCTCCAAGGACTAAGAACCATTCTTTCGTCCTCCGAAGGTACTTAAGGATGTTCTTCACCGCAATCCAATGTGCTTTGCCAGGGTTCCCTTGATATCTGCTAACCATGCTCAAAGCGAAGGCTACATCAGGGCGAGTACAAGTCATAGCGTACATGATTGAGCCAACTGCGGAAGCGTATGGTACTCGGCTCATTTCTACTATCTCAGCTTCGATACTCGGACTTTGAGTCTTACTCAACTTGGCATTTCCTTGTATCGGTAGTTCTCCCTTCTTTGAGTTTTCCATACTAAAACGTTTTAGTACTTTCTCTAAGTAAGTGTTCTGACTAAGTCCAATTAGTCTCTTACTTCTTTCTCTTACTATCCTTATTCCCAAAATGTAAGAAGCCTCTCCGAAGTCCTTCATAGCGAAACACTTCCCGAGCCAGGACTTAACCTCCTGCAGAGTCGGGATGTCGTTCCCTATGAGTAATATGTCATCGACATATAGAACGAGAAAGCTTACTATACTCCCACTGGCTTTGACATATACGTAAGATTCGTCTTCGCTTCGTACAAATCCAAACTCTTTGACTTTCTCATCGAAGCAAAGATTCCATCTGCGAGACGCTTGCTTATGTCCATAAATGGACTTCTCAAGCTTACACACTTTATTCGGATGCTTCGGATCCACAAACCCCTCTAGTTGAGCCATGTAAACATCCTCAGCCAACTTTTCGTTAAGGAAAGCGGTCTTGACATCCATTTGCCAAATCTCATAATCATGAAATGTGGCAATTGCTAGCATCAATCTAATAGATTTAATCTTCGCAACTGGTGAGAAGGTCTCATCATAGTCAACTCTGGGAGTTTGAGTAAAGCCCTTCGCGACCAATCGCGCCTTATATGTGTGTACGTTCCCATCCACGTCGGTCTTCTTTTTGAAGATCCATTTGCACCCAACGGTCTTACGTTCGGGCACATAATCAACCAAATTCCAAACTTGGTTATCATACATGGATTGGATCTCGATATCCATTGCCTCTTTCCATTTTGCAGACTCCGGGCCTGCCATGGCTTCCTTATAGCTACTAGGTTCATCAAGATTTACTAGTGTACCATCACTAATATACGTGTCCCCTTCGGTAGTAATATAAAAACCATAAAACTGGGGTTGAACTCTAAATCTATCGGAACGTCTAAGAGGTAAGGATTCGTCAATCGGTTCAACCGGAATTTCCTCCTCGGGTTGAATGCCAGCAGTAGAGGTTCCTTCATCTATCGACTCTTGAATCTCTTCAAGTTCGATTTGCCTCCCACTGTCTCCTTGGCTTATGAGTTCTCGCTCTCGGAAAACTCCTCTCCTCGCAACAAAGACAACATCGTCTTTCGGTCTATAGAAGAGATATCCAAAGGATGTTTGCGGGTAGCCGATGAAAATACATCGCTCACTTCGAGGTTCAAGCTTGTCGTGAGTATCTCGTCTTACGAAAGCCTCGCAACCCCAAACCTTGATATGTGCCAACGAGGGAGCTTTCCCCGTCCACATCTCGTGAGGTGTTATGGCAACCTTCTTAGTAGGGACTCGGTTAAGGATATGGGCGGCAGTCTCTAAGGCATACCCCCAAAAGAAGATAGGTAGTGAAGCACGACTCATCATAGAGCGAACCATATCCAATAAGGTCCGATTACGCCTTTCTGCCACACCATTCAACTGCGGTGTCCTAGGAGGCGTCAATTGCGAAACTATTCCACATTCCTTGAGATAATCGTGGAATTCAAGACTTAGGTACTCTCCTCCTCGATCGGATCGAAGCATCTTGATTTTCCTGCCCAATTGATTCTCCACTTCATTCTTGAACTCTTTGAACTTTTCAAAGGTGTCAGACTTTTGCTTGATTAAGTAGATATACCCATATCTACTATAGTCATCAGTAAAAGTAATATAGAAGCGGTTCCCATCCTTCGTGGTTGATCTAAAGGGTCCACATACATCGGTATGTATTAGGTCCAATAGCCCCTCACCCCTTTCACAAGTACTCGTGAAGGGTGACTTAGTCATCTTTCCAAGTAAACAAGACTCGCATGTGTCATCTTCCCTAAGGTCGAATGACTCCAACACTCCATCCTTTTGGAGTTGGGCTATGCGTTTCTTGTTGACATGTCCAAGACGGCAATGCCACAAGGATGATTTATCCATACTAGTGGAAGAATCAATATTCAAAACATCATTTCCTAAGTTATCAACAATCATAACAGTTTCATATATTCCATTACATGGTATAGCTTCAAAGTAAAAGACACCATTTAGATGAACCAAAATAGAACCATTCTCATTATTAAAAGAAAATCTAAATCCTTGTCTATATAAACCATGAAATGAAATGATGTTTCTAGCCATTTCTGGCGATAGCAACAATTGTTCAAATCTAAAACCAAACTATTCCTAAGCACTAAAGAATACACTCCAATCTTGGTCACAGGCGACGATCTTCTGTTCCCCATGATTAGATTGATCCTTCCTTGCTCTACATCCCTACTTCTTCTTAGTCCCTGCACATTAGAACAAATGTGATAACCACAACCGGTATCAAGAACCCAAGAAATAGCATGATTAGAATCGTTAGATTTGATTGTGTATATACCTGCAAAAGATGGCTTGATCTTTCCTTCTTTGATTGCTTGCAGGTGATCCGGGCAGCTTCTCTTCCAATGTCCTATCTTGTGGCAGTGGTGGCACTCTGCCTCCTTTGGGTTAGAGCAGGGCTTAGCGGGATCAACTTTGGTCCCACTAGAAGAGGCACCATCTCGGGCTTTCACCTTGCGATAGTTATTCGATGAAGCTTTCCTCTTCTTTCCCTTCCCTTGACCAATAGCCAAGACAGGAGCAGCGGACGGATTGGGAGTTGGTGCAACAGACTTGTCCTTGAAGTTGCTCTCAGCGACCCTCAAGAGACCTTGGATTTTGCTTAGGGTGACCTCTTCTTTGTTCATGTGGTAGGTCATCCTAAATTGGTTGTACATCGGAGGCAAAGGGTGAAGCACCATATCGATCGCCAAGTCTTCACCAAAGTCAACATTTAACTTGCGAAGGCGGTCGACATACCTTTGCATCTTTTGCAGGTGCACGGTAATAGATTCTCCATGACCCATCTTAGCGTAGATCATGTTAGTGAAAATCTCATAACGCTCTTGTCTCGCGTTTTGGTGGTATCTCTCCAACAAGTCTTGATGCATCTCGTATGGATACATGTCCTCGTAGGACTTTTGGAATTTGGAGTTCATGGTGGCGATCATGATGCAATGTACCTTCGTTGCATCTCACTCATGAGTTTCAAAGGCGGTGATTTCTTCGGGAGTAGCAACTTCGGGGTTGATTTTCTCAAGCTTCTCATCGAGGACATACTCTTTATCCTCATAGCGAGCAATGGTGCGAATGTATCTTATCCATTCGCTAAAGTTCGTTCCATCGAAGGTGACCTTTTGGCAAAGGCTCATCAACGTGAAAGAACTAGCAGCAGCGTTGTTTGCGTTCGACATCTTCAATTAGAAAAGGACAAAGATAGATTAGAATAATAATCCCTAATTATCACCCAATAAGAAAATTAGGGCTAGGATCCAACAATAACATTTACATACTAGAAAAGGGATGTCGTAATCTAACATGCAAATAAATTGAAGGTAAGTGAATGACGATTCACTAATTCTCCATCACAAAACTTAAACTATTAGTCCTAAGTGTTTTTTGAGAATTCCTAGGTTTAGATGAGATTCATTGAAACTATTCAATGGCATGTTTAAATCTCGATATGCCCCTCTCGTTTGTGACTGGGATGCCGAGGATCACAAAGCGGGTGTGAATTACCATGCAAATTCACATGGTGCCTTCATTGTAACAATCACCTATTCGATGTGCCGGTAAACCACACACGCTCCATCGAACTATGATAAACAATGAATCACCCTTTGCCACCTTCGCTTAGAACCAATTAGTGTGCCGGTAAACCACACACGCTCCACTAACTTCTTAGCAAGGTGCAAAGTGTAATTTCATGGGATTGCATCAATTCACTTTTCCTAAAGTAACTAGGATTGGGAAATTTTTAAAACGTGTAGTTACTTTGTATTTCTTATTATACTTTTAATGAGAAGATGAGGTTGCCCTATCCTACCCATTCGGCTAACGACCCTCCACCAATCAAGAAAGCGGTGGGTGTGAGTGTACACCCATTAAGCGCCATTTTATAGGCCGCAACCTTATACCCACCTTATAGATCGGCTTCGTGAATGAGGCCTACTAACGGTAAGACTAGCATTTAGTTATACATATATATATTATTCTAGTAATATCATATTAGTATAGGGTTGTATTTTAAAACCTTTTAAAATCTAGGGTTTGAAATTTAAGTTGTCTAAATTAAAACTTTTAATCACAAATATAAATTTCAAAACTTTAGGGTAGGTTTTAAACATTTAAAACATGAAGGATCAAATAAAAAATAATTCCAATTAACAATTAATATCCTAATTATCTTTATTTGATTTATCCAAGATTTCTTTTAAGATAATTATCAAAATAATTAATCATTTATCACATAAGGAAACTAAATATTTTATTAGATGATAAATATCTTTAATCAGATCAAGATTATAGTCATATATATCAAAAAAACGGATTAGGGTTGATCTAATATGATTAAGGTAAGTTTCCATAAGATAAACATGAAAAAAAATCCCGGTTTTGCCTAATCCAGACCCCGTACTCGCCGAGTACAGGCCTACTCGTCGAGTCCACTTTGGAACTCGCTGAGTACATGACTCATAAACCCAAAATCGAATTTTGCAGGTTTGTTTCAGTTAATCAAGCAACAATTTAAAGAAAACCAAGCTAGGCTTTGATACCACTGATGGGTTTTAGCCATAAGAACTTTCCTATGTGCGCATGCAAAACCCTAATGCTTGGATCTAGGCTTTCTAATTAAACATGCTTTGAATCCAAGACTTCTAATGGCTAATTAGGTTAAATAACAACATTGAAACAGATCTAGAATCATACCTTTGAGTTCCTTGTTGATCTTGTTGTCTTGGAGCATCTAGAGTCACAAATGTCACTCCTCTAATGGCTTACAAACACCAATAGCAAGGAAGATGTTTTAGGAGAGAGGAGAGGGGAGGAATTCGGCCAGAGTATCTCTACTTTAGATGGTGTGTAGAATTCCCTCACCCCTAGGGTCTATTTATACTTGTAGACTCCTTAAGGGTTACAAACTAAACCCTAATTGGATAATCTTCTCTTAAGGCTATCCAAATCCATTCCATAGATAAGCCTTTGGACGATTTTAGCTATCCTATATCTCATAGAATTCGTCCAAAGCATATCCCAATGGATTTATAGTCTAAAGTTTAACTATCAAACAATTGACAGTTTATACCCCTTTATTTAATTAATCTCTTTAAGTCACCAAATTAATCCCAATTAATCTATGACTTATATTAATCAAATAACCATATATTATTCCTTATAATATTTACTCTCTCTTAACAAATCATCCAACAAGTTGCTATGGTGAAGGCAACCCAAAAGGACCATGCACAACCGGATCAAATACTTGCCTAATATAGTTGCAGCCTTAGACACTATTCCAACAGTAAAAGGCTCAGACGACGCGCAAATGCGCGTCAAGGAAGGCCCTGTCATAAAGAGAGACGACGCGCATTTACGACGCGCAATTACAACGCGCGTGTACGACACGCAATGCGTATCAAGGAAGACCCTGTCATAAAGGAAGACGACACGCATTTGCATGTCGTAACCTTACGACGCACGTGTTAATAACACGCAATGCGTATCAAGAAAACCCCTGTCAAGAAAGGCCATGTCATAAATGAAGATGACACACATGTTTACGTATCGTAATTTTAAATGTTAAAAAAAATATTATTTATAGATTTACTAATTTTCAAATTAAATAATACATTAAAAATCTCATAATACAAAATAAAATACAATAAATAACAAAGATAATTTATTTCACTAATATGTCAAATACAAATAATTATTCCAAAAGTGAGTAAATGTTATAAAAAATGAACTCATTTATATACAATTGCATCATCTAGCTTACTATGTGCCAACAACTCCCTAGGTGTTTACTTTTGCTTGAGTCTCGTTTCTTCCAAAGCTTCTAGCCATGGCAAAATAAGATATCTTGAGTCTCGTTTCAAGAACCAAAATCACCTTCAATTACCCAATTAAACTCTAACATTGGTAGACTGAGAGTTCCAGAATCAAGTTTACATCCATCACCTTCATCAAATAAACATAAAATGCAAATTCTCCTTTCTTATTATGAAGTATGTTATATTATCAATGAAGTATTTATTATTATACCTTTTATTGTCTGTTTATTATGAAGTATGTTATATTATGAAGTATGTTATGTTCATCAAGTAAACATAAAATGTAAATTCTCCTTTCTTATTATGCCTTTTTTGTCTCTTTATGTCTTCAATATCATCAACGGCAGGATTTAAATTTATAGTTTATCTATATTGAATAAGAAGAAATATTTGAACTTACTCATATGAAGTTGATTCCATCAAACGACTTGTCTTCATAATATATTCATCCTATTGAAGTTGATTCCACCAGAAACAAAGCCAGACAATACCATTTTCTTGCTCCCCTGATTTCCATAATTATTGGATGAAGCTGAAGCAGCAACAAAGCTGCTTTTGAACTGAGGCATCACTCCTATCCTAAGCGACTTAACAGCTGAGCCAGTAGGAGGAGCTACTTTGGGTTTTGAGTTATATCCTATCCCCAAACCAAATTCCACACCACGCACATCCACATAATCGGGATACATATGATCATCAGGTCTAACAAGTCTTACCAAGACTTGTGTTTAGAAAAAGAACAAAGTAATCATTTATTTTTAAGTTAAAGATATCATAAAGCTCAAAGTAAAAGTATAGAACATATACAGATAAGTTTACTCAAGTAGAGTATTAAACATAACATAAATTAAAGAAATCATTAAACTACACCAACATGTATAGAAGTTGTAATATTCAAGTAGAGTATTAAACAGAACATAAATTAAACTACATCAACATGTATAGATAAGTTTACTCACTTGAGTTTAGGGTTTAGGGTTTAGGGAGAAAAAAGAAAAAAGTTTGTAATGAAATCTTATATCATTTCCCTAGTAAGTTTAGCCATCTTGATATTGTTAATGAAGGGGAATTTAAATTCAAATATGTTGATCCTGATATGGAGGGTAGTAATGTCCAAATGGTGATTGATGGAATAGAGGATAAAAAAGAAAATACTCGAAATAGTAATGGAGGTTTATTCATATCTGAAGCTATGTTGGAGCAAATGAAGGCAGGGGATTTGAAGAATAAGGTCAACCCTTCCCTCCCTAAATCTATTCCTGTGGATTTGGAAGTGAAAGAACCAATCTCTTATGCTGAAAAAGTGAGTGGAAAGAAGCTTAATACAGCCAATCTTATTTCGAAAGTAAAGAAAAGTGCTGATCTTCCAGATGGAGTTGTGGAAATGCCTTTGTGTGATATCCTTAAGGGATGTAGTCCTTTCAAGACTACTCTTTATAGGTATTTTATTGATAAACATGTTAACTTCTTTAATGTTAATAAGTTTGCGCATAATATGTAGCAAAAACATGGACTGGAAGAGGTTATGGTAAATGAAGAAGGGATTTACTTTTTCAGATTTAGCTCAGAACAAGGTATGCTAAATGTTCTTGAAGGGGGAGTTTGGATGATTTTTGATAGTGCTCTTATTGTGAGAAGATGGACAACTGGAATAAGCTCAGTCAAAGATCAACATGACAAGGTCCCTGTGTGGGTGAAAATTTATAACGTTCCTTTGGAATATTGGAATGGGACTGGGCTTAGTCATATTTCTTGGGAGATTGGAAAACCTCTTGATGTTGATGCTCATACAGCCAAGATGTGTCAAGAGCATTGGGGACGGCCAACTTTTATGAGAATATTAATTGAAATGTCGGCTGCTAAAGATTGGCTCAAAGAAATAGAAGTATACTCTTCGGATCTTGTAACTGGTGAGAGAATTTCATCCAAATGCAAAATTGAATATGCTTGGAACCCTTCTAAATGTTCTTATTGCAAGGTCTATGGTCATAAAGATGCTACACGTGGAATTCTTTTAGCTAAGGAAATTAATTCTATTGATAACTCTAAGGTTGGAGAGGAGAAAAAAGTTGATCTTATGGAAGTCCTTATTGCTAGTACAAAAACTGTGGAGGGGGATAATGAAGGATTCCAAACTATTGTCAAAAGAAATAGAGGTAATAACATGGGAGAAAAGCTGAAGGAGGAAATGAGAAATAATAATCAAAATTTGAATCAAGGGAAAAAAAGGGATAAATCATGGAGGAGGAAAGGCAGGGAATGGAAATAATGTTGGTATTTAAGGGAAAAAAGGGAATAAAAATGCTAAGATTGGTTTCTCGGTTGGAGGAAGTCAATGGAATAAAGGAAAAGGTACACAGGGGTATAATGGGAAAAATCAAAATGTGAATGGAAATTCTTATGGCAGAAATTTTGAGCAGGGGCAATCGAGTAAAAATAATTATTTTTTGAAAAAGGAGAATAGTAATGCGGTTTCTATGGGTAAAAAGGAAATGGTGGGATCTTTTTCTGGAAATGGGAATAAAGAGGAAGTAGTTAAGCCTGAAGTTAGAGGAAGAATGAATGTGGCTGGGCAAAAATATGTTCCGAATTCTGGTCAGGATTTCAAAGTAAGCTCGAATTTTGATTCTAAACCTCAACCTTTGATGGGTAATGGTTCTAGGAATCTGTTATCTAAAAATAAATTTGAAGTCCTTAATGATTTGGAAGATGAGACCCCTTTTATTTTTTCTAGAAAGGGAGTTGATGAAGCTGATTTAGCTTATTTGGATTCTGTGGATCAAATGGAGGTTATAGGAGGTATCCCTTTGACAGATACCAACATGGAAACTTCTCTCAATGACGATTAGCTTTGGGATTTGGAATGTTAGGGGTTTAAATTTTTCCCCTAAACAAAAAGAAATAAAAAAGTTGATGGAGTCTAATAATTTGAGTTTACTTGCTATCCTTGAACCTCAAGTTAATTTTAATAAACTTGAAGTGAATTGTGATAAGATCTTTGGGTCATGGAAGTGGATTGCTAATAAAGCAACAGGTTGTACTTCTCGTATTATTATTGGGTGGAACCCTAATATTTTTAATGTTAACTTGATTGATCACAATGATCAAGTTTTTCATTATAAAGTCACGTTTGCCCATAATAATGAGTATGTCTTTTGTTCTATTGTCTATGCTGCTAACAAGTATATGGATAGAAGAGCTCTTTGGGCTTCCTTAATTCATCATAAAGGTTTGGTTAGGGATGATCCCTGGCTGGTAGGGGGTGACTTTAATGTACTCTTAATCTCAATGAGAGTACTACTAGATCTTCAAGATATACTAGAGGCATGGTGGATTTCCTTGATTGCATCAATTCTATTGAAATCCAAGATATTAATAGCAATGGGCTAAACTTCACTTGGAATCAAAAACCGTTGGGTAACAATGGTATGTTGAAAAAACTTGACCGTGTGATGGGCAACTGCAAGTTACTTGATGTGTTTCCTTCTATTTATGCTTCCTTTCTCCCTTATGGAATTTCTGATCACATCCCAATTGTTATCAAAATTCCGATGAAGATCAAATTTAAAGTTCTTCCTTTCAAATTCCCTAATGTTCTTACCTTGAAGCCGGAGTTGAAGGATTTGGTGGAAAAGCACTGGAAAGTTGAGGTTCAGGGAATCAAAATGTTCCGTTTAGTTCAATAACTCAAAATCCTCAAAAAACCAATTCGTAATCTGTTAAAAGCTCAGGGGCATTTCTCGGATAATGTCAATCATTTTCGTAATGAGTTGGAAGCGATCCAAATGGATCTTGATGCGGATCCATATAACATTCAGCTTCGTGAATTAGAAGCCATCTTTCTTGGAGAATTTAAAAAAGCGTGTGAAAAGGAGGAAAATTTCTTTAAACAAAAAGCTAAAATTCACTGGCTCAAAGAAGGTGATAGCAATTCTAAGTTTTTTCACAGAATTGTTAAAGGGAGATCACATAAAAATAGAATTGAATCTATCATGAATCGTCAAGGTGAATGGTTGGATGGAGATGATGTTTATAAAGAATTTGTGGACTACTTTAAAGTCTTTCTTGGATCTGATTTTCCCTGTGCTGAAATTAATCAGCCTAATTCTTTATTCTTTAAAAAATTAGACCTTGTGGATGCTGTTGAGATGATCAAAGTAGGGACTAATGAAGAGATTAAATCCGCTCTTTTTGATATTGATGATGATAAATCTCCTGGACCTGATGGCTACTCGGCTAAATTTTTTAAATCTATGTGGTTGATATTAGGGGAGGATTTTTGTCATGTTGTTAAAGAATTTTTTGCTAGTGGGAAAATCCTCAAAGAAGTGAATGCAACTGTCATCGCTTTAGTCCCTAAAGTTGATTCCCCTGGAAAAGTTAGTGATTTTAGACCTATTTCTTGTTGTTCGGTTATATATAAATGCATTAGCAAGGTGATTGTTGCTAGAATAAGAAATCATTTGGGGTCTATTGTTGCTGAAAATCAGTCTGCTTTTATTCCTGGTAGATCGATCACTGATAATATTCTTCTCTCTCAAGAACTTGTCCGGGGTTATCACAGGGATCGGGGTTTTTCTAGATGTGCTCTCAAGGTGGATATCCAAAAAGCTTATGACACAGTAAGCTGGTCATTTCTCCAAGATATTCTTTTTCTTTTTGGATTCCATCCTGCTATGATAAAGTGGATCATGCAATGTGTGACTTCCCCATCGTATATGATCAGCATAAATGGGTCTTTTCATGGATATTTTGAAGGGAAGAGAGGTCTTAGACATGGATGTCCTTTATCCCCCTATCTTTTTACTCTGGTCATGGAAGCTTTTAATTTGATTCTTCAAAGAAGAATAGCAAGTGAGCCGTTATTCAAGTTCCATTGGAAATGTAAGAAGCTCAAGCTCACTCATCTCTGTTTTGCCGATGATTTGATGATCTTTTGTCATGGCAATTCTGCTTCGGTGAGGGTGATTAAGGAGAGCCTTGAAGAGTTTGCTGGTGTGGCTGGTCTCCATCCTAATTTTTCTAAAAGTCACATTTTTTTTGGCAATGTCTGTGACAATCCAAGTTGCCCCGTTACATTTCTCCGTTACCGTTAACGGAATATTCCACTATTCAAAAGTTCCGTTAAGGAGAAGTCGTCAAATTTAATAAACATTTCAATTGTGTATGTTTATATGCCGTTAAGTCGTGATAAAAGGAAATAAAAATACATAACACATATTTCCAATTACTTGGAAAATATTAGTTTATTATCACGACCACTAAATTGGGTGCGACCAAAAGCCCTGTTTAACGGCAGTATCGGGTAAAATTCCACTGAGCTCCAACTCCCACCCATATATAAAGGGGACTAAACTCCTGTTGAGATTAAACTAACCTTTAATCTGCAAAGATCGATTAGATCTTGAACAAGTATATAAACATAAAACAGTATGAAC
Organism: Lactuca saligna; assembly: GCF_052625555.1. NCBI lineage: Eukaryota > Viridiplantae > Streptophyta > Magnoliopsida > Asterales > Asteraceae > Lactuca > Lactuca saligna. Next base: position 185,080,960 of record NC_136423.1, read on the forward strand.
GCAATAATAAGAACAAGTCAAGATGAAATCAAACGTGTCGAATGATTAAACAAAATCCTCTGAAGAGCTCTATTAGGAACATCAACTGTAGAGGATTGGAAGGTTACAAGAACGATTAAAGAAACCTGTTATCGTCTAGATGAATCGCTATTTCGTAGATCTCTGAAAACGTTAACCTAATATGCATGCAAGCGTAAACTTATATACAAAACATAAAAGGTTCTCGGTTGGACAGGCCCAAACTGGAATACAAAATAACTTATGCTATCGAGCCCAAAAGACGCAATCTTCAAAATAATCTTCAGCCCAACAATCTCCCCCTTTGCGTCAATTTGGAGCGAGACTTTCACTAGTTACTTGGGCCAGCAGCTGAAGCAGGTACCTTCTTCTTCACGGTGCTAAACAGACATTTGGTGATGGAGAGAATGGTCTGTCTAAACTGAATGTACCAATTAATCATATCTTCGAAGTACTTGATGTCATCAGCCGTGTGCTCTTTACACCGTTTGATAGTGAATAACACATGCTCCAAACAATTTGTGGTGTAAAGGTGCTTGTCAGCTAAAGCGAAGAGACATTTCTGTCCTTCCGCTCTAGTGAACATAACCGAGTTGCATCTCGGGTCGATCTTGCCCAATTGCATTTGGTTGAGATCATTGGCCGATCCCACAGGAGCAATCTTTGGTTTCTTCTTGAAGACTGTGGCGACCTCCTGATCCATTAGGGCAACCTCCATGATGTAGCAGGCTAACATCCTTTTGACATGGTCTAGAATGGGACCATATTCGGCTTCATTAGTCAAAAGGATATTATACAGGACAATCCAATCATGAGGATTTAGATTCGGTAGATCTTCCAGGGAGATAATATGAGCAGTCCTTGCATATCCCTGAATCAACTTGAACCGAACGTTTATGAAACGACCTTCGGTATAAGGTTTCAGCACCCGAACGTTTACAATCTTCTGGGCGCTCCAAGTGAGGTATTGAGGACGAGCAGCCGCCAGATAGAAGTCAATGAGCTCCCTGTCAAGCTCAGCATTCGGGTGAGGGACTTCAAAGATGTTTAAGAAGATGTGGAAGATGAACGCCTTTCGAGTCAGCGGCATATCGAACTGCGAATCGACAGTGTTATTGCAGTCGAACGAGATAACCGGCTCGAGCCATAAAATGATAGGAGTTTCTATGGCCTCTTTAATCAAACATTCCCTGGTCCAGGCAGGGAAGAGAGTCTTCCGACTCTCAAGGAGATCGTGGGCTTCCTTTTGTTTGCGTTCAGCTTCTTCAGCCTCTTGCGCCACACGACTGGCATCATCATCAACCTTGCGACTGTTCTTTCTTTTTAAAATGTCAGCAATGGTCTCCTTGTCTCCTTCTTCATCTTCTTCCCCAGCTAAGTTTTTGCCTTTGTTCTTCACACCCGAGCCTAAAGCTTGACCAGTCGGAGATGGTTCGGTCGTGTGAGTAGCTTTGGAGGAAGGAGGTGGTTTGGATCTTGTCTTCTCATCTCCCCCTTGTTTCGGAATGGACACGAAACTCGGTAGCCCTTCGACTTTGTTGAGAAGATTGATGGCCGGAGAGAGTTTTTCAGTGAGGGAACGCCTCACCGAAAAGTTTAGAATGGGATCGTGTGCTTCCAGGATGTTGGATATTGCGGCGTGGACATCCGAAACACACGTTTTGATCACCTCCCTTTCGGATCGAAGATCTTCTAGTTGTTGTTGGGAGTTGGAGAGTTGTGTGCTCTTGACCTCGAGGGCGGTTGTTTTGCTCGCCAGATCGTCCATTAACGAATGCTCGGTTGCAAGATCCTCTTGTAGCTTGGCGAGGCGAGCATCGATGGAGGCACGAAGTGCCGAGTTGTCGTCGCTTAGGTTTTGGCGAAGAGTAGCGAACGAAGTCAACTCCAATGAGACAAAGTTGGCCAATTGCTGAACAATTGGTTCCAAAGATGTCTTGGTGGCATGGGCGCTTTCCTGCAAGGACTTCAGCAGGTCAGAAGCATCAGAGAATAGTTTATCAACTTTTGCGGTCGCCGCCTCACAGGCTCTAGTGGAGGCATCAATCGCAGCAGTTCTTGAGGCCACCGAATCATGTTGAGCCCTGGAGAAGGCATCAATAATTTTCTGAAGGGCAGCTTCAGAAAGAGAGGACTGCTGGTTGGAAGAGGAGACGAGAAGTAGGTCAATCTTCTCGTTAAGCTCTTTGAGATGCTTCTTTGTCACTGGAGCATCATCCTCCTCGTCACTCTGAACTTGAAACGGACTATAGTAGACCGAATCAAACATCATGTGTTCACCACCAAGATAAGGGTTTTCACCATCAGAGGCATTTTCAGGAGATGAGGGGGGGGGGGTGAAGTTGGGGGTGTTGTGGGTTTGGTAGGATCAGGATGAGTGGGTGTTGGTATAGTTTTGGGTGGTGGTTGAGTATGGGTAGTTTCGGTTGCATGGGTTTCGGTTTGTGGTGGTTCGGTTACGTGAGGTGATTCGGTTGTAGTGGTAAAGATTGGTGGAGGTGAAGGAACTGGGGAATTGGGAAGTTCCATCTCTGGGGTAGGGGACCGAGGTGGTGTGTAACATCCGGATTTTACCAGGTATCTTGTAAATCTAATTTTGTCATATTGTGAGAGGGACTCGGCGAGTTGGAGCTCAGACTCGCCGAGTAGAGACGCGTAATTGAACATTGGTGCGCGCCTGGACTAGGCGAGTCCAGAATATGGACTCGGCGAGTCTGCGCTGTGTAATGAAACCCTAAATCTCCAGGTTTGAGGCCTATTTAAAGGGCCTTATGGCCGTCATTTGTGCTCATCCAACCCTCAGTGAGTGACCCTTGTGTTCTTGAGCTATTTGTGAAGAGAAAGGAGCCATTCTTGATCTTGTGTGTGTTATCTAGCAAGAAGAAGGAGACCCTAGGCAAGAGGAAGCAAAGGAGGTTGCTATTTCGTGGATTTGGAGTTTAGATCATCACTCTAGAGGTATTATCTTGGACCATTTTCTGTTTAGTGAAGCATGATGCAATTTAGGGCTTGTGGTGGTCATTTATGGGATGATTTGATGCCCATTGGTTCCCTCTTTGAGTTGAGGCCATGGATCTGGATCCGTAGAGGTCCAGAGAGCCTCACTCATCAAGCTTTATGAGTGACAATAGAGTCTTTGGCCTTGTGTTGTAGTATTTGAGTCATAAACATCATATATGGTCATATAAAGGTTGTATGTGCACCAAGATTGTAACTTTACGTGCTAAATGAGCTTGGAGGGACTGGATCTATGGATTAATGAACTGGATCTGACCTTTAGAGCAAGATTGAGTTAGTGCATGGCATGGACTCGCCGAGTCCGAAGAACAGACTCGGCGAGTAGCATGAATGTTGCCCGACCACTCTGTGAGTGGCCTCGCCGAGTTGGGAAAGGTGGACTCAGTGAGTCAAGGGGGAGTCAGAATGGACAGGTGGACTGAGTCTAGCTGGACTCGCCGAGTTGTTCTTGAGACTCGGCGAGTTGAGTTGTGGTGGCCCCACAACTCGTGCCAGGTGGAACTCGTCGAGTTGAGGGAATGCTCGACGTGTCAAGGGAGGATTCCAGGGAAATTGGTGTACACGCCCAGACTCGCCGAGTCGCCTGGGTACTCGCCGAGTCCGGTCAAAGTTGACCGTTGACCGTTGATCAGTGTTGACCTAGATTGACTTGTTATAGTGTGGTCAATCCCAGTGGGGAAAGTGTTAATTAGAGGTGTATTGTGCTATAGGGGGACGACAGCTCGACAGGTCGAGTGATTAGCGATTTCAGGTTTACAATTTACCGAGACACGCGAGGTGAGTCTTCTCACTATACTTTACCTTGAGTAGGTAACCAGAGTTATGTGATAGAGTATTTGTATGCTATGTATGTTATGTGTTGTACTGCATTACTTCTATGTGCTTGATGCTGTGCATGTTTACAGAGTTAGAACCGGAAGGTTCACAGAGTTAGAACCCGAGGGTTCACAGAGTTTGGGTGCACGGACCCACAGAGTTATAGCCTTGAGTGGCTAATATGTGTTATATGTAGTATTTTGGGGAACTCACTAAGCCTTTTGCTTACAGTGTTGATGTTATTGTTTCAGGTACTAGTGACGACCGCGGGAAGGCGCCGGCTTGATCCGTACACACACACATTCGAAGCTTGATATCATGATCTTGGGATTTTGTATTGTCTTGTTCGGATAATTAAAATGGTTGTTTAATGAATATCAATGGAATTATGTTTTATAAAAATTGAAAAATTTGTTTTGAAAATTTTCGGTGTTACAAATTGGTATCAGAGCCTTGGTTTGAGGGATTCGGGTACACCTTCGGGGGTATTTGAACTCAAACTGAGGAATTGAAGAGATATTTCAAAATAAAACCAAAGTTTTCTAAGAGTAAAAGATTTTCCAGGAAGAAACGTGTGTACGATCAGCCAGCGCCCGAACGGTGAATTCCCAAAATACCTTTATATTATGTGATAATTATTATTAATGTGATGTATTTGCATGCTAGAGTAGGCTAGGTATTGCTAATAGGACTAGAGTGGCCTGTTTTGTGATGCCTTAGCCTAGGGAAGGGTGAGCTGCTATGAGATGCTGAGAGTAATTAGGTAGCAGCTAGGACTTTGTGTGAGAACTGTTACAGAGTGATTTAAGTATAATAGAGTGCTTGGGGATTGGGATCCGAAGAGGAAGATTTGGGGTGTGTACTGAGACGGTGCGGACAGTAGTATTGGGCCCATACTACTGAAAGCACTGGTGCGGTACACAGTCCAAATAAGAATCTTGGGATACCAAGAATCAAGGAGGGGTGGATTTTCGAATGTAAGAGTGTTCGAGTAAATTCTAATTATCGCATGTTGTATTTCAGAGGTTGATCATGGTGAGGACACGTCGCATGCCGGAGGATACCGGAACTAGCGATGAGGAGATTCGACAGATCATTCATGAGGAGGTGGCTGCGGTCATCAGAGCTGAGTTACCAGAGATGTTCGGGTCCATTAAGACCGCGTTGATTGAGACATTTGACGAGCGCTATGCCGCTCTTTCTGAGGCTGCGGTTGCAGCGGCTACCGCAGCGATTGCTGCGGCAAGACCCCAGGGAGGTGATGCGACATTGTTTAGGGAGTTCAGCAACACCAAGCCACCAGAGTTTGATGGTACGCAGGATCCGATGGTAGCTATGAGGTGGATATCTGATACGGAGGGATGCTTCTTCACTTGCTCGTCCCCTGAGCATTTGAAGGTTCGGTTCGCGCTGAACCAGCTTCGCTTGGGAGCGAAGGACTGGTGGAAGTTTGTGACGGCACACTTCACACCGACTGAGCTTTCGGCAGTGACCTGGGAGAGGTTCACTACCATGTTCTGAGATGAGTACGTTCCTCAGGTGGAGAGGGAACGTCTGACACAGGAGTTTCTGACCTTCAAGCAGGGTACCGAGTCAGTCACAGCTATTACGAGGATGTTTCATGAGAGGGCGATGTTCTGCCCTGAGCACGTGTCCACCGAGCAGGCACGTATGAGCCGTTACCTGAGCATTCTGAGACAGGATATTCGGGAGTTCGCTGCGAACTCCTCGTATCGGACATTTGCCGTGCTTCAGGCAAATGCTCAGAAGAGGGAGATTGAACTTGAGACTCAGGCCAGGGAGGAGGCGGAGTCTCTGGGGAGGGATCGGCGGCCGGCACAGTCCCAGCCGGCAGCCAAGCAGGCCAAGCCCGCTGATCCCCGACCCGGGAGCTAGAAGGGCCGCACTTGTGGAAAGTGCGGCAAGGGTCACGATGGAGTCTGTCGAGCGGGGTCTTGCTACAAATGTGGCAAGGAGGGGCATATGGCCAAGGACTGCCCCAAGGGGTTTACAGTGTGCTTCCACTGTAACCAGACCGGACACCGGAAGGCAGAGTGTCCGCTGCTGCGCGGAGCATCTCAGGGGTCTGCTCCCGCCGCCATCAGAGCTACTGCTACAGAGAGTCGGCCCGTGAAGGCCGAGGCACCGAGGGCTCGGGGGAGAGCCTTTCAGCTAACTGTGGAAGAGGTCCGCGCTGCACCCGACGTTGTGGCTGGTATGCTTTCTTTTATTATTTATTTATGGTGTCGAGATATTATGCTTATATTATGCTATGCATAGGTACCTTCCTTGTGAATTATGTACTTGCTTTAGTGTTATTTGACTCGGGTGCGAGTCGATCTTTTGTATCTTTGGCATTTAGTCAGCATATCAGTGTTAGTCGTGGGGCACTGAGTCGGCCCCTGCGGGTTTCCATAGCCGCCGACATAGTGATTTGTGCCATGGAGGTCCTCCGGGGATGTGTATTGGAGATTTTTGGAGTTGAGTTCCCGATCGACCTGATTCCTATTGCGATGGGTGATGTCTGTGTTATAGTGGGCATGGACTGGTTGAGCCGATTCGGCACGGTTATCGATTGCGAGCGTCAGCTGGTGACTATACGAGATCCTAGTGGGGGAGTTCTTTCGGTTTACGGCGAGGGTACACGTTCTGGATCAGCCTTTTATTCGGCTGCTAGGGCGAGGCAGTCTTTACAACAGGGCTGTAAGGGTTTTGTGGCGTATGTGATGGATACGTGAGTGATCTCCGAGAGACCGAGTTCGGTGGATGAAGTTCCGGTGGTGCGTGAGTTTCCAGATGTCTTTCCCGAAGAATTACCAGGTGTGCCTCCCGTGAGGCAAGTGGAGTTTGGTATCGATTTGGTTCCGGGAGCCGTGCCTATCGCTAAGGTGTCGTATCGCCTTGCGCCTCCAGAAATGCAAGAGTTATCCTTGCAACTTCAGGAGTTGCTGGGGAAGGGGTTTATTCGGCTAAGTAGCTCGCCGTGGGGAGCACCCATCCTGTTTGTGAAGAAGAAAGATGGCTCGCATCGCATGTGTATTGATTATCGGGAACTGAATAAGTTGACGGTCAAGAACCGTTACCCGTTGCCGAGGATCGACGATTTATTCGATCAGTTACAGGGAGCATCTTGGTTCTCCAAGATTGATTTGAGGTCGGGCTATCATCAGGTGAGAGTACGGGACGAGGACGTCCAGAAGACAGCATTCAGGACGCGTTATGGGAATTATGAGTTTGTGGTGATGCCTTTTGGGCTCACCAATGCCCCGACTGTATTCATGGACCTCATGAACAGGGTATGTCGGCCGATGTTGGATCGGTCGGTGATTGTGTTCATTGATGATATTCTGGTATATTCGAGATCTAGAGAGCAGCATGAGGAGCATTTGAGGGAGGTTCTTAGAGTTTTGAGATCGGAGAAACTTTATGCAAAGTTTTCCAAGTGCGATTTTTGGTTGCGGGAGGTCCAGTTTCTGGGACATCTCGTTAACCAGAAGGGGATATTGGTCGATCCGGCCAAGGTTGACGCAGTGATGAGGTGGGAGGTGCCAAGGTCACCTTCTGAGATCCGGAGTTTCCTTGGGTTGGCAGGGTATTATCGGAGGTTTATCAAGGATTTCTCCAAGATTGCGGTTCCACTCACCAGATTGACCCGGAAGGGTGTTACATTTCTATGGGGTCCCGAGCAGCAGACCTCCTTTGAGACGCTTCGCCAGAGGTTGTGTGAAGATCCGGTATTAGCTCTTCCGGAAGGGATGGAGGGTTTTGTGGTATTCTGTGATGCATCGATTTTAGGACTGGGAGCGGTACTGATGCAGAAGGGACATGTGATAGCATATGCATCGAGGCAGTTGAAGCCTCACGAGACGAGGTACCCCACACATGATCTGGAGTTGGGGGCAGTGGTGTTCGCCCTCAAGATTTGGCGGCACTACTTGTATGGGGTTCGATGTACGATTTACACGGACCATAAGAGCTTGAAGTACCTGATGGATCAGCCTAACCTAAACATGCGGCAAAGAAGGTGGTTAGATGTGGTCAAGGATTATGATTGCGAGATTTTGTACCACCCGGGCAAGGCTAATGTGGTAGCCGACGCATTGAGTCGCAGGGCGGAGAGTGCTCCACTGCGAAATGTATGTTTGCGACTGACTGTGATAGCTCCAGTTCTGGACGCCATTCGTGGGGCACAGGCCGAGGCTGTGCGTCCGGAGATGCAGAAGAGAGAGCGGGTCGTTGGGTTGGTTTCGGAGTTCGTATCGGATAGTCGAGGCCTTATGACTTATCAGGGCCGGATCTGGGTACCGTTTGTAGGCGGTACACGTACTACATTGATGGAGGAGGCTCATAGATCGAAATTTTCGATCCATCCCGGGGCTACAAAGATGTATTTGGACCTAAGGAAGGAGTATTGGTGGCCTTGTATGAAGAGGGATGTCGCATGGTTTGTCGAGAGGTGTTTGACCTGTCGAAGGGTAAAGGCCGAACACTAGAGACCGCATGGCAAGTTGCAGCCATTGGAGGTTCCCAAATGGAAGTGGGAACAGATCACTATGGATTTCATCACCAAATTGCCTAGGACTGCCAGAGGAGTCGATGCAATTTGGGTGATTGTGGATAGGTTGACGAAGAGCGCTCACTTCCTTGCCATCAGTGAGAGTTCTTCGGCGGAGAAGCTGGCGGAGATTTATGTGAGGGAGGTTGTATCTCGGCATGGGGTGCCGATCTCGATCGTTTCAGACCGCGATGTGCGTTTCACCTCCCGCTTCTGGAAGAAATTTCATGAGGAGTTGGGTACTAAGCTGCATTTTAGTACCGCATACCACCCCCAGACCGACGGCCAGAGTGAGCGGACGATTCAGACACTTGAGGACATGCTTCGGGCATGTGTATTGGACTTTGGGGGTAGTTGGGATACGTATTTTCCTTTGGTGGAGTTTTCCTACAATAACAGCCATCATTAGAGCATCGGTATGCCGCCCTTTGAGCTGTTGTATGGTAGGAGGTGTCGGACTCCCATATGTTGGGGAGAGGTTGGGCAAAGGGTAATGGGCAGTACAGAGATCGTGAATCATACGACAGAGCAGATACAACTGGTCAGACAGAGGTTATTGACCGCTCAGAGCCGACAAAAGAGTTACGCGGATAGACGCCGGTCCGAGCTGGAATTTCAGGTCGGCGACTTTGTTCTCCTGAAGGTCTCTCCTTGGAAATGAGTGATCCGGTTCAGGAAGAGGGGCAAATTGGGGCCCCGGTTTATAGGTCCGTTTCGTGTGATCGAAAGGGTAGGACGGGTAGCCTATCGGCTGGAGTTACCAGCAGAGTTGGGGCAGATTCACAACACTTTTCATGTATCGCAGTTGAGGAAATGTATAGCCGACGAGTCGGCAGTGGTTCCATTAGAGGATATTCAGGTAGATGCAAGCCTGAATTATGCTGAGAGACCAGTGGCTATTAGGGATCGGAAGATCAAGATTTTGAGGAACAAGGAGGTACCTCTGGTATTGGTACAGTGGCAACATCGGAAGGGATCAGAAATGACCTGGGAGCCGGAGGGTATGATGCGGGAGCAGCATCCGGAGCTATTTTAGAGCGAGACTTCGAGGGCGAAGTCTAGTTCTAGTGGGGGAGAGTTGTAACATCCGGATTTTACCAGGTATCTTGTAAATCTAATTTTGTCATATTGTGAGAGGGAATCGGCAAGTTGGAGCTCAGACTCGCCGAGTAGAGACGCGGAATTGAACATTGGTGCGCGCCTGGACTCGGCGAGTCCAGGATATGGACTCGGCGAGTCTGCGCTGTGTAATGAAACCCTAAATCTCCGGGTTTGAGGCCTATTAGAGGGCCTTATGGCCGTCATTTGTGCTCATCCAACCCTCAGTGAGTGACCCTTGTGTTCTTGAGCTATTTGTGAAGAGAAAGGAGCCATTCTTGATCTTGTGTGTGTTATCTAGCAAGAAGAAGGAGACCCTAGGCAAGAGGAAGCAAAGTAGGTTGCTATTTCGTGGATTTGGAGCTTAGATCATCACTCTAGAGGTATTATCTCGGACCATTTTCTGTTTAGTGAAGCATGATGCAATTTAGGGCTTGTGGTGGTCATTTATGGGATGATTTGATGCCCATTGGTTCCCTCTTTGAGTTGAGGCCATGGATCTGGATCCGTAGAGGTCCAGAGAGCCTCACTCATCAAGCTTTATGAGTGACAATAGAGTCTTTGGCCTTGTGTTGTAGTATTTGAGTCATAAACATCATATATGGTCATATAAAGGTTGTATGTGCATCAAGATTGTAACTTTATGTGCTAAATGAGCTTGGAGGGACCGGATCTATGGATTAATGAACTGGATCTGACCTTTAGAGCAAGATTGAGTCAGTGCATGGCATGGACTCGCCGAGTCCGAAGAACAGACTCGGCGAGTAGCATGAATGTTGCCCGACCACTCTGTGAGTGGCCTCGCCGAGTTGGGAAAGGTGGACTCAGTGAGTCAAGGGGGAGTCAGAATGGACAGGTGGACTGAGTCTAGCTGGACTCGCCGAGTTGTTCTTGAGACTCGGCGAGTTGAGTTGTGGTGGCCCCACAACTCGTGCCAGGTGGAACTCGTCGAGTTGAGGGAATGCTCGACGTGTCAAGGGAGGATTCCAAGGAAATTGGTGTACACGCCCAGACTCGCCGAGTCGCCTGGGTACTCGCCGAGTCCGGTCAAAGTTGACCGTTGACCGTTGACCAGTGTTGACCTAGATTGACTTGTTATAGTGTGGTCAATCCCAGTGGGGAAAGTGTTAATTAGAGGTGTATTGTGCTATAGGGGGACGACAGCTCGACAGGTCGAGTGATTAGCGATTTCAGGTTTACGATTTACCGAGACACGCGAGGTGAGTCTTCTCACTATACTTTACCTTGAGTAGGTAACCAGAGTTATGTGATAGAGTATTTGTATGCTATGTATGTTATGTGTTGTACTGCATTACTTCTATGTGCTTGATGCTGTGCATGTTTACAGAGTTAGAACCGGAAGGTTCACAGAGTTAGAACCCAAGGGTTCACAGAGTTTGGGTGCACGGACCCATAGAGTTATAGCCTCGAGTGGCTAATATGTGTTATATGTAGTATTTTGGGGAACTCACTAAGCCTTGTGCTTACAGTGTTGATGTTATTGTTTCAGGTACTAGTGACGACCGCGGGAAGGCGCCGGCTTGATCCGTACACACACACATTCGAAGCTTGATATCATGATCTTGGGATTTTGTATTGTCTTGTTCGGATAATTAAAATGGTTGTTTAATGAATATCAATGGAATTATGTTTTATAAAAATTGAAAATTTTGTTTTGAAAATTTTCGATGTTACATGGTGTGTTGCCTCGTTGAGGAGATTCGTCTCCTTGAGAGCCGTCAGAACCTGAACTCTCACCCTCAGAGTCACTCGAAGAAGAGGGAATTACAAGCTTTCGCTTCAGTTGAGTCTTCCTCCTCTTCGGCTGTGGGGATTGTGCAGCCTTTGGTTGTTTCCTCTTTTTGGGAGAAGGTCCCTTTGGAGCTTTGGACGTTTGCTTCCCTTTTTCTGCCTTTTTGCCCCTGCTCACCGGTTTGTTTGCATCGTGAATCGACCTGAGCATATCCGGTGTCAGTTCCCTTGGACCAGATGGCCTAAGCTCCTTGATCTTCCGAATCAACCTGCTGTCAGATGGCACGTCGCCATACATTGACTCCGGGATGGAGCCAATGAAGGAAAATTTCGATGCATCGGAGACGATGATCTTCTTGGTATGGAACATACCGATAGAAGACATCGATGCACCGTCAGCAGTAGGAACATCAAATTTATCCATTGCCCATCGTGTAATCAAGATCCAGAACCGGGCCAACGACACCTCAGAGTGTCAGGATGATGAGGAGAGGCTCTCAATAAGCTGTTGCCATAGGACAAACCCATAGTCCAGGTTAATCCCGTTGTAAACCCCGTACATTATTGTTAGGAAGAGACGACTTGCACCGTCGGATCCTGAGCTCCTTTCCGACAAGACCTTGAAAAGGACTGTAAATAGGCCATTCCACTGTGGCGGCAGGCAAGACTTCTTAAACTTAGCGACAGAGGTGAGAACCTCTGTGTATCCCATGTTGTAAAACATGTTACACAGATGACCAATCTGAATTGTCTCTAGATGAACTCGTGAAGGGTCAACAGCAAACCCTAGCAAGTGACATAAGCGTTGGCGAGAGACTGAGGTCTTGTGTTCTGCAATCTCGAAAAACACCCGGACGACGGCCTTGTCGTAGTATGCAGTCGCGTAAACCTACGATATGGCCACCATTGACACAGATTCAATTCTGGAGAGAGCCGGAACAAGTTGGGAATACTTCAAACATTTTATGACCGGCGACATATAGGAGTCGTACGCCAGTGGATTAAGATCAATGACCAGACATTGTTGTGGGCGAATGGGAAGGATCTGTGAGGTAGCATGAACGGAAGAGGAATCAGCCATTTTTGTAGGTGTGAAGAAGATGATGAACAGGAAACTGTTTAGGAGTATTTGCGCTTTGGAAATTTTGAAGGCGGTAAAGAGGTAAAAGGTGGTGTAGAGGGCTATTTATAGTGGGTGATAGGAGAGAGAAAAATCGTTTCAAATCTCTTATGGAAATTTGAACCGGGTTGTTGAGTGACAGATGGATGACAGTTGAGGCGTGCGATGATCACGTAGGAGAGAGAGTGTCAGGTTCCTAGGATCACGCCACCCAACAAGCGCCGTTTCAGAGAGAAAAGTCGTTACTATTTCCACACGCGCATTTAATGCCACAGGTCAAGAGAGACCCTAGGGGTTTAGAGTGGATTCCTGTTAAATTATGATCAAACATTTATTAAGAAATGTTGAAAGGCTTCTTTTAATTAGGCTAAATAAGGGTGGCTTGGAAAAATATAAAATCTCAGAAGAAAATTAAAAAAAAACTGGATCCCAAGGGAAGAAATGTTATGGTGTTTAACAATTTCATAGGAATCACACAAAATAGAATTTGAGATTTTAGTAGGGTACATTCGTCAATCCTTTAGTGAAAACTTGAGCAACTTAATTGTTCACCGTCAATTCATTAGGTATTGAATTTTGGGTTTCACTCAGCTCGTAGTGACACGAGACTAAGATCATAAACACAGATGTTGTGTAACCATAAACCTCAGCGGTCATTTCTGAGAGTCTCAAGGGTTACTATGATGGAACGAGTATAGTGGAGAAGAAAAATGGAGATGGTGTAAGAGAACGTAGTACCTCTGCTGCGAAAATAAGGACCAAGCAAGAAACTCTTAACTCATGTGAGAAAAGAGTGAGGTAGCTCATGATTAGAATAAATGAGTTAGCCTTATTGGGAAGACAAGGTTTGTGTATACCAGGTCATGAAGGCCATTATTCAAAATCTTGTGAGGCTTGAGACACATACAGCAGCGTGCTTCTAGGGACACTTAAGTAATTCATCAAATTTATCCCCATAAACGAACACGAACACACAAGAAATTAAAAAATATTTTTGGAGTTTTTGAGATTAAAAAACCAAATGAAAAACCGAACCCAAACGTTCGGTTGGTTTCGGTTCAAGAAAACTTTGAAAAACCGAACCCGAACCTTCGGTTGGTTTCGGTTTAGGAAAATTTTGAAAAACCGAACCCGAACCTTCGGTAGGTTTCGGTTTTGAAGAAATTTTGAGAAACCAAGGAATTTAGGCAGGCAAGGAAAAAATATTTTTAACACAAGGAAAAACAAAATTGTCCAAGAAATATATAACAGAGAAAGACTACCTTTGAAGTAATGAGCGAGTCAGATAGTTGAACCGAACCCGAACGTTCGGTTGGTTTCGCTTCTTACGTTTGAGGTTGAGAGGTAGTGTGAGGTACTGACTCTGATTCCATCATACCTAGCCCTTGCAATATTTTATTGAATAATGCTTCAGGAAGAGCTTTGGTAAAGACGTCAGCCAGTTGATCAGTGGTTCTTACGAAGTGAACTTCGATGTTTCCATCTTCCACGTGATCTTTGATGAAGTGATACCTCAGTGCTATGTGTTTGGTTTTAGAGTGTTGCACTGGGTTATGACAGATCCTAATTGCACTTTCAGAGTCACAATATAGTGGGATCTTCTTCATATTGAGTCCATAGTCTCGAAGTTGACTTTGGATCCAAATCACTTGTGATGTGCAGGATGCAGCTGCAATGTATTCCGCTTCGGCAGTAGACAACGACACACACGTTTGTTTCTTGGATTGCTAGCTGACCAACTTCCCGTCAAGGAATTGACAACCACCAGTTGTGCTTTTACGGTCGAGTCCACATCCTCCAAGGTCAGCATCAGAATAGGCTTGAACGAAGAAGCCTGAGTTGGATGGATACCATAGACCTAAGGAGGTGGTTCGCTTGAGATAGCGTAAGATGTTCTTCACTACAAGCATGTGAGGTTCGCGTGGGTTTGCCTGAAATCGAGCACAATAACACACAGAAAACATGACATCAGGTCTGCTAGCAGTTAGATACATTAGTGAGCCTATCATTTGACGATAGAGCGTGATATCGACAGCTGGTTTGTCTAGAGATGGGGTAAGCTTGGTGCCGAATGCCATTGGGACTTTGACTTTTGAGTCTCCCATCATGCCAATCTTTGCTAGGAGAGTCTTCGTGTAAGCTTCCTGATTAATAAAGATGCCTTCGGGTCCCTGTCTTATGTTTAAACCAAGGAAAAAGTTAATAGGACCCATTGAGCTCATTTCAAACTTAGTCTCCATCAGCTTTCTGAATTCAGCTGTTAAGCTGGGATTCGTGGAGCCAAAGATGATGTCATCGACATAAATTTGAACTATCGTAAGGTGGTTACCTTCCTTTTTGCGAAAGAAGGTTGGGTCAACCGAACCTTGTTTAAATTTAGACATCTTCAAAAAATTTTGTAAGCGTTTCATACCAGGCTCTCGGAGCTTGTTTGAGGCCGTACACAGCTTTATCCAGAATATAGCAATGATTTGGATGCTTTTCGTTCACGAACCCAGGAGGTTGCTCCACATACACAGTTTCTTTGAGTTCTCCATTGAGAAATGCACACTTGACGTCCATTTGGAAAACCTCAAAGTTTTTGTGAGCAGCATAAGCCAGAAATATTCTAACAGATTCTAGGCTAGCTACTGGAGCGAAAGTCTCTTCATAGTCTATCCCTTCCTCCTGACAGTATCCCTTTACCACCAGACGAGCCTTGTTCCTTATAACATTACCTTCCTTGTCCATTTTGTTCCTAAAAACCCATTTGAGACCCACAACCGAAGCATCTGGAGGAGTTGGAATGAGGCGCCAGACTTTGTTCCTTTCAAATTCGTTCAGTTCATCCTGCATTGCTTGAACCCAATCAGAGTGATCTAGGGCAGTGTTAACTGTCTTCGGTTCAACTTTTGATACGAATGAGTTAAACATACAAAACTCAACCTTTGAAAATAAGGATGTCTGTTTTGCCTTCAATTGTGATCGGGTCAGAACCTTTTCAGATACATCACCAACTACTTGAGAGATAGGATGATCTCTGGTCCATTTGATAAGAGGAGGGTAATTCGGATCAAAGGTTGGGTCTAGTTCAGCATTAATCATTTCTTCTGGCTCAGATTGGCTATCGTACTCAAGCGTCATATCATTATGTTCCCCCTCAATTGATGAGCTTTGAGAAACATGAGGTGCAGGTGTCTCTTGTGGTGCTGAGCTTCCAGGCGTTGAAGCACCTTCGGTTGGAGAGGTATCATCGGTTGGAGAAGCACCTTCGGGTGATGAAGGACCTTCAGTTGAAGTGGTAGAATTTGGCTCCCCCTCGACTTGTGAGCTTGGCTCCCCCTCGACTTGTGAGCTTGGCTCCCCCTCGACTTGTGAGCTTGGCTCCCCCTCGACTTGTGGGCTTGGCTCCCCCTCGACATGAGCGTTGTTGGAAGGAGAGTCATTAGTGGTCGATCCTACTTCATGCATTCTTCTTGCAGCATCTTCGACAATCTGCTTCATATGATCAACTTTGTTGTCTGCTGCACCTGCTTCGGAGAGTGAAGCTTTCTCTAGTTCGTCAAAGAGCTCCAGAAATGTCTCGTATAAATTGGCGACCGAGACTGTGACCTGGCCAGTTAGAGGAAAGATTTCCCCAGCGGTGTCTTCTTTGGCCTGTAGCTTCTTGACATAGCTATCGTCAAAGGTCACATAGTACTTTAATCCTTCTCGAACGCTTGTTTAGGACCCTGTACGCCTTGGATGTGAGCGAGTAACCCAGAAAAATTCCCTCGTCGGCTTTGACATCAAACTTGTTGCGGTGTTCTTTAGAATTAAAGATGAAACACCTTGAGCCGAACACATGGAAAAATTTCACATTGGGCTTTCTGTTGTTTAGTATCTCATATGGAGTGAGCGTGAAATGCTTGTTGAGATAGGACCTGTTCTGTGTAAAACAAGCAGCCGAAATAGCGTCAGCCCAAAAATAAAGAGGTAAGGAAGCGAAACTTAGCATAGTTCGGGCAGCTTCACACAAAGATCGGTTTCGTCTTTCGACTATTCCGTTCTGTTGCGGTGTGTAGGGAGCTGAGAAATTGTGACTTATTCCCTTTTCTTCAAGAAACTCTTCAAACTCCCTGTTCTTGAATTCGAGACCATTGTCGCTCCTGATGTTGCGGACGACCTTCTTGAGCTGTATTTCAATTTGCTTGATAAACACTTTCAGCTTTTGAGTCGCTTCAGATTTGAGCTTTAGAAAGAATACCCATGTAAATCGTGAAAAGTCATCAACGATAACAAGAATATACTTGCTACCACCGATGCTTTCGATAGATGAAGGACCACACAAATCGATATGAAATAATTCGAGTGGTTCAACAACTTTTGTGTTGATTATAGATGGGTGACTTTGACGACTTTGCTTCCCCATTTCGCATGCAGCACACAAATGATCTCTGTTGAACTTGAGCAATGGAAGACCCCTAACATGACCTCCAGTGACAAGTCGGTTGATATCTTTAAAATTGAGATGAGAGAGTCTTCGGTGCCACAACCAGCTTTCGTCGGATTGAGCTTTTGATAACAAGCATATAGTTGGGTTTCCTTTGATGGGTTTAAGGTTTAAGGGAAACATTTCACCCTTTCGCTCTGACTTGAGAATCACTTTCTTTGTCCTTTTCTCTATGATTTCAGAACCTTCATCATCGAATGAGACTTTGAGACCTGTACCTCCAACAAGCTGAGATACACTAATGAGGTTGTGTTGGAGTCCTTCCACATAAGCCACCTTCCTTATAGTAAAGTCCCCATTTGTTATCATCCTGTATCCCTTTATGGTGCCGAAAGAATTATTTCCAAACTTGACGTTGCCACCATTTGCAAGAGATCTGTATTCCCTAAGCTCCTCTTTCCTCCCTGTCATGTGACGTGAGCAGCCACTATCGATGTACCATTCTTCGTCGAACTGCTCGTCACTTATAACCTGCAAAAATTAGGCAGATTTAGGAACCCAAAGTTTCTTGGGTCCATGTGAGCTTTTCATGGGAACTGGAACAGTAAGAGAGATGTCAACTAGATATGTTCGTTTTATAAGAGTTGTTTCATCTTTCTTTTTAATGGTAAAAACTTTTATTTTGTTAGGATTGGGTGTGTTCGGTTTGGACTCTGGTTTGGATTCATTGACCTTCTACTTTCCTTTTTGTTCAACTGACGAATGAGATTTCTGAGAACAAGCGGAATTAGCTTTAGAGCAAGATGGAGATGAATCGGTGGAAGTAGAAGAATTAGAAGAACGAGAAGAATTAGAATGAGAGGGTTTGGATTGAGGGGATTTCCTGGCTGGAGACTCTAGGTGACCCTTTTGCTTTTGATCGTTGGGGGGACCGACCTTAGAGTCTTGTTTTCTTTTGACTTCAGAACTGAACCTTTGCCTTCGGTTGATATTTTCTCGTGAACCGAACCTTGGCTTTCGGTTGTTGTGACTTTCAAGCTTTCCTACAGGATTGTTTTCATACTTCAGATTCTTGTCTTGGTGTGAGAAATATGCATTCTGGGAATGCCAGAATTGTTTCCTTTCAGAAAGGTTCTTCCTGTATCTATTGTTCCTTTCTCTCTTCCTATTCCTCATCTGTTTAGGTTGATGATGAACATTCGCTTTCGTTTTCGGTGTCTCCTTGGCTGGTTCCTTTTGAACTGCAGGAGTTTTACTTTGAGCCGAAGGAGCAGAGGGAATGTCGGTAGAAGTTCCACTTTGAGCTGAGGGAGTAGAGGTAGCGTGTTCTTTTGCCGAACGATCATCCTCCTGAGGAATATCTTTTGTACCACTGGTGCTTGGCTCATCGAAATTATCCGGCTTATTCAAGGGTTCAGGTATGTATCTTCATTTGCTCTTCCAGGAAGTTCTTTCAGATAAACCAATGGTTTCGTTTGCATTATCTATTGGAGCTTCCCAGAAGTACTCATCGCAGCCATCAGCATTGTCTTCGTTTACAATAGCTGCGAGTTCAACTATTTGATGTTCGGTAACTCCTGTCACCTTGTATACTTGATTCGGAGTGGTCCTGACCTTTTGATACACAACTGCTTTCTCAACTAATATCGGGGACTTTTGATGGGACAATCGAGCGAACTCCACTGAATTTTCAGAAATAAGATTCTTGTGGTTTTCAGGTTCGTTTTTAATAAATTCTGAGCAGTCAACCGTGTCCTCTACAGAAATTTCACTCATGTTTTCGTCCTCGTTAAGCTCAGATGCATTTTCAACATCAATTTTGTTTTCTGAGCTTACGTTGGCGTTTAAAGAGTCAAATTTTTGCATGGTTTCGGTTCTCAGTTTAAGTCTGTCATTTTCATCCAAAAGGTTTTTAAGCATGTCCTTGTGGTCCTTGGATTTAATGAAGGACTCAATTTTGTCCAGTCCATACATGTAGGTCAGATTGACATCATCAGACGATATCACACTCTCACAATTGTAGGCTTCGGCATCGATTTCATCCTCCTTAAACTCTAGGAAGGGCAAAATCATGCGATGGATCTTTTGGCCTATTTCACAATCCAAGTGAAGCTGAGTAATATTAGAATACAAACGTTTAGCAATTAAACAAAAAACATTCCGCTGTTTTAACAATTTTAAATTGTCTCTTTGCAAATAAATGTTTTCGTCTTTAACTTTAACTAATTCCGACTCTTTTAACTCGATCCACATTCTCCACTCCTCACTCTTCGACGCCACCCTGCTTAATTGATCAGTTAGGTTAGAATTTGTGACTCGAGTTTGAGTTAAGCTACTATCTAGATGAGAAATTCTTGTATTAACGTTTTTTAGTTCTTTCTCATATGAGGATGGTGGTACCTTGGATAAAATAAAAACAGATTGTACCTTCTTTATCAGTTCATCGAGCTCATTGAACTGCTGGCTAAGTGGTTTGGCCGTAAAGCACATGTCCTCCTGTACCTTCGGTCCATCGCTTCCTCCATCGGTGTTGTATCCCCTCATTTGAGATACGTCAGTCACCATGTAGCATCTTCCTCCACTGCTTTCCTCCTAGCCACATAATCCTTTCCATGGGTAGGCTTCCTCACTTCATCGTCTTCTGAGTCGGTAGACCAAACTTTCGTGCTACCAAACTCGTCATCTTTAACCGAACCCTGCACAATGAGAGCATTAATAGAGGGGTTAGCGGTAGACTTCTTCTTTCTCAACTCGTCCAATCTTTTCTGCAACACAGCTTCCTCATCATTTCCATCATCCTTTTCAGCCATCTTCTTAAGAACACAGTCCTTAGCATAGTGGTTTTTCCCACCACAGTAGAAATAGCTTACTCCGGAATCACCATCCACCTTCGGTTCCTTCTTGTGCTCCTCAGCCTTCGGTTCATTGTTCACCTTTTCAGAGCTGTAACTCCCCTGCCAGTTTTGGTTTTTGTTGCTGGGGAATCTCTTCTTTATGAACCTCTTGGGATTGGACACCATCATGGCATAATCCTCAGACGTGAGATCATATTCCTCCAAGTTGAGGTCTTCATCCTCCATCACAGCTTTACTTTTAGATAGGAGGGCCAACGAACCAAGACTAGAAACGACGTTCTTTTCTTGCACCACAATCTTCTCTTGGGACTTAAGAATACCCACCAGTTTCGCCAAAGAGTATGATTTAATCTGCTCATGGGCTTTGACTGTGGAAACTACTGCTCTCCATTCAGACCTCAGTCCGTTCAAGAAAGTAACCTTCTGTTCGATAAGCTTCCTTTCAATATCGTGTTTGATCATCTTGCTGAGAAGATGATTGAAGCGATCAAACGTCTGGGTCACCGTTTCTTCGGCTCCTTGCCTGAATTCTCCAAACTCAGATAAAAGCAAAGTTTGAATGGAATGTTCAAGATCCTCGTCTGTAGAATACAGTTCACGAAGTCTATCCCAAACTTCCTTTGCCGTCGTGCATGAGCTGACCAACCTGAATGTGTCGGACTGAAGGGCGAATCTGATCAACCTTAACACCTTAATATTGCACTGGAATTTATCCTTTTCATCTTGTGCAATATCCTTCACGTCCTTTAGCAGATCATTGTACTCCTTTTGTGTCTTGATGATTCTGGACGATGCAGAATGAGAAAACGGTCCATTAATGATGGCTTCCCATATGAGGTACCCATTATCCTCCGATCCAATCACGTAGTCTTCAAAGTGATGCGCCCATACTTCATAGTCATGGGTGTATAAGATTGGAATCTTTGTCGTCGAACCGATGCTGTTGGAAATATTAATAAGGTTTGATTGCATCACGTCCATTATAATCGTAAAAACCTGTTAAAAGATCAGACTTGTAATAAAGCAGATTAGGGCAAAACAATAAATATCAAGATACGTCAATAAAGAGATGACGGCTCAATAAATATTGATGATTGCAGAAAAACCCTAATGGAAATCTTTTTCACAGTAAAGATGTGTATTGATTACACAGCCTCCCACTCTAATACCAATTGTTGAGATTAAACTAACCTTTAATCTACAAAGATCGATTAGATCTTGAACAAGTATATAAACATAAAACAGTATGAACGCAATAATAAGAACAAGTCAAGATGAAATCAAACGTGTCGAATGATTAAACAAAATCCTCAGAAGAGCTCTATTAGGAACATCAACTGTAGAGGATTGGAAGGTTACAAGAATGATTAAAGAAACCTGTTATCGTCTAGATGAATCGCTATTTCGTAGATCTCTGAAAACGTTAACCTAATATGCATGCAAGCGTAAACTTATATACAAAACATAAAAGGTTCTCGGTTGGACAGGCCCAAACTGGAATACAAAATAACTTATGCTATCGAGCCCAAAAGACGCAATCTTCAAAATAATCTTCAGCCCAACAACTCCATTTGGAGCTTTTCCACTCTCTCTCTCTCTATACTCTCTCTTTAGACTCGTTTTCGCCCCGAATGCGCAACCAAACGCTTCCAATTGTAAGTCCGCTTACCCTAGCTTGTTCTAAACATTACTAGCTGTAGTTATAGCCCAAAAACCATCCAAGAAGGCATGGGATAAGGAGTTTACAGCCCAGGAACACTCTAGGGCCGTAAACCCCTAAAATGGTGCCAAACATGCCTTTAAACTTGCCCTTAAGCTTGGAAACTAATTAGGGATCTAGCCTAGGAGTGTTTAAACATCAAAACACAAAGATTGAAGGCATAAAAGAGAGTTTACAGCCCAAGCACATGCTTAGGCCGTAAACCCCTCTAAACCATGTCAAAATGCCCGAAAAACACTCCCAAACCACCCTTAGGCTTCATACATAATTTAGGGACTTAGTTATTGGGGTTTGGATCAATTAAACACATCAAAATGTAGGATAAAAAGGAGTTTACGGCCCAGGTCTATACCAAGGCCGTAAACACCCCAAATCATGCCCAAAGTGTGGTTTTACTTCCCTAAATGGCCTTAGACATTTACCATTAAATGCTAGGAAGGATTTAAGGGCTTAAACACAAGAAATGGAGGGTCTAAAAGGAGTTTACGGCCCAAGCAAGTGGCTAGGCCGTAAACTCCCCAAAACTCATTCAAATGATAGAATTAATCCTCCAAAATAGCATCACACTTCATTAGAAATCACTAGAAAGGCATTAGGGGCTTGAAACTCCCCAAAACTCTAAGGGTGAGAGTTTACGGCCGTAAACTCCCTTAGGAGTGTCCCTAGGCTGTAAACTCCCATATAGAGCCCTTAGGAGCCTTGAATCCACTCATGCCTTTGAGGAAAAATGCTTAGAATAATTCCATGATGCAAGTAGAAGCCTTAAACACCCTAGAACTCACCACCATGAGTTTACGGCTGTAAACTCATGGTGAGATGTCCCTGGGCCGTAAACACAACATTGGGAGTGTACTCTTGGATAGTAAGCTCCTTTCCTTAGCCATTGACACCCTTAAACGCTACCCGAGACACCCCAAACACTTAACCAAAGTGTTTTCCGCTCCTGTGAGCGTGTATATTTGTTTATTTAGTATTGAATATGCTAATTGTATGTGAACATATGTCATCATATGTTAAATAGGTCATTGTGTGTGTTCAAGTCCTTGCGTGACACCGAACGCGCAAACGACACCTTGGTCGGACCTACTTACACTAGGTGAGTTCATACCCCTGAATGAACCTTTTAATGTTTTTAAATGTTTTATAGGGGAGGATACAAGTTAAACATGCCAGTTATCATGTTAATCACATGTGATTGATAACCCGCATGCACAAGATTTTACCACTTTACACTGTTTTACCGAGTGGGACACTATAATGATTTTTACTTATTTCATAACTTTTACTTATACTGATTTATCCGAATTCATTCTAATTTGGTTTATGAAAGATCCTCTAAAGTTTTTAAGCATATTTTACAAAAGAATACAATTTGTGATTTTCTCTGTAAATAAAGGCTTTTCATTAAAGATTTCCTTTTAGATGTACACTTTTACTTGTTAAATACTGCTGCTTCGCTTATACTTATTTTATACCCCTACTCGGTAACGCTTTCACTTATACTTGTAGTCGCGTATACCTGATGACGCTTATACTTATTCACGCTCTTACTTAGTGATACGATTCTTCTTCACTTATACTTGATAACGACTCTACTTCACTTATACTTGATAACGACTCTACTTCACTTATACTTGATACGCTTTTGCTTCAGTTATTGTCGCCTCTACTTCGTGATACGCTTATACTTGTTCAACACTTCTACTTCACTTGCGACCGCTTCTACTTCACTTGTTAGACACTTCTACTTCACAAGGATTACTTCTACTTGATACGCACTCAGTCGTAGTTAGATGTATTCCCGTGCTTATATAGGTACATATAAGTAATGATTGAAAGACTTAGGAAGACTCGTCCGCCCTATTTCCTTTTCTTCATTGAGATGTGGTCTGGTGGGATCGGATGGCCGTCCGAAGGTCGTTTGACTCATTAGTTATATATTATGTATATGAGAATGGACATATAGGAAATTGTCTAGTAAGTTCAGTTAAGAGACTCTACTTCTAGTCTACACTTACATTAGAAACCCACTATTGGGAAGTCTCTACCTCTAGTTCAATACCTACACACTACCCACTATTTGGGATGCATCTTCAGGACACGGCCTTCTCCATCGTCTAGTTGGTAACCAGAGGCTCCTGTAGGGAGAGCGGACATTGTGTGTATAGATTTATACAGGATTGACACCCCCGCACCCTGACTGGTAGCTACAGTCCACGGTACACCAAGCCAAGGGGTGACAAATGTCACATTCTCAACATGCTCGTAGGGCGTCTAGTTCTCTAGTGTCGGTTAGTATGGTTACGAGTATCCCGGGTTACCTTATAATTCTTTGGCCTTAAGGTAACGGTATTTCACCGGCAATCTACACTGTATGCTGTTAATTCATTTTCAGAGTCACACTGTTTTAACCTTACATGACGTATCTTTCATTTGATGCTGTCTGGGGTCTGTATCCACTGTATTCACAGAATCCACTGTATTCACGGTATTCACTGTGTTCGCCGTTCTAGACCTTGCTAGACATATCTTTCATTTGATATTGTCTGCGGTCGGTATTCACTGTTTAGACCCTACTATCTACCCTTCATTTGGTACCTTTTGGGGTCTGTGTCTCGAATTGTTAGTGTGACAACCCAAGTTGCCCCGTTACATTTCTCCGTTACCATTAACGGAATATTCCACTGTATAAAAGTTCTGTTACTTAGAGGGCGTCAATTTAGTAAACACTCCACTTGGTTCCAATAATCATGCCGTTAAGTCGTGATGAAAGGAAATAAAAACACAGGACACACATTTCCATTTATTTGGAAAATGTCAAGTTTTATTATTACGACCACTAAATCGGGTGTGACCAAAAGCCCCGTTTAACGGTAGTATCGGGTAAAATCCCACGGAGCCCTAACTCAAAACCCTATATAAGGGTGAGTGGAGCCTATTGGGAACTTTTTACACTCTCTCTCTATACTCTCTCTCTAGACCCGTTTTCGCCCCGAAACTGCAACCAAACGCTTCCAAATTGTAAGTCCGCTTACCCTAGCTTATTCTAAACATATTGATTCACGTTTATAGCCCAAAATTCGGACTTAGAAGTGGTTAGAAAGGATTTTACGGCCTAAGCTCCTCCTTAGGCCGTAAACCCCATAAAACAAGGCCAAAATGACCCAAACTTGTCCCTAATGGCTTGGAAATAAATAGAAGAATTAGCCTAGGAGTGTTTGCACATTTAAAATAATCATTTTGGGGCATAAAAGAGAGTTTATGGCCCAAGCACATGCTTAGGCCGTAAACACCTCTAAACCTTGTTTAAATGTCCCAAAAACACTCCCAAACCACCTTTAGACTTCATACATAATTTAGAGACTTAGGATTTGGGGTTTGGATCATTTAAACACATCAAAATGAAGGATTAAAAGGAGTTTAAGGCCAAAGTCTATACCAATGCCGTAAACTCCCCAAACCAAGCCAAAATGTTGGTTTTTGTCCCCCAAATGACCTTAGACACTTACCATACAATACTAGGAAGGATTTAAGGGCTTAAACACAAGAAATGGAGGGACTAAAAGGAGTTTACGGCCCAAGCAATTGTCTAGGCCGTAAACTCCCCAAAACACACTCAAATGGTAGTTTTAATCCCCCAAAATAGCATCACACTTCATTATAAATTGCTAGGAAGGTATTTAGGGCTTAAGACTTCACAAAATCCAAGGTATGAGAGTTTACGGCCGTAAACTCCCATGGGAGTGTCCCTAGGCTGTAAAGTCCAATATAATGCCCTTAGAAGCCTCAAATCCACTCATGTCATTTATCAAATGTGCTTAGAATAATTCTATGATGCAAGTAGAAGCCTTAAACACCCTAGAACCCATCACCATGAGTTTATGGCCGTAAACTCATGGTGAGAAGTCCCTAGGCCGTAAACTATGTATTAAGGGGGTATTCTTGGATAGCAAGCTCCATTCCTTAGGCATTGACACCCTTGAACGCTACCCAGGACACCCAAACACTTAGCCAAAGTGTTTTCCACTCCTTTGAGCGTGTATATTTGTTTAATTAGTATTAAATATACTAATTGTATGTGAACATATGATATCATATGTTAAATAGGTCATTGAGTGTGTTCGAGTCCTTACGTGGCACCGAACGCCCAAACAACACTCTCGTCGGACCTACTTACACCAGGTGAGTTCATACCCCTGAATGAACCTTTTAATGTTTTTAAATGTTTTATAGGGGGGGATACAAGTTAAACATGCCAGTTATCATGTCAATCACATGTGATTGATAACCCGCATGCACAAGATTTTACCACTTTACACTGTTTTACCGAGTAGGACACTATAATGGTTTTCAAAAAGGTTTTCATTTGTTTCAAAACTTTCACTTGTACTGTTTTATCTAATTTCATTCTAAACTAGTTTATGAAGGATTTCCAAAGGCTTTCAAACATGTTTTGTTTACAAAAGAATACAAATTGTGATTTTCCCGAGTATAAAGGTTTTTCATCAAAATTCACTTTCACGACGTATACTTTTACTTTTACTTATTTTAAATTCCTACTCGATAACGCTTTCACTTCGCGATACGCTTATACCGGATTTAGTCTCTATATCGCTTATACTTGTAGCCTCTTATACTTGATAGACGTTCTTACTTCACTTATTGTCGTCTCTGCTTCGTGATACACTTATACTTGGTACACTTATACTTCACGATTCGATTATCCCACCGTGTACGCTTATAACTCACATCTCGGATGTTCCACTGTATTCTTATACTTCACATCTCGGATGTTCCACTGTACGCTTATACTTCACGACTCGGATGTTCCACTGTACACTTATACTTCACGACTCGGATGTTCCACTGTACACTTATACTTCACTATATGATACCACTTGATACACACTCAAGCGTAGTTAGATATATGTTTATGCTTGTATAGATGCATATAAATAATGATTGAAGGACTTAGGAAGGCTTGTCCGCCCTATTTCCTTTTCTTCGTTGAGATGTGGTCTGGTGGGATCGGATGTCCATCTGAAGGTCGTTCGATTCATTAGTTATATATTATGTACACGAGCATAGACATACGAGTTTTCTTCAGTCAATTCAGTTAAGAGTCTCTACCTCTAGATCAGCACTTACATTAGAAACCCATTACCCACTGTTTAGAAGTCATTACCCACTATTTGGGATGCATCTTTGGGACACGACCTTCTCCGTCGTCTAGTTGGTAACTAGAGTCTCCTGTAGGGAGAGCGGACATTGTGTGTATAGATCTATACGGGATTGACACCCCCGCACCCTGACTGCTAGCTACAGTCCACGGCACACCAAGCCAAGGGATGACAAATGTCACATCTTATAGACGCTTGTAGGGCGTTTGGAACTCTAGTCAGTATGGTTACGAGTATCCCGGGTTACCTTATAATTCTTTGGCCTTAAGGTAACGGTATTTCACCGGAAATCTACACTGTATGCTGGTAATTCATTTTCAGAGTCACACTGCTTTGACCTTACAAGATGTATTTTACATTTGATACTGTTTGGGGTCTGTTATCTATGTTTGACCTTACAAGATGTATCTTTCATTTGATACTATCTGGGGTCTGTTATCTCTGTTTGACCTTACAAGATGTATCGTTAATTTGATACTGTCTGGGGTCTGTACCCCTTTTTATTCACAGAATCCACTGTATTCACGGTATTCACTGTGTTCACCGTTCTAGACCTTGCTAGACGTATCTTTCATTAGATATTGTCTGCGGTCTGTAGTCACTGTTTAGATCCTACTAGTTGTACCCTTCATTTGGTACCTTCCGGGGTCTGTGTCTCCACTTATTAGACTGAACCAGGTGTGTCGTTTGTTTGATACTTTCCTGGAGTGTATGGTTCTTTTCCTTAGTCAACAGTCCTCACTGCTGAGGCTTATGATATTCCCTGATGTCTTTGCTTTCCTCAATAATCAAATTCAGTCTTTTGATAATGATAGCAATTTAGGGAAAACTACTTTTTACCCCACATCACTGACCAGTCTTGGTAGAAGGCTGCTTTTATTAAAGAAAATATAGGATTTTCTGGAAAGGACTATAATACACTGAAATCTCTTAAACTATTACTTTATTAAGTTATTTGAACGAAATGTCACTAAATGCTTATGAACTTACCAGCATTTGTAAAAATGTTGATACTCGCTTTTCAAATAACTTGTATTCTCAGGTTAGCATTAGACAGGTACATCCCCGAAGCTGTTGATGAAGATAGCTTAGTACCACGCTGTATTTATTCTATTACTTGTATTGCTTTAAATTGTTGTAATGCAACCTTGTAAAACTATTACTATTAATGCAATGTTTTGTTGTACTTGATTACTATAATGCATGTGTTGTGATACTTGACATGACGTCATCCACCCCAGAACGTTTCCGCCGTTCTGGTTTTGGGGTGTGACAGATTGGTATCAGAGCATTGTTTATAGTGAGCTAAGTATATCAATTCATAAAAGATATACAGCCTATAAATACAAAAGGGATAAAACACTCTGACCAAGAATTATACTTTAAAATATAACCATATTTTACCAAAGTACAATGACATCCAGAATCTAAGCACTTGAACACAAGTATCACAAGAAGAACAAGAATAAAAGTCTTCGGATGATGAGCACTACAGTCAAACCTGGGCAGTTATGTAATCGTAAGCTGGAATAAATGTAACCTGATCAACTACATTTATTCGAGGTGCGATGAACGTGTGCTCGGGAGTGATGGTGGTGTGCAACAGGTCTGAAACTTACCAACTAGGATTGTTAGAGACAAACATAAAGTTAAAATACTATAGGAGTATTTTAGAACGCTAAAAGATCCACACTAATCCCAGAATTCCTATTCAGAAGATAAGAAAACAAACAAGAATTTAAAATACCATAGGGGTATTTTAGGAATCATAAACAACCTTGCATGAATAACTAAAAGGATCCTTATTGATATACCTACAACTACAGAGGGTATACTCCCAAGGTTATATATAATAAGGACCCCATAGGCTAAGAATGTGTGGTTTCGCTCTATTACCTTTTCCTCATTGGGATGTGGATCTAGAGTAGTATCACATATTCGAAGGCCTATCGGATCTAAGCTATATATGATTTGTACACCCTGTGTAATCGTAGCAGGACTCGATATGGATCACACAGTGAAATGTTAATAATCTCTTAGGATTCTTTAGAGATTTCCATTCTCGCACGAACCTTGTAGAAAACCCTACCCACTTCAGTACATAACAAAAGAGTTGATTCCGACCCCGAAGAAGTTCATTGAGAAGACTTCCTGTTCGGAAATAAATGAACTGGGTCGAGACTATCGAATGCACCAATTGCCCATATTCTTTTAGGGACACCAGTGAAGAGATTCGCCTAAACTTCCGAGATTCCAGTCATCCATCATGAAGTGATGACACCCATAGTCGGAGTCAGAAGGAAGGCGGAGTAGAAATTCAATATATCCATACGTGAAGAGAATCTTAGGTAACCACCCGAAGGAAACCAACGTCGATTCCAGTCAAAGATACGAGGCAGACCGAGGGAGCCAGTACATGGAACCCGAGAAGTGTCTTACCCTCGTGTTCGTCACACTAATAAACCCTTAAAATAATACAATTTAGTGAGTTAGTGATTACACTGCTCACGCTATGTGTTAGGTAAATCGCCTTGTTCCCGTTGCCAGTAATACGCTTAGAGCGGATCCCCACACCTCTGTGAGGTGTTTAGCCATAAGTCCTCATGAGCCTCTCTTTCCGCAGCTTCGTTCCGAACTGTTCTCAAATCTCTCCAAGCCGGAGAGTGAAACCTTTCTCAGTATAAAGGTAACTTAGTAGGAACGAC
Organism: Lactuca saligna; assembly: GCF_052625555.1. Classification (NCBI taxonomy): domain Eukaryota; kingdom Viridiplantae; phylum Streptophyta; class Magnoliopsida; order Asterales; family Asteraceae; genus Lactuca; species Lactuca saligna. Next base: position 185,110,208 of record NC_136423.1, read on the forward strand.
TCACATCTTATGGCCTTTTTCTGATACTCATACACCCACTTCGATTACCAGGACTACATCATAGGGATGTAGGTCGACACTCAGACAACCAATACCCGAGGCACGGGAAAAATATTATGCCTAATACGATCGGGATAGAAGTGTCCATGGTTAACCATCGTCTCTCATTGCCTTGTATTCCTTTTCGTGTAGGAAAACCATGCCACCGAAGATGCGTAACCAATCCACAAGCAAGAAACCTACTCTCCTATTCGATGAAGCTACATTCCAAGATGCAGTCTCAGCAGCCGTAGCAGCTATCATGGCTCACCTGAATGCTAATAACACCAAATGTTAGCAAGGTGCCTATCGGGATTTCCAATCCTGGCAATGGACAACAACAACCAACACTTTCATACCCAGTCACCCAAGAACCTTCACCGAACCCACTAAAGAGAAAACTCAAGATAGAGGAGGGAAGTACCTCGGCTCAAGGACCTTCCGAAGCACAAAGAGCTGAGGCAGTCTGTACCCCTGTCAACCCTTCCCTCCCGACTCCAAGAAGACCATATCTAGGAAACCTTCCCCATTGCAGCAAGTGCAGCTACCATCATCATGGTGCCTTTCGGGAACTCTATTGTGCTAGGTGCCACATGTTGGGACATACTACTCGCGTCTGCAGAACCCCGGTTGATTTCATTACATCAAGCACCAATGTGGCGACCCGTACAGTTTGCCACCTATGTGGTAAAATGGGACACTTCAAGAAGGACTGCCCAACCGAAGAGAAAGACAAAGACACAGAAGAAGCTTGACACTACTGCTTAGGGAGAAGCGGCAAGGAACTCATTAGATTTTGGTACGTCTCTCGATCTCGGATAACTAAACTAAGAACAATAAAAGACTAATTCAAATGTAAATTCTTCCCAGTAAGGCGAAAGTCGCAGCACTGTTATAAAATTTAAAATTCATTAGGTAAAACTACAATCGCTAAACGTATACGTTACGGCCATGTATATTTAAGATGGATAGACCTAGAGTGAGCGAATGCCGCCTCATTTCCTGTTCCTCATTTGGTTGTGGATTTAGGGCGGGGTCGCTCAGTCAACAGTCCTCCCCACCTTAAATATACATGACTAGTATATGTGAGGTGATTATAGAAATGCCTTGTGAGTATTCATTCATGAAAGATACTCTATTCGGAAACACTTAGAACTCTTTATAGTTCCGCGTCGACTCTATCAGTCCAGGTATCCGCGGTAGCGATACATAGGACGAAACCCGAGATGCCTAGAACTAGTGTGCCTGGTCGGCACATGACTCTATCGATCTTCATTATATATACATCATGTCGGAGTGTGCCAACTTCGACGACTCTATTGATCATGGTTTGACTATGTGCAACCAGGTGTACATTATTAGTGTTGTGTAAAAAGATCTTTCTCCATAGCCATATCGGCAAATAAAGGTTCTTCCGAACCTAAATCTAACACAAATAATCAAACTTAATACGATCTGTCAATCGTCCCTCTTATCTCAAACCTTCCGAAACACCCAAGGGAAGATACCATACACTGTTGACCGATCCCTCGTAGTCAGATAAACACCGAATCGAAAGACACTGCAGATACTTCAGGAAACGACAATGATCCGAGGCATACCTCTTAGATTCCCCCGGGAGATCCTTCGCACCTCGTACATCAAGTTTGTGAACCCAGAGAATAGAACTCACGAGGCTGACCACTATAACCAGGTATACGCTGGCATACATCAAGTATTGGTGGTTAAGACAAGCATGAGTTCTACCACGGACCTCTTAGCAAAACACCTTCACCATACTCCATAACATAGGAGCCGAAGTCAAGAGAGTCACTGCGGGTTGAGCAAGTAAAGTTCTGAGTGATGAACCATGTACCCACTAGATTAGACCTTGATCGAGAAAACCCCGAACCTTCGGTAGAGTAGTTGCAGTAGATGCTCTAACTACTCAGACACCTTGCCCACCCTGTTACAGACAGGTAGTGCCTATCATCCTTCACCTTATTGCATGGAGGAAATCGTCGTCGCCCTGTAGACGATGAAATACATTCCCCGAAGTGAACACTAGGATACCGAGAACCACAGGATAACCTTCGCAGCCAAGAATATTTGGTCAAGTGTGAAAGTAGCCGCGTTAAATCTCATGACCTAGATCCCGAAGAGATCATAGGCTTGACACCAGCCCTGGTGTTAGTCGAAGGGTTATGCAGGAACATACACCTTCCACGTTAGGATAAACTACAGTCTTAGAGATTCATTGGACTATTAGGTGTTCCATGAATACTATCTCACGCAGAGATAATAGAACTACCTCCTGAGATAGTCCAACGCTCGTTTAGTGAAACCCTATCTCCTCGACCCACAGGGTTTCCGTATCTCAAGCATCGTTAGTACAGGTCCATTTTACACGAGTTTGGGATAGACACTCTATAGCAAATCAATGACCATAGTCACGCAATCCTCACGGCAATCTAGAAAGTCTCTATCAGCCAGTTGAAAGAAAACACGAAACCGAAGACCACCCGAGCTTCCTAAGGACTAACCTGAAGGACTACACATCCAGTACAGTGAGAACGTTAGGAACTTCTGAATGGCGATCACACCAGTGTTGATCTTGCCATAGAAGTACACTATGTTCTTAGTACTGAAAAGCTCTACACCTTTCCGAGAGTGTAGGACCATCCGAAAATCCTCATGGAGACATGGTCCAACCCTTTTTAGGCCGCTACTACTTACGGATATACCACAAGGTTCACATTCGATCGATCCACTTCTTAGACTTGATACGTGAATTCCCGACAACACTCTTCGTGCCTCACTCATCTTGATAGAATCCATCGAGAACCCTAACCTTGTAGATAGACCAGTTGGAACCCACTAGCTACACGAGACAGAATCCGCATCCCGTACGCGAGGGTCTGTTGAAATGACAAACACAGACCAGAGATCACTTGGGAATGCGAGGACAACCACATAGGAAGTACTCTCTTACCTCTACTTGGCCATTCATACCTACTTCCTTGCCTAGACCTGAATTTCGGGACGAAATTCCCTCTAACGGGGGAATGATGTGACAACCCAAGTTGCCCCGTTACATTTCTCCGTTACCATTAACGGAATATTCCACTGTATAAATGTTCCATTACTTAGAGGGCGTCAATTTAGTAAACATTCCATTTGGTTGCAATAAGCATGCCGTTAAGTCGTGATGAAAGGAAATAAAAACACTGGACACACATTTCCATTTATTTGGAAAATGTCAAATTTTATTATTACGACCACTAAATCGGGTGTGACCAAAAGGCACGTTTAACGGCAGTATCGGGTAAAATCCCACGGAGCCCTGACTCAAAACCCTATATAAGGGTGAGTGGAGCCTATTGGAAACTTTTTACACTCTCTCTAGACCCGTTTTCGCCCCAAAACCGCAACCAAACGCTTCCAAATTGTAAGTCCGCTTACCCTAGCTTATTCTAAACATATTGATTCACGTTTATAGCCCAAAATTCGGACTTAGAAGTGGTTAGAAAGGAGTTTACAGCCTAAGCTCCTCCTTAGGCCATAAACCCCGTAAAACAAGGCCAAAATGACCCAAGCATGTCCCTAATGGCTTGGAAATAAATAGAAGAATTAGCCTAGGAGTGTTTGCACATTTAAAACAATCATTTTGGGGCATAAAAGAGAGTTTACGGCCCAAGCACATGCTTAGGCCGTAAACACCTCTAAACCTTGTTTAAATGTCCCAAAAACACTCCCAAACCACCCTTAGACTTCATACATAATTTAGGGACTTAGGATTTGGGGTTTGGATCAATTAAACACATCAAAATGAAGGATAAAAAGGAGTTTACAGCCCAAGCCTATACCAAGGCCGTAAACTCCCCAAACCAAGCTAAAATGTTGGTTTTTGTCCCCCAAATGACCTTAGACACTTACCATAAAATACTAGGAAGGATTTAAGGGCTTAAACATAGGAAATGGAGGGACTAAAAGGAGTTTACGGCCCAAGCAATTGTCTAGGCCATAAACTCCCCAAAACACACTCAAATGGTAGTTTTAATCCCCCAAAATAGCATCACACTTCATTATAATTTGCTAGGAAGGTATTTAGGGATTAAGACTTCACAAAATCCAAGGTATGAGAGTTTACGGCCGAAAACTCCCATGGGAGTGTCCCTAGGCCATAAACTCCAATACAATGACCTTAGAAGCCTCAAATCCACTCATGCCTTTTATGAAATGTGCTTAGAATAATTATATGATGCAAGTAGAAGCCTTAAACACCCTAGAACCCATCACCATAAGTTTACGGCCGTAAACTCATGGTGAGAAGTCCCTGGGCCATAAACTATGTATTAAGGGGGTATTCTTGGATAGCAAGCTCCATTCCTTAGCGATTGACACCCTTAAATGCTACCCGGGACACCCAAACACTTAGCCAAAGTGTTTTCCACTCCTTTGAGTGTGTATATTTGTTTAATTAGTATTAAATATACTAATTGTATGTGAACGTATGATATCATATGTTAAATAGGTCATTGAGTGTGTTCGAGTCCTTACGTGGCACCGAACGCCCAAACAGCACTCTCGTCGGACCTACTTACACCAGGTGAGTTCATACCCCTGAATGAACCTTTTAATGTTTTAAATATTTTATAGGGGGGATACAAGTTAAACATGCCAGTTATCATGTCAATCACATGTGATTGATAACCCGCATGCACAAGATTTTACCACTTTACACTGTTTTACCAAGTAGGACACTATAATGGATTTAAAAAAGGTTTTCATTTGTTTCAAAACATTCACTTGTATTGTTTTATCTAATTTCATTCTAAACTAGTTTATGAAGGATTTCAAAAGGCTTTCAAACATGTTTTGTTTACAAAAGAATACAAATTGTGATTTTCCCGAGTACAAAGGTTTTTCATCAAAATTCACTTTCACGACGTATACTTTTACTTGCTTGTTACTGCTGCTTCACTTTTACTTATTTTAAATTCCTACTCGATAATGCTTTCACTTCACGATACGCTTATACCGGATTTTGTCTCTATATCGCTTATACTTGTAGCCTCTTATACTTGATAGACGTTCTTACTTCACTTATTGTCGTCTCTGCTTCGTGATACACTTATACTTGGTACACTTATACTTCACGATTCGATTATCCCACCCTGTACGCTTATACTTCACATCTCGGATGTTCCACTGTATGCTTATACTTCACATCTCGGACGTTCCACTGTACGCTTATACTTCACGACTCGGATGTTCCACTGTACACTTATACTTCACGACTCGGATGTTCCACTGTACACTTATACTTCACTATATGATACCACTTGATACACACTCAAGCGTAGTTAGATATATGTTTATGCTTGTATAGATGCATATAAATAATGATTGAAGGACTTAGGAAGGCTTGTCCGCCCTATTTCCTTTTCTTCGTTGAGATGTGGTTTGGTGGGATCGGATGTCCATCTAAAGGTCTTTCGATTCATTAGTTATATATTATGTACACGAGCATAGACATACGAGTTTTCTTCAGTCAATTCAGTTAAGAGTCTCTACCTCTAGATCAGCACTTACATTAGAAACCCATTACCCACTGTTTAGAAGTCATTACCCACTATTTGGGATGCATCTTCGGGACACGGCCTTCTCCGTCGTCTAGTTGGTAACCAGAGTCTCCTGTAGGGAGAGCGTACATTGTGTGTATAGATCTATACGGGATTGACACCCCCGCACCCTGACTGCTAGCTACAGTCCACGGCACACCAAGCCAAGGGGTGACAAATGTCACATCTTATAGACGCTTGTAGGGCGTTTGGAACTCTAGCCAGTATGGTTACGAGTATCCCGGGTTACCTTATAATTCTTTGGCCTTAATGTAACGGTATTTCACCGGCAATCTACACTGTATGCTGGTAATTCATTTTCAGAGTCACACTGCTTTTACCTTACAAGATGTATTTTACATTTGATATTGTCTGGGGTCGGTTATCTATGTTTGACCTTACAAGATGTATCTTTCATTTGATACTGTCTGGGGTCTGTTATCTCTGTTTGACCTTACAAGATGTATCTTTCATTTGATATTGTCTGGGGTCTGTACCCCTTTGTATTCACAGAATCCACTGTATTCACGGTATTCACTGTGTTCACCGTTCTAGACCTTGCTAGACGTATCTTTCATTAGATATTGTCTGCGGTCTATAGTCACTGTTTAGATCCTACTAGTTTCACCCTTCATTTGGTACCTTCCGGGGTCTGTGTCTCTACTTATTAGACTGAACCAGGCGTCTCGTTTGTTTGATACTTTCCTGGAGTCTATGGTTCTTTGCCTTAGTCAGCAGTCCTCACTGCTGAAGCTTATGATATTCCCTGATGTCGTTGCTTTCCTCAATAATCAAATTCAGTCTTTTGATAATGATAGCAATTTAGGGAAAACTACTTTTTACCCCACATCACTGACCAGTCTTGGTAGAAGGCTGCTTTTATTAAAGAAAATATAGGATTTTCTGGAAAGGACTATAATACACTGAAATCTCTTAAACTATTACTTTATTAAGTTATTTGAATGAAATGTCACTAAATGCTTATGAACTCACCAGCATTTGTAAAAATGCTGATACTCTCTTTTCAAATAACTTGTATTCTCAGGTTAGCATTAAACAGGTACATCCCCGGAGCTGTTGATGAAGATAGCGTAGTACCACGCTGTATTTATTCTATTACTTGTATTGCTTTAAATTGTTGTAATGCAACCTTGTAAAACTATTACTATTAATGCAATGTTTTGTTGTACTTGATTACTATAATGCATGTGTTGTGATACTTGACATGACGTCATCCACCCAGAACGTTTCCGCCATTCCGGTTTTGGGGTGTGACAGTTAGATTGAACCAGGCATGTCGTTCATTTGATACTTTCCTGGAGTCTACGGTTCCTGGCCTTAGTCAGCAGTCCTCAATGCTAAGGCATATGATATGCCCTGATGTCATTTGCTTTCCTCAAAAATCAAATTCAGTATTTTGATAACGATAGCAATTTAGGGAAAACTACTTTTTACCACACATCACTGACCAGTCTTGGTAGAAGACTGCTTTTGTTAAAGATAATATAGGATTTTCTGGAAAGGACTCTAATACACTGAAATCTCTTAAACTACCACTTTTATTAAAGTTATTTGAATGAAAACGTCACTGAATGCCTGTGAACTCACTAGCATTTGTAAAAATGCTGATACTCGCTTTTCAAATAACTTGTATTCTCAGGTTAGCATTAGACAGGTACAACTCGGAGTTGTTGATGAAGATGGCTTATTGCCTAGCTGTACTTATATATATATATATATATATATATATATATATATATATATATATATATACATATATATATATATATATATATCTGTATTACTTGTATTACTTCGATGTATTGTAATGTAACCTTGTAAAACTATTACTATTACTGCAATGTTTTGGTGTACTTTGATTACTATAATGCATGTGTTATGATACTTGACATGACGTCATCCACCCCAGAACGTTTCCGTCGTTCCGGTTTTGGGGTGTGACAATGTCAATGCTAATGTGAAGGGTAAAATTCTTGATACTCTTCCTTTTGTTGAAGGGAAACTCCCAATGAGATACTTGGGAATTCCTCTTATCTCTACTAGACTGTTCATTCGGGACTGCAAAAGGCTTGTTGATAAAGTCCGATGCAGAATTGGAGATTGGAGGAACAAATTCTTATCTTATGCAGGAAGACTTCAGCTCATTTCTTTGGTTCTTCTTTCTCTTCCTGTGTATTGGGCTTCATGTATTCTTATTTCGGCTGCTATTACTAAGGAGATTGAGTGATTGATGAAAAATTTTCTTTGGGATTGTGATGAGTCCAAAAAAGGGAGAGTTAAAGTTGCTTGGTCCTCTATTTGCAAACCAGTGGAGTATGGGGGTCTTGGTCTCAGAAACCTTAGAGCTTGGAATAAAGCTATTCTGTCTAAGAGAATTTGGATGATCATTTCCAACTATGATTCTTTATGGGTGAAATGGATAAACACTTATGTTTTAAAAGGAAGAAGCTTCTGGGATGTGGATGAAAAACATGATTTGAGTTGGAGCTGGAGAAATTTGATTAGATTAAGACCTCAATTTAGAAATCATTTTTATCCTAAAGTTGGGAATGGTGCCAATACTTTGATATGGTTCGATGATTGGCATCACCTAGGAGCTTTATCTTATGTTCTATCACCAAGAGAGATTGGTAGTGCTGGTTTCAGAGTTTCAGACAAGGTCAAGGATGTTATTGTTGATAATCATTGGTTTTGGCCTTCGGATTGGATTTCTATTATCCCTCAGCTAAATGAATTTCAACTTCCGGTTCTTGACCCTTTGGTTGCTGATAGAGTCTTATGGAGGAAAAGAGATGGTCAAATGGTTGAGTTTGATATCCATCAAGTTTGGATTGATCTTTGCAATTGTGGTCAAAAGGTCCCTTGGGTTCACCTTGTTTGGTTCAAACAACGCATTCCTAGACACGGTTTTATTTTATCGCTTGCCATACAGGAGAGACTCATGACACAGGATAAAATTAGATTCTGGGACAAAAATAAAAGTCTCAAGTGTACTTTATGTAATTTGTAGCCAGATTCGCATTCTCATTTGTTCTTCGAATGCCCTTATTCTTCTTTGATTTGGAAGGCTGTGAAAGATAAAGTGGAGTTAAAAAGTGGCCCTTACAAATGGAAAGAGATTATTGAAGACCTTCAGGTTTCCATTAAAGGAAAGAGCATTCAAGTTTTTATTATGAGAATTGCCTTTGCAGCCACGATTTATCATGTTTGGAGGGAAAGGAATTCTAGATTATTTCGCAGAGGCAAGATTGAAGAGAATAAAGTGATTTTGCATATTTTTTAGGACATTCGACTTAAGATCATTGGGCTTAAAATTGATTTTGTGGGGTTTAATAACTCTGTTAGAAGGAAGTGGGGTATCCCTGTTGGTGACGGAAAAATTGATTGTCTTGATGATTAAAGGAATTGATGGTTTTGGGTTTAGCAATTTTCCTCTAAAAATTGCTCTGCTTATCGGTTTTATCCCGATATTCTTTAGGATTTTTCCTTTAGAAGTGGATTTCATCTTACTTATGGGTCTTATCCCCATAAGTGGTTGTTTTCCTCCTTGGCAACTTGGAGTCTCCACTTTGGTGGGTGCCACTGCTAGTTCGATTAGCAAGTGGTGGGATAATTACCCGTTAATACTAGGGATTGGGTACGTTTTCCTTAAACTGTACCACAATTGGGTTGGTTGTTTCCTTTGTAACTATAAAAACAACCACTTTCTGGATTTATGAAATAATTGTACGGTTATTGCTATCCGGTTTATCCCGGATTCATTGGAATTTTTTCCTTTGAAGTGGATCTTTTCTTAATGCAAATGGGTTTGATCCCCATTAGTTGGTGCTTTCTTCCTAGGCAACTAGGAATCTCCACTTATGTGGGTGCCACTTCTAGTTTGATTAGCAAGTGGTTGGATATTCACTCGGCAATACACGGGATTGGGTACGTTAACCTTAGACTGTACCACTTACAGGTTGGTTGTTTCCTTTGTAACCATAAAAACAACCACTTTTGGATCCTTAGGGATTTTTTTATGATAACTGCTTTCTGTTTTATCCCAGATTTCATTGGAATATTTTCCTTTGAAGTGGTCATCTTTTTAAAGCAAACGGGTTTGATCCCCGTCAGTTGGATGTATATTCCTAGGCAACTGGGAATCTCCACTTTAGTGGGTGCCACTGCTAGTTCGATTAGCAAGTGGTGGGATATTTACCCGTCAATACACTGGATTGGGTACGTTAACCTTAGACTGTACCAAACTTGTTCCAGCTGCCTGCTTACTGTTGGATAAGGTGTCTAAGTCCATAACTTATTTGGTATATACTTGACCCGACCCGGCATGGTCCATTTGGGTTGCATTTCATCCAAACTATTTATGGATAATTTTATGAGAGTTATACACATATTATTATTAATACATTATAAGTTATAACATATTAATATGAAGTCATGTTATTTAATTAGTCTTAGTCTTAAATTAATTATGAATTAATTTAGAGATTAAAAGGAAGACTAATTAGATTGTGGGCTATTGATTTTATATGGTGTGGGCTAACACCCATTTGTTAGTGGGCTAGGCTTGTATGGAAGTCCATGGAGCTTTTAACCCATGGATCCTTGGAAAAGGAAAGGTCATGGGTTATTAGGGTTTCACCCTAATCATGTACACTATATAAGCATGCTTATGTTGCATGAAATAGCCACTAGTGTGTGTGCTTGTGTGTGGCCGAAAATTGTAGTGTGTGTACACTCTCTCAAAGTTTTCCAAGAGTTTGTGGTGATTTGTGATTCCATTTGAGGCATTCACACTATTGGTTCTTGGCCCTCAAACTCCTTAAGAATCAAACTCATCAAAAAGGTATGTAATCTCTTCTAACTCTTTTATGTTTAAAAGTTCCCCATGCCATGTTAGATAGGTTATAAACCTTGGAAAATTAGTATTTTGCATGTATTTAGACAAACATAGATCCAAGGTTTATTAGAGTTTCATGCACACTTAGGAAGTGTTAGATTGCTCAAAACCCAACAGTGGTATTAGAGCCTAGGCTTGCTTGTTTGATACTTGATGCAAAATAGTTAAAAAAAAAAAAAAGTCGAAATCTTTGATGTCTGCATGATGGACTCGCTGAGTCAATGGGGGGACTCGACAAGTCCAAGGCAAAGTTCAACCTACTCGGCGAGTAGATTCGTGCACTCGTCGAGTAGAAGGTTCAGAATGCAGATTTTCGACTTTTGCTGCTGGAAATGGACTAGAAACTTTACCCCAAATTGTTTTGATGTTTTAAAACTTATTTTAGTGGGTGTAATGGTTGTACTAATCCATTTGAAATAGCATATATCAAAATTTCATGCTTTGTATGTGTTCATATAATTTTGAAACTTTGATAATCATGTTCATGTTCTTATGAATTTAGAAGATGATAGGAATTATTTGATGAATTGTTTAGGATTAATTCTTGATCATTTATGTGTTTTAATGGAGTCCATAATTTGTTCTCAAGTTATGGATATCCAAAGGTCACATTTCTTTAACACACATTAAAAAACACATAAGTTACATAAGATGAAGAGTCTTCATTTTATGAACCTTTAATTCATAAATTATGAAATGAAAAGTTTTGAAGAGTTACAAAACTTGTCCTCAAGTTTTGGAATTTGGAAAAGTTTCACACACTTTAATAAACTTTAATTCCAACACTTAGAATTTTAAAAGTTAAAATTCAACACTTATACTATTTATAACATTAATGGTTAATTATATATATATATATATATATATATATATATATATATATATATATATATATATATATGTATGTATGTATAAGAACAAGTCGTTTTACCGTTAGTAGGCCTCATTCACGAAGCCAGTCTATAAGGTGGGTATAAGGTTGTTGCCTATAAAGTGGCGACTTAATGGGTGTATACTCTCACCCACCGCTTGCTTGACTGGTGGAGGGTCGTTAGCCGAACGGGTAAGATAAAGACTTATAATTCCAAATATTAGTTACTTTAGGAAAAATGTGAACATGGTGCTAATCCATGGAATTCACACTTTGTACATTACCAAGTTGTTGGTGGAGCGTGTGTGGTTAACCGACACACTAACTTTGACTAGTAAGGATCATGAAGGGTGACTTAATGTTTGTCATAGATCAATGGAGCGTGTGTAGTTAACCTGCACATTGATTAGGTGATAATATTCAGGGTACCAAGTGAATTGGCATGGTTATTCACACCTTGTTTTGTGATCCTCGGCATCCCAGTCACAAAACTTGAAGGGCACAATCGAGATTGAAACATGCCATTGAAAAGTTCTATGAATCTCAAAAGAATCTAGGAATTTCAAATCCAATTAAAACCTAATAAATCATTTCGTTTTCGTGGTGGAAATTGGTGAATCGTCATTCACTTACCTTTCAAATATATTATTACTTAGATTACGACATCCCTCTTCTAAGTATAATATATTGTGATTGGATCCTAGCCTTAATATTACATTTGGGTGTCTTATTAAGGACTCTATATATCTAATCTAAACTTACTTTCTTCTTTCAGATGTCTTCCAACACTAATGCTTCAGGCTCTAACCCAACTGGTTCTTTCTCTCTCATGAATCTTTGTGGGAGAGTCATCTTTGATGGTTCCAACTTCATGGACTGGATAAGGAACATCAGGATGGTAACTCGTTATGAGGACAAGGAATATGTCCTCGATAAGGATTTAAAAGAGCTTGATAAGTCTACTGCTACTCCTGAGGAGATCGCTGAATTCAGGACACATGAGAGAGATGCTACTAAGGTGGCATGTATCATGATGGCCACGATGACAGCCGAGCTCCAAAAGTCCTATAAGGACTTCTACCCTTTTGAGATGCACCAAGACCTGATGGAAAGGTACCATCAGAGTGCTCGTCAAGAGCGGTATGAAATAATCTCCTCCATGATAACAACTCGCATGAAGGACGGTGAATCCGTCACGGGCCACATGCAAAAGATGCAAAGGTATGTGGACCGTTTGCTGAAGCTGAATGTAAACTTCCCTGAGGAGTTGACAATTGACATCATTTTGCACTCCTTACCTTCTTGTTATGACCATTTTCGTATGACACATCATATGAACAAGGAGGAAGTTACCCTTAGCAAGCTTCAAGGACTCTTGAAGACCGCTGAAACCGGTCTTAAGGGCAAGTCGGTTGTTACCTCTACTACTCCTACTCCAACATCTACCCCTGTTTTGGCTATCGGGCAAGGCAAAGTGAAAAAGAGGAAGAACCCTTCGAAGGGTACCAAGGGAAAGTCTCTTGAAGGCTCCTCATCAAGGACCAAGAGCGGTTCTGCCACTCCTTCTGCCATTCCCAAGGATGCTGATTGCTACTATTGCTAGGACAAGGGGCACTGGAAGCGAAACTGCTCAAAATACTTGCAGGATATGAAGGATGGGAAAGTGAAACCCACCCACGCAGGTATTTACACAATATTGTCTAATAACTCACCATATTCTAACTCTTGGGTGCTTGATACAGGATGTGGTATTCACATATGTTCTGATTTGCAGGGCCTAAGAAGAAGTGAGGATGTGGAGCACGGGAAGATAAACTTGATCATGGGGAATAGTAAGGCTTCACCTGTTCCCAAGATTGGAGTTTATACTTTGTTGCTGAATAATGGGTTAAAATTAGATTTGAATAAATGTGTGTACTCGTCTAAAATAGCGAGGAATATTATTTCCTTTCATGCTTTGTACGAACAAGGTTTTACCTTTTCGTTTGATAATGAATGTGGTGGTATTAATGCTTTCTTTAAAAATGTGTTTTATTTTAAAGCATTACCTTGTGATGGTGTGTATGAAACTGTGTCGATTGTAGAAAACTTAGGAAATAATGTGTTGTATATTGATTCTTCTACTAGCCTAGATAAAGCATCATTGTGGCATTGTCGTCTTGGACATGTAAACAAGAAACGCATAGGCCAACTCCAAAAGAGTGGAGTCTTGGAATCATTCGACCTTAAATCGGATGATAGTTGTGAATCTTGTCTACTTGGAAAGATGACAAAATCACCCTTCATTGGAACTTGTGAAAGGGGTGAGGGTTTGTTGGACCTAATACATACTGATGTATGTGGACCATTCAAAACCGCCACAAGGGATGCTAATCGGTATTATGTGACTTTTATTGATGATTTTAGTAGATATGGATATGTCTACTTAATCAAACATAAGTCAGAAACCTTTGAAAGGTTTAAGGAATTCAAATAGGAAGTAGAAAATCAATTGGGCAGGAACATTAAGATGCTTCGATCCGATCGAGGTGGTGAGTATCTTAGCACCGAGTTCCTTGACTATCTTAAGGAGTGTGGGATTGTCTCACAATTGACTCCTCCCAGGACACCACAGCTGAATGGTGTAGCTGAGAGGCGTAATCGAACTTTGTTGGACATGGTTCGCTCTATGATGAGTCGAGTTTCGTTACTAATCTCTTTTTGGGGGTATGCCTTAGAGACTGCCGCCCATATCCTTAATCTAGTCCCTACAAAGAAGGTTACCAAAACACCTCATGGGATGTGGACTGGGAAGGTTCCCAATTTGGACCACATCAAAATTTGGGGTTGCGAAGCTTTCGTGAGGCCTGAAACTCATGATAAGCTTGAACCCCGAAGTGAAAGGTGTATTTTCATCGGCTACCCACAGAAATACTTCGGTTACCTCTTCTACAGACCCAGTGAGAATGTGGTCTTTGTAGCACGAAGAGGGGTCTTTCGTGAGAGAGAATTAATAAGCCAAGGAGACAGTGGGAGGCAAATTGATCTTAAAGAAATTCAAGAATCAATTGGTGAAGGAACCTCAGACACTAAGCAATCAACCCGAGGAGGAAACTCCTATTGATCCAGCTGACGAGTCTGTACCTCCGAGGCGTTCCACACGGGTTAGGAACGCACTTGCGTTTTATTATGGTTTTCATATTACTATGGAAGGTGATACATTTATCAGTGATAGTACACTGGTAAATTTGGATGAACCTAGCAGTGTTAAGGAAGCCATGGCAGGCCCGGAGTCTGCTAAATGGAAGGAGGCTATGGACAGCGAGATACAGTCCATGTATGACAATCAAGTTTGGAACTTGGTTGACCATGTACCAGGCCGTAAAACAGTCGGGTGCAAATGGATCTTCAAGAAGAAGACCATCATGGAAGGAAAAGTGCATACTTATAAGGCTCGACTGGTTGCGAAGGGTTTTACTCAGACTCAGGGTATTGATTATGATGAAACATTCTCGCCGGTAGCAAAGATTAAGTCTATTAGGGCTATGCTAGCCATTGCTGCATTTCATGATTATGAAATATGGCAAATGGATGTCAAAACCGCTTTTCTTAATGGAAAGTTCGTTGAGGATGTGTACATGAATCAGCCAGAGGGTTTTGTCAGTGCAGAGTACCCTAATAGAGTATGCAAGCTTGAGAAATCCATTTATGGATTAAAACAAGCATCTCGTAGCTGGAATCTTTGTTTCGATGAGAAGGTCAAAGAGTTTGGCTTCTCGAGAAGTGAAGATGAGTCTTGTGTGTATGTCAGAGCTAGTGGGAGTATAGTTAGCTTCTTGGTACTGTATGTGGATGACATACTACTTATAGGAAATGACATCCCAACCTTGCAGGAGGTTAAGTCTTGGCTTGGGAAGTGCTTTGCTATGAAGGACCTAGGGGAAGCTGCCTATATCCTACGGATAATGATATTAAGAGAAAGGAGTAAAAGACTAATTGGACTTAGTCAGAGTACCTACTTGGATAAGGTGTTGAAAAGGTTCAATATGCAGAATTCCAAGAAAGGAGATTTACCGATCCAAAGCAACACCAAGCTGAGTAAGACTCAGAGTCCGAGTACAGAGGCAGAGATAGCTAAGATGAGCCAATTACCGTATGCTTCCGCTGTTGGCTCAATCATGTATGCTATGACTTGTACCCGCCCTGATGTGGCCTTTGCTTTGAGCATGGTCAGCAGGTATCAGGGGAACCCTAGTAAAGCTCATTGGACTACGGTAAAGAACATTCTCAAGTACCTGCAAAGGACTAAGGATTGGATCCTTACCCTTAGTGGGAGTGATGACATGAGAGTATTAGGGTATAGTGACGCTAGTTTTCAGACTGATAGGGATAATTTCCGCTCTCAGTCGGGCTGGGTCTTCACCTTAAATGGAGGGGAAATCTCTTGGAAGAGTTCCAAGCAGGAGACAGTGGCTGATTCGACTTGTGAATCAGAGTATATAGCAGCGAGTGAAGCAGCGAAGGAGGCGATATGGATGAAGAACTTCATCGGAGACCTTAGAGTTGTGCCAGCTATTAAGGAGCCTATGGAAATTTTCTATGACAACAATAGTGCGGTTGCTTTAGCTAAAGAACCGAGAGATCATGGGAGATCCCGACACATTGACAGAATATATCACTTCATAAGACACAAGATAGAAGAAGGACTCCTCGTGGCAAAGAGGATATCGTCAGATGAGAACCCTGCGGATCCCCTTACAAAGGGACTGGCGAGGGCTAAGCATTTTTAGCATGCAAGGCGCATCGGGCTGAGGGACGATATTAGTTTTACAGATTAGATAGATTTTATGAAACTTGTAAAATGTAATCGACATTTGATGATGAATAAAATTGTGATTTATTTATGAGTAAGGAGTTGCTATCATTGTCAATTATTTACAATTGTTTCAGCTTTGCATGTTTTGACTTCCAGAATAATTAATTTATTCAAACCTCCACAATCGGTCATACGTCGGAAGTAGGTATGAATCAAGATTGTCATGAATTGGGTTTGTAGATGGCTAAAGGTGTTTAGACATGGCAATGATTGCTACAACGTTCATGAGTACTCATAAGTTATGAGTATTGGAATAAACCCACGCTCACTTGTATCACTTCATGGAATTTATCTCGAGTGATCGTGAGACGGTAATATCATATAAATCTTCAAACCTAGAGATATGAGTTGTTACCTATGAGTTGGTTGTGCATTGATTGCACATAAACGCATCAGTAACTTGATGTTATAAAACGTGCCTTTGTGTACAATTCAACAAGTAGTAGAACAAGTATATGAGTCGAAGTTTATTGGTTCCTTCTAGAAATAGAAGCGATATCTGGGCCCCTCGATGATTTTGTGTTGACCCATGTACCGGGCCCGGTCAGAACTAAATTGATGTGTTCAGTTGAGTTCTTTGTCAAACAAATCGGAAATCGAGAAAAAACTGCCAGACAATAAGCAAGACATAGTTCCATGTGTTTGTCCGACTGATATCATGAGAATAGAGGATTGTATGATCACTTATCTTAAAATGGCGCTTCATAGTTCAACAGAGTTTTCGAGAGCTACGATTGCCAGTTGGTTCCTGAAGTAATAGGCAAATACAGTTATTAGACTTATCCAAGTGGTAGTCTGTTGGATAAGGTGTCTAAGTCCATAACTTATTTGGTATATACTTGACCCGACCCGGCATGGTCCATTTGGGTTGCATTTCATCCAAACTATTTATGGATAATTTTATGAGAGTTATACACATATTATTATTAATACATTATAAGTTATAACATATTAATATGAAGTCATGTTATTTAATTAGTCTTAGTCTTAAATTAATTATGAATTAATTTAGAGATTAAAAGGAAGACTAATTAGATTGTGGGCTATTGATTTTATATGGTGTGGGCTAACACCCATTTGTTAGTGGGCTAGGCTTGTATGGAAGTCCATGGAGCTTTTAACCCATGGATCCTTGGAAAAGGAAAGGTCATGGGTTATTAGGGTTTCACCCTAATCATGTACACTATATAAGCATGCTTATGTTGCATGAAATAGCCACTAGTGTGTGTGCTTGTGTGTGGCCGAAAATTGTAGTGTGTGTACACTCTCTCAAAGTTTTCCAAGAGTTTGTGGTGATTTGTGATTCCATTTGAGGCATTCACACTATTGGTTCTTGGCCCTCAAACTCCTTAAGAATCAAACTCATCAAAAAGGTATGTAATCTCTTCTAACTCTTTTATGTTTAAAAGTTCCCCATGCCATGTTAGATAGGTTATGAACCTTGGAAAATTAGTATTTTGCATGTATTTAGACAAACATAGATCCAAGGTTTATTAGAGTTTCATGCACACTTAGGAAGTGTTAGATTGCTCAAAACCCAACACTTACCATTTCATCAATTTCAATCTTCTTTTTTTCTTTTTTCTCCTTAACCAAAGACTGCATAGAACAAACATTGTTAAGATCAAATAAACCCTAAACCCTAAACCCTACTCGCCGAGTCTGTTCTTCGGACTCGGCGAGTCCGTGCCATGAAATGACTCAAACTTGCTCATAAGGGCAGATCCAATCCATTAACCCATAGATCCAGTCCTTCCAAGCTTATTTAGCACGTAAAGCTACAATCTTGATTCACATACAATCTCTATATGACCATATATGATGTTTTTGACTCAAATACTACAACACAAGGCCATAAACTCCATTGCTATACATCAAGCTTGATGAGTGAGGCTCTCTGTACCTCTATGGATCCAGATCCAGAGCCTCAACATAAGGAGGGAACTATTTGGCATCAAAACATCCCATAAATGTCCATAAGAAACCCTAAATCCCATTATACTTCACAAAACAGAAGATAGATCGAATTCATACCTCTAGATTGATGATCTAAGCTTCAAATCCACGAAATGGCAACCTCTTTTGCTTCCTCTTGCCTAGAATCTTCTCCTTCTTTGCTAAATGACACACACAAGGTCAAGAATGCTTCCTTTCTCTCTCAAAACGTTCAAGCACACAATGGTTTCTCTCTAAGGGTTGGGTGAGCAAAAAGACAGCCATAAGGCCCTTTAAATAGGCCACAAACCCTGGAAATTAGGGTTTCACCACACAACGTGGACTCGCCGAGTCCACTCTTGGACTCGTCGAGTCCGGACGCGAACCCGTGCCCAAATCCGTGGTCCTACTCGACGAGTCTGGGCTCCAACTCGCCGAGTCCACTCACAATTTCCATAAATAATCCAAAATAAATACCTGGAAATTCCAGGCTGTTACACAAACGATATGAGGGAAAATGTTTTACAGCTTAGTAGACTAGATAGTGTACTGAAAGATAGGAATATTTTACAGACAAGTACTTCATAGATCACAGATACGAAAGGCTATTCCTTATCAAAAGAAAAGATGTACTAGACATCTTTTAACGGTGATGGGAATTCCTCGGGCGAACCCTAAGGTCTTCCATCTGACGTACCACTTCTTAGAGTTATCGTTCATGAGCTCTCTGGCGAATTCGAAGTTGTGTGACTTCAGCTCGAGAGGCAGCTAGTTGTTGCTGTAGAGTCTCATTAGTCCTTCTGGTCCTTTCCATCGCCTCTTCAAGATGGCGAATGCGGATTGTGTTGACTTGAACACACACAATGATCCTAGTTATCATATAATAAACATATAGGTTACTAATTAGTCAATTAAAAACTAATTAATCAAGTTAAGACACCCTAGGTCATGGAAACACTTTGATTCAAGTGCTATAGGTACCAAAGTGTTGCATCTAAGGGTTATATGACATGGTGTTGGAGTTTATGGCCCATGAACCACCCCCTTATGGAGTTTACGGCCCATGACCATTTCCCCATGAGTTTATGCCCGTAAACTCATGGTACTAAGTGCCAAATTGTGTTTTAAGGTCTTACAAGTCATGATTGCACATCCAAAGATCAAGTCCAAGCCTTACGAAAGCATTAGGGGCCCATTAAGGCTCCTTTGTGGAGTTTACGGCCAAAGGACCATATCCTTTGGTGTTCACGGCCATAAACTCTCTTACGGACATGTTTTGATTGTTGTTTAAGGTCTTAAATACTTCTAGGAAGGATCAAGGTTGGCATCCAAGGCTTAGGAAGGGACTTATGTCCATTTTACCACCTTAAAAGGGGTTTACGGCCCAAGAACATCCTTGGCCATAAACTCCTTTGTTCTTATGTTATTTGATGATTTTCAAGTGTTATCAAGTTCATATTAAGCACACAAGAAGCTAGGGCAAGTGTACTTAGGGTTTAGGGTTTAGGGTTTAGGGTTTAGGGTTTAGGGTTTAGGGTTTAGGATTTAGGGTTTAGGGTTTAGGGTTTAGGGTTTAGGGTTTAGGGTTTAGGGTTTAGGGTTTAGGGTTTAGGGTTTAGGGTTTAGGGTTTTGGGTTTCGGGTTTAGGGTTTAGGGTTTAGGGTTTAGGGTTTCGGGTTTAGGGTTTAGGGTTTAGGGTTTAGGGTTTTAGGTTTAGGGTTTAGGGTTTAGGGTTTTTTTTTTTTTTTTGGAAAAAAGGGAATCCCCTTGGTAAAATATATTAAATATAGGAAGAATTACAAAAGAAAGGGCAAACGCCCAAGAAAAGAAAAAAAGACAAGCCAAGCTAAGGGACATGCCCCAAAGCAAGGCAAAACAAACAAACAACTAGAGACTAACTAACAAGATAAAAAAACTAAAATCGTCATCCCTGGTCAATTGGGGAGGAGATACAACCACCATGAGAAGAGCTCGGAAGTGCGTCTGAAGCTGGGAGGGTATCTTTCGACTGCATAACAGGAGGGACACGCGAATCATCTTCAATATCAACCACTCTTTGATGAGATAGAGCATCGAACATGTTAGTGGAAACTTTTTCCTTTACGGTTGACAGGTTTATAAACTTGAGAAATCTGTAAAGCAGGGCCTTTTCCTTTACGGTTGTCATTGGGGATCTTCTTTTTTAGTATTGGAACTGATCTAGTTTTCCTCTTGACCTTTTGGAATCCTTCATTATCAACCTCTTTTAGTGGGGGCATTGTCGGCTTTGGGGTTGGAGTACTAGTTGTGTGAATTGGGCATGTGGCAAGGTCATGACCAAAAATTTTGCAATGGTCACACCTCTTAGGATTCCAAGGATACTCCACTCGAAGTTTTGTAGAAGTTGCACCTTTATTCACGATCGCTTCGATTTTTATTTCTTTAGCCCAAGGATCTTTAGCCGACATCTCGATGAGGATACAGGCGAAAACCGCTCTACCCGTAGCTCTTTCACACATAGTAGTAGTGTAAGAATCAACCTCCAAAGGTTTTCCAAGTTTTCTAGCAATGAGACTAAGACCATCCTTATTAAAAAGTTGGAGGGGAATGCCAAAAATATTAACCCAAACGGGAACCCGATCATGAGTTGGTTGTTCTATGAAAACGTTTGGGTCCCATTTGCGGATGAAGAGAGGAATACCATTAATCTTCCAAATTCCCTTTTGAAGAATATAATTCATACCCATAAGATTGTCAAATTTGAAGAAGAAAACATCATCATCATTTATGAAAAGATCGCAAAGGCCATGATCCTTCCACAACTCTTGTGTACGTTGTTTAACAATCGGAAATGCAAGTCTTTTCCCCACAAAATATCCATATAAGGTTTGTTCAAATGGGATGCTACCTTTTTCCATGATTTCCGAGAGGATAATAATATGATCATCATCTAAGGAATCAACAATATTAATGAAGTCTAAAGATAAAGATTTAGGGGGGACCTCATCGTGACTACCATAATTAAATATGTGGGAAGAAGGATCCTCCGCGGTAGCTGGATCATTATGGACGAGATCAGGAATGGGCCCAGTAGACGAATTATTATTCTGGCCCAATAATACTTGCGCAAATGAAAGAGGTTGCTAGGTAGAAACTTGTGACATCCCCAAAATCACGGCCAGAAAAGACCGATTTTCATTTATGCTTTTAAAATAATTTCAGAGTAAATCCTTTTGATTTGAAAGAGTTGCGGATTTTGTTCCCAAAAACAAAACATGATAAAACAATGTTTACCAAAGCATTTCATAAAAGAAATGTATTTTTCATTATATAATCAAAACTCAGGGTGTCATGTTCCGATACAAACCAATAAGCATAAACGATAACATTACAAGTCATTCAACAAATATATACATATGCAGACTTGTAAACAAAACAACTTGATGGTTCATCCATCTTACGCCCTTGCGCCACTTCCTGTAATACAAATAAAACTGAGTGGGTCAGGCTTGGGAGCCTGGTGAGCATATAGGGTTTTCAACCCACAATAAATAAATTATATTTAATTTCACCAACCAATCACTATCCCGATTACCCATTCCCGTTATCCTCACTTTACGTCCCTAAAAAAACATCTATCTCAAGGGACCTAAACTAGGATTTTCATCGGGACGGACATTACTGCTAAGGGGTTTCCTCAACAATAGATATCCTAAAGGAAACATGAGGGGGATAGAGTACACCGGTGAACACATCGTTCACAACACCTACAGGTTATGAACCTACTAGCGTTCCACGAGATTGTCTAGAAGGAGTCTGTGGTCGCTGAATAACTAGGTCAACAACAACAACATCGACGCCTCTCATCTGTTTATTACACACCAACTATCCACCCATGTTCTACCCAACATATTAGTAGACAAAAATATACATTTTTTATACATAGTTTAAAACCTGTATATCATTTTCATTCAATATATATTCCACATAATAGATGAGGCACACCCACATAACACGTATTTCATAGAAAGCAAATCAGATCCATGAGATAGAAGAAAGTGAATATACATTTACACACATAACAAGAAAATATACACATAACACGTATTTCGTATAAAACACTTCATAATTATGCGTTAGAAGAAAGTAACTACACACTCACTTGATCAAAAGATGATCGGACAGCACTACGGCTCGTACAAGTAGTAATCCTCAGCAGATCTGGAAGATCTCTACAAAAATCGAACTTCTCACGGGCAGAGCTTTGGCTCGGAAACCGCACTTCTCGGGATCTTCGGGATCTCGGGACTTGCTTCGGGACTCAGGAATATTACCGGGGCTTCGGGGTATTTTTGGCACGCAAATCGATGCAAAACGGGAGAGAGAATGGAGAAAAATAGCAAAGAAGTCGGCTGCCCTCGCATCCTATTTATAGGAGGCTGATGCCTCGCAGTACGCGGGGCGTACAGCAGTACGCGGGGGGTACTGCTCCGAAATCATAAGCGCATGCATCATCCGAAGTCCTCGAGTGCGAGTGTCAACATCTTCGTTGTACGTGGGGCGTACACGATGTAACGCCCGTAGATCAGGGCTAGTCAATTTAGAGACAATAAGCATCAAAAGTGACTTTTTGATAGAAGATTATTTAGGATCAAAAATCCTAACTAAGTTTTAGTATATGTTACAAGGTTTTCGTGCATATAAACAACGCCAAAATCCGAGTTATAACGAAGAAGTTATGACTTGTTAAAGTTTCGCGACAGAACCGGCACAACGCTGAATGACGTAAAAAAGTAAATTTACGTTAGAGTGATATTTAGCCTTAGCGATCTAAACGAGAATTGACGATCTCGTTGTTAGTAGCGAAACGACGAAAAGTTAGGCGAGAACGGACGTCAAACGAAGAAGTTATGAATTTATAACGAAATTTTCTGTCCCCGCCTATTAAAAATAAATAATAAAAATAAAGTCAAAATTAGCCGACGGAATCTAAACGAAAGTTGTAGAGCGTAGTCTCACCTACGCGTGGATATAAAGAACGTCGAAAACGGAGTTCGTATGAAGAAGATATGAATTTTAGAAGTTTATTAATTAATTAATAATTAAATTTAATTATTAAACCCCGGCATTATCCGAAGAGGAGTCATCGGTCTGATCCGAAGTACGCCCCGCGTACAGCGAAGATGTCGACACTCGCACTCGAGGACTTCGGATGATGCATGCAGTGACGAATTCAGACGCGTACGCCCCGCGTACTCCGAGGCTCCAGCCTCCTATAAATAGGATGCGAGGTTGCCGAGTTTCTTTGCTATTTTTCTCCATTCTCTCTCCCGTTTTGCCTCGATTTGCGTGCCAGAAATACCCCGAAGCCCCGGTAATATTCTCGAGCCCCGAAGCAAGTCCCGAGATCCCGAAGATCCCGAGAAGTGCGGTTTCCGAGCCGAAGCTCTGCCCGCGAGAAGTTTGATTTCTGCGGAGATCTTCCAAATCTAGCGAAGAATACTACTTCTGCAAGTCGTAGTGCTGTCCGATCATCTTCTGATCAAGTGAGTGTATACTACCTTTCATAAACACGATAATAATACAAGTATGGTTTGAGTGTATTAAGTTTATTGTTGTTTATATGTGTGAGTGTGTAGTTACTTTCTTCTAACACATAAATATGATGTATTTGCTATGAAATACGTACTATGTGTTTATATGTTATTTGTCTATTTGAGATGGGCATGAAAATTGGAGTTTTATATAGGTGTTAAATGATTTAAACTGTGTAAGTATTTATATCTACAAAATTGTTGGGTAGAACATACGTAGATGGAATAGTTGGTGACTATGGAGTTAGCGCATATTGTATAAACCTTGGCGACTATGGAGTTAGCGCACGTTGAGTAAACTTTGGCGACTATGGAGTTAGCGCTTGTTGAGTAAGCCTTGGAGACTATGGAGTTAGCGCTTGTTAAGTGAACCTTGGTGACTATGGAGTTAGCGCCAGATAACTATGGATTTAGTACTTGATAAATAAGCTTTGGCAGCAATGGAATTCGTGCCAAATTCCTTACGAATAAATGAATGAAGGATAGTTGGTTCTTAGGGTAAAACCTTAAGAAGATAATGGGGATGGGTAATTGGGTTGATTGTTTGCTGATTACATATAATAATTATATTATTGTGGGTTGAAAACCCTATATACTCACCAAGCTCCCAAGCCTGACCCACTCAGTTTTCTTTTCATTACAGGTAATGGCACAAAGATATAAGTTGGTGGACTTGACGAGAGATTTTGGATTATAGATCAGTAGTTGAATAACTATTGTAAGGTTTATTTTATATTGTTTATGCTTTTGGTCTGTATCGAACATGACATCCCAAGGTTTTATAATTTAATGAAAATACATTCTCTTTGAGAAATGTTTTGATGAATTTTATCATATTTTATTTTGGGAACAAATTCCGCAACTCTTTTAATCAAAAAATTACTCTGATTTTATAAAACAAAGCATAAACAAATCGGTCTTTTCTGGCCGTGAAATTGGGGATGTCACAGTTGGTATCAGAGCATTAGTTTAAGCGAACTAGGAATATGGATTTATTTCTAGACTTAAACTTAGAATGCTAAGCAATGATTGTGAGTTGAGTGTGTCCATTATATTTTAGGTAGTACACCTAAATTGACACAGGCACTATTTTATTTTAGGAAAATTGCCTAAAATGCTATTATGTGCTAATTGTTATATGTTCGTCATATATGATGTTAATTGTTCGGATCTATGGTCTGTTGCCGACCGGATCTAGAAACCTTATGTGTTTAGGATTCTAAGCGTGCGTCTACGATATTAGAACTAACAAGTAAACGTTTCGGAGTGATAAGGATGATTTGAATATCTATCGTGACTAAGGATCTAATTTCACCTTATTCGGTGTGTAGATCAAAAATGGTGAGAACGAGGAGTGGAGTTGGAAATGCTGATGAACACAGGAATCAAATACCAGTAATTGAACAAATACCTGTTGTAGCAGCAGTGCCTGAACCAATGACAATGGTCGGAGTTCAAGTAATGATCCAGGCAATGTTGAATAATCAGATGGAAGAAACCAGATGTCTGATCAGGTAGAATCGCGAGGAATTGTCAATTCAAGTTGAGGAGCCCAAAGTAAATGGAGGGCAGTCTGAAGGAGGAAAATACAGTGGGACCGTTGGTCAAGCCAACCCACCAATAGTTTACCAAAACAACCAGGATAGAGTAAATGATGGATGTGGATGCAAGTACAAGGATTTCATGGCATCCAAACCACCATGTCTTTCTGGGAGCCCGACACCGGTGCAAGTCATGGACTGGATCTCCCAAATGGAGACAATGTTTGAAAGTTGCGAGTGTAGCAACAGACAGAAGACCGCTCTTGCAATCCCTCTGTTAAAATCTGGAGTATTGAGCTGGTGGAAGTTACTGGCTGGTTCGATGCCCAAGGGGGAAGCTAACAAGATGTCTTGGGAAGAATTCATGGTGCAACTGAAAATGCAATACTGCTCTGAGCAAGATCTTCTGGAAATCAACAATGAGTTCCAGAATCCAAAGAAAGGAAAATTGAGCGTTACTGAATACGCTACGAGCTTTACGGAGAAGATGAAGCTTATTCCACACCTAATTCCAAGTGAGCTTTCCAAGGTCAACAAGTTTGCCAATGGATTACCAGCGGACTTTGGTCCGATAGTCAAACAAGCAACCACTCTGAAAGCCGCCATCTGGGCAGCCAAGAATGTTGAGACCCAAATAAAAGAAAACGGTCTGGAAAGAGCTGAAGTTGGAGAGAAAAGGAAGCGTGAAGGATCTTCAATAATCGACAAAGAAAGTAAATTCTCGAAATCTGGGGGAAGAGATGAAGCTAAGTGGTGTGAGAAGTGTAAGAAGAAACACTTCGGGAAATGTAGCGAGGAGATGACATGCTACAAATATGGGAAGACAGGGCACTACGCCAACAAGTGCGCACCTATCAAGAAGGTGTGATATAGGTGTAACGAACAAGGTCATATTTCTAAAGACTGCCCACAGAAAAACACGCCTCCACAGCCAAGGGCATTCAACATGTTCCTCAACGAAGCAGAAAAGGATGGGAGGATTAAAAGATGAAGACTTCATATTAATATATAAAGTCTGTATCAGGAAGCATAGCCTGTTAGAGGCATAGTATAGGGTAAACTTGAACTTTTGTGTAGTAGTTTCAAGATTTAATATAAACCCTGGTTTTGTTATCTGATGTGTTGAATGATTATATGATTTATGTATGGTGACTTGGTTAACTGCGAGGCAATACTTGGGACGAGTATAAGTAGGTGTGAATGGTAGTAGAGATCTATACTACCGGAAGCACAGGACTCACGCTTGGATCAGGGGAAGTCACAAGGTTATCAAGAAGCTAGTAATTGATTTCGTTTTATTCAAGTTTGTCATTTCCCATGTTTCGGTAATGACTAGTAGGATGATGGTTATTCCGACCCTAGTGGTCATATTAATTGAGTCCGACCGCGATGAGAGGTCATCGGGGCACGACCCATCGGTTAGTTACAATAGATAAATGAATGTATTTATCCTTAGAAGAAGAAGGAGTCCACAATAAGAATTTATTTTGTAACTTAAAGATGTCGATCTAAAGTCCAACGTAGTACGAAGAGCAGATGCAGGGTTGAGCATCAAGGTTAATACTTAGAATAGAGAGATAACTTATGGAGTCAGTATGCAAATCCTATTTCGTTGATGATTCCGGGATGTAATCATCCTAAGGGGGAGATAATTGTAATGTCCGTAGATCAGGGTTAGTCAATTTAGAGACAATAAGCGTCAAAAATGAATTTTTGATAGAAGATTATTTAGGATGAATAATCCTAACTAAGTTGTAGTATATGTTACAAGGTTTCTGTGCATATAAAGAATGCCAAAATCCGAGTTATAACGAAGAAGTTATGACTTGTTAAAGTTTCGCGACAGAACCGGCACAACGCTGAATGACGTAAAAAGTAAATTTACGTTAGAGTGATATTTAGCCTTAGCGATCTAAACGAGAATCGAAGATCTCGTTGTTAGTAGCAAAACGACGAAAATTTAGGCAAGAACGGACGTCAAACGAAGAAGTTATGAATTTATAACGAAATTTTCTGTCCCGGCCTATTAAAAATAAATAATAAAAATAAATCAAAATTAATCAACGGAATCTAAACGAAAGTTGTAGAGCGTAGTCTCACCTACGCGTGGATATAAAGAACGTCGAAAACGAAGTTCGTATGAAGAAGATATGAATTTTCGAAGTTTATTAATTAATTAATAATTAAATTTAATTATTAAACCCCGACATTATCCGAAGAGGAGTTAGTGGTCCGATCCGAAGTACGCCCCGCGTACAGCGAAGATGTCGACACTCGCACTCGAGGACTTCGGATGACACATGCAGTGATGAATTCGGACGTGTACGCCTGTACGCCCCGCGTACTCCGAGGCTCCAGCCTCCTATAAATAGGATGCGAGGCTGCCGAGTTTCTTTGCTATTTTTCTCCATTCTCTCTCCCGTTTTGCCTCAATTTGCGTGCTAGAAATACCCCAAAGCCCCGGTAATATTCTCGAGCCCCGAAGCAAGTCCCGAGATCCCGAAGATCCCGAGAAGTGCGGTTTCCGAGCCGAAGCTCTGCCCGCGAGAAGTTTGATTTTTGCGGAGATCTACAGATCTACCGAAGAATACTACTTCTGCAAGTCGTAGTGCTGTCCGATCATCTTCTGATCAAGTGAGTGTATACTACCTTTCATAAACACGATAATAATACAAGTATGGTTTGAGTGTATTAAGTTTATTGTTGTTTATATGTGTGAGTGTGTAGTTACTTTCTTCTAACACATAAATATGACGTATTTGCTATGAAATACGTGCTATGTGTTTATATGTTATTTGTCTATTTGAGATAGGCATGAAAATTGGAGTTTTATACAGGTGTTAAATGATTTAAACTGTGTAAGTATTTATATCTACAAAATTGTTGGGTAGAACATAGGTAGATGGAATAGTTGGTGACTATGGAGTTAGCACATATTGTATAAACCTTGGCGACTATGGAGTTAGCACACGTTGAGTAAACTTTGGCGACTATGGAGTTAGCGCTTGTTGAGTAAGCCTTGGAGACTATGGAGTTAGCGTTTGTTAAGTGAACCTTGGTGACTATGGAGTTAGCGCCAGATAACTATGGATTTAGTACTTGATAAATAAGCTTTGGCAGCAATGGAATTCGTGCCAAATTCCTTACGAATAAATGAATGAAGGATAGTTGGTTCTTAGGGTAAAACCTTAAGAAGATAATGGGGATGGGTAATTGGGTTGATTGTTTGCTGATTACATATAATAATTATATTATTGTGGGTTGAAAACCCTATATGCTCACCAGGCTCCCAAGCCTGACCCACTCAGTTTTCTTTTCATTACAAGTAATGGCACAAGGGTATAAGTTGGTGGACTTGACGAGAGATTTTGGATTATAGAACAGTAGTTGAATAACTATTGTAAGGTCTATTTTATATTGTTTATGCTTTTGGTTTGTATCGAACATGACATCCCAAGGTTTTATTATTTAATGAAAATACATTCTCTTTGAGAAATGTTTTGATGAATTTTATCATATTTTATTTTGGGAACAAATTATGCAACTCTTTTAATCAAAAGATTACTCTGATTTTTTTTTTTGAAAGGGAACTTCCCTAACGAGGGTTTCCGGGCCAGCTTTCGCGCACCGACTAATCCCCCGCTACAAACATAAAGATTTGCCTCATGCCCTGGAGTCACTGTAGGCGAACCTCCATGGCCACAAGGGCTTAGTGGTGTCAGGATTTGAACATGGGTCAATAGGTTATCCACCATATCTTCCACATGCCTTACCAAGTCACCACAACCCAAGTGGTTTACTCTGATTTTATAAAACAAAGAATAAATAAATCGGTCTTTTCTGGCCGTGAAATTGGGCATGTCACACACGAGTACGCGGGGCGTACTCCGGATGAGTCTGGTGACTCGCCTCCTAATAATACCGAGGTTTAATAATTAATTTTAATTATTAATTATTTAATAAACTTCTGAAATTCATATCTTCTTCATATGAACTCCGTTTTCGACGTTCTTTATATCCACGTGAAGGTGAGACTACACTCTACAACTTTCATTTAGACTCCATCGGCTAACTTTGACTTTATTTTTATTATTTATTTTTAATAGGCCGGGACAGAAAGTTTCATTATAAATTCATAACTTCTTCGTTTGACGTCCGTTCTTGCCTAACTTTTTATCGCTTTGATACTAACAACGAGATCTTCGATTCTAGTTTAGATCACTAAGGCTAAATATCGCTCTAACGTAAATTTCACTTTTTACGTTATTCAGCGGTGCCGGTTCTGTCGCGAAAATTCGACAGGTCTTTTTCGTTATAACTCGGATTTTGGCATTCTTTATATCTTCGGAAACCTTATTTCAACTACTACAACATTATCTAAAGATATCAAGTTTGTTATACACTTAAATTTTGACACTTATTTTTATTGTTAATTAATCAAACCACATAATTAAGCAATTAAGCACAAAACACATAATACTCAAATAATACACATCTATTATTTCAAAACGGGTTACAAAGGTTAACCTAGACTATCACATTGCTAAAAATGGCAAGCCCAGAAACACAGGCGTTACAATTCTCCCCACCTTAGAATGATTTCGTCCCCGGAATCACACTTCAACAAACAAATGCGGATAGCGACCCATCATGTCGCTCTCCATCTCCCAGGTGAGATTCGGCCCATTTGTGTGTTTCCATCGGACAAGCACTAACTCGACCATCTTGCGTCGCAACTTCTTAGTCTTTCGGTCAACAATTTCCTCTGGTTCTTCAATCAACCTTTTGTTCTCATCGATTCTAAACTCCGAAAGTGGAATCATGTCGGGAACTTCCCCCGTGAACTTTCGTAGATAACACACATGAAAAGTGTTATGAATTCCATTCAGTTCTTCTGGTAGTTCAAGCTTGTAAGCTTGGTTCCCAATCCTCTGAAGAACTTTAAACGGTCCAATAAACCTTGGACTCAACTTTCCCCTTTTACCAAATCTTATAAGTCCCTTCCACGGCGAGACTTTAAGCAAAACCGAATCCCCAACTTCAAAAGTCATCGGTCTTCGCTTTTTGTCAGCATAGCTCTTTTGACGATCCTGAGCTGCTAACATTCTTTCCCTAATTATTTTCAACTTTTCAGCAGTTTGATGAACCATCTCCGGTCCCATAAACTACTTTTCCCCAGCCTCAAGCCAACAAGACGGCGTACGACACTTTTGTCCATACAAAGCTTGGTAAGGTGTCATCTTAATGCTCGAGTGAAAACTATTATTATAGGAAAATTCTACCAACGGTAAATGTTCATCCCAGTTACCTAGGAATTCCAAGGTACATGCTATTAGCATATCTTCAAGTGTTTGTATCGTTCTTTCACTCTGACCATTAGTCTGCGGATGGTAAGCTGTACTTAAACACAACTTGGTACCCATTTCCTCTTGTAGACTTTGCCAAAACCTTGAGGTGAAACGGCTATCACGATCCGATACAATCGTTCGCGGAACACCGTGAAGTCTCACAATTTCCTTCACATAAGAATTCGCAAGCCCATAGTCCATTTCTCCCTGGCTGCTATGAAATGCGCACTCTTAGTGAATCGATCGACGACCACCCAAATCATGTCGTGACCATTCTTTGTTCTGGGCAGTTTAGTGACAAAATCCATAGCAATGTCTTCCCACTTACCCATAGGCACAGGCAATGGTTCTAAACTCCCGTACGGTTTCTGATGTTGTGTCTTGACTCTCGCACAAGTCACACACTCGGCCACATACTTTGCAACATCAAGCTTCATCATTGGCCACCAGTAGTAGGGTTTTAGGTCCCTATACATTTTAATGCTACCGGGATGAATCGAGTACATGGTCTTGTGAGCTTCTTGATGGGTTTTGAGCATTCTAACACTTCCTAAGTGTACATGCAACCCTAATAACCTTGGATCTATGTTTGTCTAATTGTCATGCAAAGTTGAATTCCAAGGTTATATTCCTATCTAGCATACATGGGGAACAATTTTAACATAAAGTATAGATAGAATAACTTACCTTGTTGTTGTTTGTGTTCCTTGAAACCTTGTGAGCCTAGCACCCCAAGTGTGATGCCTCAAATGCTTCACACAACACCAAATGCTCTTGGAAGAACTTATGAGAGAATACTCACTTCTCAAAATCGGCGAAGCCCTCTTGATTCTTAGTGTAGCCGATTTTGGGTGGAGAACATGTTACTTATATAGTGTTGACACATCTAGGGTTAAACCCTAATGTGTCATGACTCTTCATTTCCATGACCCATGGGTTTGTAACTCCCATGGAGCATCCATGGAGCATCCTATGGGTGGAACCCAACTTGATAGTCCATGGAGCCTTTTAGCCCACTATACAAGATATGGATGATTTACATAATCAAACCATATATTTAATTAGTTATCTTTTGATCACTTAATTAATTCTAAATTAATTCTTGATCAAACTAATCAAATAATATTATTAATATATTAGAACTTATAATATATTAATAATCTCCAAGTGTTATTTCTCTCATTTAGTCTATCCAATTGCATGGTGCCATGCAACCCAAATGGACCATGCCGGGTCGGGTCAAGTACATACCAGAATTAGTTATGGACTTAGACACCTTATCCAACAGTCTCCCACTTGGATAAGTCTAATAACTATTACTGCAAGTATGACTTCAGGAACCGATCGGCAATCGTAGCTCTTTTCAAGGTTTCTCGAAACTGAGAAAATGATGGTACGCCATTTAAGATAAGTGATCATATAATCCTCTGTTCTGGATATCAGTCGGACAAATACATGGAACAATGTCTTACTTATTGTCTAACAATTTGTTTCCCGATTTCCGATTTGTTTGACAAAGAACTTCATTGAACACATCAATTTAGTTCTGACCGGGCCCGGTACATAGGTCAAAACAAAATCATCGAGGGGCCCAGATATCAGCTTCTAACTCAAGAAGGAACAGATAAACTTCGACTCATATGTTTGTTCTACTACTCATTGAATTACACAGAAGAGCGCGATTTATAACATCGAGTTACCAATGCGTTTTTCGTACAATCAATGCATAACCAACTTGTAAGTAACAAATCATATCTCTAGGTTTAAAGACTGATATGATAACCGTCTCACGATCACTCGAGATAGAATTCCATGTAGTGATTCCAGTGAGCGTGGGTTGAGTCCAATGCTCAGAACTTATGAGCACTCATGATTGTTGTAGCCTTGTCCCAGACCTCTACAACCAAACATGACACTCTTGATTCATACCTACTTCCGACATATGACCGACTGTGGAGGTTTGAATAATATGTTATACCAAACAAAATTATTCTGGAAGTCGAAACATGCAAAAGAAATATAGTAAACGATCGACAAGAGATAGTAACACTTTACTCATAAATAAAACACTTTTATTCATCATCAAATGTCAATTACACTTTACAAATTTCGAGATTATCTAACTACTAAATCTAATATCATCCTTCAGCCCTATGCTCCGAGCATGCTGGAGATGCTTAACCCGAGTCAGTCCCTTCGTGAGGGGATCTGCCGGATTCTCATATGATGATACCCTCTTTGCCACGAGGAGTCCTTCTTCGATCCGATGTCTGATGAAATGGTATTTTCTGTCGATGTGTCTGGATCTCCCGTGATCCCTTGGTTCCTTGGCTAAGGCAACAGCACTTTCACTATCACAGAAAATTTCCATTGGCTCTTTAATAGCTGGTACAACTCCAAGGTCTCCAATGAAGTTCCTCAGCCATAATGCCTCCTTTGCCGCCTCGCTAGCTGCAATATACTCTGATTCACAAGTAGAATCTGCCACTGTCTCTTGCTTGGAACTCTTCCAAAAAATTGCTCCTCCATTTAGGGTAAAGACCCAGCCCGACTGAGAGCGGAAGTTATCCCTATCAGTTTGGAAGCTAGCATCACTATACCCTACAACTCTCAAGTCATCACTCCCACTGAGGGTAAGGACCCAGTCCTTAGTCCTTCGTAGGTACTTGAGAATATTCTTTACCGCAGTCCAGTGTGCCTTGCCAGGGTTCCCCTGAAACCTGCTAACCATGCTCAAAGCAAAGGCTACATCAGGTCGAGTACATGTCATAGCATACATGATCGAACCTACAGCCGAAGCATAAGGTACTCGACTCATTTCTGCTATCTCAGCCTCAGTGCTAGGGCTTTGTGTCTTACTCAACTTGGCGCTACTCTGGATAGGCAACTCTCCTTTCTTGGAGTCTTGCATTCTGAATCTCTTCAGAACCTTCTCCAAGTAAGTACTTTGACTAAGTCCAATTAGTCTTTTACTCCGATCTCTCAAGATCCTTATCCCCAAAATATAGGCAACTTCACCAAGGTCCTTCATAGCGAAACACTTTCCAAGCCAGGACTTTACTTCCTGCAGGGTTGGAATGTCATTTCCTATGAGTAGTATGTCATCCACATACAATACCAAAAAGCTAACTATACTCCCACTGGCCTTGACATATACACAAGATTCATCTTCACTCCTAGAAAAGCCAAATTCCTTGACCTTTTCATCAAAGCAAAGATTCCATCTGCGAGGCGCTTGCTTTAATCCATAAATGGATTTATCAAGCTTACACACTCTATTAGGGTACTCGTTACTGACAAAACCCTCTGGCTGGCTCATGTAAACATCTTCAGCCAACTTCCCATTAAGGAAAGCGGTTTTGACATCCATTTGCCAAATTTCATAGTCATGAAATGCGGCTATGGCTAACAGAACCCGAATAGACTTAATCTTGGCTACCGGAGAAAAGGTCTCATCATAATCCACTCCAGGAATTTGAGAGAAGCCCTTTGCAACCAGTCTAGCCTTATAAGTGTGTACTTTACCATCCATGTCGGTCTTCTTTTTGAAGACCCATTTGCACCCTACAGTATTTCGACCTGGTACATTCTCAACCAAGTTCCAAACTTGATTGTCATACATGGATTGTATCTCGCTATCCATAGCCTCTTTCCATTTAGCAGACTCGGGGCCTGCCATGGCTTCCTCGTAGCTGTTAGGGTCATCTTGACTTACTAGTGTCTCATCACTAATAAGTGTCTCACCTTATGCAGTAATATGGAATCCATAGTAATGCTCAGGTGCACTCCTAACTCTCGTGGAACGCCTCAGAGGTACAGATTCGTCAATTGGCTCAACAGGAGTTTCCTCCTCAAGTTGAGGGCTAGAGTTTGAAGTTCCTTCACCACTTGACTCTTGAATTTCTTCAAGATCAACTTGCCTCCCACTGTCTCCTTGGCTTATAAACTCTCTTTCTCGAAAGACTCCTCTTCTTGCTACAAAGACCACATTGTCACTAGGTCTATAGAAGAGGTAACCAAAGGATTGCTGCGGGTAGCCGATGAAAATACACCTCTCGCTTCGGGGTTCGAGCTTATCATGAGTCTCGCGTCTCACGAAAGCCTCGCAACCCCAAATCTTGATGTGGTCTAGTTTAGGTACTTTACCAGTCCACATCTCGTGAGGAGTTTTGGCAACTTTCTTTGTAGGGACTAGATTAAGGATATGGGCGGCAGTCTCTAAGGCATACCCCCAGAATGAGATTGGTAGCGAAGCTCGACTCATCATGGAACGAACCATGTCCAACAAGGTTTGATTACGCCTCTCAGCCACACCATTCAACTGCGGTGTCCTGGGAGGTGTCAATTGTGAGACAATCCCACATTCCTTTAGATAGTCGAGGAACTCTGAACTAAGATACTCACCACCTCGATCGGATCGAAGCATCTTAATGTTCCTGCCCAATTGATTCTCGACTTCCTGTTTAAATTCCATAAACTTCTCGAAAGTCTCTGACTTATACTTGATTAAGTAGACATATCCATATCTACTGTAATCATCAGTAAAAGTCAAATAATAACGATTAGCATCCCTTGTGGCATGTTTGAATGGCCCACACACATCCGTGTGTATAAGGTCCAACAAACCTTCACCCCTTTCACACGAGCCTGTGAAGGGTGACTTTGTCATTTTTCCAAGTAAGCATGATTCGCAACTATCATTTGACTTTAGGTCAAACGACTCCAAGACTCCATCCTTTTGGAGTTGGCCTATGCGTTTCTTGCTTATATGTCCAAGACGACAATGCCATAATGATGCTTTATCCAAGTTATTATTATTAGTAGAATCAATACACAAAACATTATTTCCTAAGTTATCTACAATAGATACAGCTTCATACACACCATCACAAGGTAATGCTTTAAAATAAAATACATTATTAAAGAAAGCATTAATCGAACCAACTTTATTATCAAACGAAAAGGTGAAACCTTGTTTGTACAATGCATGAAAGGAAATAATATTTCTTGCCATTTCTGGCAAATAACAACATTTATTCAAATCTAAATTTAACCCACTACTTAGCGATAAAGTATAAACTCCAATCTTGGTGACAGGTGTAACTTTCCTATTCCCCATGATTAAGTTTATTCTTCCTTGCTCCACATTCTCACTTCTTCCTAGTCCCTGCAAGTCACAACAAATATGAATACCGCAACCGGTATCAAGGACCCAAGATTTCGAATGGGGTGAGTTATTAGAAATGATAGTGTAAATACCTACATGGTTGGGTTTGACTTTCCCATCCTTCACATTCTGCTGGTACTTTGGGCAGTTCCGCTTCCAATGAGCTTTTTCATGGCAATAAAAGCATTCAGCCTCTTTTGGGTCAGAAGAAGGAGTAATGAAACCTTTCTTGGTTCCACTTGAAGAAGAGCCATCAAGGGTCCGAGCCTTGGTACCCTTCGAAAATCTCTTTCTCTTCCTCCCTCGACTTTGCCCGATTGCCAAGACCGGAGTTGAGTCTGGAGTAGGAGTGATAGCAACCGACTTCCCCTTAAGACTTGTTTCTGCGGTCTTGAGAAGTCCCTGAAGTTTGCTGAGGGTGACCTCTTCCTTGTTCATGTGATATGTCATGCGGAATTGATCATAGCACGATGGTAAGGAGTGCAAAATGATATCTATTGCAAGCTCCTCAGGGAAGTTCACATTGAGCTTCAGCAAACGATCCACATACCTTTGCATTTTCTGCATGTGGCTCGTGACGGACTCTCCGTCCTTCATCATGGTTGTTATCATGGAGCAGATGACTTCGTACCTCTCTTGTCGTGCACTTTGATGGTATCTTTCCATCAAATCTTGGTGCATTTCATAAGGGTAGAAATCTTCATAAGACTTTTGGAGTTCAGCTGTCATGGTGGCCAACATGATGCAAGCCACCTTGGTTGCATCTCTTTCATGAGTATGAAAGTCAGCGATCTCCTGTGGAGTTGCAGTGGACTCATCAATTTCCTTAAGCTCCTTGTCAAGGACATATTCTTTGTCCTCGTAGCGGGTAATCATCCTGATGTTTCTGATCCATTTATTGAAGTTGGATCCATCAAAGGTGACTTTCCCACACATACTCATAAGAGTAAAGGAGCCATTAGGATTCGAGCCAGAAGCATTATTTGAAGACATCTGAAAAGGAAGGACAAGTTTAGTATAGATTTAAGAGAGTCCTTAATAAAACACCCAAATGTAATATTAAGGCTAGGATCCAATCACAATATAATATAACTTAGAAGAGGTATGCCGTAATCTAAGCTATACCATATTTGAAAGGTAGGTGAATGACGATTCACCAATTTCCACCACGAAAACCGAAATATTAGATATTTAGTTTTTATTGGTTTTAGAAATTCCTAGATTCTTTGAGATCCAATGAACTTTTCAAAGGCATGTTTCAATCTCGAGAGTGCCCTCCAAGTTTTGTGACTGGGATGCCGAGGATCACAAAACGAGGTGTGAAGTAACCATGCAAATCACTTGGTACCCTTAAAGTTTATCACTCAATCGATGTGCTGGTAAACCACACACGCTCCACCGATACTATAATAAACCTTAAGTCACCCTTTACCTACCTTGTTAAGTCCAAGTTAGTGTGCCGGTTAACCACACACGCTCCACCAACGACTTAGACAAAGTGTAAAGTGTAATTTCATGGATTAGCACCTTATTCACATTTTTCCTAAAGTAACTAAGATTGGGAATTTAATAAACTTTTAGTTACTTTATTATATTCATCATACTTTGAATGAGAATTTATAAGTCCTTGTCTTACCCGTTTGGCTAACGACCCTCCACCAGTCAAGCAAGCGGTGGGTGAGAATATACACCCATTAAGTCACCATTTTATAGGCAACAACCTTATACCCACCTTATAGAGCGGCTTCGTGAATGAGGCGTACTAACGGTAAGACAACTTTATTCTTATACATATATATATAATTATTAAATCATCATAATATAAGTATAAGGGGTGAATTTTAACTTTTAAAATTCTAGGGGTTGGAACTTAAAGTTTTAACTTAACTTTACTTGTTCCAAAACTTGAGGGCAAGTTTTGTAACTTTCAAAGCTTTTCATTTCTTGTAACTTATGAGTTTAATAGAGTAATAAAATGAAGACTCTTCATTTTTCTAACTCTTGTGTTTTCTTAATGGTTTTAACTCAAGTGTGACTCTTGGTTTTCCATAACTTAAGGATAAGTTATGGACTCCATTAAAACACATTATGATCAAGAATTAATCTACCACATAGGTTACAAATAATTCCTATGATCATCTAAAACATCATAAGAACAAGAACATGAATATGAACACAATCAAAAATTACATTTAAAACTTTGTAATTTTGATAACTAGTTGTTGTAAATGAATTAGCAAAGACATTACACCACCAAAAAACAAGTTTTCAATTACCAAAACATTTTAGGGTAATGTTTCTAATTCATTTCCAGCAACTGAATCGAAATTCTGCACTCAGTCGACCCTACTCGCCGAGTGCATAAACTGACTCGCCGAGTTGGTTGAAGATACTCATGGACTCGACGAGTCCCCCCTATAGACTCGACGAGTCCATTCGCAAACAGCAAGATTTCCGATTCTGTTTTTCAACTTTTAAGCACAAATAAGAGCAAACAAGCCTAGGCTCTGATACCACTGATGGGTTTTGAGCATTCTAACACTTCCTAAGTGTACATGCAACCCTAATAGCCTTGGATCTATGTTTGTCTAATTGTCATGCAAAGTTGAATTCCAAGGTTATATTCCTATCTAGCATACATGGGGAACAATTTTAACATAAAGTATAGATAGAATAACTTACCTTGTTGTTGTTTGTGTTCCTTGAAACCTTGTGAGCCTAGCACCCCAAGTGTGATGCCTCAAATGCTTCACACAACACCAAATGCTCTTGGAAGAACTTATGAGAGAATACTCACTTCTCAAAATCGGCGAAGCCCTCTTGATTCTTAGTGTAGCCGATTTTGGGTGGAGAACATGTTACTTATATAGTGTTGACACATCTAGGGTTAAACCCTAATGTGTCATGACTCTTCATTTCCATGACCCATGGGTTTGTAACTCCCATGGAGCATCCATGGAGCATCCTATGGGTGGAACCCAACTTGATAGTCCATGGAGCCTTTTAGCCCACTATACAAGATATGGATGATTTACATAATCAACCCATATATTTAATTAGTTATCTTTTGATCACTTAATTAATTCTAAATTAATTCTTGATCAAACTAATCAAATAATATTATTAATATATTAGAACTTATAATATATTAATAATCTCCAAGTGTTATTTCTCTCATTTAGTCTATCCAGTTGCATGGTGCCATGCAACCCAAATGGACCATGTCGGGTCGGGTCAAGTACATACCAGAAATAGTTATGGACTTAGACACCTTATCCAACACTTCTTCCATCCGAAGATCTCTGATTCCCCCTGACTTAGGTACCCAAATCCGATCCGGGTTTAGGGTTTAGGGTTTAGGGTTTTAGGGTTTAGGGTTTAGGCTTTAGGCTTTAGGCTTTAGGGTTTAGGGTTTAGGGTTTTTTTGGGAAAGAGGCCAAAGCCCCGGCAAAATTTTATAACATAAAAAGAAAAATACAAGATTTTAAGTCACTTTTGGACAAACCCCAAAAGTGAACCAAAGCCAAACATCAAAAAGGTACCAAAACCAAATACAAGGTATAAACCCAATAAAATAAAATAAAAACACCAATTAATTTCCTTCCATTTCCACAAACCGGAATGGTCTTCCACTCTCCAATGATCCATATATCTTCTTTGACTTTCAATCTTCACAAATCTTCCCCTCTTGATATCCTCAATCTTCACTCCAATCCAAGTTCTCAAAAAATCTTCTTTAATATCAACCCTTATCTTCAACTTCAAACTATTTTAGCAAAACTTCCTAAATTTAATATACTCCAAATTAGCAATGTACTTTGTATCCCTTATTCTAATTTTCCCAACCTTCAGAAAATCCAACAAAAGTAACCCAATGTATATACAAAAACCGCAATTTCTCAATCTTCCTAACCTTTTAAAAAACTAAAATTTTAATTCTTTAAGCCATCCCTTCTTATTAACAAGTAAATCAATGTAAGCATCATTATCAATCCTAATAGTAACAATCTTCTTTAGAATCTTCAAATACTTCCAAACTTCAATCAACCACCATTTGCTCAATCGATCTTCCAAAAAATTAGTCATATTATCACCATATTTTCTTATTATCAAAGATCTTTTCACACAAATCTCAACTCTTGATTTTTTGCGGATAAAATCATAAAACCCACCAACTAAATTACTTGGATTTGAACCAAGATTTTTGAACTTTTTACGGAAAAAGTTGAAAAACCAAACTATAATTCCCGGATTTGAACCGGGTAAAATCATCCTTTTTTGGAAAAAAGGGGCCAACCACATGACTAAACTACTTGGATTTGAACCAAGATTTAAGTTCTTTTTATGGAAAAAGAAGAAAAACCAAACAACTAAATCACCCGGAATTGAACCGGTAAAAATCATCCTTTTTTGGAAAAAAGGGGCAAACCACTTGACTATACTACTTGGACTTGAACCATGATTTAGCTTCTTTTTATGGAAAAAGAAGGAAAACCAGCCAACTAAAATTTCCGGGCTTGAACCGGATATGAAGTGACATTTTGTTACCCAAAAAATGCCAAAAAAATGATGGTACAGTCTACGGACGACGTACCCAAGCCTGGTTATTAACGGGTGAATATCCCACCACTTATTGATCGAACCAGTAGTGGCACCCACAATTGTGGAGGATCCTAAATGAATAGGATAAAAAAACACAACTTATAGGGATAAGAACCATATGCAATTTTATGAAATCCACTTCATTAGAAAACATTCTAATGAAATTCAGGATCAAACCGAGTTGCAATTCACTTTTAAGGGAAAGAGTGAGAAAAATCCCAAATCCGTCAATTCCTTTTATATACACACCTCGTTTCCAAGGCGGAAAATCATAACTCTTGAGAAATCCCAAGTGAAAATGATAAAAATCCACATCATAAAGTCTTAACCATATAAAACTCAGGATCAAACCGAGAAGCAATTCACTTTTAAGGGAAAAAGTAATAAAAATCTCATGCCCGTCAATTCCTTTAGAATTATAATGATAATATCTATCACACAAATCATTTAATATCATCCAATCCCAATAATTCCCATTTTGCCCTTCTTTTCCATCTCCCAAAAAATTCCTTTTGCTCATGTTTTGTTTAATTAATCTCCTATCCTTTCTCCCACAAATATCTCTAAAAAGAATAAAAAGCCTGCATATTTCAGAATTACCGAAATACCCCTCCACCCAAAAACAAAATCACCATCATTTAAAAAATGCCCAATATGCCCCTGTTTATTATTTTTCCTTTCTCTATTATGAAGATCACTAATTTGCGTGCTATTACCCCTCCCTAAGCAATTGGAATTATCATCCTTGACAAGAAACAGCCCAATCGCTCCTTCACCAGTCCAATTTCCGAACAGCCCCTGTTCAAGAATGAAGCACCTGCAATTTTTATTTTCCAAATCCATCTCCTTCCGATCCCCCAAATCAGATATAGAGCCGAGACCTTTAACATACAAGCCAATCGCTATGGATTCATCCAATTTATTAATTTTCCAAATTTGACCAAAAATCCCTTTGATCGAATTACTTAAAATCCCATTTTTATTAACATTCTTTCTTATTTTCACCATCCGAACTTCATAGCAGCTCTCCTTCCACCGATTCCAAGCCAGCCACCCTGACAAAACCTCACACAATCCAATTCTCATATTAATTTCGATTTTCATGGAGATAATCATTTCTATTAACAGGAACATTCCACTCCTTGCAAATTTCTTCATTAAGCCCAAGATAACCCAGTTTAAGGCTGAAAATCTTAAGTCTAATGTCTTCTGTGATAATCTTTACAACATTTTCGATAGAATTATTTTGTTTCCCAAACAATCTTTTATTCCTTTCATTCCAGATGTGATAAATGGAAGTAGCCAAAGCTACCTTTTTAATGAAATTATTAATACTTTTCTTTCTTAAAGAACATTGGAGCTCATTGATGATATCAAACCAATTGCCAGATCTATGAATAATTTTCACCTTAACTTTCATCAAATTCCACACTTCCTTTGGGTATTTACAATCAAAAAACAGATGGGGATGAGAATCCATTTGAGAATTGCAAAAAACACAACTGAAATCATTAGAATCTTTCCATCTCTTCATTCTATCTTGTGTTCTAAGTGTTCCAAGAATCGCAAGCCAAAGAATGAAACAATGACTTGGAATTCTGTTTTGAAACCAAACCAAATCATACCAGTCAACCATTGGCTCATGGCACATAAGAGAAGAAGAGACCTGATTAACCGCGAATGGGACAATCTTACCTTTGAAATTCACCCAATACATATCATCCTTTTTCTCTCTAATGAATCTCGACACAGGAAAATCACCCAGCTGAGGAATCATTTCAAGCCAATCAGCAAGCCAACTCCAATTTTCATCAACAATAACATCACTAAATTTGTCCCTTATGTTATATCCAGCATTAGTAATTTCCCTAGGAGAAAGGACATAGCTCAAAGGTCCCAATTGATGCCAATTATCAAACCACATGAAAGTATTCTCTCCATTTCCAATCCGAGAATAGAAAAAATCTCGCAGGAAAGGTCTAATCTTTAAAATATTCCTCCAACTCCAACTCATTTTATCTTTTGATCCCAAATCCCAAAAACTCCTACCTTCAAGCAGATACAATTTAACCCATTTCACCCACAAAGAGTCTTGTCCACTAATAAGCTTCCAAACTCTACTCGACAGAAGAGCAATGTTCCAATCTTTGAGATTTTTCAGCCCAAGACCACCATAAATCTTTGGCTTGCAAATCTTATTCCATGACACCTTGGCAACTCCCTTACTACTCTGCCCCCTATTCCAAAGGAAATTCCTCATTATTTTCTCAACTTCTTTAATTATGCGTTTCGGTAATAAAACCGCTGAAGCCCAATAAACAGGAAGCAAAGCAAGAACAACACTTATCAATTGACGTCTTTCAGCATACGACAGGGATTTGTTTTTCCAATCATTGACTCTCTTCTTAACTTTATCTATAAACCCCTTGCAATCTCTATTAAAAAGTTTAGTAGAAATCAAAGGTATCCCAAGATATTTCATAGGAAGTTTGCCTTCGACAAAAGGAAGAATCCTCAAAATTTTCCTTTTAAAAGGCTCCTTAACATTCCCAAAAAAGATGTGACTTTTAGACAGATTTGGGACAAGACCTGCTGAATTAGCAAACTCATCCATAGCCTTCTTGATCACTTTTATCGACCCAGAATTTCCATGACAGAAAACCATCAGATCATCAGCAAAACATAAGGGAGTGAGCTCCTGTTCTTTACATCTCCAATGGTATTTAAATTCATTACTCTCCTTTATTCTCCTTTTAAGCATTAGGTTAAAAACCTCCATAACAAGAGTAAAGAGGTAAGGGGACAAAGGACAACCTTGCCTAAGACCTCTCTTTCCTTGGAAAAACCCATGAAAACTTCCATTTATATTGATCATAAAAGAGGAAG
This sequence comes from Lactuca saligna, assembly GCF_052625555.1. NCBI lineage: Eukaryota > Viridiplantae > Streptophyta > Magnoliopsida > Asterales > Asteraceae > Lactuca > Lactuca saligna. The sequence continues at coordinate 185,153,546 of NC_136423.1, forward strand.
TAGTAACACAATTCATAATCCAAGATATCATAGACTCATGAAATCCAAACTCTTTCAATATATTACGCAAAAAACTCCAATTGACCGTATCATACGCTTTTTGAATATCAACTTTCATGGCACATCTAGCAAAACCCCTATCAATATGATAACCTCTGACAAGTTCTTGAGATAACAGAATATTATCCAAAATTGAACGCCCTGGAATAAAAGCCGATTGGTTATCCGAAACCAAGCACCCAAGATGCTCTCTAATACGATTAACAATAACTTTGCTGATGCATTTATATATCACATTGCAACAGGAAATCGGCCGATAATCCCCAACCATGCCAGGAGTCGGAACTTTAGGAACTAATGCAATAACAGTAGCATTAACTTCCTTCAAAATCTTTTTTGAGAGAAAAAATTCTTTAACAGCAAAGCAAAAATCACTCCCCACTATCATCCAAGCTTTCTTAAAGAATTTAGAAGAAAAACCATCAGGGCCAGGTGCTTTATCATCATCAATATCAAAAAGAGCAGCCTTAATTTCCTCATCAGTAACATCTTTAATCATATCTAAAGCTTGCTGATTGTCAAGTTTTCTGGAAAACAAATTATCCGGCCTAAAAATGGGAACAACATCATGTTCCACTCCAAGGAATTCGCCAAAATAATCCACAATAACTTTAAAAGCTTCATCCCCTTCCTTCCAATTTCCATTTCCATCAAGGATTGTTTCAATTCTGTTCCTGTTAATTTTTCCTTTAACTACCTTATGAAAATAGGCAGTATTCGAATCTCCCTCCTTAAGCCAATGCACTTTAGCTCTTTGCTTTAAGTAACTCTCTTCTTCCCAGCTAGCATTCAGAAAAGATTGGAGGTAAATTCCTTCTTCAAATCTCAAATCTTCATTACATGGGTCTAAATCAAGACTATTCTGGACCCGACATAATTCTTCTCTACACTTAGAAACTTTTTCAGCAAAATTGCCATGGACATTTAACAAATTTCTAAGAGGCTTCCTTAAAAGCTTCAATTTCTGACAAAGCCGAAACATTCCAAACCCTTCAATTTCAGTTTTCCAAACACTATCAACAATGGGAAGAAAGTTATCTAACAACACAAGCAAGTTAACAAACTTGAACGGCCTAATCCTGAACTTCTTTTTAATTGGGAACTTGATAATCATAGGACTATGATCCAAAATCCGGTAAGGCTGAAAATTAGCAAACACATTCGGAAATTCTTCAATAAATTTAAGATTCCCAAGCACTCGATCAAGTTTCTTCAAATCCCCTGAGGCCCCACGTGGTCTTTGATTCCAGGTGTAGTGTAACCCATTACAATTTATATCTTGAACTTCAATACGATTAATGCACTCGTTGAATTCCACCATACCCCTCGATATTTTAGAATGACCAGCCATCGAGTCCACAAGTTCCCTAGTAACATTAAAGTCTCCAGCAATCATCCAAGGACAACCCGCAGCCAAACAATAATGTTTTTCCAGAGAATCCCATAATTTCCTTCTGTCTATATAATAATTACAAGCATAGACAAAGGAACAAAACAATCTCTTATTCTCTTTGATAAAAAGAATTTGACAATGCATCACCTGACTATTAGCATCCAACGGCAAGACAACAACTTCATCCGGATCCCATCCAATGATAATACGAGTGCCTTTAGGGCTCATGTCTTGATTCGAAATCCACATCCAGCTCCCAAAAACTTTATTACATGTCATTTGCAGCTTATTAAATCTCAACTGAGATTCAAGAATAGCAAACAAAGACAGATTATTACTTTTGATCACATTCTTTATTTCCTCCTGTTTAGGCCTTAAATTAGAACCCCTCACATTCCAGCAACCTATATTCATCATCATTGAACAACAGTTATTTTTTCAGTGACTGTCTCCTGGCCACCACCAGTTAAAATCTCCTGGTCAATTTCATCTAAATAAGACATATCCCTTAATCCCAAATCAGCAAGAACATCAAAAGGGTTTTGTGATATTATCTCATCTTGATCATCTTTTCCAGAAGTAGAACCTATATTATCAAAGTTAGAACTAACTTTAAAATCCACTTGCTTCTTAGGAACATACACCTTTTTCTGATTTTCTTCTTTTTTCCCCTGCATTCCTTCTTTTCTAGCATTAAAATTTTCAATTACATTCTTCACTCTTGTCCCCAACTTTTCTTTTGGGATAAACACCCCTGTACCATTCATTTTCCCACTTTTGCCCTCTTTTGACTGAAATACCCCTTTCTCTTTCCCATCTTTTTTGATATTGCCCACAGCAAATTTCGAAAAATTACCCCCATTATTCCGATTTTCAACCCCTTTACTGATTCGATCTTCTTTTTGAGCTCCCTTTTGATTTTCTTGTTCTTCAATTTGTTTGTTTTTATTTTTTCCTTGATCACCCATCTCTTTTGAACTTCCTTCATTGCTGCCAATATTAACTCCTTCACTAACAGGGATTGTACTTTTCTCCAAGGACTTAATCAAATCAACTTTGCCATTTTCATTAATAACCACACCTGGACTAACCTTCTGTCCTTTATTGTTTTTCTTTGTGACTAAGATAAAACCATCATCATCAACTTGCTCTTTTTTCCCATTTTTTCCAGAATTAACAGTCTCATCAGCAACATTATCATTTTTCATGCTATTTAAAATCCCACAATTACTATTCTTATGCCCATAAACTTTGCAGTGATTACAAATATCATGCCTCCACGCATACTCTATCTTGCATTTTGATTCAACTTTTTCTCCTGTCCCAAAGTCAATTGAGACTACACTTAGTTCCTTCATCCATTCAAATTCTGCTGATATTTCCACAAGAAACCTCATAAAAGCTGGCCTTCCCCAATGTTCATTACACATTTTCTGCGTTATTTTATCCATAGCAATTGGTTTCCCAATTTCATTAGCAATCAAAGTTATTCCCTTGCTGTTCCAATATTCCAAATGAACATTAAATACTTTTACCCACACAGGGACAGAATTCATTTGCGGTTTACTCAGCACAAGACCAGGCCTCCATCTTTGAACGAACATAGGTACATTATTAATCAGCCATGGACCTCCCTCCGGCACACTCATCATGCCTTCCTTTGAATCAAACTTAAAGAAAAAGAATCCTTCATCATTTACCATTATATCCTTCAGCCCAAAAATCTTCCACATCTTAAAAGAGAAGTGATTAACAGTTGGAAACGCAAGTTTTTTGCCCACAAAAAACCCATACAAAGTTGCATGATAAGGGGCACCACCCAACATTAAATCTGCATAAGGCAACTCAACTTTCCCATTAGGCTTCCCATCAACTTTTGGAATTACTTTGATATTAAGATCCACCACAGTATTTGTTGATTCAACCATACGAGGATAAGATTTTTTTTTGTAATCACTAACCAACTTAGCTGCAGGGGATATAACAGGTTTCGAAAAATCCATGTTCAAGAAATTAGCTCCCTGTTCCTTCTTCATATTATTACCATAATCAATTTCCAAATTCCCATTCTCATTCATTGAGTCTTTCATATCTTCATCATTTCATATAATAGGGTGATTAATTATATCCTTTTGTTTAGCATTAGACATCAAAGGAAGAACAGAATTAACAGGGATCGTTTGAGTAGCAGGAGACTTACCCAAAATACCCTTGTCACTATTTGTTCCAATTACGGTTCCAGTGTTCGTTTGAGTAACAGGAGACGAAGAAGACAACCCAACCCCCGAATTCTTAGAAGAATTGAATCCCTTAATCATATCTGAAGTGACTTGAAGCAACACAAATCCGTTTTCTTCTTCCACTTTTTTCTCATCAGCAATCACCTTATCCAATGCATCCAATTCCGATTTGATAAATTCTGGATCGACATTTTCTTTTCCATATCTTGATTTGATTAGCTCACGTATTCCAGCTCATAGAACAGCCTTCGAACCATCAGCAATTGATTTCGAATTCAAATATTTCTTTTCTTCCCGTAACCGATTAGCATTAGCTTCCATTTTGTCTTTCAATCGTAAAGGTTTAATCACAGAGTATGGTGAAAATTCCTTGTGTACCGCTCTTCTTCCTCTTCGTCTAGCTCCAACATCAGCTTCCAATTCATCTTCGTACAATTTTTTGTTAGCCGGATCAGGAGGATCAGTGTAATTCATGCCGAACATATTTCCAATTTTCCCGAACATCCCACCTCCAATCGCACAAACAATTGAAAATGGTTATAGAGCAAATCTAATCAAGGAAGGAGGAAATTCCAGCACCAGTAAGAGCTCCGATCAACCAGGATTCCCGGCAAGTCACTCGCGAAAACAGGAACAAACAAGAGAAAATCTTAGAGAGAGAAAGTTAGAGAGAGAAAAAATTTTAGCAAATGACTTAGGTTTAGGGTTTAGGGTTTAGGGTTTAAGGTTTAGGGTTTAGTGTTTAGGGTTTAGGATTTAGGGTTTAGGGTTTAGGGTTTCGGGTTTCGGGTTTCGGGTTTAGGGTTTAGGGATTAGGGTTTCAAGTTTCGGGTTTAGGGTTTAGGGTTTAGGATTTCGGGTTTAGGGTTTAGGGTTTAGGGTTTACAGTTTAGGGTTTAGGGTTTAGGGTTAAGGGTTTAGGGTTTAGGGTTTAGGCCTTAAATTAGAACCCCTCACATTCCAGCAACCTATATTCATCATCATTGAACAACAGTTATTTTTTCAGTGACTGTCTCCTGGCCACCACCAGTTAAAATCTCCTGGTCAATTTCATCTAAATAAGACATATCCCTTAATCCCAAATCAGCAAGAACATCAAAAGGGTTTTGTGATATTATCTCATCTTGATCATCTTTTCCAGAAGTAGAACCTATATTATCAAAGTTAGAACTAACTTTAAAATCCACTTGCTTCTTAGGAACATACACCTTTTTCTGATTTTCTTCTTTTTTCCCCTACATTCCTTCTTTTCTAGCATTAAAATTTTCAATTACATTCTTCACTCTTGTCCCCAACTTTTCTTTTGGGATAAACACCCCTGTACCATTCATTTTCCCACTTTTGCCCTCTTTTGACTGAAATACCCCTTTCTCTTTCCCATCTTTTTTGATATTGCCCACAACAAATTTCGAAAAATTACCCCCATTATTCCGATTTTCAACCCCTTTACTGATTCGATCTTCTTTTTGAGCTCCCTTTTGATTTTCATGTTCTTCAATTTGTTTGTTTTTATTTTTTCCTTGATCACCCATCTCTTTTGAACTTCCTTCATTGCTGCCAATATTAACTCCTTCACTAACAGGGATTGTACTTTTCTCCAAGGACTTAATCAAATCAACTTTGCCATTTTCATTAATAACCACACCTGGACTAACCTTCTGTCCTTTATTGTTTTTCTTTGTGACTAAGATAAAACCATCATCATCAACTTGCTCTTTTTTCCCATTTTTTCCAGAATTAACAGTCTCATCAGCAACATTATCATTTTTCATGCTATTTAAAATCCCACAATTACTATTCTTATGCCCATAAACTTTGCAGTGATTACAAATATCATGCCTCCACGCATACTCTATCCTGCATTTTGATTCAACTTTTTCTCCTGTCCCAAAGTCAATTGAGACTACACTTAGTTCCTTCATCCATTCAAATTCTGCTGATATTTCCACAAGAAACCTCATAAAAGCTGGCCTTCCCCAATGTTCATTACACATTTTCTGCGTTATTTTATCCATAGCAATTGGTTTCCCAATTTCATTAGCAATCAAAGTTATTCCCTTGCTGTTCCAATATTCCAAATGAACATTAAAGACTTTTACCCACACAGGGACAGAATTCATTTGCGGTTTACTCAGCACAAGACCAGGCCTCCATCTTTGAACGAACATAGGTACATTATTAATCAGCCATGGACCTCCCTCCAGCACACTCATCATGCCTTCCTTTGAATCAAACTTAAAGAAAAAGAATCCTTCATCATTTACCATTATATCCTTCAGCCCAAAAATCTTCCACATCTTAAAAGAGAAGTGATTAATAGTTGGAAACGCAAGTTTTTTGCCCACAAAAAACCCATACAAAGTTGCATGATAAGGGGCACCACCCAACATTAAATCTGCATAAGGCAACTCAACTTTCCCATTAGGCTTCCCATCAACTTTTGGAATTACTTTGATATTAAGATCCACCACAGTATTTGTTGATTCAACCATACGAGGATAAGATTTTTTTTTTGTAATCACTAACCAACTTAGCTGCAGGGGATATAACAGGTTTCGAAAAATCCATGTTCAAGAAATTAGCTCCCTGTTCCTTCTTCATATTATTACCATAATCAATTTCCAAATTCCCATTCTCATTCATTGAGTCTTTCATATCTTCATCATTTCATATAATAGGGTGATTAATTATATCCTTTTGTTTAGCATTAGACATCAAAGGAAGAACAGAATTAACAGGGATCGTTTGAGTAGCAGGAGACTTACCCAAAATACCCTTGTCACTATTTGTTCCAATTACGGTTCCAGTGTTCGTTTGAGTAACAGGAGACGAAGAAGACAACCCAACCCCCGAATTCTTAGAAGAATTGAATCCCTTAATCATATCTGAAGTGACTTGAAGCAACACAAATCCGTTTTCTTCTTCCACTTTTTTCTCATCAGCAATCACCTTATCCAATGCATCCAATTCCGATTTGATAAATTCTGGATCGACATTTTCTTTTCCATAGCTTGATTTGATTAGCTCACGTATTCCAGCTCATAGAACAGCCTTCGAACCATCAGCAATTGATTTCGAATTCAAATATTTCTTTTCTTCCCGTAACCGATTAGCATTAGCTTCCATTTTGTCTTTCAATCGTAAAGGTTTAATCACAGAGTATGGTGAAAATTCCTTGTGTACCGCTCTTCTTCCTCTTCGTCTAGCTCCAACATCAGCTTCCAATTCATCTTCGTACAATTTTTTGTTAGCCGGATCAGGAGGATCAGTGTAATTCATGCCGAACATATTTCCAATTTTCCCGAACATCCCACCTCCAATCGCACAAACAATTGAAAATGGTTATAGAGCAAATCTAATCAAGGAAGGAGGAAATTCCAGCACCAGTAAGAGCTCCGATCAACCAGGATTCCCGGCAAGTCACTCGCGAAAACAGGAACAAACAAGAGAAAATCTTAGAGAGAGAAAGTTAGAGAGAGAAAAAATTTTAGCAAATGACTTAGGTTTAGGGTTTAGGGTTTAGGGTTTAAGGTTTAGGGTTTAGGGTTTAGGGTTTAGGGTTTAGGGTTTAGGGTTTAGGGTTTAGGGTTTCGGGTTTCGGGTTTAGGGTTTAGGGATTAGGGTTTCAAGTTTCGGGTTTAGGGTTTAGGGTTTAGGATTTCGGGTTTAGGGTTTAGGGTTTAGGGTTTACAGTTTAGGGTTTAGGGTTTAGGGTTTAGGGTTTAGGGTTTAGGGTTTAGGGTTTAGGGTTTAGGCCTTTAATTAGAACCCCTCACATTCCAGCAACCTATATTCATCATCATTGAACAACAGTTATTTTTTCAGTGACTGTCTCCTGGCCACCACCAGTTAAAATCTCCTGGTCAATTTCATCTAAATAAGACATATCCCTTAATCCCAAATCAGCAAGAACATCAAAAGGGTTTTGTGATATTATCTCATCTTGATCATCTTTTCCAGAAGTAGAACCTATATTATCAAAGTTAGAACTAACTTTAAAATCCACTTGCTTCTTAGGAACATACACCTTTTTCTGATTTTCTTCTTTTTTCACCTGCATTCCTTCTTTTCTAGCATTAAAATTTTCAATTACATTCTTCACTCTTGTCCCCAACTTTTCTTTTGGGATAAACACCCCTGTACCATTCAGTTTCCCACTTTTGCCCTCTTTTGACTGAAATACCCCTTTCTCTTTCCCATCTTTTTTGATATTGCCCACAGCATATTTCGAAAAATTACCCCCATTATTCCGATTTTCAACCCCTTTACTGATTCGATCTTCTTTTTGAGCTCCCTTTTGATTTTCTTGTTCTTCAATTTGTTTGTTTTTATTTTTTCCTTGATCACCCATCTCTTTTGAACTTCCTTCATTGCTGCCAATATTAACTCCTTCACTAACAGGGATTGTACTTTTCTCCAAGGACTTAATCAAATCAACTTTGCCATTTTCATTAATAACCACACCTGGACTAACCTTCTGTCCTTTATTGTTTTTCTTTGTGACTAAGATAAAACCATCATCATCAACTTGCTCTTTTTTCCCATTTTTTCCAGAATTAACAGTCTCATCAGCAACATTATCATTTTTCATGCTATTTAAAATCCCACAATTACTATTCTTATGCCCATAAACTTTGCAGTGATTACAAATATCATGCCTCCACGCATACTCTATCTTGCATTTTGATTCAACTTTTTCTCCTGTCCCAAAGTCAATTGAGACTACACTTAGTTCCTTCATCCATTCAAATTCTGCTGATATTTCCACAAGAAACCTCATAAAAGCTGGCCTTCCCCAATGTTCATTACACATTTTCTGCGTTATTTTATCCATAGCAATTGGTTTCCCAATTTCATTAGCAATCAAAGTTATTCCCTTGCTGTTCCAATATTCCAAATGAACATTAAATACTTTTACCCACACAGGGACAGAATTCATTTGCGGTTTACTCAGCACAAGACCAGGCCTCCATCTTTGAACGAACATAGGTACATTATTAATCAGCCATGGACCTCCCTCCGGCACACTCATCATGCCTTCCTTTGAATCAAACTTAAAGAAAAAGAATCCTTCATCATTTACCATTATATCCTTCAGCCCAAAAATCTTCCACATCTTAAAAGAGAAGTGATTAACAGTTGGAAACGCAAGTTTTTTGCCCACAAAAAACCCATACAAAGTTGCATGATAAGGGGCACCACCCAACATTAAATCTGCATAAGGCAACTCAACTTTCCCATTAGGCTTCCCATCAACTTTTGGAATTACTTTGATATTAAGATCCACCACAGTATTTGTTGATTCAACCATACGAGGATAAGATTTTTTTTTGTAATCACTAACCAACTTAGCTGCAGGGGATATAACAGGTTTCGAAAAATCCATGTTCAAGAAATTAGCTCCCTGTTCCTTCTTCATATTATTACCATAATCAATTTCCAAATTCCCATTCTCATTCATTGAGTCTTTCATATCTTCATCATTTCATATAATAGGGTGATTAATTATATCCTTTTGTTTAGCATTAGACATCAAAGGAAGAACAGAATTAACAGGGATCGTTTGAGTAGCAGGAGACTTACCCAAAATACCCTTGTCACTATTTGTTCCAATTACGGTTCCAGTGTTCGTTTGAGTAACAGGAGACGAAGAAGACAACCCAACCCCCGAATTTTTAGAAGAATTGAATCCCTTAATCATATCTGAAGTGACTTGAAGCAACACAAATCCGTTTTCTTCTTCCACTTTTTTCTCATCAGCAATCACCTTATCCAATGCATCCAATTCCGATTTGATAAATTCTGGATCGACATTTTCTTTTCCATAGCTTGATTTGATTAGCTCACGTATTCCAGCTCATAGAACAGCCTTCGAACCATCAGCAATTGATTTCGAATTCAAATATTTCTTTTCTTCCCGTAACCGATTAGCATTAGCTTCCATTTTGTCTTTCAATCGTAAAGGTTTAATCACAGAGTATGGTGAAAATTCCTTGTGTACCGCTCTTCTTCCTCTTCGTCTAGCTCCAACATCAGCTTCCAATTCATCTTCGTACAATTTTTTGTTAGCCGGATCAGGAGGATCAGTGTAATTCATGCCGAACATATTTCCAATTTTCCCGAACATCCCACCTCCAATCGCACAAACAATTGAAAATGGTTATAGAGCAAATCTAATCAAGGAAGGAGGAAATTCCAGCACCGGTAAGAGCTCCGATCAACCAGGATTCCCGGCAAGTCACTCGCGAAAACAGGAACAAACAAGAGAAAATCTTAGAGAGAGAAAGTTAGAGAGAGAAAAAATTTTAGCAAATGACTTAGGTTTAGGGTTTAGGGTTTAGGGTTTAAGGTTTAGGGTTTAGTGTTTAGGGTTTAGGGTTTAGGGTTTAGGGTTTAGGGTTTAGGGTTTAGGGTTTAGGGTTTCGGGTTTCGGGTTTCGGGTTTAGGGTTTAGGGATTAGGGTTTCAAGTTTCGGGTTTAGGGTTTAGGGTTTAGGATTTCGGGTTTAGGGTTTAGGGTTTAGGGTTTACAGTTTAGGGTTTAGGGTTTAGGGTTTAGGGTTTAGGGTTTAGGCCTTTAATTAGAACCCCTCACATTCCAGCAACCTATATTCATCATCATTGAACAACAGTTATTTTTTCAGTGACTGTCTCCTGGCCACCACCAGTTAAAATCTCCTGGTCAATTTCATCTAAATAAGACATATCCCTTAATCCCAAATCAGCAAGAACATCAAAAGGGTTTTGTGATATTATCTCATCTTGATCATCTTTTCCATAAGTAGAACCTATATTATCAAAGTTAGAACTAACTTTAAAATCCACTTGCTTCTTAGGAACATACACCTTTTTCTGATTTTCTTCTTTTTTCACCTGCATTCCTTCTTTTCTAGCATTAAAATTTTCAATTACATTCTTCACTCTTGTCCCCAACTTTATTTTGGGATAAACACCCCTGTACCATTCAGTTTCCCACTTTTGCCCTCTTTTGACTGAAATACCCCTTTCTCTTTCCCATCTTTTTTGATATTGCCCACAGCATATTTCGAAAAATTACCCCCATTATTCCGATTTTCAACCCCTTTACTGATTCGATCTTCTTTTTGAGCTCCCTTTTGATTTTCTTGTTCTTCAATTTGTTTGTTTTTATTTTTTCCTTGATCACCCATCTCTTTTGAACTTCCTTCATTGCTGCCAATATTAACTCCTTCACTAACAGGGATTGTACTTTTCTCCAAGGACTTAATCAAATCAACTTTGCCATTTTCATTAATAACCACACCTGGACTAACCTTCTGTCCTTTATTGTTTTTCTTTGTGACTAAGATAAAACCATCATCATCAACTTGCTCTTTTTTCCCATTTTTTCCAGAATTAACAGTCTCATCAGCAACATTATCATTTTTCATGCTATTTAAAATCCCACAATTAATATTCTTATGCCCATAAACTTTGCAGTGATTACAAATATCATGCCTCCACGCATACTCTATCTTGCATTTTGATTCAACTTTTTCTCCTGTCCCAAAGTCAATTGAGACTACACTTAGTTCCTTCATCCATTCAAATTCTGCTGATATTTCCACAAGAAACCTCATAAAAGCTGGCCTTCCCCAATGTTCATTACACATTTTCTGCGTTATTTTATCCATAGCAATTGGTTTCCCAATTTCATTAGCAATCAAAGTTATTCCCTTGCTGTTCCAATATTCCAAATGAACATTAAATACTTTTACCCACACAGGGACAGAATTCATTTGCGGTTTACTCAGCACAAGACCAGGCCTCCATCTTTGAACGAACATAGGTACATTACTAATCAGCCATGGACCTCCCTCCAGCACACTCATCATGCCTTCCTTTGAATCAAACTTAAAGAAAAAGAATCCTTCATCATTTACCATTATATCCTTCAGCCCAAAAATCTTCCACATCTTAAAAGAGAAGTGATTAACAGTTGGAAACGCAAGTTTTTTGCCCACAAAAACCCCATACAAAGTTGCATGATAAGGGGCACCACCCAACATTAAATCTGCATAAGGCAACTCAACTTTCCCATTAGGCTTCCCATCAACTTTTGGAATTACTTTGATATTAAGATCCACCACAGTATTTGTTGATTCAACCATACGAGGATAAGATTTTTTTTTGTAATCACTAACCAACTTAGCTGCAGGGGATATAACAGGTTTCGAAAAATCCATGTTCAAGAAATTAGCTCCCTGTTCCTTCTTCATATTATTACCATAATCAATTTCCAAATTCCCATTCTCATTCATTGAGTCTTTCATATCTTCATCATTTCATATAATAGGGTGATTAATTATATCCTTTTGTTTAGCATTAGACATCAAAGGAAGAACAGAATTAACAGGGATCGTTTGAGTAGCAGGAGACTTACCCAAAATACCCTTGTCACTATTTGTTCCAATTACGGTTCCAGTGTTCGTTTGAGTAACAGGAGACGAAGAAGACAACCCAACCCCCGAATTCTTAGAAGAATTGAATCCCTTAATCATATCTGAAGTGACTTGAAGCAACACAAATCCGTTTTCTTCTTCCACTTTTTTCTCATCAGCAATCACCTTATCCAATGCATCCAATTCCGATTTGATAAATTCTGGATCGACATTTTCTTTTCCATATCTTGATTTGATTAGCTCACGTATTCCAGCTCATAGAACAGCCTTCGAACCATCAGCAATTGATTTCGAATTCAAATATTTCTTTTCTTCCCGTAACCGATTAGCATTAGCTTCCATTTTGTCTTTCAATCGTAAAGGTTTAATCACAGAGTATGGTGAAAATTCCTTGTGTACCGCTCTTCTTCCTCTTCGTCTAGCTCCAACATCAGCTTCCAATTCATCTTCGTACAATTTTTTGTTAGCCGGATCAGGAGGATCAGTGTAATTCATGCCGAACATATTTCCAATTTTCCCGAACATCCCACCTCCAATCGCACAAACAATTGAAAATGGTTATAGAGCAAATCTAATCAAGGAAGGAGGAAATTCCAGCACCAGTAAGAGCTCCGATCAACCAGGATTCCCGGCAAGTCACTCGCGAAAACAGGAACAAACAAGAGAAAATCTTAGAGAGAGAAAGTTAGAGAGAGAAAAAATTTTAGCAAATGACTTAGGTTTAGGGTTTAGGGTTTAGGGTTTAAGGTTTAGGGTTTAGTGTTTAGGGTTTAGGGTTTAGGGTTTAGGGTTTAGGGTTTAGGGTTTAGGGTTTCGGGTTTCGGGTTTCGGGTTTAGGGTTTAGGGATTAGGGTTTCAAGTTTCGGGTTTAGGGTTTAGGGTTTAGGATTTCGGGTTTAGGGTTTAGGGTTTAGGGTTTACAGTTTAGGGTTTAGGGTTTAGGGTTTAGGGTTTAGGGTTTAGGGTTTAGGGTTTAGGGTTTAGGGTTTAGGGTTTAGGCCTTTAATTAGAACCCCTCACATTCCAGCAACCTATATTCATCATCATTGAACAACAGTTATTTATTCAGTGACTGTCTCCTGGCCACCACCAGTTAAAATCTCCTGGTCAATTTCATCTAAATAAGACATATCCCTTAATCCCAAATCAGCAAGAACATCAAAAGGGTTTTGTGATATTATCTCATCTTGATCATCTTTTCCAGAAGTAGAACCTATATTATCAAAGTTAGAACTAACTTTAAAATCCACTTGCTTCTTAGGAACATACACCTTTTTCTGATTTTCTTCTTTTTTCACCTGCATTCCTTCTTTTCTAGCATTAAAATTTTCAATTACATTCTTCACTCTTGTCCCCAACTTTTCTTTTGGGATAAACACCCCTGTACCATTCAGTTTCCCACTTTTGCCCTCTTTTGACTGAAATACCCATTTCTCTTTCCCATCTTTTTTGATATTGCCCACAGCATATTTCGAAAAATTACCCCCATTATTCCGATTTTCAACCCCTTTACTGATTCGATCTTCTTTTTGAGCTCCCTTTTGATTTTCTTGTTCTTCAATTTGTTTGTTTTTATTTTTTCCTTGATCACCCATCTCTTTTGAACTTCCTTCATTGCTGCCAATATTAACTCCTTCACTAACAGGGATTGTACTTTTCTCCAAGGACTTAATCAAATCAACTTTGCCATTTTCATTAATAACCACACCTGGACTAACCTTCTGTCCTTTATTGTTTTTCTTTGTGACTAAGATAAAACCATCATCATCAACTTGCTCTTTTTTCCCATTTTTTCCAGAATTAACAGTCTCATCAGCAACATTATCATTTTTCATGCTATTTAAAATCCCACAATTACTATTCTTATGCCCATAAACTTTGCAGTGATTACAAATATCATGCCTCCACGCATACTCTATCTTGCATTTTGATTCAACTTTTTCTCCTGTCCCAAAGTCAATTGAGACTACACTTAGTTCCTTCATCCATTCAAATTCTGCTGATATTTCCACAAGAAACCTCATAAAAGCTGGCCTTCCCCAATGTTCATTACACATTTTCTGCGTTATTTTATCCATAGCAATTGGTTTCCCAATTTCATTAGCAATCAAAGTTATTCCCTTGCTGTTCCAATATTCCAAATGAACATTAAATACTTTTACCCACACAGGGACAGAATTCATTTGCGGTTTACTCAGCACAAGACCAGGCCTCCATCTTTGAACGAACATAGGTACATTATTAATCAGCCATGGACCTCCCTCCAGCACACTCATCATGCCTTCCTTTGAATCAAACTTAAAGAAAAAGAATCCTTCATCATTTACCATTATATCCTTCAGCCCAAAAATCTTCCACATCTTAAAAGAGAAGTGATTAACAGTTGGAAACGCAAGTTTTTTGCCCACAAAAAACCCATACAAAGTTGCATGATAAGGGGCACCACCCAACATTAAATCTGCATAAGGCAACTCAACTTTCCCATTAGGCTTCCCATCAACTTTTGGAATTACTTTGATATTAAGATCCACCACAGTATTTGTTGATTCAACCATACGAGGATCAGATTTGTTTTTGTAATCACTAACCAACTTAGCTGCAGGGGATATAACAGGTTTCGAAAAATCCATGTTCAAGAAATTAGCTCCCTGTTCCTTCTTCATATTATTACCATAATCAATTTCCAAATTCCCATTCTCATTCATTGAGTCTTTCATATCTTCATCATTTCATATAATAGGGTGATTAATTATATCCTTTTGTTTAGCATTAGACATCAAAGGAAGAACAGAATTAACAGGGATCGTTTGAGTAGCAGGAGACTTACCCAAAATACCCTTGTCACTATTTGTTCCAATTACGGTTCCAGTGTTCGTTTGAGTAACAGGAGACGAAGAAGACAACCCAACCCCCGAATTCTTAGAAGAATTGAATCCCTTAATCATATCTGAAGTGACTTGAAGCAACACAAATCCGTTTTCTTCTTCCACTTTTTTCTCATCAGCAATCACCTTATCCAATGCATCCAATTCCGATTTGATAAATTCTGGATCGACATTTTCTTTTCCATAGCTTGATTTGATTAGCTCACGTATTCCAGCTCATAGAACAGCCTTCGAACCATCAGCAATTGATTTCGAATTCAAATATTTCTTTTCTTCCCGTAACCGATTAGCATTAGCTTCCATTTTGTCTTTCAATCGTAAAGGTTTAATCACAGAGTATGGTGAAAATTCCTTGTGTACCGCTCTTCTTCCTCTTCGTCTAGCTCCAACATCAGCTTCCAATTCATCTTCGTACAATTTTTTGTTAGCCGGATCAGGAGGATCAGTGTAATTCATGCCGAACATATTTCCAATTTTCCCGAACATCCCACCTCCAATCGCACAAACAATTGAAAATGGTTATAGAGCAAATCTAATCAAGGAAGGAGGAAATTCCAGCACCAGTAAGAGCTCCGATCAACCAGGATTCCCGGCAAGTCACTCGCGAAAACAGGAACAAACAAGAGAAAATCTTAGAGAGAGAAAGTTAGAGAGAGAAAAAATTTTAGCAAATGACTTAGGTTTAGGGTTTAGGGTTTAGGGTTTAAGGTTTAGGGTTTAGTGTTTAGGGTTTAGGGTTTAGGGTTTAGGGTTTAGGGTTTAGGGTTTAGGGTTTCGGGTTTCGGGTTTCGGGTTTAGGGTTTAGGGATTAGGGTTTCAAGTTTCGGGTTTAGGGTTTAGGGTTTAGGATTTCGGGTTTAGGGTTTAGGGTTTAGGGTTTACAGTTTAGGGTTTAGGGTTTAGGGTTTAGGGTTTAGGGTTTAGGGTTTAGGGTTTAGGCCTTAAGGGTTTAGGGTTTAGGGTTTAGGGTTTAGGGTTTAGGGTTTAGGGTTTAGGGTTTAGGGTTTAGGGTTTTTTTTTTTGGGAAAGAGGCCGAAGCCCCGGCAAAGATTTTATAAACACGAAAAAAAAAAAAAAAATAACAAGAGTTATGTCATTTTTGGACAAACCCCAAAAATGACCCCAAACAAGACCAAAATCCAAATATCTCTAAGATACCAAAACCAAATGCTAACCCTAATGACAATATAAACAAAGAAAGTACAAATTATTCTATTCCAACTCCACAACCCGGAGTGGTCTTCAATTTCCCGCTCGTACTCGAAGTGAATACTCCATTTCTTCTTCCAGTCTTCAAAAATGCCATCTCTATACATGCTCCTTATCCAAGTGTCAATAATAACACTAGTCCTATGAACACCAATATCCCAAAATCTCCACACAAAAATGCACATAGTTTCTACCTTCCCATTGCCAAAAGACTCCAAAATAGCAATCTTCTTTCTCTTCTTCTCCCTTGTATCTTTATTATCTTTTATGTACCTCAAAAGTATGTTGCTATAACAAGCCAAATTATCATCCTCTCTATTATCTTTATTCACAATCTTCCTATTCTTTTTCTCTTCAACCGACCTTCTTTGATTATAACGCTTTTCCAACATTCCATTCCAATTGTCTTCATCAACCATCATCACCCATGCTCTTTTAACACAAATCCCATCTCTTGATTTTTTATGGATAAAATCATAAAACCCACCCACTAAATTACTTGGAATTGAACCAAGATTTTTGAACTTTTTACGGAAAAAGTTAGAAAACCAAACTATAATTCCCGGATTTGAACCGGATAAATTCATCCTTTTTTGGAAAAAAGGGGCCAACCACATGACTAAACTACTTGGAATTGAACCAAGATTTAAGTTCTTTTTATGGAAAAAGAAGAAAAACCAGCCAACTAAATAGTCCGGATTTGAACCGGTAAAGAACATCCATTTTTGGAAAAATGGGGCAAACCACATGACTATACTACTTGGACTTGAACCAAGATTTTTATTCTTTTTATGGAAAAAGAGGGAAAACCAACCAACTAAAGTTTCCGGATTTGAACCGGACAAAGAGTGACATTTTGTTACCCAAAAAATGTCAAAAAATTGGTGGTACAGTCTAAGGATGACGTACCCAAGCCTGGTTATTGACGGGTGAATATCCCACCACTTACTGATCGAACCAGTAGTGGCACCCACAATTGTGGAGAATCCTAAATGAATAGGATAAAAAACACAACTTATGGGGATATTACCCATATGCACTTTTTTAAATTCCACTTCACAAGAAAAAATTCTTATGAAACTCGGGATCAAACCGAGATGCAATTCATTTTTAAGGGAAAAAATGATAAAACTCCCAAATCCGTCAATTCCTCGAAAATACACACCTTGTTTCCAAGGCGGGATTTCCCAATAAATGAAAATAAATTCCATATAATGATGGGAAGTAGCCACATCATAAGGTATGACCCAAATGATACTTGGGATTAAACCAAATTGCAATCCAATTTTAAGGGAAAAATTGGTAAAAATCCCATTACCGTCAATTCCTTTGTAAAAATATTGGACATAAACTCCTTCATAGAAACCAGAATTCACCCATCTCCAATAATTCCACTTTTGCCCTTTGATCAACATAAGAATCATTTTTCTGTTACATCTCAAATCAATCATTTTAATTTGATCTCTTTTCTTCTTCTTTTTATTGACCCTATCCAAACTCCAAAAAATTTTCACCAAATAACAACAGAAAAAACTCAACACATAAGTTTGACCATATTGCCCTTCACCCCATCTTCTTTCATAAATGATAACGCAGCCAAAATTCAATAAGTCTTCAACCCAATTAAGATTTCCAATATTACCCTTACTCCTATCCACAACCAACTCCCTCCAATTTCCATCTCCACCAACAATTAAACTATGCCCAAAATACCCCCATTCCTTTATACTTTCCACCAAATAATAACAATCATAATAGAGAATATTGTTTTCCAACCAACCAGCCCTGCGACTAACAACCTGGAACACAAAATTATCCATCATCCCTTTATTCTTCAGATCAATCTTCATCCAATCCTCCAAAAAAATTAAAAAGCCATACACAAAAACGATCAAGCAATTCACAAAAAGATGATCCTTTTTATTTTCCTTCCAATTTTGCCTAATATACCCTTTAATCCATTTCCTTATACTCTCTTTGTTGTTAAAATCCTTCCTTTTATCCTCTCTCCCATACATATTTCTAGACATACTGAAGAACCAACATGAATCATAATTACCGAAATACCCTACCTCCCAAATTCCATCTTCACAGTCAATTAAAATGAATCGCAATCTGTCCCTGTTTAAATCTTTCCCTTCTTTGTGATAAAAACCACTAACTCGCATGCACTTATTCCATCCTGAGTAATTGAAATTATCACCAAAAATATGAAACAGCCCTGTCGCTCCTTTATCAATCCGATACCCAAACAGCCCCTGTTCAAGAATTAAACAATTGCGGTTTTTATTCTTCAATTTCACCTCCTTCCGATCCTTCCAATCAGATATACAGTCGAAATCTTTAATACTCAAGCCAAACTCTATTAATTCATCCAATTTATTAAAATTCCACCCTTGACGAAAATGCCCTTTGACCAAAAAGTTTGAAATTCCGTTTTTATTTTCAATCTTCGTTATTTCCACCAATCGCATTCCATAATTTCTTTCCTGCCTCCAATTCCAATTCAGCCACCCTACCACATTAACGCATAACCCTCTTCTCAACTTAATTTCTTCTTTCATGGACATAATCTTCATTTTTAACTGAGACATTCCACTGCTTGCAAATTTCTGCATTAAGCCCAAGATAACCCAATTTAAGGCTAGACATCTTCAGTCGAATGTCTTCTGTGATAAATTTAACCACATTATCCACTGAATTGCTCTGTTTCCCAAACAACCTTTTATTCCTTTCATTCCATATATGATAAACAGAAGCCGCCAAAGCTATTTTTTTAATGAAGTTATTAATATTTTTCTTTTTTAGCAAATCTTGAAGTTCAACAATAATTTCAAACCAATTGCCAGTATTATGCTTTATTTCCACCTTATTTTTCATCAGCTTCCAAACATCTTTGGAGAAATTACAATAAAAAAATAGATGAGAATGAGAATCCAATTGAGATTTGCAAAAAACACAGCTAAACTCATTAGAATCTTTCCATTTCTTCATTCTGTCCTGCGTTCTAAGCCTTCCCAGAATAGCAAGCCAAAGTATAAAACAATGACTTGGGATTCTGTTTTGGAACCAAACCAGGTGATACCATTTGACAGTTGACTCATGGCAAATAAGAGAAGAAGAAACCTGATTAACTGCAAATGGGACAATTGTACCTTTATGATTCCTCCAATGAACCTCATCCTTTTTCTCTGCAACAAGTCTTGGCATAAGAAAATCACTTAACTGAGGGATCATTTCAAGCCATTCAGCAGGCCAGCTCCAGTTCCCTTCACCAATAACATCACTAACTGTATCCCTTATGTTATATCCAGCATTAGTAATTTCCCTATGCGAAAGAACATAACCCAAAGGACACAATTGGTGCCAGTTATCAAACCACATGTTTGTATCCTTTCCATTTCCAAGCTGACTAACAAAAAAATCCCGAACACAAGGTCGAATTTTCATTAAGTTTCTCCAACTCCAGCTTACTTTGTCTTTTAAACCCACTTCCCAGAAGCTTCTCCCTTCGAGAAGATAGAACTTAACCCATTTGACCCATAAAGAGTTCTTCCCACTTATGATATTCCAAATTCTGCTGGAAAGAAGGGCAATGTTCCAATCATTAAGATTTTTTAACCCAAGACCGCCATAAACCTTAGGTTTGCAAATTTCAATCCAAGACACCTTAGCAACTCCCTTTCCATTTTGACCACTATTCCAAAGGAAATTCCTCATAATTTTTTCAATTTCTTTAGTGATGCCCTTTGGTAATAACACAGCTGAAGCCCAATACACAGGGATAGACGAAAGCACAGCACTAATTAATTGGAGTCTACCCGCGTAAGATAGAGACTTATTCTTCCAATCATTAACTTTACGCTTCACTTTATCAACAAGACCCTTGCAGTCTCTAATAAATAACTTAGTAGACACCAAAGGAATACCAAGATACTTCATGGGCAATTTCCCTTCAACAAACGGGAGGATCCTCAAAATTTTCCTTTTAAACGGCCCCTTAACATTCCCAAAAAATATGTGGCTTTTAGCAAGGTTTGGCACAAGACCCGCAGCATTTGCAAATTCATCCATCGTCTTCTTGATCACTTTTATAGATTCAGAATTTCCGTGACAAAAAACCATCAGGTCATCAGCAAAACATAAATGGGTAAGCTCCTGTTCTTTACATCTCCAATGGTATTTAAAATCTCTACATTCCTTTATTCTCCTTTTAAGCATTAAATTAAACACCTCCATAACAAGTGTGAAGAGGTAAGGAGATAAAGGGCAACCTTGTCTGAGGCCTCTCTTTCCTTGGAAAAACCCATGAAAACTTCCATTTATATTGATCATAAAAGAGGAAGTAGTAACACAATTCATAATCCAAGTTATCATAAATTCATGAAATCCAAACTCTTTCAATATGTTCCGTAAAAAACACCAATTAACTGTATCATACGCTTTTTGAATATCAACTTTCATAGCACACCTAGCAAAGCCCCTATTAATATGATACCCTCTGACAAGTTCTTGAGATAACAAAATATTATCCAATATTGAACGCCCTGGAATAAAAGCCGATTGATTATCCGAAACCAAGCATCCAAGATGATCTCTAATGCGGTTGACAATAACTTTGCTAATGCATTTATAGATCACATTGCAACAGGATATTGGCCGATAGTCCCCAACCTTGCCTGGTGTCTGAACTTTAGGAACTAACGCAATAACAGTAGCATTAACTTCCTTCAATATCTTTTTTGAGATAAAAAATTCTTTAACAGCAAAGCAAAAATCACTCCCCACTATCATCCAAGCTTTCTTAAAGAATTTAGAAGAAAAACCATCAGGGCCAGGCGCTTTGTCATCATCAATATCAAAGAGGGCAGCCTTAATTTCCTCATCAGTAACATCTTTGATCATATCCACAGCTTGTTGAATGTCAAGTTTCCTGAAATCAAGATCTTCCGGTCTAATAATGGGAACAACACCATGTTCAACTCCAAGAAATTCACCAAAATAATCCACAATGACCTTAAAAGCTTCATCCCCTTCCTTCCAATTTCCATTTCCATCAAGGATTGTTTCAATTCTGTTTCTGTTTATTTTACCCTTCACAACCTTATGAAAGTAAGCAGAATTTGAATCTCCCTCCTTAAGCCAATGCACTTTAGCTCTTTGTTTTAAATAACTCTCCTCTTCCCTGCTAGCATTCAAGAAAGATTGCAGGTATATTCCTTCTTCAAATCTCAGCTCTTCATTGCATGGGTCCAAATCAAGACTTTCCTGGACCCTACATAATTCTTCTCTGCATTTAGAAACTTTCTCAGCAAAATTGCCATGACTAGTTAACAGTTTCCTGAGAGGTTTCTTTAAAAGCTTTAATTTCTGACAAAGCCTAAACATACCAAATCCTTCAACATCCGTCTTCCAAACACTTTCAACAATGGGCAGAAAATTATCCAGCAGCACAAGAGAATTAACAAACTTGAACGGTCTGACCCTGAACTTTCTTTTAATTGGGAATTTGATAATCATAGGGCTATGATCTGAAATCCAATAAGGCTGAAAGTTAGCAAACACATTCGGAAAATCTTCAATCAGTTTATGGTTCCCAAGCACACGATCAAGTTTTTTCAAAGCCCCAAAAGCCCCACGTGGTCTTTGATTCCATGTGTAGTGCAATCCATTACTATTTATATCTTGGACTTCAATAGAATTAATGCACTCATTAAATTCTACCATACCCCTCGAAATTTTAGAATGACCAGCCATCGTATCCACAAGTTCCCTGGTAACATTAAAATCTCCAGCAATCAACCATGGTTGACCAGCAACCAAATTATAATGCTTTCCCAATGAATCCCAAAGTTTTCTTCTGTCTATATAATAATTGCAGCCATAAACAAAAGAACAAAACAACCTCTTATTCTCCTTGATAAATATGACTTGACAATGCATCACTTGACTATTAGCATCCAAAGGCATGACAATAACTTCATTTGGGTCCCATCCAATTATAATGCGAGTGCCTTTAGGGCTCATGTCTTGATTCGAAATCCACATCCAGCTCCCAAAAACATTATTACAAGTCGCTTGTAACTTATTAAATCTCAACTGAGATTCAAGAATAGCAAACAACGACAACTTATTACTTCTTATCACATTTTTTATTTCTTCCTGTTTTGGTCTTAAATTCGAACCCCTCACGTTCCAACACCCTATATTCATCATCATTAATCACCAATTTTATTTTCGGTGCTTATCTCCTGGCCACCTCCAGTTAAAATCTCCGAATCCATCTCATCAAGATAAGACATATCTCTTAAACCCAAATCAGCAAGAACATCAAATGGGTTTTGTGTTGTAATTTCATCTTGATCAATTTTTCCTGACGTAGAACCTAAATTATCAAAATTAGAACTCACTTTTAACTCCACTTGCTTCTTAGGAACATACACTTTTTTCTGATTTTCTTCTCTTTTCCCCTGCATTCCATCTTTTTTAGCATTAAAGTTTTCAATTACATTCTTCACTCTTGTTCCTAATTTCTCTTTTGGAATGAACACCCCTGTCCCATTCTTTCTCCCACTTTTATCATCTTTTGACTGAAATACCCCTTTCTCTTTCCCATCTTTTTTTAGATTACCCACAGCAAATTTTGAGAAATTACCCCCATTCTTCCGA
The DNA here is from genome assembly GCF_052625555.1 of Lactuca saligna. NCBI lineage: Eukaryota > Viridiplantae > Streptophyta > Magnoliopsida > Asterales > Asteraceae > Lactuca > Lactuca saligna. The sequence continues at coordinate 185,176,421 of NC_136423.1, forward strand.
TTTTCTACCCCTTCATTGCTTCGATCTTCATTTTGGCCTCCTTTTTGATTTTCTTGTTCTTTAATTTTTTTGCTTTTTTCCATTCCTTGATTACCCTCATCCTTAAGACTTTCATCATTATTGCTAACAACCATTCCTTCAAAAACAGGTTTGGTGCTTTTCTCCAATGATTTGATTAAATCCACTTTCCCTTCTTCATTAATAACCACTCCGGTATTAAATTTCTGCCCTTTATTGTTTTTCTTTGTTACTAATATGAACCCATCATCATCCACTTTCTCTTTTCTCCCATTTTCTTCTCTGTCAACAGCAACATCAGTAACACCATCATTCTTTTTTCCATTTAGAATCCCACAATTGTTATTTTTATGTCCGTAAATTTTGCAATGACTACAAATATCAGGTCTCCATGCATACTCTATCCTACACTTTGATTCAACTTTCTCTCCTGTCCCAAAATCTATTGAGACGACACTTAATTCTTTCATCCATTCCGATTCTGCTGACATTTCCACAAGAAATCGCATGAAAGCTGGCCTTCCCCAGTGCTCATTACACATTTTTTGAGTGATTTTATCCATAGCAATTGGTTTCCCAATCTCATTTGCAATCAACGTAATTCCTTTGCTGTTCCAATACTCCAAAGGAACATTAAACACTTTAACCCATACAGGAACTGAATTAATTTGCGGTTTACTCAAAACTAGACCTGGCCTCCATCTTTGAACAAACATTGGGACATTGTTAATCAACCATGGACCTCCCTCCAGCACACTCATCATTCCTTCTTTTGAATCAAACTTGAAGAAAAAAAATCCCTCATCATTCACCATTATATCCTTCAGCCCATACATCTTCCACATCTTAAAAGAAAAATGATTAACTGTTGGGAAAGCAAGCTTTTTCCCCACAAAAAATCCATACAAAGTAGCATGATAAGGAGCACCACCCAACATTAAATCTGCATAAGGTAACTCAACTTTCCCACTAGGTTTCCCATCAACTTTTGGAATAACTTTGATATTAAGATCCACCACATTATTTGTTGATTCAACCATACGAGCATAAGATTTTTTATTGAACTCATTAACCAACTTAGCTGCAGGGGAGAGGACAGGTTTCGAAAAATCCATATTCAAGAAATTAGCTCCCTGTTCTTTCTTCATATTATTACCATAACCAACTTCCAAATTCCCATTCTCATTAATAGAATCTTTCATATCTTCATCATTACAATTAGTATTACAACTAATTGAGTCAATAGGATTAGCATTAAAGACCACCGGAATACCTGAATTAACTGAAGCAACTTGCGAAACAGGAAACTTTCCCAAAATGCCCTTCCCTTCATTTGTTTCAATTACTGGACCAGGACCTGAAGAAGACGAACCAGGGCCTGAAGCATACGAACCCATCTTCATTAATTCCGATGAAATGAAGTCCTTAGTAATCTTCGGCTCATCAACCAAAATGCCTTTGTCATTTTTTGTTCCAGCTGAAATTCTATTGTTCGACCCAGCTACAGTTCCAGCATCCATTCCCATGTTCGCTTGAATAACAGGAGACGAAGGAGATGATCCACCCACCAAATTCTTAGAAGAATTATATCCCTTAACCATATCTGAGGTTACCTGGAGCAACACAAATCCTTTTTCTTCTTCCAATTTTTTCTGATTAGCGATCACCTTATCAAATGCCTCCAACTCCGATTTTATAAATTGCGGATCTATATTTTCTTTCCCATAATTTGATTTTATTATTTCACGTACTCCAGCTCGAAGAACTTCTTTCGATCCATCAGCAATAGATTTCGCATTCAGATACTTCTTTTCTTCCCTTAACCGATTAATTTTAGCTTCCATTTTTTCTTTTGATCGTAATGGTTTAATCATTGAATACGGAGAAAATTCCTTGTGCATAGCTCTTCTTCCTCTTCGTTTAGCTCCAACATCAGCTTCCAGATCATCTTCATATAGATTTTTGTTAGCTGGATCAGGTGGATCTTTATAATTCATGCCAAACATACTTCCAATTTTCCAGAACATCCGATCACCAATCGTATAGACAATTGGAATTGATTTTAGAGTAAATTCAATCAACGATGATGAAATTCCGGCACCGGCAAGAGATCCGATCACCAGAATCCCAACCAAGCCACTCACCAAAACTGGAAAACCGAGAGAGAAAATCCTAGAGAGAGAAAGTTAGAGAGAGAAAAAATTTTAGCAAATGACTTGGGTTTTGGGTTTAGGGTTTAGGGTTTAGGGTTTAGGGTTTAGGGTTTAGGTTTTAGGGTTTTTTTTTTTGGGAAAGAGGCCGAAGCCCCGGCAAAGATTTTATAAACACGAAAAAAAAAAAACAAGAGTTATGTCATTTTTGGACAAACCCCAAAAATGACCCCAAACAAGACCAAAATCCAAATATCTCTAAGATACCAAAACCAAATGCTAACCCTAATGACAATATAAACAAAGAAAGTACAAATTATTCTATTCCAACTCCACAACCCGGAGTGGTCTTCAATTTCCCGCTCGTACTCGAAGTGAATACTCCATTTCTTCTTCCAATCTTCAAAAATGCCATCTCTATACATGCTCCTTATCCAAGTGTCAATAATAACACTAGTCCTATGAACACCAATATCCCAAAATCTCCACACAAAAATGCACATAGTTTCTACCTTCCCATTGCCAAAAGACTCCAAAATAGCAATCTTCTTTCTCTTCTTCTCCCTTGTATCTTTATTATCTTTTATGTACCTCAAAAGTATGTTGCTATAACAAGCCAAATTATCATCCTCTCTATTATCTTTATTCACAATCTTCCTATTCTTTTTCTCTTCAACCGACCTTCTTTGATTATAACGCTTTTCCAACATTCCATTCCAATTGTCTTCATCAACCATCATCACCCATGCTCTTTTAACACAAATCCCATCTCTTGATTTTTTATAGATAAAATCATAAAACCCACCCACTAAATTACTTGGAATTGAACCAAGATTTTTGAACTTTTTACGGAAAAAGTTAGAAAACCAAACTATAATTCCCGGATTTGAACCGGATAAATTCATCCTTTTTTGGAAAAAAGGGGCCAACCACATGACTAAACTACTTGGAATTGAACCAAGATTTAAGTTCTTTTTATGGAAAAAGAAGAAAAACCAGCCAACTAAATAGTCCGGATTTGAACCGGTAAAGAACATCCATTTTTGGAAAAATGGGGCAAACCACATGACTATACTACTTGGACTTGAACCAAGATTTTTATTCTTTTTATGGAAAAAGAGGGAAAACCAACCAACTAAAGTTTCCGGATTTGAACCGGACAAAGAGTGACATTTTGTTACCCAAAAAATGCCAAAAAATTGGTGGTACAGTCTAAGGATGACGTACCCAAGCCTGGTTATTGACGGGTGAATATCCCACCACTTACTGATCGAACCAGTAGTGGCACCCACAATTGTGGAGAATCCTAAATGAATAGGATAAAAAACACAACTTATGGGGATATTACCCATATGCACTTTTTTAAATTCCACTTCACAAGAAAAAATTCTTATGAAACTCGGGATCAAACCGAGATGCAATTCATTTTTAAGGGAAAAAATGATAAAACTCCCAAATCCGTCAATTCCTCGAAAATACACACCTTGTTTCCAAGGCGGGATTTCCCAATAAATGAAAATAAATTCCATATAATGATGGGAAGTAGCCACATCATAAGGTATGACCCAAATGATACTTGGGATTAAACCAAATTGCAATCCAATTTTAAGGGAAAAATTGGTAAAAATCCCATTACCGTCAATTCCTTTGTAAAAATATTGGACATAAACTCCTTCATAGAAACCAGAATTCACCCATCTCCAATAATTCCACTTTTGCCCTTTGATCAACATAAGAATCATTTTTCTGTTACATCTCAAATCAATCATTTTAATTTGATCTCTTTTCTTCTTCTTTTTATTGACCCTATCCAAACTCCAAAAAAATTTCACCAAATAACAACAGAAAAAACTCAACACATAAGTTTGACCATATTGCCCTTCACCCCATCTTCTTTCATAAATGATAACGCAGCCAAAATTCAATAAGTCTTCAACCCAATTAAGATTTCCAATATTACCCTTACTCCTATCCACAACCAACTCCCTCCAATTTCCATCTCCACCAACAATTAAACTATGCCCAAAATACCCCCATTCCTTTATACTTTCCACCAAATAATAACAATCATAATAGAGAATATTGTTTTCCAACCAACCAGCCCTGCGACTAACAACCTGGAACACAAAATTATCCATCATCCCTTTATTCTTCAGATCAATCTTCATCCAATCCTCCAAAAAAATTAAAAAGCCATACACAAAAACGATCAAGCAATTCACAAAAAGATGATCCTTTTTATTTTCCTTCCAATTTTGCCTAATATACCCTTTAATCCATTTCCTTATACTCTCTTTGTTGTTAAAATCCTTCCTTTTATCCTCTCTCCCATACATATTTCTAGACATACTGAAGAACCAACATGAATCATAATTACCGAAATACCCTACCTCCCAAATTCCATCTTCACAGTCAATTAAAATGAATCGCAATCTGTCCCTGTTTAAATCTTTCCCTTCTTTGTGATAAAAACCACTAACTCGCATGCACTTATTCCATCCTGAGTAATTGAAATTATCACCAAAAATATGAAACAGCCCTGTCGCTCCTTTATCAATCCGATACCCAAACAGCCCCTGTTCAAGAATTAAACAATTGCGGTTTTTATTCTTCAATTTCACCTCCTTCCGATCCTTCCAATCAGATATACAGTCGAAATCTTTAATACTCAAGCCAAACTCTATTAATTCATCCAATTTATTAAAATTCCACCCTTGACGAAAATGCCCTTTGACCAAAAAGTTTGAAATTCCGTTTTTATTTTCAATCTTCGTTATTTCCACCAATCGCATTCCATAATTTCTTTCCTGCCTCCAATTCCAATTCAGCCACCCTACCACATTAACGCATAACCCTCTTCTCAACTTAATTTCTTCTTTCATGGACATAATCTTCATTTTTAACTGAGACATTCCACTGCTTGCAAATTTCTGCATTAAGCCCAAGATAACCCAATTTAAGGCTAGACATCTTCAGTCGAATGTCTTCTGTGATAAATTTAACCACATTATCCACTGAATTGCTCTGTTTCCCAAACAACCTTTTATTCCTTTCATTCCATATATGATAAACAGAAGCCGCCAAAGCTATTTTTTTAATGAAGTTATTAATATTTTTCTTTTTTAGCAAATCTTGAAGTTCAACAATAATTTCAAACCAATTGCCAGTATTATGCTTTATTTCCACCTTATTTTTCATCAGCTTCCAAACATCTTTGGAGAAATTACAATAAAAAAATAGATGAGAATGAGAATCCAATTGAGATTTGCAAAAAACACAGCTAAACTCATTAGAATCTTTCCATTTCTTCATTCTGTCCTGCGTTCTAAGCCTTCCCAGAATAGCAAGCCAAAGTATAAAACAATGACTTGGGATTCTGTTTTGGAACCAAACCAGGTGATACCATTTGACAGTTGACTCATGGCAAATAAGAGAAGAAGAAACCTGATTAACTGCAAATGGGACAATTGTACCTTTATGATTCCTCCAATGAACCTCATCCTTTTTCTCTGCAACAAGTCTTGGCATAAGAAAATCACTTAACTGAGGGATCATTTCAAGCCATTCAGCAGGCCAGCTCCAGTTCCCTTCACCAATAACATCACTAACTGTATCCCTTATGTTATATCCAGCATTAGTAATTTCCCTATGCGAAAGAACATAACCCAAAGGACACAATTGGTGCCAGTTATCAAACCACATGTTTGTATCCTTTCCATTTCCAAGCTGACTAACAAAAAAATCCCGAACACAAGGTCGAATTTTCATTAAGTTTCTCCAACTCCAGCTTACTTTGTCTTTTAAACCCACTTCCCAGAAGCTTCTCCCTTCGAGAAGATAGAACTTAACCCATTTGACCCATAAAGAGTTCTTCCCACTTATGATATTCCAAATTCTGCTGGAAAGAAGGGCAATGTTCCAATCATTAAGATTTTTTAACCCAAGACCGCCATAAACCTTAGGTTTGCAAATTTCAATCCAAGACACCTTAGCAACTCCCTTTCCATTTTGACCACTATTCCAAAGGAAATTCCTCATAATTTTTTCAATTTCTTTAGTGATGCCCTTTGGTAATAACACAGCTGAAGCCCAATACACAGGGATAGACGAAAGCACAGCACTAATTAATTGGAGTCTACCCGCGTAAGATAGAGACTTATTCTTCCAATCATTAACTTTACGCTTCACTTTATCAACAAGACCCTTGCAGTCTCTAATAAATAACTTAGTAGACACCAAAGGAATACCAAGATACTTCATGGGCAATTTCCCTTCAACAAACGGGAGGATCCTCAAAATTTTCCTTTTAAACGGCCCCTTAACATTCCCAAAAAATATGTGGCTTTTAGCAAGGTTTGGCACAAGACCCGCAGCATTTGCAAATTCATCCATCGTCTTCTTGATCACTTTTATAGATTCAGAATTTCCGTGACAAAAAACCATCAGGTCATCAGCAAAACATAAATGGGTAAGCTCCTGTTCTTTACATCTCCAATGGTATTTAAAATCTCTACATTCCTTTATTCTCCTTTTAAGCATTAAATTAAACACCTCCATAACAAGTGTGAAGAGGTAAGGAGATAAAGGGCAACCTTGTCTGAGGCCTCTCTTTCCTTGGAAAAACCCATGAAAACTTCCATTTATATTGATCATAAAAGAGGAAGTAGTAACACAATTCATAATCCAAGTTATCATAAATTCATGAAATCCAAACTCTTTCAATATGTTCCGTAAAAAACACCAATTAACTGTATCATACGCTTTTTGAATATCAACTTTCATAGCACACCTAGCAAAGCCCCTATTAATATGATACCCTCTGACAAGTTCTTGAGATAACAAAATATTATCCAATATTGAACGCCCTGGAATAAAAGCCGATTGATTATCCGAAACCAAGCATCCAAGATGATCTCTAATGCGGTTGACAATAACTTTGCTAATGCATTTATAGATCACATTGCAACAGGATATTGGCCGATAGTCCCCAACCTTGCCTGGTGTCTGAACTTTAGGAACTAACGCAATAACAGTAGCATTAACTTCCTTCAATATCTTTTTTGAGATAAAAAATTCTTTAACAGCAAAGCAAAAATCACTCCCCACTATCATCCAAGCTTTCTTAAAGAATTTAGAAGAAAAACCATCAGGGCCAGGCGCTTTGTCATCATCAATATCAAAGAGGGCAGCCTTAATTTCCTCATCAGTAACATCTTTGATCATATCCACAGCTTGTTGAATGTCAAGTTTCCTGAAATCAAGATCTTCCGGTCTAATAATGGGAACAACACCATGTTCAACTCCAAGAAATTCACCAAAATAATCCACAATGACCTTAAAAGCTTCATCCCCTTCCTTCCAATTTCCATTTCCATCAAGGATTGTTTCAATTCTGTTTCTGTTTATTTTACCCTTCACAACCTTATGAAAGTAAGCAGAATTTGAATCTCCCTCCTTAAGCCAATGCACTTTAGCTCTTTGTTTTAAATAACTCTCCTCTTCCCTGCTAGCATTCAAGAAAGATTGCAGGTATATTCCTTCTTCAAATCTCAGCTCTTCATTGCATGGGTCCAAATCAAGACTTTCCTGGACCCTACATAATTCTTCTCTGCATTTAGAAACTTTCTCAGCAAAATTGCCATGACTAGTTAACAGTTTCCTGAGAGGTTTCTTTAAAAGCTTTAATTTCTGACAAAGCCTAAACATACCAAATCCTTCAACATCCGTCTTCCAAACACTTTCAACAATGGGCAGAAAATTATCCAGCAGCACAAGAGAATTAACAAACTTGAACGGTCTGACCCTGAACTTTCTTTTAATTGGGAATTTGATAATCATAGGGCTATGATCTGAAATCCGATAAGGCTGAAAGTTAGCAAACACATTCGGAAAATCTTCAATCAGTTTATGGTTCCCAAGCACACGATCAAGTTTTTTCAAAGCCCCAAAAGCCCCACGTGGTCTTTGATTCCATGTGTAGTGCAATCCATTACTATTTATATCTTGGACTTCAATAGAATTAATGCACTCATTAAATTCTACCATACCCCTCGAAATTTTAGAATGACCAGCCATCGTATCCACAAGTTCCCTGGTAACATTAAAATCTCCAGCAATCAACCATGGTTGACCAGCAACCAAATTATAATGCTTTCCCAATGAATCCCAAAGTTTTCTTCTGTCTATATAATAATTGCAGCCATAAACAAAAGAACAAAACAACCTCTTATTCTCCTTGATAAATATGACTTGACAATGCATCACTTGACTATTAGCATCCAAAGGCATGACAATAACTTCATTTGGGTCCCATCCAATTATAATGCGAGTGCCTTTAGGGCTCATGTCTTGATTCGAAATCCACATCCAGCTCCGAAAAACATTATTACAAGTCGCTTGTAACTTATTAAATCTCAACTGAGATTCAAGAATAGCAAACAACGACAACTTATTACTTCTTATCACATTTTTTATTTCTTCCTGTTTTGGTCTTAAATTCGAACCCCTCACGTTCCAACACCCTATATTCATCATCATTAATCACCAATTTTATTTTCGGTGCTTATCTCCTGGCCACCTCCAGTTAAAATCTCCGAATCCATCTCATCAAGATAAGACATATCTCTTAAACCCAAATCAGCAAGAACATCAAATGGGTTTTGTGTTGTAATTTCATCTTGATCAATTTTTCCTGACGTAGAACCTAAATTATCAAAATTAGAACTCACTTTTAACTCCACTTGCTTCTTAGGAACATACACTTTTTTCTGATTTTCTTCTCTTTTCCCCTGCATTCCATCTTTTTTAGCATTAAAGTTTTCAATTACATTCTTCACTCTTGTTCCTAATTTCTCTTTTGGAATGAACACCCCTGTCCCATTCTTTCTCCCACTTTTATCATCTTTTGACTGAAATACCCCTTTCTCTTTCCCATCTTTTTTTAGATTACCCACAGCAAATTTTGAGAAATTACCCCCATTCTTCCGATTTTCTACCCCTTCATTGCTTCGATCTTCATTTTGGCCTCCTTTTTGATTTTCTTGTTCTTTAATTTTTTTGCTTTTTTCCATTCCTTGATTACCCTCATCCTTAAGACTTTCATCATTATTGCTAACAACCATTCCTTCAAAAACAGGTTTGGTGCTTTTCTCCAATGATTTGATTAAATCCACTTTCCCTTCTTCATTAATAACCACTCCGGTATTAAATTTCTGCCCTTTATTGTTTTTCTTTGTTACTAATATGAACCCATCATCATCCACTTTCTCTTTTCTCCCATTTTCTTCTCTGTCAACAGCAACATCAGTAACACCATCATTCTTTTTTCCATTTAGAATCCCACAATTGTTATTTTTATGTCCGTAAATTTTGCAATGACTACAAATATCAGGTCTCCATGCATACTCTATCCTACACTTTGATTCAACTTTCTCTCCTGTCCCAAAATCTATTGAGACGACACTTAATTCTTTCATCCATTCCGATTCTGCTGACATTTCCACAAGAAATCGCATGAAAGCTGGCCTTCCCCAGTGCTCATTACACATTTTTTGAGTGATTTTATCCATAGCAATTGGTTTCCCAATCTCATTTGCAATCAACGTAATTCCTTTGCTGTTCCAATACTCCAAAGGAACATTAAACACTTTAACCCATACAGGA